>NC_073636.1:52347500-53597500 GCF_029407905.1 Bubalus kerabau | reverse complement strand
AAGGATCGTAGGGGAACATATTGGCTTGACAGAACTGTTTTATATCTTGACTACAGTGGCAGTTACCTGACTCTGTGTGTTTGTCAAAATTCACAGAACTGCACACTATTTAGTGTTCAGTGAATTTTATTTTCTATGGATGTGTGTGTGCTCAGTCACTCAGTTGTGTCTGACCCTGCAACCCCATGGACTGTAGCCCACCAGGCTCCTCTGTCCATGGAATTCTCCAGGCAAGAATACTGGAGTGGGTTGCCATTTCCTTCTCCAGGGCATCTTCCCAAGCCAGGGATCAAACCTGCGTCTCCTGCATTAGCAGGCAGTTTCTTTACCACTGAGTCACAAGGGAAACCCTTTTTTTTTTTTTTTTAATGAATAATACCTTTTAAAAATAACACATTTGCTATCAAGAAGGAATAGTTCGGGTTGGAGGACAATTAGAAGGCCTTTACAGGTAAAAGATAAAAGATGATGGTGCCTGTTTTGGCACGTGGTGGTGAGGATAGAGAAGTAGGCAGGTTTAAGAGCCAGTTCAGGCTGCTCCTTCCAGGTCAGCCCACTTCCATGTCACAGGAGTGTACTCTGCTCTTTTTAATAAAGGATCTGTCTGCTTGAGCTGTAACTGAGCTGTAACTAGTCTGTTGTTTTGAATCCTTGCTATGACAACACAGGAGCCTAGGAATCCTGTCTGAGCTGTAATTAGTCCATCATTCCAAATCTTTGTTACAATGAGGCAAGAACCCACAGAGAGAAATAAACTGACCTGATGATAATAATGTGTCAATATTGGTTCATTGACTATAATAGATGTACCATCAGTCAGTTCAGTTCAGTCACTCAGTCATGTCCGACTCTTTGTAACCCCATGAATCACAGCACACCAGGCCTCCCTGTCCATCACCAACTCCCGGAGTTCACTCAGACTCATGTCCATCGAGTTGGTGATACCATCCAGCCATCTCATCCTCTGTTGTCCCCTTCTCCTCCTGCCCCCAATCCCTCCCAGCATCAGAGTCTTTTCTGATGAGTCAACTCTTCGCATGAGGTGGCCAAAGTACTGGAGTTTCAGCTTCAGCATCATTCCTTCCAAAGAAATCCCAGGGCTGATCTCCTTCAGAGTGGACTGGTTGGATCTCCTTGCAGTCCAAGGGACTCTCAAAAGTCTTCTCCAACACCACAGTTCAAAAGCATCAATTCTTCGGCACTCAGCCTTCTTAACAGTCCAATTCTCACATCCATACATGACCACAGGAAAAACCATAGCCTTGACTAAACAGACCTTTGTTGGCAAAGTAATGTCTCTGCTTTTCAATATGCTATCTAGGTTGGACACAACTTTCCTTCCAAGGAGTAAGTGTCTTTTAATTTCATGGCTGCAATCACCATCTGCAGTGATTTTGGAGCCCCCCCCCCCAAAAAAAGTCTGACACTGTTTCCACTGTTTAACTAATGTTAAAAAAAAAAAAAAAAAGAAAGGGAGACAGCTGAAGGCTGGCATCTTGCAGGCTCATTTTTTTGCTCTCTTTGTATCATATATATGAGCCATAAGCATACAGAGTTGTTTAATTGTTAAGTCACGTCTGACTCTTTTTGACCCCATAGACTCTAGCCCTGCCAGTCTCCTCTGTCCATGGGATTTCCCAGGCAAGAATACTGGAGTGGATTGCCTTTTCCTTCTCCAGATCTTTCTGATCCAGGGATCAAACCTGCATCTCCTATTTGGCAGGTGAATTCATTACCACTGGCCACCAGGGAAGCCCATAAGTAAACATAGGCAACTTTCAAATGTATACTTACAATTCCTGTAATTTAGAGCATGCTAAGGCCTCATGCTATTTCAAATCCTGAAAGATGATGCTGTGAAAGTGCTGAACTCAATATGCCAGCAAATTTGGAAAACTCAGCAGTGGTCACATGACTGGAAAAGGTCAGTTTTCATTCCAATCCCAAAGAAGGGCAATGCCAAAGAATGCTCAAACTAGCACACAATTGTACTCATCTCACACACTAAGAAGGAAATGGCAACCCACTCCAGTGTTCTTGCCTGGAGAGAATCCCAGGGACAGGGGATCCTGGTGGGCTGACGTCTATGGGGTCGCACAGAGTCGGACACGACTGAAGTGACTTAGCAGTAGCACACACTAGTAAAGTAATTCTCAAAATTCTCCAAGCCAGGCTTCAGCAATACGTGAACTGCAAACTTCCAGATGTTTAAGCTGGTTTTAGAAAAGGCAGAGGAACCAGAGATCAAATTGCTAACATCCGCTGGATCATCAAAAAAGCAAGAGAGTTCCAGAAAAACATCTACTTTTGCTTTATTAACTATGCCAAAGCCTTTGACTGTGTGGATCACAATAAACTGTGGAAAATTCTGAAAGAGATGGGAATACCAGACCACTTAACCTGCCTCTTAAGAAACCTGTATGCAGGTCAGGAAGCAACAGTTAGAACTGGACATGGAACAACAGACTGGTTCCAAATAGGAAAAGGAGTACATCAAGGCTGTATATTGTCACCCTGCTTATTTAACTTCTATGCAGAGTACATCATGAGAAACGCTGGACTGCAAGAAGCACAAGCTGGAATCAAGATTGCTGGGAGAGATATCAATAACCTCAGATAGAAAGTGAAGAGGAACTAAAAAGCCTCTTGATGAAAGTGAAAGAGGAGAGTGAGAAAGTTGGCTGAAAGCTCAACACTCAGAAAACTAAGATCATGGCATCTGGTCCCATCGCTTCACGGGGAAATAGATGGGGAAACAGTGGAAACAGTGTCAGACTTTATTTTTGGGGGCTCCAAAATCACTTCAGATGGTGATTGCAGCCATGAAATTAAAAGATGCTTACTCCTTGGAAGGAAAGTTATGACCAACCTAGATAGCATATTCAAAAGCAGAGACATTACTTTGCCAACAAAGGTCCGTCTAGTCAAGGCTATGGTTTTTCCTGTGGTCATGTATGGATGTGAGAGTTGGACTGTAAAGAAAGCTGAATGCTGAAGAATTGATGCTTTTGAACTGTGGTGTTGGAGAAGACTTTTGAGAGTCCCTTGGACTGCAAGGAGATCCAACCAGTCCATTCTGAAGGAGATTAGTCCTGGGTGTTCATTGGAAGGACTGATGGTAAAGCTGAAACTCCAATACTTTGGCCACCTCATGCAAAGAGCTGACTCATTGGAAAAGACTCTGATACCGGGAGGGATTGGGGGCAGGAGGAGAAGGGGACAATAGAAGATGAGATGGTTGGATGGCATCATCGACTCGATGGACATGAGTCTGAGTGAACTCTGGGAGTAGGTGATGGACAGGGAGGCCTGGTGTGCTGTGATTCATGGGGTCTCAAAGAGTCAGACACGACTGAGCGACTGAACTGAACTGAACTGAACTGAAGGCCTGATAGGTTCACAAGGGGAAGGAGACAGGGCCAGTCAGGTGAGTGGGCAGAGGCATCGTTGGGAACCCAGTGGAACAGAAATTCACATATGATCTCACTTGTATGTGGAATTGAAATGGTAATCATTTCACAATACATATAAATAGTAAATAACTATATTGTACACAATATATGTTGTATGTCAGTTATACCACAATATATGTTGTATTAGAGAAGGCAATGGCACCCCACTCCAGCACTCTTGCCTGGAAAATCCCATGGACGCAGGAGCCTGGTGGGCCACAGTCCATGGGGTTGCCAAGAGTCGGACACGACTGAGTGACTTCCTTTCACTTTTCACTTTCATGCATTGGAGAAGAAAATGGCAACCCACTCCAGTATTCTTGCCTGGAGAACCCCAGGGATGGGGGAGCCTGGTGGGCTGCCGTCTCTGGGGTCGCACAGAGTCGGACACGACTGAAGCGACTTAGTAGTAGTAGTAGTATATGTTGTATGTCAATTATACCTCAAAAAAATTATTATTTTTTAAAAGACACACCTAGGGTATGAACAGGGTCCTGAGTAATAGCTCAAGAGGGATAACCAGCCCCTGTCCATGAGTAAGGACCCCAAGAATGGTGAAATATAATGCCATAGTGAGCAAATTCATTGACATAGTTGATCTTAATAGAGACTCCAGATATAATGTGTCATCTCATGCCCCTGGAGATGTCTCTGCTTACTTGGTGATTGACTAAAGCAAACCAACAGCGAGTGTCATTGAATGAGACTGGGATGCCAGAGCTGGGTTTATATGCCTGAGTTATATGGAGGAGGAAATTGAAAGGCACAGGGACGTGAGGAGTTTGTGGATTTATCGTGTGCAGCTGTCACAGCCACCCACCAGCTGTGCTCATGAGAAGCTCTAGGAGACACTGCCTTGACTAAGGCCTTGAGATGGGGGCATCTGTGTCCCTGAAAGCTCTGGTTGATCTCTTTGAATGATAGGTTGAATCATGGGGAATGTCACTATTGATACAGCCTCCTTGATTTCAGTCAAAATGATGGAATCCTAAAGTAGCAGAAGACAAATGGTAAGACTTAATGAGGACCAGGTGGACACATCTATCTTAAAGGGGAGTAGGGAATGTCCCAGTTATTAGACTGTCTTGGTCCACAGAGGGCTTTGATAATGTTTAATTGATCCATAGAGTCCTAGGAATGAAATAGATGGGTACCCTACTAGAAAACTATTTGATTTCTGTAGCTGGAAAAATTCTAGATCCAGTAGCCAAAAATCTGACAGTCTCCACCACAAAGAATCATGGCTTTCACTCAGTTTTGAAACCTACATCAATTTACACACCAGCGGTGCTTCAATTGTAAGGGAGGCACGGTATTATTGAAGAATTGTTCTGCACCATTGTCTCAAGTGAACACAGTAAATCTTCCTCTAAGCATTCCCCAAAAGGACCTGCAGCCATCTGCTAGAGTGACTATGTTGGGAGGAAAAAGAAATTTTCAGAGATTACATGAGCTCTGAACTGATGCTAATTCCTGGGGTTCCAAAATGTTCCTGTGGCCTCAAGTGGGGGTTGTAGTGTCAAGTGATAGCCATTCAGCTCAAGTCAGACTCGTGGGAGACCCAGCTTGTTCACATCTCCACCCTGAGCTCTGTTCTCGGTTTCTAAATTTATCATTTAAGTTGACACACTTGAAAACTCACAGAACCCGCATATTGGCTCTCTGAGTAATGGGGTGAGGATCATTATGAAAGGGAAAACTACAAAGAAGTCCTTGCAACTTTCTCTTTTATTACTGTGGTGAACCTGAAGCAGTATCACATCACTGAGGAAACTGCAAAGATGAATGCCTTTGAAAAAGTAGGAATATTGTTACTTATTTTGTCTCCCATTTAGCTCTCCAGTTTCTCTTATGCAGAAGTCATATGGATCTGGAAAAAAATGAGTGTGAACTATTATAAAACTAATCAGGTGGTGATTCCCATTGAAGTTGCTATTTCAGACGTAGTATCTTTACTGGAACAAACCAACATTGCCCTGGCACTCAATAAGCAGCTACTGAATTGCCTAATGCCTCCCTACCTCCCATACCAAAGTACAAAGACAATCAGAAGTAGCTTGCTTTTACCTAGTAGGGAAAACAGTCTACCTTCTCAGTCAAGCTTCAATACATCAATTCTCCTGTTCTCTGCCATGATCACATAACCAACCATAGAGATCTTTATTTGTCTTGACGTTCCATGAAACATTACACTGGGCTACTCCATTTTGCTCACTGGATCTCATGAGCAGAAAGTAGCAGGTACTTTAGATGCCTTAGAAAGACTTATATGAATAAAGAGTGGGAAATAAAGTGTTGAGGAGTCAATAGATTATCAAGGAGTCAAGAAGATTATCTCCTCTAAAGTGAAAAACAGGTTACTCTATCTTACCACTTACAATGAAAATAGATACGATACTTAGTAGGCCTTTTTTGGATTTTGGAGGTGATATATATCATATTTCAGAGTCAGACATGACTGAGCAACTAAGCACAACACACAGCACAGCATATATCACCTTTAAGTATGAGATTAGACCCCTCTAAGAGTTGCCTGTTAAACAGCTTCAAGTGAAAGCCAGAGCACAAGAGGGCTCTACAGCAAGTCTAGGCTGCAATACAAGCCACTCAACCACTTTGGCCTTGTGATCTAGCATATCCAACAATATCTGAAGTGCAAATAGGGATGCTCTGTGGAGCCTCTGGAAAATACCAACAGGAGAATCACAGCCCAGACCCCTAGGATTATGGAGCAAATCTATGACCTTTTCCACAGATAATTATTCTCCTTTTAGAAATAGCTTCTGACTTGCCACTGAGCCTTAGTAGAGACTGAACATTTAATTGCAGAACATGAGAAGCTGAGCTTCTCATCATGAACTGGGTGTTGCCTAACCCATCTAAACATAAAATTGTGCTGCTGCTGCTGCTAAGCTGCTTCAGTCGTGTCCGACTCTGTGAGACCCCAGAGACGGCAGCCCATCAGGCTCCCCCGTCCCTGGGATTCTCCAGGCAAGAACACTGGAGTGGGTTGCCATTTCCTTCTCCAATGCATGAAAGTGAAAAGTGAAAGTGAAGTCGCTCAGTCGTGTCCGACTCTTAGCAACCCCATGGACTGCAGCCTAATTGTGCATATGCAATATAAATCTATCATAAAATGAAAATGGCATATATGAGGCCAAACTCACACATGTCCAGAAGGTACAAGTAAGGTGCATGAGCAGATGGCTCAGACTCCTTTGACATAAACTTTTATTGCATCACCTCCCCTCTCTTAATCAATGCCTTTGGCTTCTTGAGTGTTTTTTTTTTTTTTTTTAATAGTCAGTTGACTAAGGAAGAAAATGGAGAAGGCAATGGCACCCCACTCCAGTACTCTTGCCTGGAAAATCCATGGACAGAGGAGCCTGGTAGGCTGCAGTCCATGGGGTCGCTAAGAGTCGGACACGACTGAGTGACTTCACTTTCACTTTTTACTTTCATGCACTGGAGAAGGAAATGGCAACCCACTCCAGTACTCTTGCCTGGGAAATCCATGGACAGAGGAGCCTGGTAGGCTGCAGTCCATGGGGTCGCTAGGAGTCAGACACGACTGAGGGACTTCACTTTCACTTTTCACTTTCATGCACTGGAGAAGGAAATGGCAACCCACTCCAGTGTTCTTGCCTGGAGAATCCCAGGGATGGGGGAGCCTGGTGGGCTGCCGTCTCTGGGGTCGCACAGAGTTGGACACGACTGAAGCGACTTAGTAGCAGCAGCAAGGAAGAAAAACCCAAATCTGTTTTACAGAGAGTATGAACAAAATTCTGGTACTACCTGAATGCAGACAATCACAGCACTACAGCCCTACTTATGACTGATCCTGAACAGCAATAATAAAGAAAAATCTTCCCAATGGGCAAAATTTCCAGTAGTATATCTGGTTGTCTACTATGTCTAGAGTGAGAGAAGGTAGACCATATGGTTTGGCCATATGGTCATGAACTTGGAAGGAACATAATTGGAAGATTGGTGACAAAGAAGTCTGAGGAAGGAACATATGAATAGACCCCCTCAGAATGGGCACACACTATAAGGATATTGGTGCCCATAGGAAACTCTCCACAAAGAGGATCTACTGCAGAGGAGGTTCTTAATGGTCAGGTAGACCAAATGATGCATTCAGTGAATGTTAGTCATTCCCTTTCCCAAAGCATCCCATGCATGCTTAACGAGTCCATTAACAAAATTGCCTTGGCAACAGAAATGGAGGCTATACATGGGATCAACAACTTGAATTTCCCCACAAGGTCAACTTGGCTAAAGCTCCTGCTGAGTGCCTGATCTATCAAGAGAAGAGATCACCACTGAGTTCCCAACGAGCATTATTCCCAGGGAAACCAGCCAAACAGGTAGCAGGTTGACTACATTGAGTCTTTTTGATCTCGGAGGGAGCAGAGATCCAGCCTCCCTGGAAAAGGCACATTTTCTGAAGACACGTGTGCCTTCTTTAGTCATACTGCATCTGCTAGAACCATCATCTGTGGACTCACTGAGGGCTTTAGCTACCATTTTGGCATTCCCTGTAATATTAATTCTGATCAAGGAACTCATTTCATAGCAAAGAAAGTGCAGAAATGGAATCATACCCATGGAATTAATTGCTCTTGCCACATATCCTATCTCCTGCAAGTGGCTGGACTAATCAAAAGGTGGAATAACTTGCTGAGGGCTCACTTACTGCACCCGTTGTGAGTCAACATCCTGAAAGGACTGGGTTACTGTATGTGCTTTGAATCAGAGACCACTGATCCTGGTTATGAAGAACCATAATAATAAAGGGATAGCCGCAGAAGTGTCTCCTCTCACTATTATACCCAACAACCCACTTCCCATCTGAGGAAATTTGAACTCTGCTGGGTTGGAGGTCTTAGTCTCCAGGTGGGAACACTTCAACCAGAGGATACAAGGACAGCTCCACTGAATTGGAAGATGAGACTGTCAACCCGGCAATTTTGAGCTCCTTATGGCACTGAAGCAATCAACAGAAAGGAGGCTATTTACAGGATGGAATGATTGATCTCGATTACCAAGAGGAAAGTAGACTGCAGCTAAAAAATGGGGACAAGAAGGACTATGTCTGCAATGCAGTGGATTTTCTAGATCATCACTTACTGTGTCCATGCCCAATAGTCAATGTTAAGAAAAAACTACAGCAAATGAACAAACAGAAAGTAGTATAATTGGGGGCCCAGACCCTTTGAGAAGGATGGTTTGGGTCACTCCATTAAATAAAAGAACTTTAATTAGCTCAGGCTCTGTCTGAGAGTAAGGAAAACACAGAATGTGCAGCAAAGAAGGAAGCCACAGACATCAACCATGAGCCCCCGACCAAATACAGAGTGAAAGATTGTAATATGTGCAACTCTGCATATCTTCTCTTTGCTTATTACACGCCTGTGCTTATTTTTATGTGCTACTTTCTTCTTATTTTTATTCCTATGTACAAAATTTTAACTTTAATTTCATATTTGGTCTTTAGGTAACAGACTTTTCAGTGGGATTGCGAAGAACAATTAATATAACTAGCAATGGACATGGAACTCTGCTCAATAATCTATAATAATGAAAATGGGAAAAGAATTAACACATGTATATGTATAACTAAATTGTCTTGCTGTACACCCGAAACTAACACAACACTGTAATCAACTATACTCCAATATAAAAATTTAGAAAACCAAACTAGTAGTGGATACCATGACCACAAGGCTGGTGCTTCTCCTCACCTTAGGGAGAAGGTGCGAACTTCTTCACTTGTAACAGGGATAACTATGTCTGATTAGATGAAAAGCTTAATCCTATTGGGAATTTTTGGGAGACAGTGCAGCCCTCATACCTCAGGGTATTTCTGCACAAATTCCCATCAGTCAGTGGTTGAAAGCTGCTGGGAAGGGGGTTGTTAATGTCCCCATCCTCCCAGACAATCAGCCTGACGGCAACAGGAAATCCTTGGGCAAAGCAATGCAGGTGCCATCAGAAGTCAGTGAGGTAGCGAGAGCAAAAGGATACAGGCGAGGCCCTGAAATTGTCCACTGCACCGAAGTTTCCCTCTCTACAAAAGGTGAGGAGAATTTCTGCCTCACAGAGTTGCCTCTGTGCTGCTGAACTGCAAAGTCCAGGGGTTACTGTTGGTGACTTGGAGGCCCTGAGTGGCTGTGAAGATTAAAGGAGAACAAGCAAATAGCTGACACAGAGGAGGCCCTCAGTATGAGTCCACTCCTTCCCTTTTTTCATTGAATAATTGTTTCACCATATCTGCTGGCTCAGAAGGTAAAGAATCTGCCTGCAATGTTCCCCTAGGTGGGGAACATCCCCTGAAGAAGAGAATGGCAACCCACTCCAGTATTCTTGCCTGGAGAATTCCATGGACAGAGGAGCCTCGGGCTACAGTCCATGGGGTCACAAAGAATCAGACATGACTTTCACTTTTACCCTATGGAGGACTTACTTGGTGCCACGAACTATATCAATGCTACCCACACCCACGATACAGTATTAACCACCTTATACAGAAGAGAAACAAAGGCTCAGAGAGCTTAAGTCACTTTGGCCCCTCCCTGAGCACATAAGCTGTCTGACTCCAGGGCCCCTGCTCTTAAGCTCTATCTTGCCTCACGCTGCCAAGGGCTGATTCTGACACGCTGCTCAGTTGCACTTATTTCAGAGCATGGATGCCAGATGTCTCAGTCAGCACCCTCCCTTGTCAGACATGACCCAGATTAGCTTCGGGAGAAGCGGCTGCCGGGAACTGGCATGTCTGCTGCTGCTCTGCCTTCTTAATTGGTGTCCCACCAAGATAGGTCAGGTGGGTGGGAGAAAGTCTTCCTCCCTTCTGCCTCAGGCTTTGCCTCTTTGGCCCACACATGTCCCAGAGGCAGGGGCATCTCGAAGCACCTCCTTGGGGGAATGAATTTTGAACCTAGGCCTCAAGGCTTGCAGAGACGAGCGACATGGCAAGGCTCTTTGTTCTGTCAAATTAGTTCATCCAAGCACAGAAGGAATTGACATCCTGCCCACTTTCTGTCTGTCTGCCCTGGAAGACCCAAGCCATGGCTGCTCATCTTTTCCTCTTTGGGTTCTTGGTCTAGCAGGAGCAGACATGCTTAGGGTACCAGCAAAGCAGGGCACCCAGAAGACAGTAAATAGGTGCAAAGCATGGGCACTAAGCAGGAAAAGTGATTCCAATATTTGGTGTGTTTCTGACATCACAGTTTGGCCCACTCATCTCCACTGGTACATGCTTTAAGTTCAGTTCAGTTCAGTTGCTCAGTCATGTCCGACTCTTTGTGACCCCATGAATCGCAGCACACCAGGCCTCCCTGTCCATCACCAACTCCTGGAGTTCACCCAAACTCATGTGCATCGAGTCCGTGATGCCATCCAGCCATCTCATCCTCTGTCGTCCCCTTCTCCTCCTGCCCCCAATCCCTCCCAGCATCAGGGTCTTTTCCAGTGAGTCAACTTTTCGTATGAGGTGTCCAAAGTATTGGAATTTCAGCCTCAGCATCAGTCCTTCCAGTGAACACCCAGGACTGGTCTTCTTTAGGATGGACTGGTTGGATCTCCTTGCAGTCCAAGGGACTCTCAAGAGTCTTCTCCAACACCACAGTTCAAAAGCATCAATTCTTCAGTGCTCAGCTTTCTTCACAGTTCAACTTTCATATCCATACATGACTACTAGAAAAAACATAACCTTGACTAGATGGACCTTTGTTGACAAAGTAATGTCTCTGCATTTCAATATGCTATCTAGGTTGGTCATAACTTTCCTTCCAAGGAGTAAGCATCTTTTAATTTCATGGCTGCAGTCACCATCTGCAGTGATTTTGGAGCCCCCCAGAATAAAGTCTGACACTGTTTCCACTGTTTCCCCATCTATTTCCCATGAAGTGATGGGACCAGATGCCATGATCTTAGTTTTCTGAATGTTGAGCTGTAAGCCAAATTTTTCACTCTCCACTTTCACTTTCATCAAGAGGCTTTTGAGTTCCTCTTCACTTTCTGCCATAAGGGTGGTATCATCTGCACATCTGAGGTTATTGATATTTCTCCTGGCAATCTTGATTCCAGCTTGTGTTTCTTCCAGTCCAGCGTTTCTCATGATGTACTCTACATAGAAGTTAAATAAGCAGGGTGGCAATATACAGCCTTGACGTACTCCTTTTCCTATTTGGAACCAGTCTGTTGTTCCATGTTGAGTTCTAACTGTTGCTTCCTGACCTGCATACAGGTTTCTCAAGAGGCATGTCCGGTGGTCTGGTATTCCCATCTCTTTCAGAATTTTCCACAGTTTATTGTGATCCACATAGTCAAAAGCTTTGGCATAGTCAATAAAGCAGAAATAGATGTTTTTCTGGAACTCTCTTGCTTTTTTGATGATCCAGCTGATGTTGGCAATTTGATCTCTGGTTCCTCTGTCTTTCCTAAAACCAGCTTGAACATCTGGAAGTTCATGGTTCATGTATTGCTGAAGCCTGGCTTAGAGAATTTTGAGCATTACTTTACTAGCATGTGAGATGAGTGCAATTGTGCGGTAGTTTGAGCATTCTTTGGCATTGCCTTTCTTTGGGATTGGAATGAAAACTGACCTTTTCCAGTCCTGTGGCCACTGCTGAGTTTTCCAAATTTGCTGGCATATTGAGTGCAGCACTTTCACAGCATCATCATTTAGGATTTGAAATAGCTCAACTGGAATTCCATCACCTCCACTAGCTTTGTTTGTAGTGATGCTTTCTAAGGCTCACTTGACTTCACATTCCAGGATGTCTGACTCTAGGTAAGTGATCACACCATCGTGATTATCTCGGTCATGAATATCTTTTTTGTACAGTTCTTCTGTGTATTCTTGCCACCTCTTCTTAATATCTTCTGCTTCTGTTAGGTCCATACCATTTCTGTCCTTTATTGAGCCCATCTTTGCAGGAAATGTTCCCTTAGTATCTCTAATTTTCTTGAAGAGATCTCTAGTCTTTCCCATTCTGTTGTTTTCCTCTGTTTCTTTGCATTGATCGCTGAGGAAGGCTTTCTTATCTCTCCTTGCTATTCTTTGGAACTCTGCATTCAGATAGGAATATCTTTCCTTTCCTCCTTTGCTTTTCATTTCTCTTCTTTTCACAGCTATTTGTAAGGCCTCCTCAGACAGCCATTTTGCTTTTTTGCATTTCTTTTCCATGGGGATGGTCTTGATCCCTGTCTCCTGTACAATGTCACGAACCTCCGTCCATAGTTCATCAGGTACTCTGTCTATCAGATCTAGCCCCTTAAATCTGTTTCTCATTTCCACTGTATAATCATAAGGGATTTGATTTAGGTCATACCTGAATGGTCTAGTGGTTTTCCCTACTTTCTTCAATTTAACTCTGAATTTGACAATAAGGAGTTCATGAGCCACTGTCAGCTCCCAGTCTTGTTTTTGCTGATTGTATAGAGCTTCTCCATCATTGGCTGCAAAGAATATAATCAATCTGATTTTGGTGTTGACCATCTGGTGATGTCCATGTGTAGAGTCTTCTCTTGTGTTGTTGGAAGAGGGTGTTTGCTATGACCAGTGCATTCTCTTGGCAAAACTCTATTAGCCTTTGCCTTGCTTTATTTCATATTCCAAGGACAAATTTGCCTGTTACTCCAAGTGTTCCTTGAATTCCTACTTTTGCATTCCAGTCCCCTATAATGAAAAGGACATCTTTTTTGGGTGTTAGTTCTAAAAGGTCTTGCAAGTCTTCATAGAGCCATTCAACTTCAGCTTCTTCAGTGTTACTGGTTGGGGCATAGGCTTGGATCACCATGATATTGAATGGTTTGCCTTGTAAACGAGCAGAAATCATTCTGTCATTTTTGAGATTGCATCCAAGTACTGCATTTCGGACTCTTTTGTTGACCATGATGGCTACTCCATCTCTTCTAAAGGATTCCTGCCACAGTAGTAGATATAATGGTCATCTGAGTTAAATTCACCCATTCCAGTCCATTTAAATTTGCTGATTCCTAGAATGTCAATGTTCACCATTGCCATCTCCTGTTTGACTACTTCCAATTTGCCTTGATTCATGGACCTAACATTCCAGGTCCCTATGCAATATTGCTCTTTACAGCATAGGACCTTGCCTCTATCACCAGTCACTTCCACAACTGGGTATTGTTCTTGCTTTGGCTCCATCCCTTCATTTTTTCTGGAGTTATTTCTCCACTGATCTCCTGTAGCATATTGGGCACCTACCGACCTGGGGAGTTTCTCTTTCAGTATCCTATCATTTTGCCTTTTCATACTGTTCATGGGGTTCTCAAGGTAAGAATACTGAAGTGGTTTGCCATTCCCTTCTCCAGTGGACCACATTCTGTCAGACCTCTCCACCATGACCCATCCACCTTGGGTGGCCCCACAAGACATAGATTAGCTTCATTGAGTTAGACAAGGCTGTGGTCCATGTGATCAGATTGGCTAGTTTTCTGTAATTATGGTTTCAGTGTGTCTGCCCTCTGATGCCCTCTCACAACACCTACCGTCTTATTTGGGTTTCTCTTACCTTGGACGTGGGTTATCTCTTCACGGCTGCTCCAGCAAAGCGCAGCCACTGCTCCTTACCTTGGACGAGGTAACCCGTCCTGACCTTGAACATGGAGTAGCTCCTCTTGGCCCTCGTGCGCCCCTGCAGCCACTGCTCCTTGGACGGAGTACATGCTTTACTGCAGACCAAAAACCTGGCAAGTTCAAGTCTACAGACTGGGTGCTTGATACACCTATCTTCCAAAAATGGATGCACTGTTGCAAAGCCAGAAGTGCAGTAGAGAATGTATTTCCGTTCTCTGCTTTGGAAGCATATGCTGTGAGCATTTGTTTTTTCCTGTAGTGGTAATAGCAGAAGTCCAGGGATGGATATTTCGTTCTGTATTACTGAGAGGAAGGTCATGCACATATGTTGTCTCGCCATCAATCAAGGCAGAGGCAGTGTGGCCCTGGAAACAACAGCAGTAACACAATTTCCTGATCTGTGCCTCTCAGCTGAGGCGACATGGTCATGGAGCCAGCAATGGGGACAGAGACTTCTTGAAATCCATCCTCCTCATCATAGAAGATTTAGAAGGTCCCTTGGTGCACCAATCTTGTTGATATATTCTGGGAGACATTCCTGAAAGTTCTTCCTAGAATTTGTTCATCCAACACGTCCAACAATCCTGCAAGCACCTAATCCCCTGTATTAAGTCTCTTTCAGCTTAACCTAGTCTGAGTTATCTGCAGCAGAATCTGACTAATACTGGGTGCTTGTGATATACCCCACCTGTGCTAAGTCTTTGTATTTAATCTTCACAGTGGCCTGAGTTCACTATAGTCCAGGACTTGGTAGCAAGCACAAGAACCAACTTTGACTAATTTAAGCAGAAAACGAACTTACTAAAAAGATATTGATTAACTCAGTGAAGTCACTAGGAAGGGGAAGCCTAGAGAACGAGGCTTGGAAACTCTGCAACCAAAAATTGTGCCGTTGAACTGGTCAAATGAGAACACGCTTCCATGTGGTTCCCGGTCCTGCACGCCACGGCACCTGACGGAACTGCTCACAGGAAACACTGCAGTCTTGGAATGCTCCACTTTCCCCAGAAACATGGCACTGTAGTCATGGCTGCCTCTGCCCCTCAGCAAGTTCGCCACCCCTCCCTCACCTCTGTGTTCCTAGCCCCTGATTCGAAGCATAGCACACATCTTATTTCTGAGCCAGTGCAGATGCTCAAACTCAGCTCCAAAGTGTCTGAGACCCAGACACCAGTCTTTCTGGCTTCCTAGGCCATTCACAAGGTAAGCCCTGCTCTCCTTTGTTCTCTTCCGCTCTACAGTGCCTCATGTATCTTCATTTAATGAGGACTGTTGTTCCCATCTGGGTTAAGCACTGCCCTTGCCTGTTGGCTCTTTAGAAATGAAAATATGCTAGATTTCCTGTTGGCAACTCAGCACCGCTCCCCCTCTTCCACGCTCTCCCCCCGTGGCAGGGACTAGATGCGTGGACGGGACATTCCCAGGACTCCCTGGCCAGCAGGTTTGTAGGTTGGATGTGCCAACAAAAGGCACTCACAGCAGTGCTGGGAAGCAGAAGAGAAGCAGAAGGCATGTGCTCCTCTGCACTAGTGGACAGAAACGTGGGCTCCAGTGATGGCCTCGCAGGGGCCTGCAGCAGCCTCTAGACTTTCTCTCACAAGTGTGGGAGCTACGGGCAGTTGTGGAGCGACAGGCAAACAGGCAACAAGGCTTACTCTGAAGGGAGTCCCGAGAAACACATACACTGCCTCAGTTAATCCTCACAACAACCTGACGAGGAAAAGGTTATTCAAAACCCCATTTTACAGGTAAGTAAGTAGGGGTTCAGAGAGGTTAAGTAGTTGCCCTAGGGCACATGCCTATGTGACAGTAGAGCTCATGGTCACTTTCTCTTATCCCTGACATTCTGCCCAGCTCACCCCCATTCCTCATTTGCAGAGCAGACAGAGGAAGGTGCAGGAAAGGCCAGGGACCAGCAGGAAGGGCGAGAGGTCTAGAGCCAGGCTGTGCTCAAAGCACAGAGTAGCTTTGGAATGTTGGAAAGTTCTACTGGAAAGTCCTTCTGAGCCTGAGGCACATTCTTCTAAAGAATTTTCTTGATTGGAAAAATCCTGTGCTTTGAGGATGGAATTAAATGTGTGGGAACAGCCAAAGGTCACTGGGGACCACAGCTGCAGAGTAAGGACGCAGATCAAGCTAAGGGATACCAACGAAGATTGAGAGACAGCCGTGTCTCATACAGACATAAGCCCAAAAGGGCAGGCAGTGCTGTCAGGGCCATTGCGGCTTCAATGGAGGAAGCCAGAGAATAAGTGGTTCAAAATCTCCCATTAGCTGTGCAACCTTGGGGAAGTCACTTCACCTCTATGAGGGGGTCTTCTCATCAACCTTCTGTCAGAGGCAAACAATTACAGTAATTGGATTGCTGGCTTTCAAATCAGGTTATTGAATCCTTGGCTCTACCACCTTCTGCATGGTTTGGGGCAAGTTCTTCCATTTCTCTGTTCCTGTATATCTGTAAAAGGAGGATAAGAATACCTATAAAAAGAGTTATTAGAACAACAAAATTAAGTGAATTGCAAAAGGATTTGGAATTGCAGTAGGCATATAGCATGCACTCAGTAAATGTTAGCTATTGTCTTTCTTACCTTGGTGGGAAGTATGAGGATTAAAGGAGGCAGCATGTGTAAAAGGTTTCACATATAATTTGGCTTATTAGATCAGCTCAGAAAACAATGGTGTTCTGGTTATCTAATACTGCATAATAAACCATTTCAAAATGTAGCGGCTTAACATAACAATAGTCAATTACTTTGCCCACAAATCTGTGATTTGTGTGGGGATTAGCAGAGTTGGCTCATCTCTGCTCCATGAAGCATGAGCTGGAGTGGTTAGAATAGAAGTGAAGGATTCACTTCCAAGATGCCTCACTCCCGTGGGTAGCAGGTTGGTGCTGGCTGATGGTTAGGGGTTCAGCTGGGGCTACAGACCAGTGGCCCACATTATCTCTACCTGGGTCTCTCTACACGACTGCTTGGGCTTCCTCACAGCATGGCAGCTGCATTCTAAGGCAAGTGCAAACGAATGTGCAGCTTCCAGTCTCTTGCGGTCTTGGCCTACAAATAGGCACAATTTCACTTCTACTGCATTCTGTTAGTCAAGCAATCATTGAACCTGCCAGGCTCAAGGGGAGGCACGTAGATCCCTCCTCTTGAATGGAAAGAATGTCAAAGAATTTTCAGCCATCTTTAATTTATTACAAATAGTTTGTGTTTTCACTCCAGTACTGGCCCCAGGCACACGTACACAGACATAAACAGGTGAACTCTGCTTTCCTAAACCATGCTCCAACAGTGATGTAGATGACCAAAAGGGGAAAGAGAGAGAGAGACACACACACCCCCAAAAAACTGGATAAGTCCTACTTGCTCTTTAGGATTCCCCAGAAGAGAATCTGGGAGTCTCTCATTTTCCAAGAACCCTGGGTGAAGAGTCTGCTCTGCATCCCCAGTATCCCTGTCTCCCCCTCCTCAGAGCTGGTCACAGAGCCGATCATTGTATTAGGGGCTGTACGTCAGAGTAGAGAAGCTCATAGTTTATGGAACCTCTAGCTAGCTTCCTGCACTCCCTCAGCCTTAGATGTCTCACCTGGAAAATGAGCATGATAGACTCTACATCATAAAGTCTCCCTGAGGATTAATTGAGGTCACAAATAGTTAGAGTAGGGTAAATTAACAAGCCACCAATCAGGCTCATCAGGGCTTCCCTGGTAGCTCAGGAGGTAAAGAATCTGCCTGCAATGCAGAAGACCTGGGTTTGATCCCTGGGTTTGGAAGATCTCCTGGAGGAGGAAATGGCAACCTACTCCAGTATTTTTGCCTGGAGAATCCCCATGGTCAGAAGAGCCTGGCAGGCTATGGTCCCTGGGGTCACTACAAGTAGGACACGACTGAGCGACTAAGCACAATCAGGCTCATTATTTAAAATGTGGCATGTTGTTCATTTTAGAAACAGATCTCTTACTCTCCAGGCCTTCAACCTACTAGGTGGTGTGAGTGGACAGGAGTCAGGAGACTTTTGATAGAAGTCTAAGATAGAAATTGAATATGTATGATCTCATCAAACATGGTTTGATCTCAACTATGTAAAAACATAGAGGCTAGAAGGAAATAAGGCCAAGTGTTCACAGTGGTTGATCCTGGAGGGTAGGATTATAGCTGATTTTTTTCCTGCTGTTTCTTTGTAATCTTGTTGAATGTATGTCCTCATATCTTAGAGCACCTTCCTTGGTGGCTCTTCTTGGTAAAGAATCTGTCTGCGATGCAGGAGACCTGGGTTCGACCCCTGGGTTGGGAGGGTCCCCTGGAGAAGGGAATGACAACCCACTCCAGTGTTCTTGCCTGGAGAATTCCACGGAGAGAGGAGCCTGGAGGGCTATGGTCCATGGGGTCGCAAAGAGTCAGGCATTACTGAGCGACTAACACACACACAAAAAAAACATACACACACACCTAATATTTTATCAGTTTGTGTGTGACTTTTATGAATAAATATAGGATAGCACCTGTCCTACCTGCGCCACCCCCTCCCACACACACACACTGCCACACAAGTGTGTCTTTCCGTGGAGCAGGCTTTCCACAAGGTGACGCTGTCCGAGTTTTGGGTAGACAATTCTTCCCTGAGCTGAGGTGAACCCAGCACTGTCCCTCACCCATGTTGCCTCCAGGAGCACTCTCCACTGTCATCCAAGCATACCCCCGCATTATGCAGAAAAATGTCCTTATTTTTCAGAGATGTATTTGGGGTGAAATGTCAAACTGTTTGTAATTTACTGTAAACTACTTCAGAGAAAATAGATAAAACAATTATGGCCCCAAAAATCCCCGTAACAATTGAGAGATCTAAGTGATGGATGTATATGCATTTGTTCAATTATTGTTTTTACATTTCTGTTTGAAAATTTTCAAGACAAAAAGTTGTGGGGGGTGGGAATGCCCCACCTATTTCCAAATGTCCCTTATTGGTGTGTTAACATCTCTGGTTGAAAACCTATATTTTTATTTTGTATCAGCTTCATTTTCATAAATGTTGTGGTCTGGTTTTTAATTTTAAACTGCCATGGGGCTGCTATTTTTTCTTCAAATTGTTTCCTCTTTGGCTTCCTTCTCCTGAAGACAACATCTGGATGTAGGGAAATGTCCTCATGGCAATGGGGAGAGGTGGCCCTCCTCTTGCTTTTGAGTCCTTGCTGGTTTCATGAGGTACCCCTTGCCCTGCCTGCTTGTCATGAGTTGTTACAGCCCGCAGCCACTAAAACTCGTGATCTGTTCTCACTGGCCTTGACCCAATGCCACTGCCTCTCTCCTGGGCACCTGAGCACCTCTGAGTCTCAGCTGCATCCTCCATCCAGCTCTGCCTTGGCTGGCTACCATACAGTAGCTCTTCACACTCACTGCTGTTTATGCCTCTCAGCAATCTCCTTCATTCCTCACTGTGAGCATATAAGGTCTTCCAGACCTCTTTCATGCTGTGTGCAACCTGAGATGATCCCTAACACAGGTGACAAAAGTGGGATGGGATAAGATGCAGTAACGGGGAGTCCAGCCGTCCATCCTTACCTTACATGTATATGGCGTTTTACAGACTTCAGATACACTCTCCTTTTAACACCAAACTCTTTCTGATGCCTACTCTATGCCAGACACTGTTCTGAGGGTCTAGGACTCCCCCACCCTACTACACATACACACCAAGTATCTGTTGATATATAAAAGGGCAAACAAGTCACAATGCAGCTGTATCAGTGAATATCAAGCAGATGTTAAAAAGAATGAAATTAATTGATATGTTCTAAGGAAAGATACAGAGAAGGCAATGGCAACCCACTCCAGTACTCTTGCCTGGAAAATCCCATGGGTGGAGGAGCCTGGTAGGCTGCACTCCATGGGGTCGCTAAGAGTCGGACATGACTGAGCGACTTCACTTTCACTTTTCACTTTCATGCATTGGAGAAGGAAATGGCAACCCAGTCCAGTGTTCTTGCCTGGAGAATCCCAGGGACAGGGGAGCCTGGTGAGCTGCCGTCTATGGGGTTGCACAGAGTTGGACACGACTGAAGCAACTTAGCAGCAGCAGCAGCAAGGAAAGATATCCAAGATATGTTGTTCAATGAAAAGGAACGTTTCAATGTAATGAGTTGGGAAGACGATGAGCCCTTTTCCATGAAAAAAAGTAATTAATGGGAACTGAAAGCAACACACTTTTCTGTTCCACTGTTAAATAATACTAAGACCAAGTAATAGTTTAGGGGTTTGCTCCAAGAAGTATCCATTCTTTGAAGATAAGACAGAGAAAAATTAAACACTTTACTTATCAAAACAGAAAACTTGCTCATCTAGACTCACTTTAAGTGAGTCTAGGGGGCAGTCTCCCTTGCCCTTCTGTGTTCACCAATCTGAAGCTCTTATGTCACAAATTCTGCCCAATCCCAACCAGTTACTTGCCTTGTATGACCCACCTTAAAACCATCCAGTGCAGCCTTCAAAACCCAGTAAGTATCATTCCTTAACATTTTCATTTGGAGATACTACTGAGACTTCTTTCAAGATGTTATTCTCCCTTTCTGTGGTTAAGTTTAATATACTTAGTTTTGTTCGATCATCAAGTTTTTTCTGGTGGTCTTTGAGGGAATTGGTGATCAAAAACTATAATAATTTAATATGTGCTGAGAACTAAGCTGAT
This sequence comes from Bubalus kerabau, assembly GCF_029407905.1. NCBI lineage: Eukaryota > Metazoa > Chordata > Mammalia > Artiodactyla > Bovidae > Bubalus > Bubalus kerabau. Next base: position 53,576,755 of record NC_073636.1, on the reverse strand, counting down.
TGTTTTGTAGACCAATCCAACTCTGTAAGACTTTTAATATTATTCCCATTTTACAGATGAAAAAACTGAGGATTTGAATTCGAGCAACTTGCCAAATATTACACAGGGAATAAGTGACAGAGGTCACATTGAAGCCGCAAAGTCTAGTGCCACAGCCTGAGATCACAACTTTCTAATATTGCCTCTATTCTAGTTATTATTACTATGTAACAAAGCACTCAAAATCTCAGTGGCTTAGAAAACACACACAACATTTACTGTGCTCACAAACCTTCCATCTGTGATGGGCTTGATGGGGATACATACCTTGGCCCCATGCAGCATCAGCTGAAGTGGCTCAAAGCCTGGAAGCTGGGGTCATCTAGAGGCCCATCCTTTTGCTCATCCAGCAATTAATGCTGAATGGCAGCTGGGGCCTCAGCTGGCAATCAGCCAGAATACTTGCACGTGGCATTTCATGCGCCCTGGGCTTCCTCACAACGTGGTGGTGTGTTCACGTGGTAAGCATCCCGAGAGAAAGAGATTTCCAGGTGAATCCATTTTGCCTTTTATGACCTGGCCTTTGAAGCCATGCAGCATCATTTCTGCCTCATCCCATCTGTCAAGTCCATCACAAGGCCCTCCCCAGGCTCAAAGAGAGAGCATGCACATTGACTTCGTGATGGGGAGTGCCAGTATCAGAAAGACCACACAAGATCAGAAATATTGCTGTGGTAATTTTTGGAACTACAATCTTCCACAGACCCACATATTCAGTGTGCATGCTAAGTCACTTCAGTCATGTGCAACTCTTTGAGACCCCATGGACTGTAGCCCACCAGTCTTCTCTGTCCATGGGATTCTCCAGGCAAGAATACTGGAATGGGTTGCCATTCCCTTCGCCAGGGGATTTTCCCAACCCAGGGATTGAACCCACATCTCTTATGTCTCGTGCGCTGGCAGGCAGGTTCTTTAAACTAGGGCCACCTGGGAAGTGTGAATGTACATTAAGTCTGAAATGGTATATAACAGATAGGTAGCTATTGTTATTTCTCAGCATTATAAAGAAAGAAAGAGCACTAAGTTGTGTCTTTGTGACCCTATGGACTGTAGTCTGCCAGGCCCCTCTGTCCATGGGATTCTCCAGGCAAGAACACTGGAGTGGGTTGCCATTTCCTTCTCCAGGGGAACTTCCTGACCCAGGAACTGAACCCAGGTCTCTAGCATTACAGGCAGATACTTTACCGACTGAGCTATGCGGGAAGTAAGGGCCTTTTATTTTCTATGATATGTTCAGATTTTTGTTAACAGGTGTATGAAAAACTATGGCAACATTATTTTTCTGTCCTTTCTCAAGAAGCTTATGCTTAAGATGAGTATACTAATCATTACCTGTTTCATCTCCTATATCCATTCTCTGCCTCTTGCTGCTTTATTTGTGCCCCAGGAGGCTGATCTCTACAACCGTATCACTTGGACTCTTTTGCCTTCTCTCTCTGGTTGGGTTGACCGAATGAGAGCTGAAGGAAATCGGAGGATGACAGAGGGGATTGGGTATTTATTCTCCCCTCTTTAACTGCCCATGGTTCTCCCAACAGCTATGTTCCCCTATAGCTCATAGCACCTGTCAGACAGCCCCTCCCCCATAGCTACAGGTCTCACTGTGTTCCAATAATACTTCCTTTATCTCAATCCTTCAGACCCAAGAATGGTAATGACTTGCCTCTGTGGCTAGTCCCTGGGGTTCCTCATCATCCCGTGTGGATTTCCTTAATCCTGTCTATTCCTCTATAATTGTCCCTTCATTAAACTCTCTTCAATTAAGCCCTTTAAGCACACCCTCTGTTCCCTGATTAGTAAGGTACTGATGGAGACAAGTATGCAAGCAATGATATTACAGTGTACTGATTGCTTTGAAAGGCATGCATAGAAAAAAATATCGAGGAAGTTTTACTGGAAGAATCAAAAGAGACATCCCAAAGAAAATGATACTTAAATTGAGACAAAAAATATGAGTCAGAATTCACTAGTTTGTGAAAAAGAGAACTTTCCAACCCTATGAGATTTCCATGGATAAGGAAGTAGGCCCAGAGAGGTTAGGTGACTTACCATGGCCACACAGGGAGTAGCACTGATTCAAGCCTTCTACTTAATCAATCCATCACACCACAGAGCAAGAATGTCATATCACTTGGGATGTTTTTAGCTACAAGTAACCAGAAAAAATGCCTTAAGCAGTAATTCAAAAATATATATTACATTTATATAATCTTGTTTATAATAACAAGAAAAAGGTGAGGTAACTCCATGGTTGAGTAAATAAAATCAGATGTTCAACAAAGTCATCGAGAAGATCTAAATAAATGGATTGGAAGACAATATTGTTAGATCAGTCCTCCTTACATTGACTTGTAGATTTATTACAATCACAGTCAAATTTCCTAAGTTTATATTAGAAATTATCAAGTCAATTCTAAAACTTATATGGGAATACAAAGGACCTAGAGCAACCTATACAATCTTGAAGAAGAATATACATCACCAGATATGAATGCTTAATATCAAGCTATAATTAAACCAGGGTGGTATTGATACAAGGATAGATAAATAGACCAATGGAACAGAACTGGGAGTCCAGGAATAGAGCAAAACATGCACGTTCATTTGATTTACAGCAAGGGTGCCAGTGCAATTAGTGGTGCTAGAGAAACTGGGTATCCATACAGAAAATAATATGTATTAGAAAAATTAATCTTTACCCAACACTGTACCTAAAAATTAATGTGGTATGGATCACCAACCTAAATATGAATGTTAAAATGAATCAGGCTTGCAGAGGAAATGAGGAAATTATCTCTATGATCTTAAGAGTAAGCAAATACCTCCAAAACTGAGCACAAAAAACACCATACTAAAAACATGGATCATTTGAACTTCATTAAATATAAGAACTTATACTCATCAGAACACATTATTAAGCAACTGAAGAAGCAATCTACAGACTGAGAGAAGATACTTGCATTTCATATATATGACCAAAGACTTATATGCAGAATGTAAACAAACTCCTACAAATTGATAGCAGAAGACAAAATTTTAAGAAGAGGAAAAGACTTAAACAGGCACCTCTTAGGAGAGGGAATGACCAAAAGGCACTTGAAAAGGTCTTCAGAGAAATGCAAACTAAAACTATAATCAGATACTACTATTCATCCACCAGAACGGACAAAATCAAAGACTGACTATACCAAGTGTTGCTAAGGTAGTAGAACAATGGAAAATCTCACACATCTGGTGGAAATGTAAATTGGTTAAATGACTCTGGAAAACTGTTTGGCTGTATCTAACTAAAGCTAAATAAATAGCTGTTTACCCCAAGTCCTAGCAATTTCACTCCCAGGTATATGCACAAGAGAAACAAGGATGTATATTCACTCAAAGACAGGTGCATAGATGTTCATTGCACTTTTAAAAAAAAATAACGGCCAAAACCTGGAAATAAATGCCCATCCACAGGAAATGGATAAATTGTGGTACCAATGGAATATCACACAGTGGTTTGATAAGCTATTGACATACATAAAAACATGAATGAATCTCAAAGAAAACATTGAGCAAAGAAGCCCTGTACAGAATAATATGTACTGTATGAATCCATTCATGTGAAGTTCAAGAACAGTTAGATAATGTATGAAGACAGGAATCAGTACAGTAGGTGTTGGCTATTTATTGTTGGCTGGGAAGGGGCAGGAGAGAGCTCTCTGGGGTGCTAGAAATGTTCTGAATCTTGATCTTGTAGTGGTTACATGGATGTGTACAAGCAAAATTTCACCAAACTGTACACTTAAGATTTTTGTAATTTATTGTATGAAATTATATTTAGGGTTTAAAAACGTAACCAAGGATTTTCACCCAGTTAACCCTAGCATGTGGACTTTGTCCCCACATAACCATAAGATGATGGCTGCAATATCCAGGCATCATATATAGTCAAGAATATGTTTTGGGGAAGAAGAGACCCTTTACTCCTGAGTCTTTTTGAAAAGTAAAGAAATATTTCCTAAGCTGAATTCTACCAAAAATTTAGAGAAGAGCTAACACCTATCCTGCTCAAACTCTTCCAGAAAATTGCAGAGGATGGTAAACTTCCAAACTCATTCTATGAGGCCACCATCACCCTAATACCAAAACCTGACAAAGATCCCACAAAAAAAGAAAACTACAGGCCAATATCACTGATGAACATAGATGCAAAAATCCTTAACAAAATTCTAGCAATCAGAATCCAACAACACATTAAAAAGATCATACACCAGGACCAAGTGGGCTTTATCCCAGGGATGCAAGGATTCTTCAATATCCGCAAATCAATCAATGTAATACACCACATTAACAAATTGAAAAATAAAAACCATATGATTATCTCAATAGATGCAGAGAAAGCCTTTGACAAAATTCAACATCCATTTATGATCAAAACTCTCCAGAAAGCAGGAATAGAAGGAACCTACCTCAACATAATCAAAGCTATATATGACAAACCCACAGCAAACATTATCCTCAATGGTGAAAAATTGAAAGCATTTCCTCTAAAGTCAGGAACAAGACAAGGGTGCCCACTTTCACCATTACTATTCAACATAGTTTTGGAAGTTTTGGCCACAGCAATCAGAGCAGAAAAAGAAATAAAAGGAATCCAAATTGGAAAAGAAGAAGTAAAGCTCTCACTGTTTGCAGATGACATGATCCTCTACATAGAAAACCCTAAAGACTCCACCAGAAAATTACTAGAACTAATCAATGACTATAGTAAAGTTGCAGGATATAAAATCAACACACAGAAATCCCTTGCATTCCTATACACTAATAATGAGAAAACAGAAAGAGAAATTAAGGAAACAATTCCATTCACCATTGCAACGGAAAGAATAAAATACTTAGGAATATATCTACCTAAAGAATCTAAAGACCTATATATAGAAAACTATAAAACACTGGTGAAAGAAATCAAAGAGGACACTAACAGATGGAGAAATATACCATGTTCATGGATTGGAAGAATCAATGTAGTGAAAATGAGTATACTACCCAAAGCAATCTATAGATTCAATGCAATCCCTATCAAGCTACCAACAGCATTCTTCACAGAGCTAGAACAAATAATTTCACAATTTGTATGGAAAAACAAAAAACCTCGAATAGCCAAAGCGATCTTGAGAAAGAAGAATGGAACTGGAGGAATCAACCTACCTGACTTCAGGCTCTACTACAAAGCCACAGTCATCAAGACAGTATGGTACTGGCACAAAGACAGAAATATAGATCAATGGAACAAAATAGAAAGCCCAGAGATAAATCCACGCACATATGGACACCTTATCTTCGACAAAGGAGGCAAGAATATACAATGGATTAAAGACAATCTCTTTAACAAGTGGTGCTGGGAACTCTGGTCAACCACTTGTAAAAGAATGAAACTAGAACACTTTCTAACACCATACACAAAAATAAACTCAAAATGGATTAAAGATCTAAATGTAAGACCAGAAACTATAAAACTCCTAGAGGAGAACATAGGCAAAACACTCTCTGACATACATCACAGCAGGATCCTCTATGACCCACCTCCCAGAATATTGGAAATAAAAGCAAAAATAAACAAATGGGACCTAATTAACCTTAAAAGCTTCTGCACATCAAAGGAAACTATTAGCAAGGTGAAAAGACAGCCTTCAGAATGGGAGAAGATAATAGCAAATGAAGCAACTGACAAACAACTAATCTCGAGAATATACAAGCAACTCCTACAGCTCAACTCCAGAAAAATAAATGACCCAATCAAAAAATGGGCCAAAGAACTAAATAGACATTTCTCCAAAGAAGACATAAAGATGGCTAACAAACACATGAAAAGATGCTCAACATCACTCATTATCAGAGAAATGCAAATCAAAACCACTATGAGGTACCATTTCACACCAGTCAGAATGGCTGCAATCCAAAAGTCTACAAGTAATAAATGCTGGAGAGGGTGTGGAGAAAAGGGAACCCTCTTACACTGTTGGTGGGAATGCAAACTAGTGCAGCCACTATGGAGAACAGTGTGGAGATTCCTTAAAAAACTGGAAATAGACATGCCTTATGATCCAGCAATCCCACTGCTGGGCATACACACTGAGGAAACCAGAAGGGAAAGAGACACGAGTACCCCAATGTTCATCGCAGCACTGTTTATAATAGCCAGGACATGGAAGCAACCTAGATGTCCATCAGCAGATGAATGGATAAGAAAGCTGTGGTACATATACACAATGGAGTATTATTCAGCCATTAAAAAGAATACATTTGAATCCGTTCTAATGAGGTGGATGAAACTGGAGCCTATTATACAGAGTGAAGTAAGCCAGAAAGAAAAACACCAATACAGTATACTAACGCATATATATGGAATTTAGAAAGATGGTAACAATAACCCTGTGTACGAGACAGCAAAAGAGACACTGATGTATAGAACAGTCTTATGGACTCTGTGGGAGAGGGAGAGGGTGGGAAGATTTGGGAGAATGGCATTGAAACATGTAAATATCATGTATGAAATGAGTTGCCAGTCCAGGTTCGATGCACGATACTGGATGCTTGGGGCTGGTGCACTGGGACGACCCAGAGGGATGGAATGGGGAGGGAGGAGGGAGGAGGGTTCAGGATGGGGAACACATGTATACCTGTGGCGGATTCATTTTGATATTTGGCAAATCTAATACAGTTATGTAAAGTTTAAAAATAAAATAAAATTAAAAAAAAAAAAAAAAGAAATATTTCCTAGAAACACACACCATACCCCCAGCTGATGCCTCCTGACATTTTATTGGCTACAACTGCATCATAGGTCCTGGCTTAACCCAATCACTGGCAAGGCAAATGAGGCTGTCCAGATGAGAGTTTATTTTTCTCCTGGTCAGGTAGGAAAGAGAAGTGTCCTTACTGGGTCAGTAATAAATCCTAAGCTCCTAGCAACAAGTTGTTGAACAAGAAACAGGGCTTGCTCCATAGTGGTTACCCTACAGAGGGAAAAACAGCATTTCATTCCTTACAATGGCTTTTTATTTCTTAAAAAAAAAAAATTTTTTTTCCCCAAAATGCATGTATCTTCATTGTTTTCCTGATTGTGATTAATGCTCATGGTAAAAGTTCAACTAAATGGAAATCAGCTGTAATTAATTCTCTCCCTTATCACACCATGATAGTAACTATTAAAAGTTTGATCCATGGTCTTCCACAATTTTTTCTTGGCATATATATCTTATTATACATGAAATAGGAGCACACCCTAAATGTCAAACACTATCATTTGCCTACACAACAAACACTCCATCATTTTCCTTGCTAACAACCTTACTATTCTCCAGGTGTCTAATGGCCACAGGCTTCAGGGAAAATACACCTTCCCTAGCTCCAGAAGGTGAATTACGTTTAGTGTAAAAGAGTGGTTCTGACCCCTGCTGCCCATCAAAAATACCTAGGGAATTAAAAATACTAATATATACAAAGCCCCAGGTCCAATCCTCAGAGGCACTACTCATAACTGGCCTGCTAGGAGCTCAGAGTACTGCTAATACGCCCCAGGCATTGAGAACTACTGGACTCATTCCCCTTGCCACTGACTGGCTTAAGAGTGGGACATACGACTCAGTTCTTGCCGTGAGCAATGACGGGAAAGCTGATGGAGGTTCTGGGGAAGTTTTCCTCAATCTCAGAGAAGGATATGCTTAAGGTTTCTGTTGCCTCTACACACTAACAGCAGAATGGCGATCTGTACAATGACAGTCATCCTGAGATCATGAGGGGAATGAAACTAAGAGGATGGCAGTGACCTGGAGATGACAGAGCAGGACTATGGAAAGATCTGAGTTCTTTATAATGTCGTTTTGTGGTGCCAGCTTAGCCAACTGCAGAAATACTCTACTTCTCAACTTCTTAAGTGAGATAATCAGTTCAGTTCAGTGCAGACAGTCATGTCAGACTCCCTGAGACCCCATGGACTCCAGCATGCCAGGCCTCCCTGTCCATCACCAACTCCCAGAGCTTACTCAAACTCATGTCCATTGAGTCAGTGATGCCATCCAACCATCTCACCCTCTCTCATCTCCTTCTCCTCCCACCTTCAATTTTTCCCAGCATCAGGGTCTTTTCAAATAAGTCAGTTCTTCACATCAGGTGGCCAAAGTATTGGAGTTTCAGCTTCAACATCAGTCCTTCCAATGAATATTCAGGACTAGTTTCCTGTAGGATGGACTGGTTGGATCTCCTTGCAGTCCAAGGGACTCTCAAGAGTCTTCTCCAACACCACAGTTCAAAAGCATCAATTCTATGGCACTCACCTTTCTTTATAGTCCAACTCTCACATCCATACATGACTACTGAAAAACCATAGCCTTGACTAGATGGACCTTTGTTGACAAAGTAATGTCTCTGCTTTTCAATATGCTGTCTAGGTTGGTCATAACTTTCCTTCCAAGGAGTAAGCATCTTTTAATTTCATGGCTGCAATCACCATCTGCAGTGATTTTGGAGTCCCCCAAAATAAAGTCTCCCACTGTTTCCACTGTTTCCCCATCCATTTGCCATGAAGTGATGGGACTGGATGCCATGATCTTAGTTTTCTGAATGTTGAGTTTTAAGCCAACTTTTTCACTCTCCTCTTTCACTTTCATCAAGAGACTCTTTAGTTCTTCACTTTCTGCCATAAGGGTGGTGTCATCTGCACATCTGAGGTTATTGATATTTCTCCTGGCAATCTTGATTCCAGCTTGTGCTTCATCCAGCCCAGCGTTTCTCATGATGTGCTCTGCATATAAGTTAAAAAGGCAGGGTGACAATATACAGCCTTGATGTACTCCTTTTCCTATTTGGAACCAGTTTGTTGTTCCATGTCCAGTTCTAACTGTTGCTTCCTGACCTGCATATAGGTTTCTCAAGAGGCAGGTCAGGTGGTCTGGTATTCCCATCTCTTTCAGAATTTTCCACAGTTTGTTGTGATCCACACAGTCAAAGGCTTTGGCATAGTCAATGAAGCAGAAATATATGTTTTTCCTAGAACTCTCTTTCTTTTTTGATGATCCAACAGATGTTGGCAATTTGATCTCTGGTTCCTCTGTCTTTCCTAAAACCAGCTTGAACATCTGGAAGTTCATGGTTCATGTACTGTTGAAGCCTGGCTTGGAGAATTTTGAGCATTACTTTACTAGCGTGTGAGATGAGTGCAATTGTGCAGTAGTTTGAGCATTCTTTGGCATTGCCTTTATTTGGGATTGGAATGAAAATTGACCTTTTCCAGTCCTGTGGCACTGCTGCATTTTCCAAATTTGCTGGCATATTGAGTGCAGCACTTTCACAGCATCATCTTTCAGGATTTGAAAGAGCTCAACTGGAATTCCATCATTTCCACTAGCTTTGTTTATAGTGATGCTTCCTAAAGCCCACTTGACTTCACATTCCAGGATGTCAGGCTCTAGATGAGTGGTCACACCATCGTGATTATCTGAGTTGTGAAGATCTTTTTTGTACAGTTCTTCTGTGTATTCTTGCCACATCTTCTTAATATCTTCTGCTTCTGTTAGGTCCATACCATTTCTGTCCTTTATAGAGCCCATCTTTGCAGGAAATGTTCCCTTGGTATCGCTAATTTTCTTGAAGAGATCTCTGGTCTTTCACATTCCATTGTTTTCCTCTATTTCTTTGCACCGGTCACTGTGGAAGGCTTGTTTACCTCTCCTTGCTATTCTTTGGAATTCTTTATTCAAATGTGTATATCTTTTCTTTTCTCTTTTGCTTTTCGCTTCTCTTCTTCTCACAGCTATTTGTAAGGCCTCCTCAGGCAGCCATTTTGCTTTTTTGCATTTCTTTTTCTCGGGGATTGTCTTGATCCTTGTCTCCTGTACAATGTCACAACCTTCTGTCCATAGTTCATCAGGCACTGTGTCTATCAGATTTAATCCCATAAATCTATTTCTCACTTTCACTGTATAATCGTAAGGGATTTGATTTAGGGCATACCTGAGTGTTCTAGTGGCTTTTGCTACTTTCTTCAATTTAAGTCTGAATTTGACAATAAGGAGTTCATGATCTGAACCACAGTCAGCTCCCGGTCTTGTTTTTGCTGACTGTATAGAGTTTCTCCATCTTTGGCTGCAAAGAATATAATCAATCTGATTTTGGTGTTGACCTTCTGGTGATGTCCGTGTATAGAGTCTTCTTTTGTGTTGTTGGAAGAGGGTGTTTGCTATGACCAGTGCGTTCTCTTGGCAAAACTGTATTAGCCTTTGCCTTGCTTCTTTCTGTCCTCCAAGGCCAAATTTGCCTATTACCCCAGGTGTTTCTTGGCTTCCTACTTTTGCATTCCAGTCCCCTATAATGAAAAGGACATCTTTTTTGGCTGTTAGTTCTAGAAGGTCTTGTAGGTCTTCATAGAACCATTCAACTTCAGCTTCTTCAGCATTACTGGTCAGGACATATACTTGGATTACCATGATATTGAACATTTGCCTTGGAAATGAACAGAGATCATTCTGTCATTTTTGAGGCTGCATCCAAGTACTGCATTTTGGACTCTTGTTATGGCTACTCCATTTCTTCTAAGGGATTCTTGCCCACAGTAGTAGATATAATGGTCATCTGAGTTAAATTCACCCATTCCAGTCCATTTTAGTTCACTGATTCCAAAAATGTCAATGTTCACTCTTGCCATCTCCTGTTTGACCACTTCCAATTTGCCTTGATTCATGGACCTAACATTCCAGGTTCCTATGCAATATTGTTCTTTACAGCATCAGAATTTACTTCCTTCACCAGTCACATCCATGACTGGGTGTTCTTTTTGTTTGGCTCTGCCTCTTCATTCTTTCTGGAGTTATTTCTCCACTGATCCCCAGTAGCACATTGGGCACCTACTGACCTGGGGAGTTCATCCTTCAGTGTCCTATCTTTTTGCCTTTTCATACTGTTCATGGGGTTCTCAAGGCAAGAATACTGAAGTGGTTTGCCATTCCCTTTCCCGTGGACCACATTTTGTCAGAACTCTCCACCATGACCTGTCCGTCTTGGGTGGCCCTACACAGCATGGCTCATAGTTTCATTGAGTTAGACAAGGCTGTGGTCCATGTGATCAGATTGGTTAGTTCTCTGTGATTGTGGTTTTCAGTCTGTCTGCCCTCTGATGGAGAAGGATGTGAGGGTTATGGAAGCTTCCTGATGGGAGAGACTGACTGAGGGGGTAACTGGGTCTTGTTCTGATGGGTGGGGCCATGCTCAGTAAATCTTTAATCCAATTTCCTGTTGATCAGTGGAGCTGTGTTCCCTCCCTGCTATTTACCTGGGGTGAAACTATGGTGGAGGTAATGAAGATAACCTCCTTCAAAAGATCCTATGCATGTACTGCTACACTCAGCACCCCTAACCCTGCAACAGGTCACCACTGACCCATGCCTCCACTATGAAGTGAGATAATAAGATTTCACTAATGTTTCTACCATTTTAAGTTACATACAGCCAAAAGTCCATACAGCCATACAGCCACTCGATCATTGAAAAAGCAAGAGAATACCAGAAAAACATCTATTTCTGCTTCATTGACTATGCCAAAGCCTTTGACTGTGTGGATCACAACAAACTGGAAAATTCTGAAAGAGATGGGAATACCAGACCACCTGACCTGCCTCTTGAGAAACCTATATGCAGGTCAGGAAGCAACAGTTAGAACTGGACATGGAACAACAGACTGGTTCCAAATAGGAAAAGGAGTACATCAAGGCTGTATATTGTCACCCTGCCGTTTTAACTTATATGCAGAGCACATCATGAGAAACGTAGGGCTGGATGAAGCACAAGCTGGAATCAAGATTGCCAGGAGAAATATCAATAACCTCAGATGTGCAGATGACACCACCCTTATGGCAGAAAGTGAAGAACTAAAGAGTCTCTTGATGAAAGTGAAAGAGGAGAGTGAAAAAGTTGGCTTAAAACTCAACATTCAGAAAACTAAGATCATGGCATCCGGTCCCATCACTTCATGGCAAATGGATGGGGAAACAGTGGAAACAGTGGGAGACTTTATTTTGGGGGACTCCAAAATCACTGCAGATGGTGATTGCAGCCATGAAATTAAAAGATGCTTACTCCTTGGAAGGAAAGTTATGACCAACCTAGACAGCATATTGAAAAGCAGAGACATTACTTTGTCAACAAAGGTCCATCTAGTCAAGGCTATGGTTTTTCAGTAGTCATGTATGGATGTGAGAGTTGGACTATAAAGAAAGGTGAGTGCCATAGAATTGATGCTTTTGAACTGTGGTGTTGGAGAAGACTTTTGAGAGTCCCTTGGACTGCAAGGAGATCCAACCAGTCCATCCTACAAGAAACTAGTCCTGAATATTCATTGGAAGGACTGATGTTGAAGCTGAAACTCCAATACTTTGGCCACCTGATGTGAAGAACTGACTTATTTGAAAAGACCCTGATATTGGGAGAGATTGAGGGTGGGAGGAGAAGGTGACGGTAGAGGGTGAGATGGTTGGATGGCATCACCGACTCAATGGACATAAGTTTGGGTAAACTCCGGGAGTTGGTGATGGACAGGGAGGCCTCATGTGCTGTGGTTCATGGTGTCGCAAAGAGTCCAACTCGACTGAGAGACTGAACTGAACTGAATTGAACAGCCAAAAGCTTCCTGACTAGTTCAGTATAAAAGTTGTTTATAACGTGCTTTTTAACTTAGTTTTTACAAAACTTTTATTGCAGTTTTGCATTTCTTACTCATTTGCTCCCAGTCCCCCATTCTAAAGGAGTATTACTCAGCCATTAAAAAGAATACATTTGAATCAGTTCTAATGAGGTGGATGAAACTGGAGCCTGTTATACAGAGTGAAGTAAGCCAGAAAGAAAAACACTAATACAGTATACTAACGCATATATATGGAATTTAGAAAGATGGTAATGATAACCCTGTATGCTAGAGAGCAAAAGAGACACAGATGTATAGAACAGCCTTTTGGACTCTTGGGAAAGGGAGAGGGTGGGATGATTTGGGAGAATGGCATTGAATCATGTATAATATCATATATGAAATGAATCACCAGTCCAGGTTCGATGCACAATACAGGATGCTTGGGTCTGGTGCACTGGGACGACCCAGAGGGATGGTACAGGGAGGGTGGTGGGAAGGGGGTTCAGGACGGGGAACACGTGTACACCCGTGGCAGATTCATGTTGATGTACGGCAAAACCAATACAAAATTGTGGAGTAATTAGCCTCCAATTAAAATAAATAAATTTAAATTAAAAAAAAAAAAAGAAGGGAGGATTAATAACTGGTCAGGTAGGGTTCCAGTGACTAAAACTCCACACTCCCAATGCAGGGAGCCTTGGTTCTTTCCCTGGTCAGGCAACTAGATCCCACGTGGTGCAACTAAATATCCTGCGTACTACAACTAAGGCCTGGCACAGCCAAATTAATTAATTAAAAAAACAAAAAACAAAAAACTGTTCAGGCAACTGCCAGGCTCCAGCAGGGAATCTGGAAAGTAGCTACTCTCCCCAGATTAGGGCCACTGGAGGGCAGAAGGGAGAGATCCTAGAAAGGGGAAGGCCCCGCACAGCTGTAGGAGCAAGTGCCAGATGAGGTCAGGGTCTAGAGAGAACCTGCAAAGGCCAGTAGGTAGGCAGATTCAGGGCCCTGAGGGAGGGAAACGGTGGAAACTGGAACTGGGGACAAGAGAGCCTATGCAGATAAGAATTGGCTTCAGGGCAGCAGGGTCCCCTCCAGACCTGGCATGTCTCACTTAGTATCAGTAATCAGGTCCTTAAAAAAAGGTATTCTTAATGAAAATGCTGAAAGGAAACCTATTTCCATTATATTGAATAGGAAAAATCGTACACATATTAGCTCAAAACCCTCAGCCAATTGCCTGAAATTTTACTAAAACTCCGTAAAATGTATACACACACACACAGACACACACAGATACCACACATACACTTTTTTGAACCTTTTATTTTGTATTGGGTACAGCCGATTAACAAAATGTGATGGTTTCAGATGAACAGTGACACATGTTTTTTTAAAACTATACACATTAGGTTGTAAGACGCGTAGCATTACTTCCAGATCATGAACAAACTTGTTGTTAGACATTTGCTAAGGGTATGGTAACATGGCCTCCCTCTCTGCTAATGACAGCCAAGGTGCACAAAATGCTTTGTTATCACTCCGTTGACTTTTAAAATTATATCTTCTTTTATTTCATTAGCCAGATATATTTATTGGTACATGATTTTTATCATCTGTTGTTAGAAAGAGAAAGAGGGAACTGAAAACAATTGTGTCGGGATTGTGTTTGGAAGTATATGATAGAAGATAAGAAAACAGAGGAACGGGGGCTTCCTTGGTGGTCCTGTGGCTAAGACTCTTGGCTCCCAGTGCAGGGGGCTGGAGTCCAACCCTTGGCCAGAGAACTAGATCCCACATGCACAGCTAAGACCCAGCTCAGCCAAATAAATAAATATTAGAAAGTAAATAAATAAGGTGAAGATTTTTTAAAAAGAAAAAAAGAGGAATGAACGACTGCAGGCTTGTATGTCTCGTGTAACAAGGAGCCCTGGGTATGCCTCTCTTTCTTTCTTTCCCCTCTGTCAGAGTGCAAAGACTTTCATCTTCAGCATTGTAGCCTCAGAATTATTCGATGTTTGCTGTACCTCTAGGCATCATGTCAGTGTTCCAGGCAGGAAGAATGGCCAAAGGGCTCAAGAAAGTGGGGTCTGTTCCTCTACAAAGGCCTTCCTGGGAGTCTCACCCAGTGACCTCTGCACTTATCAACCAGAATCTCCCAGTACTAGAGGTTCTGGGTCACTTGTTTAATTTTTCAATACTTCTACATGTAATTCTGAGCTATCAATTTTATTTGGGATAAAACACAAGACATTTTTCTCCCAAGTAATTTGGTTTAAAATGCTCTATTGAGTTAGAGGGATGTCAATAGATATTCTTTCCTATAAAAACATTTGCCAAAAAAAGTTGCTATGAAGAGACACATAAACCCTAAGTTTGTGTGCTATAAATGAACAGTCATTCTACTGGGCAAACATTAACCAGGAAAACGTTCTGCAGGATAAGCCTTAATACTGTGGAGGTTTCCCCTTACATACAACTCTACGTCAACTTTGGCAACAGTTCCAGAGTAAATATGTCACTGTTTATGCCATAATGGATATAAACTGTTCTCTATTGCTGGACATTTAGAATGTTTCCAATTTTTTACAATTATAAACACAACCTCATTTGAACATCTTTGTGCAAACATCCTTACCCATTTATCCAATTACTTCTTTGAGATAAATTAAATCCTTGAAATGAAATGGCTGGGCTGAAGTTTCTGCAAATTAATATTTTTGATTCATATTGCAGAACTGTCCTCCAGAAAGGTGGTACCAACTCCACTACATCTCCACTACTGGAGCAAGGAAAATGCATCACAGTGGCAGGCTGGCCCACCTAGATGGGCAAGAGGATGGGTGGCTCTTAAACACAGCATTTGGACGCAGAGAGCTTCCTAGTTACTTGTCAATTACATTTGGAAATGAGATTAGTACATGGAATCTTCCCACTCATCTCTCTGGAGTTTCAAGGTTCCATTCCTGGGCAGATGAAACAATAAAACAAAACTGCTGGAATGAGGTTAATGTGAACCTACCACATTTACACTCATAAATGTTTCCATTTAGGACAGACTTTCAGGGCAGCTTCCTCAGCTCTGACTTGAAGAAGCATCAACATCACAGTCCCCAGTTTTTCCTGATCACTGACCCTTCCTTCTTAAAACATGTTGATCTCATCAGCTCCCTTCAAAAAGTATGTTATGATCAGTTCAGTTCAGTTCAGTGTCTCAGTCATGTCCAACTCTTGTCGACCCCATGGACTGCAGAATGCCAGGCTTCCCTGTCCACCACCATCTCCTGGAGCTTGCTCAAACTCATGTCCATCGAGTTAGTGATGCCATCCAACCATCTCATCCTCTGTCGTCCCCTTCTCCTGCCTGCAATCTCTCCCAGCATCAATCTTTGCCAATGAGTCAGATCTTCACATCAGGTGGCCAAGGAATTGGAGCTTCAGCTTCAGCATCAGTCCTTCCAATGAATATTCAGGGTTGATTTCCTTTAGGATTGACTGGTTTGATCTGCTTGCAGTCCAAGGGAATCTCAAGAGTCTTCTCCAACACCACAGTTCAAAAGTGATCTATTCTTTGGTGCTCAGCTTTCTTTATGGTCCAACTCTCACATCCATACTAGATGGACCTTTATCGGTAATGTCATGTCTCAGCTTTCTAATATGCTCTCTAGCTTTGTCATAGCTTTTCTTTCAAGCTTTTCCATAAAGTGATGGGACCGGATGCCATGATCTTAGTTTTTTTAATGTTGAGCTCTAAGCCAGCTTTTTCATTCTCCTCTTTCACCTTCATCAAGAGGCTCTTTAGTTCCTCTTTGCTTTCTGCCATAAGAGTGGTGTCATCTGCATATCTGAGATTATTGATATTTCTCCCTGCAAACTTGATTCCAGCTTGTGCTTCATCTAGCCCAGCATTTTGCATATGTACTCTGCATATAAGTTAAATAAGCAGGGTGACAATATACAGCCTTGACATACTCCTTTCTCTATTTGGAACCAGTCTGTTGTTCCATGTCCGGTTCTAAATGTTGCTTCTTGACCTGCATACAGATTTCTCAGGAGGCAGGTAAGGTGGGTTGGTATTCCCATCTCTTTAAGTTATGATGCCCCACTCCAAATGTTCTTGAGAACGATGCCTAACAACCTAATAGAACAATTGCTGTTTCACTACATAATCTGATGAAGGTGAAAGAGGAGGCTGGCTTAGAGCTCAACATTCAAAAAACTGAGATCATGGCATCCAGTCCCATCATTTTATGGAAAATAGGTGGGGAAATGATGGAAACATTGTAAAGTGACAGACTTTATTTTTGGGGGATCCAAAATCACTGCAGATGGTGACTGCAGCCATGAAATTAGAAGACACTCGCTCCTTGGAAGAAAAGCTATGACAAACCTAGACAGCATATTACAAAGCAAAGACATTGCTGACAAAGGTCCATATAGTCAAAGCTATGGATTTTCCAGTAGTCATGTATGGATGTGAGAGTTGGACCATAAAAAAGGCTGAGTGCTGAAAAATTGATGCTTAAACTGTGGTATTAGAGAAGACTCTTGAGAGTCCCTTGGACTGCAAGCAGATCAAACCAGTCAATCCTAAAGGAAATCAACCCTAAATATTCTCAGAAGCACTGATGCTAAAGCTGAAGCTCCAATACTTTGGCCACCTGATGCAAAGAGCTGACTCACTGGAAAAGACCCTGATGCTGGGAAAGATTGAAGGCAGGAGGGGAGGGGGATGACAGAGAACCAGATGGTTGGATGGCATCACCGACTCGAAGGACATGAGTTTGAGCAAGCTCCAGGAGATGGTGATGGACAGGGAGGCCTGGCATGCTGCAGTCCATGGGGTCACAAAGGTCACGCTCAGACACGACTGAGCAACTGAACAACAACACTACATAATAACAACAATAGCATCAAGAATAATATAAAAGCCAGCACTTTATATAACGGGGAGTTATTGCTTAATGAAAACAGGGTTTCAGTTTGGGATGATGAGAAAGTTCTGAGGATGAATGGTGGTAACAGTTGCACAACACTGTGAATGTACTGAACGCCTCTGAATGGTTCACTTGAGAATAGTTCAAATGATAAGTTTTATGCTACGTGTTTTTTACCACAATGAAAAAAATGTAAAAAAAAAATCACTGACTTCGTTTCCAGTCTAGCACACAAGAAACTCAGAAGTTGTCACTGTCCTAACAGAAAGTAAAAAGCCAAAAAATCAACATGTCTTCTTAGGTCTGTATGAGAAATGAGGTCACAGGGAAAATTTCAGCCCCTAAAATTGAAGAGACAGGCAGATACAGAGGGTTAGACTTACTGGAGCAGAAACCTCCACAGAAACCTTTGATAGGAAAACCTGAACTGTAATCGACAGATAGCTGGAGACTCCGCGTGGATGAGACTGAGAGATACAAACTCTAGTGGAATCTAGTCATCAGGAGACCCCTCACTTTTATGAACTTCACCTCTGGGAGCCTGACCAAGCTTTCACAGTGAATACTGGAATTTCAGTGAATGTGAGAGAGAAATTCCTTAATGCCTCTGACAGGGGAAGAGGAAATATATGGTATTTTTAAATATGCTAGAGCATTCTGTTCTTCTTAAAAAGACCTGCCTTCAGGAGAAACTATTTTACCAGAGCCTAAAGGGATTGGATCATGGAAAAGGCAAGAGAGTTCCAGAAAAGCATCTATTTCTGCTTTATTGACTATGCCAAAGCCTTTGACTGTGTGGATCACAATAAACTGGAAAATTCTGAAAGAGATGGGAATACCAGACCACCTGATCTACCTCTTGAGAAATTTGTATGCAGGTCAGGAAGCAACAGTTAGAACTGGACATGGAACAACAGACTGGTCCCAAATAGGAAAAGGAGTTCGTCAAGGCTGTATATTGTCACCCTGTTTATTTAACTTATATGCAGAGTACCTCATGAGAAACGCTGGACTGGAAGAAACACAAGCTGGAATCAAGATTGCTGGGAGAAATATAAATAACCTCAGATATGCAGATGACACCACCCTTATGGCAGAAAGTGAAGAGGAGCTCAAAAGCCTCTTGATGAAAGTGAAAGAGGAGAGTGAAAAAGTTGGCTTAAAGCTCAACATTCAGAAAATGAAGATTATGGCATCTGGTCCCATCACTTCATGGGAAATAGATGGGGAAACAGTGGAAACAGTGTCAGACTTTATTTTTCTGGGCTCCAAAATCACTACAGATGGTGACTGCAGCCATGAAATTAAAAGACACCTACTCCTTGGAAGGAAAGTTATGACCAACCTAGATAGCATATTAAAAAGCAGAGACATTACTTTGCCAACAAAGGTCCATCTAGTCAAGGCTATGGTTTTTCCAGTGGTCATGTATGGATGTGAGAGTTGGACTGTGAAGAAGGCTGAGCACTGAAGAATTGATGCTTTTGAACTGTGGTGTTGGAGAAGACTCTTGAGAGTCCCTTGGACTGCAAGAAGATCCAACCAGTCCATTCTGAAGGAGATCAGCCCTGGGATTTCTTTGGAAGGAATGATGCTAAAGCTGAAACTCCAGTACTTTGGCCACCTCATGCGAAGAGCTGACTCATTGGAAAAGACTCTGATGCTGGGAGGGATTGGGGGCAAGAGAAGGGGACGACAGAGGATGAGATGGCTGGATGCATCACTGACTCGATGGACATGAGTCTGGGTGAACTCTGGGAGTTGGTGATGGACAGGGAGGCCTGGTGTGCTGCGATTCATGGGGTCGCAAAGAGTTGGACACGACTGAGCAAATGATCTGATCTAAAGGGATTGGGGGCAAGAGGAGAAGGGGACGACAGAGGATGAGATGACTGGATGGCATCACTGACTCGATGGACATGAGTCTGAGTGAACTCCAGGAGTTGGTGATGGACAGGGAGGCCTGGCGTGCTGCAATTCATGGGGTCGCAACAAGTCGGACATGACTGAGCGACTGAACTGAACTGAACTGAACCTATTTGGGTTTTATCAGAGCCTAATTGGCCTGGGAGAAGGAAAATACCCAACTCCAGTCCTCTCTACCCATTCTGCCCCATCTAAGGGAGGGAAAAACAGACATGTTTATGAAGCTCATGGCCCAGAGACACAGCCTCACTAGAAGACTGAGACCCATTCATAAGACTGTGGAATGCTTCCCCTCACCCTACACCTTATCACCACTTCACTATAAACCTGTTTACTAGAGTTCCTTTTACGCAGCTTGGCTTTCAACCAAAAAAACTACAAGGCATACTAAAAGGCAAAAACACAGTTTGATGATACAGGCAAAACATCAGAACCAGACTCAGAAAGAGCAGGGATATTGGAATGACCAGATTGGGAACACAAATAACTTTGATTAATATGCTAAGGATTCTAATGGGAAAAGTAGACAACCTGCAAGAATAGATGGGCAATGTAAGAAAAGAGATGGAAATTCTAAGAAAGAATGAAACAGAAACGTTAGAGATTAAAAAGTCTGTAACAGAAATGAAATGGTCTCTGCCCTCCATGAAGACTCATAACATAAGAAACTTTCCAAATAGAACAAAAGGGTTCAGATAGAGGGAAACCCCCCAATAAAATGTCTGTTCCACATATCATGTGGGTTCAGGCTGGACCAACTCAGACACGTCTCACCCTTCTCCTGACAGATGCTAGAAGGGCTGAATCAGAGGATGGAGGTATTGCCTTGACCTTGATTTTCCTTCACCAAGTTTAAGTTCATGTTCACAGTATTCAAAAGAGGCTCAGAAAGCCCAGCCTAGTAGGTAACCTAAGGACAGAGGCAAAAAGAGTTTTAATAATTGTCCTATCTTTTCCTGTTCCTTTTTCCAGTCAGCTCACTCTGCCTTCTGCTGCACTTTGAAGTGTATCACAAAGGCTGGAGCTGATTTACTCCTGAGCATCCATCCAGTCCAGCTCTCAACCCAATTAACAAGTGCTTTGCCCTGGGACTGGGCAGGCGGGTGCTGCTAGGATATTATTACTCAGCTCTCCAGCCAGGCTCTTGAGAGAAGAGCGGCCTTTGCATCCAGAAGCAGCAGACACATCTCTTTAAGGGAGATGAGGACGGTGTACAGAGGTCTGAGGAAACCCAAGGGGTTGGTCACCCAACCCAGAAGGGAGGCTAAAGTCAAGGAAGACTTCCTAGAAAACCCAATATTTCTGATAAGTCTAGAAGAAAGAATAGGAATTAACTCCATTGTGAAGGAAAAGGTACTCCATTCAAAGTACCCGTGTGTGCAGAGTTCCCAAGGTGTGAGAGGGCAAAATATACTCAAGGAATAAGTGCTGGGAGAGAGCTCAGAAATCCAGTCAATAGGTGGCTTATCACTTCTTAGTGCATCTCAGACCCCCTGGGGACCTGGTGCGTGCTACCTTAGATTTGAGCTCATACGCACACACACAGAAACTGACATCCACTGTCCAAGGATCTCCAGTTAAGAATTCTTTATGTAAGTCAATTCTTCATTCACAGATGCCCAAATAGGCCAAGAGAATGTCAAGGTGGCAGTCACAGCAAAGCATTGCCTCTGCAGCAGTATTTTCTTTGGTCTCTCTTGTTCAGACTCGAAACTCACCTTAAGTGACTAATGATCTTTATTTCAAAGCGAAGCAGGTGAAAGCTGACTGCAAGCTTGGCAAGCATGGAGACAGCTTGACAGCTGATGTGCTTCACTGCGGGGTAATTAAGTGCCAAGTTAGATTTTTCTGAGAAGTCCCAAACACCACAATAGCCAGTCTTTTCTCTGAGGCAGTTGGTTTTCTTCATACAGGGAAGCTCAAATCCCCTCCTGGTGGCAAGGGGGTGGGGGTGGGGGTGGGCAGGGCATGTTGCAGAATAAGCTTAGGAGTAAATATTCTGGAGCTTGTCTGGGAATGAACCCAGGGTGTCATCATTCAGGGTGCAGATTTCCAGTTAATCCCTAAGTCGCAGTCCAGCCTCTACCACACCCTCACCTTTTCCCTATGCTGTGGCCACTAAATCTGGGCCCTCGCAGATGCAGTTTCTGTAGATATTCGATCCCGGGTATCCTCTGAGGGGTGAGTGCCTGACTGCAATAGGTCAAAATGCCACAGAGGCTTGGGGTCAATCCTCTGCCTCCTCTTCACTTCCTCCACTACCTGGTTCTCCCAGCGCCTGAGCCCTCCGGGGTTCCGGGATGAATGGGCTGTTCCTGGATACACGCCCCTCCTTAGGTAGGATGGTTGACTCTCCTCCATTTTGCCAAATCGTTTGCCACTCCCCAGCCAAGTTACTGTCTCCATTTGCTGTCTCGGGGTTGGAGCGGTCTCCTGGTTTCATCAAAGATAGAGAGGGTGCTTGCACGTCCTCCCTGTGGTCTGGAATGGCTTTTATATTTTATAAAGAGAGAACAGCATAGACACAAGACTCAGCTACTCTTAAATATGCTTAACAATATTGAACTGCACACTGAAGAATGGTGAAGATGCTAAATTTAACGTTATGTGTTCTTTTGCCAAAATTAAAAACAAAACAAAACTCAGCCATCTTAAAAACAGAAGTCTCCCTGTTCGGTTTTCTATGAATTTTGAAAAACAACAAGCCATTTCCTTGAACATCTACTTAGGCGTAGAATGTGGATACTTTTTTTCCTTCTATACAATTTATTGAGATAATTACAGGGAATATCTAAAGCTGTGGTTCTCCAAGTGTGGTCTTCAGACCAGCTACATCAGCATCACCTAGAAATTTGTTGAAATGCAAATTCTCTGGTTCTACTATAGACCTAATAAATCAGAAATTCTACAATCTGTGTTTTAAAAGCCTCTCCACAACTAAATATTGAGTGTTAGCTTTGTGACTGCTGATACATAGTTAAATTGTGAGAATCACTCATCTAGAGCAATATGGGGGGAAAGAATGAAATTAAGCATAGGTTGAACATCAAAGGGAGGATATAACTCCATCACATGGAGAAAAGGTAAAGGAAATCATGAAAGTGGGGTAGTAGGTAATTCATAGACTGGCAACCATGTGTCAGGCACCATGCTTGCCCATTTACATATTTATTTAATCTTCAGCTTCCTTGAAAAGAATTATTCCCCCATTTTGCAGATAAGAAAACTGAGGCTTAAGGAAGGTAACTTAGCTACTTAAGAAGGATTTCAACCAAGATCTGCCTGATTTCTTAGGTCCTTCTCTTTATTTTCCACATCTCCCTCTTTTAAAATTAACCCCAACACTGAGACTATCTCTGGATATGGGAGACAGAGAAAACCAATAACCCTATCCAGCCTTCAAAGTAGAACTCAAATGTCACCTCTTTTGGGAAGTCTTCCAATACTACCTTGCTCAAAGTTAACCTTCCCATAGCTCTTTGTACTTACCTGTTTCAGAGTATCTTATACACCTTATTGTAGAAGTTCTCAAATCTTTGGTCCCAGGATCCCTTATGAATTATTGACATTCATAGCAAATGAAGCTTCACCTAAACCCCACAACTTATGCAAAAATTAACTCAAAATGTATGAAAGATTGGATGTAAAATGTTACACTACAAAACTTTTAGAGGAAAAAAAAAGAGAATCTTGAGGACCTAGGGCTGAGTAAAGAGTTCTTAGATTTAACACCAAAAGCATGATCCATTAAGAAAAAAAAAAAGATAAATTGGATCATTCAAAATGAAAACTTTTTGTTCTGAGAAAGAGACTGTGAAGGGGATAAAAATACTAGGAGAAAATATTTGCTGATCACATAACTGAAAAGGCCTGGTATCTAGAATACATAAAGGACTCTCAAAACTCAAGAGTGAAAACAAATAATCCAACCAATTAGAAAATGAGCAAAAGACATGAACAGATATAGAAATGAAAAGGATATACAGTTGGCAAATAAACTCCTTTCTGGATCATAGCCTTGTTGTGGCAAAGGGGCTTGCATAACTCAATGAAGCTATGAGCCATGCCGTGCAGGGCCACCCAAGACAGTACCAGACCACCTTACCTGTGTCCTGAGAAACCTGTATGCAGGACAAGAAGCAACAGTTAGAACCGGATATGGAACCACAGACTAGTTCAAAATTGAGAAAGAAGCACGAGAAGGGTATATAGTGTCATCCTAATTATTTAACTCATATGTAGAGTACATCATGTGAAATGCTGGACTGGATGAATCACAAACTGGAATCAAGATTGCCAGGAGAAATATCAACAACCTCAGATATGCAGATGATACCACTCTAATGGCAGAAAGTGAAGAGTAACTAGAGCCTCTTGATGAAGGTGAAAGAGGAGAGGAAAAGCTGGCTTAAAACTCAACATTCAAAAATCTAAGATCATGGCATCCAGTCCCATCATTTCATGGCAAATAGAAGGGGAAAAAGTAGAAGCAGTGACGTTTTATTTTCTTGGGCTCCAAATTCACTGAAGACAGGGATTGCAGCCATGAAAAATAACGCTTGCTCCTTGGAAGAAAAGCAATGAGCAACCTAGACAGAATATTAAAAAGCAGAGACATCACTTTGCTGACAAAGGTCCCTATAGTCAAAGCTATGAATTTTCTGGTAGTCACATATGGATGTAAGAACTGAATGTAAAGGCTGAGCACTAAAGAATTGATGTTTTCAAATTGCAGTGCTGGAGAAGACTCTTGAGAGTCCTTTGGACAGCAAGGAGATCAAATCAGTCAACCCTAAAGGAAATTAACCCTGAATATTCATTGGAAGGAGTGATGCTAAAGCTGAAGCTCCAATACTTTGGCCACCTGATGCGAAGAGCAGCCTCACTGGAAAAGACCCTGATGCTGTTGCCAAAATCTTGGCTCCCTGTCCACCAATGCCAAATTGAAATATGGAGACAGAGTTTGGAGGAAATAGAAAAGAATAGCTTTATTATTTTCACCAGGCAAAAGGGAAACACAGCAGGCTAACACCTCAAGAACTGTGCCCTCCTTTCTCAGGAAAAGGAAGAGGTTTTTTTTTTTTTTTTTGGAAGAGGTTTTATATCCTCTTGAAGGTCTTGCTTAATTTTCTCTCCTGCAAAATTTCTGAACGGCCGCAGCTGGCATCAGGCAACTCAGCAACTGGTTCTTGTGTCCCTGAAGTTATTGGCCCATGACTTTTCCAAAATGCAGAATGCTACAAGAGAGTGTAGGGGGGAAAGTATGCCAGGGGCAGAGTATAATCTATATGGAGTCAGAGTAATTAGCTTTGTGAAGGACAAGTCCAGCTACAAGTATTTGTTTGTAGTAACAGTTAAAGAATAACCAAGATTGTTTAACCCTCTTAGGCCTGTTTGACTTGTATGTGCCAAAGATTGTTCACTCATTTCTGTTTTGCTGCAACAAATTCCCCCCGTTAGTTATTGCCTCCGTATCAATGGAGGAAAGGAAACAAGCATTGTTCTTGTCTGACTACAGACAAAAACTTCAGTTTTGCTCCATTTGACAAACATCAGCTGCCTGGCCCAGGGGCCCATCTATCTCCTACAACAATGCTGAGAAAGATTGAAGGCAAAAGGAGAAGGGGGAGGCAGAGAAAGAGATGGTTGGATAGCATCACTGACTCAATGGACATGAATTTGAGCAAACTTTGGAAGATAGTGAAGGACAGGAAAGCCTGGTGTGCTGCAATCTATGGGGTGGCCAGGAGCCGGACATAACTTAGGGAAGGAACAACATGTGAAGGTATTTTCAACATTATTACCATCAGGAAATACAAATTAATATCACAATGAAATATCCCTACACGACTATCAGAATGGCTAAAATAAAAAATACCGATGACACTATATGCTGGTAAGAATGCAGAGAAATCAGATCACTCATAAATTCCTGGTAGGAATGTAAATGGTATAGCCACTCAGGAAAAGTTGCTGTGCTTTGTTACAAAATTAATCATGTGCTTACCATACCACCCAGTAACTGTACTTTGGGGCATTTATCCCAGAGAAGAGAACTTATGTTCATACAAAAGTCTGTACATGAATTATGAACATTCAGGTACTTTATTCATAATAAAGCAACTTTATTCATAATAGCCAGAAATCAGAAACAACCCTAATGTAGAACAATTAAACCAACGGTGGTACTTCTGTGCCTGGAACAGTCCTAAGCTGTAGCAGGAAACACGCTATTAACACTTGCAACAACATGGATAGGTTGCAAAGGAATTATACTGAGAAGACCAACCTCAAAACGTTACATAATGTAAATGAATTATTCCATTTATATAATATTCTTGAACTGACAGAATTACAGAGTGGGAGAATAGGGGTTAGGGAGGGGAGGGAAGGAGGTGGCTGTGTCTGCAAAAGGGCACTGAGGCACCCTTGTCACGGAACTGTTCTGTGTCTTGACTCTGGGGGTGGTCACACCAATCTCCACACATGATAGAGCCGCACAGTACTGAACACACTCACAAATACAAGGAAAATGGGTGAAATCTGGAAAAGATGGGTGCAGGGGCCAGTTTCCCATTTGTGATACTGTACTGAAGTTATACAAGACATTACCATTCAGGGAAACTGGAGGAAGGGTACTCAGATATCACCATATTATTTCTCATGATTGCATGTGAACCTACAATGATCTCAAAATTAAAAGTTTAAAAAAAGAACTAAAGGCCATAAGAGTCTTTTGTTTATCTAGGCTCTGCTCTGCTGTGCTTAATCGTGTCTGACTTTGTGTGACCCCGTGCACTGTAGCCCGCCAGGTTTCTCTATCCATGGGATTCTCCAGGCAAGAATACTGGAATGGGTTGCCATTTCCTCCTCCAGGGGATTTTCCCAACCCAGGGATCCAACCCAGGTCTCCTACATTGCAGGCAGATTCTTTACCATCTGAGCCACCAGGGAAGTAATATTACCAAACTTCAAATTACCAAATTTGAAGTTAAAAAGGGGGACATTTTAACAGTATTTATTTAGTGACTTATCTTTGAAACAATAATATGCATAAATTTAAAATGTATAAATACATAACAAAACATTCTTGTAAAACACAAGTCTATTTTCAAAAATATTGAGAAGAATGACCGTATTTTACAAGTTGACACACAACTTAAAAGTCTGACTTCAGAGACAACTGGAATTCTCATGTCCATTTCTATATGCTGTGATATCGCATATCATGCAGCTTCTGGAAAATTCCATTGTACACACATGGAAAATTGAGAGTAAAAGGGGCAAACAGAGTCAATATTCTTATGAAAATAATACAGATCCCCTAAAAGCGTCTCAGGGACCACAGCTGAGAAACCCCTGCACGTGTGTGACACATGTGTTCCTGCACAGAGTGAGGACCAGAGAACATCTTCATCTCTATGTCCAAGCACCTTGCACGGTGACTGGCACAAGGCTGACACTGAACGACTATTTGATGAACCAATGGAACGGTAACGATTTGTTAGCCCTGCAGGGTGGGGGACGGGGCGGGGAGGGGGTGGGGAAGAGAGGAGGGGAAGGAGAAAGGAGGGGGCCAGGGGACAGATATCGCCAATCTGGTTGACCGTGTATTACTTCAGACATTCAGTTGAGTCAGAATAAAGGTCAGCATGTTCTGGTGTAGCTTGGCCCCACGGAACAAACATTGCTCTGAGAAATCAGTTGGCTCCCGGAGCATGAAACCTGGGTGTGCAATGACTGATTGGCCTTTTGAGAAAGGTCTCGCAGTGTCAGTTTCTCACAGTCTTGAACTTGAGGTCTCTCCACGCCGCTTAGCCTTAGCATGCTGAGGACATGGCTAAATGGGCTGTGCAGAGGCACAGTAAACGCTTCTCTCTTGCCTTCTTTCTTCCCCTCATGCCCCTGACTCCCTAGGTCACCCCCCCCACCCCCACCAGCATCCTCAGTGGCCCGTCTCGGTCCACTTGGTCCACAGCTGCTCTGGGGAGAGGAAAACAGCTTCTAGTCACCAGGCTGCCGATTGTTCTCAGTCTCATCCAAGGTATTCACCAAAGCACAGTTTATCAGAGAACGTAGAAAAGGCAGAGGCTGGCTTAAAACTGCCTCTAAAAAATGTTTTTTGGTATCTGCTTTGTGCCAGACACTCAATCAGATGGTGGGATAGTTTCAGATGATGACCCTTGCCCCCACTTCAGGAAGCCCCGGCTCTAGTGGGGATATGACTTGACTCCACACTGGCTGGGAACAGGGACTCTGAAGTGAAACGAGTTCCTGCTGAGGAGAAATCACCTCTCATAGGATCCAGGAGAGAGGTGGATTGTGTCCTTGAAAGGAAAGAGAAGACTGTTGCCAGGCAGGTGGAGGAACAGCACACCAGAAAGCATTGTATTAGGGAAGATGGTCGACAGTGATCAAGCCAACCTCAGGGAACAGTGGGGTAAGTAAAATGAAAGTCTATCTCTTTCTACCATCACAGTCTAGGCTTAAGTGGTCTTCTGGCTCCGATAGTGACCCCACAGGGTCAGGGACCCAGGCCTATCCCTCCTGATGCCCCCAACACCTGAGGCCTGGCCCTCATCTGTTTTGTGGTTCAGAACCATCAAGTCAGCCAGTGGGAGTGCACAAGCAGAAGGTTAGGCATGCTCCTTCCTTCTGAAGGCACAATTCGGAAGTTGTACACTTTACTTCCCATTTGCCAGAGCGTAGTTGCAAGGGAGTCTGGGAAATGCAATTTTAAAATGCAACCGTCTATTGCTCTATAAGAAATTGGGAGACAACTAGAGTTCCTGCAGGAACAACTCTGTTCCTGCCCCAAGCACAGAGGTGAGAAAGTGGAGGGAGTTTTGAGAAGCCAATAACTAGGTGTGTTTAGAAGTTGTAGGACAGAGTAGGAAAGGTACGTTTGAGTCACAAGTTAGAAAGGGGCCACTTCATTCTGTAAGTCAGGGGTTTCAAACTTGAGCTCACAGCAGCATCACCCTTGTTGGAGCTTAGCCCCTCTTCCAGAGTGTCTGATTTAGTAGGTCTGCAGAGGAGTCTGAAAATGTACATTTCCAACCAGTTCAAGGGCACTGCTGGTTCAAGAACTTTGGTAAATGTGGAGCCACGGTAAGTTTAGACAGAAGAGCAAGAGAAGAGCAAGAAGAGCAAGTCTGTATTTCAGAAAGCTGATTCTGTTACAGTGACAGGGAACAAACTGTACCAGAACTTCCCAGAGTACTAGAGCTTCTCACCCTCTTGATCCTTAATGTTCCTGAGAAATTTCATTCAAGAAAAATGGAGATGATAAAGAGCCTGCAAAGCAGAGTTCATGGAACTCCAGTGCCCAAGTGCCACTCCCACACCTAAGTTTTTCCATCAATAATAATAATGAGGACCATTTATGTGCCCAGGTTGCCAGATGAGACAGATCAAAAAGTTGGACAATGTCCCGAGGCTGTAGGGATTCGCACTCATCTATTGGAGAGAAAAGCGGTACAACTCTTGAAAGGCAGTTGACAATCAAACCAGAATTCTAAACGCCTATACTCTTTGACCCAATGGTTCCATTTCCAGGAATTGAGCATATAGATACACTCATGTTTATGTGCAAAAGACAGGTTATTTAATGCTCATTGTACTGGCAAGAGATGAAAAACAATCTGAATATCACCCACAGAAGGTTGGTTAAATAACCCATGGTGCATCTAAAAATGGAATAATGGCAACCCTTAAAAATAACATTAGGGCTTCCCTGGTGGCTCAGTGATAAAGAATCCGCCTATCAATGCAGGAGACATGGGTTCAATCCCTGCTCTGGGAAGACCCCACAAGCCACGTGGCAACTAAGCCCGTGTGCCATAACCACTGACCCTGTGGTCTAGAGCCCGTGAGCTGAAACAAGAGAAGCCACCGCAACTAGAAGCCCGTGCACTGCAATTAGAGAGGAGTCTCCCCTACTCAACGAAACTATAGAAAAGCTGGAGCAGAAATGAAGACCCAAATAAAAAAATAATTTAAAAAAAAAACCAGATCTTAGAAGCCAGTTTAGAATAATCACAGTTAGAGATAAAATATATGTCTCAGTATGTGTGTCAAGGGGCAGAACACACACACACTCAGACATATATTTTATCTCTGTCTATCTGTGATTATTCTAAACTGGCTTATAGATCTACATTTGTATACCTGTCTATATGCTTATGGGCTTCCCTGGTGGCTCAGATGGTAAAGCATCTGCCTGCAATGCAGGAGACCTGGGTTCGATCCCTGGGTTGGGAAGATCCCCTGGAGAAGGAAATGGCAACCCACTCCAGTACTCTTGCCTGGAAAATTCCACGGACGGAGGAACCTGGTAGTCTACAGTCCATGGGATTGCAAAGAATTGAACACAACCGAGTGACTTCACGTTCCTTTTTCACTATATGCTTATAAATGCAGAATACATTTCTGAAAGGATTTCAAGAAACAGTCTGCCTCTCAGGATAGGAATTGGAATGGAAGTCCAGGTTGGGAAGGAAACTTACTTTTCACTGTAGCCTTTTTTGTTTGACTATTTCAACCCTGCATATGCATTATTTATCTAAATAAATAAACATAGAAGCATTGCCATGTTTTATTTCACTAAATCTTCAGAAAACCTGGAAAGAAAGTACTCTTACTATTCACAATGTACAGGGAGCTTAAATCATTTGGGGAAGGGGCAGAGGGGGAATGGAAGGACTTTCTTTGTAAGGTTTACCAATTTCCATGGTGTAAATACTCCCCTTGGCTGATTTCCAGCTACCACCCTGA
The DNA here is from genome assembly GCF_029407905.1 of Bubalus kerabau. NCBI lineage: Eukaryota > Metazoa > Chordata > Mammalia > Artiodactyla > Bovidae > Bubalus > Bubalus kerabau. The sequence goes on along the minus strand of NC_073636.1, from coordinate 53,546,419 downwards.
CATCACTGAGCAGAGCTTGGGAGAGATGTGCACGAACAGCTCTCGTGAGCCTTGAGGAGACAGCTCCAGCACAGCCTTGTAGTGAAACTTGCACTCCCAAACCAGGCACCATTGACTCTTCCCACTTCATACCTGAGGTGATTATTTTACAACAACAAAACAAATGTAAGCAAATAAACCATTTCAGGACCTAAGAGCAGCTTCCAGGGATCTTTATAGACACTAGGGCATTTACTTACAATATAAACAACCTGCCTTGCACTAAATTTGAAACAGAAACCCAGAAATTAAAATTAAGCATCTGGGTTTTATATTTGCAAATTGCTTTGCCATTCTCTTTATGAAATACTGCATACAGCTATACAAACATAAGGCAATAAGAGAACAATAAATAAATCAGTGTTAGTATTCTGTCAACACAGCCCCACATTCTTACCAGGGCCAGCCATCTAAATTAGGAAGTTGGTTTAGAAACTCTCCCGGTGGCTTTATTTTTTTTTTTCCCGGTGGCTTTAATGGGAGAAGGTGAGTGAGAGGATCAGACAGACTCTGGTTTGAGTTGTGTTCCAGTTCTGCCATTTGTGAGGTGCCTCGGGCAAGTCACCTCACCTCTGAGTCTCAGATTACTCATGTGTTAAGTGAGGATACGGAGAAGGCAATGGCACCCCACTCCAGTACTCTTGCCTGGAAAATCCCATGGATGAAGGGGCCTGGTGGGCTGCAGTCCATGGGTCCCTAGGAGTCGGACACAACTGAGCGACTTCACTTTATTTTTTCACTTTCATGCATTGGAGAAGGAAATGGCAATCCACTCCAGTGTTCTTGCCTGGAGAATCCCAGGTACAGGGGAGCCTGGTGGGCTGCCGTCTATGGGGTTGCACAGAGTCAGACATGACTGAAGTGACTTAGCAGCAAGTGAGGATAGGGCCCACTATACAGATTTGTACAGGCAAGTTTGCCAAGTTTAATAGATAAGGTTAATGTGTGGTCTACACCTGGATATAAGGCAGGTGGTTTTCCCCATAAATTATCCCTCAGAGAAAAGTGGGAATTGCTTTGTATTTCAGTTTTTACAAAGCCTCACAGTCTTTCGTATTACCTTGACTATCTCATGGAGAAGGCAATGGCACCCTACTCCAGTACTCTTGCCTGGAAAATCCCATGGACGGAGGAGCCTGGTGGGCTGCAGTCCGTGAGGTCGCTAGGAGTCGGACACGACTGAGCGACTTCACTTTCACTTTTCACTTTCATGCATTGGAGAAGGAAATGGCAACCCACTCCAGTATTCTGGCCTGGAGAATCCCAGGGACAGAGGAGCCTGGTAGGAGGCCGTCTCTGGGGTCGCACAGAGTCGGACACGACTGAAGCGACTTAGCAGCAGCAGCAGCAGACTATCTCAACTACTATATTTTTTAAGTTATTTTCTATGTATTTGTTCAGCTTCACCAGGTCTTGGTTGTGGCACATAGAATCTTTAGCTGCAGCATGCGAACTCTTAGCCGTGGCAGGTGGGATCTATTTCCCTGACCAGCAAGTCTTAGCCATTGGACCATCAAGGAAGTCCCTCTTCAATTACTTTAAACAACAAAGTATTGTTTGCAAAAGACTAATTTACAGAAGTCACCTGACGAAGGGGTTTAAAAAACGTTTTTGACACAGATGTAGTCATTATACTGGAGAAGGCAATGGCACCCCACTCCAGTACTCTTGCCTGGAAAATCCCATGGATGGAGGAGCCTGGTGGGCTGCAGTCCATGGGGTCACTAAGAGTTGGACACAACTGAGCGACTTCACTTTCACTTTTCACTTTCATGCATTGGAGAAGGAAATGGCAACCCACTCCAGTGTTCTTACCTGGAGAATCTCAGGGATGGGGGTAACCCTAGTGGGCTGCCGTCTATGGGGTCACACAGAGTCGGACACGACTGAAGCGACTTAGCAAAGATGCAAGCCTCATAAAGAGGACTTTAAAAAGGATGTTGTGATCACAAATATAAACCAATAGGACACACACAAAAAAACAATACTGTCCTAAGATTAAGTGAACTGGGACTTTAAGTATAAAATATCTCAGTGACAACATCATACAAAGCTCAGAAAGTTCTGGATAACAAACAAATTATATAGGAGTGAAATGTATGTCTTCTAGAAAGTGAGTTGGGTGATTCAGAAGCCATCTGTCCATGAAATTTTCCAGGTAAGAATACTGGAGTGGGTTGCTATTTCCCATTCCAGGGGTAATAAAGATATGAGGTCAAAGATGCACAGGATGAGATGCGATAAAGACGTTTTGTAAAGTGTCAGATTAGGGGGAAAAAACAGTATTTCTAAATTAATATATAACATATTTAAATAACATTTAAATATATTAACAATATTAAAAACATGTACATACCTAAAATAATAAATATTATACATAGACATTTGATAATTTCATCGACAGTCTTAAGAAGTTATACATTCAAGATGGGCCTCCAAATATTTTCTTCTTTGCAAACTTCTCATTGTGAAAAATGGGAGGATCATTTTATATTGGGGATCACCTATCATGGAGACATGTATTCACAAGCACTTAAAACTCACAAAGCTCTGTGTAGTTGTGACAGGTGCTATTAGGGCTGATAATACAATTTTTTTATCATGATTGTTCTCCCACACATTGGGTTCTTTAGTTGTGCTCTTCTAAGCACTTACCTGGATTGGAATTCCCTAGTCTTCAGTGGAATTTCTTAGTTGTGTGATCTTGGGCAAATTGCCTAAACTCTTTCTGCCTCAGTTTCCTCATCCGTAAAATAGAGATAAAGACAGTATCTCAGAGGGTTAAGAATTCAACAAATTGGTACATGTAAGAAATGTATGGGGAGTATGGAGCATAGGTGCAAGTTATTACACATAAAGTGGATGGACAATGAGGTCCTACTGGGAACTATAGGTCCTACAGAGAACTATATTCAGTGTCCTGGGACAAACCATAATGAAAAAGACTACAAAAAAGAATGCATCTATAACTGAGACACCATGCTATGCAACAGAAATTAGCACAACATTGTAAATCAACTATACTTCAATTAAAAAAAAAACACCTAAAAATGTATATGAACCAGTGTCTAGTGAGTACTTCTTAAGTGTTAGTTATTATCATTATTTTCACCAGTGGGGAACTGTAACTATTTAGAAAAATAATAGTTTTCCTCACAATACCAGATTTTGCCAGCAGAAAGTGTGCTTTATTCATAACGAGATCCTGAAGGTGTATTATGTTCAGGTCTCCACACTGTACCCGGTACCGTAAGTTGAAAGAGGCAACACTTTGAAAGTTGATACCAACGCCGCACCCTCATTGCTCTCTGGCCAACCAAAGTCTCCAGGAAAGTCTCAGTGCAATACAGCCGGAAGACTGAGGACCCAGTGCTTCTTTCTGGTTCTCCAGAGATCCTATGTTCCTCTATGACAGGAACTGGGTTTCATTCATCTCAGTCCCTAATCCAGCAGACAGTAGGAGCTTAATCAATATTCACTAAGCAAGTGAGCAAGGAAGTACAGTCTACATTATTGCACATTCTAGTGAACTGAATTTTATTTCTTTTTATATCTACAAAAAAGTACTTAAAAACGAATACCAAAGATTAAATGCATAAAAAGTTCAAATAATACAGAAATGTTGAAAGAATCACCTAGAGAGAATTCTTTTTGGCATGTAGAGTATTATTTATCCAAATGTTTCCTTTATGTATATAGAAACTAACATGAGTACATATAAGTACCACCAGCTTTGGAATCAGATATACCTCAGTTTAAAACCAAGCTCCATCACTTCTTAGTGCTATGGCTTTGAGAAAGTAACCTAACCTCTCTGAGCCTCAGTTTCTATGGAAAATGGAGATAATAATGAAAAAACCTATAGGTGTATTGGAATAAATTAATATTTATTTATTTATTTAGTATTTATTTATAGCACCTACTGCTGCTGCTACTAAGTCACTTCAGTCATGTCCGACTCTGTGCGACCCCATAGATGGCAGCCCACCAGGCTCCCCCATCCCTGGGATTCTCCAGGCAAGAATACTGGAGTGGGTTGCCATTTCCTTCTCCAATGAATAAAAGTGAAAAGTGAAAGTGAAGTCACTCAGTCATGTCCAACTCTTAGCGACCCCATGGACTGAAGCCTACCAGGCTCCTCCATCCATGGGATTTTCCAGGCAAGAGTACTGGAGTGGGGTGTCATTGCCTTCTCCCTTATAGCACAGAGGACAGTCCCAAATACAGAGAAAAACTCAGTGAAGGCTAGCAGCCATGTATATATATTTCAACAAAATTTGAGGTTATGCTAGTTTCCAGTTTATATTTGCATTTTATGTAACAATATGTTCAGTTTCCTGATAGCTCAGTTGGTAAAGAATCTGCCTGCAATGCAGGAGACCTGGGTTCTATCCCTGGGATGGGAAAATCCCCTGGAGAAGGGAAAGGCTACCCACTCAAGTATTCTGGCCTGGAGAATTCCATGGACTGTATAGTGCAAGGGGTCACAAAGAGTCAGACACAACTGACTGACTTTTCTTCTTTCTATGTTCTGTTCAGCCACTCAGTCCTGTCCAACTCTTTGCGACCCCATGGACTGCAGAATACCAGGCCTCCCTGTCCATCACCAACTCCCAGAGCTTACTCAAACTCATGTCCATTGAGTCGGTGATGCCATCTAATCATCTCATCCTCTGTCCCCGCTTCTCCTCCTGCCTTCAATCCTTCCCAGCATCAGGTGAGTCAGTTCTTCACATCAGGTAGCCCAAGTATTGGAGCTCAGCTTCAGCATCAGTCCTTCCAGTGAATATTCAGGGTTGATTTCCTTTAGGATTGACTGGTTTGATCTGCTTGCAGTCCAAGGGACTCTCAAGAGTCTACTCCAATACCACATTTCAAAAGCATCAATTCTTTAGCACTCAATTTTCTTTATCGTTCAACTCTCACATCCATAAATGACTACTGGAAAAACCATAGCTTTGGTTAGATGGACCTTCATAGGCAAAGTAATGTGTCTGTTTTTTAATATTTTGTCTAGGTTGGTCATAGCTTTTCTTCCAAGGAGCAAGTGTCTTTTAATTTCATGGCTGCAGTCACCATCTGCAGTGATTTTGGAGCCCCAATAAAGTCTCTTACTGTTTCCATTGTTCCCCCATTTATTTGGCATGAAGTGATGGGACCAGATGCCATGATCTTTGTTTTCTGAATGTTGAGTTTTAAGCCAGCTTTTTCACTCTTCTTTCACTTTCATCAAGAAGCTCTTTAGTTCCTCTTCACTTTCTGCCATAAGGGTGGTGTTATCTGCACATCTAAGGTTATTAATATTTCTCCCAGCAGTATTGATTCCAGCTCATGTTTTATCCAGCCCAGCATTTTGCATGATGTACTCTGCATATAAGTTAAATAAGCAGAGTGACAATATACAGCCTTGACATACTCCTTTCCCAATTTGGAACCAGTCTGTTGTTCCACATCCAGTTCTAACTGTTGCTTCCTGACCTGCATACAGGTTTCTCAGGAGGCAGGGAAGGTGGTCTGGTATTTCCACCTCTTGAAGAATGTTTCACAGTTTGTTATAATCCACACAGTCAAGGGCTTTGACATAGTCAATAAAAGCAGAAGTAGATGTTTTTCTGAAACTCTCTTGCTTTTGCTATGATCCATTGGATGTTGGCAATTTGATGTCTGGTTCCTCTGCCTTTTCAAATCCAGCTTGAACATCTGGAAGTTCTTAGTTTATATACTATTGAAGCCTAGCTTGGAGAATTTTAAGCATTACTTTGCTAGTGTGTAAGATAAGTGCAATTGTGCAGTAGTTTGAACATTCCTTGGCATTGCCTTTCTTTGGGACTGGAATGAAAACTGACCTTTTCCAGTCCTGTGGCCACTGCTGCATTTTCCAAATTTGCTGGCATATTGAGTGCAGCACTTTCACAGCATCATCTTTTAGGACTTGAAATTGCTCAGCTATTTGTTGTGAATTCTTATTCTGTGGCAGCATACAGGAGATAACTCATTCATTTTGGGCTACATTATATTCAAATGTGTGGCTGTATGTAACTAATCCCCTGTCTCTGGCCTTTGAATATTTCTAATATTTTACTATTACAAATGACTAGAATAAAAATCCTTGTAGCATACATACTCTTCCACGCATGGGCATGTATTTCTATAGGATAAATTCTAGAAATGAAATCCCTGGTTCAAAGTGTATGAATTTTTAAATATATTAATAAACAATGAATTTTCAAATTCCCTTCCTAAAAGGCTGTATGCTTCACACTTTGATCATTTTGTGTACTTTGGTGCCTTCCAGTCATGTGCATTTCAACTAGACTCCTCAATAGTTTATTTTGAATGTCCCATAGTAGTTATAGAATCAAGGACTTTGCCCTGCTAGCTGATTGTATTCCTTTACCTTTCGAAGAATCAAAAACAACTCCTGAGAAATTAACAGCAAATTTTCTGCAGCAAATACTCAGATGAGAGCTGAACAAAGAATTTCTATGCCATTCCCAGAAGAGAGAAGTGGAAAATCTGAACACTGATAGGAAGAACATTTGAAATGAGAACAATCCATTAAGTTTGGGAAACAGAGTGGCTGTATCTGCTTCCATCTTTGTTTTCTGACTCAGGTCCTCAATAGACAAGAGGCCTCCTCTGTTGAGTCTCACTGGATGTAAAGTCTCCAGTGTAGCATCCCCAGGGTGTGATTTGGATACTTACTGCTTGTAGCCCTCCAGATGCTTCTAGGCAATTTAAGGACAAGAGGTGGGTATTGTGGCCAGAAGCTGAACAGCGCCACCAAGCTGACAGGCTGTTTCAGCGGTGGCTAAATCCACTTTTATTTTTAATTTCAATTTTAATCTTGGTAATAAATATATATAATGTTTAAGAGTCAGTTATTGCTACAAGTTAGATAGTACTACAAGGCTTAAAACAAAAATCCCTTTCTCGCCACTGAAACCCATCCTATAAAGCAACAACTCATTCTGTGGTTACTTTCCGGAGGCGAGGAGCTGTGCTAGGTCTTAGTTGTGGTGCTTGAGGGTAGTATCTTTTGTTGAGGTGCACAGACTCTCGAGTCAAGGTGCGTGGGCTCAATAGTTTCAGTGCTCAGCTTAGTTGCCCTGTGGCATGTGGGATCATAGTTCCCTGACCAGGGATCAAACCCAAGTCTCCTGCATTGCAGGGTATCCACCTGCCACCTGGGAAGTCCCTGCTTACTTCTTTATACCTGATTATGGTGTCACGTTAAGATTTTAAAATTTTAGACTTTTCTATTTCTTACAGCTGTAAAGAATAAAGATACAGTTTTTCTCTTTCTCTACACACACACACACACACACACGTGCGCACGCGTGTGCATGCACGCACTCACACGTACACATGCTCCCACTTCAATTTTCCCCAAATAATTATATCATAATTTCTGGTTAAATCAATGTACTGTTTTTACATGATAATGACAATGTAATATTATTTCCAGCTGAGTGTTATAGTTTATGATGATTATAATGTTTTTCTTAAAAATTGTTTTTATTTTCTTGGCTTCAATAATCACCTCATGACTTATTTGCTTACGTTTTCAATGTAATAGCTCCAAACCATCCCCAAATTCTTTGCCAGAACTCCAGTCCTCTACAACTGCATCATTGTTGTGTTCAGTCCAGGGGCAGTATAGTTTGCACATTAGTTTTCAAAGTGTGGTTCCTGGACCAGCAACATCAACATCAGCATCACCTGGGACCAGTGAGATGTAAATAATCAAGCCCAATCTAGGACCCACTGGTTAGTGGCTCTGGGGGTGGGGCCCAGCAACCTAGGTGATACTGAGTTGCACTCAAGCTGGAGAACCTTGGTTTGTATAACAGTTAAGAGTTTAGATGGAAACAGTGACAGACTTTATTTTCTTGGGCTCCAAAATCACTGCAGATGGTGACTGCAGCCATGAAATTAAAAGACTCTTGCTCTTTAGAAGAAAAGCTTTGACCAACCTAGACAGCATATTAAAAAGCAGAGACATTACTCTGCCTACAAAGGTCTGTTTAGTCAAAGCCATGGTTTTTCCAGTAGTCATATATGGATGTGAGAGTTGGACTATGAGGAAAGCTGAGTGCCAAAGAATTGATGCTTTTGAAGTGTGGTGTTAGAGAAGGGACTCTTGAGAGTCCCTTGGACTGCAAGCAGATCAAACCAGTCAATCCTAAAGGAAATCAACCCTGAATATTCATTGGAAGGACTGATGCTAAAGCTGAAGCTCCAATACTTGGGCTACCACGCGAAGAGCCGACTCATTAGAAAAGACCCTGGTGCTGGGAAAGATTGAAGGCAGGAGGAGAAGGGGATGACAGAGGATCAGATGGCTGGATGGCATCACCGACTCGATGGACAGGAGTTTGAGTAAGTTTCGGGAGTTGGTGATGGACAGGAAAGCCTTATATGCTGCAGTCCATGGGGTGGCAAAGAGTTGGACAGGACTGAGCAACTGAACTAAGTAACTAAGAGTTTGGATACCAAAACACAAGGCTGTTGGGGATCAGATTTCAGCCATTCAGCTTGTTTGTGATGTGACAGCTTCTGAAGCTCTGTCTTCCCATTTATAAAATGGAGTCAACCATCTTTCCCTGTAGTTGCGAGAGACTTAGTTAGAAAGCATGACAGGCTCCGGTTTTTCTTGGGGACAGAGCTCCTGGAGCCTCAGAAATACAGTTCTGTCAAGGGAGGGGAATTCAAGCCAACTGCATAGCCTTCCCCCCAGCTCTTCCCAGTGTCCCTGGCTCAGAGTACATCCTCTACCTGAGGCATCCATCTCAAGCTTCTGTCCTTCAGCACCTCCACAGTCCTCTCCCATACCCTGTATCAGCTTCTCCCCCCTTATGAAACCCCCTGAGCTGCCCTGTTACAATTTATTTCAGATAATTCTCCACCATGGCCCCCTGCCACCTCCTGCCCCCAACCCTCAACCCCCAAGCTTTCTCCTCATTCTCACTACCCTCTCACACAGCCCACTGGAGCAGCCTCAGCCTTCTGTCAGCTTCCATCCCTTCTACACTTCTCCACTCACCCAACCTTTCCCTCTCAGGCCAGAGCCTAATGCTTTCCTCACAGAATCACTCCCCACCAACTCAGGGTCGGCCGCCCCTTGGGTATTCTCAACCTTGCTTTTGAACTGTGGTGTTGGAGAAGACTCTTGAGAGTCCCTTGGACTGCAAGGAGATCCAACTAGTCCATTCTGAAGGAGATCAGCCCTGGGATTTCTTTGGAAGAAATGATGCTAAAGCTGAAACTCCAGTACTTTGGCCACCTCATGCGAAGAGTTGACTCATTGGAAAAGACCCTGATGCTGGGAGGGATTGGGGGCAGGAGGAGAAGGGGATGACAGAGGATGAGATGGCTGGATGGCATCACTGATTCAATGGACGTGAGTTTGAGTGAACTCCGGGAGTTGGTGATGGACAGGGAGGCCTGTTGTGCTGCGATTCATGGGGTCGCAAAGAGTCGGACACGACTGAGCGACTGATCTGAACTGAACTGAGCTGAAAGTTCAGGTAGGAAAACTACAGGAAGGGAGACTCCACTGGGCTTGTTCAACACATGAGGCCAGTGAGGACAGGAGTGGAGCCAGGGCTGTGCCTGAGCACGATGCAGCCATCTGCCCTTAGAAACTCTAAGTAGGACTTTCCTGGTGGTCCAGTGGTTAAGAATTTGCCAGCCAATGCAGGGGACTCAGGTTCGGTCCCTGGTCCAGGAAGATTCCACATGCTGTGGGGCAACCTAGCCTGGGCAACGCAACTACTAAGCTAAGCCCACATGCTGCAACTGCTGAAGCCAGCGCACCCTGGAGCCCACGCTCTGCAACAAGAGAAGCCATCGCAGTGAGACACCTGTGTGCTGCAGCTAGAGAAAGCCTGCTGGTAGCAACAAGGAACCAGTGCAGCCGAAAATAAAATAATCTTAAAAATAAAAATAAATTATTTAATAAAAAAGAAGCTCTAAGTAAAGATGGGTGTTCATGGTGGCACAGTCACCCAGAAAATTCCCTTGTGCCCCTAAGCAGTCAGTTCCCACCCAAAGATGACCACTGATATGATTTCTGCTACCATAGATCAGTGCAGCTTTCGTTTACATTAATGGAATTACACAGTATGTACTCTTCCCCTCCGCCCCCATTTATAAAGTAGCTTTATTTAGGTAAAGCTGTAAACTTGATGTACAAAAACTGCATTTATTTAAAGCGGACAGTTTTTTTTTTTTAAACATATTCCCCTCTTGAAAGTATAGTAAGATAATTTCATGGTCACGAATATATCCACCCCTTCAAAAAGTTTATCAAGTCCCTTTATATTCCATCTCCTCCTCCCTACTCCAACTACTAATCTGCTTTCTTAGTCACCATAAATTAGTTTGCATTTTCAAGAATTATATATAGAATTACCCAGCATATACACTTTTGTACCTGACTTCTTTCACTTGGCATAATTATTTTGGTTCAGCCATGTTGTTGTATCAATATTGCATTCCTTTTTTTCACCCAATGAACAGCATTTCTTGGTACAAGAATACAGCAATCTGGTTATTCATTCAAATATTGTTGAACATTGGAGTGCTTTCTAATTTGGGACTCTTAAAGAAAAAGCCACTATAAACACTCTTATGTAAGTGTATTAATGAATTCTTACTGGGCTATAGGGTAAATAAAAGAAACTGCTAAACTTTTTTCTCCAAAGTGGTTGTACCATTTCACATTCTCACCCACTGGCTTACATTTGACATCAATCATGTTGCTGTCTCACAGCTTCTGTACTTATTCCCTCTTCCTGAAATGCCTTTCCACGAGCACAGCTACCTCGAGGTTCCAGTTCCTGTCACTGTCAAAGATGTAATTGTGTCACTCTCCCCTCCACACACTTGCCAAACTCATGTGTGGAATTTACAGTCTCCCAGTACCTTTCTTGTTCAGTCTTTCAGTCATGTCCGACTCTCTGTGATCCCATGGACTGCAGCATGCCAGGTTTCCCTGTACTTCACCATGGAATTCACAATCCCCCAGTACCTTAGAATATTTGGAGATAAAGACTTTAATGGGGTGATTAAGCCAAATGAGCCAGTCAGGGTAGGCCCAAACACAGTATGACTGTGTCCTTTCTAGAGGACGAAAAGATAACCAACACAGAGGGATGGTCTTGTGCCTCATAGCCAGAAGGCAGCATCTACAAACTAAGGACAGAGGTTTCAGGAGAAGCCAAAATGCCCACACTTTGATCTTGGACTTTCAGTCTCCACAACTGTGAGAAAATAAATTTATTAAGCCACCCAGTCAGTGGTATTTTGTTATGGCAGCCCTAGCAAACTAAACTAGAGGCTCTCCAACCACCATTTTGTAACCATTGGAAAAACTGATTCAGGCAAGAATCATCAATGAATGGTAAAAAAAACTGGGTGAGGATCTGAGGCAGAACAGGATAGTCTCAGAATATCATCCCGTGAGATACTTAAAAACTAAAAAGGGGGAAACAGTAACTTTTCAGTGGAGTACCTTGGCAGAGACCAAGTGATCAAAGTGAACATCATCAGTACTGGGATAAAACAAGGTCACCTGACCAAGTGATCAAAGTGGACATCATCAGTACTGGGATAAAATGATGTCACGTGCCTCCTGATGCGGTCCATGGAGGACTTGACTTCTTTTGGTACCATTCCTACCAAAAATGCATAACCTGATTCTAATCATGAGAAAATATCAGACATATCTAAATGGCACCCCACTCCAGTACTCTTGCCTGGAAAATCCCATGGACGGAGGGCCTGGTGGGCTGTAGTCCATGGGGTCGCTAAGAGTCAGACACGACTGAGCAACTTCACTTTCTCTTTTCACTTTCATGCATTGGAGAAGGAAATGGCAACCCACTCCAGTGTTCTTGCCTGGAGAATCCCAGGGACGGGGGAGCCTCGTGAGCTGCCATCTATGGGGTTGCACAGAGTCAGACATGACTGAAGCGACTTAGCAGCAGCAGCAAAAAATAACTCACCAGTCCTCTTCAAAAACGTTAAGGTCACAAAGACAAAGAAAAGCTGAGTAATTAACTGCTTTTCTGAAGAAACTGAAGAGGCATGGGGAATCCCTGGTGGCTCAGTGGTAACCTGCCAGCAATGTAGGAGACTCCGGTTCAATCCCTAGGTCGGGAAGATCCACAGGAGGAGGAAATGGACACCTACTCCAGTATTCTTGCCTGGGAAATTTCATGGACAGAAGAGCCTGGTAGGCTACAGTCCATGCAGGTTACAAAGAGTCTAATACGACTTAGCAATTAAACCACCACCACCAAAGAGGCATGACAACTAAATGTAAATATGTGATCCTGATTGGATCGTGGGAATAGCTATATTATTAGGACAAGTGGCAACATTTAATTATGGAAGATGTATTAAAAATCGTTTTATTGTCAAAATTCTTGATTTTGATAGTTGTACCAAGGTTTTGCAAGACAATATTCATGTTCTTAGGAAATACACACAGACGTATTTGGGATTAAAGGGGCATGATGTCTGAAACATAAAGTGGTGTGGGGGGAAAAAGTACACCCACGTCTATATACAATACATATACAAATATACAAGTGAATACGACAATGCAAATGTAGTAAAATATAGCAAACTATTATCCTGGTTAAAAAATGTATGAGAATCTTTACCATGCTTGCAATTTATATGTAAATTTGAAATTTTACCCCCAAAATTTATTTTAGTGATCACACCAACAAAAGTGGCCTATCGCCAGCCCCCTGGCACTCCTTAGCTCATTCTTTTCATCTATCACACTTACATTGTAAAATTATTCTGTGTATTAATTTATCAAATTGCCAACATCCGCTGCATTGTAAAATGATTCTGTGTATTAATTTATCAAATTGCCAACATCCGCTGGATCATGGAAAAAGCAAGAGAGTTCCAGAAAAACATCTATTTCTGCTTTATTGACTATGCCAAAGCCTTTGACTGTGTGGATCACAATAAACTGTGGAAAATTCTGAAAGAGATGGGAATACCAGAACACCTGATCTGCCTCCTGAGAAATTTGTATGCAGGTCAGGAAGCAACAGTTAGAACTGGACATGGAACAACAGACTGGTTCCAAATAGGAAAAGGAGTTCGTCAAGGCTGCATATTGTCACCCTATTTATTTAACTTATATGCAGAGTACATCATGAGAAACGCTGGTCTGGAAGAAACACAAACTGGAATCAAGATTGCCGGGAGAAATATCAATAACCTCTGATATGCAGATGACACCACCCTTATGGCAGAAAGTGAAGAGGATCTCAAAAGCCTCTTGATGAAAGTGAAAGTGGAGAGTGAAAAAGTTGGAAATGAAGATCATGGCATCCGGTCCCACCACTTCATGGGAAATAGATGGGGAAACAGTGGAAACAGTGTCAGACTTTATTTTTCTGGGCTCCAAAATCACTGCAGATGGTGACTGCAGCCATGAAATTAAGACGCTTACTCCTTGGAAGGAAAGTTATGACCAACCTAGATAGCATATTCAAAAGCAGAGACATTACTTTGCCAACAAAGGTTCGTCTAGTCAAGGCTATGGTTTTTCCTGTGGTCATGTAGGGATGTGAGAGTTGGACTGTGAAGAAGGCTGAGCACCGAAGAATTGATGCTTTTGAACTGTGGTGTTGGAGAAGACTCTTGAGAGTCCCTTGGACTGCAAGGAGATCCAACTAGTCCATTCTGAAGGAGATCAGCCCTGGGATTTCTTTGGAAGGAATGATGCTAAAGCTGAAACTCCAGTACTTTGGCCACCTCATGCGAAGAGTTGACTCATTGGAAAAGACTCTGATGCTGGGAGGGATTGGGGGCAGGAGGAGAAGGGGATGACAGAGGATGAGATGGCTGGATGGCATCACTGACTCGATGGACGTGAGTCTCAGTGAACTCCGGGAGTTGGTGATGGACAGGGAGGCCTGGTGTGCTGCGATTCATGGGGTCGCAAAGAGTCGGACACGACTGAGCGACTGATCTGATCTGATCTGATTAATTTATTTAATAATATCTAACATTTAATGTGTGCGAAGGCCCTGTCCTAAGTGCTTTAACCTTCTAAACTCAGTGAATTCTCACATACTGCTCTTCGCATTTTACAGATAAGGAGGAGAGACACAAAGTGTGTTAACTAATTTGCAGTCACCCATATGATTTGATACCCACTCCAGTGTTCTTGCCTGGAGAATCCCAGGGACGGGGGAGCCTGGTGGGCTGCCATCTATGGGGTTGCACAGAGTCGGACACAACTGAAGCGACTTAGCAGCAGCAGCAGCATATGATTTGATGAGGCACAGAACCTCAACTAAGGTAGAGATTGTCTTGTTCAGTGCTCTTTCCCCGGGGAGAATGCAGTGCTAAGTCGCTTCAGTCTTGTCGAACTCTTTGCGGCCCTATGGACCCTAGACCAGCACGCTCCTCTGTCTATGGGCTTTTCCAGGCAAGAATACTGGAGTGGGTTGCGTGCCCTCCTCAATGAAGTCTTCCCCACTCAGGGATCAAACCAGCATCTCTTATGTCTCTAGCATTGGCAGGCAGGTTCTTTATCATAGCTACCTGGGAAGCAACTTAAAAAACGGGCGCCTCACGCATTATGGAAGATTCCCTGGTGGCTCAGATGGTAAAGCGTCTGCCTGCAAGGCGGCAGACCCGGGTTCAATCCCTGGGTCGGGAAGATCCTCCTCTGGAGAAGGAAATGGCAATCCACTCCAGTACTCATGCCTGGAAAATTCCATGGAGAAGCCTGGTGGGCTACAGTCTATGGGGTCGCAAAGAGCCGGACACGTCTGAGCAACTTCACTTTCACACATTATAGGCACTCCATAAATATCTGTAGATTCAGTTTACAAATACAGAGCACCTATTAGGCACCACTAGTGAACAAGAGGAGAAAGCAATGGCAATCCACTCCAGTACTCTTGCCTGGAAAATCCCATGGACGGAGGAGCCTGGTAGGCTGCAGTCAATGGGGTCGCTAAGAGTCGGACACGACTGGGTGACTTCACTTTGAGTTTTCACTTTCATGCATTGGAGGAGGAAATGGCAACCCACTCCAGTGTTCTTGCCTGGAGAATCCCAGGGACGGTGGGGCCTGGTGGGCTGCCGTCTATGGGGTCGCACAGGGTAGGACACGACTGAAGCGACTTCGCAGCAGCAGCAGCAGTGAACAAGATATTTTGAAATTCCTGCCTAAACGGAGCTTACATTCAGGGCTCTCAGCCCTGCAATTAGCCACTATTTACATCTAAATATTTACATATTAACATTTTATACAAAATATACTTATTTAATTTGGGACTATCAATCCTGGGAGGTAAGGGCCAGTCTACCCATTTTGCAGAAGAGGAAACTGAGGCTCCAAGTGGAGGCAATGGTTTGCCCAAGATCAACAGGTTTAATAGGAGACTGGGTATGGAGTCCAACCCAGTCCGGGCGGTTCCCAGGCAAGACCCATGAATCAATTAAACGGACCAATCCAATCGACCAATCAGTATTTATTAGGGCCTACTGCGTGCAGCTCTTCTCGCAGCGCGGACGGAGAGAGGAGGTTGCGGTGCATAAGCGGCTGCGGAGACCAGAGGCCACAGCCGAATCGCGGGAATTTGGCGCCTATTTTTTGTTGGTTGGGTGTTCTCGTCTGTGATTGGGCCCCCGCCCCGCGTGGGTGCGCCGGGCTGCGGCTGGCCGGCCGACCCTGGCAAGACGCCGGCGGCGCAGCACTCAGCCGGCCTTCCGGGGGATGGGCCACCAGGAGCCTCCGCTGGCCCGACTGAGGGCCGGACGTGCGGCTTATATAAAAAGGTTACGTAAAGGGCTCAGCTGGCGCGAACACGTGGAGAGCCGCGGGAGCCCGGACGCCCAGCTGTCCCTCGAGAGCACTGCTGCCATCACTCGTGCAGTAGCAGGCGCCGTCGCACGCCCGACTCGGGCCGCGGCCTCCCGCGCCGCTCCGTACCCGAGGCAGCCCTGTCCAGGGGCGGACCATCCCCAACCGGGGGCCTTAGGAGGGAAACGCGCTGCCCGGAAGTGGAAGGGCGCCGGCCAGGTAAGCGCGCTGTCCACGGCGTAAAAGCTAGCACCGAAGCTGGAACTACGCCTGCCGCCTCGGGGGTCTGTGAGGGCAGTTGGGCCCCAGGTTGGGCGCGTTCAGGGACGCCGAACTTTTAAGCCACCCTCTTACACCCGCAGTCCGGCGGGACTTGGGTCGGTCCGCGGGGCTCTGCTAGGGCTTAATTCAATGGACTGTTTACACCCGGGAGAACTCTGGGCGGGACGCGGGGAGGGGCATCCCAGAGGGAGCCAAGCAGCGGAAAAAGATTTCCACAGTCTGAATTGCTTCTGAAGGCTATTTTCATCAGTCATGGAAACTGCGGGTCCTTGTTTTTTGTACTGCTACACGATAAATTAACTGAAAAGGCGGGGACTTTTTGCTCTTTTCTCCGGCTCCCCCCTCTGAGCCAGTGCCCCGTGGTTTCGTCTTTCCCGCTTTCCCCTCCCCTCCCCCGTTCGCTCTGCAGCCGTGGCTTCCGTCTTAAAGGGGCCGCAACGGCCGGAGGAGGAGGTGGGACGCCCTGAGGCTTACGCTCCAGGCCTCCCCGCCTAGGCCTGGTCGTTTAACTGACTTTTTCGCCCGCAGGTCACAATCCAAGGTCCCGCTCTTCCGCGTCCCGGGGCCGGACGGAGGGATGAGGCAGGGGGGTCCCGGGCAGCACCGTTGCTGCTCCCCCCGCCGCCCGCAGCCATGGAAACGGGGGAGGAGGACGGCGCTCGCAGAGGTACACAAAGCCCCGAGCGGAAAAGGCGAAGCCCAGTGCCGCGGGCGCTCAGCGCGAAGCTGAGGCCGGCGGCGGCGGCCCAGGCCATGGATCCGGTGGCGGCCGAGGCCCCGGGCGAGGCCTACCTGGCGCGGCGGCGGCCAGAGGGCGGCGGCGGGTCGGCGCGGCCGCGCTACAGCCTGTTGGCGGAGATCGGGCGCGGCAGCTACGGCGTGGTGTACGAGGCAGTGGCCGGGCGCAGCGGGGCCCGGGTGGCGGTCAAGAAGATCCGCTGCGACGCCCCCGAGAACGTGGAGCTGGCGCTGGCCGAATTCTGGGCCCTGACCAGCCTCAAGCGGCGCCACCAGAATGTCGTGCAGTTTGAAGAGTGCGTCCTGCAGCGCAACGGGCTCGCCCAGCGCATGAGCCACGGCAACAAGAGCTCGCAGCTTTACCTGCGCCTGGTGGAGACCTCGCTCAAAGGTAGGAGCGCCGAGGGCCGCCCGGGCCACGCCGGGCCTGGGCCCGAGAGTCTGGTGGCCAGACCCAAACTGACCCCTGGACCCCTAGAACCTGGTCCCAGTCCTGTCACCCTGGACCCGACACACCCTCCTTTCTGCGCCAGGCAAAAAGTCCTCCCTCCCCTCTCCTGATCCGGAATCAGTTCCCAGCCCTAATGTTAGCTGGAATTTTCATAACAAGGGCTCATTAAGTGCTAACCATTGTGGTAATAGTGCTCCTTTAGTGTGAGCCATTATTATGAAACGTCTAGCACTTTGAAGGTCGGATTTGGAAGTGGAGGGGGTTGGGTTCAGAGTTAGTGGAAGAACTACCGAGCCCTTTTACAGGCTTGGGCCCCTTCTCTTTCCCTCCCAAAGCAAACAAAAAGAAAAAAACTCAGCTGGACCTACCCACACCCACTCCTTGTCTGGTTCCAAAAATCCCCGAACCCTCGGGCTCCACCCTGCAGACTCTGGTTCGTCTTTTTCCTCTGAGACCCCCAGCTCTTCTTCCCAGGGCACTCAAGCTAACTGGTGGTTTTTAGGCTAGGTCCTCTTGGGACCTGCAGCATAATAACCCCACAGGTGGGCCAGAACTGTCACACAACAACATCGAATATCTTTTTCCTCTTGTTTTACACGTTCTTAACTTTCTGAGGCTGACTTGTAAGTGGTTTTATTTCTAGAAAAGGTAGGGCTCAGTGAGGCAAAGGGGTTTTGCAGTCCTGGGGAGGGCAAGTCCTGGTTTGGTGGTTTTAACTGCAGTTAGGGGGTGTGTGCATCCTGAGTGCTCACGTGTCTTGTTCACACTACAAGTAGCCAGGGGTCTCTTCCTAGCCAGTGGGCTAGGAAGGCCTGAGCAGTGTTCTCAGGGGAGAGGTTGCTAATCTGAGCCCCAGCTCTGCCCTAGATCTCTTACAGTGACTGGAGGTAATAACTTTAAAAGTAAATCCTCTCCTCTTTCTATAAACAGAGAAACTAAGGATTAGAGATGAACTTGAAGGTAAGTTGATGAAGGTTAATCAGCTTGTAAGGGAGGTAGGGTTGTCCTCCTGCTTTCTTTACAATTTTTCATAGCTTAAGGGATGTGATCCCAGATTTGTCTTGATTCAAGGTCTCAATCCTTTTAAGAGGGGTAACAATTTGCTCTTCTCCCCTGAAGATGAACTAGACCTGACCTTAGGATGGGTAGGATCTGGGGTGGGGTGGGATCAGCTAGTGCATTTTGTTTGGAGCTTTTGCCTGATCTCAAGATTCTGCAAGGCCCATCTCAAGAGAACTCCTTGACCCACTTCAGATCAGTTTGATAGTGGATTGAGAACATGCTCAATATTACCTGGGGTCCTTTTTCAAAATAGGCTTCCACTTTTTATGCCCATCTCTGCCCCATCTGTCCTGAAAAGCCCACCCTCTCTCCACGGTGAATATATTTGTTTTGAAAAGACTTTCTAGGAGATTCTTCCAGCTCTTCAGTTCACTCTTAGACTGTCTTCTCTGTGGTTAATGAATGGTCTGGACTTCGTCTTACACCACTCCTTGGGATGTAGCAATTTGCTTTGCCAAAGGGTCCCCTATGTCAGTCTTGAAACTTCAGCCTGGGTTGGAAGTCTTGGCTTTGTCAACTCCACAGTAAACAGTGGCAGCCTAGCATGGGCTTTGGGGTTTAGATTTGCTTTTAGACATGGCTTGTCTAAGCTGACTGCATGAAACATGGGACAGGTTGTTTCAAATCTGTGGAGAGCAGTCCTTTATTCATAGGGAGAGGGTTCCTCTGTCATAGGGTTGCTGTGCAGCCTGGGAATGTCCACGAGTGCTCCAGATGAGAGAGCCACTGCTTCAATAAATTCAGGCTACATTGTGAACCTTCCAGTGTCATCCCCTTCAAGATTCACAAAGTTCCTGTACAAGTTTCCCCAAGTGGACCGTGGAACACTTTGTCTTTCCTGGGTTGTCTGCAGCACCAAGTTGACAGAAACAGTGATATTTTCTTCCTCCCTTTGTGACTAAAACTGAGACCTAAAAGAAATGAAATATTTTGCTTTAGGCCACATACTTAATACATCCCTTTCAGTTATTTGAAGTCTTAAATATATGAGCCTCTGCTATGGGTCAGTTAATGTTCTGGGCCCAGGGAAAGAATAGTAAAGGCAGTGTATATTGCCTCTGCTTATAGGCTGATGCTCAGAGTGTTAATTTAATAAGCAGTTAATAAGCCTGTTTTTTACTGTCAGTATTAAAGTGGAGAACAATAAGTATCCAGATTACCCCAAATTAAGTTTCCCTGACTTCAACTTCCAAAATTTAGCAGTCCTGATATACCCCGGGGCAGATTCCTTCAGTTTGCAGATAATCTGGTTCAGCTCTGTCTGTAAACAGAATGTCCTTTGTGGTCACCTCTTGACCAGTCTCCTGTAATTTAGAATAAATAACAGACTAAAAAGTGTTAATCTCCCTTAAAGTCTCAATGAACCAAACCCGCAAACTTACTGAGGTCCGTATAGTGATATTTGCAGGGGGGGCGGGGCACAACTCTTAGCCCCAAGGGAACTTAATTTGAAAAGTTTGAGGAGCTGTAGAAAACTCAAATGCTAATCAGGGTCACCCGAGGAGGAAAAGGCCGGTTGGCTCATTAACAACAGCTTTGTACTGTGTTGTGCAAATTAGCAAGACTGGGAACCGGGAGGTAGCAGGGAAGGTGGGCTTTGAAAGAAGGGAGCCTGAGAACACACGGATAGGTAGAGAGAATGTGCATTTTATTTCATAATTCGGCTGAATAGAGACTGGTTCGTCCCTGTCCCCAAGCCCCACTTCAGTGTCAACTCTACC
Source organism: Bubalus kerabau (assembly GCF_029407905.1). NCBI lineage: Eukaryota > Metazoa > Chordata > Mammalia > Artiodactyla > Bovidae > Bubalus > Bubalus kerabau. Next base: position 53,526,270 of record NC_073636.1, on the reverse strand, counting down.
CGAAGACGTTTCTATAGTTTTAAAAAGTTACGTATGAATAAACCAGTGTCAGAAAAGGGGTAGAGGACTTCTTAATACAGTTCTTCATCTTGTCCAACTTTGGTAGACTTCTGTGTTTTATGTCCTTCCTTTCTCTCTCTGAATATAGACCAAAAGGTCCTACCCAGAGCATTGGATAGAGAACAGAAGTTTGACAGTCAGCAGTGAGCCATCTTAGGTGTCTCATCTGGCCTTCTGTTTCACAGGGGAGGAAATTGAAGCCCAGAAAAGGGACAGGACTTAACCCCAAGTGAGTTAGTGGTAGTATTCAAACCAGTCTGTCAGGCTTTTTGTTTTAAAAAAAACAAATTAACAGTCTCGTAAATTATTTGGTTGATGGGTTGGTGGCTTTGTTTAGCTTTTAAGGACTTTTCGTTAAAAAGGAGTTTACAGTTTGCTTTTTATCCCCTTGTTTTCATTGCCAAAGCACCCTGTCTTTTGCACCTAAAACTAAATTCAAGGTTACTGCCACTTAAAAGATGTCAGCCAAGCCTGAGCTCACTGTCAAACTCAGAAATTCTGATGCTGTCTCTAAGGTACACACTGATCCTTCTAAGAAATAGCAACAAAAAGGACCAAAAAGAAAATCCAGGACAAACCCTCAAGATTCATAAAACTGAAGAATTAGAAGTTTGGAAAAGCTAGGAACCTAGCTTATCCCAGCTTGGTAAAACTTGTTCCATTTGACCGATTATTTGCTGGAGAATCCCAGGGACAGCGGAGCCTGGTGGGCTGCTGTCTATGGGGTCGCACAGAGTCGGACACGACTGAAGCGACTTAGCAGCAGCAGCAGCAGCAGTGGTACTCAAGATACCTTGAGGGTCTTCAGGTGGGTGGGAATCTTGGCTCCTGGGAGGTAATCTTGTCTGCACCCTGATGCCTAGTGATGACCATGAGCCACATACTGTTCTAGAAGAAGCTATACAAAGTTTCCTCCACAAGGCATGCAGAAGACTTCCCCATAACGTCTTACTCTTAAGGGCGAAAGGTGAAAGGTCACAAATGGTGGGTTTCCTGGAAAATAGTAGAGGTTCCCTCTGGGAGCAGAGAGGCCTGAGGAAGCAAGGGAAGGAGGTGGACCTCAGTAAGCTGAGGGGGAGCCAGGATCCCCGGGGGAGGGCCCAGGATCTTAGTGGATATGTTGTCGGCCTGCAGACTCCTCTCAGGCATTGAGAACCCAGGGAAACCTTGGGTTCAGAGCTGGGTTGCCCTCTTCCAGGCCCCTAGAAAGCAGCTCTGAATTCTCTACTGCAGCTTTGGGGCCTCAGAGTATAGAGAATCCCCTAGGTAGAGGCAGAGAGCTGACTGGTAATCTTTGGCTACTCTGACGTAGATAAAAAGGCGGCATTAGGGGCCCTGGAAATAAGTGGGATACAGTAGAACATTGGTATTGTCAGAAGTTGTTAGCCCCAGTTTCACCCTGTTCAACAAAACGCTAAACCTCACCGATTGCTGTGTGCGCAGAGCTGTTCTGAAGGCTTACCAATTAACTGATTTAGTCCTCACAAGTACCTTTTGAAGTGTATACTGTGATTATCCCTATTTTACAGGTAGGACAGTTGAGGCACTGAAGTTAGTGAAATTGCCCGATATAAAGCAGCTAAGCAGATAGCAAAGTCAGGCTCAAAGCCCTGGTGTTCTGGATCAAGCCTGATTTCCTTCACAAAGCTGTGCTGCACTTTGAGACAGGTGGCTTATGTCTGAGGTCTCTTATTTCTCTTGGTTGTTAAATGGGTGTAATGATATTTTACTGAAAAACTAATGACTACTGTGTATTTCAGATTCTGTATTAACCAGTACTTGTGGCACTGCTTATTTCGACCGGTGCCGCCCCTATGTCTCAGCTGCCAGGGACCCTCTACTTCCTTTCTGTTCTCTTGATTGTCTTGGGACAGCCATGCAAACTTTTATTTTCTCTTGCTACTGGCAGACTGCCTTCCTTCTGTGTGCAGTGGGGGTTTTAGATACCAGCCCCAGGAGATAGAAGCAGCCCTTACTTGAGAGGTTTGATTAATTGGGATCATGTTGGGTAGGGCCTTTTATGGCATAAATAAACTGTCAAGGAGAGCTTAGGGTCCCAATAGAACATCACTTTATTTTCAACTTGAACTTGGCTTTCAGTGGTATTTAACCAGTGGCCCTCCTCACGGACTCACAAATTCTGGATGCTTGCTTAGTTGTCTTAATCTACATATTCTGCAGGTCCTATACTAGAACGTTCTGTTATTTCTCGTTTTACGCCTTTTCAGCTAAGAGCTCTCATCTTGATTCATTTCACCCAGTTATTGATCACCTACTCAGTGTGTTGAGGTACATCGTGGGAGCCCAGAGACTTGGCCTTGTTCCACTGTGGTGCCCAGTCTAAGGGAGGAGACAGACGGGCACAGCACAGCTGGTGATACTTGACTGCAGCCCGTGAGAGGCGCTCTGGGAGGACAGCTGGCAGGAATGTGGACTAAGTTGAGAGGAGGGAAGGCTGAGTTATAAAGGGGCAAATCAGAAGGCGGCCTGGCAGGGCCCATTGCACACGGAGAGAGAAACCACCAGGGCTGCCCTGGGTTACTGGCCCGTCTTCATGGCCAATGGGATCTGCATTTTTAACAAGATCCTTGGAATGTTCCGAGTCCTAATAACTAACCTTAGATTTTCATGGTTCATCCTCTCATTTAATCCTCTCCACTTTGGGTTAGAGTTTCTGTTACCTAGTTTTACACACAAGAAAATCAAGATCCATCAAGCTGAGTAACTTACAGTATTGTAGCGTTACTTGAGTAACTTGTCATACTACTAGTAACTTGTAGCGGTGTAGGGTCAGGGTCTAGGTTTATATCCAAATGTTCTTCCAGTTCTTGACCTGCTGCTGTATGACTATCCTGCTTCTTGACACATTAACATGATTAATATTGGATAGTTATCTGCCCTGGTGTCCAGGCACCTTGCAAGATGCTTTGTGTGTCACAGTTAAGCCTTATTCCCGCCTATTGGGGTACGTGTGTCTTCCAAGTTTATGAGAAAGGAACCATTCATGGGGTCTTTTTTGGAAGTTGGCCTGGGGTGACATAGCCATGAAAGTGTCGGAGTGGGTGATTTTGACCCCAGGAGGGCCACTGGGCCAAAGACTTCAGCATTGGTCTCGTGGCCTCTGTTGGACACTGTATCTTGCCCTGGCAGCCACTCGGAGGGGGTCTGTTCTCTAGTGCACAGTGACATTTGATTAATGAAGTACTTTGAATTGAACAGAGCCTGTGGTGTTGACACTGGACCCAACCTCTTTATAGTGACACAGCTCAAGGTCATTGAGGCCGGGACCAGGGCTTGGTCTATGAGCTCATCTTGGGAGTACGTGCTGGGTGGTCCTCGTCTTCAGCATCTTCTTGGGACTGATCTTCTGAGCCACTTCTTAAGTTAAAAGTTATATATTAAATTTTGTATTTAATACAAAGTAGGGATGGCTATGGTCATAACAAATTTTCAAACCTCAATTCTGGCTTCCTTTATAATGTTTTTTGAACATAACTTAAAAATTTTGTACCTTATTTCCTATTTCACATTAACTGTGCTTATGATGTGTTACATGACCTTTCTCTTTTGGCTAAGTAAATTTTGTTGAAGTAAAGCATGACCCTGTAAGCATTCAACTAAGTTGGCAATGCCATTACTAATCATTACCTACTACTCGTGGACGGTCGTTCTGCCTCCTCACTTTTACTGTGCTGTGTGGAGATCAGCTCTGCATGTTTTAGTGCTTGGTGTGCTGCTTTTTTGATGCTGGTAGATTTTTGTTTTGTCATTTTGGTTCTCTTCTCTTAGAATAAATTCCTGGAATGGGATTTTTATGTCACATTGACTGAGCATTTTGAAGACTTGTGATAAATATTGCTGAATTATCTCAGCATACTTATCAAAATCATAATTAATCCTTTATGAAAAATGCATCAGCGTGTTGTGTGATTGGCCTTGATGAATATTAAACTCCTTGGGGGCATACGTAAGAGTACTCAAGGAGCTGCATCCAAGTGGGAAATGGGACATCCAGGTGTTAACTTCTGCTGCTGGCAGCAAGAGGTGGCAGGAAAGCATCACCATTAGAAACCCAGGCTGTGGAGACGCTGAGGTCTGCCTCTGTGAGACTGCAGTGAGACCGTAGCCTCCTTTTCCTCACTTGTGAAAGGATCGTGTGAATAGATGCGAGTTTGGAGTGAGGAGAGGCTTGGCTTCTTCCTTCCTGTCACATGTGACAGACACATGATACATTGCTAAGTTCTGTTGATTCTAAATATCCAAGACCTTTTCCCATCCCCTTCTTGCCTCCTCCCTTGCGCTCGCTTCTTCTGATGTGTCTCTTGGCCGCTAGTCTATCTTCCATTTCTAACTCCTGCCTCCAGAGGGAACCTGGTTCTCAGATGTGTTCTTCCACATGTTGACATCTCTGAAATCAGCACTTAGTGGCAAGCCAGAGTGTTGCCAGCTTGGATGTCTTACCTAAATGGTATGCCTTACTTAACATTAGTGACTTCTTAATTTCAATAAGCAGCTTATTTTTCTAAAATAGTTCAAGAACATTTAGTCACTTGCCGTTTCTTAGAGTTCACATTCTTTGTCTGCCAGACGCCCTTTCTTTTGACCTGACTCCAGGCCATCTCCAGCCTCATTTCTCCCCGTCTCCTACCACATCTCTTCCGTGATTACCCCAGATTACGTGGGTCCCTCGCTGCAAGTATGCAGCCCTCTGAGCTGGGTGCTCTCACTCTCTCCATCCTGGGAGACACAATACATAATCCACTTACTCTCAGCCTTCCTGTCTCTTATCCTAACCACCTTTCCCTACTCCTCAGGCAGAACTGCCTCCTATTTATTCACATAGCTGCAGTCATTCTGCTTCTAGGGACTGGAAGCCTTCATAAGGGCAGAGACTGCCCCTTATCACATCTCTGGTGTCTGAGAAGCAGTATGTACTCTAGTATGACCATGTACTTATACTAGAGCATAGCAGATATAAATAAATTATTATATATAGGATGGATAAACAAGTCCCTATTGTATAGAACAGGGAATTATATTCAGTCTCCTGTGATAAACTATAATAGAAAAGAATATTAAAAGAATGTATGTGTATAACAGTCACTTTGCTATATAGCAGAGATTGGCACACATTGTAAATCAACTATATTTCAATTTTTTAAAAAAAAGTCTAATTTCTGGAGGATGCTTGGAAACAGGCTCATAAAATTCTGGGTATTTTGTATCCCTTTCCAGGACGTGCTTGCCTTTCCATAGCTCATATTGATTTATCCTTATGCCTAGTCTGCTGGCCTCAAGTTTCTCGATAGAGCCCATTTTTTTGGATGATTTGAACACTACTTATGCCCATGAGTAATGAGATGTGAGACACCTTCTTGATTTTTTTTTTTTTTAATTATATCCCTGTGAACTGTGGCATAGGTTATGTTTTGAAGTACAAAGTTTATCTTGTGGTCTTCTGGCTACTGGACTCGGAGGAGGTAATAAAATGCCCGTGAAAGTGGCCTGCTCTAGGTAGCATATGAGTTTTAGCTGTTAGAGCCTGAGAAATGTGATGTAATCACCACTGTCATTTTCTGGTCTCCGTTTCCTCTTTGCCTAATATGTGAGAGGTGAATTCTCTGGCCTCCAGCACTTGGGAGGACTGAAATCAGTGACTTGCGGGGCCCTGGCTGAGGTCTGCGGGGATGATGGTGCAGGAGATGGCAAGGGTGTGATTCCCCCAAAGCACTTGAAACTCTGCTGACTGTGGCTTCCCTCAGGAATATGTGGCGTGGCGTTCTCATCTCACGGATGAGAAGATGGAGGCTGAGCGGTTCAGGGACTCACCCCCAGTTCAAGCCAACTGCACATCATACTTGGTCTCAAAGTCACCCAGTAAACCACGGAGCAGAATTGGGGTCTAAGCTGGACCTTACTTCCAGCCCTCTCTTACTCTGCTGCTGCAGGCTTCTCGACAGAAATGCGCCCAACGCGTCCAGTGCCCGCCCTCCAGCTTGCTGTGATGTGAGGTCACTGAAAAGAGGCCCAGGGAGGCAGTCTGCCTAAAGGAAGGGACCAGAATTCTGACATGCCTCTCCTAGTTTTTGAGGGCAGCTGGGATTGCTGCATAAAAACATGCTGCACCTTCTCATAAAATGAGCCCAAGGCCCTTGCCTGCGCAGAGAAGTGCTTTTTGTCCCTGGGACATGTCGCCGTGTCCCCCCACCTTCCATTCCGTCACGCTCACTGATGTGTCTGCTTCCTGTCCAGCACTGGCATCTTAACAGACAGGCCCCTCCTCAGGTGTCTCCTGACCTTAGCTTATTCTCCAGAGCAAGTGCCTCAGTCTTGGGTGTCTCTACCCACCCATCCACTGACCGAGGGCACTTTTTCACCTTTTGTTTTCTTTCCCTGGATTCTCATAACCTGAACTTCACAGTTATGTAGTCATTTTTGCAGAGTTGTTTTCTTTTTACTTCAGTTGCCATAGTTACCAACTTTGTATATAAAATAATCATCCCCACCCTCTGTTACCCCACCAGAAGTCTCACTGTTTTCTGATGTGGCCTTTGCAGAAGGAATCTGATGGCTTTTTAATAGTTTCCTTTCTGGCTCTACCATCAGCAAACATTTCGTGGTCTCCTTTTTATGGATCTTTATTCTAGAGTCTAGACTGATCAGGGCTCAAATCATTGCTTTATTTTGCAGTCTTTTTAGATAGAGCCTCAAGCCGCTAGAGCTGATGACCTAGAAAGAGGATTAGGAGACGGGAAACAACTGGTTTTTAAAAAAAAAAAAAAAATCCATCTGCCCTAAACTGGTTCTACCTGTATTGCTTTTGATTGTGAGCAATATAAACAAATTATATAATTACAGGGGCAATGTGGTCTGTCAGATGATGGTCAAAAACCTAAAGCTTTTGCCTTGTCCATCTAGTCACCTTCTTGCATCAACCTAAAGCTCCTAAACCGCTGGCTTTTTGTTGACTGTGTGCCTTGGTGATTTGGGGGCTTAGTGGGGTCTCATCTGAATCACCTGTTCTCCTTGTAATAAAGTAAATGGTAAAAGGAACCTTCTGGCAGAGACTTGTATGACGGGGTGCAGCCTTCATTTTTGGTAGAATGAAGACACTGTGTTAGAGGTCAGAGGACTTGTCATGAAAGATCCGTGTGACCACCCAGGGCAGGCCCAGCCTCCTCATCAGCAGGATGAGACACCTGCCTACTTAGGCTCAAGCTATCTGGGCTCTTGCAGTCATCAGATAGCTTCCTGCTAAGGTTTCAGTGAACTGTTACTGCTTTATAAAGGATATTGGGATTTGTCTGGGTGCCAGTCACCAGCTTTCCTGGAGTTTCTGTGCTTCAAAAGGAAAGACTTTCTGGAGAAGGCAGAGCTAGAATTTCAAGCCCACACAACTTGATTATATATTATACCCACTTCAGACTTCCTCATTACACCTCTCTGGTCCTTTTGTTCCTGGGCTTCATTATCCATCCCGTCTCAGCCTTGAGTTCCCATCTGGCTATTCCCCTGCTGATTTACTGCCTGTCTCTTAGGGTCACTCAAGTCCTGCCCCTTTGGACTTTTTTAGATCTGGTGACTCCTGCCCCCTCTTCGTTGTTCATAAAACTTGACCTCGATGCCAGTGCACAACTTAGGATGCTTGCTGTTTTAAAGATCTGTTCTCTTCTTCAAACTAAACTTCATAGAGATGGGCCTGTCATGTATCTAACTGGTGCTTGGTGTGTGGGGGGCTACCAGAACACACTGAGTGAAAGATATCTGAAATAACATTGTAGTGCCATTCTAGATACGTCGATGACGAGAATCCTGTGCAAAGCAGGGAGGGATGGAGGGAAGGCCTTTGGCCTCGCATGGGGTAACAGACATTTGACAGTCTTCTCACATGTTTTCACTCATCGCAGCAGCAGCCCTGGAGTATGCTACCTATTTGGACACAGTATAATGAAATGCAGTGGCTCTGCAGTCATAGATTTGAGTCTGTGCACTCTTAAGTCTCTGTGAGCCTTGGGTTCATTTCATTAGATGGGCCTATTTTTTTCCTTCTACGGTGCTGGTAAATTCTGAATGGAATGTCAGGTGCCTGTATTGGTACTGTGCCTCACACATGGCCATTGACAGGTAAAGAAGCAGAAGCGGAAACTGGGCAGGGTGCACTCCTGGCTGATCAGCGGTAAGCCCGGGTTCCCTTCTCGTGTTATCCCTGACTCCCCTGAGTGAGTAGAGGCGGGTCTTCTTGTGTAGTTAGCTCCGTGCCAGTTTCGCTGGTCCTCTTGGATCGAAGCAGCCATCAGCACTGTCGTTCCTCCTCCCATGTGCCGCATCTCTGTAGTCTGTACGTGGTGTGACTGCGTCCATCTCACTCAGGCTCTTTCTGGTCTTCCCTTGATTTAGGAGAAAGGATCCTGGGTTATGCTGAGGAACCCTGCTATCTCTGGTTTGTCATGGAGTTCTGTGAAGGTGGAGACCTGAATCAGTATGTCCTGTCCCGGAGGCCGGACCCAGCCACCAACAAGAGCTTCATGCTGCAGCTCACAAGCGCCATTGCCTTCCTGCACAAAAACCACATCGTGCACAGGGACCTAAAGCCAGACAACATCCTCATCACAGAGCGGTCTGGCACCCCCATCCTCAAGGTGGCAGACTTTGGACTAAGCAAGGTCTGTGCTGGTCTGGCCCCCCGAGGTAAAGAGGGCAATCCAGACAACAAAAATGTGAATGTGAATAAATACTGGCTGTCCTCAGCCTGTGGCTCAGACTTCTACATGGCCCCTGAAGTCTGGGAGGGACACTACACAGCCAAGGCTGACATCTTTGCCCTGGGCATTATCATCTGGGCAATGATAGAAAGAATCACTTTCATTGACTCTGAGACCAAGAAGGAGCTCCTGGGGACCTATATCAAACAGGGGACTGAGATCGTCCCTGTTGGTGAGGCGCTGCTAGAAAACCCAAAGATGGAGTTGCACATCCCCCAGAAACGCAGGACTTCCATGTCTGAGGGGATCAAGCAGCTCTTGAAAGATATGTTAGCTGCTAACCCACAGGACCGGCCTGATGCCTTTGAACTTGAAACCAGAATGGACCAGGTCACATGTGCTGCTTAAAATTCAGGGCAAAGCATCTTGGGTGTTTTTCAACTAGGTGAGTGTACCTCTGTTTGCTCTGCATGTGCACTTCCTGGACTGCTGGATTCCTCAGACTTGGCCCTGGGGGATGGGAGGAGAGATGGGGAATGGAGTTGGGGGGAAATGCAGGGTGGAAGAGAAATAAAGTGCTCGATACCACAGATTCCTCCCAAGTCTCCATGAGGAGTCATGGGATTATTTGAGTACAAATTAGAAAGTCTAGAGAAGTTTTGAGTGGACACTGCATTTGAACTGAGTCTCTTAAGATTTTTAGAAACACTTTTTCTCAATAAATGCTTACTGTAGAAAATGTACAAAAGTACAGACAATTTTTTTCAGAATAAACGCTGTCCCCAATTTGTATCCTTCTACGTGTACATCCAGTTCTGCATAGTTTAGATCATGCTGTTTTAGGTTTAGTTTTCTGTTCTTCCATTCAGTTCTAACCTGAACATTTACCCATGTCATTCCTTGAAAGCATCAGTTCAGTTCAGTCAGTTGTGTCCGACTCTCTGCAGCCCCATGCGCTGCAGCACATCAAGCTTCCCTATCCATCACCAAATCCCAGAGCTTGCTCAAACTCATGTCCATCTAGTCGGTTACGCCATCCAGCCATCTCATCCTCTTCTCCTCCTGCCGCAATCTTTCCCAGCGTCGGGGTCTTTTCCAGTGAGTCAGTTCTTCATATCAGGTGGCCAAAGTATTGGAGCTTTAGCTTTAGTCCTTCCAATGAATATTCAGGACTGATTTCCTTTAGGATTGACTAGTTTGATATCCTTGCAGTCCAAGGGACTCTCAAGAGTCTTCTCCAATACCACAGTTCGAAAGCATCAATCCTTCAGCACTCAGCTTTCTTTATAGTCCAACTCTTACATCCATACATGACTACTGGAAAGTAATTGATGTTCCATTATAGGTGCCATAATGTAATTATTCTCCCACTTCAGATAGCAAATGGTTTCTCCATTTTAGATACTATAAACTGTGGGTGAGTGAATTCTTATAGAAAAATCTTTGCTTATTTAACAGATTGGTGGTGGACTTTAATTTGTCAAGTACTGTGCTAGGCTTTGGAAAAATGATGATAAGCAAAATCGGAAACATGCCCCATCCTTGGGACTTCTGCAGCTTAGTCAGGGAGAGAATCATTAAATCATTATTTATCATAGTTGCTTTATGATGTAAGGAAATTGACCTTCCAGAGAATGGTGCCCAGAGACAAAAGTAGGGAACTGGAAGCAGAGGGGAGCATTCGGGTAAAAGGCCTAGTCTCTGCAAGGGAGCTGAAGCCAGCGGCAGCCTAGCAGTTTAGGGTAGTGAAAGATGAAGACAGGTAGTAGTTGAGGGCCTGCAAGAGCAGGAATAGAGCTGAGGTAAAAGCATACGGAAGTGTATACCAGGAACAGCAGTGGGAGTGCAGTTGGACCAGAGTCTGAGATGTGAGCAAAGGAACAAAGGTTAGAAATAAGGTGAAATATGGGACCCTGGAATCTGACCTTGACTTAGTAGGCATTTGGGAGCCATCTATAAGCTGGAGCAGAACAGTTCATTAAGAACTTCAGCATGTGCATGCTGATTTGAACTGGAGTTTAGAGGACCAGTTGGACCAATTGTTTGATTCATACTAGTAAGAAGATGTTGTTGAACCTAAATGGACAGCAATGAGGGTAGAGAAATGCCCTGGATCTTTGGGGCAGAATTAGCAAGGCAGCTGGCCAGTGTGGAAATAAGAGATACTGGGAGATTGATATACTTGCTGGCTAATGTATTGGTCAGATTTTATTTATTTTCCTTAAAGGGAAAAGAAAAGGACATTGATCACCTTGAATGCCAGGTATTTTCACATGTACCATTTTGTTTCATCTTTGCAGCCCTGCAAAAGGTTAAGTCATTTACCTAAGATCCTACTAATTTAAAAACAGGGGCTTCCTTGGTGACTCAGTGGTACAGAGGCCACCTGCCAATGCAGGAGATGCAGGTTCGAACTCTGGGTCGGGAAGATCCCCTTGGAGAAGGAAGTGGCAACCCACTCCAGTATTCCTGCCTGGGAAAGCCGTTGGACAGAAGAGCCTGGTGGGTTACAGTCCATGAGGGGTTGCAAAAAGTGTCAGACACTAACTACTTAGCGACTAAACAGCAACATCTTACTCATGCCCCCTCCTCCCCAGCCCCTGTTTTTTTTAATATCAAGACAGCAAGCTGAAAATAAGCTAGTCTTAGATTTTGCTGAAGCCTTGAGAGGAGGTGATAGGTAGAAGCTGATCCCTGTGGTCATGAGCAAGGAGCCTCAGCACCTGGGGCACAGAACCCTCCCTTACCCGGGTGGGTTCTTAGTCCCTTCTTTCCCTTTGTCACCCTTAGATTTCTGGTTGGAGTTGGTTAATACTGAGTCAGTGAACTTCTCAAGTGAGTCACTCAAGGTTTAATTCTTCCATTCCACAAACATTTATTATCTTCCAGGTGCCAGGCCACTTTGTCCTACTGCCCAGCATTCTTAAAGCTAGGTTTGGGGTAGTACCATGTTCAAGCCTAAAAAGAGTTGGCTGGACAGTATTTTAATTGTATTTCATGCTGGCAATTCCCACCTCATCTTTTCCACTTAAAAAAAAAACTGCTTAGAATTCAAGTGTGCCCTGGGGTACGAAGAAGGTCATCATTGGAAGAGGGACCTGAATTTGGGTTAGGGTTATGGGGTTGTCCTAACTAGTTGAAACTGTGGTTCCCATTTGGACACCCACCCTTGGGATCTGTGCTGCTTTGCAGGGCAAAGTTAAAGCTAAATAGGAGTATTGTTTCAGGTAGGAGAAATAAGTGACCTTGAGAAAAGATCGGGAACATAGTTATGGCCAAGTGTCCCACACTCTGACAGCTAATGAGGACAGGGGTTGGTCAGTGGTGCCTGTCCTGCTCTGTTGAGCTGAACACTTAGAATTTGGGCCGGATTCAGGGCCCAAGTCTTTGTGACTGGGAGCTGAACCTTGTTGTGCCAAAGGTTCAGATCACTTGTGGTATAAATGAGTATCTGGCTGGTTAGAGAATCAGAGGCTTGGGCTGGGAAGATCTGTAGAGTCTAAACTCCCCTTTCTGCCAATCAAGCTTTATATATAGATGGAGAAACTAGTTCTGTATATTCATTCAACATATTTATTGAGAAACTGTTTGCCAGGGACTATTTCAGACACAAAAGATAACATTTGTGAACAAAACCAATAAATTCTTGCAACTGTAGAACTTATATTTCCTGGAGAGATGAACAGACATAAATGTTAGCTATGGGTTAGCAGGGCAGGGTCGGGGTGGAGGTGGTGTAGACCAGGATAAGTGAAATTAGAATGCAGAGAGGTGAGGGATGGGGGTGTACTTCCAAGTGGAAGAGATCGAGGTAGGTCTCCTTAAAGACGGTGACCTTTGATCAACGGTTAGAAGGAGTTGAGGGAGTAAGGCACTAGGATTTCTGGAGGAAGAAAATCTCAAAAGCAATAACCATTATAACAGCATGAAGGCTAGACAGAGTGATCAGGGAGGTGAGTATAGGAAAAGAAGCTGGAGAGATAATTAGGAGTCAACTGAGAGTCCTTGGACTGCAAGCAGATCAAAGCAGTCAATCCTAAAGAAATCAACCCTGAATATTCACTGGAAGTATTAAAGCTGAAGCTCCAATTATTTGGCCACCTGAAGCAAAGAGCCAACTCATTAGAAAAGACCCTGATGCTGGAAAAGATTGAAGGCAAGAAGAGAAGGGGACAACAGAGGATGAGATGGTTGGATGGCATCACTGACTCAATGGACATGAGTTTGAGCAAGTTCCAGGACAGGGAAGCCTGGTTTGTTGCAGTCTGTGGGGTCACAGCGTTCTTGCCTGGAGAATCCCAGGGACGGGGGAGCCTGGTGGGAGGCCGTCTGTGGGGTCGCACAGAGTCGGACACGACTGAAGCGACTTAGCAGCAGCAGTGGGGTCACAAAGACTCAGACTGAGCAACTGAACAACAGAAGAGACATTGTAGGCCACTGTAAGGATTTTGGCTTTTAATCTTCAGTAAGATGAAAGGTCATTGATGTGTTTTCAGCTGTGTGATATCTGATCTTTTGAAAGGATCACTGTAACTACTGTGCTAAAAGTAAACTGGAGGGGGGCAAGCGAGGGGATAGGATGGGAGGTTACTCTGATAACCCAGGTGAGAGATAAAGATGACTTTGAACAGTGGAGCGGGGAAGATAATGATTGGATTTGGGGTGAATTTTGAAGTCAACCGATGGATTTCATGCTAGATTGAACATAAGATGTGAGAGAAAGGAATTAAGGATGACTCCAAGTTCTTGGCTTCGTAAACCATTGGAAGGATAGAGAGGATCAAATGAGATGGGGAAGAACAGGTTTGGGTGGAGGAATTTAGGTCTTGGTCATCTGAAAGTTTGGAATGCCTGTTCAGAATCCAAGTACAGAAGTTAAGTAGGCAGGTGGAGGAGTCTGAAGTTCAGGGGAGAGAATGGTCTAGAAAAGTACAAGTGTGGAGATAGCCAAGGATGTTTTAAATGTTTCTTTCAAATGAATAATTTAGTTACATGCTATTGCACATAATTTATGAAAAACAACTTTCCAAAAACATTTAGTGAGTTGTTCAGTTGCTAAATTCTGTCCAACTTTGGTGACCCCATGGACTGTAGCCCACCAGGCTCCTCTGTTCATGGGATTTCCCAGGTGAGAATACTGGAGGGCGTTGCCTTTTCTTTCTTCAGAGAATCTTCCCAACCCAGGGATTGAACCTGCATCTCCTGTATTGCAGGCAGATTCTTTATTGCTGAGCCACTGGGGAAAGCCCATGTTTAGTCAGTAGCGTGGCATTGTTTTCTATTTTTGCAAATCAGCATCTGCTTTGATAGTCAGCTGAATTCTCATTTGCTTCCCCTGTGTACCCTGGTGCTACATCACTCATCATGTAACTTCTGGAAAACTTCACCATACACTTATAAGAGAATGAAAGTGAAAAAGACAGATAACTGAAAAGTTTTGTCTTCATGTATTGCCAAGCAGCAGAAGAGATTTTGATGCCTCTTTCTGTTACCATGATGGGGAGCTGAGAAGTAGGAGAGACTTAGAAGAAATTATTCAAAGTTCCAAATGAATGGTCAGAACTTGGGTGACCTGATTCCTGGCCAGATTTCGTACCAAACCTGTGGTCATGGATCACATTCTAGCTGCATAAAGGAAACCCGGTTGTCCCAAGTATCAGCATGATGAAAGAATGCCTCAGCAATCTAGGACTGTAGATTTCAGAGTAATGTTTAAATTGGGGCTAAATGGTTTCAGTGTTTTGCAAACCTTGAATGGAAATACACTTTGGATTGGAAACACGGGATTCCTCTTAAAGGAGTGTTGCCTCGTGGACTGTCTAGAATTGAGTCCCATCTGTGCTTTTTAGGCTGTGTGACCTCAGGCAAGTTATTTACCTCTCTGGGTTTTATTATCTGTGAAATGGAGTAGATCATATTTATCTGAGTGAGGCTGTTGGGGGGATTGCAAGAGGCTGTGAACGTGCCTTGTATAAACTGTCTAAATGAAATACTAAACGGTAGAGTTTTAGATACCCACTTGGGCTTGAGGTGGAAGCATTGTCTTATCTCTGAAGACAGTGGTCTTTAGTTGCCTTGCTTCTGAGGATTACCAAATAAGTAGCTTTCTCTTTTGAAGCAAAGCTATAGTCAAGGCAACTGTCCAATAGCTTGTTCCAGAAAAATGTATCTATTTTTTTAAAGGTTATTCAATGATGGGTCCTACTACTCCCTTATTTGTCACCTTTATTTAATAATTCCTAATGGTCCCTACCAGCCAGCCAAAAGCCTTACCCTAAGCAGGAAGCCAGCCAAACTAATGTTCCAGGTGCCACCGCCCACATGTTACCAGGGAGGGTGTTGAGGGATAAGGGACTCTGCATTCATGGCCAAGTTTGCTGTCTGATACACAGACCTCAGTTACTAGGGCCTTTTGAAGCCAAGACCTTGAATGACATTATGTGGAGTGGGCAGTTCAGGCCTGAAGAAGGAACTCAGATGTTGGTAGATCTGAGGGTCATAGAAAATGTTCTTTGTACCATATGCTATCTCGGTGGCTGCTCCACATCAGAAGGAAATTGAGCCTAATTTCTTGAAGTAATGTGTGCGTGTGCTGAGTCTCTTCAGTCATGTCCTACTCTTTGTAACCCTATGGACTGTAGTGCCCCAGGCTCCTCTGTCCATAGGATTCTCCAGGCAAGAATACTGGGATGGACTGCCCATTTCCTCCTCCAGGGGATCTTCTGCACCTGGGGATCCAACCTGGGTCTCTGACATCTCGGGCATTGGCAGGTGGGTTCTTTACCACTAGCGCCACCTGGGAAGAGTAATGTTGAAATAATAAATGATGTATTTTTCACTGGCCTGAAGTCCTAAGATGTGGCTCTGGGCTGCCATGCTGGGTATCCGGTTGGCCGCTTGACCTGGGCTTCAGGTTTCATTTCTGTTTTATGAATTTGAGGTTTTTTAACACGGCACTCGAGTTGAGCCCCTTCGCTGGAGATTCAAAAGTTTTTTCCGCTCATCTCATAGGCAGCAGCACGTGCTTACACTGAAGCTGTAGAAACCCATTCAGATTATTTTCTTCCTTTTGGCTGTAATTAAACCCAAATTATGTCACCTTATAGGTATCAAGTTCATCAAAAATAAGACTAAAAACTTTAAAATGGGGGGGGGGGCGGTGCAGTATTTAATGTGGTTTGTTTTAAATGACAAAGTCTTCAAAACTTTGTCCTAGGGTAGGAGTGGGGCTATAAATTTTTGAAGGATTTTAAGTGAGTGGTTGAGAACCCAAGACTAGATTAGTGTCCAGCCTGTACCCGAGAGCGGCTTCCTGACCCAAGCATCAGAACTAACCTAGGAACTGACAGGCCTTTCCCAGGACTGCCCTCGCTGTGGGAAGAGGCAGGAGGAGACCATGGGCAATACTTAGCTTCTGAGACCTCCACTCAGAGCATCACTTCCTGAGTCTAGAAGTCTCAGGCTATGATGGAGGGTAGCAGTGCCAGAGATGATGATGATAATGACCATCCCTGGGCTGGGTGCTTTATGACCATTATTTCATTTACTTCTTTTCAAGTAACTTCCTGAAGCCCACAGAGCTTGTAAGGGTCAAAGCCTAGATTTGAACCTAGGTCTAAATCCATAGCTTTAGCCAATGTGTATGGAATTGTGTATACATCTCAAATGTTTTCAAAACTCAACAAACAACTGAGCATCACGTAGATTGCACTGCTGCGTCCCTAGCACCGCACATTCTGAGATGAGTGACCTGGTCCTGAGGTGCCTGGCACTTAGTCAGTTTCCAGTTGGGAGGTGGTTTCTTCTGCTCTGACAAAGTTCGGAGTGTGCTGGTAAGCAACTAGGCATCCCAGAGGACAGTGAGCGAGGAAGGCTTCTCAGAGTCACTGCAACCGCCGAAGAGACCAAGGTCCGAAGTTTTGTTCTCATACCCCAGAGGCGCATCCCTTTTAGTGTCTGGGAGAATCTTGAACAGCCCCGAGAGAAGATGGGAGGAACAGAAGAGGAAAGTGCCAACCTCACCCTGAAGTAGATGATTGAAAGTGAAGTCGCTCAGTCATGTCTGACTCTTAGCGACCCCATGGACTGTGGCCTACCACGCTCCTCCGTCCATGGGATTTTCCAGGCAAGAATACTGGAGTGGGTTGCCATTGCCTTCTCCAGGGGATCTTCCCAACCCAGGGATCGAACCCGTGTCTCTCCCACATTGTAGGCAGACGCTTTACCATCTGAGTCACCAGAGAAGTTGAAGTAGATGATTAGGTCCTTGGAAAGAATGGAAGCTTTAGTTAAAGTGGAGAGATGGAGGCAAGGGTATTTAGACAGTGACTGTTAATCTTAGGTCCAAGCAGAACTAGAACTGCTGAGCCTCTTGAGTCCCTGTCTATCAGTGGGGGCCCCAACCTTGTCCTACCCTGTCTCACTAGCTTTTACAGAGCTGTGGGAGCAGAGCGGCGTGGGTTTGCTTCTCTTTTCCCCAGGAGCGTCAAGCTCGGGGTTCACTGAAGACCTGGTAGCTCCAGGTGCCGCCAGTATGCAGTGTGCAGGCTGCCCCTGGCTCTGCGTCCATCTGCTGGTGTTTCCTGGGAGCTTCAGTCGGGGAAGGCTGGTGGTAGTAAGGCCAGGCCGCTCCCTGGGTGCCAGCTTTTGCCCCTGCTTTTGCCCTCTCTGTCTGTTGCTCCTGCTGTATCAACATGAGGAAGCCGAGCTGTCTGTTATGTAACGGGATTGGTTGCCCCCAAGGATAATCTGTCCCTTGAAGCTCTGCAGGACATCAAAGCATCCATGAGGGGACAGGCCTGCCCCAGGGCTATTGTTGCTCACTTTCTCCTCCTCCTTGGCATCCTTGGCTCCTCCTAGGCTAGGCAGCATCCCTTTGGGCAAATCAAAATAGCTCTTATAATCCTCCAGCTGTGAGCCTAGCTCCTGACGGTTGAGGTCCTTTCAATTCCCATTTCCTCTTACCCCAGGGACACAGATACTCCCCCAGCAATAGCAGCTCCTGGTTATAAAAACTTGTTTTTCAGGGGCCCTCTGACTTGTGCAGGGCAGAGGCCCCGTCCTTTTATCGCCAGTCCTGAATTAAGCACTTTACATACAGTATCTTATTTATCACATCATCTGGGCAACTATTCTGTTCTCTGCCATCATTCTGCAGATGAGGAAGCTGAGAATTCACTACAGTTCTGAGAGTCAGGATTTGAGACTAGGTACCTGACTGGAAATTCCTCTGTTCCGTCCTGCCTCCTAGAGCCTCTTTAAAAGCAGCTTTGGTGTGTTTATATTTTGAGGCAGATGCTGGATCCCCGTCCTGTTAGCTCCACACGAGAGGCCCCCAGGTATTAGTATCAGTGCTGCCCATGGGCATCCTTCATAGTCTGACGGCCTTGGCACAGCACACTGCAGCAGGGCCACCTTCTCCTTCAGGTGAGATCACCTGCGTGTTGATTCCTCTTATGTCACACTGAGCCTCAAACATGGGCAGGTGAGGCAAGACTGGCATGGTGAGGCGCCCATAGGACCAGGGGCCAGGCACCAGTAGGCAGAAAGCCACACAAGCAGACAGAGGTTAACATTGGAAAGCAGGGGACCCAAAGCATGCCCCAGGTGGGGGCAGCAGGAAAGCACAGGCACCGCGGGGACAGGACAGTCTACACACCAGGACAGGGAAGGGCTCTGACGAGACTCACAGGCATCCTGTTGTCTCTGATCCCTGGTGCCTGGAAGAAGCCCATTCTAAGTGAGCTTAGGTAAAGTTTGATGAGGATCTAAAGCAAAATGGCAAGGGTTGCTGAGTTTCTCCCTGACCCATCTTCCAGCTCATTTACTGACCAGAGCGGAGGGCTTTCATGATTTCGTCCCTGTTGATACAGCTGTCTGCAGCCCTGTGTTTAATTCTGAGGCCAAGTCAGATTGATGAACAAGAGCCCTCTTACGGCAGACACTTGCCTAGCAGTGGTCTTGATAGCATAGACCCCACTGTTGTCCTCTAAGACTCCCAAGTTAGCCACAGACTTGAGAACACTTAATTGTAGTAGACATGGCTGGGGAGAAATATAGGAAGCCTGCAGAGAGTGGAGGGAAAGCTTGCTGGAGAAGGTGGTGCCTTGGGCTGGTTCTTGAAGGTAGGTTTAGGGGCAGTTTGTAAGCCAGGTGGTAAGTGAGGTGATCACATCTCAGGGTTTGTCTGAAACTCGCCCTGGCACACGGTGGCCTTGTTGAGTATAGGAACTTGGCTGGTGAGAGGAGAGAGGACTGTTGTAGTGAAATCCCCAACTGGAGGGGCATTCGAGACCAGGGCCTGGAGAGAATGCCCAAGGTCTGTCTTGATAAACTAGGGCAGTGGCGTATAAGCTCTCAGCCCCTCTTTTCATTTCCGCTAGTGAGTCTTCTGTGATTTTACAGAACCAAAGGAAATGGAGACCTCCTTCAGCATTTCTAGGATTCAGAGGCATGGCAGGCCTTAAAACTGCCTGCTGAGTTTAAAATAAATCAATACCGTAAAATACTGCAATGAATTTCCTAACTTTAAAGGAATTTCACTTTCAGTTAGAGGCGCCAGGGGAAAGCTGTAACTCAGCCTGCATCGTACACAGGTCAGAATTCTGTATTTTGTTTCTTTGTAAAAGAAAGTGATGTCTGGGGACTCAGAAGGAATGGATTAGAGCCACCCAGGCACACCTTAGGGCATAATGAGGAAGATGAAAATGCTTCTATTTTCCCAGACTGCACAAAGGAGCCAGATGTGGGGCCTGGGCAGGTAATCTTATGAATGGTAGATAACCTTGGCTTTTTGTCATTCTGAGACCTGGCCCTGGAGAAGTAGTGGAAAGCAGGCGGGATATATGGTATATCATGTTGGATTTTGGTATTAACCTTATGTTCCAATGGAAGAGTCACAGATGATGTGAGCCAGTTGACTCATTCTGTGTTTACTTCCATCCTTTTGCAAAAAGGAAGCTCTTAAATATCGTGTACAGCACCCTTTTGTGTTTTTCCTTTCTGCTTTTTTCAGACATGTCTAAGACATGTCCTCCCGGAGAGTTCCAGTCTAGGGCAGAGCTAAGGCATGGACAGAAAGAGGGGAGGGCTGTCAGATCTTGGCAGAATGCATGGCCTTTCCAGCCCAGCCCAGCCTTGTACCAGACGTAAGGAGAGCTGGAAGTCACAACCAAAGACTCATTTGTTGTTAGTAACCAGATTGCAGGCTTGGATGTGATGAATGTTTGGATGGAATCGTTGGTTTGTGTGGGACAGCAGAAATGAGTGTGAATATACCACACCCAAAACCAAACAACAGGGTGACTTTTACCTTCCTTCCTCAAAAAAAAAAAAGAAGAGTTGCTTGGGAGTTTAGGCCAGTTGCCTAACCTGAAATCCAGATGTCACCACTGACGTGATCCAGAGATCATCCTCTGTCCCCCCACCCTGAGCATCTCGGGGCACGGGCACCTACCAGGCATATCACAGAGAGCCTTCGGAAGCACGTCACTCCAGCCCGGTGTTTTGGAAGCCCTATAGCAGGAGGACAGCAGTCCCCAGAACTCCAGTTTCCCACTTAGAATTCCCACTTTAGAATTTCACTGAGATGCAATGAAATGCCGTTACAGTAGTAACAACATAGGCAGACCCAGGTGCATCTTCAGAATCTGCAGCCTCATTCTGGACAGCCCGGGTAGAGTTCAGTGGCAGGAACTGGGAGTGTTGGGGCCAAGAAGTTTTCTGCTTAACAGATCCAGAATCTGTCCTGTGACACCTGCCTGCTCCTCCTCCCCGGCCCCCGCCATGGCCCCGCAGGAAGCTTGGATCGAGGCCTGAGAACTAGGAGGGGCTGCCGGGTTCCAATCCGGGCTCTGTCTAATATGCTTACCCTAGCATGGGGCTTTGGACAGGTCACACACAGTGGGTCCTGGATGCCTCATCCAGAAAACTAGTAGTATGAAAGGACCACTCGGCCCAGCTCTGGCATGTTCAGAGCTCCACGGTGGGTGCGGTCCTAGGAGGGGAACTCCAGATTCTGGCATAGTTGCTTCCTTGTGTGTGTGTCTTGAGACTGAGGTGAAGCCCTGTGGCCTCCTGTCAGAGAGGGGGAAGGAAAGCAATTGAACTTCTCAGGCTTCCCAGACCCTGGGAAAATGGGCTTCCACGCCATAGTAACAGTGAGCGAGAGTCCTTCGGGGGAGTAACAGATCGTGTGAGGCCACTGTGGGACAGGAGGTGGCTCTTAGAAGAGGAAGGGGAAGTTGAGGGCCAGCAGGCACAGGAAAGGGCGAAGTGATGGCACTAGAGACGGGCTTCTGTCTCTTGAGTGGAATCGTAGACATAGCTTTGAACCAGACTAGGAAATTGCACTTACTTGTTCCACAGGCATGTATTAAGCACCTGCTGTGTGCCTGGCATGGGCTGTGGAGATGAAAATTTCTCCCGGCCTCAGTCCATCTAAACTGTAGACATCTGAGTCTGGGAGTCCTCACTTACCAAGTGAGGTTGCCAGCACTTGCCCATAGGTTTTTCAGGAGGAGTAAATTGAAAAATTCATGTAAAACTAGCCTGGGGGTGCTGGGCATGCAGTAGGTACTCCACAGCTGTCGAGTCCTGCTGTTTTTTCATACCGGCTCTTGCCGTGCATAATACAGTAACAGAGAAGTATCTCGGAATGTGTGCAGGTTCTTGTCCCCCCTCTCCGCCCCCTGCCCAAAAAAACACTGAAAATGAAACACCTTCTTGGGCTCAAGGTGACCTCCATAGACCCAGGGCCGCCTTCACAGCCTTTATTTGATGACCGAGTCTTGCTGTATTGTGTTCTTCCTCCTCTTTGTAATCAGCTTCTGATTAGTTGACTGATGGATCTAGCTCTTCTGGGTCTTTATTTGCATTTTCACTCTGCTGTAATTATGTCTCAAGAACATAGCGTTTTGGTTTTGTATTTACTTTTGCTTTTCAGAGCTGAAAACTTGTGCAGTGTCCTGTCACATGGGTAGGCTGGTTGTTCTGACAAAGAGCATCTTTGTCAGCTCTGGCATCACTTTTTTTCTTTTTTAAATAGTTATACATTGGAATCATGATTGTTGGCTATGAAATTGATTTTGAGAGCCACCCAATTTCTAAATTGGGAAATACTCTGTATTGGGGGTTAAGGAAAGGAATACTGAGGAAGGAGGTGAAGAGAGAAGGTCTGTAGTCTGTTGCCTTCGGGTTTCTAAGTGCAAATATCAGAAGCAGAGGGGTGGCCCTTCCCTTAAGTTCAGCCCTTCAGCTGTCCTGTCACACCTTGGTTTGAACTCTGTATAGGCCTTGGGGTGGAGAATGGCCCCACCTGCCTTCCACAGATCTCCTTTCTGGAACCCAAGAGAGCCTGAGTCCTTTTTTGCACTTGTTTAGCAAATGCTTAAGAAGAGCTTTTGCAGCTTGCTGCTGGTCTTATATGCACTGTGTTTGCTTCTGAATAGCATCAGGCCTGCTGCAGCCTGGAGCCTTTATCATCTGTCAGGCGTGGTGGGGGAGGTGCCAGGGAGCGCCTTCTCTCACCTAAACTTACTGAGCACAGGCTGTTTGCCAGATTCATCCCCTCCCCATTTACTGTCTTGTTAAATCCTCACATGGGCGGCTTCCTAAGTGCTGTGTCCACCCTGCTCCCACAGGGCACATGGCTAGTGCCTGCCAGCTCCAGGCTACAGCTCGGGCATCCATGCCCTTTTCCATCGGGCTTCCAAAGATGTGGCAACACAGTGGTGTCTCAGTGCTCCCAGGAACTCAGGACCATGTGCTGGCTTTTTGTTGAAGAAGTAGTGGCAACAGTAGAATGTGTGACTTCAGGTGGCCCTTGGAGAGAGGAGAGCAGGCAAGGTCTTCTGAGCAGGAATGTGAGCAAAGACAGACCACTGGGGATCTGTGGGAGGAGCAGATTTTTGGGTTGGTCCACGCAGAGGCTCAAGTTGGAGAGGAAAGTAACGCCAGTTTGCCAAGAGCCTTGAATGTTGGTCTAAGGAGAGTGAACCTCATCTAGCAGAAAAGGTGGCAGTGGTGTGCGCTGCTCGGGTTTTGACAGGTGAGTCTGTCGCAGAGATAGAGAGGGAGATGGGATGCTGCACCCAAAAGCGCCTGTCTTCAGAAGGTACAAGGCCTGCCCTTCAAGTAGAGACCCTGTGCTCCCGTTTTTGCTTTTGAATCTGATACGCTGATACACCTAGGTTTGAATCACAGCTCTGCCTCTTATCAATGAAGTGCTTTGGGCAAGTCACCTAACTTCTCTAGGCCCCTATTTCCTTATCCATTAAATGATGCCCGTTTAACACTGATGCTTACTGTATGCTGTTGGGAGGACTAAATGCACAAGAAACATGAAGTGCCCAGTGCAGTTCCTCGCTCACAGCAGGAGTTCAGTAAGTGGTGGCTGCCTCTGTATAGTTCCTTGTTGTGTTTGTTTTTGCTAAATCTCTTAGGCTAATCATTCGTTTTTGCTTCATTTCTCACTAACAATTTGCATTGCCCTTCTTTTCCCTAAGAGAGTGCCAAGCCTTTAGCAAGTGCCCTTCGTGAGTTCCCCTCGACACACTGGGCTTCAGACTTCTTGCTGTAACCAGAGTCCATATGGTCTCCTTTGGCCCAGACCACTCTGGGTACGACCTGTGCCGTTCACAACCACAAATTGTTCCATCCCCATATGGTGAGCCTCCTCTCCCCTTTAGCTCTGACAGCTCCTTAGACATCTTCCTCCTGGCTAAGGGCCCAAGAGGTGAGGAGAACTCTCCCGGGAGCCCACCCTCTGCCCTGAGCCCTTTCTCTGCTAATCACAGCAGCCACAGCTGAACCCCAGTCTCTTTAGGGGCCAATTGAGGCTGTCGGCAGCTTTCATTTCATCCTCGCACTTATTTAATAAGTTGAGGGGGTGGAATTAGGGTATCTCCCTAGCTGACTGCCAATTACCAGGGCTGTTTCTGGAGACAGAAAAGTTCCCCCTTAGTTTGTCTTGAATGAGTTCCACCTGGACCTGTTCACCACCTGAGCTGGTTTAGGGAGAGCCCCAACCCCCAGACCCTGACAGCCCAGTGAATTCTCCAGGCCAAAAAGACGGGGTTTAATTGGATCTGGGTCCTCAGATCCAGGTGGGTGACTGCACGCAGATCCATAGAGACCTCCAAATCGCAGAATCTTAGGTCTTGCCCCATGGTTCTTCTTTTCGTACATTTGGCAAACATAAATACTAGCAGCATGCTTCAGGGAATGAGCAGGTTTAAGACAGTATCAATCAGGTCAGCAGTGGTCACACCACAGACACTGCTGTAATATGAACGAGTCTCCACGCTACAGTTGCATGGTACTCTTGGCTGCCCTGACTGAATTTGGGATGTTCTTGAGATAAAGATGCCTTGTGTTTGCATCCACACACCATCCTGGCTTTAAGCTCTGCTCACTCCCTGTCTCCCTGTAGCTGTGCCCTTCTGTATATTGGGCCTGCCACTTGCTGCCATGAGAGCATGGGCCCTCGTTGTGCTGCATGGGGCACAGCTTGAGCTCAGCTGACTGACGTGCATAGAGCCCACCTCCTCTTAGTGACATTTGTCCACTGTAAGGGCATCTTGGGTTCCACTTGAAAGCCTGTAGGAGACAGGCCTCACCATCCCACTGCTCTGTGTGGAGGGGCCCCGGTGCAGGAGCTGGAGTCGCCCTCCCACCCTGACCCCCAGCGCACAGTGCCCAGTCCTCCTTTGCCTGAGACGCCCCCATGCTGCCTTCTAGCTAGAGGGTTTCCTCAATGGAGACGGAGCCTACAAAGCTCATCTTGGTTCTCAGTACTCCTTGGGTCCTGGACTCCTCAGACTCTGCATGTTGAGGATATTTCCCCAGAAAAATTCACATGACTCACATACTCTGAGTCCTGTGCCTTCAGGAGGATTTCTGCCCATTCTTGAGGTTAGAAGGACCCCTGGTCCCAAGCCCCTCAGCACGTGGCGAAACTGGGTCCCGAGAAAAGAGTGGCGTGGGGCCTTGATGAGACTGGGAGCCAGGTTCCCCGCCTGTACTCTCGCCACCAGGCGGGTCGGTGTCTCAATAGACTGCCACGTGGGGGACGCTCCTCCGGTTGTGTTCGTGCTGTCACAGCCTGGGTGACAGTCTGCCTTTCGGAGAACACACGGGGCACTTGCACTGGATGCGCATCAGTAGGCGAGGAGGATGTGAAAATGGGAGGGATGGTTTCTTAGGCAAAGTGAAGACCTCTGGCTGCACCGGGGCTGCTGCTTAGTTCCGCACGGGGCTGCCCTGTCCCGCCGCCAGTTTCCACAGTCCATGTCCTCCCAGTGTGGAGAATAGGAGGCGCTAGGTATGAACCCACAGCCTCTTGAGCCATGTCAGCTAAGGGGACTTGCTGGACGTTTTTTGGCAGATGGCTGGGCCTGGAAGAAGGCTACAGCGGGACTTTAAGATCTGGGAAATATGCAGAGTTGAGGCCAAATCCAAGTCTTCCAGTCCTTCTCATTAACCTTTTACCATGACTGACTTAGACTGGGGACATTTTCTGAAGCCAGGCTGCTCCAGCTAGCCACAGCCAGGTTTCAAGCTCCCTCTCAGTTGACGCAGACTTGTTTGCAGTCTGTGGGCTGTCTTCTTCCCCGTGAGAGCCGGGGTTCTATGGCGAAGTCAGTAAGAGGGGCAGTCGTGGAGGAGCCTCCTGATTCCGTCACTGATAGGCTGTTGTTGTGTCAGGAAAACCCTTCGTTCCTGTGTGCCCACTTCTCTCTGAGGGTATGGGGATACCAGACTGGGGGAGCACAGTGTAGCATGGGAGAAAAACAGCACCAGCCAAACCCCAGCTTGTCCCTTTGCAGCCGCTGGAGTCTGGAGAGGTGGCCAGCCTCCTGGTGTGGGGTGAGCGTCCATCTTTGCACCTGGCTTGCTGGATGTTCAGTTGGAACTCAACCAGGGGTAGGGGTTTCAAAGCCATATTTTTATGTTAAGCTCCTGTCGTGTTGAATGAATGAGTCCATGAAGTTCGTAAATTAATTTTTTATTGCCATGTGCTAACTCCCAGTTCCTATCAATCACGCAATATTCCAGCTCCTTCTGCACTTGGCAACCTGAGAGGCTCCAGGGAAGCACGGGACTGTCCCTTTCCCCCAGGAAGCTTGTTGTTAGGGGGTGATGAGAAGATGTGGAGCATGGTTAGTGGGGGCAGGGGGTCTCTGGTCATCCTGTGCCTGCTCACCAGAGAACAGAGAAGAGTCCCTGAGGTGGCCGGGCCCCTGGGAATGCTTCCCGGAGGAGGCATGCGCCATCTGAGCTGACAGCAAAGGGGCAGGGAAGGGAGCGGTGTAACCAGACCTGCGGTTCTTGAGGACCAAAGGAAAATGGATCCTCAGAGCAGGACAGACGCTGTCGCCTCCAGAGAAGACTGACACGAGACCAGTTCGTCTTGTCTGAAGTTTTTGCCTGAGTGGATAAGAGATGTTGGTTTGGGGGATGTCTTTGAGGCTTGATTAGGTATCTCCTATGTGTCTCACTGAGCCCATCACTGGGCTTCACACCTGCAAAATAGACGTTTCCACACTAAGTTGAGAAAACTGAGACTTGACTGAGCTGGAGTGTAAACTTTAGATCTTTCTACTCTAAAACCCAGGCCCTTGACAGAGCACTGACTGCGCCAGTCTGTAACCTGTGCTCTTTGAATGGCACTCCTGCCACGCTGGGGACCTGCTCCTGGGCTTCTGCCTTGTTTTGGTCCCCTGATCAGGACTCAGAGGCCACAGAGCCCAGCACCAAGGCCTTCCAGGTTGTCTAAACCTGCTGTGAAGCTCCTGCTGGGTAGGCTTCGGTGCTCTCTGAACTTTTCCTTTCCTTGACACCGTGCCCTTTCTGGGTACCTGGAGACATCGTTATCCCATTTGTAGTGTCTGCTCCATTTTCTTTTACCCTGACAATAGGACCTCATATGCTGTGCTGTGAGGTGTCCACAGTACAGTTGTCCCTGGTTTTGCCCTGTGCTGAGCACCACTGTTGGCTTAGCCGAGCCTCAGAGAAGTGATGCCAGAAAGCTTGGCTCCCTGGCCTCAGTCCCTCTGACAGATTAGACAGTAGTCCCGGAGCCACTGACAGCCCCCCATTCTCCCCCTCCCCATTCCACCCGCCCCCGCCCCGGCCAGGGCTGGCATGTTGATATCTTTAATGAAAAGCCAGCTGTCTAGTATGTAAAACAAATGAAAATGACTCATTTTGAAGCTAATCCTGCTTAGAACGAGAGGCTAGCCCTCTGTGACCCTGAGATTACCTTGCCTCTGAGCTTCCCCAGAATGATATGCTGGAAATGAATAACCTGAGCCTCAATGCGCTTATCCATAAAATGGAGATAATTCCTACATGGTCCTTTGCCTGAACAAAAGGAAGCTTTGCGGATCAGGCCTTGCACGATGTCTGGTTTTTTCACAAACATCATTAACTGCAGTACTAAGACCACCAGCTAGGACGTTGGGAGAGCTTAGGTAAGGGTGAATTCTTGGCTTCCCACTCAATGACACCACGATTTGTGTATGCCAGTCAGGTGACTATTTTCTGATAAATACATGAGAGGCAGAGAAGAATAGAGAGAACCAGAGTTTCAATTTGAATCCCAGTCAACCCTTTACATCTTTTTGGTTTTTATTTCAAATCCTAAAAGGTGATTCTGTTAAAGTGCTGCACTCAATATGCCAGCAAGTTTTGGAAAACTCAGCATTGGCCACAGGACTGGAAAAAGTCAATTTTCTTTCCAATCCCAAAGAAGGGCAATGCCAAAGGATGCTCAAACTACTGCACAGTTGCACTCACTTCACACGCTAGCAAAGTGCTCACAGTCCTTCAAGCTAGGCTTCAATAGTACGTGAACCAAGAACTTGCTGCTGCTAAGTCACTTCAGTCGTGTCCGACTCTGTGCGACCCCATAGATGGCAGCCTACCAGGCTCCCCTGTCCCTGGGATTCTCCAGGCAAGAACACTGGAGTGGGTTGCCATTTCCTTCTCCAATGCATGTAAGTGAAAAGTGAAAGTGAAGTCGCTCAGTCATGTTGGACTCTTAGCGACCCCATGGACTGCAGCCTACCAAGCTCCTCCATCCATGGGATTTTCCAGGCAAGAGTACTGGAGTGGGGTGCCATTGTTAGAAAAGGCAGAGGAACCAGAGATCAAATGCCAACATCTATTGGATCATAGAAAAAGCTAGAGAATTCCAGAAAAACATCTACTGCTTCATTGACTACATTAAAGCCTTTGACTATGTAGATCACAACCAACTGTGAAAAATTCTTAAAAAGATGGAAATACCAGACCACCTTACCTGCCTCCTGCGAAGCCTGTATGCAGGTCTAGAAAAAACAATTAGGACTGGACATGGAACAACACACTGGTTCAAAAATTGGAAAGGAGTATGTCAAGGCTGTATACTGTCACCCTGCTTATTAACTTATATGCAGAGTACATCATGCGAAATGCTGGGCTGGATGAAGCACAAGCTGGAATCAAGATTGCCGGGAGAAATATCAATAACCTCAGATATGCAGATGATACCACCCTTCTGGCAGAAAGCGAAGAGGAACTAAAGAGCCTCTTGATGAAAGTGAAAGAGGAGAGTGAAGAAGCTGGCTTAAAACTCAACATTCATTTGCAGCCAATTAAGCCGACTGTGCTCTTTTTCCCCATAGGGGCCCAGTGTGCAGTGGCTGCAAATAGCAGCCTCCTTGGTAGTGTATGCAACCTGTTGCCTGTACAGGTTGCTCTAAGGGACCTTGGAGACAACTCTTCCTAGTGGGCATTCATGACTGGCCTGCTGTTTCCCAATCTAGACTCCAGACAGGTATGCGCGGTGCCTTTGGAAAGCCCCAGGGCACAGTGGCCAGAGTAAACAGTGCCCAGGTCATAATGTCCATCCACACCAAGCTGCAGAACAAGGAACATGTGGTTGAAGCCCTCCGCTGGGCCAAGTTCAAGTTCCCTGGCCGCCAGAAGATCCACATCTCTAAGAAGTGGGGATTTACCAAGTTCAACGCGGATGAATTTGAGAACATGGTGGCAGAAAAGCAACTCATCCCAGATGGCTGTGGGGTCAAATGCATCCCTAATTGTGGTCCCCTGGACAAATGGCAGGCCCTGCACTCATGAGCATCAGGGCTGTCCCCTCCTTAATCATGCTCACCAATAAATGCTATTTCCTGTCAAAAAAAAACAAAAAAAAAAAACAAAAAAAAAACTCAACATTCAAAAAATGAAGATCACGGCATCCAGTCCCATCACTTCATGGCAAATAGATGGGGGGGAAAATGGAAGCAGTAACAGACTTTATTTTCTTGGGCTCCAGAATCACTGTGGACAGTGACTGTAGCCATGAAATTAAAAGACACTTGTTCCTTGGAAGAAATGCAATGACAAACCTAGACAGCATATTCAAAAGCAGAGACATTACTTTGCCTACAAAAGTCCATATAGTCAAAGCTATGATTTTCCAGGAGTCATGTACTGGTGTGAGAGCTGGCCATTAATAAAGACTGAGCACCAAAGAATTGATGCCTTTGAACTGAGGTGCTGGAGAAGACTCTTGAGAGTCCCTTAGACAGCAAGAAGATCAAACCAGTCAACCCTAAAGGAAATCAGCTCTGAATATTCACTGCAAGGACTGATGCTGAAGCTGAAGCCTCAACACTTTGGCTACCTGATGGAAGAGCTAACTCATTGGAAAAGACCCTGATGCTGGGGAAGATTAAAGGCAGGAGGAGAAGGGGATGACAGAGGATGAGATGGTTGGGTGGCCTCACCAACTCAATGGACGTGAGTTTGATCAAATTCTGGGAATGGTGGAGGACAGGGAAGCCTGGCGTGCTGCTGTCCATGGGGTCACAAAGAGTTGGATGCAACTGAGCAACTGAACAACAACCACCCTTTACCAACCATTTAACCTTTTACAACTTGATATGTAACCTCTTGAGACTAAAATCCCTCATCTGTAGGAGAGCCTTTTTCATGGATAGATGTGTCTGTAGAGTAGAATATTGTGAGGACTGTGGCTCAGTGTTCCCCACTCACCTTAGCAGCACAGAGCAAGGACTCTTGTGTTTCAGATTTCTAGGTCCCTGGACTTCAAAAGTCCACCTTTAGGCCTAAGCAGGTTGAAAGGTGCTGAGGATACCTTTGCCACCATCTGGCTGCCCTTGGGGCAAAGGCGTGGCCATGAAAAGCTACCCTCCCCCCTCCACCACCACCCTGCCTGCCCTTATTCTTAAATCTCCGTTTTGAAAATACAGTGAGTGAGTGAGTGATGTTGCTCAGTCGTGTCTGACTCTTTGCGACCCCTTGGACTGTAGCCTACCATGCTCCTCCGTCCATGGGATTTTCCAGGCAAGAGTACTGGAGTGGGTTGCCATTTCCTTCAGAGGATCTTCCCGACCCAGGGATTGAACCCGGATCTTCCACATTGTAGGCAGACACTTTATCGTCTGAGCTACCAGGGAAGTCCATTAAACAACTTGAAAACATAGAAAGTTCCCAAATTAAGCTTTGACTCCAGATGAGTTAGAGAGAGAAAGATAACTAATAAGGTAGAGAGCTCCCTCCATGCCCCACTGCTGGGAATCCTCACCCCTCACAGCTGACCCCAGAGGGCAAATAGATTCCCTGTTTGTTAGGAGGGAAAAAGAGGTTTGGATAATGTACGTGGCTAAGGTGAAAGTGCCGAGTTAAAGTGTAGCTGTGGCTCCCAGATAGTTTTCAATCCTGTGATTGCCAGACTTACATGTTTTGAAGGACAGTAGAGTTTAAAAGCTGAGAACTGGAGATAGGAGATGGAAGACAACTTTTTAAACCACTCCCATTTACTTTTCATTATCATTTCATCAAAGAAGTGACATTTTGACCAGCATAGGAAGGCCATACCTTTAGGATAAAGGGTAATCGTCTATTTACCCGGCTGTTCCCAGTCTGTGAGCCGAGGACTAGGGGAGGGAGTTGGCTGTGTGAGCCCGTTCTGTCCCCAGCCCCATGGCTACCTGCTCCAACCTCTGCTTTCCCCAGCTTTTGTTCTCCAGCCCGCTGATGGCCTTAATGGGAGCAGTTTGGTTCCTCAGCTTCCTCGGACAGACCAGACAACTGCTTGGCTGGCAGAGAAAGCTGCCAGAAGGCTGCTCACTGCCTGGTTGGCACCACATCCCCTTTGTGCTCTGGACCCCAGACCCATGCAGAAGAGGTACTTCAGCCAAGCCTTCCACAAGCCTTTTCTGAGTGAGTCTGTTTATAGATGAAGGGATTAAATGGCTTTTAAACTCTACTTAGGCTCTTCTTGTCTCTCTAGGGGGATATTACATGTAATAAAAAGCAGGAGCTTTGGAGTGAGTCAGAGCTAGGCTCAGCCCTTTTCTCCGCCACTTATTAGCCATGCAGATCTTCACTCTGGACTTTCATTTCCTTGTCTCTGAAACTGGGGCCACAACAGCTCCTACGTAGTACGGTGGTTGAGTGAGAGGAAGCAATGGACGTAAAACGTGTGTGTCCAGTGAGCGGGAAGCAGCGTAAGAGGGTTGACAGCCTTACTAAGTTGTTACCTATGAAAGTGGCCTATATTTATATGTCATAGAACATGCCTGGTACATAATCAGTGCTGACCAAGTGATTGCTCTTACAATCATAGAGAAATAAGGAAGTCGGATGTGCTGAGGGAACTTAGTTCTAGAGCGAACGTAAAAAGGGGAAGAATTTGCCATCACCTTCCTGGCACCTTCTCCCCAGGAGACATCTCAAATATGGACTGTTAGAGCCACTGACGGAGCCCGCTCGGGAAGCACTAAACAGAGGCTCGTAGTAGAAAGGCTCTGGGCTGTGAGGCTGGAGAAGAGGGGCTGAGGGCTGGTCCTGCTGCTCTGTTGTGGGCAAGTGGCTCCATCTCTGGGTCTGTTGCCTTGTTAACTCCTCACGGGTGAGCTCATAGGGCAGGTGGGAGACGGGCATGCACTGCCGATGGCACCTCACCTGCGGGCCAACCACGTCACCAGTTTTCACTGTGCTCAGAGGGATGGCTTCGCCTACTTGGAGGGCTCTACTATGGTCAGTGTTCCAATCGAAACGGACAAGGCAAGCCATGACTGATGCCGAGAATCAGGCAGTCAGGCTGCAGTCCAGGCGGTCAGGGAACGGAGGGGTGGCACCTGCTAGGAGGAGTCCCAAGGGCCCACTGGGCTGGGCCCAGACCATTCATTGTTCTGGGAGAGCCTGCTGCTGCTTTACCTCGAACCATGTGGTCTGAGCCCTTCCTACTCCAGGCTGTAGCGAACCCCACCCCCACCCCCACCCCTGCTCTCTTCCAGGGAGGTTGCAGCCATGGGCTCCCTGGGGAAGGCGCACCTTCTCTCATGGGAGATGGAGAAGAGTGCAAAGCCAGCGTCCTCTCTATGGAAGAAAGGGTCGTATTTTTCTTGTCCCTGCCCACTGGGCAGAAGCAGGCAGACCTGTGGATTGTCCTGAGGTGTCCTACCAGGAGGGCCAGTGCCAAAGCTGGAGGGAGTATGGAGGAGCCTGTGGAAATGTCAGCCGTGTCCTGGCAAGGGACCCAGTGGCTACAGCAGTCATTAGGCTGGTGTCTCCGGCACTCTCACAAAGTGCTGGGCACATGGTTTGACCTTCTTCAGGCACACTCTGTTCTGCTAGTTTCTTATGTAAAAGAGACTTCTGGCTTCTGAATTTCCCTGCCGGCACTGCTTTTCAGCTGCCATGGGCCACCTTCCTGTTGTGACTGACGGTCATCCATTTGAGGTTGTCCTCAGCTTGGGTCCAGCCAGGGGAGGGAGGAAAGCAGTGTTGAAAAGGACATCACTGATTCCAAAATTATGTCAGCATGACCGTACCACTTCCCAGGCCTTTCTTGTGTCTCACAAGGACTTAATGTCTTCTTATATGGTGAAGTTCCCCCCAAGCCTTCCCTCCCCCATCTTCTGGTTGCTCTGCTTCATCTACTGGAAGCAGCAGGGAGAAGGCACTCGGCCTGCTGAATGAAGCTGGAATTGGGGATGGCGGCAGGACCATCCCAGGATATGCTTGTGATGACTGTATTTTTCCAAGTCAAAAACTGGCATACAAGACCCACCAGTGGAGGTTTGTTGAGGGGGATTAATAGGCAGGGCAACAGAAGCAGCAGAAAAGAAGGCTGGGGCGAAGAGGTCCCAGCTTCTCCTTCCAAGATCAGATAACTTCTCCAGTGCCTTTATCATCCAATCTCACATGACTCCACACAGGGACCCCAGGTCACGCCTCCCCTGTGCAGTGGAGGAAGGGTCCCACAGTCTAGTCTCTCATCTGAAGGTGTGGAGATTCTCCACCATCCACTGTGTGTGGAGGAGCCCAGAGAAGAGCCTGGATCTGGGCTCTGGGACCCCTCACTACTCTAGGGACCTCTCCCAGGGACCTTTCTTATTCATCAAAGGACATGGTTTTTCCCATTAAAAAGTACAGTGTGACAACATGATGTGTACTCAGTATTAAAAATACAGAGGGAGAGAGGAGGAAGAGGAAAATCCACCCGTGACAAGTACATTTTGATGTATTTTGATGTGTTTTCTTGCCAGATTTCTTATACTTGGAGGTTTTTAGCTTTTACATAGCTATGATCATACTGTATGTCACAGAACTTCATAGCCTTTTTTTTCCCACTTAACCCTTGGAAATGCTTCTGCCACACTTTGTTTAGAATGCCACATGGTTTTCTCATTTCCTCTATAATGTATCATTGAGTAGATGGATCATTTGCTTCAATCTCTCATTTTTGGATTTGTGGTTATTGCTTCAATTTAAATACTGCTTCTGTGGACATCTTTATTCATAAAGTCTTTTCCATATTTAGTATATTCAGTTAAACTAGATTTCCAGAAGTGGAATTTTAGGGTCTAAATACATTTGAAGCTCTGAAAACGTTGCCAGATTGCTTTCTAGAAGGCTTTGTCATACTCTTCCAGGGGTGTGCATGTCCTTGCCGTCATTCACGGGGCTGGAGGCAGTTAGGATGGTTCAGTGGCCAAGGGCCATGGCCTCGTAAGCCTGACACATTTGTAATTTCTGGTTGGGGACAAATGGCTGGGAGAGGATGGGCTCGTCAAGGAGTCGGGTCCTGCCGTAGGCCAGGTACTTCACACAGTTGTTATTCCACTCAAATCTCAAAAAAGAGCCCCCATTTCACAGAAGAGGAAAGGAAGGCTGACCTGGAGAAGTAAATTGTCCAATATCACCATATCCTGCCGCCTCCAGTGAGGATAGCCAGGCATCTCCCCGGGACCTGAGGATTACAGTGCTCTGAGTGTACACGTGTCAGGTAATGGGGGTCGGAGGTGGGGCTGGGACCCACGCCGTGTTGTCGGACTGCAACAGCTCACGGAGCCTTGAAGCCAGTGGGGGAGTCAAGCACCCTGGGTAAGGCTGGTCTGATTTGATCATTCAGATGGGCATTTAGAAACTGATGAGACCATGGGTTTCCACGGAACACTACCGCCCTGGGTGGCCCGCCTGCCAGGCTTAGACTATGCTTAGCTCTGTTCAGGCTCAGACTGGGAAAGTAGGGCTGGGCAGGGTGGAGACCGCCCAGAGATAATCTCTGCAGGTTGTTGTATTCTAGGCCTCCACTAGAACAGGTTCCTGAAGCATAGGCCACTGGTCTTGCCATTCCCAGATAGCTAGTAACAGTACAGCTAGGCACTGTTGTAAGCTTTCCACATATTAGTTTATTTGGGTTTCATAATACCTGTGATGTGGTACAGTGCCCAGACCAAAGAACCAGAGGACTCAGACTTGCTCACAGTCAAGTGGCAGAGCCTGTGGACTGGGCTGCAGTTCTGGCTCCAGCCTCCTTCCTAAGCACGGCAGTGTCCTGAGCACAGGGCCCAGCGGGTGGCTGGGAGACGAACAGTGCCCCTGCCTGTGGGACTCTGGCCTTCCTTATGACCTTCTAGAAAGCCTTATGACCTGGGCGGGTAGCCTAGTGCAGGTTCTCAGAGCCCTGAGCCTCACTTTTCTTGTCTCTGAAATGGGATGAGAGGGTTGCTGTGAATGCTCAGGGCAGCCTGATTAGTCACTAGGGAAGGGGGTGTGGAGGGGATGAGGGCATCCTGGCTGCCATGGCTCAGGGACAGATGACTAGGATCCTGTTCATCTTCTCTGAGCAGGGTGGGGAAGCCAGGAGAGAGGGACTCAAATTTGTAGCCAGGGCCTCACATGTGGATTTCCAGCCGGAGCCTGCCCCTTAGGCAGTGAGGTGATCTGACGTGTGGTGCTTAGCCTGCATCACAGTTGATCTGGAATGGTGGGGATAGCGTGTCCGGTACCTGGTGGCTGTAGTGAGGCTGGATTCACCCCCCAAGAGTGAAACCAACTCCCCCACCCCACCCCTGCACAGCTCCGGAATTCATCTGGGTTGGGTGCTGGCACCTAGGGAGGCATCTGGAGCTTGGAGGCACCCACACCCACTGACCCACATCCACTCTCCCTGCCTTCTGTCTTTCAGGTTGACCCTCGGGACCCACAGTCTCATCGTGTCTCGCACAGAGTTCAGCAGAGGGCACAGGTGGTGGCTTGGCCGGTTGGTGATCTCCTGACAGCCGGGTCTCCAGCAATGTGAAGCTTTCGTTTGGGTTTTCCCCCTCCTCTTACTTTTGCTTTATTTTTTATTTTTTGTCCCCCTGCCTTTGTTTTTTTTTTTTTTTTTTTTAATTTAAATGATTAAGACTTCAGAAGAGCAGGAAGTTATGCTGTGGACAGGCACCACTTTCTTTAAAGAAACTCAATATGGACAAAGCATATGTATAAATTTCATTTTTAATTTTTATAAGGGGTTAGGGAGCTATTTTGTTTTTGTCCTTTATTTTCCCTGTCTTCTTTCTTTTACCCATCTCTTAGTTCTGCTTATAACACCTCACTTCCCCAGAGAAGGCCTACCCCTCCGTGGAGAATCTGGGGACCTCTCCTGGATCAGGGGGCATGAGGACAGAAGCAGGCCTCTGTGCCGCCTCCCCACCAGGTGCAGGAACTGCTGGACTCCCTGGTGGGCTGCTCCTGTCTGGCCCTTCGGCCTTGGAGATGATCAGAGGCCAAGAACCACCGAGAAGGGGAAGACCAGAGCTTGGCCCGGAGAACTCAAGAAAGAAGATCCCTGTTTGGAGTTTGTCTTTTTTAAGTGGTTGGAAACCCAGAGTCACACCAGGACTTACAGAGGGAATTGTTTCCCTCTACTGCCCTTCATAACCAGGGGTTCTGACGGGGGAGGGCCCGAAGGTGACCATCTCTTACTCCCCGGTAATTGAGCGGCCAGCCCCCCCCAGCTCTACAGACCTACCTTTCTGTCAGTGATCTTCCTCCCAGACGATGATTCCCTGGGAAAAAATGTCGTGCCAAACCTCTGCCTAGGATACAGCAGGGTCTTCAGCTGGCATCTGTCACTCCTGTGACGTCAGCACCCACCACCTCCTGCCTCCAGGATCATCTTCCCAGATGTGCCCGCCAGATGTCCAGGGTGTCAGAGCCCCCTGAGACCCAGTTGTGACCATTGCCATAAGAACAGGGTGTCCTAAACTGGCTGTTAACTCCTCACAGTGCAGCGTGTGCCCTGTGAGCCAGGCCCCAGGCTGTCATATATGGTGACAATGCCAAGCGTCGTCTCCCTCCCCGCAGAGCCTTCCTGTTAGGTGCCCACCCTCAGTGTAAACGTGTCTAAGGGAAAGGATGGACCTGGCTGAGCGGGTGGACCACAGCCATCAGGTGACTGGGC
This sequence comes from Bubalus kerabau, assembly GCF_029407905.1. Classification (NCBI taxonomy): domain Eukaryota; kingdom Metazoa; phylum Chordata; class Mammalia; order Artiodactyla; family Bovidae; genus Bubalus; species Bubalus kerabau. The sequence goes on along the minus strand of NC_073636.1, from coordinate 53,489,757 downwards.
TTGGTGGCCGTGACTCCCGACCCCACCTCCAGTGTCTGTCTGTGTAGCCTTTCTTCCATTCTCCATCGACACTCACGCAGCCTCCCTCTTGGGCTTTCGAAGAGGCGTGTCCTCTCCCCTTGCCAGGAGGAGAGCTGTTCCTCTTGCCCCGTACCCAGAAGCCCCTTCAGCTGTTCCACAGGCTTCTCACCCCAGAACAGCAAGGCAAGGAAGGGAAAAGGAGTTCTTCTTTTGTGTTTATCTTTGTTGTTTTCTCTAAACCAGCGTAGAATGGATAGGGGGAGATGTTGGAGGGCATTTAAGTTGGTATGTGACCAAGGGGGGCTTCCCCCCAGAGCCACAGTCCTTCCACCCTGGGAGTCTGGAAGAGACCAACACAGCATCAGCCCAGATTTGCAAACTCAGCAGTGTGTTTGCTCACATTCTTTCCGCCTTTTCTCAAGGCTTCTTCCTCCTTCTGGGCAGATGGCTGGCTGTGGTTAGCAGGGTCCGGCAAGGCGGCAGGTGGTGACCAGGCCCCTCACTCCCCTGGGGATGCGCTGAGCTGCAGCTGGAAGAGCGCAGCCCCTAATTGCAGTTGGTGCCCCTTCTCCGCCCCACCTCCCTGCCCTCCCCTGGGGGCAGCTGTCTGTCCACGAGCACATGGGGAAGCAGTCCCTGGACTCGGCACCCCCACCTCTCCCTGGCCACAGCCCGCACTCTGAAATCCTAGCGAGGGTTCACGTCTAACAGGATATTTACCTTTTGCTTATCTTTCCCTTCTGCCCTCCCCAGATGTCTTGGCTCTGAGTAAGGTCCCAGGTGGCCATACCTTTTGGGCGAGGTGGGTGGTCTCGGTCAGGTAGCAGCGTCCACGTACCTTGGTCTTGCAGGACTCCCAGCCCATCCTTGCTTGGTGGCAGGACCTCCTTCCCTAGCTCCTGAGGCCCAGCTTGTTAGCCCCAAGTGCCTGTCTCTCCCCCTCCCCTGCTCTCCACTTCGTCTGCCTCGGCACCCCGCAGCCAGTGGAAGGCAGCCTGAAGTTAAGGCTGGCTCTGCCTGGGTAGCTAGCTGTCTGTGGCTCAGCCACTCTGCATCTCTTCTCGCTGGGGTCAGCCACCTGTCCCTTCCTGCCTTTTCACCTGGGTCTCGGGCCTGGCAGCTGCCCTGGGGCACATCATCTCAGCACCACCAATTTATTAGTCCTGTGCAAGTTGTAGAAATCTCTAGTCCTTAAAATAACTGTCGGTTGTTCTCTTGGGATCTGTGGAAAGGAAAGTCTTCGGAGGGAGGATCTGAGCTTCATTCTCCCTCAGTGAGAGGAATCAACAAGACAGATCATAGTGCCTTATTCCATTGCCCTCTCCGCCAGACCGTCTGGCTTAGTACATGGCTTCTGTCTCCCTGTCTGTGTCCATCTGTCCTTTAAACTCACTCCCCCACACACATAGCCACGTGGGAGGATGGCTTCCCCGCGACCTCCCCATCCCTTCCTCAGCTGTAGCCAGCCATGTGTCCCCACCCACCCCAGGGCACAACTAGCAGCTTCGCTGAGGACAGAGCTGTGCTGTAGACGGGTGTGCGCTCTGCCCTCCTCCCCAGCAGATCCCCACCTCTTCCCTCCAGCCAGGAGGATGCACGTCTCTTTCTTCTAGGCCTTCAAGGCCAGCTCCATCTGACCCCCTCCTGGGCACAGGGACTAAGGCCGTGGACCTTAGCCTCCTCTCATCCAGAGGCAATGGGTCAAAAGTGGAATTCTTTCCCCTAACCCGCTGTGATTCGTGCCCCCATGGCTGCCTTTCTGAGGGAGTGTATTCAATGTTTACTTAAGAAATACCCTGTTTACAGCTGGAGGAGAAACTTGCCCGTTGCTGGGTGGAGATTTGACTCTCTGTACGGCTCCTGGCCTCCTTTGTGGCACTGCCCATGGTGACCCCAGAGCGAATGAAGGCAGGGGGCCAGGGCTGGGGCACAGGCCCCACAACCCCTCTGCCCCTGACCTTGCGGTGCTAAGACCACTTGCCACCTTCCTCACAGCCTTCATTCCCCGCCTCTCATTCCCTTCTTCCAAGATCTCTCTCCTTAACATATCAGTTATTTCCTAGAAAACCAGTGTTTGGAGCAATAAGATTTTTTTTTTTTTTTTTTTTTTTTTTGCTTGAGTCCTTTTCTAAAAAGAAAAGAGCAGACATTGTGGGAATCTTCTTTCTTTTCCTGCTGTTGCTGTTTACCTTTTTAGAAAACAGCTCTAACTTGGATGGATATCTGGGTTTCAGCCTCAGGTTATCCTTAGGAAGCTTGGAGAGGTAGGATCAGGCCTCCACTCCCTAACTCTCTGCTCCTGCCGCCCAGGCTCCCAGCCCTGCCTACCAAATGCGTGCCCACCTTTACTCCTCTGTGCCGACCTCTCCCTGCCTGTCTTGGCTCTGCCTCTAAGTGGGACTTTTAGGTTCTTGTCCCTTCCCCATCCTGAGCCTGGGCAGGGGGCCCAGCCGCTGGAGTCTCCAAGACCTGGTAACCTGAGAAGAGCTGAGTTGTGCGGCTCCAGGCTCCAGACCCCTGGCTTGGGGCTGAGGCGCAGCCTTAGGGACAGTGTGGGCCATTTCCGATCCTGCCCTGCCAGGCTTCAGTGGCCAGGCCATCTGGAGAGAAGGCACTGGGAGTGGAGCACCAGGATGTGTCATGAGGTTGGCTAATGTCAGCACACATAGTCAAGGGCTGAGTCCGCTGCCAGTGGCTCCCAGAGTCCCTAAGATTAGGGGGTAAACAGGAAGGAGACCCCTGCATCTTTTTCCCTGAGAGGCTTCAGGAGGAAGGGACATTTTAAAGAAGTCTGTTCTCCAGGTGCCTCTTTCCATCAGAGCAGGGAGGATGTTGGAGTGATTTACATTCGTGTGGGGCCAGCTTGGGTGCAAGGGAGGTTTTAACCCAGGCACAAGGTTAGTTTCAAAGACTAGTTAATCTATTTTCTTTGTTTTCTTTTTTTTTTTGCACAGAAGCTGGTAATCTAGGACCTACGTGTGAACAACTTTATATATGAATATTTTTTGTACTTGGTTTACTTGGGTTGGTATGATACATTATATTTAAGTTCCTTGAACACTGTGGATCCCCCTAATGTGTATGAATGACTGAGGCTTTGTAAATTAAGGGACGTTTGTGTGAATAAAGTTATTTGATGGGGTCAAAGAAGCCATATGTGATTTGAAAAGGAGTGCCTTGTGGTTTTGTCGTCTCCTGTGCAGAGGAACTTGTGTGGGTCCTGGTGGGTGAGCAGCAAGAGAAAAGGATTCTCTGCTGCTTGGTGAGAAAATGCCTCGTGGCCTTGAGTGGTCTTCTCCCCCTCCACACCTGGGGCCGGAAGCCACCCCAGGCTTGCTGTTCTCTCCCCAGGGGTCCAAGGCCTAGCCAACTTTGCCAGCTGCCCAGACATCCAGAGACCCTTCCTTCCAGCCCCAGCTCTGTGCTTCCGCAAGTTCTGCCCCTAGGGACTTTTAGTGTAGAAATGAGAGGAGTCTCCCAACCCTGGCTACAAGGGGAAGAGGACTTTCTTGGAAAGCTCAGCCGGGAGGTGGCTGTTTAGAGGAGCAGGGCAGAACAGCCATGTGGGGGTAGCAGCCCTGTGCGGAGAGCATCGGTTGGCCTTGGAGGTTCTGGGGAAGGGAAGAATGAGCATACAGCCCATCACCTTCTGCCTGGCCAGCACAGAGCACGTTCCACAAAGAGTGAGGACTGGCATTAAAACTCAGGTGCTTGGTTACCTGCATGGTGTGTGTGCCCCTCTGCTGAGGAGAGCACTAAAGCCCAGAGAAATCCAGGCTGCAGGGTGAACGCTTGGTGAAGAGGAAAAGCCACGTGCAACGCGTCGCTGGGACAGGTGTCAGCCGGGCTGCATGTCCCTTCCTCTTCAGTGAGGGTGGTGATCGCTACCTTCAGAGAAGCTGAGGGCTCCGTAAGAACGTAGTCCTGGGCCGGGCATTTAGAAGGCTCTCGAAAAATGGGTCTCTAGTTTCCTTTTCCCAAAGGGACAGAGTTGGGATTCTCTGGGAGTCTGCTGAACTCTGGACCCTGACTCCTGGTACTGCACAGCATCTGTAAAGCTTAAAAATCAGGAAAGAATTGGTGTTTGACATGGGACCTACCACTCAGACTTTTCCTGAGGAGATCTGGTAAGCCCAGGAGTCATAGAGCTGCAGGAGGACAGAGTCAGAACTCTGGAATGTGGGTTTAGCGGAAGAGATAAGACAGGCTCCCCGCCTAATCTGAAAGTGAGCAGGCTGCATTCCAGGCCCAAGCCTTGGTGTCCAGCAGCTGCTGGGGATGAAGCTTCTAGCAAAGGACACTTCTGTGTTTAACCTGGAGCTTGAAGAAAAACAACCCGCAAGCGTTCTGGGTTTTTTGTTTTTTGTTTTTAAATAACTACTGAGATAATTCACCCTTTTGAAGGGTACATGGCTGTGGTTTTTAGTATATTGAGTTATGCAGCCATCACCTCTTAATTCCAGAACATTTTTATCACCTCAAAAAAGAAACCCATGCCCACCTGCTGTCATCCCTTCCCAAACATGCTCCTCACACCAGCCCCCCCCCCACCCAGCACACACACCCCCGCTCCGGCCCTAGGTAACCACCGATCTGCCTTTGTGTCTGGATTTGCCTCTTTGGATATTCCATATAAATGGGATCACATAGTAGGTGGCCTTTTGTGTCTGGCTTCTTTCACTTCATAATGTTTTCAAGGCTCATCCCTGTTATTTACTTATACCAGGGTTTCCTTCCTCTTTATTGCTCAATAGTATTCCATTGTATGGAAATACCACATCTTAGATTTTATCTATCCACTCACCAATTGGTTGACGTTTGGATTGTTTCCAGTATCTTGGCTATTACACATAATGCCACAATGCAGATTCGTGTACAAGTGTTTACGCGGACCTGTGTTTTAATGCTCTTGGGCACATACATACCCGGCAGTAGACTGCATCCAATGCCTACAGCAGTTTTTGAGGATCTGCCAAACTGGTCTCCACAAGGATATACCAACACAACACTGTAAACCAATTTTTTAAAAAAGAGGGGGCACCATTTTACATTCCCACCAGCGATATCAGAGGGTTTCACTTTCTCCACTTCCTTTCCCACACTTGTTACTGTCTTTTTTTGCGGTCATCCTCGTAGGTGTTAAGAGATGTCTACACCCCTATACCACTAATGGCGGACAAGGGAGAACAGTGAATAGCTACTTTAGATTCCCTGCTGCTGCTAAGTCGCTTCAGTCGTGTCCGACTCTGTGCGACCCCATAGATGGCAGCCCACCAGGCTCCCCCGTCCCTGGGATTCTTCAGGCAAGAGCACTGGAGTGGGTTGCCATTTCCTTCTCCAATGCATGAAAGTGAAAAGATAAAGTGAAGTCACTCAGTCGTGTCCAACTCCTAGCGACCCATGGACTGCAGCCACCAGGCCCTTTCATCCATGGGATTTTCCAGGCAAGAGTACTGGAGTGGGTGCCATTGCCTTCTCCGGTTTAGATTCCCATCCAGTCACTACTCCAGCAGGCATGGGGTGCAGAGTTCAGAGAACACAAACTGGCTCTGCTGTTTGTTGGCTCCTTGACCCTGAGGCAGATCACCTTTCTGACTTGATTTTCTCATCTGCAAAGTAGTAAAATCCCCTTCATGTGAGAGTTGGCAAGCCTGAAAGTTTTCATGGTGGGCACTCCAGAGCATTTCTTTCTCTCCCTGTCTCCCAGGCACTGTGGGTTCATTAGAACTGGGATCAAAGTGGAGGGGCTTTGAGAGGCTCACTGTGTGTCGGGTGTGGGTGTGGGTGTGAGTGCTGAACCTGGGCACACCACTGGGACATGGGGTCTCTGGAGAGGGGGATCTGGGCGCCCTTCACCCAAGTAAGGAGAGGTCACACATCCAGGCCTGCACTCCCCATCCCCTCCTGCCCTGCTTCCACATGTCCCTCCAATTCCAGCCTCTGGCTCAGTCATTCGGTAAGTAGCCGCTCCAGCCACCAGCACGTTGCTTATGAACCAAGTGGGGCCTGTGGGCTCCACATCTAGGGGAGGAAGGACTCAAAAAAGACAGGTGCGTCATGGCATGCCTGGCCTGAGGCAGATGGACATTCGGCTATGGAGTGGTTGTGGTGGAGACATGCTGGACGAGGTAAGGCCTGATGCCACACTTGGTCCAACCTGTGGTCTGACCTGAGCCCCCAGCTCTCTCCAGGCCACACTGCAGTCCCCAGCCCACAGTGCCCTGACAGGCTGCAGTGGGCACAGCACCCAGCCTTTGTTAGCCTTTCAACTTGGAGAGTTGCAGCATCTTCCTGCTACCCAGGAGGTCTTTGCATCGTATCCCACCCTGAGGACCCAAAGGAGAGCTTGTGGCATTGAGACCAACTGCTCAATCCAGCCTTTGCATGGCAGATTCCCCTTTAAATCATCAAAATAGCTCATGGCACAAACCCTCTGAGCTCCCACTGTACTCATGGGATCATCCAGACCCTCTCCTTGGCCTGTCAGGCCCTTCTCCATCATCCTCCCTAGACCCTTTTGCTACCAGCACCCCTCAGGCTCTACCGTCCAGCCATCTCAGCCTCACTGCTCTCCTAGAAGCACACACAGGACATTTCCATTTCAGTGCCTTTAGCTTGCTATTCCTGCTGCCTGGAAGGCATCGCTTCACTGCTCTAGTTAGGTCTCTGCTCATGCCCTTGAGAGAGCTCTCCTGGTCCCCTTATCCAAAGAAACACCCAATCACTATCTCAAGCCCTTTAACCTGCTTTCTTTTTCCTTATAGAACTTAATCACTAGCAGAAAGTTTTATGTGTCACACACGTGTACAATATACAAGCGTGTGTGTGCTGCTGCTGCTGCTAAGTCACTTCAGTCGTGTCCGACTCTGTGCAACCCCATAGACGGCAGCCCACCAGGCTCCCCCGTCCCTGGGAGTCTCCAGGCAAGAACGCTGGAGTGGGTAGCGTGTGTGTGAATGTATATAAATACATTAAACAGGACCCAACATGGCCCATAATTGGTGTTCACTACATGTTTATCCCAGAAGGACGGCAAGAAGCGCAAGCGCAGTTGCAAGGAGAGCTACTCTGTGTACGTGTACAAGGTGCTGAAGCAAGTCCATCCGGACACCGGCATCTTATCCAAGGCCATGGGAATCATGAACTCCTTCATCAACGACATTTTCGAGCTCATCGCTGGTGAGGCATCGCGCCTGGTGCATTACAGCAAGCGCTCGACTATCACATCCAGGGAGATCCAGACCGCCATGCGCTTGCTGCTACCTGGGGAGCTGGCCAAGCACACCGTGTCTGAGGGCACTAAGGCTGTCACCAAGTATACCAGCTCCAAGTAAATATAATATGCCAGCCGCTGTTAATGGAGAAGGCAATGGCACCCCACTCCAGTACTCTTGCCTGGAAAATCCCATGGACAGAGGGCCTGGTGGGCTGTAGTCCATGGAGTCACTAAGAGTCAGACACAACTGAGCAACTTCACTTTCACTTTCACATGTTTATTAGGCTTCTCAGGTGGCACTAGTTGTAAAGAACCCAGTCCGCCAATGCAAGAGACATAAGAGACGTAAGTTCGATCCCTGGGTCAGGAAGATCCCCTGGAGGAGGGCATGGCAATCCACTCCAGTATTCTTGCCTGGAGAACCCATAGACAGAGGAGCCTGGTGGGCTAAAGTCCCTGGGGTCACAAAGAGTGGGACATGACTGAAGCGACTTAGCATGCACATGTTTATGAAGTAGATGGATGAGGGCACATCGTACCTGCAGGAACATGGCCCCATGGGAGGAACCTGCTCAGGGGCCTGCAGGGTAGGGCAGGCCCCAGCCCTTGAAGCAGGGCTCCTGAGCCTAGCCACCCTTGTGGCTTGGCCTGCAACTCCTGTCTGCTCATGAGTTTTAGTCCTCCCATTCCCACCAGTGCCTGAGAAGTAGGGAAAAAACAAGCTATGTGAGAAGGAATCACCAGTTGTAGATGATGATACTAATTTAATCTTTAAGCTTTTTCTGTCAAAGGCCAAGAGGTAAGTACTTTAGGCTTTGCAGGCCCTGGGCCCTGTTGCTGCCGTTCAGCTTCACCATGTTCCCACACGAGCAGCCACACACAGTATGTAATCAGGTGAGTGTGGCTCTGAATCAATCAGACTTTGGTCATGGACACTGAAATTTAGATTTCACATGATTTCCACTACATTGTCACAAAATATTATTTTTCTTCAACTATTTAAAAATGTAAAACCGCATATCCAGAGCAGTCTACAGTTGGACCTGTGCAGTAGACTGCATGGCCTGGAACTGATGAGTCCAGCTCAGATTTGTGTCTCTGGGTCACGTGTTATGTCCACAGGGGTGAGTGAGAGGTCATGTAGGGTGATGGGGGAGAACCAGGCCCAGAGGCTCTGCTTCATCTCTAGCTGGTCTGTTGGCTGCAGCTTGGTTGGGGGAGGAAAGGAAAGTGCAGGGAGATGGACATATGTTCTCGAATCTAGAAAAGCATGAAATACAATTGGAACAGGAGTCCAGAAACCTGCACCCACATCCAGCGCGGCCTCTTGCCAGCTGCAGGATGTGGCAAATTCTCTCCTCTCTGGGTTGAATAGTATGGTGGATTCTGGGGCCAGACAGAAATGTTAGGATAATCACTTTACCACTGACAGTCTTGTGACCATGATGTATCATTCTCTGAGCCTCAGTTTTCTCATCTGTAAAATGGCAGTAGTATCATTACCCACTTCATAGATTTTTCTGAGGATTAATGACAGTGCATGTATATTGCAGAGTATAGCACCTGGCATGCATTAAATTAGCCATAAATAATATATATTGATAATATTTTTTAAAGAGGAGAAACATCCTGTAAGGTGCTTCTTAAAAAAAGGGAGGGGGCTCAAAGTTCAAATACCAGTAAGCAATGCACCGCTCCATGTCCTAATGCATCATAAAGGCTCTGAGAAGTCCTGTTTCTCAAGCTTCGCGGATCATCAGCGCTTCCACATCGAATGCCGATAACATCTCCTGACACCAGTGTTCTGGGAAAATGCTTTGAAGCCCACTTTGAGAGATGCTAAACAAGAGAATCTTTGCAGCTCTTAGATCCTAATTACCTGTCCAGGGACTTTAGCCATCCTATCCTGTTTCACATGGGGCCAGAATCACTTCCCTCTTGCAAAAGACTCCAATAATTGCTTCTGCTTGGTCTACTGGCTCCTTGAGGGCAGATCAGAATATGAGGAATTTAATAACCATGGTCTGGGTACCCTGCCAAAATGCTGCAGGGCCCCAGCTCAGACAACTCAAATGTGGTGAGAACACAGAGAGCAGTTCCCCCCCGCCAGCAGACCAAAGCCACTGCCAAAGCCCTCAAATTCCTGCTCCCCATGTTGGCAAAGCCCCACCGCCCTCCAGCTAGTGTTTACCCACTTTGATGAGCATTTAGCGTTCTGCTGGGAGGCACCTGTAGTTAGTGGGGCCGCACACAGGCCCTGCCATGAGACCGGCTCGTTCAAACCAGCTGGCTCTGCCTCCTTCAGGACTCAATTTCCCCGTATGTAAAATGGAGGTGACAGCTGCATCTGTGTCTCTGAGGTTTCAGTATGGCTGCCTAGACTGGAGACCCCAAAGAACAGCAGCTGAAACAAGCATAACGGGGCATGTGCCGTCCAGGGCTATGGTGCTGGTGATATGGAGTCATCAGGGTTCCCATCTCCTGTTGACTTCCTGCTGCAACACCTTCCACAAGTAGCTTCCCAGTCAGGTTCATCTTTAAGGTCACTTTCTAGTCCAGGAAGCCGGCTGGAGCTTCAGGCATTGTCTCCTCATCCCAAGTGATAGCAAAGAGGGAGGGAGGAAAAGAGCTCGCCCTTCCTTCTCTGGAGGCTTCCCTGAAGTCCCATGTCACCACTTATATCTCACTGACTTGGCAAATTAGCACAGGGCCACATCTGCTGCCAAGGAGGCTGGGACAAGAGGGGGGCAGTGGACCTGTCACTAAGGTTGAGGGAAGACTGGATACTGGGAAGTCAAGTACTGAGGATGCCTCTGGCTCATCTAATAAAGGTAAGGTATTATCATTATTGGGCTTCCCTGGTGGCTCAGATGGTAAAGAATTCACCTGCAGTGCAGGAGACACAAGAGGTGTGGGTTCAGTCCCAGGGTGGGGAAGATCTTCTGGAGAAGGAAATGGCAACCCACTCCAGTATTCTTGTCCGGAGAATTCCACAGAGAGGGGAGCCTGGTGGGCTACAGTCCATGGGGTTTCAAAGAGTCAGACCGACTGAGTGACTAACACACACACACATATTATCATTATTAATAACAGTGCTGCAGATCTGGGCTCAAAAAGGAGAGAAAACAATTAGCCAGAAGAGATACAAGGGCACCTTATTCAGAGCTGGCAGAGTGGCCACCTGTGTAGTACTGGGGAACTACCCAGGGCTGGGTATTTAGTCAATAGTTATGTATCCACTGCTATTCTGGGACTGAGGGTAGAGAAGAGATGGCTGAAGAGGCAGTATTTTATGATAATTAAGACTGGGGTCTGAAATATGCTTTCTGGATAGAGTCCCAGGTCTGCCACTTCCTGTGTGATCCTGCGCAACTTACTTAACCCCTCTGAGCTTCATTGTCTTCACCTCTAAGTTAGAGAATATAATAAACACCATCACAAGATTATTCTGAGAGTTCAATGAATTAATACAAATAAAGTGCTTTGAACACTGAATAAGAAGCACTGGGATCTCTTGAGTGGGTCGTGAAGCTCCTTAACACCTACTTGGCTTTCTTCCTGCTGCCTGGATCAGATCATTCATTGAACAGCCATTCTGCTGGGCACTGCAGATTCAAAGATGAAATCCATCTCAACCTGATTCTCTCATCACAGGGATGTTCCTATGCCTCCAACTGTGCACCACATTGACCGTCCTGAAGATGGCTAGGCAGAGGTGTGGGGTCAGGGGAGGGGCACACAGAGGACATATTCTGAGAACTTGGTCCAGGCGAGATGGATCCAAGGGGCTAAGAGACTTGGGGTTAGCCCCAGGCCCAGGTGGGATGTGGCCTGCCCACGTCTGTGTCTCATAGTTCTGGGCAGGCAGTAGGGCCTGTGGACAGGACCCAGGGGACAAGGTCACCCAATTCCAACACAGAAAAATAATCCTCTGTTTTCCTAAGTTATCAGATGAGCAGTAATCTGAGGACAAAATGTTCTCAGCCATGGATGCTGTGGAGCTGAGCTAGTTGCCTTCACCTCAGAGCCCTGCCAGTTTTCTTTTCTCAGGACCCCAGACTCAATTCCCAGGGCAGTTTCTATGACCATTTCCCTCCACCCAACCCTGTTCTTGAGACTATCACACACCCTCCCCAGCCAGCTTTGGGGAGTGATTTAAAACAGTGAGCTCTGACCACCTTTGTCAGGTATTAATTAATTGCCCCTCAGTTCTAAATGTTCCTTCAATATGTGCTCTATGGTAAGCAACAGAATTCCTTTAAGCACTTCCCTTTTAAGGTGACCATGAATTTAAGCTCTTAGTAGAAGACTCTGGAGGGACATGGCAGGAGGAAAAGTCCTCCTGTAATTCCCAGCTCAGGACAGGAGATGAATTCCAACTCCAGCAGAGGACACAGAAAGCGGTCCACATGTGACTGCAGCCTCGGCCCATTGATAACCTGTCCAGAGCCCTCTTGAAACCACGGCCCCTTCATAGTCTGTGCACACTTGCCTCTGGCCTGGAGTTTACACACCCAGTAGCGGCCCCTCCACAAGCCTATGTGCAGCCCAGGTGGTCTGAAGGCCACCTGCAGTCTCCCACAGCCCATGATACTGTTGGCTAAAGGCCTGATGACCACCCCAGTCTGATTCCTGGGTCAGGAAGATCTGCTGGAGAAGGGATAGGCTACCCACTCCAGTCTTCTTGGACTTCCCTGGTGGCTCAGCTGGTAAAGAATCTGCCTGCAATTCAGAGACCTGGGTTTGATTCCTGAGTTGGGAAGATCCCCTGAAGGAGGGAAAGGCTACCCATTCCAGTATTCTGGCCTGGAGAATTCCATGGACTGTATAGGCCATGGGGTCACAAAGAGACACGACCGAGCAACTTGACTTTTCTCTTCCCCCACATGTATCCACTCTGGAGCGATGCCTATGACTTGCTCAGAAGTTTCAGACCAGCTCCAGCTGGCTAAATCATCAAACTTCTCTGCTCTCTGGTGACTGAACTACACCTTTTCCAACATGGTCTAAACACCATACAAGTTTGTCCTTCCTTGGGAATTTATGAAAAAACTACCACTAGTACTCTTGCCTGACAAATCCCATGGACGGAGGAGCCTGGTGGGCTGCAGTCCATGGGGTCGCTAAGAGTCAGACATGACTGAGTGAATTCAGTTTCACTTTTCACTTTCATGCATTGGAGAAGGAAATGGCAACCCACTCCAGTGTTCTTGCCTGGAGAATCCCAGGGACGGCAGAGCCTGGTGGGCTGCCGTCTATGGGGTCGCACAGAGTCGCACACGACTGAAGCGACTTAGCAGCAGCAGCAACATCATTCTTAATGGTAAAAGACAGAATGCTTTCCCCCTAAGATCAGAACAAGAAAAGATATCCACTCTTACCATTCAACACTGTACTGGAGTTTTTAGCCAGTGCAAAGAGGTTCTTTAAAACTTAAAAAAAAAAAAAAAAAAGGCATAAGATTAGAAAGAAGTAAAACTCTTAATTAGCATGTGACATTTATATAGAAAATCCAATGGAATCTAAAATTGACTTTAGCAAAGTTCCAGGATACAAGATCAATATACAACAATCAATTGTATTTCTGTATACTAGCAATGAATAATTGAAAATTGAAATAGAAAAGTATGCCATCTACAGTATCATCAAAAAATATGAATGACTTAGGGATAAAACATGTGAACGACTTATACAGTGAACACTAGAAAACATTGCCCAAAGAAATTAAAGAAAATCTACACATGGAGAGAGATAGGTCGCTTTTCTGTATTTGTAGATTCTACATTTGCGGACTCACATGTTCTTTAAGTTCATTTGTGACCCTGAGTCAGTGGTGCCCATGCTGCTGCAGATTTGCAGGCTGCCCAGGACCTCATGACACACGTGTTCCCAGCTGAGGTCAACAAGGTGACGCTCTGCCTCTTGTTTCAGACCCTCAGCAAGTGTCCTTTTCACAGCCTATTTGAGGCTATGTTTTCACATTTGTACTATTTGTTGGTAATTTTAAAATGATCCCCCAAGAATAGTGGGGAAAGGCTGTCTGGTGCTTTTCTGTGCAAGAAGTCTGGGAGGTGCCTTTTTGCAAAAACTTGTTATGTCAGATAAACTTCATTCAGGCTTGAGTTATAATGTTGTTGGCTGTGAATTCATTGTTCATAAATCACCAGAAAATATGACAAAAGACATCTTTTAACAGAAACACACATACAGCAAGTTTACTTATTGATCAGTTGACAAAAATGTGATTAGACGCTCACAGGACCTAACCCTGTATTTCCCGTGGGAGCAATGGCTCAGATTCACCAATTTAGTGTTCATGGAGATTGTATAGACAATAACTACTGGGAATAAAGAGACTCAACTGTATTGGTTGGTACATGGGTCAGAGCACTCAATATTAAGATGGCAATTTGCCCTAAATTGATTTATAGATTCAAGGCAATTCCAATAAAAATCCCAGCAGAATTTTCTACAGAAACTGACAAGCTGATTTTAAAATTCATATGGAAATTCATATGGAAAGACATAAAATGGTCAAAAGAGATTGGACAAAAAACGAATTTAGAAGGCTAACACTATCTGATTTCAAGAATTATTATGAAGCTACAGTAATCAGAACAGTATGGTACTGGCAAAAATATAGACATGTAGATAAGTATAACAGAATAGAGTCCAAACACAGACCCACACATATTTGAACAACTGATTTCTGACAAAGTTATGAAGTCAGTGCCATGGAGAAAGGATAGCCTTTTAAACAAATGGTGCTGGAAGAACTGGATACACATCAAAAACAAACAAAAAAAACTTCAATGTATGCCTCACACTATGTACAAAATTTAATTCGAAATGAATCATAACCTTAAAGGTTAAATGTGAAATGATAAAACTTCTGGAAGAAAACAGGAATGTCTTTGTGATCTACAGTAGGCTAGGGAAGTACCTCTTAAAAGACATGCCACCAACTATATACGGAATCTAGAAAAATGGTACTGATGAACCTATTTGCAGGACAGGAATAGAGGCTGGGGGTGGCTGCTGTGGCTGACTGCTACACGTCCATGGATGTACGGACCCAGAGGGGAGAGTAGAGAGTGAGATGAATTGAGAAAGTAGCATTGAAACCTATACACTACCATGTGTAAAATAGAAAGCTACTGGAAAGTTGCTGTATAACACAGGGAGCTCAGCCTGTGTTCTGTGATGACCTAGAGGGGCGGAATGGAGGGGTCGGAGGAAGGCTCAAGATGGAGTGGGTATAAGTATATTTATGGCTGATTTGGGGTATTGTACGGCAGAAGCCAACACAATATTGTAAAGCAATTATCCTCCAATTAAAAAAAAATGCCTCCAAAAGCACAATTCATAAAAGAACAAATGGATGAATTGAACTACATCAAAAGATAAAACTTCTGCATTTTAAAACACAAGAGAAAGAAGACAAAATAGACTGGGGAGAAAATTTTTACAAAGCATATATTTAATAAAGGACTGGTATCTGGACTATTTCAAGAACTCTCAAAACTGAACAATAAGAAAGCAAACAGTCTAATAAAAAATTGGCCAGAGATTTGAAAAGACATTTAACAAGAGAAAATAAATGACAAATAGCACATGAAAAGATAAACAACATCACTTGTCATTAATACAATTCCAATGAGATAATCACTACACATCTAACACAGTGGCTAAAATTAAAGACTGACCATAGCAATCTTGGTGGGTATAAGGGGGAACTGGAAGTTGTATACACTGCTGAAAGGAATGGAAAACGGTATCACCTCCTTGGAAACACTTTTGATAGTTTCTTAAGAATTAAACATAAACCTCCTATATGATCAAGCTATTCCACTCCTGGATATTCACCCAAGAGAAGAAGAAATACATGTCTATACGAAGACTTACGTGAATGTTCTTAAACGTTTTATTTGTAATAGCCACAAATTGGAAACAACCCAAATCCCCATCAACATTATCAACTTACACATAAGCAAATTTTGATATATCCATGCAATGGGGTACTTCTGCTGCTGCTAAGTCGCTTCAGTCGTGTCTGACTCTGTGTGACCCCATAGACGGCAGCCCACCAGGTTCCCCCATCCCTGGGATTCTCCAGGCAAGAGCACTGGAGTGGGTTGCCATTTCCTTCTCCAATGTATGAAAGTGAAAAGTGAAAGGGAAGTCGCTCAGTCGTGTCCGACTCTTAGTGACCCCATGGACTGCAGCCTACCAGGATCCTCCATCCATGGGATTTTTCCAGGCAAGAGTACTGGAGTGGGGTGCCATTGCCTTCTCCGGCAATGGGGTACTACTTGGCAACAAAAACGAATGAATGCAATACACACAATAACATGGATGAATCTCATAGTACCATGCTGAGTAAAAGGAACTAGACATAAAAACAACCAGACATTTTTTAAAAAGTCATACAAAAGAGTGATTTTCTATATATTGTGGATTGAAAAAATACACAACCTAAAAGATGGTGATTGCAGCCATGAAATTAAAAGACACTTACTCCTTGGAAGGAAAGTTATGACCAACCTAGATAGCATATTAAAAAGCAGAGACATTACTTTGCCAACAAAGGTTTGTCTAGTCAAGGCTATGGTTTTTCCAGTGGTCATGTAGGGATGTGAGAGTTGGACTGTGAAGAAAGCTGAATGCTGAAGAATTGATATTTTTGAACTGTGGTATTGGAGAAGACTCTTGAGAGTCCCTTGGACTGCAAGGAGATCCAACCAGTCCATTCTGAAGGAGATCAGTCCTGGGTGTTCTTTGGAAGGACTGATGCTGAAGCTGAAACTCCAGTACTTTGGCCACCTCATGTGAAGAGCTGACTCATTGGAAAAGACTCTGATGCTGGGAGGGATTGGGGGCAGGAGGAGAAGGGGACAACAGAGGATGAGATGGCTGGATGGCATCACCGAAGCGATGGATGTGAGTTTGGGTGAACTCCGGGAGTTGGTGATGGACAGGGAGGCCTGGCGTGCTGCAGTTCATGGGGTCGCAAAGAGTCGGACATGACTGAGTGACTGAACTGAACTGAAAAGTTGAGAGTTGTTTTACTCGGCAGACTTTCTGAAGACTTAAGCCCAGGACCCAGCATCTCAGATAATGCTGAGAAAACTGTTCCAGAAAGGCTAGGTGGGGAGTCGGGAGATATAGAAGTTTTTTCAACAAAAGACCAGGTAGTAGGAACATCAAAGAATTACTGTTTAATAAGAGAAAAACAGACATCTCAAGTTAAGGGATGTAGTGCTTTTTTATGTATGAGTAGATGCAAGAACCTGGGCTCGCTGAAATCACTCCTTTGATGTACACCTCAGCTGTTTCCTGATAGCTCAGTTGGTAAAGAATCCGCCTGCAATGCAGGAGACCCTGGTTCAATTCCTGGGTCAGAAAGATCCCCTGGAGAAGGGTTAGGCTACCCACTCCAGTATCCCTCGTGGCTTAGCTGGTAAAGAATCTGCCTGCAAAGTGGGAGACCTGGGTTCAATCCCTGGGTTGGGAAGATCCCCTGGAGAAGGGAAAGGCTACTCACTCCAGTATTCTGGCCTGGAGAATTGCATGGACTGTATAGTCCATGGGGTCGCAGAGAGTCGGACATGACTGAGCGACTTTCACTTTCACTTCAGCTGTCTGGGGCTGTCATCCTGAGTGTCCTCTGGGTGCACCGCTAGGGGTGGCTTCTGTGGCTGACTGCCAGACGGGCTTGGCAGTGGGCAGCCCCTGTGTGTCTCCATTCTGAGTTCCCTCAGGGCTCACCGCTTGGGCAGCTGTAATGTGATGGCTCAATGGCTGCAACATGCTTTGTTTTCTGATATGGCAGGCAGTATTTTATTTCTCATATATAAAGCTCTCAGTTCAGTTCAGTCTCTCAATCGTGTATGACTCTTTGCAACACCATGGACTGCAGCATGCCAGTCTTCCCTGTCCTTCACCTTCTCCTGGAGCTTGCTCAAACTCATGTCCATCGAGTCAGTGATACCATCCAACCATCTCATCCTCTGTTGTCCCCTTCTCCTCCTGCCTTCAATCTTTCCCAGAATCAGGGTCTTTTCCTATGAGTCGGTTCTTCGCATCAGGTGGCCAAAGTATTGGAGTTTCATCTTCAGCATCAGTCCTTCCAATGAACATTCAATCCATCCCTTTAGGGGATGGATTTGATCTCCTTGCAGTCCAAGGAACTCTCAAGAGTCTTCTCAACACCACAGTTCAAAAGCATCAGTTCTTCAGCCCTCAGCTTTCTTTATGGTCCAAGTCTCACATTCACACATGACTACTGGAGAAACCAAAGCTTTGACTAGATGGACCTTTTTTGGCAAAGTAATGTCTCTGCTTTTTAATATGCTGTCTAGGTTTGTCAAAGCTTTTCTCCAAGGAGCAAGAGTCTTTTAATTTCCTGGCTGCAGTCATCATCTACAGTGATTTTGAAGCCCCCCAAAATAAAGTCTGACACTGTTTCCACTGTTTCCCCATCTATTTGCCATGAAGTAATGGGATCGGATGCCATGATCTTCATTTTTTGAATGTTTAGTTTTAAACCAGCTTTTTCATCTCCCCTTTCACCTTCATCAAGAGGCTCTTTAGTTCTTCTTCGCTTTCTGCCATAAGGGTGGTGTCATCTGTTCATCTGAGGTTATTGAAATTTCTCCTGGCAATCTTGACTTCAGGTTGTGCTTCATCCAACCCTTCACTTCACATGACGTGCTCTGCATATAAGTTAAATATACATGGTGACCATATACAGCCTTGACTTACTCCTTCCCCAATTTGGAACCAGTCTGTTGTTCCTTGTCCAGTTCTAACTGTTGCTTCTTGACCTATGCACAGATTTCCTAGGAGGCAAGTAAGGTGGTCTGGTGTTCCCATCTCTTTAAGAATTTTCCACAGTTTGTTGTGATCCACACAGTCAAAGGCTTTGGTGTAGTCAATAAAGCAGAAGTAGATGTTTTACTGGGACTCTCTTGCTTTTTCTATGATCCACAGGATCTATAAAGCTCTAGATAATGCGAACTCAGCAATAGTAATTGATAGCAGGATCAGTGGTTGCCTGGGGATGGTGGAGGGCTGGAGGGACGGCTATGAAATGAAAATGGGGCTGCAGCAGGTGGCTTTGGGAGTGGTGTATGCACTCTCTATCTTGACTATAAACATGGCTTCATGGCTATGTACATACATCAGCAATTATTAAATTGCACATTTTGAATATGTGCAATTTACTCTGTGTCAACTATGCCTCAATAAAATTGCTATTTAAAGAAGTTGGGGGATATAAGAGTCAGCTTGAAAGGACTCCCACAGGTCAAACTTGGAACAATTTGAACATCAAAAAGAACAATGATGGTAATGGATTTTTAATACATTGAACAGTAGTAATAATAAAAGAATCCATAAATGCGTGGTAATACTACAAAGTGTTGTTTGAAAAGAGGGAGAGGAGAGGAAGGAGAGGAAAACTTTTCTTTGCAGAAAAATGTACAAAGAGTAATAGCTCAGCTCAGAGCTTTGTGCTGACTTACATGGATAGGATGATCAGGGTGGGAGGGAAGTCCGAGTGAGGGGATACGTATATATATATAGCTGATTCACTTGGTTGTACAGCAGAAACTAACACTGTAAAGCAATTATACTCCAATATAGGAAAATTCCCATGTTGCAGCCACCAATGCAATAATTGATTCAGGCAAGAGATCGATAGCTGCTGAAATCACTGGGGGAAAGTTTGGGGAAAATTTGCACAGGGTATTCGCAGTATCAAATATCATCATCCATTACCCAGATTAATTGTTTACAAAGTGGAAAATTAACTTTAGAGTGCAGAGATCTACATTTAACATCACTGATGACAGGACAACTGGCGTGACTCCATCCTTACGTAACATGCTGGGGAGGACACGACCTCACCTCTGTAGTGTTATTGCCCAAAATGTTCTGCCCGAATCTAATCACGAGGAAACAATCAGATGCGCTCAAATGGAGAGACATTCAACGTGACAACTGGGCTGTCTCTTTAAAACTATCAATGTCATGAAAGAAAAAATAGGCAGCATGGGAGTTGAAGTGGACAGGATCCATTCTAGGTCAGGCGCTAAAGGAGCTAAACAAGCAAGTGATGTTCCTAATCTTGATGGAATCTAGGGTTGAAAAAAGTCCAAATAAAACAGCTATAAAGGATATTATCAAGACATTTGGAGAATTCAGAATTGGGCTCTATGAAGTTATTATACATGCTGATTTTATTGTAACAATGGATGGTGACAATGTATTGTAAGAACATGAAACATTTTGGTTATTTTGGTGTTTGGTGTTTTGGTTGTACAGAAGAATGCCCTCGTTTCTGGGCCATACCTGGGTACACGCTGCAGTATTTAGAGGTGAAATGGTATGATAGCTCCATCTATATACCTTCATCCTAGCTGTCCTCAGCCCCCTTCAAGGAGAGAAGGAAGAAGAAAGGGAAGCAAAGAGGGGAGGTGGGGAGAGAGTGTGTGCATTGCAGCAAATACTAACAACTGGTGAGTTTAGCTGAAGGGTATATGGGTGTTTGTAGCATGTTTCTTAACTTTTCTGTCAGTGTAAAGTTGAAGCTAGAGTTAAAAGTTGAAGGAGAACAGGCAGGTTAGGGGTAGCTGGCCCAGAGGGGTCCTTCCGGCTGGGTGAGTCAGCTTAGGTCTCAGATCTCTGAGCACCAGGGGTCCCTGGCACTTCTTTCTCTTCTCAGCCACAGCCCCACCTGGCCTGTCCGGCCTGGGCCACTGGTGGCAGGGTACTTGTCACTTCTTGCTCGGCTCCTCTTGCTGCCCCTGTTCTCCTGGAGCCCCCCACCCCCGGTGGAGCTCAGAATAAAGCATGGGTGAGTCTCAGGAAGGGGGCAGGTGTGGAGGAGCAGCCCAGTGGCTGAGGACATTGTCTCCAGCCCCGGCCACGGCCTCAAGAGGTGCCAGGCCACCAGTTCTTCTTGTAGTTGGGAAATCGTGTGCCTACAGCCCGGCTCGCCCTCAGAAACCCTGCGTGCCAGCTGAGATCCTACCGTGGTACACAGGCCTTGGGTCTACCACCGTCCCCACCCTGCCAGTCTCTTCTCCTCCT
The DNA here is from genome assembly GCF_029407905.1 of Bubalus kerabau. Taxonomy (NCBI): domain Eukaryota; kingdom Metazoa; phylum Chordata; class Mammalia; order Artiodactyla; family Bovidae; genus Bubalus; species Bubalus kerabau. The sequence goes on along the minus strand of NC_073636.1, from coordinate 53,469,425 downwards.
GGCCTCACTCACTCTGCTCCAGCCCCACCAGCCTCTGGGCGGTTTTGAGAACACACAGCAGGGCCATGCCCCCTCAGGGCTTTGCACTGTTTCTCTCTGGAAATGTCTCCCCACTCCACTCTGGGCCAGCTCCCAGGGTCCTCCCTCTGCTCCCCTCCCATCTGGCTTTGTCTTGTCTTTCTCCTGCGCACTTCTCACCACCTCACCTGCCATCTATCTGTCCTGTTTTTTGCCCATCTCTCCCACCAGAATGCCACGTCCCCAGGGCAGTCAGTTTGTCTGTCCCATCGCTGCTGTATTCTCAGCACTTAGAAGGGTGCCTGCAACAGAGCAGGTACTCAATAAAGACTTCTGGAGTCACTGATGCCAAAGCCAGTCCCTGCTTCCCTTTGAACAGTGGTGTGTGTGTGCAAATGTATGCATGCCTGTTGGGCCAGCTGGGTACTCTCCTGAGACCCATCTCCTGGGTGTAGGCAGGTTCTCAGAGGGTTGGGTGGGTGCCACCTGCGGCATCAACACATTACATAATCTGGCATCAGGCAGAGCGAGAGGGGCAGGCAGGGCCTTTGTTATGCATTTGCCCGGAGAAGCTTCCCCAGCCACATCCCGAGCTGCCAACCCTTCAGCTTTGTGCTCCCTAATTGCCTCGACAGGCCCCACGGCCCATTCACCGTGCCCACTGGCCCTGAAGGGAGGCTGCACAGACACCCGGGGCCTGGGAGGAACTGGGGCACTGGTATGTCCAGGGCCTCGCCCAACCTGGGCAGTGGGGATGCTGAGAGGTCAACACCTATAACCCCTGCCCACATACTCCTGGGCTGAAGGCCTCACTTGAGACTCTGCCTGTCTGCCCACTGACCTTTCCTGCACTAGGGCTCACAGCCTGAGCTGCTGGGTGAGGCACAGCCCAGGCCCAAGCCTCTGTTGCCCACAGTGTGACCCAGGCCAGGCGGGGGCTCTGCCAGCCTTGTCATCCTCTTCTGCTACTAGGCAATGGTAATGGTGACTGGCCTCATAGCACCATGCACGCATGTCAAGGGCCGGGCTCCCTCTCAGAGTCAGTGAGTGAGGGTCATGATCATGGAGAGGCCACTCCAAACCAGGCCCAGGCCAGCTGCTGGGGACCAGAGTCATCTGTGCATCCCACTGTCATCTGCCTTCTTGGCTCTTAGAGCCCAGCTCAGGGAGACAGATATAAACGAACAAACATAAGCAGGCAGCAGGAGTGAGTGCTGGGAAGGAGAGCAATCAGAACAATGAGGTGGAGGGGTCAGGGCAGCAGGACAGGTTCTGTGCAGAGGTGATCGTTGACCAGAGGCCTGGCTGGAGTGAGGGGCGAGCCAGGTGGGTGGGTGGCTGGGGAGGGGAGCAGCAAGCGCCAAGGCCCTGAATGGGGTGTCTGGGTAGGTGGGAGGCTGGTGCTGCAGTGGAGCCAACGCCCTCTCTCGCCCATCCTCTTCCCACCCCCAGGGCGAGGAGCCAGTCTCTGCCTCAGCACTTGCCAGGTATTAGTTGACTTGCTCCCCCACATGTCTGCTCTTTAAAGCAGGCACCGCTACTGTACAGATAAGAAAATCAAAGCAAAGATCGAAATGACTTGCCTAAAATCTGCCAGCTGGTGAGGGATTTGAACCCAAGCAGTTCTGCTCCAGAGCCTAAACCTAGCCTCAACAACAGTCAGGGAGGCTGAGGCCACAGGGAGTGCTTAACTAATGTTGCTCCCTCCTCTTTGCCTCCGTACAGGGCACTGCCACCTGGAAGACCCCTTAAGATGCTGTAGTCCCTGACTCTGAGATTTGCTCTTATTGTGCCCATTTCAGAGAAGGCAATGGCACCCCACTCCAGTACTCTTGCCTGGAGAATCCCATGGACAGAGGAGCCTGGTAGGCTGTACTCCATGGGGTCGCTAAGAGTCAGACACGACTGAGTGACTTCACTTTCACTTTTCACTTTCATGCATTGGAGAAGAAAATGGCAACCCATTCCAGTGTTCTTGCCTGGAGAATCCCAGGGCAGGGGAGCCTGGTGGGCTGCCATCTATGGGGTCGCGCAGAGTCGGACACGACTGAAGCGACTTAATAGCAGCAGCAGCGGCAGTGCCCATTTTACAGACGAGAAAACCATGGTCAAGAGCTGTTAAGTCATTCAGTTCAGTTCAGTCGCTCAGTCGTGTCTGACTCTTTGCGACCCCATGAATCGCAGCACGCTAGGCCTCCCTGTCCATCACCAACTCCCAGAGTTCACTCAGACTCACTTCCATCGAGTCAGTGATGCCATCCAGCCATCTCATCCTCTGTTGTCCCCTTCTCCTCCTGCCCCCAATCCCTCCCAGCATCAGAGTCTTTTCCAATGAGTCAACTCTTCGCATGAGGTGGCCAAAGTACTGGAGTTTCAGCTTTAGCATCATTCCCTCCAAATAAATCCTAGGGCTGATCTCCTTCAGAATGGACTGGTTGGATCTCCTTGCAGTCCAAGGGACTCTCAAGAGTCTTCTCCAACACCACAGTTCAAAAGCATCAATTCTTCGGCGCTCAGCCTTCTTCACAGTCCAACTCTCACATCCATACATGACCACAGGAAAAACCATAGCCTTGACTAGACGGACCTTTGTTGGCAAAGTAATGTCTCTGCTTTTTAATATGCTATCTAGGTTGGTCATAACTTTCCTTCCAAGGAGCAAGCGTCGTTAGCCAATTTCAAACAATTAGAGGCAGAACAGGGATCAGACTTGTATCTGTCTGACAGCAGAGCTCATGCAGACCCAGAGGACCAGTAAGTGTGTGCAGAGGGGAGAGGGAAGGGGCAGCCAACCAGTCAGATGGAGGGGAACCCAATCCAAGGCTTATTTTACACTTTGGGGTTTTCATCTGGATAGAAAAAGTAGTTCATTGTTGAGGGGACCACTGCGTTCCACCACCTGAAACATCAATAGCCAAGGTAATTGGGGACCTCTGTCTGGCCACTCAGTCCCTGAAAAGAATTTTCAGGTAGGTTTCAGCCGGGAGCGCTGGGTTCTACTTAGAATGTAAAATGCGTGTGTGAAGTGTTTTCTCTGAAGTGGGAATAGGTAATTGATTTTTTAAGCAAAGTGACCTTTCTGGGCCCTGGAAAGCAATCTCAGGTCCCTTTCTTATTTTTCTGTGCATAAAGGCAATTATTCCAGGTCAGCTCTCCATACAGGAAATGGGACTCACTAATTTTGCACAACAAATGTCTCACTGTAGCTTTTCTTTATTGCAAGAAGGATTATTGTATCAGCTTGTTTCACATCAGAGAGAAAAAAGCAGGCCCTGCTTTAACCAGAGGATCTAAGGGAGAGATTCCAGGAGGCTGAGAAATCCTTGCTCTGCTGGTTCCCAGGGCGGCTGAGTGTCACTCTGCTGCTCTGCGCCTTGGTTTCTTCCTCTGGACAATGGTGATCACCACCGCTAACAATCCTCTCCGGCAGCAGATGCTGAGAATGAAACACGGTTTCCCTCCCTCTGTCCATGCTCACCATGTGACTTGTTATGGCCAGCAGGACAATTGCAAGCACAACACAAGCGGAGGCTTCACTCTCTTTGAGACTCTGAGACCACCCTGTGAAGAGCCTGAGCTAGCCCACTGGAGGAGACAGAACCCGGCCAGACCAGCCGAAGCCCTAGACCAGCCGAAGCCCAGACCAACCAGTCTGTCAACAGCTGGACTGGTGATGGAGGCCATTCTAGACCAATAAGCCCCAAGGAGCTGGTTCAGATCAGAAGTCTCCAGTAGACCCACAGGATTGTGAGAAATAAATGCTTGTTTTAATCCACTCAATTCAGGAGCTGTTTTGTTCCACAACAGCAGCTAACTGATAGATCTCCTCTTGGTCTTGAATCTGCTAAGTTTTTTGGTGCTTGGGTTAAAAGTGACTATATTGGGAGATTATTGGGGATCACAGAATTGAAGTGAAGGCTAAAGAGCCAGGTTTGGAATCAGGCAGGAATCAGACTGTCAGGGCCCTGCCTATAGAAGGGACCATTCCACCAAAGCCTTCATGCTTGCATGCCAGGACGCAAAGAGTTAAAGGCTCTGCACATGATCGTGTGTCCAACCTTGGCTGTACCATGAAGCAGGTAAGAAGCAGGACCTGAGGGAAAGACACACACAGGGAAGTGAGAAAGCAAGAAGCCTCTGGAGCAAGCCTATCTCAGTTCATTCCCCAGACTGCTGTGTCTGAGCAAGTTACTCTTTGAGCTTGCTTTGGCCCTGTGTAAATGTCGGGGGAGCTGCCTCTGCGTACTGGATTTACTGCAAACATGAAATGAAGTGATATGTGCAAACCAATTAGAATAGGACCTGACACTCAGAAAGCACTCAGCAAGTGCTAGTTGCCATTTTTATAATTATATTCTGGGAGGGGAGAGTTCAGCAATGATCTTCCATGACTTGTCAAATCACCAGGACTCTACACAGGGTGGGGAAGGTAATTCTCCCCAAAGAAATTGAGGTTCTTCTAGGAAGGATACTGGGTGACCAAAAATGACAAATGTCCTGCTTGAGGTGTTGCGAGGACTTGACTTCATCATTTCTGGTAACTGAAACCAAGCACTGCACAGGGAGGTGGAGCTTGTCCCTGTCCCCAGGCCCACCTTCTGGTGGTGGAGAGGTTGTACTGAATAAGTGAGTTGATTGATAACAGGATGACTCCTGAGGACACCAAATACCAAGGTGAATGGGAAAGAAATGGACAAAGGGTGCTTAGGTAATGTGATGGGGTGAAAGAAAATACTTGTGTACTGGTGTAAAGAGAGTATTTAGTGTCTTATTAGCTGCTGCTTGGTGTATACAAAGACCCTTTGTACTCCATCCGTGTCACTTCCTGTCCCCGGCCCCCTAGGAAGCCTCTGGCTGAGGGCTCAGTAACCCTGGCTCCTGCTGTGCTCCATGAAGTCCCCTTCCCCTCCGTGAGCCTTGGTCTTCACATTGATGTGATTAAGGTGCTGAATCAGTCAGCAATTTTTCAAAAATTTTAACCTTCCTGTATTGCTTGCGACATCCCAAAAAAGTAGATGAAAGTGGGAGAAGAGTTCGACATGAGTCAGCTTCTCTGTCACATCCCCCTCACCCTGAGGCCCCAAGACACTTCTGCAGACACCTGAGGTGCCAAGAAGTCCCAGCTGCAAACCACAAGGTACATAAATGATGTCTTGGAACAGAGGAGGGCGGAGGGAATCCTCCCTGTGCTCCTTACTTGCTGTGTGATCTTGGGTTGGTCACTTGACCTCTCTGAACCACCTGCATCATCTCTCAGTGGGGATGGAAGTTAGGAGATAGCTCTGGGTTCTAGAACCCATGCTCCACCAATGACTTGCTCTGTATCTTGGCAAGCTCCTTCTCTTTGGTGGGCCCCAAACGTGATGGGATTTCTTATTTTCCAGCACCCCTACCTGAGTTTGCCTCTCAAGAGGCATGGCAACTTAAGGAGTCCCCAGAGCACAGCTCGCCATCTCCTCCCTCCCAGGCTGGATAGAGGAGAGAGAGCTAGCAGTACAGACAGCCCCACAGCCCGGAAATAGCAGGCCGGTCAGTGGGCTGCTGACCCCGAGACACAGAACCTGAGCTGAGCCCTGTTGCCTGGCAACAGGCACCATCACACACCGTGGGTGGCCACAGGTTCCGGTGGTGGTCCACGTCACCAGCCGAGACCAGACCTGCTGGGCTCTGGAGAGGGCAGGTAGAGTGTCGGTGGAGGCTTGGCAGCAAAGCTTCCAGCTGCTGGGCCTTTGCCTGTGGCCCTCGTAGAAGCGCACAGATGCTCCTGTTGTTATTATCATCCTAAATCCCGATGAGAACCAGCAAATGGGGATTGTCATCCCCTCTGCACAGGTGAGGAAACAAATGGCCTGGCCGAGGGTGCTGCCCGGGAGCTTATGGTGGGTCGGCAGGCAGCATCCCCCTGCCCCCCACCACAACTGTGACCTGAGGAGACAGAGGACAGAGGGGTCAGAGGTCATGGGGAGGTTTCAGACTGGGTTTCGTGGGAGAGGAGGAAGATGGGGAGTGCTTGTGGGCCTAATGCAGGTCAAGAAGTGACAGTTAGAACTGGATATGGAACAACAGACTGGTTCCAAATCAGGAAAGGAGTACATCAAGGCTGTATATTGTCACCCTGCTTATTTAACTTACATGCAGAGTACATATGCAAAATGCTGGGCTGGATGAAGCACAAGCTGGAATCAAGGTTGCTGGGAGAAATATCAATAACCTCAGATATACAGATGACACAGCCCTTATGGCAGAAAGTGAAGAACTAAAGAGCCTCCTGATGAAAGTGAAAGAGGAGAGTGAAAAAGTTGACTTAAAACTCAACATTCAGATAACTAAGATCATGGCATCTGGTCCCATCACTTCATGGCAAATAGATGGGGAAACAATGGAAACAGTGACAGACTTTATTTTGGGGGGGCTCCAAAATCACTGTAGATGGTGACTATAGCCATGAAATTAAAAGATGCTTGCTCCTTGGAAGAAAAGCTATGACCAACCTAGATAGCATATTAAAAAGCAGAGACATTACTTTACCAAAAAATGTCTGTCTAGTCAAAGCTATGGTTTTTCCAGTAGTCTTATATGGATGTGGGAGTTGGACTATAAAGTAAGCTGAGCGCTGAAGAATTGATGCTTTTGAACTGTGGTGTTGGAGGAGACTCTTGAGAGTCCCTTGGACTGCAAGGAGATCCAACCAGTCAATTCTAAAGGAAATCAGTTCTGAATATTCATTGGAAGGACTGATGCTGAAGCTGAAACTCCAATACTTGGCTACCTGATGTGAAGAACTGACTCATTAGAAAAGACCCTGATGTTGGGAAAGAATGAAGGCAGGAGGAGAAGGGGACAACAGAGGATGAAATGGTTGGATGGCATCACTGAAGTGATGGACATGAGTTTGAATAGGTTCTGAGAGTTGGTGATGGACAGGGAAGCCTGGCGTGTTGCAGTCCATGGGGTCACAGGGAGTCAGACACAACTGAGCAACTGAACTGAACTGTGGGCCTAATACCTCCCAAGCCCTGGTGATGTAAGGTCCAGCATTCCTGCAGTGTAAGTGAAGGCTCCAGAGGTCAAGTGGTCAAGGCCCTAGACTACCTGGAGTGGGAGGGGCCTATGTGGCACCTGAGCAGTGGCTCCAGCAGGCAGGCCCCTCCATGGACACACTGAGGTCACAGACCTAGAGGCGCTGAGTCTCTGGATGCTGACCCTTCTTCAGACACCACCTCGCTCCTTCGGTGGCCAGCCCAGCTTGGGTCTCTAGGGGTTGCTTCAGGGTGTGGCACAGAAACTCAGCAGTACAGGCAGCACGGGCCTCAGGCCAGGCGTCCTTGTCTCTGCTTACTGTCTGTGTGACCCTCCACAGATGAGGGTCACGTGAGATGTCATGCTATGAAGGTCACATGAGGTATCTGAGGGGCATGTGAGGTGTCATGTGACGAGGGTCACGTGAGTGTTATGATCCTTCTGGGTATGATGAGGATTTCTCCTGGGAACACCTCATAATGAGTGTCCTTGTTTTCAGTCAAAAACTGAGACTCGAGAGAGCTTAGGCTTTTGCCCAAGCCCACACAGCTAGTTGGGTAGGGCTGGGATTCTGGGTTATTTATTCAGGTATCTGAATACCTGTTTGCTGTGTGACAAACTACACATTTTAAGTAATGACTTAAAACAGCAACCTTTTTGTGTACCTGAATGTGCAGTTTGCAGGGCCTGGCAGAGACCACTCAGCTCTCTCCTGTAGGCATTAGATGAGTAACTTGGGGGCTGGGCTCCAGTCCCCGAAAAGGTGTTTTCACTCCTGGGCTGGGTGGGCTGAGACTAGTTGAGTGGCTCTCCCTGGGGCCTTGGAGCAAGAGTCCTGGGAGAGTCTCTCTGTTTCCAAAGCCTATTCTGAGCTGACACCCCCACCCCGCCCCGCCCCCAGTGGATGGAGTGTGTGGGTAATAAAGCGTAGCAAGGAAGGGAGAGATCTGCCTGGAGCTGGCAGGTCCCTCCACACAGGATCCAAGTGGAATGCTGTGTCCTGGAGCCTGGGTAAGCCTGGAGGGCAGGGGTGGAGCAGAGGAGGCAGGAGGGACTGGCCCCAGGGGGTCTGAGCTGGTCAGACAGGCCAGGGAGCCAGACATAGAGGCTGCAGGCAGAAACAGGCCTTTAAAATACAAAGTGGGCTTCCCCGATAGCTAGTGCCTGCTATGCAGGAGATGCGGGTTTGATCCCTAGGTCAGGAAGAGTCCCTGGAGAAGGAAATGGAAACCTACTCCAGTATTCTTGCCTGGAGAATTTTATGGACTGAGGAGTCTGGTGGGCTACAGTCCATGGGGTTGCAAAGGGTCGGACATAGCTGAGTGACTAAGCATGCACGCATGCAAAATGCAAAGCAGCCCCTGACACAGCTGCTCCCACTTAGAAGCCCAGCCGTTCAGGCCCAGAGCCCAGGGATGCCCTTGCTTTCTTTTCTCGCCCACCGTCGGGTCACCTCCACAATGTGGGGTCCACATTTGTCCCCCCAGCTCCACAGTCACACTGGGGTGCAGCCACTGTCTGCTCATGCCTGGATCCTTGCAGGAGGTTCCTCACTGTCTACCCTGTCCAGTTTTCAACCATTTTCTACTCAAGAACCAGAGAGTTTTAAAAACTGTAAATCAACATCACATCACCCCCAGTTTAAAAAGTCCAAGGACTTTCCTTAGAATAAAGTTCAAGCTCTTTAAGCTCAGATTTCTACAGATGCTGTCAACCCTTTACCCTCTTCACTCCCTCTGCCAGGGGCGATCTCCCACTTTGCTTGGCTGATTCCTTCTGGTCCTTCTAGTTTCAGCTCCAGCGTCACTTCCTTGGAGAGGTGCTCTATGCCCACTTGGCCTGAGGTCATCTTTCCCATCCTGTGACATCACTGATTTGTTGGCCTGCTTTCTTCCTTGTCTCCTCTCTGCCCAGCCCTGGCTTCATAAGGGCAGGGACCACATTCATTGTGCTCACTGCTGTGTCCTAGACATCTGAGCAGGGCTTGGGGAGGAGTGGACACTTAATAAACACTTGTGAATGAGCGACAGAGTTGAATGAATACATGCACTCATGAAACATATTCTCAGTCAGGGCACTCAGTCACACACTTGGACCCTCTCCCACACTTGCAAACACGTGCACTCATCCACGCCTGGCTCACATATTCAGATGTTCCCAGCTGCATCATACTCAGAAGCTAGAGGTGGTTTTTGTACCTGTAAGCTGGGATACTGCCGCCCCCTCCTGGCCCAATCTGGGAAGTGGAGCCAGGTTCATGGCGCCCACTAGAGGCTCACTTGCAGATCCCTGGGATTCCTGCCAGCCTTCCAGGTGGGATCTCTCTAACATTCTGGGCTTTCCCTCTCTACCCAGGCTTTTGACCCTGGGCCTGAACCTTAAGATGTTCCAACCAGCTATGCAGAAGGAAGGAGGAGAGAAGTGGGAAAAAGACAAGTCAGCTCACCTCTTCTCTGCAAGCCCAGTTCCAGGATCATTGTCACAGGCCTGGCATAGTAGGATGTAAGCACTGTTTATACTTCATACACTCAGAATCAGTTGTGAAAGGCTTTGAATGCCAGAATGAAACCCTGGGTTTTATCCTGTGTTCATATGGAGCCACCACAAGTTTTCAAGCAAGGAAGGGACAGGATCTAAATAGACCAGACCACGTGTGTCCATTTGTTCCTTCATCCATTCATCCAACAGTCTGTGGGAATCCAGCAGCAACGAGACAGAGGTGATGTTGGCCTTCACGAAGCATGGTTGGGGGTGACGTGTAGGATGGGGATTTGGGCTCAGAAGGGCATCACCCTGGTCTTAGGCGTGGTGAGTCCTGGGATGAGAAGAGACTTGGGACAGCGCTCCAGCTCCTGCCAAGGTAGCCTTGTGGGGAGAGCAGAGGTGGGGGTCTGCTCAGCCCCTGATTAGTGCAGCCTTAGGCGCAGCCCCTTTCCAGCCTACCTGACTCAAGAGCTACATCTGTTGATTTTTTCCCAATCCAATCAAATAGATGCAAATAGCATGCAAATATATGCAAGAGGTCCTAATTCAAGGTATGTTAAATAAATGTATTATGATCTGCCTACTGCAATTATAGTCAAACTCAGCATTCAGGATGTGACCGACCTGAAATGGTGAGCTGATTTTAGTATCAGGCAGCAGAATCATGTGGGAGACAAGATGAGGCCGAACTCGGAGACCCAGACACGCCATGTGGGGAGAGGCGCACACAGGCTGGTGTTTGTAGAAGATCCACTGTTCTCAGGAGGTAAGAAAAGAGGAAGGGACAAATTCCATTTCTCACCTGGGGCTGGAGTTTCCCTCCTTCCTTTGAAGGAACGTGGATGAGGAGTTAAAAGTCCTGGGTACTCGTCCCTGCCTGGACCCCCTGGTAGCTCTGTAACTTCCAGCTAGTCCCTTCGCCAATCTGTTCTCTCCTGTGTATAATGGGTACAATGGCAAGAAAGCATGAAGGAAACAATGGCAGGTGACCCTGAGACAAAGATTCCAGAGAGTAAAGATTACATATAAAAGAAGGTGATATGATACAGGATGATGACTGTGGAGCATTCCTAGGAAAGAGAACGGGAAGTCAAGAGAGAGGATGGACAACAGCCAAACAAGGACGAGTTATCTCAAAGTCCACTTTGGATCAATCCTGCAGCAAAGATCTGGAGATACTTCTGGTGGCATCTCAGAGCTGTTGCATCTGGAGAGCAAGGGAGCTAGAGTATCTATTCTTCTGTACTCATCAGTGATCAGAGGAAGTAAGTTCCTTGGGGGAGGACATACTTCTCCAGGCACTTCCCTCTCCATAAGCGCTGGCTAAGGGCTGTCCTCTGAAAGACGTGGGTGCTGGATGCTGGGCGTGAAATCACACTGGGAGTTGGCACCAAGGGACCTCCTGCTGTAGGAGGGAAGTGCTCTGGAGACCATGAAGGCCTGCACCAGGCCTCATCTCATTCTCATCTGCGCTCACTGATCACCTGCAGGCAGGTCAGCTCACCTCTTCTGGGTAGGTGAGAGCAATGAACCCTGTGAATTGTTGTGAGGGGAGGAGGACTTGAGAGACACTAACTGTGGTAGTGAGACTGGGTGGAAGGAGCCCCCTCACATGCTGCTGGTGGGAGAGTAAATTGGCATAACTGCCGAGAAGGGCCATGTCGCAGAATCCATCAAAACTACAAATACAGTAATCCTTCAACCCAGCAATTTTATTCCTAGGATGTTGTCCAGCGTATATCCTCACCCATACATAAAACAACACATTCACAAGGTCATCTATTGCAGCTCTATTTGTAACAGCCAAGAAATTAAAATAACCTTATATGCACACCCATATAATGAAATAGCCTGCCAACAAACTAACAAAAAAGAGAACGAATAAGTCCCATCTGTACTATTACTGGATGATTCTTAACTCTTAATAGTTAGGTTATTAAAAAATATGATAAGTAAAAATCAGAATAAAGAACTATCTGTACGTTTATTTAACAAACTGTTGTATAGCCAATTGTCTTACGTGCTTTTTAAATTATAAATTCACTTAGTCTTCCTAAGAATTCTATGAGATGGGGTTATTGTTATACCCATTTTGCAGATGAGGAAACTGAGAAACAGAGGTTAAGTAACTTGACCGAGGTCATAAAATGAGTAAACGGCAGAGCCAGGATTTCGAGGGTGGAAGAGCCAGAGAATCCGTGCTTTTTATTATATTTCTTTTCTATAGCTGGCGATTACCCCTAACCAATCATAAGAATTCTGTTTTCTTGATCAGTGATTGGTGTGAGAAGAGCATGCTGCACTTTTGGCCCATGAGATGTGAGAGAATGTCTGGCAGGGGCATGTGTGTGTGTGTGTAGGGGTACGGATAGGTTTTCTTATTAATTAAAACAGATGTCCAGGGAGTTTCCTGGTGGTGTTGTGTTAGGATTCGGAGTTTTCATTGCTGTGGCTGGAGTTCAATCACTGGGGAACTGAGATCCCACAAGCCCCATGGCATGGCAAAAAATAAAGGGGAGGGGGATGTCCAGAGAATATGGTCTCTGCTCTTCCCAATATTTTCTTGTGAAGCTGTCAATGGAGGCAGCCACCAAGCGACCAGGAGGGGCCAAGTCTGAAGACAGGCCCATGCAGTGATGGGCATCAAGCTACTGAAATAACCAGCTCTGGGCATCCAGCTTTGTGAGTTAACAAACATTTTTACTGCTTTAGGTTCTCAAACTTGAGCAGCACTAACATCACAGTTAAATCACAGATGGCTGGACCCCACCCCTAGCATTTCTGATTCAGTAGGCAAAGCCAAAACTTTGCATTTCTAACAAGTTCCCTGTGATGCTGATGCTGGCTGGTCTGAGGACTACACTTTGAGAACCACTCGTTAAAGCATTTTGAGTTAAGCTTCTGTTCCATGAAACCAAACGCATCTTGAGGCATTCTGTGACTGGAGCTTTGTGCCTCTCAGATCCTCTGGGTGGGGCAGGGGTCATGGGTCAGGGAGGCAACACAGATGATGGCATGAGCGCCAGATGGCAGTCAGGAGCCTGGGACACTCCATCCCTCCCTTGTGACCTTGAGCAATTTGTTTCTTCTCTGCAGGGTCTGTTTCCCCATCTATTTAATGGGAAGGAGTTTGGATGAGATTATGGCTAACCTTCCTTCTGGCTTTGATATTCTGTGTTTCAGAATTCACTAATCTTAGGGACTCAAGCCACTGATCCTGGTATCAAGCCAGGCCCCTCACACCATCAGTTCCTCTCGCTTCCTCTCCCCAGGGAGTCTGTGGCTTCGGCAGCATCAGGTGCTGGGAGGCAAAGGCAGCGCCACAGTCATTTTTAACGTATTAAAGTTCCAGGAGAAAGCTCATTTGGAGCCTGTGTTAGAGCTGGGAGGAGAGGCCGGAGCCAAGTCTCCCCACTCAGGGCCTCCCCCGGCTCTCTGCCCTGCTTGAGCTGCAATGTGTCGCAAACCAGCATCTGAAAGGCACAATGCCCGGGCCCGTGGGAGCCACTCCCCAGGGACTCTCACTTTGAAGGTTTTGGGTAAACACACACTGGCACAGTTTCTCCTTCCATACCCAATCCATCACTGAGAACTGGCTTCCACCTCCTAAATATCATTCAGATCTGCCATGCTCTCCTTGTCTCTCTGGCCCGGATCCTTGGAAGCAGCTCCAGCTGGGCTCTCTGCCTCTGGTCCTGCCCCCAAGCCCTCCTGACCCACAGTGAACACCTCTGGATAAAGTCTACGCCCCCGAGCATGGGACACCCACATGGCCTTTCACATCTGGCTCCCACCACCTTCTCTGGCACCCCGTGCCCTCTATACTCCAGCTGGACTAAAGTTTCCAGAATGTTCTGGGCTCCCTCTCACCTCTGAGCCTGGAACATGACCTTTGCAGTCCCCTTCACCCCCACTCTCCATGCACCCTCTCCGGTCTCAGGGTGGATCCCACACCAGCAAGTACTGCATATGTGATTTCCTATTGTTCAGTTGCTCAGTTGTGTCTGACTCTTTGCGACCCCATGGACTGCAGCACGCCAGGCTTCCCTGTCCTTCACCTTCTCCCAGAGCTTGCTCAAACCCATGTCCATCGAGTCGGTGATGCCATCCAACCATCTCATCCTCTGTCGTCATCTTCCCCTCCTGCTCTAAATCTTTCCCAGCATCAGGGTCTTTTCTGATGAGTCCTGGGCCTGATGCAAAATGAAAACATGGGGGTTCCTGTTCAACATATATTCAGAATTTCAAGATGCAACAGCAAAGCATTAAACCACGTTTGTGGCCCTGTGTGATTGTACATGCTGCATATCACTGAAGCCCACTCTGATGCAGGCTGGAACCCCAGTGTCTTCACTTGCTGTCTCCTCTGTAATCCACAGCCCTCTGTATGTCCCGCCTTGGTAATGACCACTTATAGTGACTCTTTTTCTCTTCCCGCTAGACTGTGAGCACAGGGGGCAGGATTTGCATCTATCTTGCTCCCGGAATGTCCCAGATGCCTGGTGCCAAGCTTGGCAGAGTAGGCACTCCTTAAAGATCTGTTGAATGTCATTCAATGTATAAACAATCTGTTCAACAAATATTTTGGCAGAGCCTCTGATGTGTCAGGCATGATTCTACGTGCGGGAGCTGAATTCCTGAGTCAAAGAGACCCTTGCTCTTGTAGAGTTTGCATTCTAGCATTGAAGATACATACTGTCTTAGGTCGGTCCAGGCAAGAGCAGACCCTGAGCTAGGAGCTGAGTCCTAACGGGATGTTTGTGAGGGACAGAAAGCACCTGGAGGGGACCAGGCAAGTGAAACAGGAAAGGGAGAGAAGCCACACAAGGAAGCGAACCAGCAGGTGACTGCGGCACAGGGGCTCACCTCCAGCAGGACTCTGGGAAGCAGTCTCCCACCCGAAGGACGAGGACAATGGGGGGACTGGTCCTCCACCTCCCGTACTCGAGCATCACTCGGATCCCCTGGCCTGGACTGGGTGCAGGCTGAGCTGCTCCTGTTGGAGGGGTTCTTCAGGCCGGATCTTCGGTGTTACAGCTACTGGCAGGGAGCTGGCTGGGAGGGCAGTGAGGGAGATGGGCAGGCTGGACACGCAATAAGCAATGACAGAGAGATAAGTAAAGTAAGGGAGTGACCTCTCCTCCCTTTCCCTTCCCCAGTGCAATGGTGTTTTTCTTTTTAGCCCTTAATTTGGACCATATATTACAATTTCATAGGCACCAATGGCATGAGAGATGAGGCTCTAAATTGCTAGAGACTTTTAATTCGGCTTCTGACAATCCCCGCACTGGCCCGCTGGCCTGGAGAGCCCTTTGGTTGGCTGTCTCCCGCCCTCTGAGAGGAACTGCTAATGAAAGGAGTGGGAGGAGGCACCCGCCCGCCCCCTGGCAGTATTGCGAAGTCCTAGTGGGCTGCAAGGGAGACTGAGGCCGGTGTGTCTGCGGGGCAGTCTCTACAGAGTCCCCCCCCCCCCACCCTCCTCACAATAGTTCAAGAAAGGAGAACTGTGAGCCCTGCGTGGGAAGCACATAACTCATATATTCCATTGTCTTCAAAGTTTGTTCACACCCATGATCTCATTTGCTCCAGTGCAATCTTATGGATTCAAGACAAGTATGACTCTCCCTCTTTCAGGAAGAGGGCAGTGGACCCTGAGGCAGGTTAAGACAAAGTGACGAGCTGGTCTACAGCCTCAGTGCCTGAGCCCTGACCCAGTGCCTTGTCCATCACAGCAGGTTCTGTCCACCTTCCGTGAGCCTCTGGTGAGGATGAGATCTGGGAGAAGTGGTTTTTATTTTTTTGGTTTTTTTTTTTCCATTGAAATATAAAGATTTAAAAACAAGCAAACACGGGTCATGCCTGCACATCTCAAACTCAGTGAATTTCACAAAATTTTACCATAGGTTGAATTCAGGTCAAGAAACAGAACATTTCCCCAGGCTCTTCAGGCTTTGCTGTCGCTGCCCAGTCACAAACCCTGGGGAACACTTTCACTTTCAGCTGGACCTTTAGTGGCTGTTTTACCCTTGGGGCTTCCCTGGTGGCTCAGATGGTAAAGAATCCACCCACAATGTGGGAGACCTGGGTTCAGTCCCTAGATTGGGAAGATCCCCTGGAGAAGGAAATGGCAACCCACTCCAGTATTCTTGCCTGGAGAATCCCATGGACAGAGGAGCCTGGCAGGCTACAGTCTATGGGGTCACAAAGAGTCGGACACAACTGAGCCACTTTCACTTTCACTTTACCCTCAGGGTAAATTTCCATTCTTGGTGGGGAAAACCCCACTGTTTCCAGGAAGACAGAGTTTAATGACATAAGAACCCTGGGCTGGGGTCTGGAGGTTTGGGTTCTGTGACTTTGGCTGTGTCACTTCTTTTCCCTGGACTTCAGATTCCCCATCTGAAAAATTTAATGATTTCCCCTAAGCCTAACCCCTCTCTGTGAGCCTGAAGTTATCAGCATCCTTGATTTTAGGTTCTCTATTGGAGAAGGAAATGGCAACCCACTCCAGTGTTCTTGCCTGGAGAATCCCAGGGACGGGGGAGCCTGGTGGGCTGCAGTCCTTGGGGTCGCACAGAGTCGGACACGACTGAAGTGACTTAGCAGCAGCAGCAGCATGGTACACCCGGAGAAGGCAAGGCATTCCACTCCAGTACTCTTGCCTGGAAAATCCCATGGACAGAGGAGCCTGGTAGGCTGCAGTCCATGGGGTTGCTAAGAGTCAGACATGACTGAATGACTTCACTTTCACTTTTCACTTTCATGCATTGGAGAAGGAAATGGCAACCCACTCCAGTGTTCTTGCCTGGAGAATCCCAGGGATGGGGGAGCCTGTTGGGCTGCCATCTATGGGGTCGCACAGAGTCGGACACGACTGAAGTGACTTAGCAGCAGCAGCAGCATGGGACACCAGCTCTCTAAAGTAGCTGGCAGCTGATTGCCATACTGACCCCTAGTAACTGGCCTGTGGGGCCCAGGCTCAGTGTATGTGTTTCCCCTTTGGTGGCTACGAATAAAAAAAGCCCATAATGGGAATGGCTTGTGTTTAGGATGTACACTGAGAATGGTTTTTAATTGAAATACCTTCTAACTCATACTGCATGCTTACCCGCCAAGTGCTTTACACGCATACAGACCTCATTTCATCTCCCAGAGGTCCAATGAGTGTATATTCTTCTTCCCTCTAATATATAAGCTAGAGGTTCCTTTGGCTGCAAGAAAAAAGCTACCTTTTTTTAACAAAGGAAATCCCTCCCCCACCCCCGAAAAAAGGAAATCTCCCTATATCATATAGTCAAGGAAGGCATTGGTGAGTAGCTCACAGGCATTGTCTCTGACCAGACCTGTTCTGTCTTTCTGTCCAATCATCCTTGTCTGTTCCAGCCAATTCCAAATGGCCCTGTGAAGAGTTGGAGGGTTTTCACAGCTCCTAAGTCTGGGCCAGCCTGTCTTTGATACATAGAATACAATGAAAGTGAGGGTGAGAGAGTTCTAAGCCTAGGCCCCAGGGGACCTTGAGCCTTCTTCTCATCCCCTTAAAATGCTGCTGCCCTGTAAACAAGCTTGGACCAACCTCCACTTCATGGTGAGAGACTCAGCAATCCCAGTGGAGGCCCTGGTCATAAAGATATTGCCCCAGGCAATACCATGTGGGGCAGACACAAAGCATCCCTGCTGAGCCCAGCCCACATTTTGACCCACAAGTAAATGATGGTTGTTTTGAGCCACTACATTTGAGGGTTTTTTTCCAGTCATCAAAAGCTAACTGACGCAGCTGTGTTGGGCTTTTGTCCTTAGTTTGTTATCGCTCTCGTGGTTACAAAATAGCTGCATAAAACCAAAGTCAAGGCAGGAGGAAGGGGATGGATCCAAAAGGGACCATTTTCTCTAAATGTTCTTTTTTCCTGGGACAAAAATCTTACTGAAAGCCCCCGTGGTTGCCAGGCACCTCATTAGAGCTTGGTCTTACATTCACTCCACTAATCATTTGCAAAGCGACACAAGCACCATGATAAATGTTGCCACCCATGTGGCTGCAGGTCCCACCCTCAGGGAGCTCAGTCTCAGAAAAGTGAGCTCACAGTACAAGGCAACGAGCAAATACGGATGAAAAGCCCAGATGGGCAAGGCTGCAGGAGCTCAGATAAGGGGCTCTGTGAGTAATCCAGGAAAGCTTCCTGGAGGAGGCAACTCCAGAGTCTGAATCTGAAAGATTATGTATTGGTCAGTTTCAGGGTACAGAATTGCTCTTACTAAACTAGGGGTTCTAGTGGTAAAAAAAACCTGCCTGCCAATGCAGGAGATATAAGAGACACAGATTCAGTCCCTGGGTCAGGAAGATCCCCTGGAGAAGGGAATGGTAACCCACTCCAGCATTCTTGCCTGGAGAATCCCATGGACAGAGGAGCCTGGTGGACTACGGTCCATAGGATAGCAAAGAGTCAGACATGATTGAAGTGACTTAACACACATGCACAACTTGTATAGAAAGGAATCTACACCAGAGTAGTGAGTGGCTTACAGAATTGTTGTAAGGATTGAAGAATCGACCTCTGTGCTTACCTTCCAGAAGTGACTCCTAGAGTCACACTGCAGAACTGGGCCGCCAAGCGAGTGACTGTCCCTACCACAGTGAGGAAGCTGCCTGCAGAAGCGAGGAACAGCTACCCTGCTTCCTGACTCCAGAACCACATCGCCTTTGCTGTGATCCACACGGGCAAAGTAAATGCCTGTGTCCCGCTCCCCTCCCCACCTCATTCAGTTCTACATTTAAAATGCATCTGATTGGTCAGATGAAATTATATCCAAGCCCCTAGCTGCACAGCAGTCTGAGAAATGCATTCCTAGTTTTCCATTCACTGCAGTAGAGAAAGTCACACAGGAAGTAGGCTCAACTAGATATTGTTAGAATTCACCAGAGAAACTACTTGAGGCATAGTACTCTTGGTGGGAAGATCTGTGGTGACAGACTCAACGTCTTTAACAGCTATGGAGCTACTCATATCTTCTGTTTTGCCTTGTGTCAGTTTTGCTGTTTTTGTTCATTTTGGAATTTGTTCATGTCATCCAAATTGTTAAATTTGTTAGCGAGTTTTGATTATAATCAAGCCACTCCCCTATGTCCACCACGGATGAATAAACTTTGCTCTCCTTAGAACTGGGAGATGTGGGGATGGTTTTCACATGTTTGGGCTGGAGCTAAGTCGGCTGCTTAGATGTTGATGAGGTGGAGAGGGGTAAGAGGACACACCAGAACCATCTCTGTGGCCAGGCTGGCTCCTTAGGTGGAGATGAAAAGCCCCACGTCTGTCCATCCACAACTATAGAAGCTAAAATATCTGATGTGTTAGGGATGGGGAAGACGAGAGGCTTTGTGTTTCTTGAGTACAGAGGACACTTCTGAGAATACCTTGACTAACTTTCTCTGGAAACTGTTCACCCAAACCATAGGATAGGACCCAGGCTGTCATGTTTAAGCAGTGTGACCCAGCCAACTCCCATAACTAATTGGACCAAGGGTAGACTCTTGATCTTGGATGAACCAATCTCTTTTTTGGAAATAGAGATTTGGGACCAAGAGTTTAGTTTGGACCAATGTCTTAAATGGAGGAGCTCTAAAAATATTATGGTTCTTGACAGCCATGGCAGAGAAGAACAAGTATAGCAGAGACACATTAAGTAACATGGAGTCAAAGTTTCTTGAAGGACTGGAACCCAAATCTGTGCCATACCTTTGCCTTGGGAGCTCCAGGAGAAAGGTCTCTATCTCTGCAATTCTTTTCCCTTAAGCTATGTTGGAGAGGGGCAGGATCACTGTTATTTACAGCCAAGAATCCTAACTATTGTTGCTGGATTCTCTAAGATTGAGGGTTGGAACTCAAAGACCTCTGGGCCCCCAAACCACCCTCATCCTCTTCCTTAGTTCAGCTGATTAGAATAAAGTGGTATGAGGACATTAGCAGAGAGAGGAGAACTATATTTTGAAATATGTGTGTGTGTGGGTGTAGATACACACAAATTAGTGTGCTTATTTATTCAAGTTCATTGCATGTAAGCGAAAAGAAGATGAAAACCCTCTATAATCTCATCCTGAATAGGTATATTCATAAAGAACATTTTGACAAAAGGGGCATGGTAAGCCTTTACGATTAACTGAGCTTTGCCATAAATATCAGCAAAGAGAACCTAGTGAGTGATGTGGATTAGGGTAAGCCACTCCTTTCTTAAGGTGTTCAAGACAAAATAGCTTCAAACCAGTGTGTTCTGATCTGGTCTTGCCTGATCCCCATTAACACTGAGCATGTAACGAAATAAAATTGTATTCATATTTGGCATCAGAATTTCTCTGGTGGGGATAGGAGGGTGGAAAATACCTCAGGAAATCACTAAGGGTAGAAAGTGAGGGCTTAGGTGTTGGCAGGGTCATGACACCAATGAGGAAAAGGCAAACTGCCCTGACTGAGATGTGTACTTTCCCCAGCAAGGGACAGGAAAGGAGAGAAAAGAAAGCAGAGGAGGGGAGGGGATTCCCTGCAGAGATACTTGGGCCTGGACTGCAGAAGGCAAAGGACCTGCAGGAAACCCCTGGTGACGGGAGACCAGGTAGCTTTGGAGAACAATGTTGGATACCACAGATGCGATGTTGCTTATGGAATGGTGTACAGTGCACCATGCACACATCCTCATGACCCCTGCCCTTGATTAAGGTCTGCTATTTTCAACAGAGGCTTTGTGTGGATTGGTTTTCTTTTCTTTGGCAGGGGATGGTGGTGGTGGTACACAGGTTGGAGCAGTTATGGGATCATTTGAAGGGACCCAGAGGGAAACAGAGATAACGCTTCGGGAAGCAAGAATCCAAAGCTGGAATTGACATTGAGGGCATCAGCCATATTCCTACCTTACCCTGGAAATTCACAGATACCATAAGGAAATCTTTAACAGGGCTCAGAGCCAAGGTTTCCAGCTGATTTTATTACTATCTCAAGAGGGAGGGAGGCCCACCTAATACAGGATTTCGATAAAAGCAGTAAAAATTGCAACCACAAGCACCGTCCCCCAAATACAGCAGCAGTAGCATCTGGAGGCTGAGGTAACCACACCCAGGAAGACTGTGTATCCAGACCCATGGCTTGGATCACAAGTGATCTAAGCCAATTGCAACAGTCCTGTTCCCCACTTTCCCAATTAAGGGTGGCTTCATGTCCCAATTCTGGTGAATGCTGCTGCTGCTGCTGCTAAGTTGCTTCAGTCATGTCCGACTCTGTGCGACCCCATAGATGGCAGCCCACCAGGCTCCCCTGTCCCTGGAATTCTCCAGGCAAGAATACTGTAGTGGGTTGCCATTTCCTTCTCCAACGCATGAAAGTGAAAAGTGAAAGTGAAGTTGCTCAGTCGTGTCTGACTCTTAGTGACCCCATGGACTGCAGCCCACCAGGCTCCTCCGTCCATGGAATTTTCCAGGCAAGAGTACTGGAGTGCGGTGCCATTGCCTTCTCCGCTGGTGAATGAGACCTAAGCAAAATTCTGCTGACTTGAGTGTAGTGTGGGTTTAGGGGTTCTTAAAGCTTTTGCTTTCTTTTTCTGCCTTGAACATAGACATGATGGTTGGTGTAGTGGCAGCCATCTTGTTACTACGAGGGGAAGGTGAAGAGAATCACAAAAGCAGGTGCCCTGACATAGTTGAGCTAGTGAACCAAAATCAACAGCCACCTATCTCTGGTCTCATTATATTAGAAAAACAAACCTCTGTTGGATTATAGCCTCTGGGGTCAGATTTTCTGTTTCTTGTACTAAACACATTTCTAACAGTACAGAGGTGGCTGAAGGAAACTGCTCCCCAAATGACTGGATTTTACTCATGTTTGAGAATTAAAGACAAATTCAGAGGACAATTTAATCAGATGCCTGGAACCAAAAGGCACAGCTCCAGCTCCAGTGAGAACAGAAGAGAACTGCCAAATCTCATTACCGAAGGCACAGAACAGCCCTCCAGTGAAGCATCAAAGTTAATAGTGTATCTCAAACTCATCCACAAGCAAAGCCAAGGCAGCAAAATGAAGCCGGTGATGGATGCTGCCATATCAGCTGTTCACTTGCTATGGTTTCAGTCCCTTCATCATCGACAGCTTCAGGATCCCACTGGAGAAAGACATGATCAAACAGGAGAGCTGGGAAAGGGCATGGCACTTCTAGCTTGCAGGAACAGGAGCAGGCACTCATGCGCAGGAAAAATCAACCAAGAATAGGCAGCTATTGTCACTATTTTATTTATGAGAAAGCAGACAGGATGAGAGTTTTAAGGGCTCTGTTTGGGTATAAACGAATTGACTTATTCATGAAGTACTTATTAAGTACCTCCTGCATACCAGCTCCCAGGCTGCTTGTCAGCAAGATACTCTTGAGTGTAGTGGAGTTAATAAACCAAGGACACAAATAATTACAAAATGAAACAAAGGGATCTCTGGAGTTTTGGTGAAGGAATGACATGTGTTAGAGTCCTGGGAAATGAGGTAACTGTATCCAGCAGACGGGAGGAAGAGATTCAGTTCAACTGCCCAGTTACTGTTGAAGGTACATATGATATGAGCATACAAAAATAAAAGGGAAAGGAAGAAAAGATGCAGTGCTCTGCATTGGTCCCCAACAAATGCAACATGTTAAATGAGCATACTTCCTAGTCACCTGCAGTGTTTGAGAGGCACTATGCTGGAAACCTTTGGTATATAGGTAAAGGGGTTACTGCCACTTTTCAAAAGGTGACTGAGACTCAGAAAAGTATTGTCTGTGGATGATATGTCAGGGTTTGAACCCAGATCTACTTGAATCAGCTTCCCAGGTGGTGCTAGTGGTAAAGAACCCACCTGCCAATGCAGGAGACTCAGGTTCAGTCCCTGGATCAGGAAGATCCCCTGGAGGAAGGCATGGTAATCCACTCCAGTATTCTTGCTGGAGAATCCCATGGACAGAGGAGCCTGATGGGCTACAGTCCATAGGGGTTGCAAAGAGTTGGATACGACTGAAGTGCCTTAGCATGCACGAATACTTGAATCCAAATCCAGGCTCAATACACAAGATTCAGTTCAGTTCAGTTGCTCAGTTGTGTCCGACTCTTTGCGACCCCATGAATCGCAGCACGCCAGGCCTCCCTGTCCATCACTAACTCCCGGAGTTCACCCAAACTCATGTCAATCGAGTCAGTGATGCCATCCAGCCATCTCATCCTCTGTCACCCCCTTCTCCTCCTGCCCCCAATCCCTCCCAGCATCAGAGTCTTTTCCAATGAGTCAGCTCTTTGCATGAGGTGGCCAAAGTATTGGAGTTTCAGCTTTAGCATCAGTCCTTCCAAAGAACACTCAGGACTTATCTCCTTTAGAATGGACTGGTTGGATCTCCTTGCAGTCCAAGGGACTCTCAAGAGTCTTCTCCAACACCACAGTTCAAAAGCATCAATTCTTCGGTGCTCAGCCTTCTTCACAGTCCAACTCTCACATCCATACATGACCACTGGAAAAACCATAGCCTTGACTAGACGAACCTTTGTTGGCAAAGCAATGTCTCTGCTTTTGAATATGCTATCTAGGTTGGTCATAACTTTGCTTCCAAGGAGTAAGCATATTTTAATTTCATGGCTGCAGTCACCATCTGCAGTGATTTTGGAGCCCAGAAAAATAAAGTCTGACACTGTTTCCACTGTTTCCCCATCTATTTGCCATGAAGTGATGGGACCAGATGCCATGATCTTCGATTTCTGAATGTTGAGCTTTAAGCCAACTTTTTCACTCTCCTCTTTCACTTTCATCAAGAGGCTTTTTAGTTCCTCTTCACTTTCTGCCATAAGGGTGGTGTCATCTGCATATCTGAGGTTATTGATATTTCTCATGGAAATCTTGATTCCAGCTTGTGCTTCTTCCAGCCCAGCGTTTCTCATGATGTACTCTGCATGTAAGTTAAATAAGCAGGGTGACACTATACAGGCTTGATGTACTCTTTTTCCTATTTGGAACTGGTCTGTTGTTCCATGTCCAGTTCTAACTGTTGCTTCCTGACCTGCATATAGGTTTCTCGAGAGGCAGGTCAGGTGATCTGGTATTCCCATCTCTTTCAGAATTTTCCACAGTTTATTGTGATCCACACAGTCAAAGGCTTTGGCATAGTCAAAAGCAGAAATAGATGTTTTTCTGGAACTCTCTTCCTTTTTCCATGATCCAGTGGATGTTGGCAATTTGATCTACCCAGTTATGGATGTGACTGGTGATAGAAGCAAGGTCCGATGCTGTAAGGAGCAATATTGCATAGGAACCTGGAATGTTAGGTCCATGAATCAAGGCAAATTGGAAGTAGTCAAACAGGAGATGGCAAGAGTGAAAGTCGACATTCTAGCAATCAGCTAACTAAAATGGACTGGAAAGGGTGAATTTAACTCAGATGACCATTATATCTACTACTGTGGGCAGGAATCCCTTAGAAGAAATGGAGTAGCCATTATGGTCAACAAAAGAGTCCGAAATGCAGTACTTGGATGCAATCTCAAAAACGATAGAATGATCTCTGTTCATTTCCAAGGCAAACCATTCAATATCACAGTAATCCAAGTCTATGCCCCAACCAGTAACGCTGAAGAAGCTGAAGTTGAACGGTTCTATGAAGACCTACAAGACCTTTTAGAACTAACACCCAAAAAAGATGTCCTTTTCATTATAGGGGACTGGAATGCAAAAGTCGGAAGTCAAGAAACACCTGGAGTAACAGGCAAATTTGGCCTTGGAATACAGAATGAAGCAGGGCAAAGGCTAATAGAGTTTTGCCAAGAGAATGCACTGGTCATAGCAAACACCCTCTTCCAACAGCACAAGAGAAGACTCTACATATGGACATCACCAGATGGTCAACACCGAAATCAGATTGATTATATTCTTTGCAGCCAAAGATGGAGAAGCTCTATACAGTCAGCAAAAACAAGACTGGGAGTGGACTGTGGCTCAGATCATGAACTCCTTATTGCCAAATTCAGACTGAAATTGAAGAAAGTATGGAAAACCACTAGACCATTCAGGTATGACCTAAATCAATATACAAGATTATACTGACTCATTTTACTGTTAGGGCACCTTCAGAAAATCCAACTGAATCTGTCTTTGACAGAAAAGGGGATTTACAGGACCATGTAACCAAAGAGTCTAGTGTGGATTCAGGTGTTGATCTAGTAGTTCAAATGAATTCACCAAAGGCCTAATTTCTTTTGATCTCAAAGTGCTTTGTTGCTTAGCTTTTTCCTCTGGCTCCACATTTGCCCCATCACAAAATAGGTCTAGATTCTTCTGTGTACACCATGGTCCCATTGTTCCATATTTCATATCACCTACACTATTAACTGAAGAAAGAGAGAAGATATATTCTGGTACCCCTTGTTGAAAGGAGAGGAAACCAGCTTCACCTTTCCAGAAATTCTAGCAAGCATTTGCTTACATGTCATTGGCTCTGGTGGGTCATGTGCCTGCTCCCAAAAATATCAGTGTGGGCTCCCTGAGGATGTCTTTCATAAACAGCAAATACTATTTTTTATTACATTAACTTTACATTTAACATTAAACATATTAAGCTTAGCAAGTAAAAACCTAGTTCTCTAAACTATTAATTCATAAATCTCATAAATCTTTATTCTACTTCTAGATCTAGAATAATCAGTTTCAGGGGGCCTTTGCAATTAATAAATATATCAAGCTGCACTATTAAATTTAATATAGTTGATTTTATTTTTGAGTCCTTTAATTGCTTGTTTAATAAATAAAAACTTTGAAATATTTGAGTAACACTTGCAATATGGTGACTTTTAAGTCTTCTTACACATTTCAAATCAGTTTACAAACTTAATAAAATCACATACTATTTAATGTAAAATCATAAATCTAAATCAATTACTCAATTACATTTTTAATTGGAATCATAAATTGATCTCTTATATACTCCAATATGCCAAGTAACTTTAAACATTACAAGTACTTTTAAAAATATCAAATATACATAAATTTTCCTAAAGCAAACACACAAAAATATATTCAAACTGTGAGTATGGTTTGCGTCATTCTTTCTATTAACAATGCTGAAACTTCTTGGGGTTGAAAGACTCTTAGCTGCTTAGGAAACATGGCTTTCCAAGCGAGGCAGACCCCTGTTTCAGAGCAA
Source organism: Bubalus kerabau (assembly GCF_029407905.1). Classification (NCBI taxonomy): domain Eukaryota; kingdom Metazoa; phylum Chordata; class Mammalia; order Artiodactyla; family Bovidae; genus Bubalus; species Bubalus kerabau. Next base: position 53,443,721 of record NC_073636.1, on the reverse strand, counting down.
AGGGTACAGATGGACAAGATTGGGCTGAGGTCTAAGCAGGCCACTCATCAGGCCTGAGCACTGATGGGGTGAGCTAAAATTCCATGATTTCTAGAGAGGCAGTAGTAGAGCAGTAATGATTGGGGGAGGAGGAGGATATCCTCCAGAATATTTTAGACCATCATAAGGACTTTGACTCTCTGAGGGGAAACACTTAAGAGTTTGGAGTGGGGAAGTGGTAGTCTCTTTATTTTAATGGTGAACTTGAGATCCAGTTTGTGCCAATGGATTGTGAGAGGAAGTCTGCCTGAGTGTTTCTGGGAAAGATTTCCCAGATCTTGAAAGAAAGCATGAGAAAGAATACCACCGCCCGCCCAACTCCCACAGACACACACACACGTTTATTATCTTCTAGATATTGTCCCATGAAAATGCGATGCCTGGAGTCATGGCAGTCATTTTGTGATGATTAAGAAGCTACCTGAAAACAAGCTGACTCTAAACATGGCAAAGATGAAACTTCTTTTTTAACAGCTTGAGATATAATTCAGGTACCATACAATTAGCTCATTTAAATTCAATGGTTTTAAATATATTCACAGCATTGTGCAACCATCCCCTCAAATAATTTGGGACCTTTTACCACCACAAATATAAACCCTTTACCCATTAGCACTCTTCATTTCTTCATATCACTCTTCATTTCCACTCAACCTCCTCAACTCTAACCAACCATTAAATTACTTTCTGTCTCTATAGATTTGCCTATTCTGGACACTGTGTAAATGGAATCATAGAGTATGTGGTCATTGGTGACTGGCTTCTTTAAGTTAGCATGTTTTAAAGTCTCATACATGTTAGGACCTGCATAAATATTTCACTCCTTTTTATCACTGAGTTTTATTCCATTATACAGCTGTACTACATTTTAAAAAAATCCATTTATTAGGTAATGGACATTTGGCTTTGACTACTATGAATAATGCTGCTGTGAACATTTGTGCACAATTTTTGTGTGTGTGAGGACATGTTTTAATCTCTCTTGGATATATAACTATATATATGGGCCATATGGCAACTTTGTTTAATCTTTTGAGGAGCTGCTTGACTGCTTTGCAAGGTGGCAGCACATTTTACATTCAAATTGTCAATATCTGAGAGTAACAATTTCACCACCTCCTTGCTAGTTCTTGCTATTCTGTCTTTTTATTATAGCCAACCTGATGGTGGGAAGTGATATCTCATGGTTTTGATTTGTAGTTTCCTAATGTGAATGATGCACTGGAGAAGGAAATGGCAACCCACTCCAGTGTTCTTGCCTGGAGAATCCCAGGGACGGGGGAGCCTGGTGGGCTGCCATCTATGGGGTCGCACAGAGTCGGACACGACTAAAGCGACTTAGCAGCAGCAGCAGCAATGTGAATGATGTGATAGTGGCCATTTGTTTATCTTCTTTACAGAAATGTCTGTTCATTCATATCCTTAGCCCATTTTTAAATTGGGTTATTTATCTTTTATTTCTGAGTGGAAGAGTGCTTTATAATATATTCTGGATACAACTCCTTTTTATTATATATATGTGATTTGCATATACTTTCTCTCATCCCTTGTGTTGTCTTTTCCACTTTCTTGATGATGTCCTTTGTAGCACAAAAGTTGTTAATTTTTGTGAAATCCTATTTATCTCTTTTTTCCTCTACCAAACATTTTTGGTGTTATGTATAAGACGTTGCCCAACTTTAAGTCATGAAGATTTACTCCGATTTTTTTTTCTGAGCTTTATACTCTTAACTCTTACATTTAAGTCTATTATCACTTTTGAATTAATTTTGGTAGATGATGTGAGGTAGAGGTCCAACATCATTCCTTTGCCTGAGGCTACCCACTTGTCTCAGTACCATTTGTGGAAAAGACTCTTCTTTCCTTATTAAGTTATCTTGGGACCACTGTTGAAAATCAATTGATAATCAGTGTCAGAGTTTATTTCTGACTTCTCAATTTTGACCTGTCTATCCTATGCCACTACTGCCCTGTCTTGATCACTGTGGCTTTGAAGTAAATTTTGATTTTGGGAAGCACAAATCCTCAACTTTGTTTTTCTTCAAGGTTTTTTTTTTGCTATTTGGCATCCCATGAGACCCCATAATGTATTTTAACATAACCTTGTCAATATCTGGAAGACAGATAACTTGGATTTGATAGGGATTGTATGTGTGTGCTGACTTAGCACACACACATACTGATTCTATAGATCAATTGAGGATTGTTTCCTTCTTAATGATATTAAGTCTTCTAGTTCGGCAACATGAAATATTGTTGCATTTATTTAAGAATTTAGAGCAAAAGTCTTATAACATTTACTTCTAAGTATTTCTCCATTTGACATCGTAAATGAAATTGTTTTATTAATTTTATCTCATATTGTTCATTGCTAGTGTATATAGAAATACAATTGATTTATATACCTTGTATCTTAAAAAGTTGCCAAAATCATTCGTTGTAATTGATTTAATGGGTTTCTTAGGATTTTCTTTATACAAAATTATGTCATGTACAAATATAGTTTTACTTGATACAGAATTCTCTTTTTAACCCCCAGCACTTTAAATATGTCATCCCACTGCTTTCTGAACTTCATAGTTTCTGATGAAAAATAAACTATTTATGTTATTGAAGTTTCCATATAAGTGATGAATTGCTTTTTTGTTGCTGCTTTCAAGATTCCTTGTCTTCACTGTTCAACAGTTTGATTATGGTATGTCTAATGTAGATCTTTTTGAGTTTATCTTATTTGGAATCTACAGATATTTTTACACATTTTAAAAAAAAACAAATTTGGAAAGTTTTTGGCAACTCTTTCTTTAGATATTGTTTTGGCTTTTGTGTCCCCTTTTTATCTCTCTTATCCTTCTGGAACTCCCATTATGTGTACATTCATAGGCTTGGTGGTATTTCATACGTCTCTGAGCAACTCTTCATTTTTATTTATTGGTTTCTGTTTGTTCTTCATTGTATAGTCTCTATCAATCTATATTCGAATTCACTAATTATTTTTTTCTGCCAGCACAAATATACTGCTGAGTCCTGCTAGTAGGTTTTTTCAATTCAGTTATTGTATATTAAACTCTAGAATTTCCATTTGTCTTTTTTTGATAATTCTTATCTCTTAATTGATATGCTCTGTTCGATGAGACATTATCATTATACCTTCCTTTTTCTTTTTTAAAATAAAACCAAAACATATTTATCTAGGGCTGTTATTAAATTACAACTTCAATGTTTATTTTTAATATCAAATATATCTCTGATCTCATTTTTTATTGTTTATAAGGAGACCCTTCTCCTACGACTATTGCATGCAAAAACAGTCAGTGGTGAAAGAAAGTTGTCTTGTTTTTAAACAACCCCCCCCCTTTTTTTTGGATGTTTTTGCTCAAAAATCCAGCAGCCAAATGAGGAAACTCCTAGAGAGCTTGGTTATCAAAATACTGGGGCTCATAAAGTGCTTTCCACATCTTGAGAATTGGGAGCAAACCTTTCATTTGAAACAGCAAAATGTTCTTGATGGATTTATGTATGTATTTTTAATGTTAATTGTATCTAATGTTTTAAATAGTAAGAGTAACAGGAGTAGGCATGCACTTAGGGAAATTCCCATTTTCCTATTATAGTCCACATCTTTAATACTGGCATGAAAAATACAACCAGTATTCCTCATTTAGCTAGAAGCCCTTAGAAAAGATATCTATTGCCTATGTGAACTCCCTAGATAGTTAAGTCTTACACATTAACTGATGAAATCCATCTAAAATATATTATGTTTTCTTGTCTTCTGAGACAACACCAAACATATTTAGACTTTAAAAAAAATGATAACTGTTGCAAAGAATACCCGTTTATGAAAACAGCCATGTAATGCATTTGAACTGTGGTGTTGGAGAAGACTCGAGAGTCCCTTGGACTGCAAAGAGATCAAACCAGTCAATCCTAAAGCAAATCAGTTTTGAATGTTCATTGGAAGGACTGATGCTGAGGCTGAAGCTCCAATTCTTTGGCCACCTGATGCGGAGAACTGACTCATTGGAAAAGACCCTGATTCTGGGAAAGACTGAAGGCAGGAGGAGAAGGGGACGACAGAGGTCAAGATGGTTGGATGGCATCACTGACGTGATGGACATGGGTTTGAGCAAGCTTTGGGAACTGATGATGGACAGGGAGGCCTGGCGTGCGGCAGTCCACAGGGTGGCAAAGGGTCGGACACAACTGAGTGACTGAACTGAAGTGAATGTGAAGAAGGGAGATAGTTGTTGAGAGCAGTTGGCTTATTCTCTCAGCAGCCCAAAATTTTCATGCTCTTTTGTCTTGTTTTAAGAATTTCTCTTCCTCTATTAGGTTCCCAGCTTTTACTCTAACTTCTGCCAATGAGCCTTAACCTAATCCTTTATTTCTGAAAGTATGGTCTCCTGTAGTTCTTTGAGCATGTTTATTACAGCTGCTAAGAACTCTTTGTTTGGATCCTCTCAAATGCAGTTTCTGTTTCCTACTTCTCTTCTTGATTGGTCATACTTTTTGCTTCTTTTCATTAGTTCTAATTTTTTTGAAAACTGGATATTTTAGATAATTATTGCTGTTTCTCAGTTGCTAAGTTGTGTCTGACTCTTTGTGACCTCATGCACTGCAGCACGCCAGTCTTCCCTGTCCTTCACTATCTCCCAGAATTTGCTCAAGTTCATATCCATTAAGTCAGTGCTGCTGTCTAACCATCTCATGCTCTGTCGCTCCTTTTCCCATCAGTCTTTCCCAGCATCAGGGTCTTTTCCAATGAGTTGGCTCTTTGCATCAGGTGGCCAAAGTATTGGAGTTTCAGCTTCAGCATCAGTCCTTCCAATGAATATTCAGGGTTGATTTCCTTTGCTGCTGCTGCTGCTGCTGCTAAGTCACTTCAGTCGTGTCCGACTCTGTGCGACCCCATAGACGGTGGCCCACCAGGCTCCCCCATCCCTGGGCTTTAGGGTTGACTGATGTGATCTCCTTGCAGTCCAAGGGACTCGAAAGAGTCTTCTCCAGCACCGCAATTTGAAGGCGTCAATTCTTTGGTGCTCAGCCTTCTTTATGGTCCCCTTCTCACATCCATACATGACTACTGGAAAATATCATAGGTTTGACTACACAGACCTTTGCCAGCTTTTTAATATGCTATATGGGTTAGTCATAGCTTCCCTTCCAAAGAGCAAGCATCTTTTAATTTCATGACTGCAGTTATCATCCTCAGTGATTTTGGAGCCCAAGAAAATAAAATCTGTCACTGCTTCCAGTTTTTCCCCTTCTATTTGCCACAAATTGATGGGACCAGATGCTATGATCTTAGTTTTTTGAATGTTGAATTTCAAGCCAGTTTTTTCATTCTCCTCTTGCACCCACATCAAGAGGCTCTTTCGTTCCTCTTCACTTTCTGCCATTAGAGTGGTATCATTTGCAGCTGAAGATGGAGAAACTCTGTACAGTCAGCAAAAATAAGACCTGGAGCTCATTTCATGAGCTCCTTATTGCAAAATTCAGGCTTAAATCAAAGAATGTAGGGGAAACCACAAGGCCATTCAGGTATGACCTAAATCAAATCCCTTATGATTATACAGTGGAGGGAATGAGAGGGTAAGACAGAATACCTGAAGAACTATGGACAGAGGTTTGTAACATTGTACAGGAGGCAGTGACTACAATTTTAGATAATATATTATAGCAACTCTAGATATATTGCCCTAACTTTCCCCAGAGTTGTTTTCTTGTTTATTTGGTTAGTGACTTTTGCTGGAATATTTCAGTAAAGTCCAGCCAGTCCTATTTATCTTGACTGCTGGGATGTCTGATAATGTGGGGGTTAGACAGAGTTTGAATTATGTTTCTGTCACTTTGCTGAACAACCTTGAATGTATGGTATAACTTCTTTGTGCTGCAGTTTTTCATCTGTTTGATGGGGTCAATAATAATAACTAGTATTATCAATGCATATCATAAAGTACACACTCTTTCTATGTTTTGTGTGGTTCAGTCCTATTCAACTCTTTGAGGTCGCATGGATTATAGTTCCAGACACCATGGACAGTAGCCCGCCAGGTTCCTCTGTCTGTAGAATTTTCTGGGCGAGAATACTGGTGTGGGTTGCCCTTCCCTACTCCAGGGGATCTTCCTGACCCAGGGATCAAACTAGTGTCTCTTGCGCCTCCTGCATTGGCTGGTGGCTTCTTTACCACTAGCGCCACCTGGGAAGCCGTGGCTGCTGGGATGTCTGATAGACAGAGTTTGAATTATGTTTCTGTCACTGAGCTGAACAATCTTGAATGTATGGTTTAAATTCTTTGTGCTGCAGATTTAAATCTGTTCCATGGAGATACCAATAACTAGTATTATAAATGCATATTGTGAAGTACACACTTGTTATATGTTTTAGCTAATTTAATCTTCACAACAACCCTATGAAGTAAGTACTTACTATTATCCCCATTTTACACATAACAGAACTGAGGCAGAGAGACTGAGTAATTTTCCCAAGAATACACAGGTAATGAGGGATAATTCTGGGATCTGAACCCAAGTGCCCAGTCCCACAGTTCCTGCTGCTGCTGCTGCTAAGTCGCTTCAGTCGTGTCCAACTCTGTGCAACCCCAGAGACGGCAGCCCACCAGGCTCCCCTGTCCCTGGGATTCTCCAGGCAAGAACACCGGAGTGGGTTGCCATTTCCTTCTCCAATGCATGAAAGTGAAAAGTGAAAGTGAAGTCGCTCAGTCGTGTCTGACTCTTCTCGACCCCATGGACTGCAGCCCACCAGGCTCCTCCGTCCATGGGATTTTCCAGGCAAGAGTACTGGAGTGGGGTGCCATTGCCTTCTCTGCCCATGGTTCTTACCCACCACTTATTTATATATATATATATATATATATATATATATATATACACACACACACATATATATAGCATTTTGAGTTCAATATACATATTCAAGTGAATTGCCAGAGAAATCTTTTTTAAAAAACAAGAAATCTGCTTATTCCACTCATCTACACCCTCTTACCCAGTTTAAAATGTGTTGGTGGGTCTACATCACTCTTAGGATCAAGGCAAAATTCCTTATTGCATCTCTAAACCCCACCCCACCCCAGGCACTCCCAGTTCACCTCTTCATCATTCTCTTTTCTCCAGGAACCCTGGCCTCCTTCTGTTCCCTCAAACTCACCAGGCTTCCCTTCCTGCCACAGGACCTTTGCCCATGCTGCTCCCACTGTCTAGAATGTTCTCCCCATCATCTTTCCTCCTCTCTACCTCCTAACTCCTGCTCATCCTATCCTTCCTCAGGGAAGCTCTCCTCATTGACCTAGAGTAGATCAAGTCCTTTCATTAGAGGGATTTGGGGTACCAGGTTACCTCTCCTTGAAGCACATTTGTATTTTGTGTGATTATTTTGTAGTATTTGAATTGTAAGTTCTAGGATGTCAAAGACACTGCTTGCATTTAGTAATCAGCATTGCTAGCATCTACCTTAGAGCTTTGTACTTAGCAAGGCCTTACTTATGTATTTGGGAATATTAACAAATGAATGAATAATTAATAGGTGCCTCTGACCTAGACTGTAGCCCAGGGCTCATCCTCGGCTCAAAGGCAAGAATCCCAGAGTTGTGTCTATACTGCCCAGTGCAGCTCCTTACCTTAGCCAAGGATATCACAAAGGCCTCATACATTTTTTTTCCATCCAATAAAGATTTATTTAGTCCTCGTGTACTTGGTATTTTCTAACAGCTGGGGTTTTAGTGGTAGACCAAAAAAAAAAAATCTTTGCTTTCATGGAACTAATATTCTGGTTGAGGTGGATGGTATATAATAAATAAAGAGTCAAATACTGTCTAGTGGAAGAAAACCAAAATAGGAAAAGTGGAATCAAGTGGGGAATGGATGACCACGTTTGCTAGAGTGGCTAAGGAGGCCTCTCTGATGAGGCGGCACCAAAACAGAGACTTGTAGAAAGTGACAGAGCCTAGAGAAAAGCATTCTAGGCAGAGGGACGGGCAGGGACCATGATCCTGAGTAAGGAGCAGCCTCCCCTCATCCGCCAAGGGGCAGGAGGCCCATATGCCTGGAGCAGTGAGTCAGGGGACTGGCAAGGATGGCACAGGGTGCTGGGGGTCACACCCCAGTACATAATGCTGAGGAGGCTGACAGCTACCAACTGTTGTCACTGTGCTTAACCTGTTTGAGGTCCTGCTGGAAGCCCGCGCTGGTAGACAATGGAGGGGGAAATGAGTCTGCTTGTGCCCACTCGCCAGTACCCTTGGGCGGGTCAAGCAGGTCCCTGCTGCCACATTCACTTAGGTACCTTGCTGTGGAAGTGCGTCTGGCTTCAGAATCATTGTTTACAAAATGGAAGCACTTTCTGAATCCAGCCTTCCTCCTTCTCCACTTTCCTGTGCCAACCTCGTGATTAGGTGTGTGGAGTGAACTGGAGAAGGCAACCAGGAGACTAAGAGAAATCCCCAGAAACTATGAGGCCCCAAGGAAGAAGCCTCTCCAGATGCTCTAGCTCAGAACACCTCATGATCATGTGAGCATCGGCATCACCTGGAGCAAGTGTGGAAGCACAGGGGGCCTGGCCCCACCCCCAGAGTTTCAGATCAGCAGGCTTTCCTCCAGCCCCACTGGTGGCCACTCCCTTCTACACTTATGCGCGTGTTCATGACCCATGGAGGACACCCCTCTGCCTGCCCAGGTCTCTTGCAAGTTATATTATCTCAGTCCACAGCGCCCTCTCCTGACTTCTCTGTGGGTCTGCTTCTGCACGTGGGAGTCCTAGCTTGTGTCTGCCCAGAGTTCTCCCTGACTGCCCTCTCCCCAGCTAGCATTGGAGGAATTGCTGGTCACTTCCTCGTGGGCCTTTTTGGCACGTGTTTCAAGAGGCTGTTTAGCATGGAAATACAGAGACCTGGTCCCAGATGGCCAGACTCAGGCTTGCCTATCAAAAGTTCTGTGGCATTGACCTCAATTTCCTCATTTTTAACTGGTCAGAGAGGTCCCCCCAGCCTCAATTTCTATTGTTCCTTTGCCTCACTTAGAATAATTTAATATTATTTATTTACAATATTATTATAATATAATATAATGTAATGTGGAGATAAAGATAGCTTTCTCTTCATGGATTTGCTAGGAGGATTCAGTGAGTTAATCTGCCTTCAGAGCAGTACCTGATGCATAGTAAATTTTGAGTTAATCTTAGCTCTACCTATTCTAGGACCATTCTGGTGAATGTTCCAACTGTTAAACCCTTCTTATTTGTATCCAAGGTGCTCTGGACAGTTCTTAACAGAATCACCTGGGTACTTGTTAAAGGAGCATTCCTTCTTTACCTCATAACTCTTGGATCATAATCTGAGGGGGTGAGTGAGGCTCTGGATTCTGCAGTTTTTACCAGCACCTCTGGGTGACTTTTTCTCTGCTGGGTAATTCTGATGCACAGCACGGCTTGAGAACAAGAGATTGACTTGACGAAGCCTGAGTCTGAATCCACTTGAGGCATCTGTTGTGGAGTGGCCTTGAGCAAAGCACTTCCCTGGGACCCCAGGAACCTTGTGTATTAAAGTGGAATAGAGGCTGCAGCCACCAGACTGTCGTGACCAGCACAGGGAGACTTCAGCCTGGGCCTGGCATGCCAGGACTGCTCTACAACTTCCCGTGGGGACTGCTGGCTTTTCTGAGTCCCCCAGAAGACTGACTTCCTACCAAGCTGGCACCAGACCAGGCCCCGTGCCAGCACAGTCAGAACTGGCCTTGGACGCACCCAGGTCCTAACGGGTTTGCTCCTCCCTGGGTTCCCATCTGTCATCGTGGCCCTGTTCTTTCTCTTCCTTCCTTCAGCCCAGGGTTATAGGCATCCTGTCTGTAAGGACCCAGGTGGGGAGCCGGGATGGGTAAGGGCAGAACTGATTTCATAGAGGAAACAGGACTACAGGAAATTTTATACATATAATACTCCCATTATAAGTGCCTTCTTAAGAAAAAGCATGCTTTTTTCATGTTTGAACTATACTTATTCTTTTCAAGTTGTTTGAGAGTGTAAACCATTAATGCCAAGTGCTGGGTATAAGAGAATGAATGAATGAATGAAGCCATACACAGGCGGAAGTCCTCACCCGCGGGAGGGAAGGCAGTCGCGCAGAGAGTGGGCGGCAGCAAAGCTCTGCTTGAAAGCCACACGTGGGACTCAGCGGAGAAGCGCTCTTCCTCCCGCCTTCACTGACTCTTCGGCTACCTAGTCATCCACCAGTCTCAAAGGGCTTTAGAACGTGAGACCTGAACTCTCTCTCTTTTCCCATGCTTTTGGAGGGTGTATGTTTCTTTAGTTCCCTTGATGCTTTATTTGAAAATTTTCAACCTAGTCTCAGGCTGTTCTAAGAAAAGGAAACTTCTCTATATTTCAATAAAGAGCAATATTCACTTAATATTGACTTTTTCTCCTATGGTGGTTTAGAGATCACAAAACTGAGGCAAGAAATAGATGGACCCCAGGCCGAGCAGCTGGGCTCTGTGCCTTGTGGACAGATACTCAAAGATGAAGATAATAGCAGGAGTGAGGAAGAGTGGAGCCCTGCCTAGATAAGAGACAAAGAGATCACATATTTCTCATTTTCCAGGTCAAAGAGACCTTTCCAACTATAAATGCATAAAAAAGGAGGAGTGCCACCCCCATAGTAGGTGATGTCAACCTCCCCATCGGCCTCACTGCTAGAATCCATCTGACTAAGAGAAGCACATGCACAGGGGAGGACCCTGAGAAAAACCAAATGTGGACTCAGAGCCAGGCAAAGCAAGATGATTGGCCAGAGGAAACCTGGAAGAAATACCCCATATTAGTGATTCAAACTATCACGAGGGCGCCTCTCTGAACCTGTCCATGTGAGTCTGTGATCTTTTCTCCTCCTAATAAACACTTTACTTGTTTCACCACTTTCCATCTCTTTGTGAAAATTCATTTCTACAAAGCCAATGCACCAATGTGATCACAATGGTGTGATCACTCACCTAGAGCCAGACACCAAGGAGTGAGAAGTCAAGTGGGTCTTAGGAAGGATCACTTCAAACAAAGCTACTGGAAGTGATGGAATTCCAGCTGACCTATTTCAAATCCTAAAAGATGATGCTGTGAAAATGCTGCACTCAATATGTCAGCAAATTTGGAAAACTCAGCAGGGGCCACAGGACTGGAAAAGATCAGTTTTCATTCCAATCCCAAAGAAAGGTAATGCCAAAGGATGTTCAAAGTACCACACAATTGCACTCATTTCACATGCTAGCAATGTAATGCTTAAAATTCTCCAACCTAGGCTTCAACAGTATGTGAACCGAGGACTTCCAGATGTTCAAGCTGGATTTAGAACAAGCAGAGGAATCAGAGATCAAATTGCCAACATCTGTTGGATCATAGAAAAATCTAGAAAATTCCAGAAAATCATCTACTTCTGCTTCATTGACTATGCTAAAGCATTTGACTGTGTGGATCATAACAAACTGGAAAATACTTAAAGAGATGGGAATACCAGACCACCTCACCTGCCTCCTGAGAAACCCGTATGCAGGTCAAGAAGCAACAGTTAGGACATTACATGGAACAAAGGACTGGTTCCAAACTGGGAAAGGAGTACGTCAAGGCTGTATATTGTCACCCTGCTTATTTCATTTCTATGCAGAATACATCATGTGAAATGTTGGGCTGGATGAAGCACAAGCTGGCATCAAGAGTGCCAGGAGAATTATCAATAATCTTAGATATGCAGGGCTTAGATATCAATAATCTCAGCCCTACAGCACAAAGTGAAAAGGAACTAAAGAGCCTCTTGATGAAGGTGAAAGGGGAGAGTGAAAAAACTGGTTTAAAACTCAATATTCAAAAAATGAAGATTATGGCATCCAGTCCCATTACTTCAAGGCAAATAGATAGGGAAACAGTGAGAGACTATTTTCTTGGGCTTCAAAATCACCGCAGATGCTGACTGCAGCCATGAAATTAAAAGACACTTACTCTTTGGAAGAAAAGCTATGACCAACCTAGATAGCATATTAAAAAGCAGAGACATTACTTTGCCAACAGCGGTCTGTCTAGTCAGAGCTATGGTTTTTCCATTAGTCACGTATGGATGTGAGAGTTGGACCATAAAGAAGGCTGAGTGCTGAAGAATTGATGCTTTTGAACTGTGGTGTTGGAGAAGACTCTTGAGAGTCCCTTAGACTGCAAGGAGATCAAACCAGTCAATCCTAAAGGAAATTAGTCCTGAATGTTCATTGGAAGGACTGATCCTGAAGCTGAAGCTCCAAGGCTTTGGCCACCTGATACAAAGAACTGACTCATTGGAAAAGATTCTGATGCTGGGAAAGATGAAGGCAGGAGAAGGGGATGACAGAGATCGAGATGGTTGGATGGCATCACCGACTCAATGGACTTGAGTTTGAGAAAGCTCCGGGACATGGTAAAGGACAGCAAAGCCTGGTGTGCTGCAGTCCATGGGGTCGCAGAGAGTCAGACATGACTGAGTAACTGAGCAACTACAACAATGGGCCAGGCTCTTGTTACTGGCCCTAGTCTAGTGGCTAGGATTCGTCAACCTCACTGCTGCAGCCAGACTTCGGTCTCTGGCCCGGGGAACTGAAATCCTGCTTCAAGGTGCTGCAGGCCAAGGCCACCCAAGATCAAAACCTGCCTCCACTAGCCATCCCTATGCCCAGGTATAAGATACCCCCAGAACCCAGCACCGGCACTGACTCCCAGCCCAAACTCCAGCAGCGGTGCTGAATGATCTGATTTGAGACTGTTAAGATGAGTCATCCTAGCTTTATCATCAGAAACTGAGGCAGATAAGAAGGAAGTGGCCTGTCCATCCAGCCCAGCCAACCCTGGCACAGCCTAGACCAGAACTCAGATGTAGAAGTCACATCTCTGATGATCCACCATAGTGAAGGGCCTGGGGAAGAGGTCTGGTACCAGAAACACCAAGAGTGGGAATTTGAAGAGACAAGAATTTCAAGGGACTTGCTCTGAGTCCAGGATCTGGCTCCTGGCTAAAACTTGTGACCTTCAAGCCACAGTTTCCATCTGTAAAATTGGAGGAGGAGGGTTATAGCTGCTTAGCAGGGTTGTTGGGATTAGGTAGGACCACATGTACAGGGCTTTAGCCCACTGCAGGGACTAGGAAATGTTTGTACCCCTTGTCCCCTACTTCCAAACCAAGGATGGCCCCCATGCTCACTGTCCTCCATCTCTGCCCCCTACAGCTTTGCTGCTTTGGCAGCAAGAAGATCATTCTGTATTGAAGGGAGAACATGAATCAAAGAGCCCAAAACAGCTTCTTTGTCCCCAAAATTTTGCAAGAAACAAACATCTTAAGTTCTCAATTGCTTTCTCCCTGGCGCACCCTGAGTGGCTTCCTGAAGAATGAATGACAAAGCTGATTGCTGCTTCACAGAGAGGAGGCAGAAAAGGAAAACAGGACGCACACTCTAAGGCTTTTCATGTGTCAGTGACTTAGCAGAGAGAGCTGCAAACTAAGAGCCTACTGGGATTCTGCTTCCGGAGCTTCTGGGTCTTCATTTTGCTCATTTAAATTCTGCATTTAGGCCCACTCTGCCTCTATTGATTGGCTTCAGTCTGACTTTTCTAATCTGAGTAGTACTAATTGGCCCAGAAGGACTGCTGCAAGTTAGGTACTCTTCAGGGCTGCTACACTTCGGGGACTTCAACCAAAGATGGTGCTAAAAAACCACAGTTTTGGAGACAGACAGGCATGGGTCCCTCTCTGCATGACCTTGGGCAATACCATGCTCCTCTGAACTTAGGGTTCCCACCTATAAGATAAGACGTTTGTGACTTTCTAAGATCATTGTGGGGGTAAACAAGGTGAGATGTGATGGCACAAGGAGGCAGAGATTTTTGTACATAAGCCCCTGCATTCTCACAAAAAGATTTTATTATGCCAAAGAAAATATATGAGGGCTGAAATGCTAGGTATCGCCAATGGCTCCGTGAGCAACATGACACGGGTGACATCTGTTGTCAAATTCCAGAGATTCACTACTTCCTCTAGGTCATTACAAATCCAGCCCTTGTTCCTGTGGTCTAAATTGAGAAAATAAAATATGAACACAGTGTCTGGAAAATGACTTTGAATTTCAGCACTTAGATTAGAAGGCAGGTTCAATTCTCTGGCTTTAAATGTTGGTGTTTCTCTTGGTTATAACAAATACATATGCGGAGACGAAACTGATCAACCGTTTCATTGCTTTTAAGAAAACGATGAGATGAACGGCTGCCCTAAATCAATGTGTCACTGCATTTAATTTGATGATGTTGTTTAGAAACTCTATGTACTGTTTTCTGGGCCAAAACATATCAACCATTCATGAGAAGAAAACCAAAAGACAAATGACCAGTTCCCTGTAAAGCGGGAAATTATGGTGGCGGTTGATTGTAAGCACAGACTCCATTCCCAGGGGAGGGCTTGGACTCCAGCGGAACAATACAAAGAAAGGCTGACGGTGCTCAGAGGCTGAGCCTGGATCCAGAGACCTGGGACAGGAGACCTCCTGCTGCCTAGGTTCCTGGGCCTGGGGCGGGTCACTCCCCTGCCTGAGGGGTCTATCGTCTCTCCCATTTCACCTGTTCCTGAGTGCCTCGAGGCTCCACTAAGGGATATCTGTCAGAACTGGGATTTTACACCTCAGATGTCATTTATCTTCACAAACCTCATGAGCTTGTGACCTGGGCACATACCCAAGTTCTCAGAGCAAAGAAGAGAGGCTGAGATTAGAACTCTAGTCTGCTGTCTCTATGAACTGTAAGGAACCATGACAAGCACTATTATAAATGTTATGGTTGTCAGGAGGTTGTAGCCAACATAGAAAGGCATTAATTAATTAATTAACAGATATTTATTGTATAGTATGATCTGGGCACTGTTCCAGACATCAGTAAAAAAAACAGCCAGGGAGATGGACAATAGCAAGTAAATAAATTAATTCGGATGGTGCTAATTGCTGTGAAGATGGTAGAAGGTGTATTTTCAGTAATGGGAGGTGAGGGTTAGCAAATTTAAGCTGAGGTCAGGGAAGACATCTCTAAGCAAGTGATTTCTGAATAGAGACCACAGGGAGTGGGCTGTGGAGGACTATTGGGAGGTCCAGGTATCAGAATTAGTAAGAGCAAAAGCCCAGGGAGGGACTGTCTTGTCCTGCTGAGGTTCAGGAAGAGGCAGAGTGACTAGAACTTGGTAAGAAAGTGCTGGAAGACAAGAGCAGAGTTGGAGCAGGTCCCATTATGAGCCTTTGTAGAGAAGGAAGAGAGAGGATGAGAGGGACAGAGCAAAGCAACAAAGTAGGTGATTAGATGGTTAATCCCATTCAGATCAGATCAGATCAGTCGCTCAGTCGTGTCAGACTCTTTGCGACTCCATGAATCGCAGCACACCAGGCCTCCCTGTCCATCACCAACTCCCGGAGTTCACTCAGACTCACGTCCATCGAGTCAGTGATGCCATCCAGCCATCTCATCCTCTGTCGTACCCTTCTCCTCCTGCCCCCAATCCCTCCCAGAATCAGAGTCTTTTCCAATGAGTCAACTCTTCGCATGAGGTGGCCAAAGTACTGGAGTTTCAGCTTTAGCATCATTCCTTCCAAAGAAATCCCAGGGCTGATCTCCTTCAGAATGGACTGGTTGGATCTCCTTGCAGTCCAAGGGACTCTCAAGAGTCTTCTCCAACACCACAGTTCAAAAGCATCAATTCTTCGGCACTCAGCCTTCTTCACAGTCCAACTCTCACATCCATACATGACCACAGGAAAAACCATAGCCTTGACTAGACGAACCTTTGTTGGCAAAGTAATGTCTCTGCTTTTGAATATGCTATCTAGGTTGGTCATAACTTTCCTTCCAAGGAGTAAGCGTCTTTTAATTTCATGGCTGCAGTTACCATCTGTAGTGATTTTGGAGCCCAGAAAAATAAAGTCTGACACTGTTTCCACTGTTTCCCCATCTATTTGCCATGAAGTGGTGGGACCGGATACCATGATCTTCGTTTTCTCAATGATGAGCTTTAAGCCAACTTTTTCACTCTCCACTTTCACTTTCATCAAGAGGCTTTTTAGTTCCTCTTCATTTTCTGCCATAAGGGTGGTGTCATCTGCATATCTGAGGTTATTGATATTTCTCCCAGCAATCTTGATTCCAGCTTGTGTTTCTTCCAGTCCAGTGTTTCTCATGATGTACTCTGCATATAAGTTAAATAAACAGGGTGACAATATACAGCCTTGACGAACTCCTTTTCCTATTTGGAACAAGTCTGTTGTTCCACGTCCAGTTCTAACTGTTGCTTCCTGACCTGCATACAAATTTCTCAAGAGGCAGATCAGGTGGTCTGGTATTCGCATCTCTTTCAGAATTTTCCACAGTTTATTGTGATCCACACAGTCAAAGGCTTTGGCATAGTCAATAAAGCAGAAATAGATATTTTTATGGAACTCTCTTGCTTTTTCCATGATCCAGCGGATGTTGGCAATTTGATCTCTGGTTCCTCTGCCTTTTCTAAAACCAGCTTGAACATCAGGAAGTTCACGGTTCACATATTGCTGAAGCCTGGCTTGGAGAATTCTGAGCATTACTTTACTAGCGTGTAAGATGAGTGCAATTGTGCGGTAGTTTGAGCATTATTTGGCATTGCCTTTCTTTGGGATTGGAATGAAAACTGACCTTTTCCAGGCCTGTGGCCACTGCTGAGTTTTCCAAATTTGCTGGCATATTGAGTGCAGCACTTTCACAGCATCATCTTTCAGGATTTGGAATAGCTCAACTGGAATTCCATCACCTCCACTAGCTTTGTTCGTAGTGATGCTTTCTAAGGCCCACTTGACTTCACATTCCAGGATGTCTGGCTCTAGGTCAGTGATCACACCATCATGATTATCTGGGTCATGAAGATCTTTTCTGTGTATTCTTGCCATCTCTTCTTAATATCTTCTGCTTCTTTTAGGTCCATACCATTTCTGTCCTTTATCGAGCTCATCTTTGCATGAAGTGTTCCTTTGGTATCTCTGATTTTCTTGAAGAGATCCCTAGTAGTTCCCATTCTGTTGTTTTCCTCTATTTCTTTGCATTGATCACTGAAGAAGGCTTTCTTATGACTTCTTGCTATTCTTTGGAACTCTGCATTCAGAAGTTTATATCTTTCCTTTTCTCCTTTGCTTTTCACTTTTCTTCTTTTCACAGCTATTTGTAAGGTCTCCCCAGACAGCCATTTTGCTTTTTTGCATTTCTTTTCCATGGGGATGGTCTTGATCCCTGTCTCCCGTACAATGTCATGAACCTCATTCCATAGTTCATCAGGCACTCTATCAGATCTTAAATCTATTTCTCACTTCCACTGTATAATCATAAGGGATTTGATTTAGGTCATATCTGAATGGTCTAATGGTTTTCCCTACTTTCTTCAATTTCAGTCTGAATTTGGCAATAAGGAGTTCATGGTCTGAGCCATAGTCAGCTCCCAGTCTTGTTTTTGCTGACTGTATAGAGCTTCTCCATCTTTGGCTGCAAAGAATATAATCAATCTGATTTCGGTGTTGACCGTCTGGTGATGTCCATGTGTAGAGTCTTCTCTTGTGTTGTTGGAAGAGGGTGTTTGTTATGACCAGTGCATTTTTTGGCAAAACTCTATTAGTCTTTGCCCTGCTTCATTCTGTATTCCAAGGCCAAATTTGCCTGTTACTCCAGGTGTTTCTTGACTTCCTACTTTTGCATTCCAGTCTCCTCTAATGAAAAGGACATCTTTTTTGGGTGTTAGTTCTAAAAGGTCTTGGAGGTCTTCATAGAACCATTCAACTTCAGCTTCTTCAGCATTACTGGTTGGGGCATAGACTTGGATTACTGTGATACTGAATGGGTTGCCTTGGAAATGAACAGAGATCATTCTGTCGTTTTTGAGATTGCATCCAAGTACTGCATTTTGGACTCTTGTTGACCATGATGACCACTCCATTTCTTCTGAGGGATTCCTGCCCACAGTAGTAGATATAATGGTCATCTGAGTTAAATTCACCCATTCCAGTCCATTTCAGTTCGCTGATTCCTAGAATGTCGACATTCACTCTTGCCATCTCTTGTTTGACCACTTCCAATTTGCCTTGATTCATGGACCTAACATTCCAGGTTCCTATGCAATATTGCTCTTTACAGCATCAGACCTTGCTTCTATCACCAGTCACATCCACAGCTGGGTATTGTTTTTGCTTTGGCTCCATCCCTTCATTCTTTCTGGAGTTATTTCTCCACTGATCTCCAGTAGCATATTGGGCACCTACTGACCTGGGGAGTTTCTCTTTCAGTATCCTATCATTTTGCCTTTTCATACTGTTCATGGGGTTCTCAAGGCAAGAATACTGAAGTGGATTGTAAATAAAAATGGGAGACCCCTGTAAGTTAATGATTACTCAAGAAAACAGGTTTGCTTAACCACAAAACTAAGCAGACTTGCTAAGCAACAAAACCATGCAACAGAAGCATTAGACATGCCCCCAAACAATAAAACAATGATGGTATGACCCATATCCTGCTTAGTGAGTTCAGTAAGTTAATGATCCCCAGAACATGCTCTCTATACACATAAAAAACAATAATTTGTGAACCTAGCTTGACCACATAGGGACAAGGAAACTCTCCTGCCCAACCTGGAGGAGGAGTTGATGATGGAAGCGTGACATCTCCCTGCTCCACTTTTCCTTTGATTATACCACTGTGGCCCAAAAAGTTCCTGGGGTGTGGCATCCTTTCACCTGTCCACGTCCAAGTGCCTTATTCTAATAAATCACTTCTCACTATCAATGTGCCTCTCACTGAAGCCCTTCTGTGCTGAGACATAAAGGACAGTGTCAGAGCTCTTCAGAGACTCCCCAAATTATATCCAGTGGTTTCAGTGAGACTAGATTTTCTAAGTGAGATGAGTTAATGATTCAACTCATGTGGACATTTTAATTGGTTTATTGTTGAACAAGTAATATCATTTGATTCAAAATTCAGAAGTTACCAAAAGATAAGCTATCTCCTCAAGCCCTGACCAGATCATCTCCATGGAAGCCATTTAGGAGCTGATTTCTTGTGTTTGTTTAATGTCTCTGCAAGTTATAACAGGCATGTGCAATCACACACATACATGCATACTGTCTCCTCACCCTTACAAATGGTGGCTTAACACTCACAGTTTGTTCTTTTGATTTCCCGTCCTGGCAGTCACTTGTATCAGCACTGATAGAGTGTTCTCATGATCATTTTTGGGTATGTCTGCAAGTATTCCATTCTGTGGGTGTACCAGTATTTATTTAACTGGCTCTCTAGTGATAGTCATTAGGATATTTCACTTGAGTGCTTTAAGGGGAAGGAATATTCATTCAGATTTATATTTTAGACAAAGCTCTGCTGCATGAAGGATGGCTCAAGGGAGAGAGAGAGCGGAAGCCACAATCTTACTGCTCAGTTGCTGCTGCTGCTAAGTCACTTCAGTTGTGTCCGACTCTGTGCCACCCCATAGACGGCAGCCCACCAGGCTCCCCCGTCCCTGGGATTCTCCAGGCAAGAACACTGGAGTTGGTTGCCATTTCCTTCTCCAATGCATGAAAGTGAAAAGTGAAAGTGAAGTCGCTCAGTCATGTCTGACTCTTAGCCACACCATGGACTACAGCCCACCAGGCTCCTCCGTCCATGGGATCCTCCAGGCAAGAGTACTGGAGTGGGGTGCCATTGCCTTCTCCAAACTGCCCAGTTAGGGAGAGCTATTTAAGGAGGGGCAAATAAAATGGGATCAAGGACAACTTTGAGCTCCAGGAATTAGGGGAATGGAGAGACTGCCCCTTCATGGATCACAGCTGTGTCATGGAGAAGGGGCTTGTGTAACTCAATGAAGCTATGAGTCATGCCATGCAGGGCCACCCAAGATGGATGGGTCATAGTGGAGAGTTCTGACAAAACATAGTCCACTGAAGGAGAGAATGGCAAACCACTCCAGCATTTTGCTGCAAGAACACCATGAATAGTATGAAAAGGCAAAAACATATGATGCTGGAAGATGAGCCTCTCAGGTAAGAAGGTATCCAATATGCTACTGGGGAAGAGCAGAGCGCAATTACTAATAGCTCCAGAAAGAATGAAACAGCTGGGCCAAAGCAGAAATGATGCTCAGTTGTGAATGTGTCTGGTGGTGAAAGTCTGATGCTGTAAAGAACAATATAGAATAGGAACTTGGAATGTTAGGTCCATGAATCAAAGTAAATTGAATGTGGCAATCAGGAGATGGCAAGAGTGAACATCGACACTTACGAATCAGTGAACTAAAATGGAGAGGAATGGGTGAATTTAATTCAGATGACCATTATATCTACTACTGTGGGCAAGAATTCCTTAGAAGAAATGGAGTAGCCCTTACAGTCAACAAGACAATTCGAAATGCAGTACTTGGGTGCAGTCTTAAAAATGACAGAATGATCTCTGGTTTGTTTCCAGGGCAAATCATTCATTATCACAGTAACCCAAGTCTATGCCCCAACCACTGATGACAAAGAAACTGAAGTTGACCAATTCTATGAAGATCTACAAGATCTTCTAGAACTGACACCAAAAAAAAGATGTCCTTTTCATCAAGGGGATTGGAATGCAAAAGAAGGAAGTCAAGAGATCCGTGGAGTAACAGGCAAGTTTGGCCTTGGAGTACAAAATGAAGCAGGGCAAAGGCTAACAGAGTTTTGCCAAGAGAACACACTGGTCATAGCAAACACTCTCTTCCAACAACACAAGAGACGACTCTACACATGGACATCATCGAATGGTCAATAATGAAATCAGATTGATTATAGTCTTTGCAAGAAGGAGAAGCCCTATACAGTCAGCAAAAACAAGATTGGGAGCTGACTGTAGCTCAGATCATGAGCTCCTTATTGCAAAATTCGGCCTTAAATTGAAGAAAGTATGGTAAACCACTAGGCCATTCAGGTATGACCTAGATCAAATTCCTTATGACTATACAGTGGAGATAATGAATAGATTTAAGGGAATAGAAATGGTGGAGTACCTGAAGAACTATGGATGGAAGTTTGGAACATTGTACAGGAGGCAGTGACCAAAACCATCCCAAAGAAACGGAATGCAAGAAGGCAAAGTAAGGGAGAAAGGGAAAGATATACCCAACTAAATGCAGAGACAACCAAGGAGAGATAAGAAGGCCTTCTTCAATGAACAGTGTAAAGAAGCAGAGGGAAACAATAGAATGGGAAAGACTAGAGATCTGTTCAAGAAAATTGGAGATGTCAAGGGAAAATTTCATGCAAAGATGGGGACAATAAAGGACAGAAACAGTATGGACCTAACAGAGACAGAAGATATTAAGAAAAGGTGGCAAGAATACACAGAACTATACCAACAATGTCTTAATGACCCAGATAACCACAATGGTGTGGTCACTCACCTAGAGCCAAACATCCTGGAATGTGAAATCAAGTGGGCTTCAGAAAGCTTTACTATGAACAAAGCTAGTGGAGGTGATGGGAATCCAGCTGAGCTATTTCAAATCCTAAAATACGTTAAAGTGCTGTACTCAATGTGTCAGCAAATTTGGAAAACTCAGCAGTGGCCACAGGACTGGAAAAGTTCAGTTTTCATCCAAATCCCAAATAAGGGCAGTGCCAAAGAAAGTTCAAACTGCCAGACAATTGCACTCATTTCACATGCTAGTAAAGTTTGCTCAAAATTCTTCTAGCAGGGCTTCAGCAGTATGTGCATGAACTGAGACCTTCCAGGTGTACAATCTGGATTTAGAAAAGGCAAAGGAACCAGAGATCAAATTGCCAACATTTGTTGGATCATAGGCAAGGCAAGGGAATTCCAGCAAAACATCTGCTTTTGCTTCATTATCTACAATAAAGCCTTTGACTGTGTGGATCACAAAACAAACTGTGGAAAATTCTTGAAGAGATGGGAATACCAGGCCACCTTACCTGCCTGAGAAACCTGTTTGTAGGTCAAGAAGCAACAGATAGGACCTTACATGGAACAATGGACTGGTTCCAAATTGGGAAAGGAGTTCGACAAGGTTGTATATTGTCACCCTGTTTATTTAACTCATATGCAGAGTACATCATGCAAAATGCCAGGCTGGATGAATCCCAAGCTGGAATCTAGATTGCCAAGAGAAATATCATCAACCTCAGATATGCATATAATAAAAATTCTAATGGCAGAAAGTGAAGAGGAACTAAAGAGCCTCTTGATGAAGGTGAAAGAGGAGAGTGAAAAAGCTGGTTTAACACTCAACATTCAAAAAACGAAGATCATGGCATCTGGTCCCATCACTTCTCGGCAAATAGAAGGGGAAAAAGTGGAAGCAGTGACAGATTTTATTTTCTAGGGCTCTGAGGACAGTCACTGCAGCCATGAAATGAAAAGATGCTTGCTCCTTGAAAGAAAAGTCATAGCAAACCTAGACAGCATATTAAAAATCAAAGACACCACTTCACTGACTGTACATCAAAGCCATATCTGTATAGTCAAAGCTATAGTCTGTATATTCAAAGTTATTTTTTTTTTTCAGTAGTCATGTGCGGATGTAAGAGTTGGACCATAAAAAAGGCTGAGCACAGAATTGATGCTTTCAAATTGTGATGCTAGTGAAAACCTTGGGAGTCCCTTGGACAGCAATGAGATCAAACCAGTCAATCTTGTAGGAAATTACCCCTGAATATGCATGGAAGGACTCATGCTGAAGCTGAAATTCCAATACTTTGGCCACTTGATGTGAAGAGCTGACTCACTGGAAAAGACCCTGATGCTGGGAAAGATTGAGGACAGGAGGAGAAGGAGGAGACAGAAGATGAGATGGTTAGACAGCCTCACCGACTCAATGGACATGAATTTGAGCAAATTCCAGGAGATAGTGAAGGACAGGGGAGCCTGGCATGCTGCAGTCCATGGAGTTGCAGAGTCAGACATGACTAAGTGACTGAACGTGAGACTCCCTTATTCTCTCAACAGCATCTCATGCCTTACTTCTGCAAATGGGACCAGCGGTAAATGTAGAACTGGCAGTAAAGGATGGATCCTCACACGAAACTTAGACTTTTCTTTTGTGGCCAAGAACAGCAAAAAAATAAAAGCATGCATTATATGCACTAAATGTAACAAAACCATTATTTAGAAATTTCTACCTCCCATGTCTGAGTGGAATTTGTCCCAAGAAATTTCCTCTGAACTCATAGCTGCTCTTTCTCTGTCTCCTTTGCAGGGCTTCCTTTATCAGCTGCCTGAACACTCACCAGCCCTTCCCCCCGCCCCCCCTCCCCCCGCCCACACACATACACACACCCTTCCCTGCCTACATTTCCCTGTCTCCCTGGAGGATCTCATTCTGCTCTGTGGTTTTTTAACTTTATAAAAAATACTTATTTATTTATTTTTGGCTGCACTGGGTCTTTGTTGCTGTATGAGGGTTTCTCTAGTTGCAGTGTGCAAGCTTCTCTGTGATGTCTTCGCTTGTTTCGGGGCCCAGGCTCTATGGTCACAAGCTTAAGGAGTTTTGTGGTACGCGAGCTCAGTGGTTGCAGTTTGAGTGCTCTAGAGTTTGGGCTCAGTAGTTGTGGTACACCGGCTTAGTTCCTCCATGGCATGTGAAATATTTCTGGAGCAGGGACAGAACCTGTGTCTCCTTCAGTAGCAGGCAGATTCTTATCTACTGCACCACCAGGGAAGTAGTTCTGCCCTGTAGTTTTTAATGCATCTGTATGCTGAGTCACAGATGCCTATCTTCAGCTCTGGCCTCCTCCCTGAGTTGTCCCTGGAGGTTTGGATACCCAACTGCTTACTTGACATGGTCACCTGGATGTTTAATAGATGCCTCATACTTCACACATTCCATACAGAACCCTTGACACTCTGCTCACAGCTCTGTCTTCCCACATCTGCCATAGAGCAGTAAATGGCCACCCTATCCAGCAGCCACCCAGGTGGACAAATCCTAAGAGTCCTATTCAATCTCTGTCTTCTCTTCAGCGAACCTCGTGGGTGCTAACTAGAAGCATCATCATTTCCCTTCATCCCACCATTCCTACCTCTTGCCTTCATCATCTTTCACTGGATAATGCTACTTATCTACTCTCTCTCCATTCTTGTCTTCCAGGAGCCTTTCTCCAAATAAGTCAGCTCATGCCAGACCCCTGTTGAACATTTCAGTGTGTTTCCAGCACAGCTGAAATAGTGTTAAAATTCTTTCCCAAGTTTCCGGACCACCTCCCAACCCCACTGACACCTCCTTCTTAGGCTCTCTGTGCTTCAGGCATGGCAGCCTCCTTTCTCCCTCCTGAAACCCTGAGACCAGAGTGTTTTCACTCACTGTCCCTCTGCCTGGACCTACCTGCCTGGTGGTTCATTCAGATGGTAAAGAATCTTCCCACAGTGAAGGAGACCCAGCTAAAATCCATGGGCCAGAAAGATCCTGTGTAGAAAGGAATGGCAACCCATTCCAGTATTCTTACCTGGAGAATTCCCTGGACAGAGGAGACTGACAGTCTACAGTCCATGGGGTTGCAAAGAGTTGGACAAGACTGAGCAACTCACACTTTCACTTCACTTTCCCTCTGCCTCACATTTTCCCACTTCAGTTTCACTCTTCTCTTGGTTCCCTCATGGCTGGCTCCTTCTTTGCCTTCAGTAATCCTAGCTTGAAAGTTCCCTTCAATTTGGTCTAAAGCCGCCTCACGTCCACCTCATGCTGCGTGTATCAGTGGGAGTGGGACCACTTAACAACTTTCAAACTCTGAAAGAATCCTGTGTGAAATTCACAAGTAACTGACACCATGTTCCCATTTGT
Source organism: Bubalus kerabau (assembly GCF_029407905.1). NCBI lineage: Eukaryota > Metazoa > Chordata > Mammalia > Artiodactyla > Bovidae > Bubalus > Bubalus kerabau. The sequence goes on along the minus strand of NC_073636.1, from coordinate 53,418,822 downwards.
CCCCTTGATGTTTTAGTGGTGCTTATGCATCAGTGCTTTGGGCACCTGTGCAAATAATTCAGTCTTTGATCTGGCTCAGCCTGTCACACAGCACAATAAATGTCATGATAAAAGTCAGCCAGCATTACTGTGCTTCCTCCACCGATCGTAGCACAGAAAATTTCAATCAAGACTGTTCTATTGATTCATTAACTTTCCCAAGTTCACTGCCATTTTGATTATTTGTATACTTTTTGCTTAAAGTTCTCTGAATTTCATTTTGATAAACTAAACAATTTCTCAAAAATCCAAACAATCAATGTGGCAATGTGCAACTTTCATTTCTCCACTTGGTAACAGCACTTAGCATTTAGCTTAAGCTTCTTTCTCCATCTCCAACAGAAGTAGTTAAAAGCCTGAAAACCAATATTTCAATGTATTATGAGAGAATAGTTATATAATTCTTTTATTAATTTCAAGTTTTATAAAACAGATCAGCTTCAAGAAGGAATCACACTAAATAACACAAAATGACTTTTTGTGAAATAAATGACCTTTATTTCAAAGTCTGCCACATATCACTCAGTTGAATGGTCATCCTGGACACTATTTCCTTCAAGGAACCATACTAATCAGTGGCTTAGAGAAGGCCAGTGGTGTCAGAAAGCCAGCGTGAAGCCTTCTGAGAGTGCCTTGAACTCCATCTTCTTCAAGGAAGAAAATACCCACTAACTGCCTCTTTTCTAAGAACAGCTGTGTTCTCTGAATCATACATAGTGGATGCTATATACACAAAATTGTGTTCTAACTGCATCACCATGCTGTTCTAAAGAATCACCATCTGTACAGTTAGAAAAACACTGAGAGTTTCCCTGATGGCTCAGTTGGTAAAAAATCTGCCTGCAAAGCAGGAAACCTGGGTTCAATCCCTGGGATGGGAAGATACCCTGGAGAAGGGAATGGCAACCCACCTCAGTATTCTTGCCTGGAGAATTCCATGGACAGAGGAGTCTGGCAGGCTACGGTCCATGGAGTTGCACAGAGTTGGACATGACTTACTGACTAACACTTTCACTTTATCTCTTAAGCAGCATATGTAGGTTACACAAGGTGGCCCATTGGGGCAAGGGAAGAGAATATTAGAATTTATACTTATGTTTATTTTAAAATGAGATGAACATTAAGCTTTATTTAGTATTTACTATGTGGTTTGACCCCAGAGGCCATACTCAGTCATGTATCATGGACAGTAAGCATGGGAGGTCCAGTGTAAGGAGCTGAGACTCTTGGTCATTTACTAGCCATCAGCATATTACCATGGACCACAGTTTCCCTGCTATAGGAAGTCACCAACAGGATTCACTTGACAGAACTCAGATCTTTAAATGGCAGAATTTTTACAGTACTTTAAAAGTTTGCCACATATAGTTCCAAATTTTTTTCCTAAGCGTTCACTAACAAATGGTTCTATTAAAAAAGCAAAAATAGGTTCACAATCCTGCATACATTTTCCCACAACTTTTCATGCCAGTATTTATAGCTTTAGCTCATTTTTTCCCACCTTATTCTTTTTAATATTTGCATGGAATAGTCCTCCCTCTTATTATAAGACTAATTGATCCTAAAAAAAATTCATAGGGTGAAGTTTCATAAATGGAAAAGATAATGACTATTTAAACTGATGGTATACAGCAATTACTGCAAGAGTTCATAAACAAAACATATGTTTGATTCTCAGAGCCGTGAAAAAAAAAATTCCCTAAAAAACAGAGACAAAGGAGAGCAAAGGAAGCAATAAGAGCAATGCCTGAGATCGTCACTGCAATAAAGTAGCAAATTTAAGTGCAGCCTGCACCAGCCAGGCCACTGTGGACCAGTGGCTGCTCCTGAAGTTCTGCATTAGTCCTTGTAAATGCACTGGAACCCTCCAAGTCAAAGAGAGCATGTTCAGTTCAAGAGCATGTTCAAGCTCCTCACGAGTCAAAATCTTGAACTTGCATGGGCATATCTCAGGGTGAGACTCTTTTCCACGATAAGATGCACCATAATTTACTTCCGCACTCCCCTATTAATTGGGCAATTGGGTTTGCATTAGTCTGTAAGAGCTGCCATAACAAAGTATCACAGACTGGGTGACTGAAAAAACAGAAATCTATTTTCTCATGACTCTAGATGTAGAAGTTCAAGACAAGGATATGGGCTGGTTTGGTTTCTCCTAAGACCTCCCTCTTGGGCTTGCAGACAGCCACTTTCTCACCTGGCTTTGTCTCTGCATCCCTGGTATCTCTTCCTCTTCCAGTAAGGATGCCAGTCAAGTCATGCTGGGTTAGGACTCCCCACCATGTAACCTTAATTACTCCCTCAAAGTTCCTATCTCCAAATATAGGCACATTCTAAGGGACTGGAAATTAGGACCTTGACATATGAATTTGAGGGGGACACAACTCAGTTCATAACAGGGTGATTTCCACAGTTTTTACTAGATATTCCCTCACCTGGTGCACTCCTCAATCCACTCCAAATCTCATTCCATCCTCAAAGCTCCATGGAATCTTTCCTTCCTCTGAGTATCACCCAGTCCAGTTACCATTAATGCTTCCTTGGTCAACTGCAAATCTCTTCTTAATTGGTTTCATGGCAAATCTAATCCTCCCCCTCCAATCCATTCTCCATACAGACATTGTCAAAATGTATATCTAATATAATCATATAGTAACCTCTCAGTACTCTTCCCTGGCTTGATGCTGATTTAAGTTAAAATTGCAAACTCCTTAGCATAGTGGACAAAGCCTTGCGGGACCTGCCCATTGACTTCATCCTCAACAACGTCCCCTAGTCTGCTTTATTCCAGCCACACTTACTACTTCCATGCCCTCAAAATAGCCGAGCATTTTCTCACTTCAGAGCGTGACTTGTCTCCTTGGACATGAGCAACCTTCCAGTTCATCCTTCTCATCTCAGATGAACAATCACCCTCTCAAAGAAGACTTCCCCAAACCCCATTGGTGGATGCTGTCGCCCCTGCCTCCCACAGAACCCAAGTTTTGTTTGAAGCAGTTATCACTCACTGTTGTCATTGGTATGATTATTTAAAATGCATTTCTCCCACTGGACTGAGAGCTCTGGAAGAGCTGGGACACCATGGAACTGTTCATCCCTGCATCCCCAGTGCCCAGCCCAGGTCCTGACACAGAGTATGCATTACTCAATAAACTTTTTTGAACAAATCCATTGGATCATAGAAAATGCAAGAGAATTCCAGAAAAACACCTACTTTTGCTTCTTTGACTACACTAAAAGCCTTTGACTGGATTACAACGAACTGTGGGAAATTCTTAAAGAGATGGGAATACTAGACTACCTTACCTGCCTCCTGAGAAACCTGTATGCAGATCAAGAAACAACAGTTAGAACAAGACATGGAATAATGGACTGGCTCCAAATTGAAAAAGGAGTATGTCAAGGCTGTATATTATCATCCTGTTTAACTTATATGCAGAGTACATCATGCAAAATGCCAGGCTGGATGAATCCCAAGCTGGAATCAAGATTGCTGGGAGAAATATCAACAACCTCAGATATGCAGATAACACCATCCTTATGGCAGAAAACGAAGAGGAACTAAAGAACCTCTTGATAGAAGTAAAAGAGGAGAGTGAAAAAGCTAGTTTAAAACTCAACATTCAGAAAAAAACAAAGATCATGGCATCCGGTCCCATTACTCCATGGCAAATAGATAGGGAAACAATGGAAACAGTGACAGATTTTATTTTCTTGGGCTCCAAAATCACTGCAGATGGTGACTGCAGCCATGAAATTAAAAGACGCTTACTCCTTGAAAGAAAAGCTATAACCAACTTAGACAGCATATTAAAATAAATGACCCAATCAAAAAAATGGGCCAAAGAACTAAATAGACATTTCTCCAAAGAAGACATACAGATGGCTAACAAACACATGAAAAGATGCTCAACATCACTCATTATCAGAGAAATGCAAATCAAAACCACTATGAGGTACCATTTCACACCAGTCAGAATGGCTGCGATCCAAAAGTCTACAAGTAATAAATGCTGGAGAGGGTGTGGAGAAAAGGGAGCCCTCTTACACTGTTGGTGGGAATGCAAACTAGTACAGCCACTATGGAGAACAGTGTGGAGATTCCTTAAAACACTGGAAATAGAACTGCCTTATGATCCAGCAATCCCACTGCTGGGCATACACACTGAGGAAACCAGAAGGGAAAGAGACACATGTACCCCAATGTTCATCGCAGCACTGTTTATAATAGCCAGGACATGGAAGCAACCTAGATGTCCATCAGCAGATGAATGGATAAGAAAGCTGTGGTACATATACACAATGGAGTATTACTCAGCCATTAAAAAGAATACATTTGAATCAGTTCTAATGAGGTGGATGAAACTGGAGCCTATTATACAGTGTGAAGTAAGCCAGAAAGGAAAACACCGATACAGTATACTAACGCATATATATGGAATTTAGAAAGATGGTAACAATAACCCTGTGTACGAGACAGCAAAAGAGACACTGATGTATAGAACAGTCTTATGGACTCTGTGGGAGAGGGAGAGGGTGGGAAGATTTGGGAGAATGGCATTGAAACATGTAAAATATCATGTATGAAACAAGTTGCCAGTCCAGGTAGGGGCTGGTGCACTGGGATGACCCAGAGGGATGGAATGGGGAGGGAGGAGGGAGGAGGGTTCAGGATGGGGAACACATGTATACCTGTGGTGGATTCATTTTGATATTTGGCAAAACTAATACAATTATGTAAAGTTTAAAAATAAAATAAAATTAAAAAAAATAAAAAACAGAGACATTGCTTTGCCAACAAGGGTCCATCTAGTCTAAGCTATGGTTTTTCCATTAGTCATGTATGGATGTGAGAGTTGGACCATAAAGAAGGCTGAGCACTGAATTGATGCTTTTGAACTGTGGTGTTGGAGAAGACTCTTGAGAGTCCTTTGGACAGTGAGGAGATCAAACTAGTCAATCCTGAAGAAAATTAGTCCTAAATATTCATTGGAAGGACTGATGCTGAAGCCCCAATACTTTTGTCACCTGATGTGACGAGCTGACTCATTAGAAAAGACCCTGATGTTGGGAAAGATTGAAGTCAGGAAGAGACGAGGATGACAGAGGATGAGATGGTTGGATGCCATCACTGACTCAATGGACGTGAGTTTGAGCAAGCTCCAGGAGATGGTGAAGGATAGGGAAGCCTGGCGTGCTGCAGTCCATGGATCGTAAAGAGTCGGACATGACTGAGTGACTAAACAACAACATTTGGCTGTTCCCTCCATCTGGAAGGCTTTTTCCATTCTCATCCAACTGGCAAATTGAGCCCAGCCAGGTCTTCTATCTCTCCGATTAGACTCTGAATTTCTTCACGCCAAGGTCTGTGTTTGTGCCACATAAGGGCATGGTAGCATATGATAAACCTGCCAATTAAAGCAAAACATGTTTATTTTGCTGTGTATCTAAGTCCTACATCATTGCCCTAGTGATAGTTCTTGAGTTAAGAAGTAGATACCAATTACCAATCTTCAGTCTGATTCACAATGACAATTATTGGTAGAAATAAACAATATAGAATAAAACTGGTAATGTTTAAGATGCACCTGCTGCAAAATTATTTTAAAAAAACTCAGACTACTCATATCTTGAAGGTAACATTGAAAATTGCAAAAGTTGTGAAAAATCAGTCCACATGAAACTCGCTCCTTATTAAACATTTATGGAAGACTACCATCAACAAATTTTAGACCTGGAAAGTTCTACCAAAGAAAACTGAACTTGCTAGTGGCAATGCCTTCTAGTCAAAGACCCCTGGAACACACATGTAATCGACCAAGTTGAGTTTGTTAATTATTGCAGCCAGGGAGAACACACACCACAGGGGAAATATTGAGTATCTCAGAAAAAGGGTTAGAAAAAAACTCATAGGATTTGAACTTTGGATGGTTGATTTGGGGAGGGTTTATGAAAGTGGGGTTTGCTTTAGATTGACTGCTTTAAGAAAGCAGGTGCAATTCTGTGTCTGGGTATCTCAATAAATCTAATCTAATGGGAAGGTGAACTACAGGAGGATAAACTAATTTTTTAAACAATGTTTTATTGAAGTATAGTTGATTTACAATGCTGTGTTAGTTTCAGGTGTATGGCAAAGAGAATCTGTTATACACATACATATATCCACTCTTTTTAGATTATTTTCCCACATAGGCCTTTACAGAGTATTGTTAGTTATCAATTTTTTATATAGTAGTGTGTATATGCAATTCCAATCTTCCAGGTTGTCTCTCCCCTCTGTACCCCATGGAAACTGTAAGTTTATTTTCTACATCTGTGACTCTATTTCTGTTTTTGTTGTTGTTCAGTCGCTAAGTCATGTCTGACTCTTTGAGACCATGAACTGCAGCATGCCAGGCTCCCCTGTCCTTCACTATCTCCCAGGGTTTTCTCAGATTCCAATCTCTCTCTCCCATCTGTAAGCTTATTTTCTACATAATTTTCTATATTCATTCATTGAGTCAGTATGCTATCTAACAACCGCATCCTCTGCCTCCCCTTTCTCCTTTTGCCTTCAACCTCTCCCAGCATCAGGGTCTTTTCCAATGAGTTGGCTCTTCAAATCAGGTAGCCAAAGTATTGGAGCTTCAGCTAAGTTCATTTGTTCCCTATTTTAGATTCCACATATAAATGATATCATATGATATTTGTCTTTCTCTGTCTGACTTCACTCAGTAGAAACTCCACTTGGTAAAGAAGTTGCAGTCACTCATTTTGGCCAAGAGAGGGGGATGTTTGGTATTTTGTGGTTGAGACAGCGACCATCTTTTTGTCTGTGCTGGGACAAAATTGTGTGGTAGCCTAGCTTTGTCTCATTTTAGCATGCTTCCAGAGGATGCTTGTCTGAGGTTAGTATTCTGTAATACTGCTTATGTTCAGTAGGAGAATAACATGGCCAAACTATGTCAAGTCACCTTCTGAATGTCTAAGACTGGTTTTTCGTTTTTGTTTTCAGTAAAAGGATGTTGACATAAAAAACTTCACTATGAGAAAAACTAAAATGCTTTACACAATTTATTAAACAAGCAAAATATTTATTATTGTGAAATCTACATATAAAAGAATCACTCAGAGATAATTTCCATAAAATAAAATGAGATTTTACACTATTTGATTATATTGTATTAAAAAACAACTGATCAAAGAATTAAGTTGGCTTAATGGCATTGGTTCTGGAAAAATTCTTTCGCAGCAGTTTATCACTGTTGATATAATTCCAATTAAAAGTATTGGATTCCAGTTTTGTTGGGGGTGTTAATTTGCTACTGTCTTTGGAGGGCAATTTGGCCATAACCATGAAGATTAAAATAGCATTTGGTTTTTGACACAGCAATTTTATTTTTGGAAATTTATTCTACAGAGAAAACTGCACATGTACACAGAGGTATAGTCGAAGCTTTGCAGTAATAAAAGATTGGATATAAATGTCTTCCAGAAGGGGACTGGTTACACTTTCATGGCACATTCATGCCACCCAAAACTGTTGTTTAGTCGCTAAGCTGTGTCAGACTCTTTGCACCCCCATGGACTGTAGTCGAACACGCTCCTCTGTCCATGGGATTTCCCAGGCAAGAATTCTGGAGTGAGTAGCCATTTCCTTCTCCATGGGATCTTCCCCACCCAGTGATGGAACCTGCGTCTCCTGAATCGGCAGGCGAATTCTTTACCACTGAGCCACCAGGGAAGCCCCACAGAAATCTAGGCGGCCTCCAAGAGGTCAGGCGGTCCTGCGACGACAGGCATCAGTCCACTCTCTTGCACCCTCAACCCGCGATGAGAAGCCAAGAGGCCCCCCAGAAGCGTGTCCATCCCCCAGTACCGCTCTCCACCTCACAATCTTGAGAATCTTGCTGGGTCTCTGGTCGCCGTCTACCACCCATAGCAGAAGGGGGGGGGGGGGCGGGGCGGGGAGCGGAGAGGGAACCTCCAGTCACTTGTGGCCTGAAGCGCCTTGGCTGCCCGCATTACCATGGCAACCGCGAGCTAAGCAGCACTGACGGAGGGAAAAGGAGGACCGGAGCTGAGCGACTTCGGCCCCAACCAGCCCTGCAATCCGGAGATCCAGGGAGTGTCTGCGACCCCAGCCCCCTCTCTCCTTGCAGAGGGGTGACTGGAGCCGGGTGGTGAGAGCCGCAAGGAACTCCCCCCTATTACCGGGAGACAAGAGTACCTGGGCCGGAGTGGAGGAAGGACCTCCGCCTCCGCGATCTCTGGCTAGCTCAGTCAGTCAACGGATCCGGCCCCTAGCTACTCTTCTCCAGGGCTCCATATCACCATGGCAACCCAGGGTGGTCGGCCAACTTTCAGGTCCTAGGCGCTCGCTCCAGGACCCAGAACCCCGCCTCTTCCGGCGTTTTTGGGCTGCGCCGCATCACCATGGCAACTGGGGTCGGATGCTGTGGGCTCGCGCGGATTCTAGGCGAGGCAGCCAGGCATGGCCTGGGGTCCCAGGGAAAGGGACGGAAGGAGTGGCAGACCGGAGGTGTGGGAAGGGAAGTGAGGGCAGAGAGAAGCGTGCGGAAAGTGCAGGGCAGTCGAGGTCTTTTTTCCTGGGTTATGAGGAGCGGCGGGGGCAGGGGATGGCAACCCGGGTGTGGTGGTCGCGGCTGCGAGAGGGCCGGGACCCGGGCCTCAGCCATCAGCTCCAGACCAATTTCTCCCGGGAGGACAGAGATGGGCGGGGCCTGCCTGGGCTTCGAGTCGGGCCGGCGGCAGGGGGCAGTAGTGGCTAGCGGTGCTCGCAGCATCCCGGTGCGGAAATCTCCAAGTTGCGGCGTGGAGATCTGAGGACGCCGAGGGCCCTCCTCGCACTCAGATCTGACCCCATGCGGCCCAGATTGAGGATTCCATCATGACGTTCCATGTCCTGGAGCAAACAGGTCTCTCGCCCGGCGCCCGGTCCGCTCAAGCCCAGGCTGTGTCCGCTCTCCTGCTCTGCACGCTTCGACTTAGCCACGTGGTTAAAAGCACGCGCTCTGAGCTAGTTACCTTCCCCACTCCCACGATCTTCATCTCCAAGTGGTAGTAATTACAGTAATTACTCAGGCTTACTATGAATGTTAAACGAGATAATAGAACTTGTACAGTTTTTGGACTCAGTTTCTGGCACAAGGCAAGTGTTCAATGGGTTGCCATTTCCTTCTCCAATGCATGAAAGTGAAAAGTGAAAGTGAAGTTGCTCAGTCGTGTCCGACTCTTAGCGACCCCGTGGACTGTAGCCCACCAGGCTCCTCCATCCATGGGATTTTCCAGGCAAGAGTACTGGAGTGGGGTGCCATGGCCTTCTCCAAACCCTCCCTTAACTCCTGTTAAATGTTAATCCACTAGGGCAGATGGTAAACCATGTTCCATGGAGGTCACAGATAATTGACTTTGAAAATCGAAGGGGATTTGAGCCCCTGTGTGACCTTGGATACGGCTCTGAGCCTCAATTTCCACATCTTTGAAACAAGAATGGTGATATCCGTATGAGATACCACACTGAAAGGATCCAGTAGTCCTTGGTGCAGAGCAAATGCTCAAAAAATGCTAGCTGCTCTTTTCATCACCACCATCATTGTTATTATATTGTTAGCTTACAAAAGGTGGCTAATTTTTATAGCCTTTTTCCCCCTCTTTATTGTCTAGCACATAGGGGGCCCAGCAAATGTTTGTGGAATGAATGAGCAAATCCACACAGGAAACTCTAGTAAACAGTCGATTTCACATTGCTGGGTATTAGCAATTAACACCCAGCATTGTTGGGCATTTGTTCCAGGAATTGTATTATGTCCCATTAGTTCATCTAATAGTCAAGTGCAATGACCTTGTTTAGCTCTAATTTGACTGAAGCATTAGTGTCATTGATTCACAGTCCAGAAGCTGACAGTGACATCTGTTGTAGACTTCTGTACTATTTTCATAATGAGGTTGGTAGCAGCATCATTTCTGTGACGTAGGCTCTGCTAAGATAAGAGTCTCGTGTTATACTGACGTCAGGCCCTGTGTTCTCATTTACCCAAGAGTGAGCTGGCTTTCTTGATGCAATTTCCTCATCTCTTAGTGGATTGCTTGACATTATACTCTTGAGACAGCAGGGCTGGATGACAGTTTATCACTGCAGCCCTTCAGCATGCACAGGCCCTGTTTACCAGGACAGCATCACACGGCATCAGCTTCCTCCTTCTCCCTCTCTGGTCACTTTCAGAGCAGTGCAGCAGTCCTAGGGAAGGTCTTTTTGCTCCTGATTCCCTCACTGTGTTGCACTGTTGTGTTAGAGAATCCTTTAGGAATCACCTAATCTCGTGCTTTTAGTACTGTTCTGTAGGGGTTTGGGGGTTCAGAGGGCCCCTTCCCCAAGGAGTTTTTTTGGGAGAACTTCCCAGACAGGCAAAGCTTGGGGCACCCTACCTCTGGTTCAATCACAGTGAGCTATGAAATATCTATGAAATATTGAGGAACAGGTCTGTTTCCATAATTCAGTAGAAACTTTAGAAACAAATCTGCACAGTCATCAGACAGAGGCTTTGAGCAAGCTTCTTACACACTTGGTTGTTCATTAAACTCATTCCTGGACCCTACAAGGGTGCTGGAGACCCAGCAGTGGGTCTCTGCCATCAAGTAGCTTATACTCTACTAGGAGGAAACAGACAATAAGGTATATGCCATGGATAACCTCTCCAAGGAGGAGACATGTGAGCAGAGACCTGAAGGAAGTAAAGATTGATAAACAGTGAAAGAAAGTTCCAAGCAGAGGGGTGGCTGTGCAAAGTCACTGAGGTGGGAGATCAGAGTTTCTGGCGAGGGGGGAATGATGGAGCCAGTGGAGGGAGCAGGGAGGGCTTGAGTCTGCACTAGGACCCTAGAGACAATGGAAAGGACTTTAGGTTTTCTTTCCAAAGGGGTGGGGCAGACACAGGAGGAAAGAGCAGTGGAACAACCGTATGACTGACAGTACCATTCTGGTGACTGGGTAATGAGATTTCGGGAGGAAGAGACAAGTTGGGAGGCTTTTCAAAGATCCCAGTTGTGAGGTGATGATAGCTTGGACAGGGATAGTAGGGAGGAAAGGTAGGAGGCACCGAATTTGGATGCATTTGGAAAGGTAGAGCTTAAAAGTTATGTTAATAGTTTCATGTCCAGTGGGAGAGAAAAAGGAATGAAGGAAGACTCCAAGGTTTGGGGCTGAGCACCTGGAGGAAAGGTGCCGTTTACTGAGGGAGCGAAGAGGGACACAGACATTGGTCCCAGTTTGTCAGTTCAGCTGCTCTCATGATGCAGGAAGGACGCAGTGCAGTGATGCTATCAGGTCTGAGACCAGACGTGGGTGTTAGCTGAGGTTTTCCCATAATCGTGGTTTTCACCGAGGGCGCACGAGCTGGACTAGAAGCCGGGTCAACTGATCCCCAGTGTGGAGGCCGCCTGGTGTCTGTTAGTGTCAACACACTTCCATTTCTGTTGGCTCCACTTCAGGGGCAACAACTGTGACCTGGGGCAGCCGGCTGCCCGCAGCGCCTTCTGGTGCCCTGATGGCTCAGGCTGTGAAGAGCTCAGGCATGGAGATCAACAAGTGGGTTTTCCTTTTCTCCCAGGGGCACACTTGAAGGAGAATCAGGCAAACCATGGGACATTCAGGAGAGGATGTTCAGAACACCATGCCCTGACCAGGGACAGCCCAGAGAACCAGGGTATTGCCTGGAGACGAGTCACTGGGACTTGAGTATTTCCTCTGAGAGCGTGCTTCCTGCTCTGTGTTTGCTGGTTCTGATTGTATATAATTTGTGGTTTTCATTATTTATTCATTCATTAAAGCATTATTCGTTAATTAAAGTATTAGCCTTTCGCTCCTGTTGGGTTTGACTGCTTCCCGTGGATGGGAGGTGTGTGAGCTGCAGGTGAGGGCTGCATTCCTGTCGCCACAGCTATGCCAACATCTAACCCACGTGTGTGTCCAGTCTGAGCATTGGCACAGCCTGGGGCTGTAAGGTTTTGAACTGGGTTTTTTGAGGTCTGAACCTGGAAGGAGATGAGATTGTTCCCTTATGGACCTGAGATAAGGTGGGGGCCTCACTGGAGCTAGAGGAGAGCCAAGGGAGAAGAGAGCAAGATTGGGCTGGTGGCTGAGGTGGGCCATGTAGGCTGCACACGGGCTGGCTGAGGGCAGAGGATTGTTCTTTGGAAGCTTCACTGTCAGCTAGGAATATGGGCAAGTAAGAGAAGACCACCTCAGGTGTCTTTAACAGTAAAAATCAGAATCTAGGGATAAGAGATGTGGATCGGGTGGTTATCAGTACTGGCTCTGTTGCAGATCTCAGCTCTTGGGCCTGCAGGGCCTTGCTACCTCTTCCTGGCAAGCAGGCTGGCATTTGTTATCAAGGTCCAAATCTTCCACACTTGTTCTTGGCATTAAACCTTCATTCAAGGCAGCCCAAAATGGAAAAGGAGGGAAAGGGGCAGAGCCAGCTGGGTCTGTCTCTTTTTATCAGGAAAACAAAAGCTTTCTTAGAATGCCATCCTTCAGCTCAGTTCAGGAGCTCAGTCGTGTCCGACTATTTGCGACCCCACAGACTGCTGCACACTAGGCTTCCCTGTCCATCACCAACACCCAAAGCTTGCTCAAACTCATGTCCATCAAGTAGGTGTTGCCATCCAACTATCTCATCCTCTGTCACCCCTTTCTCCTCTTGCCTTCAATCTTTCCCAGCATTAGGGTATTTGCCAATGAATCAGTTCTTCGCATCAGGTGGTCAAAGTATTGGAGTTTCAGCTTCAGCATCAGTCCTTCCAATGAATATTCAGGATTGATTTCCTTTAGGATTCACTGGTTTGATCTCCTTGCCATCCCAGGGACTCTCAAGAGTCTTCTCCAACACCACAGTTCAAAAGCATCAATTCTTTGGCACTGAGCTTTCTTTGTAGTCCAACTCTCGCATCCATACAAGACTGCTGGGAAAACCATAGCTTTGACTAGATGGACCTTTGTTGGCAAAGTAATGTCTCTGCTTTTTAATATGCTGTCTATGTTGTTCATAGCTTTTCTTCCAAGGAGCAAGCATCTTTTAATTTCATGGCTGCGGTCACCATCTGCAGTGATTTTGGAGCCCAAGAAAATAAAATCTGTCACTATTTTCATTGTTTCCCCATATATTTGCCATGAAGTGATGGGACCTGATGCCATGATCTTTGTTTTTTGAATGTTGAGTTTTGAATGTTGAGAATTTTGAGCATTACTTTGCAAGCGTATGAGATGAGCGCAATTGCGTGGTAGTTTGAACATTCTTTGGCATTGCCTTTCTTTGGGATTGGAATGAAAACTGACCTTTTCCAGTCCTGTGGCCACTGCTGAGTTTTCTACATTTGCTGGCATATTGAGTGCAGCACTTTAACAGCATTATCTTTTAGGATGCCATCCTTGTCAGACTCCTGTAGTCTGCCTTGGCCAAGACTATGTCCCATGATGTCCCCTATATGAAAGTGAGGCTGGAAAGTGTTTCACTTTGCAGCCTTTCCTGTAAATACAGACAAGGGGCACATGCGTAGGGCAGCACTACCCAGTAAAACTCAAACTTGAGCCATTATGTAATTTATTTTATTAAGATTTATTTATTAATGGCTGCACTGGGCCATTGTTGCTGTGCATGGGCTTTCTCTAATCGGGGCGAGCAGGGGCTACTCTCTAGCTGTGGTGCATGGGCTTCTCACAGCAGTGGTTTCTCTCGTTGCAGAGCATGGGCTCTAGGAGGACTGGCTCCAGGAGTTGCAGCACAAGGGCTCAGGAGTTAATGGCTCGCAGGCTTTAGGGTGCTGGCTCAGTAGTAGTTGCTCCATGGCATGTGAGATCTTCCTGGATGAGGGATCAAACCCATATTCCCTGCATTGGCAGGTGAATTCTTAACCATGAGACCACTAGGGAAGCCTGCCATTATGTAATTTAAATTATCTAGTAGCACACTTTTTAAAAGGTGTTACAAAAACCCCAGTTGAAATAAATGTTTAAAATATGTTATATTTAACATGGAAAAGTGAAAGTGTTAGTCACTCAGTTGTGTTTGACTCTTTGGGACTATTGCCCATCAGGCTTCTCTGTCCATGGAATTCTCCAGGCGAGAATACTGGAGATCCCTAAATCACTTTAGTGTAATCAGTATACAAATTATTAATGAGATAATTAGGACTTTTTTGTATGACATCTTCCAAACCTGGTGTCTATTTAGCACATCTCGCTTTGGACCAGAGACCCTTGCACAGGTGACCAGGTAGCACAGGTGTGGACAGCGTGCTAGTGAGCAGACCAACAGTGTCTCATCATAAATGTTTTGTTCCTACTAGCTTTTTCTATAATTTTTTTCCTTTTTTACTGATTTAATTGAATTTGGAAAATGCCACCTTGCCATGGCCTGCTGAAGAGAAAGAAAAAAGAGAATTTTGGTTTGTGCTAGAGAACTAAAATAATGCAAAAGGGCTTCCCAAATGGCACCAGTGGTAAAGAACCCACCTGCCAATACAGGAGACATAAGAGATGCAGGTTTGAATCCCTGGGTCAGGAAGATCCACTGAAGGAGGGCATGGCAACCCATTCCAGTATTCTTGCCTGGAGAATCCAATGGACAGAGGAGCCTGTGGGCTACAGTCCATAGGGTTGAAAGAGTTGGAGACAACTGAAGTGACTTAGCATGCACAATGCAAAAGGAAGGAGGTGTAAGTCAAACTTTGAGAACCATAGGTATGGGGTCTTTGATGGTGGAAAGGGATAGTAAGAGGTAGGCTGATTGCCATAATGATAAAGGTAAAGTTCTTATCAAAATCAAAACTTACCTTGAATATATTCTGATTATCAGTCAGTCAGTTCAGTTGCTCAGTTGTGTCCAACTCTTTGCGACCCCATGGACTGCAGCACACCAGGCCTCCTTGTCCAACTCCCAGAGTTTACTCAAACTCATGTCCACTAAGTCAGTGATGCCATCCAACCATCTCATCCTCTGTCATCTGCTTCTCCTCCCATCTTCAATCTTCCGCAGAATTAAGGTCTTTTCAGATGAGTCAGTTCTTCGCATCAGGTGGCCAAAGTATTGGAGTTTCAGCTTCAGCATCAGTCCTTCCAATGAATATTCAGGACTGATTTCCTTTAGGATGGACTGATTATAGCAGTAAACATTTTATAAACTGTTGAAGAATTTCAGTCTGAAATGGGGCCAGAGGATGCAAAATTAACAATCTCACACATCTGCTTTCAGGAAAACAAAACTTAAGGACTGAGAAACAGATTTCTTGTAAATGCCTGGCTACAGAAAGTTGATATTATTGGCATTTTCTTAAACGGTAGGGGACTTGGTCATGGTTGCCTCATATCAGCCTTGGGAAGTTTTGCTTATGGTTTCTAGAGGCATGAATAAGAAATAACCCAGGTGAGGTTGGTCTCAAAAAACAAGCTGAACTGAACTTTGTATGACTGGACTCATTCTGTGTGCTCAAGGAATTTTCACGCTGGTCTCTGTTTTTATTTTAACTGACTCTGTGTGAACTCTCCCTTCTTTGCTTTCCTGCCCATCAGTACAGCCTTCCCCAACCCTCAGCACCTGTTGCTTGCTGCAGTTTGTGTCCTGAATTGCATTTCCTCTCCTATTCCTGCAGGAACTCATCTTTTTGATAATTTTGAGCTTGCCTCAGTTAACCATTTTATTTAGACCAACAAGGCTATGAGGAAAACAAAAGTGCCCAAAATAAAAAGGTGCCATAACACCTTGGGAAGATCCCTTGGAGAAGGGAAAGGCTACCCACTCCAGTATTCTGGCCTGGAGAATTCCATGGACTGTATAGTTCATGGGGTTGCAAAGAGTCGGACACAACTGAATGACCTTCACTTTCACTTTCATACATGTATAAGTAAGTAAGTAAGTGTTAATCACTCAGTCATGTCCATCTCTTTGTGACCCCCACGGAATGCAGCCCTCCAGGCTCCTCTGTCCATGGGATTCTCCAGGCAAGAATATTGGAGTGGGGTTGCCATTCCCTTCTCCAGGGGATCTTCCTTACCCAGAGATTGAACCCAGGTCTCCTGCATTGCAGGCAGATTCTATATGTATATTATCGTCTCAAGATTTTGTGCTAACTGGGACTGCTGATGACATTGAAGGAGAGTGCTTATTTTATGAGGAAGAACTTTCTAACAGGGCTGTCAAAGAAAGAATGGGATGCCATGAGCTCTCTAGCAAGAAGACTGTTGGAACATAAGTTAAAGTTGTGGTCTCAGCTCTTTTTTCCTAATACTGAACATGAATTATAACAGCTTCTAAAAAGAATGAGTCTTTCTCTTGGCCCATAGTTGGATATCACTGAGCTAGATTACTTGGTAGAGAAAATGTTGTTGAAAGAAGTACTATGTGAGATGTATATAGAAATGGTATAAATTATCTTAAGATTTCTTTCAAGTTTAATGATCTATGTATGATGCTTATCACTTTCTGACCTGTTGTCCATATAAAGTTTCTTTGCTGATTCTGCAATGTTGTCTGTGCTCTCAGGAGGCAGGGATATGGTGATTTCTTCAAGGACTTTTCTCAAAATATTAATAATCCTTTTGAGGTAGAACCAGTTCTCCCAGAGGATAGAAATCATATCCTAAAATCAGCATTGTGTTTGTCAGCTCTTGTATATCCTTACTGATGAATAGTCTATTGTATATACTCATAATTCTGTTTTATCCATTCTTCTATCTTCTTTCCTGATGCTCTGGGATTCCTTTTATTTAAGAAAAATCATTTTATTTCCACTTGAAGAGCATCCTACAGTAGGTCTGCTGGCACTGAATTCTTTTTTCTTTGTCTGAGGATGACTTCATCTCTCCTTTATTCAGAAGGATAATTTCACTGGACGTAGAGTTTACCACTGACAGTTTTTCTTTCAGCGCTTGAAACAATGTGGTACAATTTCCAGCTGGCCTTCATGGGTTCAGATGAGAAATCTGTCATTCAAATTGGTGTTCTCCTATAGGTAATGTGTTATTCCTCCCTGGCTGCATTCACAATTTTGTGTTTGTCTTTAGTTTTTAAAAGTTTAATTATCGTGTGTCTTGGGGTGGATTTATCTAGATTTATCCTCTTTGCATTCACTTGGCTTTTTGAATCTTGACTCTATAGGTTGTGTCTATAAAACTCGAAAAACTTTTGTTTATTATTATTTTTTTTTTTGAATACTCTTCTAGCTCTTCTTCTTCTGGGATTCCAGTGATGAATGTTGACTTTTTTGTTATTACCCCACCAGAGTCTGAGGCTCTGTTCATTTTTATTTTTCTATTTTTCTCTGTTGTTCAACTGTTTAAATTCTATTGGTCTCCTTAAGTTCACTGATTCTATCCTGTCTTTTCCTCTCTAATCTGAGACCATCTGGCAAGATTTTTATTTTTGTTTTTGCAGTTGTACCATTTTCATTGGTTGTTTTTTGTAATTTCTTTTCTTGCTGAAAATTTCTATTTTTTTCTTTTGTTACAAGAGGATTTATAATTGGTTGATGCATTTTTATGACAACTGCTTTTAAATCCTTATCAGGTAATTCTCAGCATCGAATTCATCTTTATTGGTATCAGTTGACTGTCTTTTTTCATTCAACTTGTGATTTTCTTTGTTCTTGATGTAATGAATTAAAAAATATTTATTTTTGATTGTGCTAACTCTTTGTTTCTGCAAGAGAGCTTTCTCTAGTTGCAATGTGCGAGGGTGACTCTTTGTTGCCAGGCACGGGCTTCTCATTGTGTTGGCTTTTCTTGTCATGGAACACAGGCTCTAGGCTCACAGGCTTCAGTAGTGGCAGCACACAGGCTCACTAGTTATGGTGCACGGGCTTTAGTTGCTCCTCAGCATATGGACTCTTCTTGGACCAGGGATTGAACCCATGTTCCTTTCATTGGCAGGTGGATCCCATCCACTGTACCACCAGGGAAGTCTGATGCAATAGATTTTTAAAAATTATTTCCTGGACATAGTGTCTACTGTGTTAGGATACTTGAGGTCCTATTTACATTTTTTTTTTTTTAATTTTAGGAGGTATTCATTGTGCTCAGGTTTAGCACACAGGTCCTGGCTTATTTTGGTGGGCTGTAGTGTCCTTGGCAGTTTAATTTTCAGAGCCTTTGCAATGTTATTTGGCTCTGCTTGGTTTATCTGATGCTGTTCCCATAGGCCCCTGCTGGTGCTGCCTATAGGTGAGGAAAGGGCCGTAGTGTCTCTCGGTTAGGGAAGGGACAAGGCCCAAAGGGACAAAAAGGCTTCTTAGGCCATACTCTTGCTGTGGAGAATCCCTCTTGTCGATATCACCTGCCTAATCCCATCTTTGGATGGGGGAATGGAGTTTGAGGTCCACAGGAAAAAAGATACTTCCTGGACAGTCTGCTTGTGATGTCAGAGTCCCTCCTGCCAGTCCCACCCACCATCCCAGTATTCCCTTGATGGGCTTGGAAGTGTCCAGGCCATTCGAGAAACAGAGCACTTTCCCTGGCTGCACTTTTTGCCCAGCAGGGCTCCAAATCTATTCTACTCATTAGTGCTTCCAGGCTCCCCTGGTGGTAAGGAATGAGCTTACCTGGCTGCCTTCTGTGGCTGGGTTGGGGATTAGAAATGCTGGGTCTAGGTCACCTTCCATTTGGTGGGGGAACATAAAACAAGAACTCTTCTGTTACCTCTCATAAGAGCACCATGGCCTCCTCCGCGCTTTTCTTCTTCCTTTAGCCCTTGGGCAGTAATTGCTTGTTGAGTGACCCTCCCGGGTGACGCAGTATTGTGCCTGGCACTTTACCTGGGTCTGAAGTGCTCTGAAATTGTACCCTTGTATGATGACTTTAAGAGTAAATCTCCATTAGTCTTTTCGGAACACATGGCTAATGCTTGTGTCATGTTCAACTACAAGCCTGTGTTTGATGGCTGGGCAGGTCCCTCTTAGGAGGTGCCAAGAATGCCAGGGGCTGGCGGAAGGAATGGAAAGTTCTTCCTTGTTGTTTCACAGGTTTGCAAAGGTGCTTGGTTGCCCTGTAAGCAGAATTTCTTTCTCCTCCTTGGTGTGGACATTTCGTTAAGAGCCAAGAGGCTTAACATATTTTGAGTTCTTACGGAAACAATTATATCAGACAGCATCTTGCAGATTTCCTGAGATTTTTGGTGTGTTCTTTAATCTCCAATAAAAGTCTAGTTGTCCATTATTAACACAGAACTTCCTTCCTTTAAAATATTTATTTGTAATATTAAGCTTTTGGTTTTGATTTTGTTAAAGAAAGTACTGTGTCAAAATAGGTGTCCTCCTTCCAGAGTGGCCTTCCTTATCTTCGGTGTGAATCCCACCTTCCTTGTTGCCCACCTTGCTGATTACTGTGTCTAGGAAGCCTTCCTCTCTCTTCTGCCTAGGGCCCTTGCCCTCCTCACTGTGACATCTGAACCATACCATTATATGCTGTTTTGCTCTCTCTCCCGCAAGGGCTTTTGACTCTTGCTTTGTTTAATCCCATTTAGAGTAAAGTCTCAAATCTTTTCATGTTCTAAAGGGCCTACAGGATCCCACTACCCTATAATCTGCCCCCCCACCTTCCCCAGCCCCTCACCCAAGCTCCTCTCTACCCCCTCTTCCCTCTGCCTTTGCCAAGCAGACCTTCCTGATCCTTACGATGCCCTGTCAAACCCACATTATTGAATACCAGACCTAGAACCATGCCTGGTACGAGAGGCATTCAGTGAGAATCTGACTGCATTAATTAAAGGATTTAAATAAAGTTTACTCTTCTTGCCATCAAAAATGTAGTCTGTGTTTATTTTAGAACTTGAGGAAATACAAAAAGTAGGAAAACCCTTATATAATTTCACATTTAAAAGGCAAAACATAATTTACACTCTTTTTTAAGAATGTTTCTCCCCTGTCCTTTTACTATTTATGGTATTTTGGTTGGTTTGTTTCATATGGTTATATTTGTAATATATTTTGTGTAGAATTTGATCTTTTTATGTGTGTATGCCTTGCATTTTCCAAGTGTTATGTTTATTTATACTGCTTCTTATTTCAAAAAGGATTTGAAGCCCTATGAGATATGGAAGAACAGTATTTCTTTCAACTGCCTGCAGCAGGCAAGCCTGTGCCTCACCCCTGCTCAGTGCACATGGAAGCTTGCTTTTCAGCCAAGAGCAGATGCACAATTGTATCTGACTTCAGAAAGCAGCCAGGACCTCCCAGTTGTGCCCACGGCATAGTCCTCTGAACATGAGTTTGTCTCTGGTCTTCTGTACCTATCTGAATTTGTCTCTCCTATCTGGAGAAGGAGTGGCCTCCTTCCAGGCCAGATTAGACTCATTCCCTCCTGCAGATGTGTATCTCCAAAGGTGCCGTTTGCAGGCGAAGCATGCTAAGCCCCTACCCAGGAACTGGAGGTATCTGCACCTGCTTCCTTGCCAAGCCCTAGAGGCATATACTCCGGACTCGGGCAAAACTGCCATCGCCCTCCACCCTACCCAGCACCAGTATTCTCTGGTTGGGAGGAAACAGGGTGACATGCATAGGTTTCTCAGAAGCCAGGGCCTTAAAATAGCATTTATAGTTACTGGTATAAGTGTTTACATCACACTCCCTCCTGTCACAGGATTATTACAAAGGTTGTTCTCTGCGCACACACAGACACACTCACACCCTTACCTGCCCCAGCCTACTACTGCCGCACCAGATCTCAGCTCTGATGCAGCTTCCTCAGGGAAGCCTTCCCAGGACCCTGGGTTCATCGTGTGACCTATTTGCACTCATTACACTTAAGCTTTGTATCTTTCCCCCTCCATTAGACTGTAAGCTCAGTGAAGTTAGGGACCCTGTTTACTTTTCTCACTGTCTCCAGTGCCTGGCCTAGAGTAGTGCTCAAGAAACGCTTTTGAATGAATGAATGAGTGACTGTGTCATAGACATTTGGGTTGAGGCAGTGAGGAGGACTGGGGCTTCCCAGGTGGTGCTCGTGGTAAAGAACCTGTCTGCCAATGCAAGAGACATAAGAGATGCCAGTTAGATCTCTGGGTCAGGAAGATCCCCTGGAGGAGGGAATGGCAACCCACTCCAGTATTCTTGCCTGGAGAATCCCATGGACAGAGGAACCTGGTGGGCTACAGTCCATCGGGCAGCAAAGAGTTAGACACTACTGAAGCAACATAGCACGCATGCACGCACAGTGAGAAGTACAGCTTAAGAGCATGAGCTTTGGAGTCAAATATCTAGACTCAAACCAGCTATGTGACCCCCGCCCCCTTTCAGTGCCACCGTTTCCCTGTCTGTAAAATGGAACCGATAATCCCACTTCTCAGGTCAGGATGTGGCACAGGTCAAATGAGGGCCTTGGTAAAGACTTCAAGCAAAGCCAGACTCACAGTAAGTCCTAAGTATCTGTTAGCTATTATCAGGACTACCATTTTCCACTCTTTGAGCCCATACAAGCCTTGCTGTAATGAATATTCTTTTATGTATGTGTTGATATACTTTTTATGATCATTGCAATAGGTGAGATTCCTAGAAGTTGGATTGTTGCATCAGAAGTTTAATTTATTTGGAATTAATCTTTGTGAACAGATTAAGGGAGAGATCAACTTTTCCAAATGGAGACTTGTGAGAGGCCAAGGCTCCTGTTTGTTTCTGGGTGCATAAAAATCAGACATTCAGATGTAGAGTCAGTGAGGGCAAGTGCTTACTGAAGCCAGGTGAAGGGTACCTTGATGGAAATCTCTCATAGTTCCTCACAGCCCTCCTTCTGTCTCTGAGGCTACCTAGGGTGGCAGAGATTAGGATTTGGGGGAACCTCTGTATCTCCTTTGCTTGAGTTATTATTCCCAGTATAGTGGGCAGGCATATTATTAATACAATAGCTCCCAACCCTGCCTTATGCAGCAATGTAACTACTCTGTCCCTGCCAACATAGATTCCATGTCTAGATGTCCTGATGTCTGGGTTCCTGTTCTCAGATTAGCTAAGCTGTGTCACAGACCTAGGACTTTTCAATCTGACCCGAGGGCTTTCCCTGCTCTGGAGAACCTCTCCAGCCTCGCGTTGTCCCAGGAGCAGGCCAGTTGCGGCCTCTCACACTAGGCAGCCATCCCAACACCATTTACAAATTTCTTACAAATATGAGGGTCTATTTCTGGACTTTCTTCTGCTCCTGTAATTCTGTAGCTATTCTTTTATCCCACTCTCATTGTTCCTATTTTTTTTAAAAAACTCTTGGCTCTAGTCTCACCCAAGAAATGTTGAGAATCAAGTTGTCCAGACTGTGCCCCTGATAAAGTGCTTGTTTCACATACTACACGCATGCCCACTGGGGCACACACACACGTACACATTCTCACACGCACTTGCTTCCACTAGAAATTTCACTGGGATTTTCCTGAACCTCCAGAATATCTTAGAGGGGACTGGTTTCTTTTCAGTAGGGAATCCTCCCATACTGGTACATTGAATATTTATTATTTCTTTTACTGAGATCTTTTTTATTCTCCAGTAAAATTTTGTAATTCCTCTCTTTGTCTCATGCTTTTTGTATTCTTTGTTGCCATTGTCAATAGATCTTTATTAAATTCATATTATATTACAAAATAAACATACTTAGTTTTATATTTTATACAATTATTTTATTTTTGGTTATTACTAGATATGGGAACAACATCTTTTACTTTTGCTACTGGTGGTAAGAGGTGAGCTGAGACTCTGAGGCAGAGGGCAAAGCTGATTTGGTTACCGTGTAACAGGCAGAGCAGTGTCAGACACTGCAAACAACTCCCAGGCAGGGCCTCGAATAACCTGGGAGTTGTCTGAGGGTGTGGAGCACACAATGGCTAATAACATCTTTATTTGGTTTCATTGCCTTTCATATAGGTTTAACTTTTACCTCATAATTACTATCCTGAGCAATCCAGATTGGCTTACAAGGCTTAAAGAAGCCAAGGGAAGCTGACATTAAACTATCTTTTTAGATGATCCACTTTTATCTAGTTTTGAAGGTTTGGTTTTCTCAGTGTGCCTTCCTTATAGCATTCTGCACTGATCTCCCATTTTGCACTGATGATTAGGTTCACTTAGGGGTTAAAGACCTTTAGTCTTTATTATCAAGATAAGACTCTTTCTTGCTTGTTTATCTATTTATAGTATACCTATTTTATTGAGATGTATTTTACTGAGATGTTGACACCCTACACAATCCACTCAAAGTGCACAATTCAATGTTTTTGCAGTATTTCACAGAGTTGAGCAACCATCACCACAATCAATTTTAGAACATATTAATCACGCTATAAGGAAATCCCATACTCGTGAGCAGTCACTCCCAATTCCCTCTAACCCTCCTCAGCCCTAAGCAACTACTAATCTAGTTTCTGTGGATTTGCCTATTCTGCACATTTCATATAAAAGGAATCAGACAACATGTAACCTTTTGTGACCAGCTTCTTTCACATAGCACACTGTTGTCCAAGTTCATCCATATTTTAGCATCTACCAGTATTTACTCCTTTTTATTGTCAAATAACATCCCACTATTAGACATGGGTGGGTGTGTGTGCTCAGTCATGTCTGACTTTTTGCAACGCCATGAGCCTGCCAGGCTCTTCTTTCCATGGGATTTCCCAGGCAAGAATACTGGAGTGGGTTGCCATTTCCTTCTCCAGGGGATCTTCCTGACCCAGGGATCGAACTTGCATCTCCTGCATAGGCAGGCAGATTCTCTACCATTGTGACATACCACATCTTATTTATCCATTCATGAGTTCATGGACATCTGGCTTATTTCTGGTTTCTGGCTATTCTGAATAATGCTGCTATGACTATTTATACAATTTTTGTGCACACATATGTTTCATTTCTGTTGGATATATATCCCTAGGAGTGAAGTTGCTGGATTATATATATATATATATATATATATATATAAAATACATACACACACATATATATGATAAATCTATGTTTAACCTTTTCTTTTTAAGAAACTGCCAAACTGTTTTCCAAAGCAATTCCACTATTTTACATTCCCACCAGCACCGTATAAGGTTTCCAAATTCTCTTTCCTTGTCAACACTTGTAATTATCTGGCCTCTTGATTATAGCCATTATATAATGGTCAGATCAGATCAGTCGCTCAGTCCTGTCCGACTCTTTGCGACCCCATGAATTGCAGCACGCCAGGCCTCCCTGTCCATCACCAACTCCCGGAGTTCACTCAGACTCACACCCATCAAGTCAGTGATGCCATCCAGCCATCTCATCCTCTGTCCTCCCCTTCTCCTCTTGCCTCCAATCCCTCCCAGCATCAGAGTCTTTTCCAATGAGTCAACTCTTCGCATGAGGTGGCCAAAGTACTGGAGGTTCAGCTTTAGCATCATTCCTTCCAAAGAAATCCCAGGGCTGATCTCCTTCAGAATGGACTGGTTGGATCTCCTTGCAGTCCAAGGGACTCTCAAGAGTCTTCTCCAACACCACAGTTCAAAAGCATCAATTCTTTGGCACTCAGCCTTCTTCACAGTCCAACTCTCACATCCATACATGACCACTGGAAAAACCATAGCCTTGACTAGAAAGACCTTTGTTGGCAAAGTAATGTCTCTGCTTTTGAATATGCTATCTAGATTGGTCATAACTTTCCTTCCAAGGAGTAAGCGTCTTTTAATTTCATGGCTGCAGTCACCATCTGCAGTGATTTTGGAGCCCAAAAAATAAAGTCTGACACTGTTTCCACTGTTTCCCCATCTATTTGCCATGAAGTGATGGGACCGGATGCCATGATCTTCGTTTTCTGAATGTTGAGCTTTAAGCCAACTTTTTCACTCTCCACTTTCACCTTCATCAAGAGGCTTGTTAGTTCCTCTTCACTTTCTGCCGTAAGGGTGGTGTCATCTGCATATCTGAGGTTATTGATATCTCTCCCGGCAATCTTGATTCCAGCTTGTGTTTCTTCCAGTCCAGCGTTTCTCATGATGTACTCTGCATATAAGTTAAATAAACAGGGTGACAATATACAGTCTTGACGTACTCCTTTTCCTATTTGGAACCAGTCTGTTGTTCCATGTCCAGTTCTAACTGTTGCTTCCTGACCTGCATACAAATTTCTCAAGAGGCAGATCAGGTGGTCTGGTATTCGCATCTCTTTCAGAATTTCCCACAGTTTATTGTGATCCACACAGTCAAAGGCTTTGGCATAGTCAATAAAGCAAAAATAGATGTTTTTATGGAACTCTCTTGCTTTTTCCGTGATCCAGCGGATGTTGGCAATTTGATCTCTGGTTCCTCTGCCTTTTCTAAAACAAGCTTGAACATCAGGAAGTTCACGGTTCACATATTGCTGAAGCCTGGCTTGGAGAATTTTAAGCATTACTTTACTAGCGTGTGAGATGAGTGCAATTGTGCGGTAGTTTGAGCATTCTTTGGCATTGCCTTTCTTTGGGATCGGAATGAAAACTGATCTTTTCCAGTCCTGTGGCCACTGCTGAGTTTTCCACATTTGCTGGCATATTGAGTGCAGCACTTTTACAGCGTCATCTTTCAGGATTTGGAATGGCTCAACTGGAATTCTATCACCTCCACTAGTTTTGTTCATAGTGATGCTTTCTAAGGCCCACTTGACTTCACATTCCAGGATGTCTGGCTCTAGGTCAGTGATCACACCATCGTGATTATCTAGGTCGTGAAGATCTTTTTTGTACGGTTCTTCTGTGTATTCTTGCCATCTCTTCTTAATATCTTCTGCTTCTGCTAGGTCCAAACCATTTCTGTCCTTTATTGAGCTCATCTTTGCATGAAATGTTCCTTTGGTATCTCTGATTTTCTTGAAGAGATCCCTAGTCTTTCCCATTCTATTGTTTTCCTCTATTTCTTTGCATTGATTGCTAAAGAAGGCTTTCTTATGTCCTCCTGCTATTCTTTGGAACTCTGCATTCAGATGTTTATATCTTTCCTTTTCTCCTTTGCTTTTCGCTTCTCTTCTTTTCACAGCTATTTGTAAGGCCTCCCCAGACAGCCATTTTGCTTTTTTGCATTTCTTTTCCATGGGGATGGTCTTGATCCCTGTCTCCTGTACAATGTCACGAACCTCATTCCATAGTTCATCAGGCACTCTATCTATCAGATCTAGGCCCTTAAATCTATTTCTCACTTCCACTGTATAATCATAAGGGATTTGATTTAGGTTATACCTGAATGGTCTAGTGGTTTTCCCTACTTTCTTCAATTTCAGTCTGAATTTGGCAATAAGGAGTTCATGGTCTGAGCCACAGTCAGCTCCTGGTCTTGTTTTTGCTGACTGTATAGAGCTTCTCCATCTTTGGCTGCAAAGAATATAATCAATCTGATTTCGGTGTTGACCATCTGGTGATGTCCAGGTATAGAGTCTTCTCTTGGGTTGTTGGAAGAGGGTGTTTGTTATGACCAGTGCATTTTCTTGGCAAAACTCTATTTAGTCTTTGCCCTGCTTCATTCCGTATTCCAAGGCCAAATTTGCCTGTTACTCCAGGTGTTTCTTGACTTCCTACTTTTGCATTCCAGTCCCCTGTAATGAAAAGGACATCTTTTTTGGGTGTTAGTTCTAAAAGGTCTTGTAGGTCTTCATAGGACCTTTCAACTTCAGCTTCTTCAGCTTCTTATATAATGGTAGGTGTGGTGATATCTCATGGGTTTGATTTACATTTTGCTGACGTCTAAACCTATTCTGCATCTTGAATCTGATATTTAAATGCCCTCTTTTGCTTCTCCTTGAAGCTACTCTGGCTGGATTTGTGATGGGGTTTCACACCTACTTTTTCCCTGCCAATTCCAGAAATCCACACAACTAGACAATTGTGTGGCCATTGTTATTCTGGCAGAAAGGTTGGGACGTTGCTAGACCCTTAGGAGGAAAGAAGCATCTAGAATGCATGTCACTCATGAAAAAAGAAAACTGGTAATTTAGGTATCTCAATCAACCATAAAATCTTTGTTATAGGTAATACAAAACAGAGATAAATCAGGAAACAAACTTTTTCTAGTAGCTCTTATTAATTATTAACTCCAAGTGTCTTGACTGAAGAAAAATGTAATGTGTCTTATCTGCCATAAAAATGTTGTCTGTAGCCTGGAAAGTTCTCTGTGAACACCTGCTAAGTGACTGAGACCCTCATGCTGGGAAAGACTGAAGGCAGGAGGAGAAGGGGACAACAAGGACAAGATGGTTGGATGGTATCACCCACTCAGTGGACATGAGTCTGAGCGGGCTCCGGGAGATGGTGAAGGACAGGGAAGCCTCGCGTGCTGTAGTCCATGGGGTTTCAGAGTTGGACAAGACTGAGCGACCGAACAACAGCAGGATGGCCTAAGATGGGCATGTAGGGAGCTGTGGGGAAGAAGCACCAGTAGTGTACTTATGACAAAGGTCGCTAATCAGGGGGGTTATTAGAGAGATGGAAATACCAGACCACCTCACCTGTCTCCTGTGAAACCTATATGCAGGTCCAGAAGCAACAGTTAGAATGGGACAAGGAAGAAGGGACTGGTACCAAATTGGGAAAGGAGTACATTAAGGCTGTATATTGTCATCCTGCTTATTTAACTTATATGCAGAGTACATCATATGAAATGCCGGGCTGCATGAAGCACAAGCTGATATTAAGATTTTGGGAAGAAATATCAATAACCTCAGATAAGCAGATGATAACCATCCTTATGGCAGAAAGTGAAGAGGAATTAAAGACTCTCTTGATGAAGGTCAAAGAGGAGAGTGAAAAAACTGGCTTTCCACTCAACATTCAAAAAACAAAGATCATGGCATCCGGTCCCATCACATCATGGCACACAGATGGGGAAACAATGGAAACAGTGACAGACTTCATTTTCTTGGACCCTCAAATCACTGCAGATGGTGACTGCAGCCATGAAATTAAAAGACGCTTGCCCATTGGAAGAAAAGCTATGACCAACCTAGACAGCATATTCAAAAGCAGAGACATTATTTTGCCAACAAAGGTCTGTCTAGTCAAAGCTATGGTTTTTCCAATAGTCATGTATGGATGTGAGAGTTGTACCATAAAGAAGGCTGAGCACCAAAGAATTGATGCTTTTGAACTATGGTGTTAGAAAAGACTCTTGAGAGTCCCTTGGATGGCAAGGAGATCAAACCAGTCAATCCTAAAGGAAATCAGTCCTGAATCTTCATTGGAAGGAATGATGCTGAAGCTCCAATACTTTTGTCACCTGATGGGAAGTGCTGACTCATTGGAAAAGACCCTGATGCTGGAAAAGATTGAAGGCAGGAGGAGAAGTGAACAACAGAGGATGAGATGGTTGGATGGCATCACTGACTGAATGAACATGACTTTGAGCAAACTCTGGGAGATGGTGAAGGACAGGGAAGCTTGGTGTGCTGCTGTCCATGGGGTTGCAAAGAATTGGACACAACGGAGCGACTGAACAACAACAAATCGAGGGGACAAAGAGCCCATGGGACTCAGATGTCAGAGAGTAATCCATTAGGAGTAAGAGGAGAGAAAATAAGTCGGGAGTTAAAAATGATGAGAGAGAAATAGGAAAAAAGTCAATACTTTTGTCTGCAGGTAGTCCTCTAAAATCTGAGGTTAAGGAGACTTGGAGAAAGTCTTTGCTGTAGCAAATAATATAATAACAGCCACCTTTTATTCCAGGCTTGCTGTGTGAAGGGCACAAGGCTAAGCATGTGTCGTGTGCATTATTATATTTGCTCCTATTTTACAGGTGAGAAAAACGAGGCCCAGAGAGATTATGGAACCTGCCAAAGTCCACAGGTGGCATTCCTAACCAAGCCCTTTTGGATCTTAACTCAGAACTCTGGTTGTTTCTGCAAGGTAATAGATTATAGAAGGAATACTCTAGTTTGGGGGAAAATAGAATTTGGGTGCAACTAAGAAGAAAATAGAAATTTCTTAGTGAACTGCCAAAAGGAAAATCTAGATTAGGCAAGGCTAGCCTCAGATGACTATATCAAAGAACGAAGACTAAGGACTATCTGAAAAAAAAAAAAAAAAAAAAGACGACTATTTCTTACAAAGACTCAGATGGTCTTCGTGGTCATATAAGAAAATCAGGTACCTACCCTCACATATCGGTATGGAATTGTGTGAGAGGCACTCTGTGCCCTTTGCAACCCTGTAAACTCTTCCATCTGCAGTTAAATAGGTTGCTACTTTCAAGATTGGTGGTGTTCTGTTTTCCTGGAAGGAATGAGGAGTATTTCTGGAAAGAATAAAAAGAAAACATCTCTATTGCCAATGTTGAAGCTGTAGGAAGAAAGTCAGTCCCTTGGGGGATGGGGATCTGACGTGAAGAGCTTGCTAGAACTCATTTTTCTTTTTTTACCCCAGCTCATATCTTAAAGGTGTGGCAGCAACAAAAGCTATGACTTGCAGTACAAATAGGCCACCAACCCTCCCCCTCTCAGCTCTCCACCCTCAGCTCCCTACCCCCATTTCTCAGACAAGCTTAGTTTTGGGGACCTTGGCGATTTTCAGAGCAGAGCCTGTGCGAGGAGCCAGGGTTTGTCCTGACAGCTCCTCCCTGAGACACACCTTTATGACTGAGACCCCTGGAGCCAGGGCCTGGCTGGGAGTACACGCAGATTCCTGAACTTGGGGACAAGAAAGATCAGAGGTCCCGAGTGCATCACCCTTCACTCATCACATGTTAATTGGGGCTACTTTGGATTCTGACCGGGCGTGGAAGTTTCGCCCTGCACCTCCTTTTACAAGCTTTGTGACCATCAGCCTTTGTCTCCTCTGTTGGGACCTGTCTCAGGAGAATCCCAGACCATTCCAGTAAGGATAATCATGCAATCACAGGCTGCTGGAGTGAACCAGCATCCAGAGAACACACGGTTGGCCCGTGTGTGTTGCTAAGGCTCCCAGAGACGAACAACAGGCCTGGGTGCTATCTGGCTGGTGCTCTGGATGCAGTTGTGGGACAGGTGGGGCTGGAGGAACACAAGTTGTCACCCACACCCTACCTTTATCCGAGAAGCTCTAGGCTGCTTATTTTAAATAAAAACGTGATGCTCTGTATTCCTTTGGAACTGCAACAGAGAGCGATGGGAGAATAGCCAGAGGATAGCCAGGATAACACAGAGAGGCCATGCAGGTTTAGAGTGTACCTCCCAGCCCACCACCACCTGAGGGGAGGCCTGCAGGGGTTCTGCAACCACCTCCAGGTTTGATAATTTGCTAGGAGGACTCACAGGACTCAGCACATAGTTGTACTTGTGGCTGAGATTTATTTCAGAGAAAGGATCCAAACAGCATCAGCGAAGAGAAAAGCATGATGGGGTGAAGCCCAAAGGAAACCAGGCCCAAGCTCCCCAGAGTCTTCTCCCAGTAGAATCATGCAAGGTGTGCTTAATTCCTCAGCAACACAGTGACAACACATGTCAAATGTTATTGACCTGGGGAACTCATTAGAGAGCTCATCCCCAAGGTTGTTACCCAGGGCTGGTCACATAGACACCCTCTGCCTAACACATATCAAAATTCCAGACTTCCAGGAAGAAAATGGTTTTCAGCATGCGCAGTGTCTGTATAAACAGTCTAGGAACACCTTCATCATTTAGGGACTCTCTTATCAGTGCAGGGAGCTGTTTGCCATTCAGGTCAGGTTCCCAGATGTCAGCCAAGGGTCATCCTTGCAAAGCAGGCCTTTTTTTTTTTTTTTCTTTTGGCCATGCTGCACATCATGTGGAATCTTATTTCCCTGACCAGGGATTGAACCTGCAAAGCACAGAGCCTTAACCACTGGACAACCAGGAAAGTCCCAGGCAGGACTTTCTAAAGATAACCCATCTTAGGCCTGTTGTGTTAAGTCTTTTCTGCATGGAAAGTTCTGTTAGAACCTAGTGCTGCATCAGCAAGGTAAACGTGATTGTTTATCATCATATGTTCTAGACTCATGCATCTTTTTTTTTTTTTTTGTATTTTCAACTCACCAATTTGTTTATTTGTCTGGTATCAGTTGCTCTTCAGGCAAAAATCTATTTCCCCTTTTTAAAAACTCTCTGCTGGAAAGTTAGCAAGTGTTTGAGAAGAGAATGGAACTGTTTCCATGGGCAGCTCCATTCTCTTATCCCTGAACTTTTTTTTTAATTAGAATTTCCCTTGTGCCTTCCATCTCCATTTCATTTAATTTGTTGCCAAGCTCTTCATTTGGTAGATGGAGAAATGGGACCAACAAATAATTTAAAAGTTAAGTGACTTGAGTAGTAGACTCATGCTTCTAATATGTCATCTCTACCTGAATGTTCAAAACTGGACTCATTATCTCCCCATGTTCTGCCCCCTTTTCTTGCCCACCTTCCATTAGTGAACAGCTCCCCGTCTCTCCTATCTCCAGACTTATTCTTAATTTCTGCCTCTGTCCTACGCTCCACAACTGACTGGTTGCCAAGTCCTGAAGCTTCACTGCTCAAATGTCTCTTGAACATTTCCTTCGTCCCTGCTTCCTTTGCAGACCTGCTCTCGGGCAGTGGCTTTTCATTAGATCTTTCAGAATAACCACTCTTTCATCTCCCCATCCATCATCCATAACACAGTGCTGCCAGAGTTCTTTTCAGAGTTCTGTCTTTTTCTTAAAAACTATTTTCTTGCACTTTTTGTTTTGAAGCAGTTTAAGATTGACTGAGCTGCTCCTTTTATCTGAGAAAGCAAAGCAGACCTCATGGTAAAAATTCAAATAGTACCAAAGAGGATGGGATGAAAACCAAGTTCTCTCACTGCGTGTTCTCAGCGTCCTTCCCTGGAGGTTGATGGTTTGCTGCGGACCCTTTCTGCCTGTCCAAGGGACACCCTTACAACACATGTGCTTTCTCACTCCACATCAGTAGGAAGACACTGCAGACACGACCACGCTGTTCTTTTCACTTGGCCTTACCTTAGAGGGCTCTCCTTATCTGTACATGCTGATCTCATGCATATTTTTTAAATACCAGAGTATTCTATCATATCAGTGTAATTTATTCAGCCAGTTTTCTCTTGATGGATACTTAAGTTTTTTTCTCAGATCTGAGAAATTCTAACTAGTTATCTGTGAAGACACAGATCTGACTGGTGTCTGCCATGAGCCCCTCCCTGGCTTGGGCATCTTAGATGACTTCCATTGTTGACAGCTATGCCTCCCTCTGGGAATTAGGGATACAGATAGATCTGCCTGGGATTCCATGTGGAAAAAGAATCATTGAACTTGTAAGTGAATAAAATATTTTATAGTAAAACAACACAATTCTGTTATGGTATAAAATATAGAATTCTCAGGTTTTCAGCTCTTGTCAACAAACTTCAAAAGAAACTCACGGAGGGGACTTCCCTGGTGGTCCAGTGGCTAAGACTCCAGGCTCCCAGTGCAGGGGGACTGAGTTTGATCCCACATGCCACAATTAACGATCCCAAGTGCCACAGCTAAGACCCGCCACAGCCAAGTAAATAAATATTTAAAAAAAAAAATCCATGGAGGCACTTCAGGCTACACTTTCCAATTCTCCTAAAGGCTTATGTTTTCCTTTCTTGCCTAAAGGGCATTAATGGAACAGTCTGAGGATACCAATCAACAGGATGCATTCGGAACTTTTCAGTATAGGTTTGAGAGTTCTAATTTTAAGCTCTGGTCTCAATCTGTCTGTCTGTCTACCTATGGGCTGTTTCTCCCTGCATGTACTCTCTGTTTCATATACACAGAACTACTCTCTACTCCTGATTCCCTTCACATGGAAGTTTCTGTCCTCCATCTGGTACACTCCTCATTGCTAGAGAAGCCCTACAGCCTACTGCCTGGCCACCTGGCTGTGCCCCATTTCTGTCTGTGTGATCTTGGGCAAGTTGTTTAACCTCTCTGAGCTTCACTGACTTTATTTGTAAAATGCAGGTACTAAAGGTACCTGATAAGATTTTTATGAGGTTAAATGGCTTAATGTATGTAAAGTGCTTAGAATAGTGCTTGGTAGTGTGGTGAGAACTATACAAACACATTGCTGTTAATGCTATTTTTTATCTTATTCAAGGTCGAGTTTCCATGATCTCCCAGGTCTTTCTTCCTGGATGCTTGAACATTATTCTGTACTTACTGTCTCTTCCATTTAGTCAGTGATCTTATGGAGAAAGGGAACCCTACCTTATTTCTCTTTATATCCTCTGCGTTTAACAGAGTGGAGAATCTGCTGATGTTGAGTAAATGTTCACCGAAGGATGAGACAGTAATTTTGATAATAATTCTGAATTCTTATATCTGTCCTCATTTCCTCATCCTGTCCATTTGTTTATACAGCAGTCAATGAGTTTTTGTCCTAGAAGGGCTTTTTAATGCTCAATAGGATTTGTATGTAAAAACATCACTGTATAAACCATTCACATTAAAACAGTGTTTCTCCAACCATGGTAATGCTCATAGGTATTCTCCAAAAACTGTTTCCATGGATAAATAAGTTTGGGAAATTCTAGGTTACACAATTAACCAGGTATCTTTCCTATAGGCTTTCTTGGAGTCTTTCCTAGGCTAATTAATGCCCAGGGGATGGGTAGAATGCCAGGTAAAATTGGCAAATTTTTAAACTTTTTTTTGACCAGAGGACCTTTTTCTTAGAACATTATCAAAATCTAGTGGGACTAGTTCTATGGAATGTAGGTGGTGAAAAACCACATTAAGTTAGCCTCATTCTCTCCTCGAGCCAACAGGCCTGGGGCTTGGTTGTGCTTATTATGGTCCCAGGCCTGTAGGCTGTTTGTACTTCTCCTAAAACTTTTATTAAAGAATAACTGTGGCAGCTCATTTATCCATTCAGTAAAGATTCACTGAGTTTCTGCTATGTAACTGACTGGGGAGACAACAAGATTCTTGCTGATCAAGGACCTGAGGACTCAGAACAGGGCCCAGAGCTGGATGTGGAGAGAGTGCGGCCCTCTGCTGGTTGCTCTGGGAATTTGGAGGGTGAAGCTCATTTTTCCCTCCAGACCTCTCTGTGTACAGGTGAATACACGAGGAGATTGAAGTCTAGGGAAGGATAATTATATATACACCCATGGCGGATGCATGTTGATGTATGGCAAAACCAATACAATATTGTAAAGTAAAAAAAAATACTAATAAATAAATAAAAACAAACAAGAAATGGTAGGAAAGACTGTAAATTAGAAACGTGAATAAAGTGATCCTTTTGAAAAAAATAAAATTTAAAGATTTTCAAAATTAATAAAATATTTAGTCCAAACGTATTTTGGAAGCAAACTGGAAGCAGTATTTTCCACTGTCTCATGCTGTCTCTGGGCCCAAGTGTCTGAATCAGAGAAACACATGCACACAGACCGTCCAGTCTGGGAAGAATTTATTCCTTGTTGCTGCCTGGGGGTCTTGAGCCTGTTCAGGACCATCATAGGCTGGATATTTTCCCCACTTCCACTTTCCCATCAATGAGCCCAGATCAGGTTTATTTCTGTGTACATCTGTCTCGTGACTTCCCTCTTTGAACAGCTTGGTGAGGATGCCTGTGGCCTGACACGGGCCACAGTCAGAGCAGGGTGCAATTTCAGAGCCAGAGGGCTCTGGCTGTGCTTCGCCAGCTGGGCAAGGGCTGGTGGGAGGAAAGTGATGAGAGCAGCGCCTTCAGATGGGAGGGAATTTGCGGTACTGTGGTTCCTGAGGTTCCATGTACGCACTCAGCAAACAGGAATGTAGTACAGATGCTGCGGATTAGAAGGAAATAGGCCACCCACTCTTGCTCCGGGCTCCTCACCAGCCACCAAGCCTGTTCACCAAGTGCCTGGTGTTCAGTGCCGAGGAACGAACATCAGCTCCCCGAGAGAGTACTGCTCCCTTCCAGCAATTCCTCTCTGCTTTCTGAACGAAGTCCACAAGCTTCTAGGTCCTGTCCCAGAGCCAGTCTGCCTCTCTCAACCTCTCCTCTGTACTTGCCCCTGCTTTCTGAGAACATGCCCCATACAGGCCCCCATCCTGGAGTGCTTGCTTATCTTGCCCTCCACCTTCTGCTTGTTTGAAATCCCATTACTTTTCCAAGGTCTGTGAAGCAACCAGTTTTGGGTTCAGCTGCATATTAGAGAAGTTCTACTGTAGAGGTTAAACCAGTATCTCGTGCAACAGGAAGCCCAGGGGCAGGCCGTCTAGGGCTGGCATGGCAACTTCGTCCTGAATTCCTTCCAGAACCAGGCTCTTTACATCTTCCTGACTATACCTGCCTTATGATGTCTGCTGTACTCTAAGCATAACCCAGGTTCTTGGAAGAATGAAGCAGAAGTGGTAGAAGCTGTCCTCAAAGGAACCTGCTTATGTCTCATTGGCCAGAAAGGAGTCTTCTTGCCATCCCAACTGCAAAGGAGTTGGGGAAGGTCTCTGACTTTCTAGTCTCTAAGGGTCAGCTAGAAGGGAGTAGAACCTGTTTGAAATATTGCCTTTTCCCCCAAAGACTTTGCAAAGCATCTTAAACTCCCTTTGCTCTTATCTAACCTGGGTAAAGCTTTTTAGAGCCCTCATATATTTCCTTGGGATATGTATACCTGTCCTGCCTTTCCTTTTAGTCCACATGCTTCTTAAAGATGGTGAGTGCATCCTCCACACCCCTGTCCCCCTCACAGCTTCTTCTGGATCATTTTGTGATTCCTGCTCCTTTCTCACGTGTCTTTCCTTCTTCTCTCCCTTTCCTAAAATTCACATGTTAGACATTCTGTAAGTGTGTGTTGATTTAAACTGAGTAGAATTAAAAGGGAGAATACTGGTGTGGTTATTGAAAGGATGTTGGATGAGGGTGTTGGATTGTTGTTGTTGTTCGATTGCTAAGTCATGTCCAACTCTTTGTGATCCCATGGCTGGCAGATGCCAGGCTCCTCAATCCTCCACTATCTCCTAGAGTTTGCTTCAATTCATGTCTGTAGAGCTGGTAAATGCTATCTAACCATCTCAACTTCTGCTGCACACTTCTCGTTTTGCCTTCCATCTTTCCCAGCCTCAGGGTCATTTCCAATGAGTCTCTCTTCACATCAAGTGGCCAAAGTATTGGAGCTTGAGCTTCAGCTTCAGCAATAGTCCTTCTAATGAATAGTCAGGGTTGATTTCCTTTGGGGTTGACTGATTTGATCTCCTTGTGGTCCAAGGGACTCTCCAGCACCACATTCGAAAGCATTAATTCTTCAGCTCTCAGCCTTCCTTATGGTCCAATTCTCACATCCATATGTGACCACTGGAAAAATAATAGCTTTCACTATGCGGACCTTTGAGGGCAAAATGATGTCTCTGTTCTTTAATATGCTGTCTAAGTTTGTCATAGCTTTTCTTCCAAGGAGCAGGAGTCTTTTAATTTCATGGCTGCAGTCACCATCACTCTTCAGTGATGGTGAAGAGTGATTTTGAAGATTGAGAAAATAAAATATGTCACTGCTTCCATTTTTCCCCTTCTATTTGCCATGAAGTGATGGAACCGGAAGCCATGATCTTAGTTTTTTGAATGTTGAACTTTAAGCCAGCTTTTTCACTGTTAAAGCCTAAATATGAATCTTAGTTTTACTGTGTGATTTTGTCTGTGTTTCCTCATCTGCAAAATTAGAGGATTGAATTAGAAGGTCTTGAAGTTTTCTTCAAGCTGTAAGAACTCAAGGATTCTTCTGACTGGGACTGATTAACTGCCCTATTAACAAGGAGGTAGAGCCCATCCAGGCTGAGAGAAAGCTGACAAAACAGGGAGCTGAGACATCCAAGACCTCTCACTCACTGTGCACTGCACCACACAGCCTGAGCCCCTGGGGGCAGGAAGGTGAGAGCAGAAGGTGAAGACACTGGGCCAGAGCAGCATGGATTAGAAGCTGGAGCTAAGCTGTTGTAAGCAGGCAGGAGCAATCTGGGAAAGCCATGTTTCAAATCCCCTCTGATCCCCAAAACCTGAAGCACTGCTGAGCGTCACTGCTTGATGACAAAAGGAGGGCTCTCTTAAAGACCTCCTTTAGGTCTGTGGCAGGAAGAGGCCCACATCTGGCATCGCACGTCACCTGGAATCGGTCACCAGTGTGTCTATCAGTTGTATCCATTTATCCCCATGTTGGGTAAGGAAGCAAGACTTGTGAAGACCCAGGTCTGCCCTTGAGTTTTTCTGAACAAGTTAATTGTCTTCTCTAGGCTTTAGATTCCTAGCTCTAAAAAATAAGCCTGACATACATCACTAATTTTTAGATCTTTAGCACTGGAACAGAAACAGATTAAAAGCTTGAGATTCCACAAGCAGCAAGCTGTCTTCTTGGCAAGAGATACTTAATGATTGGCAGTACCTGTGGCATCTCTGAAGACCCCTGTGCGTGCAGGGAAAACTTCTAGGTGACCTTGGATCTCCCTCTCTGCTTGTTGACCTTGGCCTTTTCTGATTATGGTTATAGCTTTTTTTTTTTCCCTCATATTTTCTGTCTACTTTAGTTTGACCCCACATGTTGCATTTTTAAAATATCCGAGGTACCATTATGATGTGATCTCAAGTCGACGTGTCTCACCTCTGTACATTGCTTGTTTCTGGTCATTCCTCAGTTTCTTCATTGAAGTTTTTAATTGCCCTTC
The DNA here is from genome assembly GCF_029407905.1 of Bubalus kerabau. NCBI lineage: Eukaryota > Metazoa > Chordata > Mammalia > Artiodactyla > Bovidae > Bubalus > Bubalus kerabau. The sequence continues at coordinate 53,381,205 of NC_073636.1, read as the reverse complement.
CCCACCCTAATAGTCTCCTTTGTCCTTGCTCCAGACACTTATTCATGAGATGCGATGACAAAGGCAGCCATTCCTACTCCTGTCTCCATGTTGAATGAGTCACAGTGAAGCTGATCCTGAAAAGAAGCCTCACACCTGCATGAGACTGTTGAGTCTACTCTGTGCCTTGTCTCAGGGGTGGAAGCTGCTGACTTTAACTTTTTATTTGTGTGGTCTCTTGGGGGAAAGACCTTTTGAGGTTGGTTTCACAAGTGACCTGCTAGACCGGTTTCACTTAGGTTCTGCAAGCCAAAATGATGATCTTCTTCCTTCCGTTTCAACTTATAACAGCAATAAAAATACCAAAGAAACTCAACTAACATTGATAGAGTGCCTATTAAGTGCCAGGTCTAGTCTCATTTAACCCTCTGACAACCCTTCAGCTGACAACAGATCAATGCACTGTTCATTGAACACCTACTGTGTGCCAGGTTATTCTTGGAAACAGGTGGCACACAAAGATGACTAAAATAGGGATTTCATGTGATTTTTATTTTATTGTAGTATTTTCCCACAATTAATTTATCATGAGAAGATCCTTTCCTCTCCCCCATCTTAAAAAAAGATAAGGAAAAAGGAAATTGAAGTCTAGTAGAAGAGACAGATATGCACAGTAAACCAGTGCTTGTGGAAGATCATGGTGAGTTTCATCAAAGAGGTACCAACAGCTGGGACAGTAAACTGTGACTCTAGGGACAGGAGGCCTTTACATGCCCTGTGAATCAGGAACGATACTAATCCCTGTCTAGTCTTCCCCACAGAGTGGTTACAAAAGCTCAAAAAATGGACAAAAGGTCTCAACCCTGTACAACGGTATAGCCTATAATAGATTATTATTCCATCTGCTCCAGTAGAGTTGAGGGTTAGGGTGTTCCCTCTGGCAGTTGTGCTGCGCCGGGGTCATCTGAGGACTGTCCTCTGGACAATTCTGTGAGCCCTTGAGCTCACACTGCGGGCGGCAGCCCCGGGAGCCACAAGTCCAGTCCTGCTGCCGTATTGATTCTTGCCTCGTTTCCTGTCTTTGTCCCTTTCCCCATCTTGCATTGAGCTCTCTTCATCCTTCTTACAAATCTTTTAATCCTTCTTGTCCTTTTTCGATACTGTGTGGGTATTCCTAAGACCACTCCCAGTTTCTGTGACCTGTTATGAGGACTCACACAATGATTTATTTACAGTGGAAGGACATGAGGTGAGATCAACGAAGGGAAGAGGTACGTGGGGCAGAATCCAGAGGGCACCAGGCTCAGGCTTCCCGGAGCATTAATAGACTCTCTCCCAGTAGATGCACTTAATTCCTCCAGCAACAAACTGTGACAATGCGTGTGAGATTTTATCTACCAGGGTAGCTCACCAGAGCATAGATGTTCGAGGTTTTGTTGGGGGTCAGTCACATGGGTACCCTCTGCCTGGCAGGCCCCCAAACACCAGGTTCCCAGAAGGAAAGCAGATGTTCAGTGTGAACCATGTCATTTGTACAAACAGGTCAGGACAGACAACCATTCATCATCTCAGGTCTGGAGGGAACCCTCCAGAAATTCAGGTTGCCCAGTGCCAGCCGAGGGCCTGTCTTTCTGAAATGCAGTCTCAGGCCTGCTATATTCACTCTTTTCTGCACTGTCCACTTCCTCCCTTATTGGCCAAGATGTCTTTGCAGCAAAATTATTCTCACTAGGAGCCCATGAAACAGGGTGAGACCAGCCCAGCCTGCAGCACCAACCTCAGTCATGTACTTTAGAGGTTCAGGACTCTGCCAGTTAAAGCCCAGTAACCAGAAAGGGCTATTTTAGGAAAGCAGGTGGCTTTCTCCTCAAGTTTTACTGGTCCAAAGCATCAGCTGAAGTTTAGCACAGCTGCAGATAGAAAATTGAAGCTGACATGAAGGCTTCCAAGGGGTGAAGTGATGCTGAGGTGCAACACACAAGAAGAGCACCCCAGAGAGCGTACCTGGAACTCCTGAAAACCAAGAGCTGGTGATCATCAGGGCACCCCAAACAGGACAGCCACTAGGCAGGCAGTACAGGTTCATAGGGCCCCCAGTATGCCCCCCACCCAATCATGAGACTCCCTCCAAAGGCCTCCACTTCCATCCAGTTAGTTCAGTTTAGTCCTCACATTCGGAGCGGCTACCCAAGGCTGGCAGTTACAAATGCTGGGCTTGTCTGAAACAGCAGCTCACCCAGCCTCGAGTGGACAGCATCTGAAGGCATTCTCCATGGGAAGTGTGGGGCTGGGTTGCACCATGCTCCGCAATGTCAGATGTGCTCCAGGCTTAGTGAGAATTGAAAAGTTTCAGCCACTTGGAAAGTGAATTTTCCTTCAGAAACAGGGAAGCTTCCAGGGAAGTTCTGAAAAACAGAGCATTAGTGCTGCCCTGAGCTCCCTAGGTACTGGTTTTGGATTTTCCTCTCTTGTCTCAAACTCAGTGTGTTCCATTTAGGAATCATAACTTAACATGTTGAAATCATCCCTTAGGGTCCTCCAAACCTTTCACCGGAAGGGTTGTATGTGGAAGGATCAAAAGCATTCTTATAGAAAAACATTCTTATACAACTGAACCAGAAAGATAATCCTGTTCAAGAAGTGGTTGGGATAAAACCCAGAATCTTTAACACATTTCAGAATGGGCTTCCATAACTGATCTTTTACCCAACGAGCAGCAATTTCTGGAGCAGCTGCATTTGACAGTCAAACTACCTCCTAAAGTGTTGGCCCAGGAAGAGAGGGGAGGGGTCATCAGTGCGTATTCTGGGAACAGCAGGGAGACGTCTCTGAAGTGGGCGTGAGACTCCCATTTTTCTGGGGGAGGCTGAGGGGTTGCAGGCACTGAGGTGCAGCTGACAGCAGGAAAAACTCAAGTGAGAATGCCATCAGTCTGTGTCAGAAGCACTGAGGAGCTTCTGCAGGAGCTCCTTCTCAGATGGTCCCATCTGATCCTAAGCCCTTTCCTGTGGACACTTGTATGCGACCCAGACAGTTCAGCCAGAATCCACGACATTCTCTTTGTTTAGGACTTTTTATCTACATGGGTCCCAGAGTTCCTAGAGCTTGAGTCCAGCTTTTAGGTCAGCCCAGCTCCAGTTGAGGCTATAAAGACCCAGAGCAGAGAGCATTAGGTTTAAGGTCAGAGTTAGGCTTAGACCCTTAGGATCAGTGAATTTAGGACCCCAAAAGGCCAATGGCATTTCCCTGGTGCCAGAAATAGTTGATGCTAGTGGACCAAAGGGCCAGGTTCTAAGCCCAGTAACAAGCAAGTCTTTGCTAGCACTTTCTGAAAGTCCAGATTCTTAGAGTCTGGATTCTTAGAGTCCAAACTGACCCACTCAAATATATGCACAGCAGGCAAAAACATAAGCCTGTTACAATCAGCATTTGCAAGATCTGATATTATCAGATGAGTATTAGCTACTAAAAACTGCTTTTTAAAACTCCAAAGTATGTTTTCAGCCGGTGAGTGCCTATATTTTCATGTCAATTGCCTTTTCCCCATGAAACCAAGGGCAACTATTAATTAGATCCCTTAAACTATAGCTTGTTTGTGCATGTGCTCAGTTGACTCTGACTCTTTGTGGCCCTGTGGGCTATAGCCCACCAGGCTCCTCTGTCCATGGAATTTACCAGGCAAGAATACTGAAGTGGGTTTCCATTTCCTATTCCAGGGGATCTTCCCAACCCAGGAATCGAACCCATATCTCTTTTGGCTCTTACATTGGCAGGTGGATTCTTTACCACTAGTACCACCTAGGAAGCCCATAAGTTGCTTAGTAAATAATATCCTTCATTGAATAACTTACTTTAATTATTGCTTTTATTATTGCTTTAATAACTTGCTTTAATTATTCTCACAAATACATGCCTTCCAAGCTTCAGGTAACTTAGATAATATATCACAAAACTCCTTTAACTGCCCCTTAAAAATAACACCTCTGATGTGTGGGTCACTCTAGAATTGGTTGCTTGAATTGTTTTCCAGGAACGTGGAGCTAGTCTTGTTCAATTCAAATCAGTAGAGACCACTGACCATTCAACTGGGCCTGTGCAAGTGTCCAATGGATGACCTTTTGTCTTCAGAGGCCAAAAACTCCATTCTCAGATCATGTTAATGATGCAATTTTCTGAACAATGTCCCACAAAGAAGCATGTAAGACAGATATGCTTGTACAGAACATCAATTACTTCACCTTTCTCTTACCTCCAGACATCTGTCCCCCCACCTCAGACTACCCTACTTCTTTATCCCATAAGTATCCCCAGCCCCTTGCCTTCCAGGAGACGAATTTGAGACTTGTTCTCCCATTTCCTTGCTTGGCCACCTTGTGAATAAATGCTTTCTCTGCTGTAAACCTCAGCATATCAGAGTTTGGCTGGCTGAGCACCAGGCAAGCAGACCTGGTTTGGTCATGCCAGAGGCTCAATAGGCAAAACTCAAAGTGAAAATCATCAGTAAGGATGTATTTCACGAATACTTTTTGTTGTTAATTTTTCAGTTTTCCTCTTTGGGATGATCTCTCTAGCATTTATGAACTTACATGGCTAGCACTTTTCTTCAGTTTTTATCAAACATCCAGATGCTCTAGCCACAAAATACAAAGCCATTACAAAAATTCCCCCTTTCTTTTTTTCTCATTGCATATTTACACAAGTCCCATGCATTCAGCATTTATATGGCTAACATTACAGCTGCCAGGAGATCATGGTTGGAATGCCAAGGGGATGTGGGCCTGAAGAATTGGCTGCATTGCTTCCTCTGGTTTTCCCTAGTTTATCCAAAGTTTTACTCCTGGCAACCACTTTGCCCTCCCGCTTAGAGAAGAGGACATTGCAATGTCAACCTCCTGAGCCCTCTTGAGCTCCCCTTTTGGAAGAGTTGGGCTCTGGAGGACAGGATGAAACCAAAGGCATCTCTCAGTCTGGATTTCCCTTCTCTCTCTGGCCAGCAAGTGGCCAGGGGAGATGCAAGCCAGTTCTTCTGGAGTAGAACTCACGTTTTTGAATGCTATAGGTAACTTTTCCCTTTCACAAGAGGCAGGAACCAGCAGCTATTTTATTCCAGCCCTATCTCAAAAGCCATCCTGACAGCAGGTGTGCAGCATCTCCTGCCCCTTTGTCCTTCCTTCTTTCCCAACAGCCCCTTCACTGTATTTCAGAGTCAGGTTCCTTCTAGGGAAATCCACTTCTGACTCTGTCCCAGAGTCTGCTCTCAGGTTCAATCATTCACTGAAGTGAAAGTGTTAGTCACTCAGTCATGTCCATCTCTTTGTGACGCCACAGACGGGGGCCTGCCAGGCTCCTCTGTCCATGGAATTCTCCAGGTAAGAATACTGGAGTGGATAGCCATTCCCTTCTCCAGGGGATCTTCCCCAACTAGGGACTGAACCCGGGCCTCCTGCCTTGCAGGTGGATTCTTTACCATCTGAGACACCAGGGAAGCCCTCAATCATTCACTAGCAGGACTCCTAAGACTCAGCATATAGTTGTACTCACAGCTAAGGTTTATTACAGTGGGAGGATACGAAGCAAAATCAGGGAAGGGAAAAAGTGCGTGCGGTGAAGCCCAGAGGCAAACCAGGCCCAACTTCCAAGAGTCCTCTCCCAGTGGAGTCTAGCAGGACGTACTTAATTCTTTCAACAATGAATTGCAACAGCAGGTATATAATCTTGCCTACCAGGGAAGCTTCCCTGAGCTCAGAGGCCTAGATCTTTAAGTAGAGGGAGGTCACAAAGGCACCTTCTGCCAAGCATGTACCAAATTCCAGATTCCCAGAAGGAAAGCATAAACCACATGGTTCCTCCCAATAGTTTAGCACAGTGAGCCACCCTTTTCATTAGGAATAACAGAAATCTCCCCCAAATCGAAGTTCTAGACTTACTGTCATAAGTGAACACATCTGGGTAACCAACACCTAAATAGAGAAAAAAAAATTACCAGAGTCCCCAAAGCCCCACTTGTAGCCCCTTGCAATCATTACTGCATCTCTCCAAGGGTAAATACTGTCATGACTTCTAAGACCATAATTTTTCTGTTTGTTCTTGAACTTCATATGAATGGAATTATATAGCAGGTATGCTTTTGTGTCTGGCTTTTTTTGCTCATCATGATATATATGAAATTAAACCATGATGTCGTGCATAGGTTGTCATTTTAATTATTATGTAATATTCTTCTTGTGTACATAAATAGCAGTTTGTTTATCCATTCTGATGTTGATAGAAATCTGGGTTGTTTCCAGTCCTTGCTATGAACATTCTAGCCCATATCTTTGGTGAACATATGAATGCAGTTCTGTCGGGCACACATCTGGGAGTGGAATTGCTGAGTCATGGAGTATGAGTATGTTCATTTTACTCGATTCCCCCAAACATTATTCCAAAGTAATTGTTCTGCTTTACACACCCCACAGCAATGTATGAGAGTTTTAGTTGTTACACGGCCTTGTTAACATTTGCTATTATCTATCCTTTTCTTTTTAGCCATTCTGGTGGGTGGGGGCAGTATTACATTGAGGTTTTAATTTGTATTTCCTGATGGCTAATGAAATTGAGCACTTTTTTGCCACTTGGATATCATCTTTTATGAAGAATTTTTTCAAGTCTTTTTCTACTTTCTTTGCTGTGTTGTCGCTCTTCCAGTTTTTACCCTTTTAGAAGCAGATCAAAAAAGGAAACAAGGATGAGAAAAAACTGATTAAAAGTCACTTCTGCATGTTAGACACTGTGCAGACGTATTTCATTTACTCTGTGTGACATTCTTATCATATCATATCATTTTACAGATCCATTCACATTTCTCAAAAGAAATGAAGTGTCTGCCATATTGTCTGGCACAATACTTGGCTCTGGAGATACAATGAAACTCATGATCAAGAAGGTCCCTCCTATGGGACCATCTTGCTGTGGGGGATAGTCAGGTAAAGGGAAGATACAGTGTGTCCTGTGGTCATCATAGAAGTGGCTCAGAGTGTTAACTTAATGGGTTAACTCAGACCCGGGGAAGGCAAGATTTCCTAAAGGAACTAAAAGGACCTGAAATGACCAGGTGCGGGATAGAAGAATGGAGATGATGGGTTGGGAAGATGAGGAATGAGGCCGGAGAGGTAGGCAGACAGCAGACCCTAGAGGGCCTAGTATGAAGTCTGAATTTACCCTGAGATTGGTGGGAAGGTTTTCAGTTGTGGGATGGCAGCTGAGATGTCCCAGTTCTGGAGCTGCAAGTGAGGTCAGCTATGACCATAATTCAGAGCAGCAGAAACAGGAGCCTGAACTAGAAAAGGATCAGGGGAAAGAGAGAAATGGAAGAGATAAAGAAATCAGTGTAGAAATCAGCAGGACTTGGTGACTGCTGTGCTGTTAGAGAATTCCAGCATGGCTCACAGGGTTTGTGCTGGGCAGCACTGATGTGACATGCCACCGATGACTCAGTTGCCCACGACAGAGAACTGAGGTTCACACCAGCAACTTGTCCAAAGTCAGTCATCTTGTCAGTAGTAGAGCTGTGGCTCAAACTCATCCCTGTTTGATGACTTTCTAACTGTAGTGATTTCAGAATTTTCCTGTTCAAGATTGTCTAGACAATAGTCATGAACAGCTTTAGTCAAAGCACACATAAGCTTCTGCAGTTCATTTGAAAGAAATGTTAAGAACCTCGCCACTCAATTCCCTGGTGCAGAGAGCTATTTGCTATCCCCAAAGGCAGCCAAAGGATCAGGAAAGAATCATTAATCTGAGTCGGGAAACCTGTGTTCAAGTTCTGGTCCTGCCACCTCACATACCTTAAGGCTCTGGGCCTCGGTTTCCCAATCTAAGAATTAATGGGCCGTGCTGGCTGATCTCCAAGAGCCTTATCAGCATTGACTTTTAAGATTCTACATGTCTGGGGAGCAGGAAATGTGCTTAAACATGTAGGGTTGTAGGCCTAAGGCATTCTGGAGACCATTTAGTTAAACTTTCTAAATAATATGTTCTCCTCCTCTATTGGGGTCCCAGCTGTGACCCATGTAAGTTGGGACATGCACAGACCTATGGCACATTGATCAAGCCAGAGTTTGTGAGTGGGGCTGTAGAGAGGAATCTTTGAACACTCTTTAGTAATCAGTGTGTAATGAGGATTCAGAGCCTCTCTGTCTTTGCAGACACTGGGAAATTAGCAAGATGTGTGTCACCCACAGGAAGCCAGTGGGAATGTCAGGGACTCCAAAGAAGAGAGATCAGCCCTGTGAAGAGTCAGGCATTCCAGAGAAGGGAGGGAAGTGAATGCATGGCTGAGAGTTAATCCTGACTCAGTCTCTAAAATGTGTTCCTGGTTTCACAGGAAAAGGGTACACAGGAAAGATGAAGCAAGAGTTCAAGCCCTTAAAGACTTAAACAGAAGACCAGACACCATAAAACTTCTAGGAGAGAACATAGGCAAAACATTCTCTTACATAATTCATTCCAATGTCCTCTTAGGTCATTCTCCCAAGGTTAGGTCAGTCTCCCAAGACAAAAGATATAAAAGCAAAAATAAACAAAAGGAACCTAATAAATCTTACAAGCTTTTCTATAGCAAAAGAAACCATCAACAAAAAGACAACCTATGGACTGGGAGAAAATATTTGCAAATTATACAACCAGCAAGAGCTTAATTTCCAAAATACAAATAGTTCATACAACTCAACCCCAAAAAACCAAACAACCTAATGAAAAAATGAGTAGAAGATCTAAATAGACATTTCCCTGAGGAAGACATACAGATGGCCAGCAGGCAGAAGAAAAGATGGTCAATGTCTATAATTATTAGAGAAATGCAAGTCAAAACTACAATAATGTACCACTTCATACCAATCAGAACGGCCGCTATTTAAAAATCTACAGATAACAAATGTTGGAGAGGGTGTGGAGAATAGGGAACCCTCCTACACTGTCGGTGGGAATGTAAATTGGTATAACCACTTCCCTAATGAAAAAATGAGTAGCAGACCTAAATAGACATTTGCAGCTTCCCTGATAGCTCAGAAGGTAAAGAATCTGTCTGCCAATGCAGAGGACCCTGGTTCAATGCCTGGGTTGGGAAGATACCCTGGAGAAGGGAATGGCAATCCACTCCAGTATTCTTGCCTAGAGAATTCCATGGACAGACCATGGGGTTGAAAAGAGTCAGACATGACTGAGCGACTTTCACATAGCCACTATGGAGAACAGTATAGAGGTTCCTGAAAAACTAAAAATAGAGTTGCCATATGGTCCAGCAATCCCATTCCTGGGCCTATATCCAGAGAAAAGAAAGAAAGTGAAGTCGCTCAGTCATGTCCAACTCTTTGTGACCCCTTGGACTGTAGCCTACCAGGCTCCTCCATCCATGGGATTTTCCAGGCAAGAGTATTGGAGTGGGTTGCCATTTCCTTCTCCAGGGGATCTTCCCTACCCAGGGATCGAACCCATGTCTCCCACATTGCAGGCAGACGCTTTACCATCTGAGCCACCAGAGAAGCCCATATCCAGAGAAAACTATAATTCAAAAAGATACATGCACCCCTAGATTCATAATAGAACTATTCACAATAGCCAAGACATGGAAGCAACCTAAATGCCCATCAACTGATGAATGGATAAAGAAGATGTGGTGCATATACACAATGGAATATTATTCAGCCATAAAAAAGAATGAGACAATGCTATTTGAAACAACATGGAATGGACCTAGAGATTTATCATACTAAATGAAGTAAGCCAGAAAGACAAATACCATATAATATCATTTATATGTGGAATCCATAATAAAAATGTGACACAAGTGAACCTATCTAAAGAACAGAAACAGAGTCAAAGACATAGAGAATTTGTGGTTGCCGAGGGAGGGAGTGTGGGAGGGGAGGACTTGAAGTGTGGGATTAGCATACTAGTATGCGTGTGTGTGCAGGCCAAGTCACTTCAGTCATGTCTGACTCTTTGTGACCCTGTGGGTTGTAGCCCACCAAGTGCCTCTCTCCACTGGATTCTCCAAGCGAGGCTACAGGAGTGAGTTGCTATGCCCTCCTCCAGGGGATCTTCCCAACCGAGGGATTGAACCTGTGTCTCCTGAGTCTCTTGTATTGGCAGGTGGGTTCTTTACCACTAGTGCCACCTGGAAACCCTGAACTATTATATATAGGGTGGATAAACAACAAGGTCCTACTGTTTAGCACAGGGAACTATATTCAATATCCTTGATAGCCATAATGGAAAAGAACATACACACATGTAAAACTGAATCACTTTGCTGTACAGCAGAAACTAACACATTATAAATCCACTACACTTCAATAAAATAAATTTTAAAAGTTTTGAGCCTTTTCCCCATTGCTCCTCTCCCTCAGTCCCTTCAGAGCACCTTCCCAGCTCTCTGCTCCCGCAGCATTAGCATGAGTATTGTGGCTGTCACTGGGCTCAGAGAGTGATGTGACTTGCTACAATCTCATAAGAGAAGAAGACAGAAAACACTCTAAGTTCAGAGTAAAGAAAAATTATATCTGGTCGAGAGATGGGAAGACTTTGTAAAAGCAACACCTTAAATTTCATCAGTAAGAATTTGTTGACAACCATGTTTGCATGCCCACTCTTCTGGGCATCATACCTCCCCTGAGATGAAAACAGGAGGGATGCAGACTTGGATCATTAGCCTCCAGATCAGAGGAGGTGACAGACTAGCAAATTACGATCACAGTGTAGCATGAGAGGCTCTGGGAACCCAGAGGAGGGCCACTAAAGCTCCAGCCAGGCATTCCAGGAAGGCTTCCTGGAGGAGTTGGTGCTTGAGCTGATTTTTGAAGGACAGGTTTGAATTATTCATGTAGGAAAGAGTGTGTGGGTGTGTAAGGGAGGTATTGAAGCCATTACAGCGTTTTGTAAGGTCCAAAACCCTTATCCATCCATTATTTCATTTGGTGATGATATGATGCTTATTGAGAAATTCACAGATGAGAGTTTCTTTTGGACCTCCTGACCATTGAGGGACTAGGATAGGAGGCTACCCTCATCATTACAGTAGGAGAATCAGAGATCCTCACTTGACAAATACAGTGGTTATGGAAGGAATCTTCTCTGGTGCTTGGACTCTGCCCACAATTTCTCTCAGTCTCTCTGGTAACAAGTGAAATGGGTGGAATTTTCTCTATGGAGGAAGAAAATAAGGCATAGGGAGAGTGACTTTTCCAACCATACTTGTGTACGTAATGACTAAGCAAGGGTTCAACATTTTTAAAGACTTTCTGGATTAAGGTGAAGACTCCATTAATGAGCAGTCCTCCTAGAGCAGGGCTTTCTTTTACTGCATCCTCCCGCACAGGAGGGATTATTATGATACTGTTGATGGACCTCACCCACTCCCTGTTTAATCCTGTTGTTTGGCTGTCATAACCCAGCAATATTAAAGACAATGAGATTATTTTAGTTTGGGAATGGATGAGTATAACCATGTCATCCTAGCAAGCTTCTCCTATGACTACTTAACTCGTGTCACCAGAGCTGATGCTGTCCAGGGCTTAAGCACACTGTGAACCTCATCTTTCTGGTTGTATTTCAAGCAATGACCCAGAGAGGAGGGTTCAGAACTTTGCCAGTGTCCCCTAAACCTTCCAAGATGTGCTAATCGATTCCAACACACATAGTAGATCCCAGGTAAAGGGGTCTATGTGTTAAAGATAATTTTTCACCAGTGAATCACAGTATGCAAATTGTGATGATTGCGAAGGACATGTTCTAGTCCAGAATATTGTTTTAATGATCAGTTTTTTAAAAATTAGATAGTTTTAGAAATTTCTTTGTAACTAAAATAGATGTTGCTGTACTATGAAGAGAAAAAACAAAGCTATAAATTTGAGATGAAAGGGGAAGCTAGTGTTTAATTCTGGAGAGGCAAAGGAGACTTTTTTTTTTTAAAGAAATTAAGATGTAATTTATGTACAGTGCAACACACCATTCTTATCAAACATTTCTCCAACTCTTGGCAAATGTGTGTGTGTGTGTGCACACGCTTAATCATGTCCTACTCTTTGCAGCCCCATGGACTGAAGCCTGTCAATGGAACTTTCCAGGTAAGACTACTGAAGTGGGTTGCCACTTCCTACTCCAGGGGATCTTTCCAACCCAGGAATTGAACCTGGGTCTCTTGCATCTCCTGCACAGGCAGGCGGATTCTTTACCACCACGCCCCCTGGGAAGCCCTGACAAACGTATACAGCATGCAATCACCACCACAGTGTAGGCATAGAACAGTTCCGTTACCTCTCAGCTTTTCTACCATCTCTTTAGAGCCAAGCTCCCACCATCTTTAGCCCCTGACCTGCTTTCTCTCCCTATAGTTTTGCCTTTTTTGTGATGCATCATAATAGAATCACACATATGTAGCTTTTGAGAGACTTTTCTTTTTTAAATTAATTTATTTATTTTTAATTGGAGGATAATTGCTTTACAATGTTGTGTTGTTTCTGCCGTACAACACAAATCAGTCATAACTATAACTCTCTCTCTCTATATATATATATATATATCTCCCCTCCCTCTTGAGAGTCCCTCTCACTCACTCCCATCCCACTCTTTTAGGTCTTCACAGAGCACTAAGCTGAGTTCCCTGCTCTTTGCAGCAAGTTCCCACTAGCTATCTATTTTACAAGGTAGTATATATACGTTAATGGTACTTTCTTAATTCGTCCTACCTTCTCCTTCGCCTATAGTGTCCATGAATCTGTTCTCTACATCTGCATCTCTATTCATGCCCTGCAAACAAGTTCATCAGCATAATTTTTATAGATTCTATATATATATGTGTTAATCTGCAAAATTTGTTTTCTCTTTCTGGCTTACTTCACTCTGTATAACAGGCTCTAGGTTCGTCCGCCTCAGTTCAACTGAATCACATTTGCTCCTTTTTATGGCTGAGCATAATATTCTATTTTATATATGTACCACACTTCTTTATCTATTCATCTGTCCATGGTCATCTATGTTGCTTCCATGTCCTGACTATTGTAAATCGTGCTGCAATGAACATTGGGGTACATGTGTCTTCTTGAACTATGATTTTCTTAGGGTGTATGTCCAGTAATGGAATTGCTAGGTTATATGATAGCTTTATTACTAGCTTTTTAAAGGAATCTCCATACTGCTCTTTTCACTGCATGCTTTTTCATATCTCTTTAATTTTGCACTGTGTATTCAAAAAACAGATATTATTTTTGGATAATAAAAATCATACTTCCATGTCAAATCCATATTAAAGAGGAAAGCCAGTGAAAATTTAAAAATACTTAGAACTGAATAATAAGAAAGTATTAATGAAGTACCATTAAAGAAATGAGTTTTGATATTATCACATGCAGTGGAAGTAATGGAAACACATGGATGCAGTAAAAGTGATACTTGAAGGAAAATTCATAGCCTTAAGTGCATTTACCAGAAAAAAACAGCAAAAAAATTTTAAGACCCTAAACCTATTTTAAGAGCCAGAGAAAGGAAACAAGGTAAATCCAAAGAAACTAGAAATAGAAACTAGTATAAAAATAAAGATAATTATTGAATAATTAATGAATAAGGACAAAAATTAGATGGCAGTAATAAAGATGCATATGATTTGCATAATGATGTACAAACCAACTTAGGGTGGTGGAGTGAACATTGAACTTAATACCTTTGAACTTCAGTTTCCTCATCTTTCAGATGGACACAGTAATGCTGGCGTCTGCCCAGCAGTAGGTAAGATTTCCCCTAGTAAGGATTTGGCCTTGATAACACTTCCTTTTCCGTGTGCATCAGCATAAAAGGTCATTAGAGTGAGGATTATGGTATGCTGTTAAGGGAGTTTCACATCAAGATGTTACATTTGTGTTCCCTTACCTGAATTTTTCTTCTCTTCTTAAATCTTTCCTTTCCTCCTCTGCTGTTGCCTATTCTAGAGAAGCACTTCAGGAAAAGGACACTGGGGCCGCTGAACCCTCAGTCAGGCCAGTGGGAGCTCACACGCTGGATTCTGGATGCCCTGAGATACAAACTAAAGACCTGTATTTGGAGGCCAGGGTTTCCAACCACATTTACCACCTTCTAGCTGTGCAGGTATAAGCAAAGCTTTTAATCATTTTGAGTTTTGTGTCTGTATCAAATGGGATCATAATAACGCCTATATTATAGGGTAATTACAAGAATCAAATGGGATGATACATGAAAATATGTGATAAATTTGCCAAGTGCTATAAAAATGTCAGTTATTATGGCAATTATTGTTATGAAAACTTATTCACCAAGAGTATACTCCAAAAATACTTCCTTGGTTCGAATATGACTTCTGTGCTTGTGGCAGTTGGAATTGGGGTGGTTGTTCTTCTGGTTAGATGCCTGGCCTGCTGGGTTGGCTGGTCAGCCACCCAACAAGCTACCAATACTTCAGTGGATTTCCCAGCTTTCTAGGTATATGGTTAAAGAGACTGCAAAGGAAACCTTAGGGAAAGGATTAAGGTAGAAAAAAGAAGGAGGAATCTTTTTGTTGTTGCCAAGAAAGTTAATTACCCTTACCTTTATTTCCTAGTTTCTCAGCTAGACTGAAAAAGTAATTTTTGCTGAAAGGTTAGCAATTCATATATAATTCTTTTTGGTTAATTTTTAAGGCTTTTTTCTTTTTTGTACAACAAAGTGATTTGATACTTTTATGCATTATAAAATAATCACCATGATAATCTAGCAGTTATCCTCTCTCACCATACAAAGTTATTACAATATTATTGGCTATATTCCCAATGTTGCACATTACATCCCTGTGGCTTATTTTATAATTGGGAGGTTGTATCTCTTAATCTCTCACCTATTTTACTCATCTCCTGTAACCCTGCAATAATTCTTTTTCTAAAGCTTCTGTAATCTAGATTGCAATAGAGCCCAATAGATTTATAATGTAAGCCACAAAGGGAAGCCATACATGGAATTTAAAATTTTCTTGCCATATTAAAAAAGAAACAAATATGATTGATTTTAACAGTATTTTATTTAACCCAGTATATCCAAACTATTATTGGTTGAACATTATTGATTGAACAATAGTTTTTTAAAAATTAGTAATGAGATATTTTACAGGTTTTTTTTTTCATACAAAACCTTCAAAATTTGAGCTTCCTCTATAGCCCATCTGTTTGGACCTGCCACATTTTAGCTTTTTGTAGAGCCCAGTCAGGGTAGAGAAACATGTACCAGATTTGAGTTCCTTCAGTCATTCATTTATCAAGTATTTATTTATCAAGCACCTACCAGTGCTATGGGCTTGGCTCTGCAGCCACTTTACTCAATGAATGTGGGCGAGTTATTTCTCTTCTTTGGGCTCCAGATTCCCTGTTTCACCTTTGAGAAAATTAAGATATCCATGTAGGAAAGAGAGAAACCCAGCTGGAGGAAAATGCATCTGAAAATCATTAGCTTACTTGGTGGAGTTTTGAAAGACCATCGGCACCAGTCACTTTCATTGATAGTTGGATGGCACTCTCACAATCCCTTTATTGTTAATGTCAAAACTTGATTGACCCCACAGGAATTTACTGGAGGAATTAATTACACAAGTCTTATCCATGGAAATGGTGATTTGTCATGTTGATGGTGTTACTCAGGACCCAGATTTCTTCACCAATGTTTTATGGACCATACTTTTAGGGACATCTAAGGAAGAACTAATAAAAACAAGTCATAAATTCCTTTGTGCTTTAGAAATGTTAAGTAATCCTTCCCATCTATCAGTAGGTCTAACTGCAGGAAGTTGTCTGGGAGGTGTTGCAAGGAGTGGTGTACTATCTCAGTACCGTCATCAGGCTTGGAAATAAAGTCATATTCATTAACTTGTAGGTGGCCATGACTTAGAATGACTGCAGCTTAAACAAAAAAGGAAATAGAGCTATACTTCCTGATAACAGGGTGGCATTAGCCAGACAGCTAAGCTATCAGGTGAAATCAGTTTTTAACTTCTGTGTTGGGAGAATGATTCTCACAGGTATTTAGAAAGAGAGAGAACGACTCTTAAAAAATAAAAGTGTTGGAAACTTATTTAGTAGATACTGATCAGAATATCAAATATCACTTGTGGTTGCAGCCCAAGCCAGTATTGGTAATTGAGAGGCATGGAGATAGGCAGGCATCACAAGGGCTAACTCAAGTTCAGGTGGTAAGCATAGAAAAATAATACCTGAAAAATAGTACCTGCTCTTTAACTTTGCAAAGATCTTTCGCAACATTGTCTCACTGGAGCATCACAAAAGCTCTTCATGGTAAGATACGGAGGCAGGACCACAGTGAATGACAAAGATGTCTCTAAGAGTGACAAAGTTTGTTGTGTTTGTTGTCACTACTTCTTGCTGCCTTCCTCAGCTTCCCCAGAACAGAAAAGTGGCCTTGATGCCTTATACAACTTGGGGCATGTGAAGAGCTTCTTAGAAGACTGTATGTCTACAGAGATCCCAGCAACTAGACTTCCAGCTAATTGCTGAAAGAGAACTCAAGTATAGAAGTAGGTCAGCCTCTGTTCTCTGATATATGTGTTGACTTTTCACTTTGGACAGGATGGAAGAAAGGGTGATTTTTCCAGTGATGTCAGCCACAGAAGACGTAGGATCATTGCTAAGATACAGTTCCCTAGAACTGGACATAATGGACTTTATTAGAAAGGAAAACAAATCTTAGATCCCATCTTATGTATAATAACCCATTCCTTCCCAAAGCACTTTATAATTTATAAAACTTTTTCAGACATATCTCAACCAGTTCATATGTGTAGCAACTTCACAAGTAGAGAAAGTTATTACTTCTTGCCTACAATGCTCTGTTGAGTTGAGTTAATGAATAAATGAATCTCCATGTTATGGATGAGAAAATTGAGGTCTGAAGTGGGGAGACACAAGACTGAATCCCTTATTTTCTGAGTTTAAGTCTGATCCTGTTCCTATACGAGTTCTCCCTTAAGATATGGTTTCTGAACCTGCACCATGGAATATCAGTGGGGGAAACAGTCAGACTTTCCATGATGTGAGGATCTGGGGTTATCTCAAGTCTCTCCTGTCATTCCCAATCATTTCTATAAATTAAATCATTATTCACTCTCTCTGGAAGAGCAGTAAAAAGATCAACTTGGCATTCTGCTTCCTAAATAGCCCAAGGCAGAGTGAAGATGGCAGTGAACAGTAGCCAAATTTCTAATCATCTCATCAAGAATCCAGAGCAGAGGAATTAATCCAAGAGCCATCAATCACAGGTGTAAAATAAAGCCAACTTGGCAAAGAAAGTGGGGGAAGTACACATACACAAACACGCACACACACACACAAACATGCACACACACACGTAAAATCCCCCAGCAGCACCTGGTACTGAAATCCCACTTTATAGGACAGATGCCTTAACAAGGGAGATACTGTTTATTTATTCTCCAGGAATTTCAAGGATGAAGCAAGAAGTGTTAAAAGAAGTTTAAAACTCCCAGTGTTTATAAAGAGGCCTCAAAGGAGGAATGATGGCCAATGATGAGAGAAAAGATGTAATTTTTTTTTTATAAATCCAAAGATGTTTGGATAGTGATTTCTTTCAGGAAGGTTTCAGGCACTACTGGGCACCCAAAAGGGCAAGCATCTTCTATTAGGGATTTTCTAGAAATCAAGTCTCCAAACTGAAAGTGCCCTTCCTGAAATTGACTTTCTAGGGTAACCTGCTTGACCCTGGTTTGTCTGCCAACTGTTTTCAAAACGTTTCTGTCATGGTCCTCGAGCTTCCACTTGTTCCACAGTGGTGGACAAATCCACCATCCTTTGAAGTGTTGTTTCTCTTGATCTGAGTTCTGGAAAGTGTTGCCCTTATGTTGAGCCCAACCTGCCACCCTGATACTTCTACACTGGAGCTCATTCCAAACAAAGACAATCCCTCTTCAACATGACAGCCTGTCAGCTGCTGAAGACCTTAATTGTGATGCTTCTGTCTCATGCAGCCACTCAGCTCTACACAAGTATCTCAGTCAGAGGGGACTCCCTGAAAACATTCCAAGAAGAATTGGGTTTCCAGTCCCATTGTCATCATGGCTGTCCTCCTGTCCAAATTTCAGAACTGAAACTGGGCTCCAAAGATAGTCTGAACTGCAGAGGGCACTTTCTCTAGATTGGCCCCTCGTTGCCTACCTCCGACCTCAGAAAAACGCCCACTGAGAGGGGAGTGCGTGCAAGATGGAAGGATGGTCTCTGAGCTCAGGAAACTTTAGAGCTTTAGAAATGGCAGG
Organism: Bubalus kerabau; assembly: GCF_029407905.1. Classification (NCBI taxonomy): domain Eukaryota; kingdom Metazoa; phylum Chordata; class Mammalia; order Artiodactyla; family Bovidae; genus Bubalus; species Bubalus kerabau. The sequence continues at coordinate 53,362,931 of NC_073636.1, read as the reverse complement.
GTCCATGACCTGGGACTGTTCTGGGTTGTCACAGAACAGGCAGCACCATGTCAATACCTCAATGCTCTGGCCATCAGTTCCTGGTGCTGGCCCCTGCCTGTGGCTGTGGGCCCAACAGAGGGTGAGGGGCTATGTTCTTCAGAGGGTCCTTCAGGGCAGGCTGGTTCTCCTTCCTGCAGCTTGGGCAGTTGCCCCATCAGGCCTAGTCTCACTCTGGCAGGTTAGTTGAAATTTAATTTATTCTCTGCCAATAGCATGGTCTGTCCAGACTGAGCCTTGAGTCTCCTGAACACAGATTCTGTAATCTCAAGACAGAAAACATGGCAGGTAAATGGCCAGGGATTAAATGGATAAGGCTGTAGAACAGGGCAGTGAAAGACAGAAGGACATCAGCTATGCTTTGTCTTTGATATGAAACTCCTTTCCATGGATCATTTACTGATAAACATCACAAACCCAACCTCTTTCTTCTTAGATATGAGGAACCAGGCCCAGAGAGAGGGGAAGTGACCCCTGCACCCCAACAAGGGCACACAGTGCTGTGCAGGCAGAGTCTGAGAAGGGCTCAGTACCCACCTCTGGAGTCCAAAGCAGTTAGTCTTGTTTTCCTAGGACCTACTGAGAAGGGCCACCCAAGATGGATGGGTGATGGTGGGGAGTTCTGACAAAAAGTGGCCCACTGGAGAAGGAATGGCAAACCACTTCAGTATTCTTGCCTTGAGAACCCCATGAAAGTATGAAAAGGCAAAAAATATGACACTAAAAGATGAACTCCCCAGGTTGGTAGGTACTCAATATGCTATTGGAGAAGTTACTGGATAAATAGTTCCAGAAAGAATGAAGAGACTGAGCCAAAGCAAAAACAACACCCAGTTGTGGATGTGACTGATGATGGAGGCAAAGTCCGATGCTATAAAGAACAATATTGCATAGGAACCTGGAATGTTAGGTCCATGAATCAAGGTAAATTGAAAGTGGTCAAACAGGAGATGCCAAGAGTGAACATCAACACTTCATGAATCAGTGAACTAAAACGGACTGGAATGGGTGAATTTAATTCAGATGACCATTATATCTACCACTGTGGGCAAGAATCCCTTAGAAGAAAGGGAGTAGCCCACATAGTCAACAAAAGAGTTCGAAATGCAGTACGACAGAATGATCTCTGTTTGTTTCCAAGGCAAACCATTCAATATCACGGTAATACAAGTCTATGCCCCAACCACTAATACCAAAGAAGCTGAAGTTAAACAGTTCTGTGATTACCTACAAGACCTTCTAGAACTAACACCACCACCAACAACAAAAAAGATGTCCTTTTAATCATAGGGGACTAGAATGCAAAAGTAGGAAGTCAAGCAATACCTGGAGTAATAGGTTAGTTTGTCCTTGGAGTACAAAATGAAGCAGGGTACAGGCTAACAGTTTTGCCAAGAGAATGCACTGATCGTAGCAAACACCCTCCTGAAACAACACAAGACACGACTCTACACATGGACATCACCAGATGGCCAATACCAAAACCAGATTGATTACATTCTTTGCAGCCGAAGATGCAGAAGCTCTATATAGTCAGCCAAAACAAGACTGGGAGCTGACTGTGGCTCAGATCATGAACTCCTTACTGCCAAACTCAGACTTAAATTGAAGAAAGTAGGGAAAACCACTAGACCATTCAGGTATGGCCTAAATCAAATCCCTTACGATCATATAGTGGAAATGACAAATAGATTCAAGGGATTAGATCTGATAGACAGAGTACCTGAAGAACTATGGATGAAGGTTCTAATCTAGAGATCTCTTCAAGAAAATTAGAGATACCAAGGGAACATTTCATGCAAAGATGAACACAATAAAGGACAGAAATGGTATGGACCTAACAGAAGCATATTAAGAAAGATATGCAGAAGATAACAGAAGATATTAAGAAAAGCTGGCAAGAATACACAGAACTATACAAAAAAATATCTTAATGACCCAGATAACCACGATGGTGTGATCACTCATCTAGAGTCAGACATCCTGGAGTGTGAAGTCAAATGGGCCTTAGGAAGCATCACTACAAACAAAGCTACCGTGGAGGTGATGGAATTCAGCTGAGCTATTTCAAATCCTAAACGATAATGCATTAAAGTGCTGCACTTAATATGCTAGCAAATTTGGGAAATTCACCAGTGGCCACAGGACTGGAAAAGGTCAGTTTTCATTCCAATCCCAAAGAAAGGCAATGCCAAAGAATGCTCAAACTACCAAGCAATTGGATTCATTTCACATGCTGGCAAAGTAATGCTCAAAATTCTCCAAGCTAGGCTTCAGCAGTACTTGAACTGAGAACTTCCAGATGTTCAAACTGGATTTAGAAAAGACAGAGGAATCAGAGATCAAATTGCCAACATCTGTTGGATCATAGAAAAAGCTAGAGAATTCCAGAAAAGCATCTATTTCTACTTCATTGACTATGCTATAGCCTTTGACTGCATGGATCACAACAAACTGTGGAAAATACTTGAAGAGATGGGAATACCAGACCACCTTACCTGCCTCCAGAGAAACCTGTATGCAGGTCAAGAAGCAATGGTTAGAACCAGACAAGGAACAACAGACTGGATCAAAATTGGGAAAGGAGTACATCAAGGCTGTATATTGTCACCCTGCGTATTTAACTTATATGCAGAATACATCATGCAAAATACCGGGCTGGATGAAACACAAGCTAGAATGAAGATTGCTGGGAGAAATATCAATAACGTCAGATATGCAGATTACACCACGCCTATGTCAAAAAGTGAAAAAGAACTAAAGAGCCTCGTGATGAAAGTAAAAGAGAAGAATGAAAATCTGGTTTAAAACTCAACATTAAAAAAATGAAGATCAGGGGGAGGAGCCAAGATGGCGGAGGAGTAGGACGGGGAGAACACTTTCTCCGCCACAAATTCATCAAAAGAGCATTTAAACGTCGAGTAAATTCCACAAAACAACTTCTGAATGCCGGCAGAGGACATCAGGCACCCAGAAAAGCAACCCAACTCTTCGAAAGGAGGTAGGAAAAAATATAAAAGACAAAAAAAGAGACAAAAGAGGGAGGGACGGAGTTCCATCCCGGGAAGGGAGTCTTAAAAAGAGAGAAGTTTCTAAACACCAGGAAACCTTCTCACTGCCGAATCTGTGCCGAGCTTTGGAAGCACAGAGGGCAACATAACAGGGAGAAAAAAATAAATAAACAATTAAAAATCTATTGCTAGCCCTACGGTAACTCCCCCAGCGGAGAAGCAGCGCAGATGCCTGCACATGCCATTAGCAAGCGGGGGCTGGGCAGGGAAGCGCGGCGCGGGCTGCATCGCTTCGAGTAAGGATCTGGCCCGAATGTCCTGAGCGCTATCTGAGCTAAATAATTTGGGCTAGCAAACCAGACTGTGGGATATCTACCACGCGAAAAGCCAGCCCTAACCTAAAACGCCACCAGGCCCGCGCACGGAACAAAGGACTGAACAGAGATAGCCGGCTGCAGACCTTCCCCCTCCGGTGACAGGCAGTCAGAGCCAGAAGGGGGCAATCGCAGCCCCAGAGAGACACTATCTATAAAACTGTAAGCAGGCTTCTTTGCTAACTAAAACTTCTTGGGGGTCTGGATGGTCAACATCTGCCTGAGAAGGTGCACCAGTTTTACACCCAGATAACCGAGTGGCAGGGAGGCGATAAGTTGCAGCATTGGCGCTCGCCAAACACCTCATCACCTGAGCTGCTTGGACCTGGGAAGAGCACAAAATGCAGGCCCAACCGAGTCTGCGCCTCTGAGGGCTACCCGAGTGCCTGAACCTGAGCGGCTTGGACCTGGGAGCTCAGCCCAGGGCCGGCCTCTGATTGTTCCCAGCGGAACAACCTAGAGCCCGAGCAGTGTGGGCAAGGAGGCTACACGCACCGTGAGCGGGGGCAGACCCAGTGCTACAGGCCATAGATTAAAACCCTGTGGTTACTACGGACTGCATAGGAAGGGGCCTATAGATCTTGAGAAATATTAAGTCGGACCAAGGAACTAGCCAAAAATGAACTGAACCCACAATACTCACAACAAAACCAGAGAAAGACCTAGATATATTTTTACTATTTTTACGATCAATCTTTCTTTCTTTTAAGTCCTCTATTGTCCTTTAATTTTCACTTTTATAACCTATTACTTTGCAAAAAAAAAAAAAGACCCTATTTTTTTTTCTTCTTCAGCAAACTTCATATATGTATTTGATAATTTTTTGACCGTGTTGTTTTTTTTTTTTTCTTTTTCTTCTTTTCTTTAACATTGTATTTTTGAAATTCCAAACTCTACTCTAGATTTTTAATTTTAGCCTTTTGGTATATGTTATCAATTTTGTACATATAGTGTTTTTTTTTTTATAATTTCTGTGACTTTTTTTTTCTTTTTTTCCCTCTGTTTCTTTCTCTTCTTCTTTTATATAACATCATATATCTGCAATTCCAAACTCTACTCAAGATTTTTAATTTATGCTTTTTGGTATTTGATATCAATTTTGTACCTGTATTTTCTTTATAATTTTTGCGACATTGTTTTTGTTGGTTTGTTTGTTTTCTCTCTTTATTTTTCTTCTTCTTCTTTTTTTTTTTTTAACATTGTATTTTTTAAATTCCAAACTCTACTCTAGATTTTTAATTTTTGCTTTTTGGTATTAGTTACCAATTTGTACCTGTAGTTTCTTTATCATTTTTGCGACCTTGTTTGTTTTTCTTTGTTCGATTTTTCTCTCTTTCTTTTCCTTCTTCTTTTCTTTAACATTGTATTTTTGAAATTCCAAACTCTACTCTAGATTTTTAATTTTTGCTTTTATGTATTTGTTACCAATTTTGTACCTTTAAGAACCCAATCTTCAGGACCCATTTTTCACTAGGGAACGAGATTACTGGCTTGACTGCCCTCTCTCCCTTGGACTCTCCATTTTCTCCACCAGGTCGCCTGTATCTCCTCCCTAACCCCTCTCTACCCAACTCTGTGAATTTCTGTGTGTTCCAAATGGTGGAGAACACTTAAGGAACTGATTACTGGCTGGATCTGTCTCCTTCCTTTTCATTTCCCCCTTTTATCCTTCTGGCCACCTCTGTCTCCTTCCTCCTTCTTCTCTTCTCTGTATAACTCCGTGAACATCTCTGAGCGGTCCAGTTGTGGAGTGCACATAAGGAAGTGACCACTGGCTAGCCCACTCTCTCCACTATTGATTCCACCTCATCTCATTTGGGTCGCCTCTAACTCCCTCCTCCCTCTTCCCTTCTCCATGTAACGCTGTGAACCTCTCTGAGTGACCCTCACAATAGAGAAACTTTTCATCTTTAACGTAGATGTTTTATCAATGGTGCTGTATAGAAGGAGAAGTTTTGAAACTACTGTAAAAATAAGACCGATAACTGGAAATAGGAGGCTTAAGTCCAAACCCTGACTCCAGGGAACTCCTGACTCCAAGGAACATTAATTGACAGGAGCTCATCAAACGCCTCCATACCGACACTGAAACCAAGCACCACACAAGGGCCAACAAGTTCCAGGGCAAGACATACCAAGCAAATTCTCCAGCAACAAAGGAACACAGCCCTGAGCTTCAAGATACAGGCAGCCCAAAGTCACCCCAAAACCATAGACATCTCATAACTCATTACTGGACATTTCATTACACTCCAGAGAGAAGAAATACAGCTCCATCCACCAGAACATCGACACAAGCTTCCCTAACCAGGAAACCTTGACAAGCCACCTGTACAAACCCACACACAGTGAGGAAACGCCACAATAAAGAGAACTCCACAAACTGCCAGAATACAGAAAGGACACCCCAAACTCAGCAATTTAAACAAGATGAAGAGACAGAGGAATAGCCAGCAGATAAAGGAACAGGATAAATGCCCACCAAACCAAACAAAAGAGGAAGAGATAGGGAATCTACCTGATAAAGAATTCCGAATAATGATAGTGAAATTGATCCAAAATCTTGAAATTAAAATGGAATCACAGATAAATAGCCTGGAGGCAAGGATTGAGAAGATGCAAGAAAGGTTTAACAGGGACTTAGAAGAAATAAAAAAGTGTCAATATATAATGAATAATGCAATAAGTGAAATTAAAAACACTCTGGAGGCAACAAATAGTAGAATAACAGAGGCAGAAGATAGGATTAGTGAATTAGAAGATAGAATGGTAGAAATAAATGAATGAGAGAGGATAAAAGAAAAATGAATTAAAAGAAATGAGGACAATCTCAGAGACCTCCAGGACAATATTAAATGCTACAACATTCGAATCATAGGGGTCCCAGAAGAAGAAGACAAAAAGAAAGACCATGAGGAGATAATAGTTGAAAACTTCCCTAAAATGGGGAAGGAAATAATCACCCAAGTCCAAGAAACCCAGAGAGTCCCAAACAGGATAAACCCAAGGCAAAACCCCCCAAGACACATAGTAATCAAATTAACAAAGATCAAACACAAAGAACAAATATTAAAATCAGCAAGGGAAAAACAACAAATAACACACAAGGGAATTCCCATAAGGATAACAGCTGATCTTTCAATAGAAACTCTTCAAGCCAGGAGGGAATGGCAAGACATATTTAAAATGATGAAAGAAAATAACCTACAGCCCAGATTATCGTACCCAGCAAGGATCTCAGTCAAGTATGAAGGAGAAATCAAAAGCTTTTCAGACAAGCAAAAGCTGAGAGAATTCTGCACCACCAAACCAGCTCTCCAACAAATACTAAAGGATATTCTCTAGACAGGAAACACAAAAACGGTGTATAAATTCGAACCCAAAACAATAAAGTAAATGGCAACGGGATCATACTTACCAGTAATTACCTTAAACGTAAATGGGTTGAATGCCCCAACCAAAAGACAAAGGCTGGCTGAATGGATACAAAAACAAGACCCCTACATATGTTGTCTACAAGAGACCCACCTCAAAACAGGGGACACATACAGACTGAAAGTGAAGTGCTGGAAAAAGATTTTCCATGCAAATAGGGACCAAAAGAAAGCAGGAGTAGCAATACTCATATCAGATAAAATAGACTTTAAAACAAAGGCTGTGAAAAGAGACAAAGAAGGTCACTACATAATGATCAAAGGATCAATCCAAGAAGAAGATATAACAATTATAAATATATATGCACCCAACACGGGAGCACCGCAGTATGTAAGACAAATGCTAACAAGTATGAAAGGAGAAATTAACAATAACACAATAATAGTGGGAGACTTTAATACCCCACTCACACCTATGGATAGATCAACTAAACAGAAAATTAACAAGGAAACACAAACTTTAAATGATACAATAGACCAGTTAGACCTAATTGATATCTATAGGACATTTCATCCCAAAACAATGAATTTCACCTTTTTCTCAAGAGCACATGGAACCTTCTCCAGGATAGATCACATCTTGGGCCATAAAGCTAGCCTTGGTAAATTCAAAAAAATAGAAATCATTCCAAGCATCTTTTCTGACCACAATGCAGTAAGACTAGATCTCAATTACAGGAGAAAAACTATAAAAAATTCCAACATATGGAGGCTGAACAACATGCTGCTGAATAACCAACAAATCACAGAAAAAATCAAAAAAGAAATCAAAATTTGCATAGAAACGAATGAAAATGAAAACACAACAACCCAAAACCTGTGGGACACGGTAAAAGCAGTCCTAAGGGGAAAGTTCATAGCAATACAGGCACACCTCAAGAAACAAGAAAAAAGTCAAATAAATAACCTAACTCTACACCTAAAGCAACTAGAAAAGGAAGAAAGGAAGAACCCCAGGGTTAGTAGAAGGAAAGAAATCTTAAAACTTAGAGCAGAAATAAATGCAAAAGAAACAAAAGAGACCATAGCAAAAATCAACAAAGCCAAAAGCTGGTTCTTTGAAAGGATAAATAAAATTGACAAACCATTAGCCAGACTCATCAAGAAACAAAGGGAGAAAAATCAAATCAATAAAATTAGAAATGAAAATGGAGAGATCACAACAGACAACACAGAAATACAAAGGATCATAAGAGAGTACTATCAACAATTATATGCCAATAAAATGGACAACGTGGAAGAAATGAACAAATTCTTAGAAAAGTACAACTTTCCAAAACTCGACCAGGAAGAAATAGAAAATCTTAACAGACCCATCACAAGCACGGAAATTGAAACTGTAATCAAAAATCTTCCAGCAAACAAAAGCCCAAGTCCAGGCGGCTTCACAGCTGAATTCTACCAAAAATTTAGAGAAGAGCTAACACCTATCCTGCTCAAACTCTTCCAGAAAATTGCAGAGGATGGTAAACTTCCAAACTCATTCTATGAGGCCACCAACACCCTAATACCAAAACCTGACAAAGATCCCACAAAAAAAGAAAACTACAGGCCAATATCACTGATGAACATAGATTCAAAAATCCTTAACAAAATTCTAGCAATCAGAATCCAACAACACATTAAAAAGATCATACACCATGACCAAGTGGGCTTTATCCCAGGGATGCAAGGATTCTTCAATATCCGCAAATCAATCAACGTAATACACCACATTAACAAATTGAAAAATAAAAACCATATGATTATCTCAACAGATGCAGAGAAAGCCTTTGACAAAATTCAACATCCATTTATGATAAAAACTCTCCAGAAAGCAGGAATAGAAGGAACATACCTCAACATAATAAAAGCTATATATGACAAACCCACAGCAAACATTATCCTCAATGGAGAAAAATTGAAAGCATTTCCTCTAAAGTCAGGAACAAGACAAGGGTGCCCACTTTCACCATTACTATTCAACATAGTTTTGGAAGTTTTGGCCACAGCAATCAGAGCAGAAAAAGAAATAAAAGGAATCCAAATTGGAAAAGAAGAAGTAAAGCTCTCAGTGTTTGCAGATGACATGATCCTCTACATAGAAAACCCTAAAGACTCCACCAGAAAATTACTAGAACTAATCAATGACTATAGTAAAGTTGCAGGATATAAAATCAACACCCAGAAATCCCTTGCATTCCTATACACTAATAATGAGAAAACAGAAAGAGAAATTAAGGAAACAATTCCATTCACCATTGCAACGGAAAGAATAAAATACTTAGGAATATATCTACCTAAAGAAACTAAAGACCTATATATAGAAAACTATAAAACACTGGTGAAAGAAATCAAAGAGGACACTAACAGATGGAGAAATATACCATGTTCATGGATTGGAAGAATCAATATAGTGAAAATGAGTATACTACCCAAAGCAATCTATAGATTCAATGCAATCCCTATCAAGCTACCAACAGCATTCTTCACAGAGCTAGAACAAATAATTTCAAAATTTGTATGGAAATACAAAAAACCTCGAATAGCCAAAGCAATCTTGAGAAAGCAGAATGGAACTGGAGGAATCAACCTACCTGACTTCAGGCTCTACTACAAAGCCACAGTTATCAAGACAGTATGGTACTGGCACAAAGACAGAAATATAGATCAATGGAACAAAATAGAAAGCCCAGAGATAAATCCACGTACATATGGACACCTTATCTTTGACAAAGGAGGCAAGAATATACAATGGATTAAAGACAATCTCTTTAAACAAGTGGTGCTGGGAAATCTGGTCAACCACTTGTAAAAGAATGAAACTAGAACACTTTCTAACACCATACACAAAAATAAACTCAAAATGGATTAAAGATCTAAATGTAAGACCAGAAACTATAAAACTCCTAGAGGAGAACATAGGCAAAACACTCTCTGACATACATCACAGCAGGATCCTCTATGACCCACCTCCCAGAATATTGGAAATAAAAGCAAAAATAAACAAAGGGGACCTAATTAACCTTAAAAGCTTCTGCACATCAAAGGAAACTATTAGCAAGGTGAAAAGACAGCCTTCAGAATGGGAGAAGATAATAGCAAATGAAGCAACTGCCAAACAACTAATCTCGAGAATATACAAGCAACTCCTACAGCTCAACTCCAGAAAAATAAATGACCCAATCAAAAAATGGGCCAAAGAACTAAATAGACATTTCTCCAAAGAAGACATACAGATGGCTAACAAACACATGAAAAGATGCTCAACATCGCTCATTATCAGAGAAATGCAAATCAAAAGCACTATGAGGTACCATTTCACACCAGTCAGAATGGCTGCGATCCAAAAGTCTACAAGTAATAAATGCTGGAGAGGGTGTGGAGAAAAGGGAACCCTCTTACACTGTTGGTGGGAATGCAAACTAGTACAGCCACTATGGAGAACAGTGTGGAGATTCCTTAAAACACTGGAAATAGAACTGCCTTATGATCCAGCAATCCCACTGCTGGGCATACACACTGAGGAAACCAGAAGGGAAAGAGACACGTGTACCCCAATGTTCATCGCAGCACTGTTTATAATAGCCAGGACATGGAAGCAACCTAGATGTCCATCAGCAGATGAATGGATAAGAAAGCTTTGGTACATATACACAATGGAGTATTACTCAGCCATTAAAAAGAATACATTTGAATCAGTTCTAATGAGGTGGATGAAACTGGAGCCTATTATACAGAGTGAAGTAAGCCAGAAAGAAAAACACCAATACAGTATACTAACGCATATATATGGAATTTAGAAAGAGGGTAACAATAACCCTGTGTATGAGACAGCAAAAGAGACACTGATGTATAGAACAGTCTTATGGACTCTGTGGGAGAGGGAGAGGGTGGGAAGATTTGGGAGAATGGCATTGAAACATGTAAAATATCATGTATGAAACGAGTTGCCAGTCCAGGTTCGATGCACGATACTGGATGCTTGGGGCTGGTGCACTGGGACGACCCAGCGGGATGGTATGGGGAGGGAGGAGGGAGGAGGGTTCAGGATGGGGAACACATGTATACCTGTGGTGGATTCATTTTGATATTTGGCAAAACTAACACAATTATGTAAAGTTCAAAAATAAAATAAAATAAAAAGAATAAAACACTGGCTAATTTAAAAGTGAAGACTGATACCCAGTCTTTTGGTCAAATAAACTCAAGTTAAAGGTTCAGCGTCACTACTTTAGTAACTCTGAAACTGGTCAAATTACTTAGTTTCTTGAAAAAAAATTAAAAAATTAAAAAATGAAGATCATGGCATCCGGTCCCATCACTTCATGGCAAATAGATGGGGAAACAATGGAAACAGTGAGAGACTTTATTTTCCTGGGCTCCAAAATCACTGCAGATGGTGACTGCAGCCATGAAATTAAAAGAGGATTGCTCCTTGGAAGAAAAGCTATCACCAATCTAGACAGCATATTAAAAAGCAGAGACATTGCCAACAAAGGCCCATCTAGTCAAAGCTATGGTTTTTCCATTAGTCATGTATAGATGTGAGAGTTGGACCATAAAGAAAGCTGAGTGCTGAAGAATTTATGCCTTTGAACTGTAGTGTTAGAGAAGACTCTTGAGAGTCTCTTGGACTGCAAGGAGATCCAACCAGTCAATCCTAAAGGAAATCAACCCTGAATATTCATTGGAATGACTGAAGCTGAAGCTGAAACTCCAATACTTTGGCCACCTGATGAGAAGAGCCAACTCATTGGAAAAGACCCTGATGCTGGGAGAGACTGAAGGCAGGAGGCGAAGGGGACGATAGAGGTCGAGGTGGTTGGATGGCATCACCAACTCAATGGACATGAGTTTGAGCAAATTCTGGGAGTTGGTGATGGACAGGGAAGCCTGGCATGCTGCAGTCCATAGGGTTGCAAAGAGTTGGACAAGACTGAGTGACTGAACTGAATGGGGAAGGCTCCATGGCCAGAGGCACTTGATTCAGTTCCCCCTTTCTTCACCCAATCCCCACAGGTAGGAGGCAGCCTCATAACCATCACATTTTGATTTTCCACCTCGATAGCCTAAGATCTCACACTGCACATGAACTGTGGGCAGTGCCCTCACTGGATCCCAGTGACGGGCGACCTCAGCCTCCAGGCCTCATGCCCCCATGTAGCCTGGACCAGATTAGTCACTGAGCTTTCTTTTCCAGCTCAGACTTTCCATGATCATTCTGTGGTCAGGCCAGGAATGTTTACTTACATTGCAGAGGGATTTCAACCACTGTCAGTGAATTCCTAAGGAATCTCTGCCTCTGCCAATTGCTTCTTTCACTGTCACGAGAGAAGGAAGGGCTTTGTGGATGTGACTGGAGGTCCTAAGGCAGCTCTGCTGTTCCTGTTGAGTGGGCCAGGGGCAGAGGCTCTAGCTTCCCATGGGCTGAGATGGCACCTCACAGGAGCCAGTCCCTGATCTGTTCAGTCTCCCAGGAAGCCTTCTCCAGGCCTTTGAGCCAGGTTCAAGGGAGGCCCACATGCTGCCACAGCATCGCCAGTGCCATCTCTGCACTGCCATGTGGCTGCCTCTCCATGGTGCCATGTTAACCCCAGCACCTGGCATGTGCTGGGTATTTACCTTATTCCTAACAACTAATGAAATGGGCAGAGCCTCTCCATGGAGACAGAAACACAGGACAGGAGTGAGGTCCTTGGGGTGCTTGGAATTACCCTGCTTCTGCTTATTGTATTACTTGGGCAAGTCTCCTGCCTCCTGTTTAATAAAGAAGTCTGATTAGATGAATATTTTCCAAAAAGGTTTAAGAACACAGGTCTCTTTGTATTTTTCAGCTTCCAAAATGCTCTAAAAACACTGGTTTCTTGGTATTTTTCAGGCAAAAAAACAGTAATTTAGATGATGTGGCATACTACAGCTCCCTCTCAGAGACTCATGTACACAGTAGGATATTAAAAGCTCTGAGAAATCCCAGAGAAAAGATGTCAATTTAATTTATTTAAACCAACTTTCTCCAAAATCTCCTGGCCCCCTCCTCCTCCCTGAAGAACTGGTGTATTGATGCACACAGCCTAGGGGATCCCAAACTAGACGATTTCCAAGTCCCCTCATAATATACCCTACCCAGAGACACGGTAGCCTGATGTAGGGAAAAGACCAGGGACTTTGGAGGCAGACAGAGCTGGGCTTGAATCCTGGCCCTGTTTTATGGTAGCTGTGCAGCCTTAAACAAGTCATTTAACTTTCTAGGCTTGGATGTCCTCATCTGTAAGATGAGTATGATAACACGTACTTGTTAAGGTTGTAGGTTGTTGAGAGAATTTAATGAAATAACAGGTATGAAGCACCTAGTACCGTGTGTGACACACAGGAGGCCCATAATAAATATCAGTTCCTTTGCCCCATTACTCCTGACCCTCTTCTCTCATCTCTCATCCCGCATCCCCCAGACCTAGAGCCAGCCATTGGCAGGGCAGAGAATGTAGCAGGAGGTACGCTGAGTCTAAGTCTGCACATGACCCTGACTGTGTTCTGTCAGTTTCATGGAAGGACCACATCTCAGCAGGACCAAGGTGAAGGGGCCAAGGGAGAGGCGGCAGAAGCTCCCGCCCTTCTTTGCCAAGCAAGTGTGTTCTCTCTGTACTAGGCAACCAGATGCTGTTGGTAGAAAGAAAAGATTAAGAATGCTGTCAAACTGTTCCAGAAGAAACGGCTACTGTCATAAATCCACTACCTAAAATACCAAACTCTGCTCAAGTCCCAGCTTGAGGGCAAAGCCTTGACCTGTTTGCCCAGACCAGAAGCTGAAACAAAAGCAGTGGTCTGAGTGATGGCAGCAAAAAAGGGCAGGGTTCAAGATGGCTTCTAGGAGCCTTGGCACCAGGACAGCAGTTTCAGGATCTGCCCTTGGAGCAGAGCCTCCACTTGACAGACAAATCAAGCACCAGGTCTGTGCCAGGTACAGGGCTTGATCATGATGAAGGGAACCAGTTCTCCAGGGAGGCAAGAATGGGCTGTGGGGCTTGGCTCTTCCTAGGAACTGAGCAAGCTGGGTGGATGAATGCATTGAACTCTGCAGAAAGATCTTGTTTTTGTATATCTCCTTTCTTCCTTCCTTCCCACTGTAGGGCAGTGTTAAGAGAAAGAGCACGGGCCCTAGAAATGTAATTGGCTTCAATTCTTACTCTGCCTCTGCTAGTTTTGTGACCTTGAGCAAGTTACAACCCCTCTGAACCTTGGCTTCCTCATGTGTAGGAGGAGGACCATCATCCCTACACCAGAGAGTGGTAGCCAAGACTGAACAAGCTAATCTAGATGTATCCTGAAGTATGGCATGAGTAACTATGACATGGGGACAAATGTTTTTTTACTTCTAGTAGCTATATGTTGATTTAAATATGCACTAGAAAAATAACTAACCTACCAAGCCCTTCTATAGATGCCATTGATTGGTAGAAGGCTAAAGTAGCTATACAAGTTAAAGGAAAAAAATAAAAGAGAGCTGATTCAATGAAAAATACTAAGTAGATGATGGCATACCTGGTGTGTAGATATGGCAAAACCCGTGAATATGTTACGTGAGTGAACAAGGGTGGGAAACTGTCCAGAACCCAACACTGTGGCGGGCACATGGCAGGCCTTGAAGGGCTTTTCTCCTTTTTCCTCTTCTACTCCCAGGAGATGAAGAAGATCAAGGAAGGGAGGAAGGAGGGAGGAAGCAAACCTACTGACTTTTGTACCTACTTGATTTGTAAGTCTACTTTAGCCCTTACTTGCTGTTCCATAGTTTCCCTTTATGTAGGAGTTGCCTGCTTACCTCTGTTTCCTCTCAGACGCATCTCTTAGCTTTCCTACTAGAAAATGATTCTTGCCTAAGTCTTCTGATGTAACCAGGTATTGGAAATTCTAACAATACCTATATAATAAATTCTACCTATTCTAAATCCTCATCTGCAGCACCGTTCAACAATCCTTCGGAGCTTTGCACGAGAGAAACAGGTTTTTAAAAATGTATTATCATATTTAAGTACAAAAACTTTTCCAGTCATGTCACATAGAGATCATTTTATCCACTGCTCTGTATGGGTGCCAGTCTCTTGTTGCTCTCCTCAGCTATGGTAAGGTTAATACCCTTCCCACTGAAAGAGAGATCCATGGTTTATTGCCTTTGCCAATAACGAAAATGTTCGAGAGCCAAGTGGCAAAGCTGTTGCTGTTGGTATCTTTCACATAAACTACATCAAAAGAACCTGGATGTCTCTCCAGGTTGATGATCACACCAATTCTTCCCAGGTTAGCACCTCCAGTCACCATGCACAGGTTACCAGTGTCAAATTTGGTGAAATCAGTAATCTTGCCAGTCTCCAAGTTCATTTATAAGGTGTCAATGCACATTGATGAAGGGATCGGGGTAGCAGATGTGCGAGCATCATGGGTCCCCACAAGCTGAGGGGTTCCTTTTGTCCCCACAAAGATCTTTCTCACTTTGCACACTTGTACTTGCCCTTCCCAAGTGTAATTCTATGAACAACAAAGCAACCCTTGGTGTCATAGATCAAACAAAAATTCTCTTGAGTCTTATTAATGCTGATGACATCCATAAAACCAACAGGGTAGATTATATCAGAGCGGACTTTGCCATCAATCTTAATGAAATGTTGCATGCAAATCTTTACTTCATCTTCTTAAGTCTGTTGCTTAGAACTTAAGTCTGTTCCTTAGGAATATAATTAGAGGGAGACATTCCCTCAGTTTGTGGGGACTGGTAGATGGATGAGGGGCAAACACACCAGTCAATTTATCCAGCATCCAATGCTTTGGAGCTGCTATGCAATTCAGGTGCTTCTTGGGACCCTGAGGCTGTGCTAGGCACAAAGAGAGGGAGCTAAACATTTTAATGGATGTGAGAGAGAAAGAGAGAGAGCATGTGTTACTTATGGGAGGAGAGGAAGAAGAATTCAGGGGCGGGGAGATTGTGGGCCTTCAGACTCAGATCCTGGCTCTTGAGTCTATGGGACTGGCCTGAGTTGTCTTCCTGTTTCCTAATTGTTTTGGGTTTTTGTTTGTTTTCTCTCTTGAAGAAGTGGAAATTCAGAGAAAGGAAGTGATTTGCTCAAAAAACCAGCAACTTAAACCTGAATATCTCATTTCTTGGTCCTATTTCTTGCATTCTGTCATACTGGGGTACCTGGGCTTTCCAGTCCTAGGAGAACCAAAGCAGTTCTTAAGAATAACCTCAGATGACAGGAACAAGATGGTGAAAGAGTAAGACATGGAGCTCATTTTCTCTGCACAAAGATACCAAAACTATATCCACATGTGGAACAACTCCCAGACATTATAGAAAATATGTACTAAATATATATTTAAATGTATATATTTGAAGACAATACATGACCACTACATATATATCAGAATGACCCAAGTCGAGGACTCTGACAGCACCAAATGCTCGAGAGGCTGTGGAGCAACGGAGACTCTTATTTATTGCTCATAGGAACGCAAGCTGTCACAGCCACTTTGGAAGACACTTTTGCAATTTCTTACAAAACTAAACATACTCTTACTGTAAGGAACTGAAAATTTATGTCCACATGAAAACCTGCACACAGAAGTTTATGGCAGCTTTCTTCATAATTACCCCTTGGAATCAACCAAAATGTCCTTCTGTAGGTACATGGATAAATAAACTGTTTTATGTGAGGAAAATGAGATATCATTCAGCACTAAAGAGAAATGAGCTATTGAGTCATGAAAAGACATGGAGGAGATTTAAATGCATATTACTAATATAACCTAATTACTAATACAATCTGAAAAGGCTAAGCACTGTATGATTCCAACTATATGGTACTCTGGAAAGGAGAAAGCTATGGAGACAATAAAAAGGTCAGTGGTTGCAGGGATTGAGGAAGGGAGGGAAGAATAGGTACAGCACAGAAGAATTTAGAGCAGTGAAGCTATTTTGTGTGATACTATAATGATGGGTACATGTCATTATTCATTTATCCAAATCCACAGAATATATAAAACCAAGAGTGAACCCTCATGTAAACTATGGACTTTCAGTAATTATGATATGCCGATGTAGGTTCATCAGTTGTAGCAAATGTACCCTTTGGTGGGGGATGTTAATAGTGGGGGAGGCTATACGTGTGTTGGGGCAGAGGTGAATGGGAAGTCTCTGCACCTCTCCCTAAATTTGGCTGTGAACTCAAAACTGCTGTAAAAGATAGTCTTAATTTCAAAAAGACAGCACATACACTGATAATCACAAAGCTCGTATCCATTCTTACTAACAGAATCCCAATATTGCATGATGTGGCATGAGTCCCAGCCTCCCTTCAGTCCAAAATGACAGAGCCACACAGGTTCTGAGCAATGAGATGGAAGCAGAAGTAAGCTGAGGAGGGTTTCCAGTAAAGCTTTTTTAAGGGATCACAGTCAGCAGGCAATACTCTTTGCCCTTTCACCTTCCTGCCAGAAACACAGGGGTCATACTTGGAGCAGCTGTCTATGAGCTTGAGGCCTGATGCAGGCTGGAACCTCAGAAGGGGGAACAGAGAGCTGGGAGGATCCTGGGTCCTCGGTATCAACTCTGGACAGCCTGGCCCAGAATTCTTACTTAGTAAGAATACAAAAGATGTTTGCTTAAGTCATTATTTCTCAGGTCTCTTTTACATGCAACCAATTGACGTTCCTAACTTAATATGTATTCAGTAAACAAATTCAACGAGTATACAGTGAAAAGTCTGTGTCTTTGTTTCTTTAACCACCAGACTCTCCGTCTCTTCCCTAGAGGAAAATCACTGTTACTTAAACCTTTTCAGTTATTGTTTAAGCACATACAAGTATGTGCAGGCATCACTGTGTGCGTCTGTTTTTTCAGTGCTCTTTTGATGATCATTTAAATCTAGAATCCTAAACCTTAAGCAGAGAAGGCAATGGCACCCCGCTCCAGTACTCTTGCCTGGAGAATCCCATGGACCGAGGAGCCTGGTAGGCTACAGTCCATGGGGTCGCTAAGAGTTGGACATGACTAAACAACTTCACTTTCACATTTCACTTTCATGCATTGGAGAAGGAAATGGCAACCCACTCCAGTATTCTTGCCTGGAGAATCCCAGGGACAGAGGAGCCTGTTGGGCTGCCGTCTATGGGGTCGCACAGAGTCGGACACAACTGACGTGACTTAGCAGCAGCAGCAGCAAACCTTAAGACTTACAGGTGTGAAACATATGAAGATCATTTTGTTGAGATTCTCAGGGAGGCTCAGAGAAAGGACCACACTTGTTGACAATCACTGTGTCCAAATAAGCATTTGGATGAGAGTGTGTAGAATGTGTGATGGTGTGGGGGCTGAAGAGAAGCTTTGGCCTACTGACTGACACCAAGCCCCTCATTTCCAAGGTCTCCAATTGAGTTAGTGACAGAGCCAGGATTAGCACCCAAGTCTCTAGTCAATTTATTGCTCAAATGTCACTGAAACGTAATCATTAAGAACAGAGACTGTGAGCCAGAGGAAGTGCTCCTAGCTGCTTTCCTGGGACCAAAGCTGAAGAGAGGCCAGGTGTTTGGGGCCTGCTGGAAGCAGGTAGTGCCTAGGAAAAGCTTTATGCCAGAGGGATGCCAGGACAAGCCTGAGCCCTCTATAATTTATAGCTTTCTTTATAGATGAATGAAACTAAGATCTGAATCTGATGAATTAGGAAATCCCCACTTGTCCATGAGAATTAAAGAATCGTTAGTACCAGATGCAATTGGTGAAGATGAAAACTGCCAATTAAACCCATTTGCCAAGAACCAATAATTCAAACTAAAACAATTCACTCATAAGTCACATAGTGTTGAATCCATGTTCATTTCCCTATCCAGTATACAATAAGATCAAACCAGAATGGAAAGTGCACCCTTTGCACTCATTCAGAACTGCCTTGTTTGAAAAGGTGTGGATGACCCTGATGACTAAGCATAGTGGTTGCGTGGGAAAGAAAGACTGAGAGCTGGTCATGTGTGATCAAGCCTATTCCAGGCCTTTTCCCTGCTGAGAATGCCCTTTCCTCCAATTTTTGTTTGTTCATACCTACCTTTTAAGGTGTGGCTCAAATGTGTCTTTTCCATGAATCTTTCCTTGAGCCCCTTTCCACTGTGATTACTCCCATCTCGATGAGTTTGCAGAATGTTGCTGTACCATGTCATCCCATTTCTCTTCTCATCTCCTCTGTTAGACTATCAACACTTTAGAAGCAGGGGCTCTAAAGAATCTACCTGCGTTGCAGGAGACCTGGATTCAATCCCTGGGTTGGGAAGATCCCCTGGAGAAGGAAATGGCTACTCACTCCAGTATTCTTGCCTGGAGAATTCCATGGACAGAGAAGCCTGGTGGGTTACAGTCCATGGGGTCGCAAAGAGTCAGACACAACTGAGCGACTAACACTTTCACATTTCTTACATTTTATTAATACTTTTTTTAAGAAAAATAAAAACCTTCTTGTTACATAATTTTACTTGCCTGTTAATAATTTATTATTGCCAATTCATTCTAGACAGCAGACAATACAGCAAAGCAAAATCAGGGAATGCAAATCATTTGCATTTTATTGTACATTCGAGGCTTTTAAAATTCCTATATTTAATAACAAAAAAGAAGCAGACTCACAGATGTAGAGAATAAACTAGTGGATACCAGTGGGGAGAGGGAAAAGGGGGGCAATATAGAGATAGGAGATTAAGAGATACAAACTATTAGGTATGAAATCAGCTACAAGAATATATCATACAACACAGGGGATAGAGCCAATATTTTATAATAAGTATAAATGGAGTACAACCTGTAAAAATTGTGAGTTACTTTATTACTATATCACTATATTGTATACCTGTAACATATAAGATTATACATTGGTTATATGTCAATTTTAAAAAATTCCTACAGTTAAAATTTCTACCTTTATAGGTGTATCAAAATTGGGTCCTTCTATACATAAAGTTTTAAGATTTTCTTTCATGTTATTGTATATCAGTAACGTTAGTGATGATATGGTAATTTTTAAGTAATGGAAATACGTTTTTCTGATTATAAAAATGTGATATGATTTATAAAAATTTAGAGAATAGAAAATTGCATACGGTGTCAAGATTATCTTTTAATCACACCACACAGATAGACCCCTATTAACATTCTTGTATATAGCCCTCGATACGCTGGAATACTAGATTTTCTTCTGAGAGCAAGTGTATGTATATGTATCACACTCATGTATACTTATTTAAATATATTCATTCATGTAAGTGTTTTAACTTAATATGAACATCTTTCAGTGTCAAATTTTTAAACTGATGAATGAATTTATTTTTGGCTGCGCTGGGTCTTCGTTACTGCGCTTGGAGCTTTCTCTGGTGGCAGCGAGCAGGGGCTGCTCTCAAGTTGCAGTACACGGGCTTCTCATTGCAGTGGCTTCTCTTGTTTTGCAACACAGGCTCTAGAGCAAGGGGACCTCAGTAGTTGTGGCCGTCGAGCTCAGTCGTTGTGGCTCATGGGCTCTAGAGCACAGGCTCAGTAGTCGTGGTGAACAGTCTTAGCTGGCCCTTGGCTTGTGGAATCTTCCCAGACCAGGGATGGAACCTGCATGCCCTGCGCAGGCAGACAGAATCACTCTACCATCACTGTACCAATGTGTGGCTCTGCCACAATCTTATATACTTCCGATTATTGAACACTGACTCTTTTTTTTCCAAAATATTTCCTCTTATTAACAAATTTTATGGATCATTGTGTTAAATACATTTGTATATGTGTACTTTTAAACGTTTTGGTACAAATTGCCCTCTGAGACGCGTTCATCTTTGAATTTCCCAAAGTGTCTAAAGAGAGCCTTGCACATGGTGGACATAATAAATTGGGGTGGATAAATGCATGGAGTATAGAAAAATCTTTGCCTCTCTCTCTAATCTTTCTTCTTCTCTTTTGAGACCTCAGTGGAAGATCTGTTGATTCGTTGGGCACCATGGGAAGGGCCCAGGTTAGAGGCAGGACCGGTGCAAAGTAACTGCCTCAATTCTCTTAGCACTTCAGAGGCTGGGGAAATGGGCCCTGAGAGGGAGCATCTGGTTCTGAGCCAGCCTGTGGCTGAGCAGCTGAGCAAGTGTCAGAGAGGGCCCTGAGGCTATTGACTCCTAGCCCAGCCCTCCTTCCCCCTTCATACTCCCCTGGACAGCCCTTTACCTCTTCCCAAACCTGTAGATTCTTCATAAATCATATTTATATCAAGTAACTTATGTCGGGTGGCAAAAATAAAGTGAAACACGGTACATACAAGTTACTTACTATAAATCATCCAGCACGTGAGTGACCCTGAAAATCTTTTTTCCCATTTATTATTAGCACTTGACCTGAAATGCAGAAGAAAGAGGACAAAATTTGGAGGCCAGAATTTTAAATTTGAGTCTGGTCTCCATTCTCTCCCCTGTAACATGGCAATTGTACTAAAATCTGCTTCCTTAGGAACCATGTAAGGATCGGGGAGATGGTGAATATAAAAGCAGATGTTGTGATAATTGGACTGTATTTAACAATGTTGGGGCTTTACTGATAGCTCAGTTGGTAAAGAATCTGCTTGCAATGCAGGAGACCCTGGTTTGATTTCTGGGTCAGGAAGATTCGCTAGAGAAGGGATCGGCTACCCACTCCAGTGTTGTTGGGCTTCCCTTGTGGCTCACCTGGTAAAGAATCTGCCTCCAATTTGGGAGACCTGGGTTTGATCCATGTGTTGGGAAGATCCCCTGGAGAAGGGAAAGACTACCCACTCCAGATTTCTGGCCTGGAGAATTCCATGAATTGTATAGTCCATGGGGTCCCAAAGAGTTGGACACTACTGAGTGACTTTCACTTCACTTTACTCCTTAACAATGTTAATATTTTCTGCTATTGATAAGATTGAAAAATATTTCCCTACTCTTGCAAGCTCAACCAAGAGGCCTTTCTAAGGTAGGTTTCTTAACAGAAAGTTGTCAGCAGAAAGAGGGTGATGAACTGGAAGCATGCATTCTAATTTCGGGTGTCATGGCCTCAGTGCTCTCCTTGGAGGACAGAAGTTCAGTTCAGTCCCTCAGTCGTGTCCGACTCTGCAGCTCCATGGAGTGCAGCACGCTAGGCTTTCCTGTCCATCACCAACTCCTGGAGTTTACCCAAACTCAAGTTCATTGAGTCAGTGATGCCATCCAACCATCTCATCCTCTGTCATCCCCTTTTCCTCCCGCCTTTCCCAGTATCAGGGTCTTTTCCAACGAGTCAGTTCTTTGCGTTAGGTGACCAAAGTATTGGAGTTTCAGCTTTAGCAGCAGTCCTTCCAATGAGTATTCAGGACTGATTTCCGTTAGCATTTACTGGTTGGATCTCCTTGCAGTCTAAGGGACTCTCAAGAGTCTTCTCCAATACCACAGTTCAAAAGCATCAATTCTTAGGTGCTCAGCTTTCTTCGGAGTCCAACTGTCACATCCATACATGACCACTGGAAAAACCATAGCTTTGACTAGATGGACCTTTATTGGCAAAGTAATGTTTCTGCTTTTTAATGTACTGTCTAGGTTAGTGATAACTTTTCTTCCAAGGAGCAAGCATCTTTTAATTTCATGGCTGCAGTCACCATCTGCAGTGATTTTGGAGCCCAGGAAAATAAAGTCTGTCACTGTTTCCACTGTTTCCCCATCTATTTGCCATGAAGTGATGGGACCGGATGCCATGATCTTAGTTTTCTGAAGGTTGAGCTTTAAGCCAGCTTTTTGACTTTCTTCTTTCACTTTCCTCAAGAGGTTCTTTAGTTCTTTGCTTTCTGACATAGGGGTGGTGTCATCTGCATATCTGAGGTTATTGATATTTCGCCTGGCAATCTTGATTCCAGCTTGTGCTTCATCCAGCCCGGCATTTCACATGATGTACTCTGCATATAAAGAAGTTGGACAAATGACCTTTAACACTCTCCAAGCTCTGAGCCCAGGCCAGCTATTCCATGACCTTAGGCAAATCATTTCTCTAAAGGCCTCAGTTCTCCCATCTGTGAAAGAAAGGGTTGGGCTGGATGACCTCTCTGGGTCGCTTCCTTTCTGAGGACTGACTCAACCCCAGAGACGTGCCCTCTGTCCATTTTGCTTCCTGGCGCCCTTCCGGTGCCTGTGCTCTTGGGCAAACCGCCAGCCTTCCGGGTGGTGTCCCCCAAGCCCGCAGGTGGTTGGCTGTGGCCTCCTCTCTTTCCTGGTTGGTTTTCTGGCCCCAACCGGAAAGAGGTGACTGAGTGACAGCTGGACAGATTGAACCACCCGTCCTGTTAAGAGACGACACACGTGTGCTGAGCGGAGCTGCCCGCTGCGGTCCCTTCCTCATGCCCAGGATCCACGTCCTCACCCTGTTCTGGGGCGTGGCTAGCCTCCCCCACCCTCCCCCACTGTTCTCACACTGGGTGCTCCCCATAACCTCACGTGCAGTCTTTTCCCAGAACCACCTGATTGCTGTCCTCTCTTTGATCTTTTCCCGCCTTCTCCTCAATAAGTAAGTCTTTTTTTAAATCTCTGTAATTGGAGCCCGTCACTCGTTCTGCACCTCTTTTCAGCTCTTATCAGTCTCTGTGTTTAAGAAAAGTTCAGTTTCTCCCTAAACTGCTTCCTGTCTTCCTCCCTGAGGGAAGCTCCCTGAAGGCTGGGTGTCTGCAGTTCTGACTACCTTTGACCCCCCTCAACAGGCATTGTAAGAAATCAGTGCCGACAGGAGCTATGAAGGACTTTTACACTTCTACTCTCCCTCCAGCATTTTGCTTTATTCATTTGAGTGAGAGTGGGAAATGCGGACATAAACACATTACAGTCGAGGCTTTCATATTAGTTCTGCAGGGACGCTTCCTTCTGTTCAGCCCTGAGTTGCTAACACTATCATCACCAGAATCAGTAACACTCTCCTGAATGCAAGGTCCAGAGTCACTCAGATGTCACTGAACTGGAGGATTCGTCAGGGACAGGGCAGCATAGACAGGCCTCTGCTGTCCGGCAGACCTGGGTTCACATCCTGCTTTGCTACTTGGTTAGCTGTGTACCCTTGTCAAGTTCCTTAGCTTCTCTAAGCCTCTGGCTTCTTATTTATTAAATGGGATTGCATTGAAAATATCTTCCTCGGAGGACTGTTGTGACATTTAAAAGTCAGCTGATGTGAAACTCTTAGCACAGAGCCTGGTGTCAGGAAAAGATGGCCAACCATCCAGACCCACACGCTCCCCTCCTGAGTCAGATCATGTATCATTAGGTGCCTGAGGAGTGACACAGGGCAAGTTCCAGAGGCTCGGGTGGAGAGAAGTCACTGCACCTTGTCAGTTACATGTGTCATCACAGGATTCCTCAGGATGCTCTGGAGGGTGAGTGGTGTTGGCATCACCAGACCTATTTTTCAGAGGAGAAAACTTAGGCTCAGAGAGATTAAGTGATTTGCCTAAGGTCTGTGTGATTATAAAAATGTGTGCTTGTGATAAGTAAGAGTGTGTCTGAGGCTTAAACCTCAGTTTGCCTCTTTTAGCACCAGCCCTCTTTCCTGGAACAGCACACTGCATTGAGCACGAGGAGGGAAGACCTTTGGCCTGGTAGTGAGAGACCCTGATGCAGAGGAAATAGAGAAGGGGTTCCAGGCAGAGGCATTTTACAAATGGGTGTAGAGGCAGGGAAAACATATGGGATTCCAGGAAAAATGATTAGGTGTGTTTGCTGAATAGGAGAGTTAATGTAAAAGTAGCAGAAAAGAAAAAACAGAATTAAGTTGGACATACACTGGAGGGTCTTGAATGCCAGACTAAAGAACTTGAGCTGAGAGAGGCCCTGGGGAGCCACTGAAGGTTTCAGAAGAGGGGATGACCTGATCTCATCAAGGAGATGAGAGGTCTCCAAATTGTGACTCCCCAGGAATGGTTGGAGAAACTGATGCTTAATCTGAAGAAGAAAAGACTGGTTGGAAGGGAAGGGTTTGTTTGTTTGTGTTTTTTTGGCATATTTGGGGGAGCATGTGATCTTTGTTGGGTGAAGAGGGGATAGGTGGGTTTGTGTGGGGTCAGTGATGGATGGAAGAGAAGCAGTGAAGATCAATGGGCAGAAGCTCAAGGGAGATAGACTTTTTAGGAGGAACTTTCAGAGAGACAGACTTAGAGAAAGAACTTATGGTTGCAGGGGTAAGGATGAGGGGAAGGAAGGGATAGTTTGGGAGTTTGGGATGGACATGTACACATTGCTGTATTTCAAATAGATAACCAACAAGGACCCACGGTATAGCACAGGGAACTCTGCTCAATGTTATGTGGCAGCCTCGATGGGAGGGGAGAATGGATACATGTATATGTATGACTGAGTCCCTTTGCTGTTCACCTGAAACTCACAACATCGTCAATCAGCTATACCACAATACAAAATAAAGCGTTTAGAAAAAAAAAGGAGGAACTTTCTAGTCCTCTCAATGCACTTTAAACTCCAGTTACTGAGAGCCCACCACATGTGCTGGGCACAGTGATGCACTGAGCGTGGAGCAGTGAAGCTTACAGTAAAGCCCCTGCCCTCACAGACTTCCTGTGAAACAGGAAGGGGGAGATGTGCCTTAAACAGAATCATCCCCGACATGGATGTTACAGGCAGAGTTGCCTGTTTCATGTAGGGACTGCTTTGAGACTGTGCATTCCCTGTCACCAGAGTTTTCAAGAGATACGTGTCAGGAAACAGGATTCTTACTATGGGAGAATGGCTGGGGGTTAGATGATTCTTATAAGGTTCTGTACCTTTACATGCGTTGTGAAATTTTCAGCAACTCTAAATCTCTCAATTAGAGGGAGAAAAAAGGCAAATGATCAATTAGTGTCTCTCTGTCTTTTTTTTAAGTCCATATTTGCACGTTCCATTCTAACTGGAGTCTGAGGTGCAAAGTGGGTGGCCAAGCAGGAAATTCATCCTGCGTGTAGCTGGGTGACTCCACCTGTGAATTGAAAATCATTTAGCTGAGATTGTAACAGCATGCAAATTACGGCCCGCCTGCAGGCTGGGGCTGCAGCTGCAGCCATGGTGCAATCCTCCAGCTGCTAACAGGGAGTCGACTCAGGGTGAGGACACAAGGCCCTGCTGCTGGGCAGTTAGAAGCTGCAGGGATCAGTAAGCAAGTGGCAGGCATGGGAGGAGGCAACTCGGCACCACCCTATCTATAGGGGAGTGTCATATCCATGACTTCAGGGTTTGAAGCCTCATGACAGTGCTGAGAGGTGTCTGGGTAGGCTGACGGGAAAACTGAGGCTCAGAGAAGGAAAATGACTCTGCAAACCACACAGTGGGCAAGCCCCAGAGCCCGGCTTTCAGTTGGGGTTTCTGAATCCAGCATGGGCATCTTTCTGCCACACCACCTTGGGGTCAAGAGTGATCAGATACAGATCCTTCTAAGGGGATGCCAAGGGGTCATTGGGCAGGCACCACTGTCCACACTGTGGGTCCCATTGCAAAATCTATGACACTTGGGAGTGCTTTAAGGGCATTGAGAACACCGATAACATTAGCACTAAGGGGCTACGCTGAACGGTGCCAGAGGCTGTGCTGAGCACTTATGTTCATGCTCTCCTTTGACCCTCCCTGAGCTTCTAGCTTAGCTTTACCGATGTGAAAACCGGGACTCTGAGAGGAGGGCTATGTCAGAGCCAGAGTTTGGACCCAGATCTGTGTGATCTCAGAGTACAAGGGCAGAGCTGCCTACCTGTCATCTGACAGGTTTCCCTGCCAGGTCACTGAAAGAGATGCCAAGGGTCCAGTTCTTGGCTCTCAGGCCAACAACAACAGCAGTAATAAGCAACTCCCCCCTCCATTTCTTTATCCCTCTCTTGAGGGCATGCACAGCCCTTTACATCCACTCATTCCCTTGGATTCACACAGCTCTTGGGTTTCTGGCAGGACAGATTCAGCATAGTGAGACCCTTGCCCAGAGTCTCAGCCAATCCCACGGCAGGAGCCAGGACCCACACCACACACCCAGCTGCTGATCAGGGTCCAGCTCATTTTGCTGTTACCTCTCTATGCTCTGCTCTCTTGTGGATCATCTGCCAGAGCCAACAGTGGCCACATTCCATGGGGCCATGGATGCAGAGTGGCCAGGCCTGGGAATGGCTGACCTACCACCTCACTTAGGCAGCCAACCTCCAGGTTAAGCAGAAAGACTCTGGAGCCACTCATATAGGGGTGGGAATTTCTCCCTCCTATAAGACAGCAGGAGTAATGGTACCTATGCCATAGGACTGATCTGAAGACAAGAAAAGGTGGCACACGTAAAGTGTTTAGCCAATGCCTACCCAGGTTGGGTTCTACACTGATGGGAATTATTATTTCCAACTTTACATCCATTGATTGATCCACTTATTCAAAAATAGGTGTGCTCCTGCCATGTGACAAGCCCATGTTCGGTTCTGAGAAGACGTGAGTAATACATAGCCTGGGCCTTTCGAGAGTGAGTGATGGGGATAGACGTAACCAGATTGCCCCAGTGCAGGGAGACGCATATGGTAAGAGACGTCCTAAAAGGTACCAAGTGCTGTGGGAGCCCAGATGACAGAGAGATGACGTGGATTTCCTTTTTCCCACCTGCCTTATTCAGTCTCATTTTTCTCAGGGTCCAGCGTTCCCATCTTCTCCCTAAAGACCTAATTGTGTCATGGTGCGTCCTTCCCACTCCAAGTCTGGTGGAAGCCTTGAGAAGTTTCCTCTCTGTCACAAACCCTTGGAGCATTATGATTATTTTTTAAAACTCCCTTGTCTATCACAAGAAAGCTTGGAACTTGTATATAGCCACCATAGGATCTTTAAATATATATATATATATATATATATATATATATATATATATACACACACATATACCCTTAAAACAACAAACAAGCAAACAAAAAATGTAGAATGAGAGTCTCCCCCCTCTTAATTTTTTAAAACTGGTGTAAAAGCTGGGCTCAGAGAAGGTCCGTGACTTGCCCTCCAGTTTTACAGACAACGTGTGGCAGAACCAGAATGAAGTCGTGTCACAGTATAGCTTCACTGGCTGTCCTCACTGCCTCACTGAAAAGAATGATCCTCCCTCCCCCCACTCCCGGGAGACCCAGGTTCAATCTCAGGGTTGGAAAGATCCCCTGGAGAAGGGAATGGCAGCCCACTCCAGTATTCTTGCCTGGAGAATTCCATGGACAGAGGAGCCTAGCAGGCTACAGTTCAAGGGATGGCAAAGAGTTAGACACAACTGAATGACTAACACTGACCCCCTACCCCACATCTGGAATTAAACTGACATCTGATTCCAGATGACAACTGGATTTAATCCACATGGTACACATCCATGCACTTTCCACTCACATCACTTCATTTGATTACTCCCCCACATCTTGAGTTGAGAAGAGTGGATGGGCCTCCCCTCAAGTCACAGACAAGGCTTCCAAGACTGCAAGGTCCAGTGATGGCCAGGACCCAGCCAGCGTTGGAACCGAGTGCTTCTAACCACAAATCACACGCCATTTCTGGCCCACAGCAACCTGTACAGTGAACTGTGATGAGTATCTCATGCCCCTCGTGCAAGTGGAGACCACTGGCAAGTGAGGATGGTGAGAAAGCATTAGGCAATTTTCTGCTCTAGGTTCTGCAGAGACTTTTCTTTGACCCCAGGGGACTTCTCAGCATCAGCTCTGGACAAGCTACTTCAAGAAAAGCATTACATCATTTCCTGAAACCTGTGATCCAGGAAGTAGTTCATCTTGAAAAAAATAATAAAATCAAACTCTGCATTTTTTTTCTTATCTCCCCTCTTCTTCCCAAACTGGTCTTGCACAAGCAAGTATGACCTTCCATTGGGTGATAAGTATGTCGTAAGTGAAACGTTTACAGGCACTACAGGAATGACCTGGTGCCTCGCCTACCTCATTAGAATTCTAATTGGGGTGTGTAGGAGAGGCTTCTATAAATGGTAAGGCGATCCCAGCAAGGCAGTCAGTCTCCCCACACCATCCGTGCCATTTCCAGACGAGCCAGAGAGGAGGCAGAGGAAAGCGAAACATGTCTGGTGAGTGCATGGCATCTTCTCTGCCAGTCCCCGCTGGACTCCCATGCTTCTCTTGGGCCTACTGAGAGGCCAGAGTGCCCAGCTCATGACAGCCGCCTTTGGGGCTCTGAAAGCTAGAGCCTGGTTTTTTTTTTAAGGTTCTCTTCAGAGGCAACTCTTTCTCCATGCCTGCCTAGTCCCTCTAGTGTGGTCTCAGGGTTAGAGCATGTTTGGGACGAAGTCCTGAGTATAGGGCAGGTTCTTCAGTGCAGCCAGAGGCATATCCCCTTAGCTAGACGGACAAGCTTTGCCCTTTCAAGCCAGTTGGCACCTGCTTCCCATGTTTCTCAATGTCATTTTACCAGCTGTAGGCAAAGAAAAGCACGTCTCAGAGCTACAAGGGAGGGAGGGATGACAGTGTGTAAGTCGATTTAACAGAAACCATCAGCGGTGCTGGAATGCTCCTAAGTAAACTACACATCCAGAAGCACTGGCAGGCTTTTTGAAAGTGACTTGATGAGTGAAACCACCAGGAGCAGAAGGAGCAGGTATGCTGAGGACAGTTCCTAAAAGCAGCACCAGGGAAGGGAGTGAAAAAGCACTGCTGGGGAGCACGGGTTCTCTGACTCTGTGGTCACTTTGAGGACTGGGCTTTGCTTAGACAGCACCCCTGCTCAGCAGTAGGCTAATTATTGCCTGTCGTGGGTGCTCAGCCTAGTGGGTTGGCAGAGACGCCAAACCCAAACTAGGCATGAGTCAAACCAGTAAAATATTGTGAATGGAGGTTAAGGCTGCAGGAAGGTCTGCCCAAGAAATCACTGAGCACGATGCAAAAGGGGAATGCTGCTTACTTCAGAGGTCACAAAGACCAGGATAGTGTGGCTGCAAAAATGGACTCTTCCCTTATCCCGGACTTCTTCCCATGAATATGCAACAGTGCTGGGTTGCTAAGAAGGGGAACCTTGGATTCTGTAGACTTTAGCAAGAGGGGATATGCCATCTCCCTCCCTACTTCCCTCCTGCCAGACGATGAGTTGGCCCTTACCTGGGTCCCACAGAAATTTGATAGCTGGGCCCAGACTAGGTTTTAGTAGCATCTTTTCTGCCACCAGTTCCAAGCTCATCCATGACTGTGGGTGAAATCTGTGACATGGAAAGCAATACTGAAACTGTTTTCTCAGTTGAACTCTGTTACCAACTGCTACTGCTGAGCCTCCAGCTCCCGATTCAAGATGAAGAGCTTGAAATGGAGGGACTTCCAGGTTCCTTCCTGTACTGACTGCTCTCTTGCATGAAAGGAAAGGGGGTAGAGGGCGATGGGCTTCAGCAGGGGCTCAGCCCTGGGGCGTGTGCACCCACAGCAGCCCACCCACTGAGAGCCCTGCAGGCATCCCCAGGGGCCCAGGGTGTCCATGTCTGTGACTCCTGGGGACACTGCACTCTTAAGACTCAACTTCTGGGTCCACCAGATGCCCAAAGGTCACAGAGAAATGTGGACAATGGTCAATTCAGAGAAAATCAATTTTTAAAAAAGAGAGACAAGGAAACACCTTCATTCCCTTGAAGCTGTCACACCTGTGGTTCCTGGCCTGTCCCAGTCATGCAGCCAGGCAGGGCTCAGTAATGAATTCCTGAGTTCCTGAATGAATGAGTTTGCTTACTGGACACTCAGGGAAGGAGCCACGATGCGCAGCAGGAGCATAGAGATCGAGAGGGCAGTCTCTTCCCATGGTGGGTTCGCAGTGGACTGTCATTAGGTTGCGTTATACATCCAAGCACTTGCCAGGGGCCAAGAGGAGGAAGGGATTAACCCTGGTGGCGGTTTAGGGTAGGGGACACCCTAGGCCCCAGGTAGCACCAGGTAGCACTGGTGTGGATGATGAGCTGGACTTAGTCAGAAGTAGTTTTGTGGGGTGAGGAGTGTTCTGAGAGGAGGGAAAAGGAAAAGAAACATGGGTGGTCGGGTGTGTGTGACCCAGGGGACTAGCAGGGCTGCAGCGTGCTGGTGCGAAAGGGCTGTTTCTGGCTCCCAGGTTAAGGTTCTTGTTGGAATCTGTGGGGTGTGATTATTCTGCCTCCCAGTGGAGACGGCAGCCTGGGCTGGGTGGATGACATGGTGGAGGAAGGCCTGGCAGCCTTCTACCCACAGTGGTTGGCACCCTCTGCCTTCCACGCACCAAGGCCAGAGCCCCACATTGGACTGACATGCAGACTGTGGACACAGATGCTGGGCCCAGTGTGAAGGGGTTCCCCATCCTCGAGCCCACATAGAGGCCCTGAGGCAGAGTCCTTAAGGTCAAATATGGATGCAGACCTCTGCCTGCAGGAGCCCAGCACTTCTGTGTCGGGGACAGGCGCCCTGTCGCACTAGGCCAGTGAGTGTCTCCACCATCAGCTTAGCTAGGCAGAGTGCTGACTTCAGGACTCACCCTCTCTGGCTTCAGGCCCCAACCTACAGAGGACCTATACCATTCTGGGCTGTGGGTCTGCACGTTTCCTGGGAGCTCAGAGGCCGGCAGCTCCTTCTCCATTTCCAGGCCCCCACGCCTGTGTCCCTGCTGCTCTGCTCACCTCAAATAACTTCCCAGCTCAGCCTCCACCCCGCTGGGCTGTGCTCCACATATGGGGCAATCATTCTGGTCCCCAGGGCCCGCATGCCAGCCTGGGTGTGAGATGAAGAGAGGAAATGCTTTCCCCATTGCATGGAAGTAGAGGGAACGAGGCCTCTCATCTTGGTAGGGGCCGAAAGGGGCTCAGAAGGATCTGCAGTCCTCCATCTCAGCCTGTTTTCCTCCTTTGTAAATAGGAGATAGTGATTGCCCCCCTGCCTCCCGCTCAGAGTGGCCACATGGCTTGGGGGAGAGAATTCGTGGAAAGTAGCTTTGATTGAGTAGTGTAAATAGACACTGTGTAGGCTTAAGGTAGTGATTCTCAACTCCAGCTCTGGTTCCATAATAGAATCACCAGTAGAATTTAAGCAACCAGTGCTGTCCCAGTGGTGGGGCTTAGGTTAATATGAACTCTCCAGGTGCTCCTTGTGCACAGCGAGGGTTTAAGAAATTCGAAACTCTCTCTGGAAGTGAAGGGGACCCAGGAGTCCTGCCTTCCTCTCTCATGCGAACCGTGTAATGTCGAGGCAAGGAGGAGGCTGTGGGTGTTCCCCTCTCCCTGGCAGCTTCCTGGACTCATGCCTGTTGCCACCACCACCACCTCAGCTAGATGCAGGGTGCAGCCTGGAGTGGCACATGGTCAGGCTGCACTGGCTTCAACGTGAACTTGGGCCGGTCTCTGCCCGAGCGTGTAATGTTTGGCAAGTGATGACATTTGACTGGACTTTCAAATCCCTCATCTGTGAAATGGGAATGACAACATCAGAGGGGTTTGTAACTGTGAAGGGACATATGCAAGTAAAACACTCAGCACCTTGTCTGCCTATCTGAGGTCCTCCATGGCAGCTCAGAAAAAGCTCAAACCCTTCTCCCTCCTGTGCCGCTGGTGCCACTATGTGTGGGATCCTAAGACCTCTATACCACTGACAGGAGCCCAGGTGCCAATGATGGATGCATGTGGGGTCCCAACCAACACCCTACAAGGAAGGATATTTGGTTTCACTGTTCCCTTCTACAGAGAGGCTGAGACCTTGCTCAAGGCTGCTCGAACCACCAGTTCAGGGCTCACTCAGTTTTGTCCTGGCACCCTTGCCAGCCCCTTGTTCAGTGCCCCCCAGGGAACCCCTATTTCCCCACCACCTGAGCACCAAGAGATTGTACCACCCATGCTGCACAGGATTGAAAATGTCTGAATGCAGAGGAAAGATGAAGGGAAGCAGCACAGGCTAGAAAGAGAAAGAAGAGACTGGTGAGGGCTGGGGTGAGGGAGGACCTGGCCAGGAGCTGGAGACACCCTGATGCCCAGAGGAGGGGGGTGTGTTGCAAGTAACAGCCTCCCAGTGACCAGGATCTAAGACCGGTTTGTGGGCCAAGCTCTGACTTTCAACTACCGGTGACCTCAGTAGACCTTCCAGGACCTCAGTTGTTTTACCTGTCACTGGGAATATTGCATCATATCGCTGCTTTTCAAGCTGCCAGTTTTCACCATTAGCAAGCTGTAAAATCAGTTTAGTGGATTGTGACCAGCAAATTATTTTAGAAATGAAGTAGAAAATATCACTGTGCATTGTGCATAGTGAGGGTTCATACTGTTTTGGGAAACTTCACATCAATTATAAACCCATGTGTGTAAGCAATGTACAAAATGTCCTTTTTAATACAGTCTCTAAGAAAAAACTTAAAGACATTTGGCTAGATGATTTTTAATATATCTGTCCTGTGAGTCACATTTCAGTCTAGAATCTGTTCTGTGCTTCTCTTTTTATCCCTGCCAAAAGTGGGCCACAGAATAAGAGGGGAGGGCATTACACTACCAGTTAGATGCAGCTAGGTTTGGCTGTAAATGACAGCGAATCCCAAATAACAGTGACTTAGAGAAATGAACAAGACAGACGTTTACTGGATGTAGGCAGTTCTGGTGGGTGGGGCAGCTGCATAATGCTAAGGGGCCTGGGCTCTTGTAGGCCCCCACTCTGTCATCCCAAAGGCATGTGTGGTCTAGACCGAGTCCACATCACACCCAGACCTGGGATAGCAGGTGGAAGAAGATGGAAATAAGCAGGCTAAGGGCCTTTGCCAACTATTTTGAAAAAAGAGGTTTCCTCAGAATTGAAAACAGGTATTCAAACAAATGCTTGCAAAGGAACATTCAGAGCAGCACTATTTAGAAGAGTCAAAAGGTATAAACAACCCAAATATCCATCAACTGATGAATGGATGAACAATATACAGTGTATCAACATAGTGGAATATTATTCAGCCATAAAGAAGGAATGAACTGCTGATACACGCTACCACATGGATGAACCTTAAAAACATAATGCTAAGTGAAAAACCAGACTCAGAGACTATATGACTCCATTGATACGAAATGACCAGAGCAGACAAATCTATGGGAACAGAAATCAGATTAGCGGTTGCCGGGGGCTAGAGTTGGGGAGGTGGGAAGTGATTGCTAGTGGGTGGGGGATTTATCTTGAGGATGAAGAAAAAGTTCTGAAACTAGAAAGTGTTGATGGTTGCACAACATTGTGAATGTACTAAATGCCACCCAATTGTATGCTTTAAGTGGTTAAAATGGTGAATTTCACCTCACTTTTTACGAAAGAGGTTTCCTAGGAATTAAGAATTAATACATTTAACTTGCACCTATAAGTCATTGGCCAGAACTCATTGACATGACCCCCGGCTGCAGGGAAGCCTGGCCATTAACATGAAGGATTTTATTACTAAGAAAGGAGGAGTGAGTGTATACTGGGATAGACATTTAGCGGTCACTACCACATCAGTGGTGCTGGTGGCACTGATATTCTCAGGATGAAGAAAGTGGGGAAACTGCCCCTGACCTGCTGGTGGAGTTAAGCAGCGAGTCAAAGAGGTGGCATGGGATTGTGAGACAGGCCCTGGATGAGAGTCCAGAGACATCCCACTGTGGGCAAATCACTTCCTAAGCCTCCATGTCCCCACAGCCAGAATAATAGTCGGGGGAGATGCTCGATCTCCAAAACATTACTCTCTTTGATGTTTCTGAGAGTTTCTGTTGATGAGTCAATTGTAGGGGGGAAGCCACTCTCCTTTCTTCCCTGCCCTTCATCCAAGCAGGCACAAAGAACAGCTCTGAAGCTCATAAACATCCATGAAGTTGTAAACTCGGGAAGAAACTTGGATGGTTGTGCACCTCCCCTATTCCCTGCCCTGTTGTTCACCCACCAAGGCATGTCTGACTCTTTGTGACCCCATGGACTGCAGCAGGTCAAGCCTCTCTGTCCCTCCCCATCTCCCAGAGTTTGCCCAGGTTCACATCCATTGAATTGGTGATGCCATCCAACCAACTCATCCTCTGTCGACCTCTTAACCTCTGCCTTCAATCTTTCCCAGCATCAAGGTCTTTTCAATGAGTCGGCTCTTTGCATCAGGTGGCCAAAGAATTGGAGCTTCAACTTCTGCATCAGTCCTTGCAATGAGTATTCAGGGTTGATTTCTCTAAAATTGATTCTCTGAAACCAGGATTGACTGGTTTCATCTCCTTGATGTCCAAGGGACTCTTGAGAGTCTTCTCCAGCACCACAGTTTGAAAGCATCATTTCTTCGGCACTCAGCCTTCTTCATAGTCCAACTCTCACGTCTGTACCTGACTACTGGAGAGATCATAGTCTTGACTATACGGACCTTTGTCAGCAAAGTGGTGTCTTTGATTTTCCATGCACTGTCTATATTTGTCATAGCTTTCCTGCCGAGAAGCAACCATCTTTTAATTTCATGGCTGCAGTCACCATCCGCAGTGATTTTAGAGCCCAAGAAAAGGAAATCTGTCA
The DNA here is from genome assembly GCF_029407905.1 of Bubalus kerabau. NCBI lineage: Eukaryota > Metazoa > Chordata > Mammalia > Artiodactyla > Bovidae > Bubalus > Bubalus kerabau. The sequence continues at coordinate 53,327,601 of NC_073636.1, read as the reverse complement.
CTACTTCCACCTTTTCCCCTTCTATTTGCCATGAAGTGATGGGACCAGATGCCATGATCTTATTAGCTTTTTTTTTTAATAGTGAGTCTTAAGCCAGCTTTTTCACTCTCCTCTTTCACCCTCATTAGTGGCTCTTTAGTTCCTCTTCACTTTCTGCCATTAAGGTGATATCATCAGCATATCTGAGGTTATCCTCCTGCTCTTTCCTTTCTAGAACAAACTCAGGCTGAGATTAGTGCTACATGAAGGGGTGGCAGGTGGGAAAACAAAGGCCCCTGCATAATCCACAAACAGGATCATCAGATCCCTGATTTGGACTGGCAAGCTGATCCTAGGGTTCAGAAGTGGGGTGACAACTGAAGGCAGCCAGCTGAAGAAGGGTTTCAGGAACCACCTGGGAGCTTTGCGAGCATGCTCTCAACCTGCCCATCCCACTTGGAGGTTCAGGGATGCTCCCATTCTCTCACGTCTCATGTAGAATGCCTTTGGGACGCATTGGCCTTCCAGTGACTCATTGTCTCCTCTGTATCAGGATACAAATGCCAGAAGGGAGGACAATGTGTAGTGAGGTTCTTCACCACCTGGGTGTATTTTGGACTGAAGGAACTGCCAGGGTTCCCCTCTCAGGTGGAGAACAGAAGACCATGGCAAAAGGGAGGGTAAGACCTGTCAGTCACTAAGTACATGACCTCAGATAAGACATTCATCTCCTTTGGTTAAGGAGTTTGAGATTGACATGTGCACTCTGCTATATTTAAATTGGATAACCAGCAAGGTTACTGTATAGCCTTGGGAGCTCTGCTCAGTGTTATGTGGCAGCCTGGATGGGAGGGGAGTTTGGGGGAGAACAGATACATGTAAATGTATGGTAGAGTCCCTTTGCTGTCCACCTGAAACTCACAACATTGTTAATTGGCTATACTCCAATATAAAATTTAAAAAAATTTTTTAAGATATTTATCTCTCTGAGTGTTAGTTTTCAGTTTCTTTTTTTCTTCCATTGAAGTATAGTTGATTTACAATGTTGTGTTAGTTTCAGATGTACAACAAAATGATTCAGTTATACATAAATACATATTCCTTTTCATGTTCTTTTCCATTATAGGTTATCACAAGATATTGATAGAGTTCCCTGTGCTCTACCCAGGGACCTTGTTGTTTATCTCTTTCATATATATCAGTGTGTATTTGCTGATCCTAAGCTCCTAGTTTATCCCCCCAGTCCAGTTTCTAGTTTCTATGAAGATTTCATCAATAGTTGTATGTAAGTTGCTCTGTGTTCTGTTAAGAGCAGTTGACACACAGGAGACTAATGACACATGTGAGTCCTGTTTTTCCTCACCCTGCAGTTCAGAGAAGCCTTGCACATTCCACAAGCACTCCAGGGAGAAGCAAGACTCTCTCATTCAGTGCTCACAGTGGCAGAGGCAGAGATGATCTTCTCTGTCAGCCGAGGACCCAACCTAGTGTGTGCAAAATGCCCTTTATCTCCTTTCAGTGTCTCTGCAGTCAAGGCACCCTGGAACCCAGCCTTTTCTTCATCATTTTCCCTGCAGACAAGCCACTGGGTTCTGGGATGAAAGAGACACACCTCTCTCTTTTTTTTTTTTTAATAATTAGAATTGTTTTATTTTTCAGGACTTAGGCAAATCTATGTGAACTGGCCGTGTGTACTTCTGTGTGTTGATTCCCCCTTTTTCTTGCAAATCTCTTTTTAAAAATTGAAGTGTAGCTGATTTACATTATATTAATTTCATATCTATAACATGGGGTTTCAATTTTTATAGATTACATTCTATTTAAAGTTGCTATAAAATATTTGCTATATTTCCTGTGCTGTACAATCTATCCTTATATTCATTTTATACTTAATAGTTTGTAACTCTTATCCCCTACTTCTATCTTGCCCTCTCTTCCCACTGGTAACCACTAGTTTGTTCTCTGTATCTATAAGTCTGTTCTGTTTTGTTGTATTCATTCATTTGTTTCATGTTTTTGGATTTCACATATAAGTGATATCATATAGTATTTCGCTTCCCAGATAGTGCAGTGATAAAAAGTCTGCCTGCCAATGCAGGAGATGCAAGAGAAGTGGGTTTGATCCCTGGGTTGGGAAGATTCCCTGGAGTAGGAAATGGCAACATGCTCCAGTATTCTTGCCTGGAAAATTCCATGGACAGAGGAGCCTGGCGGGCTATAGTCCATGGGGGTCACAAAGAGTCGGACACCACTGAGTGACTGAGCACATGCGCACGCACGCACACACACACACACACACTCACACACACACAGTATTTGTCTTCCACTGTCTGATTTATTTCATAAGACCCTCCAGGTCCATTCATGTTATTGCAAATGGCAAAATTTCATTCTTTTTATGGTTGAGTAGTATTTTATTGTGCATATATACCATATCTTCTTTATTTATCTGTTAATGGACACTTTGATTGCTTCCATAGCTTGCTATTGTAAATAATGCTGCTATGAACATTGTATCATTTTGAATTGGCATTTTTTTATTCTTTGGATAGATATCCAGGAATGGAATTGCTGGGTCATATGATAGTCCTATTTTTAGTTTTTTAAGGACCCTCAATACCGTTTTCCATAGTGGCTGTACCAATTTACATTCCCTCCAACAGTATTCAAGGATTCCCTTTTCTCGTCAACATTTGTTATTTGTGGAGACACCTCTGCTCTTGAAACAGAGCTAGCAAACAGTGCTTAAGCCTTGGCAGAAACCAGCTACAGATGGGAATCCCTGCTGCCCCCCCCCCAATCCTTAACCTGTGCTATCAGAGGGCTGTCTGGGGACATACTTTCTGTTCTCAACCCATGGTTGAGAATAGTGAGCTTCTCCTGGGGAGAAGACACACATCCTTTTGGATTTGGGAGTGGGGAGGAATCTCTGGGGATACTTGTGTGACCTCAGACCACTGTACCTAAGAGCTCTTCTTTTTTCTAAAGCGAGACAGTGAGTAAATCTCTACCAAATCCCATGCACAGAAGATAGTAAGTGCGGTTGGTAAGAGGCAGGGGTTTAGAAGGTGGGGACTTTGCCCTAGAGGGTCCTAACTTTCAGCAAGCCAGGTCTCTGTAGGTCATATAGAGCTTGATGCTTGCCAGAGACCACCCAAGATCTGAGCTCTCACCGTTCAACATTTATGTGCAGGAATGTTCATCTCCCTCTGTCCCACATTTCCCTCTGTGCCTTTCTCTTCAATTAGTAGATACTTGTTGGCTGCATGAATATTTTCATTTCCCTGAGTTTAAGAAAAAAGCTTTTTAATTTATTCTTTCAATAGTTTTTTGCTCAATGCATAAATAAATGAGTGGACGTGTGAATGAATGACTCTTTAGTACACTGAGCACGTGGCACGATCACCTTCTAAGCCTGCTTCAGCAGCAACCTTGGTTCATCACCCCAGATTCTGCATCCCACTTGAGTTGATGATGAGCCTGTGCCCGCCCCTGGAGCTGCTTGGAGGATCCCCAGCCCCAGGCCTGCCCTGGAGCCATGCCCTCTGTCTCCCCTTTCTCTTCCAGGCAAGACCTCTGCTCCAGCCAAAAATACACCTGCTCTTCTGGGCCTTCGGTCTCTCTGCCTATTGTCTGAAATGCACTTGACAAAATTCTCTCTTCCTTCAAGGCCTGGCATTTTCAATGAATTTTTTTTCTGATTCCTAAAACTGAAAGTGATTCTTGCCTGCATCTCCTAGACATCTTTTTGGGTTGGGAGAGGAGATTGGATTTCTCTCATCATTCATTCTGACATGTTGTCTTATGCACTGCTAAAGCTCTTTGAGGGTTAAAACTAATTTTCATACATTTTCACACCCCAACATGTGCCTTACATAGTGTCCTACAAATAACAGGTAATCTCTCTATGTTTATTAATGAATACCCTTTGGAAGGAAAGTTATGACCAACCTAGATAGCATATTCAAAAGCAGAGACATTACTTTGCCAACAAAGGTTCGTCTAGTCAAGGCTATGGTTTTTCCTGTGGTCATGTATGGATGTGAGAGTTGGACTGTGAAGAAGGCTGAGCACCAAAGAATTGATGCTTTTGCACTGTGGTGTTGGAGAAGACTCTTGAGAGTCCCTTGGACTGCAAGGAGATCCAACCAGTCCATTCTGAAGGAGATCAGCCCTGGGATTTCTTTGGAGGGAATGATGCTAAAGCTGAAACTCCAGTACTTTGGCCACCTCATGCAAAGAGTTGACTCATTGGAAAAGACTCTGATGCTGGGAGGGATTGGGGGCAGGAGAAAGGGACGACAGAGGATGAGATGGCTGGATGGCATCACTGACTCGATGGACGTGAGTCTGAGTGAACTCCGGGAGTTGGTGATGGACAGGGAGGCCTGGCGTGCTGCGATTCATGGGGTTGCAAAGAGTCAGAAACGACTGAGCGGCTGATCTGATCTGATCTGACCCCATATACACCTTTCCTTATAGACTAAATTTGGAGCCCTAGTCATGAAGGTCATTGCATGACATAAGTTTTATGTTTGTTTGTTCATTTAGCCCTTCATTTGTTTATCTGATTGTCCTAATCTAGTCAAGCAATGTGACTGGCATTAGAATATAAAGATAAAGAAGGCACATTCTAATGAACAGAGGCAGACATATATAAATAAGAGTTGTGACGTCACACTCCCATCATAGCTGTGACCACATCGTAAAGATAGAGACCAGTTTCATTTGCAGAAGATTGGATGTTGTAAAGTCTCAAACATAACTCAAAGGAATCAAATATCTCAAAAGTTTTAGAAAGGTTGAACTCCTCATATCCCATGGAACCTCTCATAACCCTTCTCAGCTTAGCTCCCTTACCTACACAATCATCTGAGAAGTTGGAGGTAGATTTTGAGGTGTTTGTCCTCAGGGTCTTATCCAGGGATCTCATGGCCTGAGACCACTCTTGCCAGTGAGCCTTTGAAAGGCCCTCCAGGCCAGTGGTTTCCCAATCTCTGGGCCTTGAAATGCTTCCCAGAATCACACGGTCCTTCTCAGCATCAGGGGCACAGGCCAACGCCAAGGTGTTGCACATATAAAGTATAGATGACACAGTAATCATTTGCTGGGTGTTGGCGTGATAGAAGGCACTTGGCGTCTGGGAAGACACAAAGGGAAAAGCAAGGAAGCCAAAGCAGGGCGGTAGATTCAAGAGAAGAGGCCTCCTCCCAGTCCTATGTGCACCACTGTCTACAATGGAAGGAGGACAGCGTGGACAGAATGGCTTACTCAGTTTCCTCACTGGTTGGGGGAAGCTACTTCCTTGAGGGCTGAGTGACAGTCAGCCAGGTGGAAGGGGAGGCAAGGTAGTGTGTGCAAAGCGTCAGCCACCTGAAAAGGCAGGTGGGAGTAGGTTGTGAAGTGCTTGCCATCTTGCGTTTTAATATGATTTTTCCAAGAAGATTATTCCCCAGCTAGCCCTGTCCAAAAGCTGTCTCTTCGGTAACTTACACCTTTTCCCATATGCCACCATCCCTTTTCTCCCAGTATCTCAAGTCCTCTTTTCTGTCTCATGGCTTTAGGACTCCAGAGTGTCAACTGGCAGATAGCCTCCAACCGGCAGGCACATCACACAGACAGGTTCTACGGCCAGGATCTCCTGGTACGGAGAGGCCAACTCTTCCAAGTGTCACTGACCTTATCCCAAGGTCTCAGCTCTGGAGGACGTGTGACATTCACAGCTTCCACAGGTACCTGCTCACTGCTCCCTGCCCCCCTCCCACATACACACCTTGAGGAAACCTTGGGGGTGTGCATCCAAGGGGCGGTGGTGGTGGTGGTGGCCTCAGGCTCTAACCCAGATCTACCATTGACTTAGCAGAGTCAAGTTTCACCTATCTCTGAGGGTCACAGCCTTAACCTCAAGAGGGATTTGGACCATGTGATCTCCAGTTGCTTCCAGTGCCATAACATGCTGCTGCTTTGTATAACATCTCCCAAAGAATCTCTGCAGTTATACTGGGATCTGGTTTCTCCACAGTCAGCCAACACTACTTGGTTTCCATTTTCCTATGTCTTTCCAGGGCCTTACCCCTCAGAGTCGGCCAACACAAAGGCTGTGTTTCCACTCTCCAATGGGACAAGTAGCAGCGGCTGGGGTGCACAACTTGTGTCCAGCAGGAACAATGTTCTGGACATCTCCATCCTTAGTCCTGCAAATGCGCCCATTGGAAGGTACACGCTAAACATGCAGATCTCCTCCCAGGGCAGTGACTCCACGCTGAAACTTGGGACATTCATACTGCTGTTTAACCCCTGGTTGCAAGGTAGGCATCCAAACACCCACACTCCCAGCCATCAGCTAAGGGATGTCCATGGAAAAGAGATGGAGGGAATGATTTTCATGGGCTCAGGTTTGATCAGGGGAAGTTTGTGGAATAGGGGACGAGCACAGAAGCTAGAAGTCAGAAGCCAGGGGTTTTGGCCCAGCTTTGCCTCTGAACCCACTATGTGAGCCTGGCAGTCTCTCTACCCTTCTGAGCCTCAAATTCCTCACCATTAGATGGACAGCTTGCTATTTCTGGGGCTATTGCAAGGATCTCATGAGTTTTTGAAAACTCTATAGTATGGTGTAATGACTACAGCATCATTCTGCAGCATGGAGAGAGCTTGTGCCCAAAGAAGCAAGTTTTTCATTCCCAGAGATCTCATTTTCAGATTCTTAGGTCATCCCAGCTTCTCTTTCAAGTTTATAGTTCTCATGATATGACTTGGAAGCATTTTAGCCCAAGGCTTCATTCCTCAGTGGAGTTGGGGGAAGGGTTGAAGGTGTGGCTTGCTCCAGCCACCATGTGGCTACTCAGGACTGAGACAAGGACGAGTCTCTATAGTTATCTGTAAGATTCTATCCCCTACTATCTGTTTTTTTCGTGTCAAACAGCTGATGGTGTCTTTATGAGTAACCATGCTGAGAGAGAGGAATATGTTCAGGAAGATTCTGGCATCATCTTTGTGGGAAGCACAAATCGAATTAGCATGATTGGCTGGAACTACGGACAGGTAAAAGGGTCATAGAGGCTGGCAGTAATGTCCCTATTCTACCCAAAGAAGCTCCGTGCAGACCCTACAGATAGGTGGCAGTTCCCAAATCTGTCCATTTGCCTGCTTCTTATTTGTTCATCCATTCAGAAGACATTTATTGATGACCTACTATGTGCCAGGGGCCGAGGTACACCTATGGATACAGGAGATGGATAAGACATATTTCATGTCTTTGAAGAGGTCACACTTTCATGGGCAAAACAGACACATAACTAAATTGATGCAACACCGTGTTATTGGTACCATGATGCATGAATGAAGATAAGGCCCAGTAGAGACTTGCACAACAGTATAGTTTCTTTTATTCATTCCGCATCATAATGTGATGAAATTTCCTAGGTGTGAGCATTCCACCTTCCAAGGGTCCTATAGTACTATGACATCTGAGTCCACAGAATTCCCGAGTTTGCTCAGCTAGCCACATCCAGGGATTCCCTCCATATTTTTTTCTTTCCGGCAGACAAATGAAGTATTTCAATGAAGCACCTTGGGTGGAGTGCCTTGGATGTCCAGCAGAGGGTGGACAGGTGCACATTCTGCCATGTCTAGACCCCTTTCTGGAGTCAACCAGGGCACATCTGCCATGTATTCTATCTTCAGTATAATGCCATATATTTTATATGTTGAGTTTTATATGTTGTGTTCTGTGTTAAATTTCATAGAAAAGAGAAAGGGGTGGGGTGGGTGCACTGAGGGGTGGAAGGGAGGATATTTTTGATGGGGTGATCTGGGAGAGCCTTGCTTAGAAAGGAATTTAGGATAAGAAATTAATGGAGGCAAGGTATCTGGATAGATATCTTGGGGAAAAGCATTTGAGGAAGAAGGAACAGCATATATGAAGACTCTAAGGCAAGAAAGAGCTTGACCTTCTCCATTTTGTGAAAATGGCTTCAAATTCAAATTTTAGTGAGACACTTTATAATCAGTTCCCCAAAGTCTAAGTGATATGCTAGAGATCAATGTCAGAACTAGATGGAAACTTTGAGATGTGCTCAGCCTAATCTCTTGTTATACAGCTGGTGAAATTGAGGCCCAGACAGGTCAAGTGACTGCTCTCGAATTCGTAACAGTGAGGGAGTCTCATTAAACTTGAGGGGCCTCAGCACAGGGCCTTGTGTACAGCAAGAGGTCTGGATGAGTTCTCAGGGTTAAAGGCCAGGTGGGTGGTTGTTCCTCAGCGTCTCAGTTCTGGGGGCCATGGAGCGGGGAACGAGATATGGGCAGTGCCCGTGGCTCTTACCAGCATAGCCTCCATGCCCTCAATTAGCCGATACTACTTGCAATTTCTTTCATAGTAACATATGGCCCCATTTTGAACAGTTTGAAGAAGGCATTCTGAACATTTGCCTCTCAGTCCTGGATAACAGTCTGAATTTTCGCCGTGACCCTGCTACGGATGTGGCCCGCAGAAACGATCCCAAATATGTTGGCCGGGTTCTCAGTGCAATGGTGAGTGATGAGAAAACCATAATAACTAGGTGTTCCCCTATATCAAACTCAGCTCTGGGTTAGGCACAACCACTCATCTTGTTGGTTGATGTCTCACAAAATAAAGTTGGTGGTTATTATATCCCCGTTTTGTACACACAGAGTATGACACGCCTCTATATTAAAGGACTTGCCTGAGACACATGCAGTTAAGTCCAGCTACAATAAATGCTCCAGGTCAGGGCCTCAGACAGCCATAGCTGAGTCCAAGCATCCCCAAAATAAAAAAATACCAAATGTATGACACCACAGTTATGTGTGAGCATGGGCTGATTAGTCATTAGTCCATTGAGATGTCTTATTTAAGAGGAATAAGTGGCAGAGTGGCACTTATTCTCAGTGGCACTCAGTGCCACTGAGTGGCAGAGGCAGAACCAGACCCAGGCTGCTGGCTCCCAAGCCCTTCCCACTGTATGGTGAGGCCTTCCTCAGATGACAAGGACTTGATCTGTGGGGGTCCACCAGGGCTGGGAGGACACAAACCTGAGACATTACTCCATCCCTGGGGCTCCTGGGGAAGGGGCTACGCTCCTTTGTTCTGATTCATCCCCTCCTCAGCACAGAGGGCTTGAGTGCCAGCAGGGAGGGCAGAGGTTGACATGGTCGTCTTCTGGATGGGGAACCTGATGCCAGGGGGCTGAAGGGAATCACTCACAACTTAGCCTTCGAGCGAGTCCAGCCAGAATAAGGCCTCCAACTGCCCGCCTGGAGCCACCTTCACTCACCCACTCCCTCCACGTGAGAAACCTACCCCACCTATCCAAACACACACGTTAGCTGGACACATACACAAGCTGAATGCTGGAGGAATGCCCTCTACTCAGTGGGTAGAAAACATCTCCATCAGAAAAATATCCAAACAAGGGATAACCTGCTCAAAAGTTAGAAAGCTAAAAGAGAGTTCTTGAACTTTAACCCTTTGAAACTAAACAATTACTCAGAAGTGTCAACTTCTGTGTGTGTGTGATTAATGGACTAGGCATTTCTAGTCTTTTTTGAGCTGGAGAATATCCAAGCTAATGAGCTAGTTACTTGGTTAATTGAATGACCTCCTGACTACATGGTAGATATTGGGGGTCATCAGACAGGACTTCTTAACTTGAACCTGGCAGGACAGATGTGGGGAGGCCCAGAGAGTCTGGAGGCACTGAGGAGACGGTGGGAACCAGGGTGGCAGGAGGAGTCCAGAGAGGGAGTGGACCCGGGCTGAACCTTTAAAACCAAGTGGTCCTAGAAGGGTGGGATTAAAGCCCAGGCCAAGGTCTAGGAAAGCTGGTGTTTAGGCCACTTAGAAAGTTGAGCCTCCTCAGCTCAGGAGAGGGTGGGGGAGGCAGCTGGCTCCAGCAGCTGCTGACTCACTCCAGCCCTCGGGACAAAACACTTGATCTCAGAGCCAGGCTCCTCAGCTGCACCTCCCTGCCCTCTCTCCAGCCCTCCTGGTTGGGCTGGACCACGAGCTAATTATGGCCTGTGTGGGGCTTTGAAACACTCAGCTTTCAGTCAGAGATGAGCCTGTGATTATCACACTGGAGGCTGGAGCCCCTGTGACTCAAGAGATGGAGATGGGCCGTGCAATCTTCCATCTTGAAGGAGCCCCGTGGCCCTGATCCTGCGATTCCAGCCCGGCCATCCTGGAGGGAGTGCAGAGCTCACCCAGCACACAGAGGGGCTGTGAAGGCTGGGTCAGCTGGTCGTGGACAAGGATCCTTGCATTTCCAGACTGCTGGTTCTCACAGGCCTTGCCTTGTGACCCCCACAGAGCGAGGGAGCAGTTCTCATTGTGAGGCTGGGTAAACGCTAATCAGTTTCATAAGGGCATACTTGCTTCTTTCGTTCCCTGTGTTGGAAGGTGAGCTTGAATGAATCAGCTTGTCAGCAATCACCCAGCTGACAAGCAGCCAGGCTGGGCTCGTGACTCAAGTTTCTCCTTCTTCTTTCTCTTTTAACTTTTTCTTTTCTTTTTATTTGGCTGTATTGGGTCTTAGCTGTGGCACACAGTTGTGGATCTTTTGTTGCAGTGCACAGATTCTCTCGTTGTGGTGCCTGGACCCAGTGCAGCTCACAGGCTTAGTTGGTCTGTGGCACATGAGATCTTAGTTTCCCTGACCAAGGATCAAACCCACATCTCCTGCATTGAAAGGCAGATTATAACCACTGGGCAACCAGGGAAGTCCCTCTTTTAACTTTTTATTATATAAAAGTTCAGATGTTCACAAAAGCAGAGGAAAAAGTAAAATGAACTTCTGTGTGCCTGTCACCGGCTTCATCATTTACCTACCCAAGGCCAGTCTTGTTTCATTTATGTCCCCTTCTCCATGGATTATGTGATAAATTCCAGATATCGCATCATTTTGTCCCTAAATATTTCAATAGGAGTCTCTAAAAGACTCAGACTAAGAGATTCAGGTCTCTTGATTTCTAGCCTAGTGCTCTTTTCATGTGACTTATTCAAGAATCAAGGGCTTCCCAGGTGACGCAGTGGTATAGAATCTGCTTGCCAATGCAGGAGAAGCAGGAGACATGGGTTTGATCCCTGGGTCAGGAAGATACCCTGGAGATGGGAATGACAACCCACTCCAGTCTTCTTGCCTGGAAAATCCCATGGACAGAGGAGCCTGGCATGGAATTGCAGAGTCAGATGTGATTGAGCACACACAAAAACATCCAAATACAAGAATCATGCATTAAGCTGAGTGAAATGAATGGATGGATGAACAACAGAAGTCCATCTTTATTCTTTTCAAGAATAAGTTAGTTGCTAAAGTTTTAAAGTGATCTTTTTAGAAGACCAGGACACCAAAAGAGAGCTTCAAACTATGGATCTTCAAGTCAGGCGGCAGCAGCCTGCAAGTTCTGGCCAGGAATTGACTGTGAGCTGATTTTCTACCCCTGCTTCATCACTGACAAGCCATAGAGCCTTCATTTTCTCTGTGAGCTGGGAATGACATGTGAATTAGGGGCAAACATGGCCTGTTAAGGAAAGCACTTTCAAATTCATAAACTTCTTGATACCCATTATCACAATTATTATCCAAATGGCCCAGAAAGACACTGAGACTTGAGAGAGTCTCCCTGGCTTCCTTCTTTAACTCCTTACCTTGCCCCCTGAATTCTGCCTGTCACTCTCTGTGCTGATTCCTTTGGGGTTTATTCCTTCCCAGATCAATGGCAATGATGACAGTGGCGTGATTTCTGGGAACTGGAGCGGTAGCTACACTGGTGGCCGGGATCCTAGGAACTGGAATGGCAGCGTGGAAATCCTCAAGGAGTGGCAAAGATCTGGCTTCAGGCCTGTCCGATACGGCCAGTGCTGGGTCTTTGCTGGAACCCTCAACACAGGTATTCTGGATGAGGTGTGCCTTTGCTGGATGGGTGGGCAGCAGTGGGGTGCCCCCAGTTACTGTCTCCACTGCACCTTGAGTCCTTAGACTGCTCTTGACTTGCAGTATTGCGATGTTTGGGGATTCCCTCCCGAGTGATCACCAACTTCAACTCAGCTCATGACACAGACCAAAACCTCAGTGTGGATGTCTACTACGACCCCTTGGGACAGCCCATGGACAAAGGCAGTGATAGCGTGTGGTGAGTATCTGATCCTTTCTGAGCACCAATCCGAGCAGCTTCTCCTTAGCTCTCCCCAGCTCCTGGGACCAGCTCCAAACAGGAATCAGGAGGCAAGTACCATGTCAACACATGGTTTAGAATGGAAATGCTGTCATATCTTGGCCTTTTGGCTAAGATTAAGTATAGAATGGAAATGCCGAAGCTAGCAAGACCCAAAATAACCCTTCTCAGAGTTCTGCAAATGCTGATGGTCCATTTTATCTTGCCACCAGATGAAGGCTCTGATACCAGTGAAAAATATGATTCCTGGGCTCTGTGAAACTGCCCTGAATTTATAGGGGCCCCTAGACCCTATGATATTTTAGAAGAGAAACATTGAAATCATTGATTTTCTAGTAAGAAGAATAATGTATGTCATTTCGGGCAACCCATGTGACTTAACGGGCTTTCTTAAAGAAAAGTGACATATTTTCTCATATATATATATATACACATTTTCTTTGTACCTTGATTGATAGAATAAAATGTTAGCTTATTCTGGATTTCAACTGAAAATAAGAAACTTTATTTGTAACTGGAAATATATATTTCTAAACCATAAATATGACATGTGCATATATGTGTGTAATATATAATACATGCCAACTGAAAGTAGGTTATCTAAAACTTACAGACAAAAAAAATAAAAATAAAACTTACAGACGTATGTCTATAACTTTGTATAGCTGCTTATATACATAAAATAGATATTGTTACAGCTATTTAAGGTTATACCATATGACAAGTTATTACCAGATGGCAACTGAAAATAATTGTCTATATGTGTATATACACATAGATGTCTATGTATATAAAGTACTACATGCATATGTCAATAATCCATTGTTTGAATTATATTATATGAAAATAATTATGTCTATATGTGTATATACACATAGATGTCTATGTATATAAAGAACTACATGCTTATGTCAATAATTCATTGTTTGAATCCTCAAAGGATATACATATAATAATCATTCACATGCATATACATGGCTAGATAACTTAATAACAGATGTCATCTTTTTTCCAAATGTTCAACTTTGAGATAGTCTGCATAAAAAATTCTTTATTGCTTATTATTCCCAGAATAAGTAGATGCAACTTTACTGAAATGTATTTAGGGTAACTAATAGAATAAAGTCAATGGAATATTAAAATTAACAGAAAGAGATATTAAAACAAATAAACAACAGCCCACACCAATAATGGCACTGAATACTGTAAGCATACCCTCCCCTCTGAAGGGAGGGAAGCATATGTAATTCACCCAAGGTCACATGGATGCTAGGGTTTAACGGGGGAGAAAAAGTTTATTTCAGATGTTTTTCCTTAATCTACACACACATAATGTTCTCTCTAGTGATGCTGCTACTTACAGTGAGGTTTTGTTTTCCAACTTCTCATAAATGAATGTCTTTTCTTCTCCCTGTTTTTTCCTTTTGTTATTGTATCCCAAATCCCATTGCAACCTTTTCTGATCCTTGGGACAATGCCATTCCTGGCTTTGTCTTCCTTTAGAAAAAGAGATGCTTGTTCCAACAAGATGACTGATTTTGGGGAAAGGGTGGTCCCCTTAGGCTTAACCCTTCTGTGATTATCCTGCACACTAGGAACTGCAGAGGGGTCAGAAAGCATAAGGCTCAGTCCTTCTGCTGAGAGCATTTCTGGTGCTGTTAGCGGACAAAAAGTGGGGAGGCCATTAGAGGCTATTTAGTGATGCAGTCAGAGAAGGCAATGGCACCCCACTCCAGTACTCTTGCCTGGAAAATCCCATGGATGGAGGAGCCTGGTGGGCTGCAGTCCATGGGGTCGCTAAGGGTCGGACACGACTGAGCGGCTTCACCTTGACTTTTCACTTTCATGCATTGGAGAAGAAAATGGCAACCCACTCTAGTGTTCTTGCCTGGAGAATCCCAGGGACAGGGGAGCCTGGTGGGCTGCTGTCTATGACTGAAGCGGCTCAGCAGCAGCAGCAGCAGTGATGCAGTGTGCCAGACAGTTAGTACTGTGGGAACTCAGGGAGGGAGCCATCAAGGAAGACCTCCTGGGAACAGAAAGTTGGGGCCTTTGAGCTGAATTTGGAATTAGACCTGAGATCTCTTGGTTACTGGTTCATGCTACACATTAGCTTCATAATTTATTCTAAATATAATCACCTTGGGGCAAGTCTGGACCCCTGGAGACATTCTCTACTGTCATTTCTGTTGGCTTCGCTCTAGAGTGTCAGGCTGTAAAACTCTGATTTTTCCTGGGGATCCCTCATCAGAACCCTCCTCAGAAAGCAGTGGGTGCTGAGGATTCCCCCTCCTCCCCCTTCCCTGCTAACTGTGGGTGGGGAACTAGCACTGGATGGTGTGTACACAGGGATTTCTGAACCACAGTTCCAGTCCCACCACCATCTAGCTCTAGAACTTGTATAAGCCACTTCATCTTTCTGGCCCCCAGTTTCCCCATCAGTGAAATGTAAATGTTGGCTTGGAACTAGATGTTCACCTAAGCCTCTTTAACTTTTTGATTCTGTGAATCTTCAGCTCACCTACTTTTTGAGTTAGAGCTACACCTCCCAAGAGTCACTTCAAAGTGGTTCCTGCCAGGGGTTGGAGGGAATTAGCTCACAAGTCATTTTATGCCTGGAGTGAAATTACTAACCTATTTTTTCCCCTTGCCTATTATTAAAAGGACAGTTTGAGTTTGGACAGAAATTCTTCGATCTGAATCTGTATGTTGCAAATGTTAAAAGCTTTTAGAACCTTGTTCAGATTTGCCTAAAGTAATAGAATGTAAGGATCAAGTGAGGTTAAGCACCTGAGAATGCTTAATAATAAAAACAGCAGCAACAATAATTTGCTGAGCAATTGTGCTTCAGGTCCCTTTCTGAATGCCTGCGTGTACTCTTCAGAAACAATGAAGTAGGCGCTATTGTGAACACCCCATTTTACAGCTGAGGAACCTGAGACATAGTGTCTTTCATTCAAGGGCAGATAACTTGGAAACGGTGGAGCCTGGATTTGAACCCAGGTCACTTTGTAAACTATGAAGGACCAGAGAGATGCCAAAGAATGTTATCACTATTCCTGACTGATGTTTGAGAAATCTGACTGCATAATTTGAGATTTTCCAGAATAGGGGTTGGAACAGTGGCTGGACACCAACCACCTGAAGAATCTGGGTTCTTTGGTTCACACTTAAGTGGCAAATGAAAATTTTCTATGACACTAGATGCTATCTCAGGATTCAGTGGGGAGAAACGATTTGCCCAAAGTAGAACTGAAATAGTGTCCAAGCTAGAGGTGGACACAGGTGTCTGTCAGTAGGACTATTCCAGGTCAAAGAGCTTTAAGATCTCTGAGGGATCTTAGAGAGGGACCCACTTATCTCATACCTGAGAAACCAGAGGCCCAGGGAGAAGCACTGGTAAACAACTGGAGACATTTGGGTGCTCTCAATAAGTGTCTAACTTTATGTAAGTTCCTTAACCTTCTGTACCTCAGTTTCCTGTCTGTAAAATGAAGGGCTAGGTCAGGGGACCTCAGCAATTTCTTCTAGAGCTCTCTTTGAATCACATTATAGCATCCAGTGGGGTCCGTTTTCTTCTAAGCCATTCTGCTCATGCCAGTGGTTTGACTTAAAAGGCACAAGGCTCCGGAGTTTTCACTTCTTTGGAGTCGGGACACTCTGGGAAAAGCTTCTTTGCTACGGCTCCCCTCTGTACCACTGTGAAGGAGGTCTCTGAAGCCTGCAAACAAATGTTTTAGAAAAGTTTGGCCAACATTATCTTAATCTTGACATTTCTGGCTTGTTTTCCTGGTTCATTTGACTTGATCCCCCAGTTTCTCAAGTCACTGATTTGACTCTATTTGTAGCCTTTACAGAGCTCCGAGGTGGAAGCCAAATGGTGATTGCCCATTCTTGTGGTCAGGGTAGTGGAGTCGGTCAGTACTGGAGAAGAACTGTCGTAACCCACACCCTTACATGAGCCCTAACTCCTAAAGCATCTATCTCTCTGTGGCCACCAGTCTCCACTACTAGTTAGCCAGTCCCCAAAGTACCTGGAGCAGCTTGCTTAGACCCACAGCAAGTAAACCAAGGCTGCAAGAGTGGCAGGGCTCCAGAACAATTCAATTCAGAGAGCATGATGCATGAATTTCATGTCAGACCCCGCACTGGACACTGGGCAGCAAGCGGAGTGAGATACGTGAGCCTCACTTGAGGAGTTTCCCGCTGCACAGGAAGCTGGGCAATTGTGGAACAGAAGTTAAATCAGAGACAGCATAGAGGTAGGGTTGGCACTCTCTGAATGTGTTCAGTTCAGTTCAGTCGCTCAGTTGTGTCCAACTCTTTGTGACCCCATGGACTGCATCACGCCAGGCTTCCCTGTCCATCACCAACTCCTGGAGTTTGCCCAAACTCATATCCATTGAGTTGGTGATGCCATCCAACCATCTCATCCTCTGTTGTTCCCTTCTCCTCCTGCCTTCAATCTTTCCCAGCATCAGGGTCTTTTCATATGAGTCAGCTCTTCATATCAGGTGGCCTAAGTATTGGAGTTTCAGCTTCAACATCAGTCCTTCCAATGAACACTTAGAACTAATCTCCTTTAGGATGGTCTGGTTGGATCTCCTTGCAGTCCAAGGGACACTCAAGAGTCTTCTCCAATACCACAGTTCAAAAGCATCAATTCTTTGGCACTCAGCTCTCTTTAGAGTCCAACTCTCACATCCATGCACGACTACTGCAAAAAACCATAGCCTTGACTAGATGGACCTTCTTGGCAAAGTAATGTCTCTGCTTTTTAATATGCTGTCTAGGTTGGTCATAACTTTCCTTCCAAGGAGTAAGCATCTTTTAATTTCATGGCTGCAGTCACCATCTGCAGTGATTTTGGAACCCAAAAAAGCAAAGTCAGACACTGTTTCCACTGTTTCCCCCTCTATTTGCCGTGAAGTGATGGGACTGGATGACATGATCTTAGTTTTCTGAATGTTGAGCTTTAAGCCAACTTTTTCACTCTCCTCTTTCACTTTCTTCAAGAGGCTCTTTAGTTCTTCTTCACTTTCTGCCATAAGGGTGGTGTCATCTGCATATCTGAGGTTATTGATGTTTCTCCCTGCAATCTTGATTCCATCTTGTGCTTCCTTCAGCCCAGCGTTTCTCATGATTACTCTGTATATAAGTTAAATAAGCAGGGTGACAATATACAGCCTTGACATACTCCTTTTCCTATTTGGAACCAGTGTGTTGTTTCATGTCTAGTTCTAACTGTTACTTCTTGACCTGTATACAGATTCCTCAGGAAGCAGGTCAGGTGGTCTGGTTTTCCCATCTCTTTCAGAATTTTCCACAGTTTGTGGTGATCCACACAGTCAAAGGCTTTGGCATAGTCAATAAAGCAGAAGTAAATGTTTTTCTGGAACTCTCTTGCTTTTTCAATGATCCAGCAGATGTTGGCAATTTGATCTCTGGTTCCTCTGCCTTTTATAAAACCACCTTGAACATCAGGAAGTTCACGGTTCACATATTACTGAGGCCTGGCTTGGAGAATTTTGAGCATTACTTTACTAGTGTGTGAGATGAGTACAACCGTGCAGTAGTTTGAAGATTCTTTGGCATTACCTTTCTTTGGGATTGGAATGAAAACTGACCTTTTCCAGTCCTGTGGCCACTGCTGAGTTTTCCAAATTTGCTGGCATATTGAGTGCAGCACTTTCACAGCATCCTCTTTCAGGATTTGAAATAGCTCAACTGGAATTTCATCACCTCCACCAGCTTTGTTCGTAGTGATGCTTCCTAAGGCCCACTTGACCTCACATTCCAGGATGTCTGGCTCTAGGTGAGTGATCACACCATCGTGATTATCTGGGTCATGAAGATCTTTTTTGTACAGTTCTTCTGTGTATTCTTGCCACCTCTTCTTAATATCTTCTGCTTCTGTTAGGTCCATACCATTTCTGTCCTTTATCAAACCCATCTTTGCATGAAATGTTCCCTTGGTATCTCTAATTTTCTTGAGTATGTTAGGACAAGGTTTTTGGAAGGAGTTAGTATCTGAACTGAATTTGGAAAGATGAATAAGCTTTTATCAGCGTAAGAGGTGGAAATTTGGGTCACTTCTAGAGAGGGTCCTCTGACCCCATGAATTCAAAGGTCAGCATAACTCAGTTGCTGTCTCTAGGGATAGTGGTTTAGAAACTTCAAAGGTTGAATTAGAATTTATTTGAATGGAGGAGCAAGGAGGGGCAGAGATCAGCTTCTTGTAAAATAAATGCTTCAGTCTGCGCTTCTATGCGCTGTTACTGGGGAAACCCTCAAGGCAGGAGCGGAGCCCAAAGTTGGGAGGTGGGAAAGAGTGTGGCACACAACCAGAAACAAACCAGCACATGCTTGATGATGCACTTGAAAGGCACATACATCCAAGTAAGTGTGAGCAAAGGTCTGGCTTTCAAACAAGGGAGGAACCAGGATGTGCTTGTTATCTACTTTGTCTTAAATTCTTGCCTTGCAAATAAATATTCAAACGTAGCTACTCACCTGTATATCTTTACCAACTCACCCTTCTCCTGAGATTCTCTGCCAGAAACAAAATGAATCTGAAATTTGGTGTCCTTACTGTTTTCTCTTCCTCTCTTGTCCTCTCACCCTTCTAAGATCATCTTCCCACACTCCTCCTGCTTTCTCCTGGGTAAAATATAACCGATTTTAAGGGCCCAAAAAAGATTTTGTGGGTCTGCCTGGAGATAATTTTTATGATGACTTTTTTCCCCTACAACTGTAGGAAATCTCACAAAACATATAAAGAAGTAAAAATCATCTATAATTCTATTGTTCACATACTTTAAATATTTGATAGTTTTCTATGCAATCTTTTATGAGTTGTTGTTTTTATAGAATTGGGATCATGCATTTTATAAGACTTGTGCACAAGACAGAGCATGTAATAGACACATCCTGCTTTTCCCCATACTTGGAAACCAACCACTTCATAGTTTTAAATCATGTGTTTTTGACTAAACAGGGTATTATGAACATTTTACCAATGTCATTAATCTTCAAAAATAAGATTTTAAATGTATTATATTCCATTGAATGTTAAGCCATTATCTCTTTTCCCACTATAATGGTATACTGTTTCCTATTCCTTATGTTACCTATCTATTCCCCCTTTTTTTCCTACTTTAACACTGTAACAGGCATTGTTACATGGAAATCTTGAGCATGTTAGTGATTAGTCCTATGAGAAAGATTCCTAGAAATGGAAAACCTAGAAAAAGAAAACCTATATCCTAGGTTAGAGAATGAACATTTTAAATGCTTATGAACCTATTGCTATTGCCTTCCAGAAATTTTGTAATGATTTTGTAATGTTTCATTACAGTAGTGAGTAAGGGATTGCTCTCTTCCCATTCCTATCATTGGTTGACTTTTTTTCATTATCTGTTCACCTCTCATGGCCTTATCCCTTCTGTCTTGTTTTAGAACTGACTTTTTAGCTCTTCCCCTTTCCCCTGGAGAATCTAGCAGGGTCATAGTGCACCTGATAAGTACTTAGGAAGCACTTCTAACTCCTGACAACTGTATAGTGTAGAACTCTGGATCTGGTCCCTGCGGAAAGACTTGCAAGTTTCATTTTACAACATGTAAGATGCAAACAGTTTTTCCTGATTATAAAACAATAAAAAATTAATTAATGAGAGTCATAGTAATATAGCTACCCAAAGAAAACGCTAATAATATTATGAGTTAGAGCCTTCCAGACATTCATGCTGTTTATACTCACACACATCAGATGTATGTGTGTTGAGTAATCATTACCCAAATGGGACCAAATTAAATGGTCTGTTTTATAACATTTAATATCTTCCTGTATCAATAAATTAAAATTTAGAGAGAATGTTTGGTAGTTAAAAGCATGGACATTGCAGCCCTTCTGCCTGGGTTAAAATCCCATTCTGCCTATTTACTGACTTTGAGACCTTGAACAAGTCACTTCACTTCTCTATGCCTCAGTTTCCAAAATTGTTGAAAGAGGATAACACTTATTCTTATCTTCCTTTATAAGAACACTGTGAAGATTAAGATATAACACAGACACTTAGTATTATTCTGTGTTGATACTTAACTGTGTTAGCCATTAGTGTTTATATAATATATGTATTTTTAAATATTCATTTATTTTGTAATTAGAGGTTCCCAGGTGGCGCTAGTGGTAAAGAACTGCCTGCCAATGCAGAAGACTTCAGAGATGTGGGTTCAATCCCTGGGTTGGAAAAATCCCCTGGAGGAGGGCATAGCAACACACTCCAGTACTCTTGCCTGGAAAATCCCATGGACAGAAGAGCCTGGCGGGCTAAACTCCATGGGATCACAAAGAGTCAGACACGACTGAAACAACTTAACACACATATTTTGTAATTACAGAATTATAGAAGTAATAAGTAATTTTCATTATAGAAAATGAAAACATTGCAGAAATAAATAATGTACAACTTAGTTCATATGCACTGAAATCTGTCCATATGCATAATACTTACACCAAACCATTACTTAAACTGTGGTTATCTAAGATAATGGAATTATGGGGGACTTCCACTACTTTTTTTATGATGACTTTTTTTTCATAATTGTAAGAAATCTCAATAATATATATTTTCTAAATCAAAATAGGTTCATCATATCAGTATATATTTTTATAAGCTTATGCATACACATACACGCTCTTGTAATTTTTCTTACTTGGTGATATAATTTAGACATCTTTCTATATAAATGCTAGATTGATTTTGCTCATTCTTTTGGACAGCTGCATGATATTCTGTTGGATGGTTATGTCACAATTTATCTAACCATCTCCTTATTGGTAAACTTTTCCTCCATTATTTTTGCTATTACAAACAATGTTTTAGTAAACATTTTTCTGTGTACATCCATGTGCATGAATGTGAGGGTTTTTATAGGAGAAATTTCTAGAAGAGGAATTACTGGTTCAGTGGGTATGTAGATTTTTAAAGGTTTTTCACACTGATTACCAAATTGCCTTTCACAAATGTCATACACATTTAAACTCCCACCAGTAGCATATGACAGTGCTTGTTTTCCCACACAGCAATGGGTATCATCCTATGCCTTCATCTTTGTCAGTCTCATAGGTATGATAATATCTCTTTGTCATTTTAATTTTTTATTGGAGGATAAATGCTCTACAATGTTATCTTGTTTTCTGCCATACAACAACACAAATCAGCCTTAATTTTCTTTTCATTGTGGTGGAGTTAAAACTATTTTCATATGTTTAGTGATCGTTTTTATTGCTTATGAAAATTGCCTGCTCATTGTCCATTATTGGCATGCTTGACTTCTTCTGTGTCTTGTTGTTGTTTAGTTCCTAACTTTTTTGTAACACCAAGGACTGCAGCCAACCAGATTCCTCCGTCCATGGGATTTCCCAGGCAAGAATACTGGAGTGGGTTGCTATTTCCTTCTCCAGGGGATCTTTCTTACCCAGGAATCAAACCTGTGTCTCCTGCATTGCAGATAGGAGAATCTGGCTTTATCACTGAGCCACCTGGGAACAGGTTCTTTTGTATCTTATTGATTTGTAAATACTTTATAATATTCATTATAGTAAGTGTCTAGTATACATGTTGCATATATTTTCCCTTTTTTATTGATTTTTTCAACCTTTTTTCCTCTCTTTTCTTCAGACTGGATAATTTATACTGATCTGTCTTCAAGTTTACTCTTTCCTCTGTTATCTCTATTCTGCTAGTAAGCCATCCATTGAATTAATTTCAGGTCTTTTTTCCAGTTAACATTTTCCATTTGGTTCTTTTTCTATATTTTCTATTTTTTTGCTAAGAGGTTTCCTCTTTTCATTTGTTATGAGCATATTTTCCTTTATTCCATTGATCATAATTATCATAACTGCTTTAAAGTTTTATTCTTCATTTATTCTAACATCTGGATTATCTAAGGGTTAATTTCTGTTGATTGTCTTTTGCTTTGAGGATAAGTGACATTTTTCTGGTTCTTTGGATGTTCATTAACTGGTGTTTGTATCCTGGTCATTGGCTGTCTTGATTCTGCATTTTGTCTTAGGAGCCTACCTGGGGTAGACTCAAACTGCAAACTCTGTCTCACCTGTGGTAGGCAGCAGCTCAAGTTTCAGTTCATTCTTAAAACTTTTATCTGGACTGTTTGTGGTTTGCCTTGTATATGCCTAGCTCAGGGGTCACCCAGAAGCTTAGGCGGAGTTAATATACAAATCTAGGTTCCGCTTTCTGACTCTCCTTTCCAAGACTTCTGCCACACTCTCTAGTGATTCTAGTTAACCCAGGGTTTGTTTCTTAACTCCTCAGGTCAGAAAGATGTGGACTGTCTGTTGGAATTTTTACTGCCCTGCTCTGTACATCTACTGCAGCTTGTCCTTAAGAGCAAGGTCACCAAAGCACAACTTCCTCCATGCTAGTCTCTTCCTCAAAGTTTTGACACCCTTCCAAAATCCTCCTACTCTGTCTACTCTCTGATAGTTATCTTTTGTCAGTTTGTTGTTTTTGCACAAGAGACTATCCATTCATTATGAGTTTATTCTTCCATGCTGGAAACAGAACGATAGTCTCCTTGTTTACTTGGTATATGAAAGCTTAATATTTTTACCTAGTCATATGTATCATTCTGAAGTTGGTTCTCTGCTTAAAACTATCTTTTCGACCTCATGAATATTAAAAAAAATGTTTTTCAAGTTGAATAGAACTTGAATTTATGTCAGACTTACATTTTCTTCCAAGTTGGACCCAACACTGCCAATGCTAATGTAGTTGTTGTGGGATTGGAGAGGAGGAGAATAGAGGGCAGAATAAAGAATGAAGAAAGCTTTGGATAATTGTTTACACCTGGCGAGGGAGGGGACCAATGACTGAGAACATGCAGATTGGGACATGGGGGGCTCCACTGATGAATATTTTAGGACTGGCGTGTGCATTCTTCTATCCAGACCTCAACTGCAGGGCTCTGTGGTTCTTAGCCAACCTGTTACTCTTGCTGCACCCCATTCATTTTCACCCCACATGAAATACAGTAGTGTACCCCAACAGGATGCACAAGAGAAAGCTGTGTGGGTTTGCTCGCTGGGTCTTGGCTCCAACCTAGATCCACTCTGCTCCTCAGAAAGGCAGGAGAACATGGTGATTTCGGAGTTAGGCATACCTCAGGCCACACTTTGACCTTGCATTGTTAGCTGCTTGGCTTCTCTGAGCCTGTTTCCCCTTTTATGAGATGAGCATAAAAAGAGTACCCCCTTAACCGTGCTGTGAGAATTTAAGGAGACGGTGCTCGCGGAGGTCTAGCACAACAGCTGACCCAGAGCAAACTCACTTGAGTGCGAGGGCGCTGCACTGTCAGGTCAGAGGTATGGCGCTTCGCCATTCCTCTGCTGAGCGGCCTTGGCCACACTCTGCAACGTGTGGT
This sequence comes from Bubalus kerabau, assembly GCF_029407905.1. NCBI lineage: Eukaryota > Metazoa > Chordata > Mammalia > Artiodactyla > Bovidae > Bubalus > Bubalus kerabau. Next base: position 53,303,982 of record NC_073636.1, on the reverse strand, counting down.
TCTGTCTGCAGGAATTTCCACGTCTGGAATGAAGCCTGGTTTGTGCGGCCTGACCTGGGCCCTTCGTACAATGGATGGCAGGTTCTGGACGCCACCCCTCAGGAGAGAAGCCAAGGTAACCAATCCTCTGTCAGCCTGCTGGTGTCCCCCTTCTCTGGGTTTGGCTCTAAGTCATGACCTCTCAATCTTTACAATGGTGGGAAGTGGCACAGCAAGATCACCTAAATCTTCTCTGCCTTTGGGGGCACAGAGAGGGATTAAAACAAAAGTATTTTCAAAGTAGATTTTCCTCTTAATTGGCTTGGTTCAGGCTGCTGTTTAAATGACTGACGTCCCTGCTCCCGCACAACTGCTGCAAAGGCCCTGGCCCATGCCCGGCAATAGGGAAGGGAACTGTCCCCTGCCAACAGTGATTCTCCCACACAGCCTCTAGTAGCCCATCCCTCCCAGCACAGAAACCTTCCGTTTCCCTTTGCCTTGGGACTTAGCCCAGATTCCCTGGCTCAGCTCCAGGCCTCTCTGCTCATGGCCCCCAGCACCCCTCTCACCTTCTGGGTGTCCCCCGCCAGGCTGAGCTCTCCTTCTCGCAGGCTGGCCCTTCCCCCCCACTGATGGCCACTCTCCCATCAGATCTCGGGTGTTGGGCTTTCCAGGAACCTTTTTCCTCATCCCTCCCCTGATCTCCAGAGCATTCTTGTCCATTATCTTCATTTTCAGTTGTTTCTTTCAAAGTTAAAAAATTATAAAAGTCATATACGCATGGTTAAGAAGGGTTAAAAAAAATTCAAATTGTTCCAAAAGGATTTACAATGAAAATGAAGTCTTACCCCCCTCCCTTGCTGCGACATCTGTACCAGAAGCAATGAGATTCGGGGAACTTGGGTGTAAGGAGGGTAACTTCCAGATATTTTCTAGGCCACTATTCAAACTTCTCACTGCAACTCATTGGTGGTTATGAAATCAAGTTAATGAGTTGTGACCATTGTTTTAAGAAATGAAATAGAATAGCATGGAAAGAAGTGAGGAAAGGAAAGAAAAAGAAACTATCAGAGTGTATTGGACATTAAGAATAAGAATTTTCCTGTAGAATTTTTGTTTCAGGACCATATATGTGCCATGATGTAAAATCTTATTTCTATAGATCATGGTAAAAAAAAAAAAAAAGCTGAAAGTCACTGTCACTGTTTCAGGTTTATAAAAGTGTGTGTGTTTGTTTTATAAACACAAATGGAATAATATTCTTCTATTCTGCTGTAACTTACTTTTTCATCTGGGCACTTCACGAAGGAAACTGTATCTGTGTATCTATACCTGTATCTACATCTATGTCCTTCCATCCACCCATCCATCTATGAATCTATCTACCTATCTGTCCATCTCTCTATGTATCCACCCACCTACCTACCTAGCTGTCTGAGCTAGCTATGCTGAGTGCTCAAGAAGGGAGGTGATGGTCAGGGCTTGGGAGCCCAAAGAAGCAGGACATCTCTGTAGGCTGGGTTTGCAGAGAAGTCTTCCAAAATAGGGGGGTGATTTGGGAAGAATGATTTGCAGAGTAGAAAAGAGGCAGCCCTGAGCACAAGACAGTCAGACTTTCCTCTTTAGGAAACAGACTGAGGGCGGGGAGTTAGCACCAATTATACACCTACAGAATGCGGGAGTGGGCCATCTTCTGTGGAGCTGGAGTCTGACCAGAGTGCTATTGCACAAGATAACGGTAGCCCCAGAGGGTCCTGCTGAGTGCCCAAGAGGAGAGCAGACAGTCAGGGTTGAAGGAGTTTGCGGTAGAGGCAGGGGAGCTGGGCGGTGGGGAGGGCCCCCAGAGGAGCAGGCCATGAGGCGGGCTGTTGCAAAGGGGCCTGGCTTTGGCACACATCCAACCTCTGCACCCTGGCCCCCAGGGGTGTTCCAGTGCGGCCCTGCTTCGGTGATCGCTATCCGAGAGGGTAATGTGGACTGGGACTTCGACATGCCCTTCATCTTTGCGGAGGTCAATGCCGACCGCATCACATGGATCTACGAGTCGAATGGTGCCTTGAAGAAGAATTCCTCAGACACTCACAGCGTCGGCAAGTACATCAGTACCAAGGCGGTGGGCAGCAACTCTCGCATGGATGTCACCGAAAAGTACAAGTATCCAGAAGGTAGGAGGGGCTTGGATGGGCTGTGCCACCCAGGGCCTGACGGTGGGAAGACAGCTTTGAGGTGGGAGAAGGAAAACTTGCTCATGCTCCTCCCACTTTCTCAGCCAGCTGTGCCTGAATATTAGGATTGCTCCCTGGCATCTAATGCCCAGTTCCCCAGACTGTTTCCTGTGGGGACAAAACCATCAGGGGCAGACACAGTGCCAGCAGAAATGCGCTGAAGGACTCAGGCAGCTGTCAGTCTAGCTCGTCTCCAGCTGTGTCCCTTTGCCAATTGCACCATTAGGATGATAGCACCATGATTGAACATCACAGGGAGAAACATGGCCCCCACAGAAGACCCCCTAGGGGTCTCTGTCAGTCCACTCCCCTTGCCTCTAAGAAGCGCAAGCAGGAAACATCCTCTGAAAAAAGAAATGGACAGTCCCCAGAGACATGGGGACTGCTTTGTCTGCTTCAGTGGGCTCCCTGAAAGCCAGATGATGTGCGGACACCTCCTACACCATGAGGACAATGCCCGAGTCCCTGAAATCGTCAACATCCACTTGAGTGCTGATCCCCCTAAAATCACCTAGAAGCTGGTAGGAGGCCGAGTTTAGCACAAATTACGTGTGTTTCTCTGTTTCAGAAGTTGCTTTCAGTGTTAGCAAATTAATATCTCTGAAGAATCTCAATAGTGACAAAATTCTACATTTGAAGGTGATGTTCATTTTAGAAATAGGCCAAAGTGAATTAATGCTTGCTCCAGCAGGCCAGTCACTCCTTAATAGGATCGACATGTCACTCTAAACGCTTTGGAAGAGTTGCTTTAGAGGGTCCTCACTGCTGGTTCTGAGGTGTCAAGAAAAGTGCTCTCAAGAAGGTACCCATGTGCACCCTAAAGTAAACCCCACAGTTCGGTGGCCTGGATGGCTGCTGCTGCTGGCTGCCGTATACAAAAGAGGAGAGCTGAGCAGGGGGGTAGGCTCCAAGTCCAGGTGGATGAGCTGCTGGGTGTGGGTCCTTTGGAGGCATCAGAGTAATAAGATTGGTGCTTTCCATTAGACCCCAGTGTACCTCTGCGGCCCATTCCTCCCACTGGGGTCAGATGGCCTTTCTCTCAGTCAGAAAACATGTACTGAGACCTCCCCAAGTGCCCATTCATGCTCAACTCCAGGAGGCCAGGAAGCACCCTGCAGATGGGTGCCTGCCCCTCCAGAGCTCACAGGCTGGGGGTCAGGCTTGAGTGTGGCAAGCATTCTCAACAGTGTTCTGATGTAGAAACCATGGCAGGGGCCAAGGAACTGATAACCCCGGGCAGGAGGTGAACTCTGCCCTACCCCTTATAGCTGTGCAACCTCAAGCACGATTCTTAGCATCTCTGATCCCTCACTTCCTCACCTGTAAAATGAGAAGAGCAAGGCCTCTCTTCAATGGGATTTAAATGAGCTAGTGTATAGAAAGTATCAAGGGCAGTGCCTGGCCCATAGTGAGGACTTAATAAATAGTGATGATTTTTATCAACTTGAACATCTGCAGCCTCATCGGAATGACCTCCCAAAGTGACTTTTAAAACGCACTGCCTATACAGTTGTGTGATTCTGTGGGGCCCCTTATCTGAGTGTTACACCTTAATTCCACTTCTTGGGGGCTCTGGCTGTCCCAGCCAAACCTCCTGAGCAATGAGGAGGGGCCACAGCCAGGTGGAGGGATCCCCGCCAGACCCCTGGCAATGCCCCAGCCCTTGTGTGACAGCAGGACTGATCACCCCACCTGTTGTTGCTCAGTCTCCTTTACCTAATGATGCTTGTGTCTGATAGCCGCAGGGAGGAAAAGCCCATAAAATGGGTTGCTAAGCATTTGCGCAACAGCAACACCAAAGGAAAAAACAGTAGCAGGAAGCTTAGTCTTGAGTAAGCCTGGCAGGTGACCTATATAGGTATCTAGGCTCTGAGCCTCATTGTGCAAACGCAACTGCTTCGAGGTTCTGGGCACAGAGGCTCAGCTCCCTGCTCAGCCGTCAGACCTGGGTGTGGATTTACAACTCGGCTAGAGAATGGGAAGGCACCAAAAGGAACCCAGCCCACCAGGAGTGATCAACTCGGGTAATTTGGCTGCCTGCCTTCTTTTCAGTAGGGTGTGTGGGAGGAACTACTAGACTTCAGGTCTAGATTTCTGGGGACTGGCCCTCTTTCCACCCCTAATTCTCAGATTACCAACTGCTTGGACCAGACACTCCTCCTCTGTAGGACCTTAACTCTAACGTGATGTGCTTAGATGTCTTTGGGGTCTCTGCCAATTGTTACATGTAACTTATAGGAAAGATTTCACTAAATGATAAAGTGCTTCTAATAAGTCATCTTAAAATTTCACAGGTTTGTAGGGGACGTTAGGGGCAGAAGGGTAAACATGGTCATTCTTCTTTGAGTATCTCTGTCCATGTTACTGGAAAGTGAATATCTTCTCCTCGTTAGTGGATCTATCTTCCAGTCAAGGCAAGGAGACTTATGTGCACTGTGTGGTCTACCCTGGCTCAGAGGCTTGGAGTTGGTTATCAGCTCTTAGTGCCCCAAGAGCCATGGTTTCTTGGCCATGATCTTGGCCACTTTCTGGGGACTGTTTATAGTATCACATTCAGCAGCACCCACAACAAAGGCTGAACCCATCCTGTGGTTCAGCCTTTGTGTTTTTGAAACCTGAACTCTCTCAACAATTTAAACTAGTCATAACCTGGAACCATACCAACTGTGGGAAGTTCTTGTTAACTGACCTAGACAGAAGTTCCACTCTCTAATTCTCAAAGCATCATTAGAAATAAAGCAGAATAACATGATAAAGTGGTTTGGAATTTTTTTCAGTGAGGTAATTCTAAATCATAGTTTTCTCACTTATGAACTCATTCTAATCTTTTTAAACTCAGACTTGTTATTTTTTAAATTATCAGTTTGTTCTTTGGGCTTCCCTGGTGGCTCAGATGTTAAAGAATCTGCCTGCAATGCAGGAGACCCGGGTTCAATCTCTGGGTCAGGAAGATCCTCTGAAGAAAAGAACGGATACCCACTCCAGTATTCTTGCCTGGAGAATTCCATAGACAGAGGGGCCTGGTGGGCTACAGTCCATGGTTGCAAAGAGTCAGACATGACTGAGCGACTAACATGCACTTTGTTCTTTAAGTCTCACAAAGGAGCTTTTATTAAAAGAAAGGAGGGAAGGAGGAAGGATTGGAGGGAAGGAGGGAGGGAGAGATGGAGAGAGTGAAGGAAGGAAGGGATCTAACCTAATTAACCTAAGCAAAATATCAAGCTATGTATTTTATGCAGCTTTCCCTACAGCTCGATGGAAATTTGAGCTGATTGGAAGAGCTGGGCTGTGAGCCTCATGTTAAGGAGAATGAAATGGAGATCTGAGGGAGGTCAGACACTTGCTTGGAGGTCAGACATATGTTAAGGAGGCTGAAATGGAGACCTGGAGGAGGTCAGACACTTGCTTGGATTAGAATCATTGTGCAAGCAGCAGAACCAGTGTTAGTTCCAGGCCACCTTTCCAGGCAGGGCACTGTTCTTTGTTCACGTTGCCAACGCATCTCTGAGATACTTCTCTCTTTTCCCACCACACAGGTTCCAGCCAGGAAAGACAAGTATTTGAAAAGGCTTTGAGGAAACTTAAACCCAGCATGTCATTTAGCGCAACATCTGCAAGCAGCCTGGCAAGAGAGGAACGGGAGCCTAGCATCTCTGGGAAGTTCAAGGTCGCTGGTGTACTGACAGTGGGCAAAGAAGTCAACCTGATCCTAATGCTCAAAAACCTAACAAGTGATACAAAGACAGTAACAGTGAATATGACAGCCTGGACCATCGTCTACAACGGCACACTTGTTCACGAGGTGTGGAAGGACTCTGTCACTAAATCCCTGAATCCCGAAGAAGGTAATTCAACCTGTAGGCTGCTGGGATGCCACACACTCATGGTAGCTGGTATTCTCTTGGGGTTGGAGAGCTCCTATTGGAACTAAATCAACTGAGTAAGGAAGGAAACAGCACAGGGTGAGCAGTACAAGTGGGGGTGGTGCCAACCAAAATACTTTCATGCCCCGGAGGAGAAAGGAAGAGGACTTTGGCAGTTAAAGACAAACCACAATACCCCTTACATACCATTTTGCCCAGTGTGCAGAGTGCTCCTTATATACCCTTATGTACTATCACATTTGACCTTCTACAAGAACAGATTTCAGCATTCCTTTTACAGAGCCAGAAACTGAGGCTTGGAGAGATTGTGATTCACTTAAAAGATTAAGTGTCATAGCTAGTAGGTGGCAATGCCAGATCCTGGTCCTGGAATTCCTGATGTGAAATCCAGTGCCACCACCCATTTTCTCGGTTTTACCGCTGCGACCCCTTCCCCTTTGCAGCCCCCGCCCTACCTTATCCCCATCCCACAATGAATCACTTTCCCGGTTTGACCCTAGAAGGGTTGCAATATACCACGAGGGCTTGAATTCCCACCAGTGTTCCCCCACAGCTGCCAGTGGGTGGGTGAAGTTCCTTGATTTCCAGTGACAGTGATGGGTTTTCTTGGAGGCCTGAGCTTCTGGGAGGAAGAGTGAGTTGGTTCTCCTGGGTAGCACAGATGGGAGGGGAACAAGGTGGAGCAGAGAAAGGCTGGGGCTGTGGAAGGATTAGCAGGCAGGTGTGCCCAAGATGGCAAAATCCTTCAAGCTGTTATGGAAAGTCTAGACGTACAAAGCAGATTAATAAGGGTGGGGTGGCTATTTGCTTCACATAAGGAACTAATAAAAACTGATTACTTATACAGCCCATCTTGAAAAAATTTTGTCTGCAGAGAAACTGAGAGCTATCACACCTGTCAGAGGCAGCATCCCCTAGCAACCTGTCTTCTGGCAGAACTGAGCAGAAATCTTCCCTATAACAAAAGCACCCGGCTGGCTATTATTTACCTTCAAAGCTCAAGGGAAGAGCTATTTTTGTAGGCCAAAAATAATTTATGTGAGGGAAATGCTTTTTAAAAAAGCTGTACTTCTGCAAGAAGCAACAGAGTTAAATGGGAAGGCAGGAGAAAACAGGCAAAATGGTCTTGGAGTCCTGACGTCATCACCTACTCTCTGGATGACTCTGTTAAGTCTCCCTCCTTTCCTGAGTCTCAGGGTTCACTGTTCAAGGGAGCTGGACCAGCTGATGCCAGGGCTGTCTCCATATTTGGGGCAGGCTGGGTAAATCCCTCCAGTGCTAAAAACAGAGACAGCTCCCTCCTTACAGCCTCACCTCAAGGACTGTGTGACCTGTAGGTGCCGGGCACCCCCCAACCACCTAGCATGACTGCATGAGGGAGGGGGAGAGCACCCAGAGGCAGGCGAGCCCCCCGCCGCCCTGCTTGCCCATTGAGTCCGAGAGGGGCCTTGAAGCTTGAGAAACGGAGAAACGCTGGGGAAGGCCTTTCCATCTGAGGGGACCTTGTGACTCAGAGCATGGAGGTGGTAAGGCACCTGTGTTGTCAAAAGGACCAAGAGAACTGTGGGAAGGAACATTCTTTTGAGGAAGAGAGTGACACAGGGCCATACTGAGGGGTCTGAACCTTATTCCTGGGGCAGCAAGGGACCACAGGAGATTTTTCAGGTGACACAGAAGAAGAGTGACATGATCTGGGGGGAAAGTGCGTCTAAAGCCCACCTGACTGGTGCGTGTGGGTGACTTAGAAGCAGGAGAGACCAGAAGTAGGGTGGTGGTTCCAATGCTGTTGCAACAGGATCCCAGGCTATATGGTCACCTGAGAGGACCAAGCTCTTATGTAGACAGCCCCTGGCTTCCCTTGCTAGTTATTATCATGCTATCATCATTACTGTTTTCTTTATTGGGCAATGAGTTAATACTCATATTCTTCCCTGCCCCTTAGATGGAAGTTTGCCCTCTGATATTTACCAGGACATGGAGGAAGTCTGAGCCCCCGCGAGCTCCTCCTCCTGGAATCCACCCAGCCAGCCAACATCCTGGTCCCAGGGCCCCCACTCTGCAGCTGGTGTGGAGCAGGCCGGTGTTCCCCCAGGGCCTGGCAGGGAGGATTCAGGCAAGCTGAATCCTCCAGGTGCTCCCAGCCAGCCCACACTGACGCAGCTTGGCATCAGCTTTTAAGGTTTCAGAAGCCAACCCCACCTCTCACGCTGCTCCCTGGTTTCTTCTTCCAGAAATAGAGCACCCTGTAAAGATCACATATGCTCAGTACGAGAAGTACCTGAAGGCGGACAACATGATCCGGACCACAGCCGTGTGCCAGGTCACCGATGAGCCTGAGGTGGTGGTGGAGAGGGACATCATCCTGGACAACCCCACCCTGACCCTTGAGGTAAAGGGATGCTGAAGGGGTGCTGCTCCATGCTAGCCCAGCCCTCCCCGACCACAGGGAAAGCCCTCTCTGCCGACGGGCCAAGCACAGTGCCCAGCTCGGCTCCAGCCTCTGCCAAAAGGATCAGCCAAGAGTTCTGCTCAGAGCAGTGTCCTTGGGAAATCCCAGTGGTCCAGTGGTTAGGACTCCATGCTGTCACTGCCGAGGGTGCAGGTTCAATCTCCAGTCAGGGAACTAAGATCCTGCCAGTGGCGCAGCACAGCATGTCCTTGCTCCCTCTCTGGAAGGATCCATGGGCACGTTGCCCTGCAGCTTCTTTGGCTGCAGCTCTAGACCCACTGGGGATACCAGCTGAGGAGCAGCTGGAGGGCTCTTCAGCTCACTCGCTTTGAACATCTGCTGTGTCCTGGGCTGTGCTAGGCTCAGGAATCACAGAAGACCTCAAGGGCTGGGTCCTGCCTTCAGGGAACCCACAGCCCAGCCCCCAGACACATTTGTAGAGCAAATCAGAAATGGGCATAACTCACATGCATCTCCTGACTCTAGACCCCAGAGTTACAGAAGTGTAGACTCTTAGAAACCTGGTCTCAAGCTTTCATGCCCTTCCATTTCACACGTAAGTAAACTGAGACCCAGAGAGAAAAGAATTGCCAAATACTGCCAGAGCAAAGGCTAGACCTCAAGGCCCTTCCCAGGACATCTGGCCAGTCCATACCCAGCAGCAGCATCTTCCCAGTAGTTGACAATGAGGATGCCTCATTTTTTTGGCAGCAGGCTCTGCTCCCAGGCTGCCTCTCAGGAATGCAGGCATGTGGTCTCTCACAGGTCTGTGGGAGGCACTTGGAGCCACTCTGTCCCTTCCTCAGCACTGGTGCTGGAAGTACGGGGCTGACTCCAAGCCTGTCCCTACCCACACCAACCTCAGCCCAGGGTGGAGGCAGCCAGAGCCAGACAGCACAAATCTAGGGATGAGGGGCTGACAGGCAAGGAGAGGCAGATGAGTGGACGAGGAAGATGGGGTCTTCCCTTGGGACCCCATAGACAGCTTCATGGGTCAGACTTCTCACAAGTCTACAGCACCATCTGCCCCAGCAGTCTAGACAGCAATTGCCTTATTTGTTATTGTTGTTCCATCACAATGTCTCTAGCATCCCTAGCCCCAGATTTCTAGAGTAACTCGTGACTGCCCTCATCCCACTCTCCCTAAGCTACACCCCAGCTTCAGGGATTCCTGATGTCAGACAGAAGGCAGGAGGACCCAGGGCCTGCTCCTTGACACTAGCCTGAAATAGAGCTCTCTGGTTAACTGTCCTGGTTAGTCTGGGTTGTGCTTCAGAATGGGGGCCAGAGTGATCCATCATCTCCAAGGTTAGGGAGAGGGAGCCACCCCTGTTCTAGGCCCATCACAGAGGTTGTAAAACAGAAAGAGGCCCCTCCACGAGCAGGACCAAGCAGAGCTTCTGGGCTCCAGGCTTGCCTTCTTTTCCACCCAGCAAGTTTTCATCCATGATTGTAGAAGCCTCCCCTGTTTCCTAGGGTGTTTCCAAGAAATGAAACATTCTGAGTGAAAGTTATCAGTGTTTGATAAAGTTAGTTTCTCCACCATTATATTCCCTTATCCTCAAACTTGCTTATAGCTTTCTCTCTTTTTCAAAATTTTGCTCTACATCATTTAGATGTCCATATCAAATCAGTTTCATCTTTCAAGAGAATCTAACATCTTTTAAAAGGAAATCAGAATACACACAGCCTGGAAATTATTTAATCCTTTAAAAAAAAAATCTGCTCTTTCTTCTTTAGGACATCTTTGTATGAATTTGCCCTTAACACAACTTCTCCTTTACTTTAGACTTCAGAGAATCAAGATTATCTAATCATGATTGAATGAATTAATGCATAGCTGACTCAGAGCAGGGCACATGGGTGATCTGTATGAGAAGATAATAATTTGGGCAACACCCTGTTGTCTTATTTATGATTGGGAGTAGGCATTGAGGACTTTTGAACCAGATCATACAATCTGAACTTTATTTCAAAGGCTGAGGTCCTTCACATTGGCCTGTGACCTACTGACAATATCAGACACAGGTTTCTGAAGTGGCTCTTATCCTCTTCTTTGGGTGTATGTATAGATTTAGGTCAATAGGATAGAGTGGTAAGCAGCCATAAAGAAAGGAAAACAAATATAGGAAAATCTCAAATTGAGTATCAGTGTGAAAAATATGGCAACATTTATATATATTCTTGGGTCCCAATGGCATAAAATTATGCTTCACCCTTCAAATCATGTCATACACTTAAATGAGTTCCATGGGAGAAATTGTGGTATAGACCATGGTCTCTAAAACGTTTCAGTTATGCACAAATTATTGGCAGGCATTGCAAAGTCTAGCAAGAAGAGAAAACAGCTCTGGAACCAGAAATCTCCCAGTTATTGAGTCAATCTGAACTGCAGGTTTATTACTATAAAAGGGTTGCAGGGAGAATTGGTGACAACAAAAAGGAAAACCAAATGAACACAAAGTAGCTACCATTAGGGATCCTCAAAAGAAAAATCCACCCGTCACCTAGTTTCGGTTTCTGTTTCCAAAGCGCTTTCTTCTGCATCCATGATCTCATTTGTTCCCTTCTAGTCCAAGGAAGGAGGAGGGGAGGGATGAGCCCTCTTTATCAGGGAGGGAGTCAAGGCCCAGGGAGGTGACGCATCTGCCCAGGCTTGGCTGCTTCTCAGCAGGAGTGCAAGCTTTCATCTTTGGGAGCAAACAGATAGTCCAGGATGCTTCTCTGACCAGCCTCTCCCTCTGGGCTTGGTTGTCCTGTCTGTAGCTTGGGGATGACAGCAATTTCTTAGGAACCCCCTGCATGGATGGCACTGGTGCTTAGGAGGACTAAACCAAATGTTCCTCCCTTCCTTTGTCCCCAGAGATATCTTTCCCATGACCAAGTCTCAGGCACTGCCCCATCAGCTTTCAAGGGCAGATGAGATGAGCAGTCTAGCCCTGACTCTGTCAATCCCTCTCCCCGCAGGTGCTGGATGAGGCCCAGGTGCAGAAGCCTGTGAACGTGCAGATGCTCTTTTCCAACCCACTGGATGAGCCCGTGAAGGACTGCGTGCTGATGGTGGAGGGCAGCGGCCTGCTGCTGGGCAGTCTCAAGATCGAGTGAGTCCCACACTGAAGGGCTGGTAGGGGATGGTGGGGAGGGGGTCAGAGGGACCTCCCCAGAGCCCGAGGCAGGGTAGACAGAACTCTGCTAGCCTCTGAACTTGGGAATCTGCCCATAGGGATGCACACTTGCATTTTGTTTAGGGGTTCACCAAACTTGAACTTAAGAGAAGTCCAGGTCTTCAGTGCTTGGAGCTGGTCCTTATATCTGGGAGCACATGGGACCCCTACCTTCCCTGCTGAGGGGTCCCAGGGCTGAAGGGGCTCGATGACCCAGGGTGGCAGCTAGAGGGAGTTGAAGGAGCAGTGACCTTGACCAGAGCAGGACTTGAGGCCTCACACTGACTCTTGCCCTTTCCCATCAGTGTGCCAGCCCTGCGCCCCAAAGAGCGGTCCCGTGTGCGTTTTGAGATCCTGCCCACCCGGAGGGGCACCAAGCAGCTCCTTGCCAACTTCTCCTGCAACAAGTTCCCCGCAATCAAGGCCATGCTGTCCGTTGATGTGGCTGAGTGAAGGGCCCAGGTGGCCCCATACAAACTTGGGAACACGGAGCAGGCAGGACTTGCCTGTGGAGTGAGCCCCTGCCATACTCACTATCCAGCCTGGGAAACTCACTCCGTCCCCCAAGGCGGCCTGGATCCAGAACTCACCCCCGCCTCACTCCCAGGCTGGGCTGGTTCCACCCTGGCCCGTCACTTGATCACTTTTGCACATTCCCTGAGCTTCTCCCCAATGCTGCCTAGTGTGTGAGCCCCATGGCCCTGCTCAGCCCTAATACCCTCAGTGTTGTGGGCATGGAGTGGCACCTGACCCAGCGACTCTCCAAATGGATACTGGGGGAGAAGACGGTCTGGACTGTGTGCTGATCCCCAGCCTGCAGTTGGCACTTTCCTGCTCCTCCCCTGGGTCATTGTGGAGGTGGGGGGGATGATGGTTAGCCATCCATTGTGACACTCACAGCTACCCTCAAAATAAATGTTAAAAAGAGTGTGATCACACAGCACTGACTCTACAAGACTGCTGCTTCGCCTAAGGTGGTGGGAAAGGAGACAGTGGGGCGGGGGCCATATCCTTCTGGAGGAGGGATGGCATTGGGGAAGCCGTGTTCTCCACGTTCCAATATCCAAAAGGAGTGAGCTGGTTCCCTGTGGCTCCAGGTGCAAAACTAGAGAGACATTTCAAGTCAGTTTAGGACACTGCACTAGGATGATGTCCAAAAATAGATTGACTGCCTTGGGAGGGAGTGACTCGTCTAGGCAGGTTCAGACATTGTGGGGCGAAGTGAACTCTTCCAGGACCTTCTACGGGCATCAGAGTGAGAAGGGACTTCAGTCTTCACTGGAACCTTCTGCAGAGCAGCTGTGGGTGGTGGCCCAGCCTCTGCTCACCCTGGGCTCGCCCCAACTTGTGCCACACTCCTCCTCTTGCAGCCAAAGCAATGCTAACTCCACAGGAACCTTCTCTACCTTCACACATGCTCTTGTGGTTCCTCAGTCTGTGCCCCTTGAAATCACCCCAAGCAGATCCCATAGCCTTCCGTCACCGGTGCTGACTAACCTCATTTTGGCGATCATGGCTCACTGATGGGACATAAGGGACCAGTCCCATCTAAACAGAAGCTTCAGCCTCACATCCAGCTCAAAGTTTCTTCCTTATTCTCAACTCAGGCCTGACCCAGGCTTGTAGAAAGCACTGTCCATGCCTTCCTCTTACTTACTCCTTCTTCTTTTGTTGCTTGATCCATTAGAGTTGGAGCAGGGAGAGAGGAAATTTAGAGAAAAACCATAAAGTTCCATTTCACTGGTGCTGATGTAGTATGGCCATGGAAGCCCACCACATGGCTGGTGTGTAAATGCAGACTTTCTGCACTGTGTGCCCCCCCAGATTTGGGCCCCCAGAGTTCTCCCCTACCTCTAAGTGCACTGAAGTGTGGTCTTATAGTGATGGCTTGAGGCCAGTTCCGTTCATGGGCTTCACTGCCCTGCCCCAGCTGCCTCCTCTCCCCCTTCTCGTCTCAACCTGGTCCAGCCTCAGCTGCCCAATTCAAGTTCCCCAGGTGGGCAGTCAGCATCAGAATCTGTGTCCATGTTTGCTCCTGGTGTCAAGGAGCTCTGACCAGGGTCTGTTTCTGGTGTCTGAATGCAGCTGGGCCTCCCATTCTCTGCAGGACAGCAGGCTCTGAGCTATGGAGGGGGAAGCTCGTCTCGTCTCCTGAAGCTTTGCCCCTCTCTCAAGTGCCCCTTGGGGCTGGGCTCCAGTTCAGAGTGAGGAGGGGAAGGGTCAAATAGACATACTTCTGCTCTGGTTTCTATCAGAAACAAGGAAATCCAGAGGTTTCCATTTCCTCCCATCTCCATGAGGCCTTTTCCAGACCTTAACTCTGTCAAGCATCAGCCAGTGTCTCCTGAGTGCATCCTTTCTGCCAGTCTCTCTCCAGGGAGATAAAAAAAAATCAACAAGAGCTTGACCCTGCCTTTGGGTTTCCATCCTCAGGGAAATCTCCTAAGGTGTGACGGGAAAAGTCCATGTAGAATTTCTAATCAACCCCAAGCACATGAGTCTTAGAGCTATAGCTAAACATCTCTCTGCAACTTGGCTTCTGAAGAATTTAACAATAAAACAAAGTAATAGCAGGCCAAGGCCACAGCACCACATTTATTTCTGGTAGACTTAAAGTTAGAGGTGGTAGTGAAGTGTGAGATGCAGTGGGCCTGCTGGCTGAACCCCAAAATTAGGTGGACTTGCTCCGTTGGTTAGGATCTATGCTCAGCGACCACAGCAGGGAAACCCAAACGGCCAGGGTCCTAAACAGGATGGATGTTAATTGCTCTTGTATAAGAGCCAAGGGAAACAGTTAGGGGGACACGGGCTTCCTTGTCTTACCTCACTGTCATCCTCCACGTGTAGCTTCCACCTACCAGTTCCAGGTGACTGTTACAGCTCAAGGCAAAAGCTGCAGGCTGTCCAGCAGGAAGGAAGAAAAGGCAAGTCAATGAGCACCCTCTTTCCCATCGAGGGGACAAGCTGAAAGTCAAAAGTTGAAATTATACATTTCACTTCTGCAACCATCCTATTGGCCAGTGAAGCTAAAAGTGATTTTTTTGAAATGAATCACACTGATATATTTCCAGCCAAACTGACTGGGGAAAATTAAGCAATATACAAATTACAAATATCATGAGAAAAGCTACAGCTATTTAAAGGATATGGAGGCATATGTGAACAACATTTTGTCAATAAATCAGGCAACTTAGATAAAACGAATTCTTTAAAAGACACAAACTATCAAAATTCATTCAAGAAAAGTAAATATTCCCTGTATCTATTGAAGAAATTGAAACTGGAGTGAACACCAGCAGGAACTGCTCAGGAGCCTAACCAGCCACCGAGCAGGTGGCTGTTTTATCAGTATGTTTTCCTGCGGTTTGTTATACAGGAAAGGATCCATTTTTTTCCCATTTCCATGCATACATTTATGTGCTCTCCAGGAAAATGTTCCCTCTTCTGAAAAACCTTCTCCATTTTCCTCCCAACTTGTTGCACCCAAACTCAGTTGGCCTCTCCTTCATCTGTGACTCCCTTCACCGTGTCTTTTTAGACCACCTGGCTTAAAGCCATCTGGGTCATCTCTCCCCATCTTAGACCAGTACTAGTCATGGGAAAAAATAAGGTTTTCTTTAGCTCTGCATCCTCCACACTTAGCAGCGTCTGGTGTAGATGAAGTACTCATAGATATTCACTAAAGACCAAAGAAGTGAATGATATTGTAGATGGATAAATGAATGAATGAATGAAGTGACCAATTGGAATCACTAAAAAAAAAAAAGTAATATCTAACCTTCATTGAGAGGGTAAATCTGTAAGTTACTGTTTTAAGGATTTTTGAAAATCTATTGAGTGCTTGTTATGTGCCAGATATTGTGCTCAATATTTCACATCCATTATCTTACTGAATCCTATATACCATTTTTGAGTAGCAATCACTATTATTCTTATTTTTGTTCTTTCCCTTTCTCTTTAAATAGATTTTATCTTTTAGAGTAGTTTTAGATTCATGGCAAAATTGAACAAAAGGTACAGACATTTCTCACATATCCCCTGCTCCCACATATGCATAGCCTCCCCCATTATAAATATTCCTACTGAAGTGGTAAACCACTTTAGCATTCTTGCCTTGAGAACCCCATGAACAGCATGAAAAGGCAAAATGATATGACACTGAAGATGCCGACCCAGGTCGGCAGTTGCCCAATATGCTACTGGAGAAGAGCAAAGAAATAGTTCCAGAAGGAATGAAGAGGCTGAGTCAAAGTGGAAACAAAACCCAGTTGTGGATGTGACTGGTGATGGAAGCAAAGTCCATTGCTGTAAACAATATTGCACAGGAGTCTGGAATGTTAGGTCCATGAATCAAGGTAAATTGAAAGTGGCCAAATAGGAGATGGCAAGAGTGAACATCAACCTTTTAGGAATTAGTGAACTAAAATGGACGACCGGAATGGGTGAATTTAATTCAGATGACCATTATATCTACTACTGTGGAAAAGAATCCCTTAGGAGAAATGGAGTAGCCCTCATAGTCAACAAAAGAGTCCAAAATACAGTACTTGGGTGCAATCTCAAAAAAGACAGGATGATCTCTGTTCATTTCCAAGGCAAACCATTCAATATCACAGTAATCCAAGTCTATGCCCCAACCACAAGTGCAGGAAAAGCTGAAGTTGAACAGTTCCTTGAAGACCTGAAAGACCTTCTAGAACTAACACCAAAAACAAGACATCTTTTTCATCATAGGGGACTGGAAAGCAAAAGTAGGA
Source organism: Bubalus kerabau (assembly GCF_029407905.1). Classification (NCBI taxonomy): domain Eukaryota; kingdom Metazoa; phylum Chordata; class Mammalia; order Artiodactyla; family Bovidae; genus Bubalus; species Bubalus kerabau. The sequence continues at coordinate 53,287,524 of NC_073636.1, read as the reverse complement.
AAACAAGAGATACCTGAAGTAACAGGCAAGTTTGGCCTTGGAATACAAAACGAAGCAGGGCAAAGGTTAACAGAGTTTTGCCAAGAGAATGCACTGGTCATAGCAAACACCCTCTTCCAAAAACATAAGAGATGACTGTAGACATGGACATCACAAGATGATCAATACCAAAATCAGATTGATTATATTCTTTGCAGTCAAGGATGGAGAAGTTCTATACAGTCAGCAAAAACAAGACCAGGAGCTGACTCAGATCAGCTCAGCTCATGAACTCATGTGGCTTAGATCATGAACTCCTTATTGCAAAATTCAGACTTAAATTGAAGAAAGTAGGAAAAACCACTAGGCCATTCAGGTATGACCTAAATAAAATCCTTTAATACTATACAGCAGAAGTGACAAATAGATTGACGGGATTAGATCTGATAGACAGAGGGCTTGAAGAACTATGGACGGAGGTTCATAACTTTATACAGGAAGTGGTGATCAAAAACATCCCCAAGAAAAAGAAACGCTAAAAGGCAAAATGGTTGTCTGAGGAGGCCTTACAGATAGCTGAAAAAAAGAAGAGAAGCAAAAGGCAAAGGAGAAAAGGAAAGATATACCCATCTGAATGCAGAGTTCCAAAGAATAGCAAGGAGAGATAAGAAAGCCTTCCTCAGTGATCAGTGCAAAGAAATAGAGGAAAACAATAGAATGGGAAAGACTAGAAATCTCTTCAAGAAAATGAGAGATACCAAGGGAACACTTCATGCAAAGATGGGCACAATAAAGGACAGAAATGATATGGACCTAACAGAAGCAGAAGATATTAAGAAGAAGTGGCAAGAATACACAGAAGAACTATACAAAAAAGATCTTGATGATCTTTTTAAAGATCAAAAAGATCTTGATAACTATGATGATCACTCAGCTAGAGTCAGACATCCTGGAGTGAGAAGTCAAGTGGGCGTTAGGAAGTATCACTACAAACAAAGCAAGTGAAGGTGATGGAATTCCAGCTGTGCTATTTCAAATCCTAAAAGATGATGCTGTGAAAGAGTTGCACTCAATATGCCAACAAAATTTGGATAACTCAGCAGTGGCCACAGGACTGGAAAAGGTCAGTTTTCATTCCAGTCCCAATGAAAGGCAATGTCAAAGAATGTTCAAACTACCACACAATTGTATTCATCTCACATGCTAGCAAAGTAATCCTCAAAATTCTCCAAGCTAGGCTTCAACAGCATGTGAACCAAGAACTTTCAGATGTTCAAACTGGATTTATAAAAAGCAGAGGAACCAGAGATCAAATTGCCAATGTCCATTGGATCATAGAAAAATCAAGGGAATTCCAGAAAAACATTTACTTCATTGACTACGCTACAGCCTTTGACTGTGTGGATCACGACAAACTGTGGAAAATTGTTAAAGAGATGGGAATACCAAACCACCTGACCTGCCTCCTGAGAAAACTGTATGCAGGTCAAGAAGCAATAATCAAAACCCAACATGGAACAACAGACTGGTTCAAATTTGGGAAAGCAATACGTCAGGCCTGTATATTGTCACCCTGCTTATTTAATTTCCATTCAGGGTACATCATGGGAAATGCTGGACTGGCTGAAGTACAAGCTGGAATCAAGAGTGCTGGGAGAAATGTCAATAACCTCAGATATGCAGATGACACCACCTTTATGGCAGAAAGCAAAGAGGAACTAAAGAGCCTCTTGATGAAAGTGAAAGAGGAGAGTGAAAAAGCTGGCTTAAAACTCAACATTAAAAAAGTGAAGATCATGACATCTGCTCCCTTCACTTCATGGCAAATAGATGGGGATACAGTGACAGATTTTATTTTCTTGGGCTCCAAAAATCACTGTGGATGGTGACTGCAGTCACTAAAGTAAAAGATGCTTTCTCCTTAGAAGAGAAGCTATGACAAACCTAGACATTAAAAAATATTTAAAAAACAGGGGGGAGGAGCCAAGATGGCGGAGGAGTAGGACGGGGAGAACACTTTCTCCCCCACAAATTCATCAAAAGAGCATTTAAACGTCGAGTAAATTCCACAAAACAACTTCTGAATGCCGGCAGAGGACATCAGGCACCCAGAAAAGCAACCCAACTCTTCGAAAGGAGGTAGGAAAAAATATAAAAGACAAAAAAAGAGACAAAAGAGGGAGGGACGGAGTTCCGTCCCGGGAAGGTAGTCTTAAAAAGAGAGAAGTTTCTAAACACCAGGAAACCTTCTCACTGCCGAATCTGTGCTGAGCTTTGGAAGCACAGAGGGCAACATAAAAGGGAGAAAAAAATAAATAAATAAACAGTTAAAAATCGCAGATTGTGAGCCCTACGGTAACTCCCCCAGCGGAGAAGCAGCGCAGACGCCTGCACATGGCATTAGCAAGCGGGGGCTGGACAGGGAGGCGTGGCGCGGGCTGTGTCCCTTAGAGTAAGAATCGGCCGGAATGTCCTGAGCGCTATCTGAGCGAAATAATTTGGGCTAGCAAACCAGACTGTGGGATATCTACCACGCGAAAAGCCAGCCCTAACCTAAGACACCGCCAGGCCTGCGCACAGAACAAAGGACTGAACAGAGATAGCCGTTTGCAGACCTTCCCCCTCCGGTGACAGGCAGCCAGAGCCGTAAGGGGTCAATCGCAGCCCAAGAGAGACACTATCTATAAAACTGTAAGCAGGTTTCTTTGCTAACTAAAACTTCTTGGGGGTCTGGACGGTCAACATCTGCCTGAGAAGGTGCGCCGGTTTTACACCCAGATAACCTTGTGGCGGGGAGGCGATAAGTCGCAGCATTGGCGCCCGCCAAACACATCACCTGAGCTGCTCGGATCTGGGAAGAGCACAAAACGCAGGCCCAACCGAGTCTGCGCCTCTGAGGACTACCCGAGTGCCTGAACCTGAGCGGCTTGGACCTGGGAGGTCAGCCCAGGGCCGGCCTCTGATTGTTCCCGGCGGAACAACCTAGAGCCCGAGCAGTGTGGGCAGGGAGGCTACACGCGCCGTGAGTGGGGGCAGACCCAGTGTGGCTGAGGCACTGCGAGCGCACGCCAGTGTTATCTGTTTGCAGCATCCCTCCCTCCCTCCCCACAGCACGGCTGAACAAGTGAGCCTAAATAAAATTAAAAAAGAAAAATAGTGTCCTCCACCGCCCCCTTTGTGTCAGGGCGGGAACCAGATACTGAAGAGACCAGCAAACAGAAGAAGCTATAACAGAGGGAAACGCCTTGGAAGCTACAGGCCATAGATTAAAACCCTGTGGTTACTACGGACTACATAGGAAGGGGCCTATAGATCTTGAGAAATATAAGTCAGACCAAGGAACTAGCCAAAAATGAACTGAACCCACAATACTCACAACAAAACCAGAGAAAGACCTAGATATATTTTTACTATTTTTACGATCAATCTTTCTTTCTTTTTTTTCTTTTTTTTTTAATTTAAAAAAAAAAATTTTAAGTCCTCTATTGTCCTTTAATTTTCACTTTTATAACTATTACTTTGCAAAAAAAAAAAAAAGACCCTATTTTTTTTTCTTCTTCAGCAAACTTCATGTATATATTTTATAATTTTTTGACCGTGTTTTGTTTTGTTTTTTTCTTTTTCTTCTTTTCTTTAACATTGTATTTTTGAAATTCCAAACTCTACTCTAGATTTTTAATTTTAGCCTTTTGGTATATGTTATCAATTTTGTACCTATAGTTTTTTTCATAATTTCTGTGACTTTTTTTTTCCTCTGTCTCTTTCTCTTCTTCTTTTGTATAACATCGTATATCTGCAATTCCAAACTCTATTCAAGATTTTTAATTTATGCTTTTTGGTATTTGATATCAATTTTGTACCTGTATTTTCTTTATAATTTTGCGACATTGTTTTTGTTGGTTGGTTTGTTTTCTCTCTTTATTTTTCTTCTTTTTTTTTAACATTGTATTTTTGAAATTCCAAACTCTACTCTAGATTTTTAACTTTTGCTTTTTGGTATTAGTTATCAATTTTGTACCTGTAGTTTCTTTATAATTTTTGCGACCTTGTTTGTTTTCCTTTGTTCGTTTTTTCTCTCTTTCTTTTCCTTCTTCTTTTCTTTAACATCGTATTTTTGAAATTCCAAACTCTACTCTAGATTTTTAATTTTAGCCTTTTGGTATATGTTATCAATTTTGTACCTATAGTTTTTTTTTTTATAATTTCTGTGACTTTTTTTTTCTTTTTTTTCCCTCTGTTTCTTTCTCTTCTTCTTTTATATAACATCATATATCTGCAATTCCAAACTCTACTCAAGATTTTTAATTTATGCTTTTTGGTATTTGATATCAATTTTGTACCTGTATTTTCTTTATAATTTTTGTGACATTGTTTTTGTTGGTCTGTTTGTTTTCTCTCTTTATTTTTCTTCTTCTTTTTTTAACATTGTATTTTTGAAATTCCAAACTCTACTCTAGATTTTTAATTTTTGCTTTTTGGTATTAGTTATCAATTTTGTACCTGTAGTTTCTTTATAACTTTCACAACCTTGTTTGTTTTTCTTTGTTCGTTTTTTCTCTCTTTCTTTTCCTTGTTCTTTTCATTAACATCACATTTTTGAAATTCCAAACTCTACTCTAGATTTTTAATTTTTGCTTTTATGTATTTGTTACCAATTTTGTACCTTTAAGAACCCAATCTTCAGGACCCATTTTTCACTAGGGAACGAGATTACTGGCTTGACTGCTCTCTCTCCCTTTGGACTCTCCGTTTTCTCCACCAGGTCGCCTGTATTTCCTCCCTAACCCCTCTCTACTCTACCCAACTCTGTGAATTTCTGTGTGTTCCAGACGGTGGAGAACACTTAGGGAACTGATTACTGGCTGGATCTGCCTCCCTCCTTTTCATTTCCCCCTTTTATCCTTCTGGCCACCTCTGTCTCCTTCCTCCTTCTTCTCTTCTCTGTATAACTCCGTGAACATCTCTGAGCAGTCCAGTTGTGGAGTGCACATAAGGAAGTGACTACCGGCTAGCCCACTCTCTCCACTATTGATTCCACCTCATCTCATTTGGGTCACCTCTAACTCCCTCCTCCCACTTCTCTTCTCCATGTAACACTGTGAACCTCTCTGAGTGACCCTCACAATAGAGAAACTTTTCATCTTTAACGTAGATGTTTTATCAATGGTGCTGTATAGAAGGAGAAGTTTTGAAACTACTGTAAAAATAAGACCGATAACTAGAAGTAGGAGGCTTAAGTCCAAACCCTGACTCCAGGAAACTCCTGACTCCAAGGAACATTAATTGACAGGAGCTCATCAAACGCCTCCATACCGACACTGAAACCAAGCACCACACAAGGGCCAACAAGTTCCAGGGCAAGACATACCAAGCAAATTCTCCAGCAACAAAGGAACACAGCCCTGAGCTTCAAGATACAGGCAGCCCAAAGTCACCCCAAAACCATAGACATCTCATAACTCATTACTGGACATTTCATTACACTCCAGAGAGAAGAAATACAGCTCCATCCACCAGAACATCGACACAAGCTTCCCTAACCAGGAAACCTTGACAAGCCACCTGTACAAACCCACACACAGTGAGGAAACGCCACAATAAAGAGAACTCCACAAACTGCCAGAATACAGAAAGGACACCCCAAACTCAGCAATTTAAACAAGACAGAGAGACAGAGGAATAGCCAGCAGATAAAGGAACAGGATAAATGCCCACCAAACCAAACAAAAGAGGAAGAGATAGGGAATCTACCTGATAAAGAATTCCGAATAATGATAGTGAAATTGATCCAAAATCTTGAAATTAAAATGGAATCACAGATAAATAGCCTGGAGGCAAGGATTGAGAAGATGCAAGAAAGGTTTAACAAGGACTTAGAAGAAATAAAAAAGAGTCAATATATAATGAATAATGCAATAAGTGAAATTAAAAACACTCTGGAGGCAACAAATAGTAGAATAACAGAGGCAGAAGATAGGATTAGTGAATTAGAAGATAGAATGGTAGAAATAAATGAATCAGAGAGGATAAAAGAAAAACGAATTAAAAGAAATGAGGACAATCTCAGAGACCTCCAGGCCAGGACAATATTAAACGCTACAACATTCGAATCATAGGGGTCCCAGAAGAAGAAGACAAAAAGAAAGACCATGAGAAAATACTTGAGGAGATAATAGTTGAAAACTTCCCTAAAATAGGGAAGGAAATAATCACCCAAGTCCAAGAAACCCAGAGAGTCCCAAACAGGATAAACCCAAGGCGAAACACCCCAAGACACATATTAATCAAATTAACAAAGATCAACCACAAAGAACAAATATTAAAAGCAGCAAGGGAAAAACAACAAATAACACACAAGGGAATACCCATAAGGATAACAGCTGATCTTTCAATAGAAACTCTTCAAGCCAGGAGGGAATGGCAAGACATACTTAAAGTGATGAAAGAAAATAACCTACAGCCCAGATTATTGTACCCAGCAAGGATCTCATTCAAGTATGAAGGAGAAATCAAAAGTTTTTCAGACAAGCAAAAGCTGAGAGAATTCTGCACCACCAAACCAGCTCTCCAACAAATACTAAAGGATATTCTCTAGACAGGAAACACAAAAACGGGGTATAAATTCGAACCCAAAACAATAAAGTAAATGGCAACGGGATCATACTTATCAGTAATTACCTTAAACGTAAATGGGTTGAATGCCCCAACCAAAAGACAAAGGCTGGCTGAATGGATACAAAAACAAGACCCCTACATATGTTGTCTACAAGAGACCCACCTCAAAACAGGGGACACATACAGACTGAAAGTGAAGGGCTGGAAAAAGATTTTCCATGCAAATAGGGACCAAAAGAAAGCAGGAGTAGCAATACTCATATCAGATAAAATAGACTTTAAAACAAAGACTGTGAAAAGAGACAAAGATGGTCACTACATAATGATCAAAGGATCAGTCCAAGAAGAAGATATAACAATTATAAATATATATGCACCCAACACGGGAGCACCGCAGTATGTAAGACAAATGCTAACAAGTATGAAAGGAGAAATTAACAATAACACAATAATAGTGGGAGACTTTAATACCCCACTCACACCTATGGATAGATCAACTAAACAGAAAATTAACAAGGAAACACAAACTTTAAATGATACAATAGACCAGTTAGACCTAATTGATATCTATAGGACATTTCATCCCAAAACAATGAATTTCACCTTTTTCTCAAGCGCACATGGAACCTTCTCCAGGATAGATCACATCCTGGGCCATAAAGCTAGCCTTGGTAAATTCAAAAAAATAGAAATCATTCCAAGCATCTTTTCTGACCACAATGCAGTAAGATTAGATCTCAATTACAAGAGAAAAACTATTAAAAATTCCAACATATGGAGGCTGAACAACATGCTGCTGAATAACCAACAAATCACAAAAGAAATCAAAAAAGAAATCAAAATTTGCATAGAAACGAATGAAAATGAAAACACAACAACCCAAAACCTGTGGGACATGGTAAAAGCAGTCCTAAGGGGAAAGTTCATAGCAATACAGGCACACCTCAAGAAACAAGAAAAAAGTCAAATAAATAACCTAACTCTACACCTAAAGCAACTAGAAAAGGAAGAAATGAAGAACCCCAGGGTTAGTAGAAGGAAAGAAATCTTAAAACTTAGAGCAGAAATAAATGCAAAAGAAACAAAAGAGACCATAGCAAAAATCAACAAAGCCAAAAGCTGGTTCTTTGAAAGGATAAATAAAATTGACAAACCATTAGCCAGACTCATCAAGAAACAAAGGGAGAAAAATCAAATCAATAAAATTAGAAATGAAAATGGAGAGATCACAACAGACAACACAGAAATACAAAGGATCATAAGAGAGTACTATCAACAATTATATGCCAATAAAATGGACAACGTGGAAGAAATGGACAAATTCTTAGAAAAGTACAACTTTCCAAAACTCAACCAGGAAGAAATAGAAAATCTTAACAGACCCATCACAAGCACGGAAATTGAAACTGTGATCAAAAATCTTCCAGCAAACAAAAGCCCAGGTCCAGACGGCTTCACAGCTGAATTCTACCAAAAATTTAGAGAAGAGCTAACACCTATCCTGCTCAAACTCTTCCAGAAAATTGCAGAGGATGGTAAACTTCCAAACTCATTCTATGAGGCCACCATCACCCTGATACCAAAACCTGACAAAGATCCCACAAAAAAAGAAAACTACAGGCCAATATCACTGATGAACATAGATGCAAAAATCCTTAACAAAATTCTAGCAATCAGAATCCAACAACACATTAAAAAGATCATACACCATGACCAAGTGGGCTTTATCCCAGGGATGCAAGGATTCTTCATTATCCGCAAATCAATCAAAGTAATACACCACATTAACAAATTGAAAAATAAAAACCATATGATTATCTCAATAGATGCAGAGAAAGCCTTTGACAAAATTCAACATCCATTTATGATCAAAACTCTCCAGGAAGCAGGAATAGAAGGAACATACCTCAACATAATAAAAGCTATATATGACAAACCCACAGCAAACATTATCCTCAATGGTGAAAAATTGAAAGCATTTCCTCTAAAGTCAGGAACAAGACAAGGGTGCCCACTTTCACCATTACTATTCAACATAGTTTTGGAAGTTTTGGCCACAGCAATCAGAGCAGAAAAAGAAATAAAAGGAATCCAAATTGGAAAAGAAGAAGTAAAGCTCTCAGTGTTTGCAGATGACATGATCCTCTACATAGAAAACCCTAAAGACTCCACCAGAAAATTACTAGAACTAATCAATGACTATAGTAAAGTTGCAGGATATAAAATCAACACCCAGAAATCCCTTGAATTCCTATACACTAATAATGAGAAAACAGAAAGAGAAATTAAGGAAACAATTCCATTCACCATTGCAACGGAAAGAATAAAATACTTAGGAAATATCTACCTAAAGAAACTAAAGACCTATATATAGAAAACTATAAAACACTGGTGAAAGAAATCAAAGAGGACACTAACAGATGGAGAAATATACCATGTTCATGGATTGGAAGAATCAATATAGTGAAAATGAGTATACTACCTAAAGCAATCTATAGATTCAATGCAATCCCTATCAAGCTACCAACAGCATTCTTCACAGAGCTAGAACAAATAATTTCACAATTTGTATGGAAATACAAAAAACCTCGAATAGCCAAAGCAATCTTGAGAAAGCAGAATGGAACTGGAGGAATCAACCTACCTGACTTCAGGCTCTACTACAAAGCCACAGTTATCAAGACAGTATGGTACTGGCACAAAGACAGAAATATAGATCAATGGAACAAAATAGAAAGCCCAGAGATAAATCCATGCACATATGGACACCTTATCTTTGACAAAGGAGGCAAGAATATACAATGGATTAAAGACAATCTCTTTAACAAGTGGTGCTGGGAAATCTGGTCAACCACTTGTAAAAGAATGAAACTAGAGCACTTTCTAACACCATACACAAAAATAAACTCAAAATGGATTAAAGATCTAAACGTAATACCAGAAACTATAAAACTCCTAGAGGAGAACATAGGCAAAACACTCTCTGACATACATCACAGCAGGATCCTCTATGACCCACCTCCCAGAATATTGGAAATAAAAGCAAAAATAAACAAATGGGACCTAATTAACCTTAAAAGCTTCTGCACATCAAAGGAAACTATTAGCAAGGTGAAAAGACAGCCTTCAGAATGGGAGAAGATAATAGCAAATGAAGCAACTGACAAACAACTAATCTCGCGAATATACAAGCAACTCCTACAGCTCAACTCCAGAAAAATAAATGACCCAATCAAAAAATGGGCCAAAGAACTAAATAGACATTTCTCCAAAGAAGACATACAGATGGCTCACAAACACATGAAAAGATGCTCAACATCGCTCATTATCAGAGAAATGCAAATCAAAAGCACTATGAGGTACCATTTCACACCAGTCAGAATGGCTGCAATCCAAAAGTCTACAAGTAATAAATGCTGGAGAGGGTGTGGAGAAAAGGGAACCCTCTTACACTGTTGGTGGAAATGCAAACTAGTACAGCCACTATGGAGAACAGTGTGGAGATTCCTTAAAACACTGGAAATAGAACTGCCTTATGATCCAGCAATCCCACTGCTGGGCATACACACTGAGGAAACCAGAAGGGAAAGAGACACGTGTATCCCAATGTTCATCGCAGCACTGTTTGTAATAGCCAGGACATGGAAGCAACCTAGATGTCCATCAGCAGATGAATGGATAAGAAAGCTTTGGTACATATACACAATGGAGTATTACTCAGCCATTAAAAAGAATACATTTGAATCAGTTCTAATGAGGTGGATGAAACTAGAGCCTATTATACAGAGTGAAGTAAGCCAGAAAGGAAAACACCAATACAGTATACTAACGCATATATATGGAATTTAGAAAGATGGTAACAATAACCCTGTGTATGAGACAGCAAAAGAGACACTGATGTATAGAACAGTCTTATGGACTCTGTGGGAGAGGGAGAGGGTGGGAAGATTTGGGAGAATGGCATTGAAACATGTAAAATATCAAGTATGAAACGAGTTGCCAGTCCAGGTTCGATGCATGATACTGGATGCTTGGGGCTGGTGCACTGGGACGACCCAGAGGGATGGAATGGGGAGGGAGGAGGGAGGAGGGTTCAGGATGGGGAACACATGTATACCTGTGGCGGATTCATTTTGATATTTGGCAAAACTAATACAATTATGTAAAGTTTAAAAATAAAATAAAATTTAAAAAAATATTAAAAAACAGAGACATTACTTTTCCAACAAAGGTCTGTATAGTCAAAGCTATGGTTTTTCCAGTAGTCATTTATGGATGTGAGAGTTGGACCATAAATAAAGCTGAGTGCCAAAGAATTAATACTTTTGAACTGTGGTGTTGGAGAAGACTCTTGAGAATCCCTTGGACTGCAAGAAGATCAAACCTGTCGGTCCTAAAGGAAATCAACCCTGAATATTCATTGGAAGGACTGATGTTGAAGCTGAAGCTCCAGTATTTGGGCCACTAGATGCAAAGAGCTGACTCATTAGAAAATACCCTGATGCTTGGAAAGATGGCAGAAAGAGAAGGGGATGACTGAGGATGAGATGGTTGGATGGCATCACCAACTCAATGAACATGAGTTTGAGTAAGCTCTTGGAGATGGCAAAGAACAGGGAAGTCTGGTGTGCTGCAGTTCATGGGGTCACAAAGAGTTGTACATGACTAATCAACTGAACAACAACTAGAATAGTACATTTGTTACAATTGATGAGCCTATGTTGACACATCATTATCAACAGAAGACCATTGTTACGTTAAGATTCACTCTTACTTTGCCAACAAAGGTTCATCTAGTCAAGGCTATGGTTTTTCCTGTGGTCATATATGGATTTGAGAGTTGGACTATAAAAAAAGTCGAGTGCCCAAGAATTGATGCTTTTGAACTGTGGTGTTGGAGAAGACTCTTGAGAGTCCCTTGGACCGCAAGGAGATCCAACCAGTCCATCCTAAAGGAGATCAGTCCTGGGTGTTCATTGGAAGGACTGATGCTAAAGCTGAAATTCCAATACATGGATCACCTGATGCCAAGAGCTGACTCATTTGAAAAGACCCTGATGCTGGGAGGGATTGGGAGCAGGAGGAGAAGGGGACAACAGAAGATGAGATGGCTGGATGGCATCATTGACTCAATGGACATGTGTTTGGGTGGACTCCAGGAGTTGGTGATGGACAGGGAGGCCTGGTGTGCTGCGGTTCATAGGGTCGCAAAGAGTCGGACACGACTGAGTGACTGAACTGAACTGAACTTGCTGTTGTACATTCTATGGGTTCATATACTTTTCTAATACAGTGGTACAGTCTACCACTGTAGTACCACAGTAGTTTCACTGTCCTAAATATCCTCTGTGCTCCCTCCATCTCTTCTAATGGCTGGCAACCACTGTCTCCATAGTTTGCCCTTTTTCAGAATGCCATATAGTTGGAATCATACAATAGGTAGTTTTGTCAGCCCTGATTCTTTCACTTAGTAATATGCATTTAAGTTTCCTCTATATGTTATCATGACTTGATAGCTAACTTATTTTTATTCCTGAATAATATTCCTTTGTCTAGATGTGCCACGGTTTGTTTATCCATTCACCCACTGAAGGATATCTTGGATACTTCCAACTTGCAGCAATTATGAATAGAGTTGCTGTCAACATCCATTGGCAGAGTTTTGTGTGGACATACGTTTTCAACTCTTTTGGGCAAATATCAAAGAGCCTAATTGCTGGATCATGCGATAGCAGTATACTTATTTTTATAAGAAACTGCTAAATTCTCTTCCAAAGTAGCTATACCTTATCATTCCCACCAACAATGAATGAGAGTTCCTGTTGCTCCATATACTCATTGTTTTAACTTGCTTTCCCTGATGATATATGAAGTGGAGTATCCTTTCATATGCGTATTTGCCATCTATATATTTTCCCTGGTATAGTGTCTGGTAAATGTCTTTGGCCAATATTTTAGTCAGGGTGTTTATTTTCTTATGGCTGAGTTTCAAGAGTTCTTTGTATATTTTGGATAATAGTCCTTTATTAGATATATCATTTGCAAATATTTTCTACTAATGTCTATGGCCATTTTCTCATTCTCTTGACAGTCTTTTGTAGATGAGCAACTACTAATTTTGATGAAGTCCAGCTTATTAATTCTTTCATGTATCATGCCTTTGGAGTTGTATCTAAAAAGCCATTGCCAAACCCAGGGTCATCTAGACTTTCTCTTATGTTATCTTCTAGGAGTCATAGCATTTTACATCTTTAATATAGGTCTGTGATTCATTTTGAGTTAATTTTTGTAAAAAGCATAAAGTCTGTGTTTAGATTCACTTTTTTTACATGTGACTGTCCAATTGTTTCAGACTCTTTTGTTGAAAATGCTATCTTTTCTCCATTGTATTGTCTTTGCTCCTTTGTCAAAGATTAGCTTTGTGTACAGACCCCATATGTATGTGGGTCTATTTCTGGGCTCTCTATTACATCCCACTGATCTATTTGTCTATTCTTTCAGCAATACCACGTTGTGTTGATAAGTGTAGCTTTACAGCAAGTCTTGAAGTTGAGTTGTGTCTGTCCTTTGACTCTATTCTTCTTCCATGCTGTGTTGGCTATTCTGGGTCTTTGCCTCTCTGTATAAACATTAGAATCATTTTGTTGATATAGACCAAATAACTCAATGAGATTTTGATTGCAATTGCTTTGAATTTACAGATCAAATTGGGAAGAACTTACATCTTGGCAGTATTAAGTCTTCTTATCCATAAATATGGACTATGTGTCCTGTATTTTGGAGAAGGTGATGGCACCCCACTCCAGTACTCTTGTCTGGAAAATCCCAAGGATGGAGGAGCCTGGTAGGCTGCAGTCCATGGGGTCGTGAAAAGTCGGACATGACTGAGCGACTTCACTTTCACTTTTCACTTTCATGCATCGGAGAAGGAAATGGCAGCCCACTCCAGTGTTCTTGCCTAGAGAATCCAAAGGACGGTGGAGCCTGGTGGGCTGCCATCTATGGGGTCGCACAGAGTCGGACACAACTGAAGCGACTTAGCAGCAGCAGCTGTCCTATATTTAGTACTTTGATTTCTTCATCAGAGTTTTATAGTTTTTCTTATATCGATCTTGTATAATTTTCTTAGAATTTTATCTATTTTATTTTGGAGGGCGGTGAATTAAATAATATGGGTTTTTAAAATTTCAAATTCAGCTTTTCATTGAAGGTATATAAGAAAATGATTGACTTTTATATTAATTTTAAATCCTGCAACTTTGCTCTAATAGATTCTTAGTCCCAGGAGTTTGCTGTTGTTGTGACTGATTCTTTTGGATTTTCTGCATAAATAATAATGTTATCTATGAACAAAGATAGCTTTATTTCTTCATTCCCAATCTGTATATATTTCTTTTTTTTTTTTTCTTCTTCTTGCATTAGCCAGAACTTCCAATATTGAAAAGAAGTGGGAAAGCTTATAGTATGATCCTTGCTTTGTTCTTGTTCTTAGTGGGAAAGCTGTTAGTATGATGCTGTCTGTAGGATTTTGTAGATTTTTTTTTAATCAAGTTGAGGAAATTCCCCTCTATTCTTGGTTTACTGAAGGTTTGAATTGAGCGTTGCATTTTGTCAGATGCCTTTTCTACACCTGTTGATTTGATTATGTGATTTTTCTTTAGCCTATTGATGTAATGGATGACATTAATTGATTTTTAATTAATTTTTATTGGATTATAGTTTATTTACAATGCTGTGTTGGTTTCTGCTGCACAGCAAAGTGAATCAGTTATACATATACATAGTGTGGAGTTGTGTCCAACTCTTTGCACCCTCATGGATGTAGCCCACCAGACTCCTCTGTCCGTGAGATTTTATAAGCAAGAATACTGGAGTAGGTTTCCATTCTCTCCTCCAAGGGATATTCCTGACACAGGGATCAAACGGCCACTCTTTAAGATCCTTTTCCCATATAGGTCCTTACAGGGTATTGAGTAGAGTTTCCTGCATTATGTAGTAGGTCCTTATTAGTCACCTATTTTATATACTGTAGTGTGTATATGTCAACCCCAATCTCCCAATTTATCCCTTCCACATTAATTGATTTTTGAATGTAGAACCAACCTCCCAAACCTGGGATAAATCCTACTTGATTATGGTACATAATTATTTTTACACAATGTGGGATTTATATTGCTATTATTTTGTCAAGGATTTTTGCATCTATGTTCCTTAGAGATATTGGTCTATAATTTCCTTTTCCTGTAATGTCTTTATCTGGTTTTTGTATTCATCTGGCCTCATTGAATGGGTTAGGAAGTAGGCTCTCTGCTTCTATTCTCCGAAAGAGGTTGTAGAGAATTGGTATAATTTCTTCCTTAAATGTTTGGTAGAAATCACCAGTGAACCCATCTGGACTGGTGCATTTTGTTTTGTACTGATTCAATTTCTTTGATGGAAATTTAATACATATAAGCCTTTCAGATCCTTCTGTATATTTTGACAGATTGTGGAATTGGTCCATTTCATCTAGATTATATTAATAAAATTTATGGGCATAGAGTTATTCATAATATTTATCTATTTTCCTTTTAGTGCTCATGGAACTTAATGATGTCCCCGCTTTCATGTTGATATTAGTAATTTGTGTCTTCTCTCTTTCTTCTTATTTAGCCTGGCTAGAGTCTTATTGATTTTACTGATCTTTTCAAAGAGCCAGTTTTTGGTTTTGTTGGCTTTCTCTCTTGATTTCTTATTTTTCAATTTCTTTATTTTTATTTCCTTTATTTTGTTTACTTTTGATTTTATTTGTTCTTTTTCTAGTTTCATAAAGTGGAAATTTTGATTATTGACTGTAGATCTTCCTTTTCTAATATATGCATTCAGTGCTGTAGATTTCCACCTAAGCACTGGTTTGCTGCATCTTACAAATTTTAAGTTACATTTTAATTTAGCTCAATTTTTTTTTTAATTTCTCTTGAAATTTCCTCTTTGACTCGTGTATTTAGAATTGTGTTGTTTAATCTCCATGCATCTTGGGATTTCTAGTTATCTTTCTGTTTTTGGTTTCTAATTTAATTCTAGTGTTGTCTGAGAGCATGCATTGCACAATCTCTATTCCTTTAATTGTTAGGTGTTTTATGGTCTAGAATATGGTCTAGCATATGTTATATCTTGGTGAATATTCCATATGAGCTTAAGAAAAACGTGTAGTCTGTTTTTAGGTATATTAATCTATAGTTGCCAATTATATCCAGTTGATTGATGGCACTGTTGAAAATCCTTATGCTTTTCTGCTTGCTGGATCTGCCCATTTCTGATAAGGACATGCTGATGTTTCCAACTATAATAGTGGGTTTTTCTATTTCTCCTCATGTTCTATCCATTTTTGTTTCACATATTTTGATGCTCCATATGTTGAGGACTGTTATGTTTCCTTGGAGAACTGACCCCTTTATCATTATATAATGCCCTCTATTATTTCTGATAACTTTCCTTGTTCTGAAATCTCTTCTGCCTGAAAATAATATAGCTACTCCCAGTTTCTTTTGGTTAGTGTTAATATGGTGTATCTCTCTCCATTCATTTATTTTTAATCTATATACATTTTTATATTTAAAATGGATTTCTTCTAGACAAAGCATATTTGGATCTTGTTTTTCAATCCACTCTAACAATTTCTGCCTTAATTGGTGTATTTAGATCATTGACATTCAAAGTAACTAGATATAGTTGGGTTACTATCTACCATATTTATTACTGTTTTCTATTTGTTGTCTTTGTTCATAGTTCCTAGTTTTTTCTCACTATTTTTCTGCTTCTTGTGCTTTTAATTGATCCTTTTATATTATTCCATTTTATCTCCTGGCATAGCATACCCTTTGTTCTTTTTTTAAGTGCAAGTACCTTATAATAATAATCCAAAGTCTTTCTTCCTGTCCCTCATATCACTGCTGTCCTTCATTTTGTTATTATGCAAGTATATATATATATACACCATACATGATATATAAATACACAGTCAAATATATTGTTGCCATTATTATTTTGAATAAACTACTATCTTTTAGATCAATTAATAATAATAAAAACAAGAAAATCATTAGGGGAATTTTCTCTGATGTTCACCAAGAAAATTTGGTAAGGCTTCTGGAGGGAAAACCCACAGAAGTGTTGGGATCCTCTATGACTGGGTCCCCCTGGAGGTTTTTTTTTTTGTTTTTTTTTTAATTGCAGGCTAATTACTTTACAATATTGTAGTGGTTTTTGCCATACATTGACATGAATCAGCCATAGGTGTACATGTGCTCCCCATCCTGAACCCCCCTCCCACCTCCCTCCCCATCCCATCCCTCAGGGTCATCCCAGTGCACCGGCCCTGAGCACCTATCTCATGGATCGAACCTGGACTGGCGACCTATTTCACATATGATAATATACATGTTTCAAAGCTATTCTCTAAAATCATCCCACCCTTGCCTTCTCCCACAGAATCCAAAAGACTGTTCTTTACATCTGTGTCTCTTTTGCTCACATATAGGGTCATTGTTATCATCTTTCTAAATTCCGTATATATGCATTAATATACTGCATTGGTGTTTTTCTTTCTGACTTACTTCACTCTGTATAATAGGCTCCAGTTTCATCCACCTCATTAGAACTGATTAAAAGAAATTTTTTTAATAGCTGAGTAATATTCCATTGTGTATATGTACCACAGCTTTCTTATCCATTCATCTGCCGATGGACATCTGGGTTGCTTCTGTTTCCTGGCTATTGTTTTGTTTTTGTTTTTTTTTAATTTAAATTTTATTTTATTTTTAAACTTTACATAACTGTATTAGTTTTGCCAAATATAAAAATGAATCCGCCACAGGTATACATGTGTTCCCCATCCTGAACCCTCCTCCCTCCTCCCTCCCCATTCCATCCCTCTGGGTCGTCCCAGTGCACCAGCCCCATCCTGGCTATTGTAAACAGTGCTGTGATGAACATTAGGGTACACGTGTCTCTTTCAATTCTGGTCCCCTGCAGTTTTTAACTTTCAGACTTGTCCACACTGAGCCTCGTTCAATAGCTACTTACTTTAGATTAATCCTGTAAAAACTGACTTCATTTAAGATGAATTACTTTTAAAATCTTATAAACAAAGCAAAAAAAAAAAAAAAAAAAAGAACAAAACAGTCACTTCGGTTCAGATTTTCCTACTCTGGCACTGGTTCCAGTAGAGGTTGTGCTCATGGGATTTCTCTGTATTCACCAGTCTCTCCAATTTAGGGGACAGCAGTTTGCCTTGTGACCTCACGTCTCTTACGGATCTAAGAAGAGGGTTTTTTTTTTTTTTTTTATCAGTTTGTTCAGATTTTTACTTGTTGACAGTACAGAGTGGTGACTTCCAAGCTTCTTAAATGCTAGACTGGGAAGCTAGAAGTCTATCCTAAGCATTTTATAGGTGTTTGTTGATTTAAGCTTCCCAACAAATCTTTGAGGAAAGGAGTAACAATAATCTTCACTTTACAGATAAGGGAACCAAGACTTCAAGACTTAATTAGGTCACAGGAGAATTAGTAAGTGGCAGTGCTAGTGCCTAGGTAGACTGGCTCTAGTGCCAACCTCTATGTTATGCTCTACTACCTACACACATTCTGAAAAGGTATCCAGTAACAAATGCCATCACAGGTTTACAAAGAGATGGGGAGGTAAAAGACGAGAAACTCAAGGAAGTGTGCCTCTGCCATAGAACCCAGCCCTGGAGAGGCATCCTTGGATGCCTCCTCCCAGGCTACTTTCCTGCAACGACTTGATTCCGGGCTCTCTCTTTCCACATTCAATACATGTCATTAGCAGCGGAGCTAAGAGTCCCTCTTCCCAGAAGCAGCCTCTTCACCCGCCCTGCTTTTGGCTCCCAGCTACTTCTCCTCCCAACCTTGATCACATCTGCCTCAGAAGCAAACCTCAAACAGCTGAATTCAACCAGCATCTCCTGGAACCTACCCCATAAGTAGAGGGTCCTCCTGCCATTATGTCATTTCTCCTCCTTGCAGCTTTCATAGGCAGACACTATTTACCCCCCTCCTTATACCAGTGCAGAAACAGAGGTTTAGCAAGTTCTCTCCATTCTCTGCTCTCATACTAGCCCTCACATACCTTTATGATCACCTTTATTGCAGTCATTTATCTGTCAATAGTTGCCATTATGCAAGGTAGAAACATAGGCAACTGTGTATAAAAATGATTTATTGATATCACATTATAATATACGATCTATTCAGTGACATTGCATAAGTTCAACATGTTTGAATTATTGTACACCATAATTTGTCTTCTGCAAAACTGCAATGAAATTAAAGCATTAACACAGAAATTCCAGGAGTCCTGCATGCTTTCCCAGGTGAACTGTGTCTCTGACTTTTGCTGAATAAACCCACAACTTTAGCATGCTTCAGGAGATGGAACCAAGGGCGTTCAATCTGGAATAAAATTAAGTAATATTGCTTATGTCTTTTAACTTGATGGCCAACCTGTAGTAAATTGTTGGTGGTGGTGGTCAATTTTTCAGTAATGTCTGACTCTTTGCAACCCCATGGATGCAGCACATC
Source organism: Bubalus kerabau (assembly GCF_029407905.1). Classification (NCBI taxonomy): domain Eukaryota; kingdom Metazoa; phylum Chordata; class Mammalia; order Artiodactyla; family Bovidae; genus Bubalus; species Bubalus kerabau. The sequence continues at coordinate 53,268,352 of NC_073636.1, read as the reverse complement.
AGGCTTTCCTGTCCTTCACCATCTGAAGCTTGCTCAAACTCATGTCCATTGAGTCAGTGATGCCATCCAACCATCTTGTCCTCTGTCATCCCCTTCTCCTCCTGCCTTCAGTCTTTCCCAGCTTCCTGGTCTTTTCTAATGAGTCGGCTCTTTGCATCAGGTGCCCAAAGTATTGGAGCTTCAGCTGCAACATTTTTATATGTTTAACATATACAGATACATTTATTAAAATATTTATACAAATATAGTCACAGTATAAAAATTCCTTAAATGCTTAAGCAAGTAAGAGAGTGGGGAAATAGTTTTCTCCCCCACTCTTCTACTCTTTTTTTCCAGAAAACACACAAGTTGTCAGTTTGGAGCATGCACCTCCCAATTTCTGGGCTCTTGAGGGAAGTTGAGGTCTCCTACTGTGCTGTGGTGAGAATTACAGGCTTTTGTAAAATCATCTGATGGTCCACACTTCAGACTGAAAGTCCCACCTTCTGTTTAATCTTGATACCCCTATGGAGACCAGGGACATAACTCTGCAAGATTTTGGCATTTTTGTTTATGACATGGGCAATCCAAGTCACCTGATGTGAGTAAACTCCCAGGTCACCAAGCCATTAAATTCCAAGATTTTATTGAATCATAGATGATTCATGAACCCCTACTGTGATCAAGCTCTAGGGACTCAGCACAGATGATCACCTGTGTTTTCTGGAAGTTTGTTGTCATGGGGAGACAGAGGTATGGGAGTAGATGTGGGAAGATAGATAATAAAATGCACAGTCCAATAAATAAATTTATCTTTAAGTAACTATTAGTACACTAATGAATAAAAGTCAGGATAGGGGTATGGGTTGGGGAGGGACTGGGCAGGGCAACCCTCTGACAGATGATGTTTAGATAGAAACCTAAAATTAACTGTGAAGGAATGCCATGTAAAGATCTAAAAGGGTGAGTTCCAGGAACAGCAGGCCAAAGCCCTGAGATGGGAGTATCCCTGGTATGTAATCAGAACAAAGGAAGCAATGCACTGATAGGGGAGAAGTGGGGGTGAGAGTAATCAGAATGAAGAAAGAGAGGTGGGGTGGGGGGCACAGATCCCACAGGGTCTTTGAGACCACTGTGGCACTTTGGCTTCTATCTTAAGTGAGATGGGGGGGTCCACAGGGGGTTTGAGCAGAGAAGTGTCAGGATCTAACTTGTGTTTCAAAAGAAACCCTCTGGCTGATGCAGGGAGTCCAGTAATCAGGTTACTGTAACCACCCAGGTGAGAGGTGATGGTAGCTCAGACCAGGGTGGTAGCAATGCCTTGACTGAGAAGTGGTGAAGAAAACAGAACCCATAAGACATCCCAAAGGATTAGATGTGGGATATGAAGAAAGGAGGCATGTAACTGACATCAACACCTATTAGCCTGAGCATTTCAGTGATTCCAGGTCTTATGGAGCAAGCTCTTTTGCTCTTCCCGGGAAAGAATGACGCCAGGAGGAGAAAGGGATGACAGAGGACAAGATCGCTGGGTCGCATCACCGACTCAATGGGCATGAGTTTGAGCAAACTCTGGGAGATGGTGAAGGACAGAGAAGCCTGGCATGCTGCAGTCCATCGGGTCGCAAAGAGTCGGACACAACTGAGTGACTGAACAACCACCAGGTGAGCTGTGAGGGACTGTAAAATAGAAGCTCTTTATCTCTCCCTCCAGGCTCACTCTGGCCCCCTACTGGCGACCTCTCTGTGTCTAGCTCCCTATCCACTGTGCTGGGACCCTGGCCTAAGCACAGGAAGCATCTTCTGTGATTGATGTCCCAGGTGTTCAGAGTTCCAGAGCAGTCCTGGAAGGAAGAGCAGGTTTCAGAGAGAAAAGACTTGAGGTGTAGATGGGAGACTGGAGCAATCAAGAAGGACTTCTCAGATGAGTTGACCTTGAAAGATGTTGGGACTTCCTCATATTTAGGCAGGAGACCTTGGACCTTGGCATAGGGAGACATGAGAAGGGAAGATGTGTTGCTAAACTTGACAGATGTGAGGCTGGAGGGGCAAGTAGATGAAGACTTGGAAAAGCCTGACTCTGCCTGGCCAGTTCATTTCAACTTGGCAGGGCAGAGCTGGGGAGGAACAGTACGGCAGATAATATTTTCCAAACAAGATCACAATTATAGTTTCATGTGTTCTTGAAGACTAAATCAAAAAGTAGAATCTAATTTCTCCCTTTGTCAGAGTGGTCCGTTGAGACCACCTTGATGAACAGAATACAGCAGAGGTAGCATTATGGGGCTTCTAAAGCTTAAAAGACAATATGCCTGGCTCTATCTCTTCCTCTCTCTCTCTCTCTCAGCACTCATCTTTGGAACCCAGCCTCTATGTTGTAAGGAAGCCCAAAGCACATGGAGAGGCCTCATGTAGGCGTGAACCAGCTAAGGTTCACCAGCCAGAATCAACTGCCAACCACGCGAGTAAGTGAACTTCCAGGAGCTACAGCCCCAGACAGAGTTACCCTCAGTCCTCAAGTCCTCAAGCCAATGCTCTGAACTTCATGGAATGCAGGCAAGCCATCCCCACCTTGCCCTGTCTGAAATCTTCACTCATGAGAACAATACATGAACATTTTACCCCACAAAGTTCGGGGGTAATGTGTTATGCATTTATAGTAACTGTCACAAGCTTCAGTGCATGTCAGTCTGGTGAATAATTTTCCAGTGTCATTAATGTGTCCCTATCATTTACAGGGTTATCAATGTCTAAGTAGGTATTATGCAAAAACATTAAAGCCAATTATAACCTTTTATCTAAATAGTATCTTATTATTGTTCCATGTTGTGCTTGGCTGTTTATTGGGAAAGCAGGAACACTCCCAGTGAAGGACAGGAAGAACCCTTGTGGTTCTGCTTAAGAATAAGTTTCTCTCTGTATGATGCTGTCTTGTAGAAATGATACGCTTGCTCATCGTGGAGGAAGAGAACTGGGAGACTTGAGGTGACTCTGGAGGAAGGAATGTGACTTAAGGCTTATCTGCCCGTCAGGTGCCTCCCAGGTCAGCTCTGTCCCAAAACAAGCCTCTTTAACCACCCATGCATCCCTCAGTCATCTCTGCATTTATTCAGTCACAACCATCTTAAACACTTACTGGCAGGCACTACACTGCACGCATGAGAACACAATGATCCATGGCCTCATGAAGTTTACATCATAATGGGGAATCAGACAGAAGCAGGTAAACAAGCAAATAAAATAATGACAGTTTGTTATAAGTGGAATGAAGCAAAAACACAGGTGTTGTCCTGGGGAGTAATAGGCTACTTCCCCTCTGGTTGGAGGAGGTCTCTCTGAAGGGTTGTTTCAGCTGAGACCTGAAGAAACCAAGCACGGTAGACCTGCCTGCAAGCAAAGGAAAATGACTCTGGCTGGAGAGGAGAAAAGGACAAAGGGAACTCTCATTAAAGAGAGAAGACAGAGGACTAGGCTTAGAAAATGAGCAGGAGCAAATGATTGCCACGTAACTGGCATGACAGTCAAAATTTCACCACAGGAAAAGGGTTTAAAATGCTGACAGAGGAGGCTCCTGAGCGCACCTCCTCCCATGGACACACTAAAGTTTCAACTACTATAGAACAATTCTCTCAGAAAAGACCCGAAGATTGGCAAAACAGCTATTCCACAACAAAAGACAAAAGAGGAGGATAAGTGCACAGCAAAATGGATAAGAGAGGCAGAGGTGCCATCTTCCAAGGACTCACCCCCACGCCCCAGTACAGTGACCCACAAGCAGGAGGGATGCTGCCAACACAGAGCTCTTCCCTCAGAAGTGAGTGGTTCAGCCCCACACGGGGGTCCCTAGCCTGTGAGACCTGATCCAGAAAGGTGAGCCCCTGGAATGACTGGCTCTGAAGTCCAGCAGGGCTTACACCCAGGAGAGCTGGAGGACGGTCAGAAACTGAGCCTCCTCTCTTGCTTACACACAGACTCACTCTCTCCAAGTCCTGACACAGAAGCAGTAGCTTGAGATGCACCTGTGCCATGTACGAGGGAGATTCGCAACTCATCTTAGGATGCATACTGGAGGGTGAAGGTCTTTTGGAGGTCTCTCCAGGGACAGAGGTGCTGGCAGGTGCTGGCATTTATAACCAGTTTTCTAACTCTCCTTCTGCCTTGTTAGCCTGGTGCTAGCAGGCATCCTTTTCAGCACTCTCAATCTTATACTAGCACTGTTTACCCAGCCTGGTGCTCACCCTCCACAGACCCCATCCCACCAGACTCAGAGTGTGACCTCACCCCAGTCCAGCACTTGTTCAGCACAGCCCCTGCACCACCAGATCTAGCAGATGGGCTTGCCCCATCTTGGCTCTCATCCACAGCAGCCTCACCCCACTAGATCTAGAAGGTGCATGCACCCCACACAATGGACACTACTTGAACATTGGGTGTTGGTGGACAGAAGGGCTTGTGTTTCTGGACCCCATTGGAAGACAATGAAAATCAAGCAGCTAGAGCAGCAAAAATAAAAACAGAATTTTAAAAAGTGAAGATTTCTTAAGGGACTTCTGGGGCAACACTAAGGAGAATAACATTTGCATTATGTGGGGTCCCAGACAAGAAGAGAGAGAGAAGGACCAGAAAACAAATTTGAAGAGATAATGGCTGAAAACTTTCCTAATGTGGGGAAGGCGAGAGTTTCAAATAAAACAAACCTAAAGAAATCCACATTATATTAAAATGGTAAAAGTTAAAGAGAAGATCTTAAAAGCAGCAAGAGAAAACAACTTCTTATATACAAGGGAAACCTCATAATGCTATCAGCAGATCAGGAGAGATCAAGAGCTTTCCAAATAAGAAGCTGAAGTTCATCACCACTAAATCAGCCTTTCAAGAAAGGTTTAAGAGACTGCTTTGAGCTGAAAAGAAATGGCACTAATTAACCGCAAGAAAACACACAAAAGCAAAAATTCACTGAAAAGGATAAATATATAGCAAAATAGTGAATCAATTATTTATAATGCAAATACAAATGTTGAAAGACAAAAATAGTAAAACTTAACTAAAACTACAATAATTAATTAAGGAATACACAAAATAAAACAATGTAAAATGAGACATCAAAAATACAAAACATGGTGGGAGGGAGTAAAAATGTGTTTAAATTTAAGCTGCTATCAACTTAAACAGATTGTTATAAACTTTTTTTTGTTCAGTTGCTAAGCCATGTTCAACTCTTTGTGATCCCATGGACTACAGCAAGCCAGCCTTCCCTGTCCTTTACTATCTTCTCGAGTTTGCTCAAACTCATGTCCATTGAGTCAGTGATGCCTTCCAACCATCTCATCCTCTGTCACCCCCTTCTCCTCATGCCCTCAATCTTTCCTAGCATCAGGGTCTTTTCCAATGAGTTGGCTCTTCACATCGGGTGGCCAAAGTATTGGAGCTTCAGCATCAGTCCTTCCAATGAGCATTCAGGGTTGATTTCCTTTAGGATTGACTGGTTTGATAAACTTGCAGTCTAAGGGACTCTCCAGAATCCTCCAAAAGTCTTCTCCAGCACTGCAATTCAAAAGGATCATACATACAGAGTTTTATATATGAATCTCACAGTAGTTACAAAATGAAATATAGAAAAGAAATAGAGAAAAGCATCTAAACTTAACACTAAAGAAAGGCATCAAACCATAAGGGAAGAGAGAATGAGAAGAGGAAAGGAACAGAGAAGAATTATGAAAAAAAAAAAAGCAGAAAGCAATTAACAAAATTGCAATTGCAACAAGTGCATGCTTATTGATAATAATTTTAAATGTAAATGGACTAAAGGCGCCAATCAAAAGATATAAAATAGGTAAGTGAATTAAATAACAAGACCCATTTATATGCTGCCTACAAGAGACTAACTTCAGGAGTAAGTATACACACAGGCTAAAAGTTAAAGATAGAAAAAGAAACTCCATGAAAATAAAAAGAAAGCTAGTATAGTTATATTAGATTTTAAAAATCTTAAAACAGAACTTACTTGGTGGCCCAGTAGTTAAGAATCCACTTGTCAATGCACAGTAAATGGATTTGATCTCTGCTCCGGAAAGATTCCATATGCTGCAGGGCAACTAAGCCTGTGCACCACTACTAAGCCCACACTCTAGAGCCCATGAGGCACAACTACTGAGCCCTGTGTCACAGCTACTGAAGCCCAAGCACCTAGAGCCCATGTTACGCAACAAGAGATGCCACCACGATGAGAAGCCCCAACTCACCACAACTAGAGAAATCCTGTGCACAGCAATAAAGACCCAGTGCAGCCAAAAATATATAAATAAAAATAAATTTTAAAAAATTTTAAGTCTTAAAAACAAAGACTGTAATAAAATGCAAAGATGGGAATTACATAATGATAAATGATCAATCCAGAAAAAATATATAATATTTATAAACATATATGCACCCATCAAAAGAGCACCAAAATATGTAAAGCAAATGTTAACAGACCTAAAGGGAAAAGTTGACATCAATACAATAATAGTAGAGGACTTGAACATCCCACATACATCAACAGATAGATCAGACAGAAAATAAACAAGGAAACATTGACCTTAAATGACACATTGCAACAGTTGAGTTAGTAGATATATACATAGAGCACTCCATCCAAAAGCAGCAAAATACAGATTCTTCTGAAGTCACATGGAACATTCTTCAGGATAGATCACATGTTAGGTCACAAAACAAGTCTCAAGAAAGTCAAGAAGACTGAAATTCTATCAAGCATTTTCTCTGACCACAATGATATGAAACAGGAAATCAACTACAAAAAGAAAACTGGAAGAATCCCAGAAATGTGGAGATTAATGCATGCTATGCCTCAGTGGGTAAAGAATCTGCCTGCAATGCAGGAGGAGACACAGGGGAAGTGGGTTTGATCCCTGGGTTGGGGAGATTCCCTGCAGAAGGAAATGGCAACCAGCTCCAGTATTCCTGCCTGAAAAATCCCATGGACAGAGGAGCCTGGTGAGCTACAGTTCAAAGGGTCACAAAGAATTAAATACAATTGAGTGACTAAGCATACACACATAAACAACCAATGGGTCATCAAAGAAATCAAAGAGGAAATAAAAAAATTTCACTTGTGAAATGAAAACATAAATATGACATACCAAAATCTATGAGATACAGAAGAAGTTCTGAGAGAGAAGTTGATAGCAATACAGGTCTACTGCAAGAAATAAGAAAAATCTCAATTAAACAATCTAACTTCACACCTAAAGGAACTAAAAAAAGAAGAACAAATGAAGTTCAACTTTAGGAGAAGAAAAGAAATAATAAAGATAAGAGTAGAAATAAATGGAAGAGAAACAAAAAAAATCAATGAAACTAAGAGCTGGTTCTTTGAAAAGACAAGCAAAATTAACAAATCTTTATCTAGACTAACCAATAAAAAATAGAAGTCCTAAATAAACAAAATAAGAATAGAAAGAGGAATCCTTATAACTGAAACCACAGAAATATGAAAAGATAAAAGACTACCACATGATATGCCAACAAATTGGACAACCTAGGAGAAATGGATAAATTCATAGAAACATTCAATCTTCCAAGACTGAGTCATGAGGAAATAGAAAATCTGAATAGGCTAATTACTAGTACAAAGATTGAATTAGTAATAAAAAAAATCTCCCAATGAATAAAATTCCAGACCAGATGGCTTCACTGGTGAATTCTACCAAACATTCAAAAAAGATTTAATACCTATCCTCAAATTTGTCCAAAAGATTGAAGAACAGTACTTCCAAACTCAATTTATAAAGTCAGCATTACCCTGCTATTTAAACCAGACAAGGGTATCATAAAAAAAGAAACTTACAAGTCAATATTCTTAATGAAGATAGATGCAAGAGTCCTCAACAAAATACTAGCACACCAATTCAACAATACATTAAAAGCATCATATATCATGATTAAATGGGATTTATTGCAAGGACACAAGAATGGTTCAACAGTCACAAATCAATCAATGTGATACACCACATTAACAAAATAAAGGATGAAAAGCATATGATCATCTCAACAGATGCAGGAAAGGCATTTAACAAAATTCAATATCCATTTATAGAAAACCTTTCAACACAGTGGGAGTCAAAGGAACATACTTCAACATAATAAAGGCTATATATGACAAATCCACAGCTAACATCATAATTAATGGTGAAAAGCTGGAACCTTTTCCTCCAAGATCAGTAATGAGATGGGAATGTCCATTCTCATCACTTTTACTCAACATTTTGTTGGATATCCTAATGATACCAATTAGGCAAGAAAAGGAAATAAAATACAACTAAATTGGAAAGAAAGGAGTAAAGATGTCACTATTTGCAGATGGTATGATACTTTATATATTATAGGAAACCTTAAATATTCTATCAAAAGAACTATTAGTAAAATTATAGGATAGAAAATCAGTCTATAGAAATCAGTTGGAGAAGGCAATGGCAACCCACTCCAGTAGTCTTGCCTGGAAAATCCCATGGACAGAGGAGCCTGGTGGGCTGCAGTCCATGGTGTAGCTAGGAGTCGGACATGACTGAGTGACTTCACTTTCACTTTTCACTTTCATGCATTGGAGAAGGAAATGGTAACCCACTCCAGTGTTCTTGCCTGGAGAATCCCAGGGACGGGAGAGCCTGGTGGGCTGCCGTCTATGGGGTCGCACAGAGTCGGACATGACTGAAGCGACTTAGCAGCAGCAGCAGCTATAGAAGTCAGTGGTATTTCCATACACTAATAATGAACTATCAGAAACAGAAATTAAGGAAAGAATCCAATTTACAATTGCATCAAAAATAGATAAATAAAATACACAGGAAAAATTTAACCAAGGAAATTAAAGACCTGTACATTGAAAACCACAAGACACTGATGAAGGAAATTGAAGACACAAGTAAATGGAAAGATAGTCTATGCTCATAAATGAGAATAACTAAACTTGTTTGGATGTCCATACTACCCAAAGTAATCTACTGTCAAATTCAATTCAATGTAATCTCTATAAAAATTCCAAAGGCAGACTTCCCTGGTGGTCTAGTGGTTAAGAATCTGCCTACCAATGTAGGAGACACAGGTTTGATCCCTAGACCAGGAAGATTCTATATGCCAAGGGACAACTGAGCCCATGCACCACTGAGCCCACGCTCTAGAGCCCATGTTCCAGAACAAGAGAAATCACCAAAATGAGAAGACCATACACCACAACTAAAGAGTAGCCCCCCACTCACCATAACTAGAGAAAGACCAAGTACAGCACAGATCCAGGAAAACCAAGAAAATAAATAATTTTAAAAAAAATTCAAAGGCATATTTCACAAAACTAGAACAAATAATTCCAAACTTTGTATTGAACCACAAAAAACCCTGAGGAGCCAAAACAATCTTAAGAAGGAGAAATAAAGCTGGAGGTATCATGCACTCTGATTTCAAACTATATTACAAAGCTGTAGTGATCAAAAAAGTATAATATTGGCATAATAATAGAAACATATCAATGGAACAGAATTGAGAGTCCAGAAATAACACCACAAATATACAAAGAGCTAATTTATAATAAAATGGCAAAAAAATACAGTGAGGAAAAGACAGTCTTTTTAAAAAATCTGGTTGATAAAAAATGGACAGCCACATGCTAGACCACTATTTTACACCATATGCAAAAATTAACTCAAGGTAGATTAAAGACTTGAACATAAGACCTGAAACCATAAAATTCCTAGAAGAAAAAATAGGTGGTAATCTCCTTGACATCAATCTTAATTTTACTGGATCTGACTCCAATTTATAGTACCAGATACCCTGGAGATTCTGGTTTGTCTCACAACTAACTGTACGACTTTGGACAAATTACTTAAACTCTCTGTGCCTCAATTCCTTCATTTATACAATGCAGATAATGAAGGTACCCACCTCATAGAGTTGTGATCAGTGATTTAAATGTGTTGAGCACTTAGAACAGCAGTTGGCAAAAAGCTAAGTGTTCAGTGAAGGTCAGTTTTTTGAGATGTTGAGTTGAAACCTGGAATAAAGAGAGAAGTGGAAAATGGGTGAAGTACAAACAAAGTCTGTGGTTTAGTTCAGTTTATTTGTTGTTGTTCAGTTACAAAGTCATGTCCAACTTTTTGCAACCCAATGGACTGCAGCACACCAGGCTTCCCTGTCCTTCACTATTTCCCAGAGTTTTCTCAAATTCTTGTCCATTGGTTGATGATGCCATTTAACCATCTCATCCTCTGTCACCCCCTTCTCCTTAAGCCCTCAATCTTTCCCAGCATAAGGGTCTTTTCCAACAAGTTGGCTCTTTGCATCAGGTGGCCAAAGTATTGGAGCTTCAGCTTCAGCCTCAGTCCTCCCAATGAGTATTCAGGGTTGATTTCCTTTAGGATTTTTGGCTGGTTTGATCTTCTTGCAGACCAAGACTCTCAAGAGTCTTCTGCAACACCACAGTTCAACAAGCATCAAATCTTTGGCATTCAGCCTTCCTTATGGTCCAGCTCTGACATCCATATATGACTACTGGAAAAACCATAGCTTTGACTATTTGGACCTTTGTGAGCAAAGTGATGTCTCTGCTTTTTAATACACTGTCTAGGTTTGTCATAGCTTTCCTTCCAAGGAGCAAATATCGTTCAATTTCATGACTGTAGTCCCCATCCACGAAGGTTTTGGAGCCAAGAAAATAAAATCTGTCACTGATTCCATTTTTTCCCCTTTTATTTGTCAATGTTAATTTCTCAGTCTGAACACCAAGGAAGAGGTGTCCGTTTTTGCAATGTATTCTGTGCTATTTTAAAAATGATTCTGTAAGTCAAATGGTTCCAAAATACCCAGTTAAAAAAAAATCAAATGCTAAATTTTCTTTTACTCTTAAAAGCACAAGATTACATTCTGTACTTAAATGACTTATTCATATTCTAGAAACACACACAATGTTTGCATTTGGTATATAAAATCTTCATTTGGAAATATCACTTCTTGATTTTTTAACTTATTTAATTGGAAAGTAATTACTTTACAATACTGTTTTTTGCCATACATCAGCATGAATCAGCCATGTGTACACATGTGTCTCCCCAGTCCTGACCACCCCCCTCACTCCTCTCCTCATTCCATCCCTCCAGGTTGTCACACAGCAGTGACTCTGGCTGCCCTACTTCACTCATCGAACTTGCACTGATCATCCTTTATACATACCGGAATGTATACTCAAGTCAACTCTCTTAATATTACTTTGCTTGTTTGATTTGTTTTTTACTGTTTATATCCCTTAATATTATTAATATCAACAACTTCCTTCCTTAATTAGCCTCAGTAGGACCATAGAAACTAAAGTGAAGAATTATAGAATCATCAAGAACTGCATTAGTTTTGCCTTAACTCTTATATTTTACATTTTTAATAATTTTTTTATTTTGTATTGGGGCACAGCCAATCAACAAACAATGTTGTGACAGTTTCAGGTTGACAGTGAAGGGACTCAGTCATACATATATTCTCCCCCAAACTCCCCTCCCATCCAGGCTGCCACATAACATGGAGCAGAGTTCCATATGCTATTCAGTAAGTTCTTGTGGTTATCCATTTTAAATATAACAGTGTGTACATGTCCACCCCAAACTTTCTAACTATCCCTTCCCCCATCCTTCCCCCAGCAACCATAAGTTCATTTTCTGTGAATCTGTTTCTATTTTGTAAGTAAGTTCATTTGTATAATTTCTTTTTAGTTTCTACAACTAAAGGATGTCATATGATATTTGTCCTCTGTCTGACTTACTTCCCTCAGTATGACAATCTCTAGGTCCATCCATGTTGCTGCAAATGGCATTATTTCATTCTTTTTAATGGTTAAGCAATATTCCATTGTATATTTGTACCACATCTTCTTTATCTACTCCTCTGTTGATGGGTATTTAAGTTACTTACATGTCTTTGCCTTCATTCTTCTTTAGTGACACAGCTTCAAGAAGCAATTTGTCGTTTCAAAACTGCAATTTATTCATCTGCATCAGGTGCCAACGGTAGAATCTAACTCAGAGGCCTTGTCTAAGAGCTAAATGAGATAATCCACGTGAAGTCTTTAGCAGCATGCTCAGTACACGGTAGGCACTTAAAATTAGTGAGAAGTAAGCTGGAGAAAGATGGGAAGGAATTCTTGACAGAGGCTTAACTTAATGAAGTAGAATTAGGAATGTGCTTCTGAAGAATAGCTGTTATAAGGTGTTTGAAGAACCCTTCACATAGCCTGCCAGCAGATGGTTCATAATCCATCACTAAATAAAGACATGGGAAATCTGGGTGGGGGGGTGGGGAGCAAAAAGGTCACCTTTAATTATTATTTCCAGGGTCAGGCATTCGTCTTAGTCAAAGAGCTCCCCATCCCCCCTCCCACCCCAGAGCACCGGGATTTGAGAGTACCAGAGAGGACACAATCATTCTGCCTAGAGGTTACAGGGAGGACTTTTGAAGGAGATGAGATTTGATTTCTCCTTTGGTAAGAAGAGGTCTAATCAAGGCTGAATCCGTGGCTCCAGGGAGAAACTTAGGCTGGGGCTCAACTCAGAGCTCTGAGGGTCTGCCCAGAGTAAAGCAAAGGCTTCCTTCTCTGAAGAATCACAGGGACAGATGCTGAGCTGCAGCCTGGATTTTGAAAGACTCAGTTGCTCTGAACCCACTGCAATCCTTCTGATAACCAACAGAGGGAGACCTAGACCAGAGTCAGCTTCCAGCATTCAACAACTAGCAAACGCCAGACCCGGAAACCAGGTGCTTTCCATGTACAGTCAAGATTGAGACGTGGGTGCCAAGTCACTTCGGCTGTGTCTGACTCTTTGTGACCCTATGGACTGTAGCCCACCAGGCTCCTCTGTCCATGGGATTATCCAGGCAAGAATACTGGAGTGGGTTGCCATGCCCTCCTCCAGGGGATCTTCCTGACCCAGGGACTGAATTCTGTGTCCCTTAGGTCTCCTGCATTGGCATGTGGGTTCTTTACCACTAGTCCCACCTGGGAAACCCAACTGGCTATATAGTACTGTACTATAATAGGTTTATAATACATTTCATAAACATAATACATTAAAAACAAACAAAAATAATGAAAACATTTTAAATCTTACAGTACAATACCTTCAAAAGTACAATAGTATAGTACAACAACTGGCATACAGGGCTGGCGTAGAGTGAAGAGGCAAGAAGAGTTACTGACTGGAGGAGGGAGATCAGGTGACAGATGGTAGAGCTGAAAGATCGTCCAGCAATAGGAGATGGAGGGCAAGCTGCAATTTCACTCATGCCTGATATTGATGGCACAGGTTCTGGTTCCTTGCTGGAACCAGATACATGTGTGAATCTTTGAAACTTCATAACTTGAAGGTTCATATGTAGAGGACTTACTGCGTACAATTCAATGTTATCAACGAAAGCCACCATATTTTATATTAGATGCTCAGAGCTTTGTACCCTTTTATGAGCTCTTTTTATTACCCCCCACCTCCAGCTGCCAGCAACCATTTTGCTACTTTCTATTTCTATGAGCTTTTCACTTTCTGTTTTTAAATTTATTTATTTATATATTTATTATTAAACTTATTTATTTTTTAATTGAAGGATAATTGCTTTACAGAATTTTGTTGTATTCTGTCAAACCTCAACATGAATCAGCCATAGGTATACATATATTCCCTTCCTTTTGAACCTCCCTCCCATCTCCCTCCCCATCTCACCCCTCTAGGTTGATACAGAGCCCCTGTTTGGGTTTCCTGAGACATACAGCAAATTCCTGTTGACTATCTATTTTACATATGGTAATGTAAGTTTCCATGTTACTCTCTCCATACATCTCACCCTCTCTTCCCCCCTCCCCATGTCTGTAAGTCTAGTCTCTAGATTGCTGCCCTGCAAATAAATTCTTCGGTACCATTTTTCTAGATTCGATATATATGCATTAGTATATGATACTTATCTTTCTCTTTCTGGCTTACTTCACTCTGTATAATAGGCTCTAGGTTCAGCCACCTCATTAGAACTGACTTAAATGTGTCCTTTTTATGGCTGAGTAATATTCCATTGTGTATATATACCAGAACTTCTTTATCCATTTATCTGTCAATGGACATCTAGGTTGCTTCCATGTTCTAGCTATTGTAAATAGTGCTGCAATGAACATTGGGATACATGTGTCTTTTTCAATTTTGGTTTCCTCAGGGTATATGCCTAGGAGTGGGATTGCTGGGTCATATGATGATTTTATTCCTAGTTTTTCAAGGAATCTCCATACTGTATTCCATGGTGGCTGTATCAATTTACATTCCCACCAACAGTACAAGAGTGTTTCCTTTTCTCCACACCCTCTCCAGCATTTATTGTTTATAGATTTTTTGATGGTGGCCATTCTGACCAGTGTGAGGTGATATCTCATTGTAGTTTTGATTTGCATTTCTCTAATAATGAGTGATGTTGAGTATCTTTTCATGTGTTTGTTAGCTATCTGTATGTCTTTTTTGGAGAAATGTCCTTTTAGGTCTTTTCCCCACCTTTTGATTGCATTGTTTGTTTTTCTGATATTGAGTTGTATCAGGTGTTTGTATATTTTGGAAATTAATCCTTTGTCAGTTTTTCATTTGCTATTATTTTCTCCCATTCTGAGGGTTGTCTTTTCACCTTGCTTATAATTTCCTTTGCTGTGCAAAAGCTTTTAAGTTTAATTAGGTCCCACTGTTTACTTTTGTTTTTATTTCCATTACTCTAGGCTGTATGCAGGTCAGGAAGCAACAGTTAGAACTGGACATGGAACAACATACTGGTTCCAAATAGGAAAAGGAGTTCATCAAGGCTGTATACTGTCACCCTACTTATTTAACTTATATGCGGAGTACATCATGAGAAATGCTGGGCTGGAAGAAGCACAAGCTGGAATCAAGATTGCCGGGAGAAATATCAATAACCTCAGATATGCAGATGACACCACCCTTATGGCAGAAAGTAAAGAAGAACTAAAGAGCCTCTTGATGAAAGTGAAAGAGGAGAGGGAAAAAGTTGGCTTAAAGCTCAACATTCAGAAAACGAAGATCATGGCATCTAGTCCCATCACTTCCTGGCAAATAGATGGGGAAACAGTGGCTGACTATTTTTCTGGGTTCCAAAATCACTGCAGATGGTGATTGCAGCCATGAAATTAAAAGACACTTACTTCTTGGAAGGAAAGTTATGACCAACCCAGACAGCATATTTAAAAAGCAGAGACATTACTTTGCCAACAAAGGTCTGTCTAGTCAAGACTATGGTTTTTCCAGTGGTCATGTATGGATCTGAGAGTTAGACTATAAAGAAAGTCAAGTGCAGAAGAATTGATACTTTTGAACTGTGGTGTTGGAAAAGACTCTTGAGAGTCCCTTGGACTGCAAGGAGATCCAACCAGTCCATCCTAAAGGAAATCAGTTCTGGGTGTTCCTTGGAAGGACTGATGTTGAAGCTGAAACTCCAATACTTTGGCCACCTGATGTGAAGAGCTGACTCATTGGAAAAGACTCTGATGCTGGGAAAGATTGAGGGCAGGAGGAGAAGGGGACGACAGAGGATGAGATGGCTGGATGGCATCACCGACTCAATGGACATGGGTTTGGGTGAACTCTGGGAGTTGGTGATGGACAGGGAGGCCTGGCGTGCTATGATTCATGGGGTCGCAAAGAGTCGGACACGACTGAGCGACTGAACTGAACTGAACTAGGAGGTGGGTCATAGAGGATCTTGCTTTGATTTATATAATCGAATGTTCTGCCTATGTTTTCTTCTAAGAGTTTCATAGTTTCTGGTGTTACATTTAGGCACTTAATCCATTTTGAGTTTATCTTTGTGTATTGTGTTAGGAAGTGTTCTAATTTCATTCTTTTACATGTAGCTGTCCAGTTTTCCCAGCACCATTTATTGAAGAGGCTGTCTTTGCCCCAATGTTTATTCTTGCCTTCTTTGTGAAAAATAAGGTACCCATAGGTGCATGGGTTAACTTCTGGTTCTTTCTATCTTGTCCCATTGGTCTGTATTTCTGTTTTTGTGCCAGTACCATACTGTCTTGATGACTGTAGCTTTGTAATATAACCTGAAGTCAGGAAAGTTGATTCCTCTAGCTCCATTTCTTTCTCAAGACTGCTTTGTCTATTCAGGGTACTTTGTGTTTCCATATGAATTGTGAAATTTTTTGTTCTAGTTCTGTGAAAAATGCCATTGGTAATTTGATAGGGATCACATTAAATATGTAGATATCCTTTGGTAGTATAGTCATTTTCACAATATTGATTCCTCCTACCCAGGAACATGGAATATCTCTCCATCTGTTTATGTCATCTTTGATTTCTTTCATAAGTGTCTTATAATTTTCTGGGTACAGTTCTTTTGTCTCCTTAGATAAGCTTATTCCTGGTTACTTTATTCTTTTTGTTGCAGTGATGAATGGGATTGATTCCTTAATTTATCTTTCTGATTTCTCATTGTTAGTATATAGAAATGCAAGTGATTTCTGTGTATTGATTTTGTATCCTGTGACTTTGCTAAATTCACTGATTAGTAATTTTCTGATAGTAATTTTAAGGTTTTCTATGTACAGTATCATGTCATCTGCAAACAGTGAGAGCTTTACTTCTTCTTTTCCAATCTGGATTCCTTTTCTTTCTTTTTCTTCTCTTCTTGCTGTAGCTAGGACTTCCAAAACTATGCTGAATAATAGTGGTGAAAATGGACACCTTTGTCTTGTTCCTGATCTTAGGGGGAGTGCTTTCAGTTTTTCACCATTGAGAATAATGTTTGCTGTAGGCTCATCATATATGACCTTTACTATGTTGAGGTAGGTTCTTATATGCCCATTTTTTGAAGAGTTTTAATCATAAATGGGTGCTGAATTTTGTCAAAGGCTTTTTCTGCATCTATTGAGATTATCATATGGTTTTTATCTTTAAATTTGTTAATGTGGTGTATCACATTGCTTGATTTACATATATTGAAGAATCCTTGCAGCCCTGGAATAAACCCAACTTGATCATGGTTTTTTATGTGTTGTTAAATTCTGTTTGCTAAAATTTTGTTGAGGATTCTTGCATCTATGTTCATCAGTGATATTGGCCTGTAGTTTTTTGTGTGTTGTCTTTGTCTGGTTTTGGTATCAGGGTGATGGTGGCCTTGTAGAATGAGTTTGGAAGTGTTCCTTCCTCTGCAATTTTTTGAAAGAGTTTTAGAAGGATAGGCATTAGCTCTTCTCTAAATGTTTGATAGAGTTCTCATGTGAAGCCTTCAGGTCCTGGGCTTTTGTTTTGGGGGGAGATTTTTTATCACAGCTTCAATTTCAGTGCTTGTAATTGGGTTGTTCATAATTCCTATTTCTTCCTGGTTCAGTCTTGGAAGATTGAACTTTTCTAAGAATTTGTCCATTTCTTCCAGGTTATCTATTTTATTGCCATATAGTTGTTCATAATAGTCTCTTTTAATCCTTTGTATTTCTGCATTGTCTGTTGTAACCTCTCCTTTTTCATTTCTAATTTTGTTGATTTGATTCTTCTCTCTTTTTTTCTTGATGAGTCTGGCTAAAGGTCCGTCAATTTTGTTTATCTTCTCAAAGAACCAGGTTTTAGTTTTATTAATCTTTGGTACTGTTTGATTCATTGCTTTTTCCTTTATTTCTGCTCTGATCTTTATGATTTCTTTCCTTCTGCTAATTTTGGGAGTTTTATTTGTTCTTCTTTTTCCAGTTGTTTTAGGTGTAAAATTAGGTTGTCTATATGATGTTTTCCTTGTTTCTTGAGGCAGGATTGTATTGCTATAAACTTCCCTCTTAGAACTGCTTTTGCTGCATCCCATAGGTTTTGAGTTGTTGTGTTTTCATTGTCATTTGTTTCTAGAAATTTTTTTATTTCCCTTTTGATTTCTTAGTAATCTATTGGTTATTTAGAAATGTATTGTTGAATCTCCATGTGTTTGTGTTTTTTACAGTTTTTTTTTCTTGTAACTGATATCTAGTCTGATAGCATTGTGGTCAGAAAAGATGTTTGATACAATATCAATCTTAAATTTACTGAGGTTTGATTTGTGACCCAAGATGTGGTCTATCCTGGAGAATGTTCCATGTGCACTTGAGAAGAAGGTGTATTCTTCTGCATTTGGATGGAGTGTCCTGAAGATATAAATGAAATCCATCTTATCTAATGTATCATTTAAGACTTGCATTTCCTTATTAATTTTCTGTTTTGATGATCTGTCCATTGGTGTGAGTGGGCTGTTAAAGTCTCCTACTATCATTGTTTTACTGTGTTATTGTGTTATAATAGTCAACTACTATTATTGTCAATTTCTCCTGTTATGTCTATTAGTGTTTATCTTATACATTGAGGGGCTCTTAAGATGGGTGCATAAATATTTGCAATTTTTATGTCTTCCTCTTGGATTGATCCCTTGATCATTATGTACTGTCCTTCCTTATCTCTTGCAATATTCTTTAGGGTCTATTTTGTCTGATATGAGGATTGCTACTCCAACTTTCTTTTGCTTTCTATTTGCATGGAATATATTTTTCCATCCTCTCACTTTCAGTCTATATGTGTCTTTAGGTCTGAAATGGGTTTCTTGTAGACAGCATATATATGGGTCTTGTTTTTCTATCCATTCAGCCAATCTGTGTCTTTTGATTGGAGCATTTAATTTATTTACATTTAAAGTAATTACTGATATATATGTTCCTATTGCCATTTTCTTAATTATTTGGGGGTTGATTTTGTAGATCTTTTTCTTCTCTTGTATTTCTTGACCATATAATTCCCTTTAACACTTGCTATAAAGCTGGTTTGGTGGTACTGAATTCTCTTAACTTTTGCTTGTCTGAAAAACTTTTGATTTCTCCATCAATTTTGAATGAGATCCTTGCCGGGTATAATAATCTTGGTTGTAGATTTTTCCCTCTGAGTACTTTAAATATATCCTGCCATTCCCTCTGGCCTGCAGAGTTTCTGCTGAAAGATCAGCTGTTAAACGTATGGGGTTTCCCTTGTATGTTACTTGTTGCTTTGCTCTTGCTGCTTTTAATATTCTTTGTGTTTAATATTTGTTAATTTGATTAGTATGTGTCTTGGTGTGTTTCTCCTTGGGTTTATCCTGTATGGGATTCTTTGTGACTCTTGGACTTGATTGACTATTTCCTTTTCCACGTTGGGGGAAATTTCAACTATAATCTCTTCAAAAATTTTCTCATACCCTTTCTTTTTCTCTTCTTCTAGGACCCCTATAATTTGAATGTTGGTGCATTAGATATCGTCCTAGAGGTCTCTGAGGCTATCCTCAGTTCTTTTCATTCTTTTTACTTTATTCTGCTCTTCAGAAATTATTTCCACTATTTTATCTTCCAGTTCTGATTCATTTTTCTGCTTCAGATATTCTGCTACTGATTCCTTCTAGAGTTTTTTAATTTCAGTAATTGTGTTATTTGTCTCTGTATGTTTATTCTTTAATTCTTCTAGGTCTTTTTAAATTGATACTTGCATTTTCTCCATTCTGTTTTCAAGGTTTTTTTTTATCATCTTTACTATCATTATTCTGAATTCTTTTTCAGGTAGTTTGCCTATTTCCATTTCATTTATTTGGACTTCTGTGTTTCTAGTTTGTTCCTTCATTTGTGCAGTATTTCTCTGCCTTTTCATTATTTTTTTTTAAATTATTGTGCTTGAGGTCTCCTTTTCCCAGGCTTCAAGGCTGAATTCTTTCTTCCTTTTGGTTTCTGCTCCCCTAAGGTTGGTGCAGTGGTTTGTGTAAACTTCATATAGGGTGAAATTTGTTCTAAGTTTTTTGTTTGCTTGTTTTTCCTCTGATGGGCAAGGCTGAGTGAGGTGGTAATCCTGTCTGCTGATGATTGGGTTTGTATTTTTGTTTTGTTTGTTGTTTGGATAAGGCATCCTACACAGGGTGCTACTGGTTGGGTGATGCCGAGTCTTGTATTCATGTGATTTTCTTTGTGGGAGTCCTCATTATTTGATACCCACTGTGGTTAGTTCTCTGGTAGTCTAGGGTCTGGGAGTCAGTGCTCCCACTCCAAAGGTTCAGGGCTTGATCTCTGGTCAGGAATGAAGATTCCACAAGCAGTTTGTTATGGCACTGAGACTAAAACATATATCCAAAAATGAGAAACAAAAGATGAACCCCAGACAAATGGCAGTTACAAAATTGGGCAAATAATAATTAAAATAATGGAATATATACATATACATCCATAAGCAAAATCAAAGCAGTCCAACAAAAATAAAGTACAATAGATTGACCCACCCAACAAAGGAAACCAAAAAGTGTATCCACCAGTTAAGAACAAAACTAACTAAAGCACAAACTGGAAAACAAAACTAAAGCAAGACGCCAATTGGGGAATAAAGCAATGAAAGCAAAACTAACATATGTTGAGAGGATAAGAGAGAAAGGAAAGAAAGAATAGACATGCAAAGCTAAATAGAGTTAGATAAACAAGATTTACATATATTAAAGATTAATTGCAAGGGGAAAAGAACATTAGGAAAAGCAAACAAAGGAATAAATGTAGAAAAAAATAATAATAAGTTTAAAAAATTAAAAATTAAATAAAAGAAGAAAAGGAGACCAAAAAAAAAAAAAAGGAAAACTCCACAGAACTGCAAAAGACCAATGTAGAGGCAGAGGTTTATAACAACAGTAAAAAGCGTGACTGGAAAAAAAAAAAAAGCTCAAAAGCTTAATTAGATTTCATAGTACCAATAAAATTGACAACTACAACAAGGGGAGGGGGAGAAAAAATTTAAAAATCCAAATGAAACTACAGAACAAGTCAAAGCATAAGGATAATAAATGTTTTTGTTGAGTCACTGCTGTCAGGATCCTTTCCCTCACTGGAAGTCATAGTCCATCTCACCTCCCTAGAATGCCCTCCAACACTGTGCTGGTCTCTGGACCTGCTGTGGGGGCAGCTCAGATTCTAATCTGGTCCTACTCCTGTGTGTTCTTGCCTCCAATGTCCACACCTATCAGAACTAGTGAGTTTTCTTTTGTGGGAGCTCTCAGTGTCCTTTTACATATTCTGTAGACACAGAGTTTGATCATGTGGATTTAATCTGCAGCTTGTACAGCTAGTGGGAAGGTTTTGGGTATTCTTCCTTAACTACACTGCCTCTGGTTTCAATTATGGTTTTATTTCCACCTCTGCATGTGGGTCATCCACTGGGGTTTGCTCCTAAGCCTGCTCTGGAGGACTTGGGTCTGCCCCACTGAGGGCCAGGTGTGGAGGTGGTGCAGCTACTTGGGTCACAGGGGTTCTGGCAGCACCAGGTACTCAGGGGAGTTGGCAGCTAGGGCAGCAGGAAATATAGAGCTCTAGGAGGGTATAGCAACCAATATTGGCCAATACACTCCAGTATTCTTGCCTGGAGAACCTCCCTGGCAGAAAAGCCTGGCAGGCCACAGTCCACAGGGTCATAAAGAGTTGGACAAGACCAAAGCAACCCCGCATGCATAGACACAAGACTTTTTTTCTGCCTGTGGCAGCTCTGTCCCAGAAAGGGTTGAGCATGAGGGTAGTGCAGCTGCTTGGTTTGTGGGGACCTTGGTGGTGCCAAGTGTGCAGGGATATGGACTGCCTCAGTCACTGGAGATATGGCCCTATCAGAGTCTTTTTTCAACCCTTTTGTAGCTGGCGATCTGAAAGATTCTTTGACTAGTTTTTCTCCACAGCTCCACCCATTCAGTCACTTAGAGGGCTCCCTTGCCTGGGGTCCTTCTCTGTTGTTCAGCACATCAGGCACATACAGGGCCCCCTTGACTGGGGTCCTATTCTGTAGATTGGCGCATCAATTAAAGGAGCACCCTGGGTGGGTGCTCTGTAGTTCCCTGCATCAGGCGCTTGATGGGCCAGCCTCTCTATAGTTCAGCTGTCAAAGCTGGTGTGTGGGGAGGGAGAAGCTCTGGTGATGGCTCCACCCCCTCCACATGACTCAGCAGTATCGGCTCGCTTCCATGGTTGCCTGGCTTTTTCTCCACAGGCATTTCCCACCACAATCTCCTCCCTCACATCCCCTCAGTCCATCTCTGCTGCAGTCAACAGCAGCCCTTGCCCTGGGATTGCTCCACAATCCCTAAGGTCCAACTCCCAGCTGCTGCACCCTCTAGGGGACCTGTATCCCTGTCTGGGGTACATATGGCTGCAGCAAGGACTGTCTGATTCTCATTTCATTTAGGTTGCCACAGATCAGCTGTTTCATTCTCAGCCTTAAATGTTTCTCCTCTGACTCAGACAATTGCCCCAATGTGGGGATCAGAGCCCTACTTCAGTTCCCCCACCCACCAAGGGCAAGTCCAGTCCTAGTAACACTCCTATTTTTCCCCCTATTTCCTTCATCTTACTGAGTTTTGTGTAGTTCTATATATTCTTTTCTGCTAGTCAGGTACTCCTGTCTGCTCTCAGCTGGTGTTCTGCATGCACTTCTGTGTCTGAAGGTGTATTCCTGATGTATCCGTAGAGAGAGATGTACTCTATGTACAACTACTCCTCCCCCATCGTGTTCTCCCCACTTTCTGTTTTTAAATACACTTTTTTTGTTGTTCTTTTAAACACATTTATCTATAGAGTTGAGAATAAAAGAAGAAAACCAAAAACAGGGTCATGAATATGACCCTGTACCTGCTGGAAGCATTTTTCAAGACCCAGCTCAAAGGGCAGGTTTGTTCCATACTCCTGACATTAACTGTGCCAGGCCTGCACAACACCTGGACATTGTCTGCCATGGGCTTACACAAGGGAGGCAGAGAAAGTGAATTTGTTCTATCTATTCACCCCTGACAGCCACCAAGTCTCTCTGGGCTGTTTCAGAAGGCAGTTCTCCAAGAAAGGCAACAACCTGCTCTCCTGAAGAATGCAACCTATAAAACTCAGGATGAGTTGCCAACTTCACCAAAGGATCCACTCATTATTGTAGAGAGCAAAGAGATCAGGGGCAAGGATGAAATGAAGTAAACACGACTCCCCATCTTCTCCAAAGGGAAGGGTCCCTCACCCTGGGAACCTCCTTCACCAACTAGAAGGTCAACTGGGTTGGATAGGGAGCTTCAGAGACTCAGAGGAGAGGACAGCAGCCTCTTCATAGTGGGCAGGACAGAAAGAAACCAGCACAGATGGTCCTAGCCATCTGGCTTCACTTCCCAGCCCAATAAGTCCACAGAAACTGAAACTCCAGCTTCAGTGGACAAACCCAGGGTGAGGACTAAGTTCGGCTGCATGGAGCCAGTCCAAAGAGACTAGTGTGGTCTGGGCCATAACTTGGGGTGTGTGCAGGATAGAGTCCAGGTCCACCATAGAACTCCACTGTCAAAGGACACAAATGAAAGTATGTGGTCCTGCCTTAGCAGCCTCACTCTCTGCGTGCTCACAGTGGGGATGAGTCCAAAGCTGCAAGCTCTGGTTCCACATACTTTCAGTTTAAGTTTAAAGCCAGCTTCTGGCACTCCTAGAGCAGGTATGGGCATGCAGCTTCATGATTTACACCAGCAGCTTTGTGACCAAAGTGACTGAGAGACATCCAAGCTGGTTACTGGTGCCTGTAGCTTAGGCACGTCTGGAGCCAGCAGC
Source organism: Bubalus kerabau (assembly GCF_029407905.1). Lineage (NCBI taxonomy): Eukaryota > Metazoa > Chordata > Mammalia > Artiodactyla > Bovidae > Bubalus > Bubalus kerabau. Next base: position 53,244,738 of record NC_073636.1, on the reverse strand, counting down.
AGCAGGCTTTGAGGGTACACACACATGTAGGGCCAAAATCCAAGCCAATTCTCAGCACTCCTACAGTAGGTGTGGGCACATGGCCTCAGCAGGTTATACCAGCGGATTTGTGAGCACAGCACCTGAGGGACATCTAAGCTTAGTATCAACATTCCCACAGTAGGGGTGGGGCTAAGGGCAGTGTGAATAACAGTGTATATTGTGGGCATACACACCAGGTGGCAGGTGATGTCACAGAGTGCATAACCCAGGGAACAGCTCCTGGGGAGGAATATGCAGCAGTTCCTTTCCCAGCATGAGCACTCCAGTCCCACCTACCTCACACTGCAGTTTAGAACTGGATCTGGGGACTTCTACTACAATATTTTGGGAGTAGACCCTGCCCCCAACAGGGCCATGACATCCACAGAGTAAAGAGGAGGCCCCATCCAGCATCCAGTGTGCACTGACGTCACCACAACAAACATACCCCCTATCAAGGAGATAATGGCCAGCACACTCTGAAGAAAGAAGCGGTAGGCATCCACACCAAAAATAATCCTTGCACCAAAACTACTGGACTCACGTAGGCAACAGGGACACTCTTACATAAAAGGAGCCCTTCAAGACCATAGCAGACAACTGCTTCTTCTAAATTCATAAAGCCAGAAATGTACAAATAAAATGAAAAAGCAGAGGAACCACCCTCAATTAAAAGAACAAGAGGAATCCCCTGAGATAACAGTGACTCAGACCTCTCCAAACCACCAGATCCCAAGTTCAAAAAGGAGGTAGTAAAAATGCTGAAGGAATTAAGAAAGACTGCTGACAGAAATTGTGGATCATTGTAACAAGGAACTAGAAACTATAAAGAAAAGCCAATCAAAATTAGACAACTCAATTGCCAAGATGAAAACCAAACCAAAGGCAACAAATAACTAACTGAATAATACAGAAGAATGAATAAGTGATCTGGAAGGTAGAATAGTGAAAATCACCACTCAGAACAGCAGAAAGAAAAATGAAAAAAATCAAAATAATATATGACATCTATGGGATAATAGAAAGCATGACAATCAAAAGAAGGAAGAGAAAAGGGATCAAAAGTTTATTTGAAGAAATTATGACTGAAAACTTCTCAAACCTAAAGAAAGAAACAGATAATCTATAGGAAAGTGAAAATGACAATAAGAAAGGTAAAAATACATAAGGATTGAAGATCACTTAAATTAGCCAGTACCTACATTTTTTTAAAAAATCAGAAAATTCTGTGAAAGCAATTTTAACTACAGTGAATAGCAAGATGATAAACATGATGATGTAAAATAAGACATGAAAATTACAAAATGTGGGGAAAGGGGTAAGAAAATGTAGACCTTTATGAATGTGTTTGAGCTTATATGAGTACCAGTCTAAAGTACACAGATATAATGACAGGTTAATATACTTGAAAACCAGGGTAACTACAACTCAAAAACATACAATAGATTCACAAAACCAAACAGAAAGTTACTCAAGCATAATAGGAAAAAAAAAATCAAACCACAAAAGGAAAAACAAAAAAAAAAGAAAATAACAAAAAAGAAATACATAGTCAACTGGAAAACAAAGTTAAAATGGCAATAAATACACATCTATCAATATGACTTTAAATGTCAATGGACTGAATGCTCTGATCAAAAGACAAACAGTGGAAGACTGGATAATAAAACAAAACTATACAATATGCTGCCAAAGGAGACCCAACTTAGGGCAAAGGACACATATAGATTGAAAGTGAGAAGATGGTAAAAGATGTTTTATGCATAAGGAAATGACAAGAAAGTGGGGATAGCCATATTCATGTAAGACAAAACAGACTTTAAAACAAAGGCCACAAAGAAAGATCAAGAAGAACATTATATAATGACAAAAGGATTAATACAAGGAGAGAGTATTGCACTCATTAACATATTACACCCAATAGAGGAACACCTAAACACATAAAACAAATACTAACAGAGATGTAAAGGGAGAAATTGATGGGAATACAATAATAGTAGGAGACTTTAACATTCTCACTGATTTCAATGGACAGATATTTCAGACAGATCAATAAGGCAACAGAGATATACCTGTGGCAGATTCATGTTATTCATGTTGATATATGGCAAAACCAATACAATATTATAAAGTTAAAAAATAAAAAAAAGAAAAAACAATAATAAAAAATAAATAAATGACACAATAGAACAGTTAAACTTAATTGAGATCTTTAGGACATTACATCTAAGAAAACAGAACACACATCCTTTTCAAGTGTATATGAAACAGTCTCAAGAATAGACCACATACTAGGATACAAAATAAGTTTCAACAAATTTAAGATGATAGAAATATTTCAAGCATATTTTCTGACCACAATAACATGAAACTAGGAATCAACCACAGAAAGAAAAGCAAGAAACAAAAACAAAAATTACATGAGACTAAAAAACATGCTACTAAAAAACTAATAATTCAACAATGAAATCAAAGAGGAAATTGTAAAATGCCATAAGACAAATGAAAATGAAAGCACAATCATACAAAATATGGGATGTGACAAAAGCCATACTAAAAGGAAAGTTCATGGTGATACAGGCCTTCCTTAAAAAAATAAGAAAAATACAAAACAAGCAACCTAATCTACTACCTAAAAGAATTAAGAAAAGAATAACAAATAAAACTTAAAGTCACAGCAGAGGAAGGAAATAATAAAGATTAGAGAGAAATTAAAACAGACATTAAAATATAGAAAAAAATCAATAAAACCAAGAACTGGTCTTTTGAAAAGATAAATGATATCAACAAATCTCTGGCCAGGCTCACCAAGAAAAGAGAGGACCTAAATAAAGAAGAATTGAAAGAGGAAAAATAACAACCTATACTATAGATACACAAAATACCATAAGAGCCAACAAAAAATGGACAACCTAGAAGAAATGGACAGGTTTCTAGAAACATACAGCCTGTCAAAACTGAATCAAGAAGAAAGATAATTTGAACAGATCAATCACTAAATGTGAAGTAGAATGTGTAATTTTAAAACTCCCTACAGACAAAAGTCCAGGACCAGATGGCTTTACTGGGAATTCTACCAAATATACAAAGAAGAATTTTTATGACCCCTTCTCAAACTCTTCCAAAAGACAGAAGAGGGAGGAACTCTCCCAAAGTCAGTCTATGAAGCCACCATCACCCTGATAACAAAACTAGAAAAAGACACTACCAAAAAGGAAAAATAACAATCCAATATCTTTGATGAACATAGAGGCAAAAATCCTCAACAAAATATTAGCAAACTGAATCAAATAACATACAAAAAGGGTTATACACTATGATCAAGTTGGATTTATCCCAGGGTCACGAGAGTGGTTCAACATATGCAGATCAATCACTGTGATACACCACATCAAAAGAAAAGACAGAACCACATGATCATCTCAATAGATGCAAAGAAAGCATTTCACAAAATTCAACATTCATTCATGATAAAAAAAAAAGAAACTCTTGTCAAACTATGGGTAGAAAAAAAATATATCTGAACATAATAAAAGCTATTTATGAGAAACCTACAGCCAATACACCAAAGAAAAAAATCTGAAAGCCTTTCCATTAAATTCTGGAATAAGGATGCCCACTCTCACTACTTGTATTCAACATGGTATTGGAAGTCCTAGCCATAGCAATCAGAAAGGAAAAAGAAATAAAAGATATCCAAATTGGAAGGGAAGAAGTCAAATCATAATTATGTGCGGATGACAAGATACTCTATATAGAAGAGTCTAAAGACGCCACACAAAAACTACTGGAACTGATAAATGAACTCAGCAAGGTGGCAGGATACAAAATTATAATACAGAAATTGGTTGCATTTCTTCACACTAATAATGAAATATCAGAAAGAGAAATTAAAAACCAATCTCATTTAAAATCACACCAAAAGAAAATTCCTAGGTTTAGGAATAAACCTGACCAAGGATGTGAAAGACTTAAACACTGAGAACTATGAAACATTATGGAAATTGAAGATGATTCAAAGAAATGGAGAGATATTCCACGCTCTTGGACTGGAAGAAATTAATATTGTTTAAATGGCCACACTGCCCAAAGCAATCTACAGATTTAAAATAGACTGAGAATTGCCAAAGCAATCCTTCAGGAAAAAAGCAAAGCTGCAGAAATAACCCTCCCAGACTTCAGAAAATACTACAAAGCTATAGTTATCAAAACAGCATGGTATTGGCACCAAAACAGACGCATGGAACAGAATAGAGAGCCCAGAAATAAACTCATACACGTATGGTCAATTAATCTTCAAAAAATGAGGCAAGACTACACAGAGGAGAAAAAACAGTCTCTTCAGAAAGTGGTGTTGGGAAAGCTGGATACTCACATGTAAATCAATGAAGTAAGAACACTCCCTCACACTACACACAAAAATAAACTCAAAATGTCTTAAAGAGTTAAATATGAGACATGACACCATAACATTCCTAGAAGAGAACACAGGCAAAACATTTTCTGACATAAATCATACCAATGTTTTCTTCGGTCAGTTTTCCAAGGCAAAAGAAATAAAAGCAGAAGTAAACAAATGTGATCTAATCAAATGCAAAAGCTTCTGCACAACAAAGGAAACTATAAATAAAGTGAAAAGACAACGTATGAAATGGGAGAAAATATTTGCAAACAATGCACCCAACAAAGGATTAATTCCCAAAATATGCAAGCATCTCATACAGTTGAATATCAAAAACAAACAACCCAATCAAAAAATGGGCAAATGACCTAAACAAACATTTCTCCAATAAAACACACAGATGGCCAACAGGCATGTAAAGACATTCAACATCACTAATTATTACAGAAATGAAAATCAAAACTACAATGAGGTATATCACCTCACACCAATCAGAATGACCATCCTCAAAAAGTCTACAAACAATAAATGCTAGAGAGGGTGTGGAGAAAATGTAGAAATGTAAACTGGTGCAACCACTATGGACAATAGTATGGAGATTCCTTCAAAAATTAAAAATAGAGTTACAAATATGATGTAGCAATCCCACTCATGGCATATATCCAGAAAAGATGAAAACTCTAATTTGAAAAGATACATGCACCCCAATGTTCACAGCAGCACTATTTACAATAACCAAGACATAGAAGCAACATAAGTGTCCATCAACAGATGAGTGGATAAAGAAGATGTTGTATGCATACAATGAACTATTACTTAGCTATAAAAATAATGAAATAATACCATTTGCAGCAATATAGATGAACCTAGAGATTATCATACTAAGTGAAATAAGTCAGACAAAGAATAATATCATACAACATCACTTATATGTAGAATCTTTAAAAATGATGCAAATGAACACAACAGAAAGAGACTCACAGACAAAGAAAACAAGCTCACTGTTACCAAAGGGGAAAGGGGGGGAGGGATAAATTGGGAGTTTGAGATTAACAGATACACACTAAGCTAAGCTAAGCTAAGCTAAGTCACTTCAGTCGTGTCCGACTCTGTGCAACCCCATAGACAGCAGCCCACCAGGCTTCCCCGTCCCTGGGATTCTCCAAGCAAGAACACTGGAGTGGGTTGCCATTTCCTTAGGAAAACCACAAGGACCTGTTGCATAGCAAAGGAAAGTGAAAGTGAAGTCGCTCAGTCATGTCCAAACTCTTTGCGACCCCATGATCTGTAGCCTACCAGGCTCCTCCATCCATGGGATTTTCTGGGCAAGAATACTGGAATGGGTTGCCATTTCTTTCTCCAGGAGATCTTCCCCACCCAGGGATCAAACCTGGGTCTCCCACATTGTAGACAGATGTGTTTACCGTCTGAGCCACCAGGGAAGCATAGCAAAGGAACTGGAGTCAATATCTTCTATAACCTATAATTGAAAGGAATCTGGAAAAGAATATACATATACGTGCATGTGTGCTCAGTCACTTCAGTTGTGTCCAACTTTTTGCAACCCTATGGACTGTAGCCCTCCAGGCTCCTCTGTCTATGGGATTCTCCAGTCAAGAAATCTGGAGTGAGTTGCCATGCCCTCCTCCAGGGGACCTTCCCAACCCAGGAATTCTTTACCCACATCTCCTGCATCGCAGGCTGATTCTTTACCCACTGAGCCATCTGGGAAGCCTGTATATGTGTGCGTGTGTGTGTGTGTGTACATATACACATATACATAACTGAATCATGTTGCTGTACACAGGAAACTAATACAACATTGTAAATCAATGATGGAAAGTAAAAGTATTAATTTCTCAGTCATGTCTGACATTTTGCAGCCCCATGGACTGTAGCCCAACAGGTTCCTCTGTCCATGGAATTCTCCAGGCAAGAATACTTGAGTGGGTTGCCATTCCCTTCTCCAGAGGGTCTTCCTGAACCTGGGTCCCCTGCATTGCTGACAGACTCTTTACCAATGGAGCCATTTGGTAAGCCCAAATCAATGATACATCAATTTCAAAAAAGAGTGGGAACTGAAGTGATGATTGGTGATGGGAAGCTCCAAGAGGGTAGGTGAAGCTTGTGGACCAAGTGTCATAGGATGACTACTTAGGCTTATTTCACTGGGGAAACTCCAACTCAGTATTTTTAGATCTTTTAAAGTGGTCAGCCTTGTGAGAAGTGCTTCCTCCCAGCTGCCAGCATCATAGGTAGAAAGTGTGAGAAGAAGGTAGAGGTGTGATGGGCCAGCATCTCAACATCTAGTATGGAAACATCCCCTCAGTACCCTTAGCTTCACTGCAGGACTCTAGACCTCAAATGTGCATGCTATTGTATTCTATGCAACGAGTAAAGATTTCCTGGCACAGGGAAGGAGAAATCATTCAGTTCACAGAATGAGGGAGGGACCTGGCGCTGACTGCTTCATAAACAGATTTTCAACCAACTCTTACTTATTCCCATAAGCCCCATCTCCAACTCCAACCTCCATTTACAGAGGTGCCTGGAGCTGTCAGTTCTGGAGTCTTTGGGAAACTTCACAATGACTGTTGGGTTGGTTTCCTCCACCGCCTGGCTTTCTCTATTGCCAGGTAAGGGATAGGTTTTCTTTTTTTCAGATCTGCTAGTAAGTTGCCCCAGATAAGGCAATGGCAACCCACTCCAGTATTCTTGCCTGGAGAATCCCAGGGACAGAGGAACCTGTTGGGCTGCCATCTATGGGGTTGCACAGAGTTGGACACGACTGACGCGACTTAGCAGCAGCAGCAGTAAGTTGCCATTCTTCTTTCTGTTATTTAAAGTTTTGCTGCTGTGACCTTCAGCCTAGTTATCCCATCCTTGTGCATTTATGATTTTTGCATAGGAATTCCTTCCTGCCATTTTGGCGGGATTTCAGGAAATGACTGTATATATTCACTCTTAACATCTTTACCTGGAAGTCACCCCTCACACCTCTCTGTGAGAGGAGAATCTGGCTTTCTGAAGTTACTGGTCTGAGGACCATCCAGGCTGTGCTGGCCTGAACATAGAGCCAAAAGACTATCACTTTTAACTGTTTCATCATCTTCTTCTGTTTTCCTCTCCCTGAGAGCTTGAAGAATGCTTCAGGACAGGAAAGTGGGAAGTTAGGTGCAAGAGTATTTTAGATTTGAGATTTAATTTAAAAAAAAAAAAAAGAGCACTTAAGGACTCACAAAAAGAACATAATTTTCCCAGTAGAATTAAATTACTTTTTTTCTGTTTCCCAAGAAACTTATTGGTAATGGCCTCTCTCACTTCTAACACATTTTCTGTTTATGCACTTCTTAGGAATTATCCATTTCTACCATGTCCATAATTATTTTATGTACTTGTTTTCTCTTTCTTATAAACATTGAGTTTCCTTAAGGCTGGAGAGTGTGTCTTACTCATTTTTATCTCCCCCACCTTCCCAGACCTTCATTATCACTTTGCCAAGAGCAGGTGTTAATAAGCATTTTATAAATGACTGAGTTGTTCTTGGCCTCCTTGTGTGTGTGTGTTAGTCACTCTGACTCTTTGTGACCCCATGGACTTTAGCTGGCCAGGCTCCTCTGTACAAGGAATTGTCCAGGTAAGAATACTGGAGTGGGTTGCCATTTCCTTCTCCAGGGGATCTTCCCAACCCAGGGATCGAACCCAAGTCTCCCACATTGAAGGCAGATTCTTTATCATCTGAGCCACCAGGGAAGCCTACTTGGCGTCCTAAATCAACAGAAATTGATAAGAGGCCAGACAAATTCAGGCAAGGTTTCACTGGGGCCCCTGATGCAGCAGAGGGGAATGAGAACAAGTAACAGCTTCCTTTGCTTGCTCACTCCCCAAGGTGGGGGCGAGCTGGTACCTTACATGGGATGAGGGTAGGTGTCAGGCCAGAGGGGTGGTTTAAGTGGTCTGCCCACTGCTTTGGCAGTGTTGTGTTCACGGGTCATGTACAGTACCCTGCTTTTGCTCCCATCACTGTGCTTTTGCTCTGGATTCTTCAGAAGTAGCAGTTGGGTTTTTTTGGTCTTTCGTATTTTGTTGTTCATAATTAGCCCCAACTTTGCATGCATGCAGTTTTTTTAGTCCCTTATAATTTCTTTGCATTTTGCTGCTCAAGGAGATATTTGTCCAAGTTCTAGCACGGCAGCACAGGGTCCCGGGTCCCAGGTCCCAGCTTGTCTCAGAATGAGTGCGTGAATTAATTAAGGGATTCTGAACTATATAAGACCTGGTGGCAGGAGTGTGTCTAACTCAACCTTCCACGGTTTCTTTCCTGACACAAGATCTAGTATGTTCAGTGGCTGGCAAGAGAAGGAGAGGAATCTTAAACAGTGATGACTGGACCAGAGAGGCAAGAGCATGGCTACCTCCTTGTATTCCTGCTGTATTCCAGCTATACCTGTTCCTTTCCCAACAAACAGCACTTGCTTTTTGTTGCAGAAATAAGGAAATGGAAGAATTTCAGTGAGGCTGGAAAGTTAATTCACTGTGTAACACTATATTTAGAATATGGGCTCTAAACTCAGGCTACACAGGTTCAAATTTTGATTCCACCAATATTTAGATTTGTGACCCTAAGAAATGTGTGTCCTTTCCAAGCCTCAGTCTCTGCTTCTGAAAAATGAGGACAACACGTGCCAAATGATCTATAAGAAGCAGATTAGAGCAGTGGCACGCAATAAATGGTGGCTATTATAATTTCTCAAAAGATAAGAAAATATGGCTTTAAAATTCTCTATCATTGTTCGAAACTTCATGAGCCCTGGTCCTGCTGAATCCCAGGAACAACACATTTTAAACTTGGATCAACCATACCTTAGACACTTCCAGCTCATGTGACCTACAGTAATGATCCAGCCCCTGCAGGACGGATGAATGCTCAGTCTCTCGGATCTTTCTCCTCTTCCTGTTCCTCTCCAGGTCTGTCTGGGAGCCCTGGGGTGGGGGCTTACCCCAGGGAGTGCTCTGTTATAGAGAGATTTATCTGACCTGATAAGTCTTTACTGGTGACAGCTGATGTGTCCATGACCCCATCTGGCCTTCTGGGAATGAGGGTGGCTCCCAGGACTGGAGGCTGTGGTTCCAACCATGTGCCTCCAGTTAGAAGTTCTTGCTTTCTGCAGCTTCTGTCTCAGTCCTAGGCCACCTCAGTTCAATTAGCCCTTTTACTTAGCCTACTTGGTGCCCTTGGAGCTTCGGATATTCTCACTTATTATTGCTTCAAATATTTCTTCTGTTCCTTTTCCTCTTTCTGGTATTCCGACATTCCCATCGTGCATTTGTTACACCTTTTGTAATTGTCCCATAATTCTGAATATTCTGTTCTCTTCTTTTTTCACTTTTTTTTCTCTTTGTTATTCCGTTTGGGGAGTTTCCGTTGACATAACCTCAAGCTCACTGATTCTTTCCTCAGCTGTGTCTAGTCTACTATGAGCCCTCAAAGGCATTCTTCATTTCTGTTATAGTGTTTCTAACATTTCTTTTTGATTCTTTGTTAGTATTTCCATCCCTCTGCTTACGTTATCCATCTGTTCTTGCTTATTGTCTACTTTTTCCATTAGGACCCTTAGCATATTAATCTTAGTTATTTTAAATTCTCAGTCTTATAATTCCAAAATCCTTGTCGTATCAAACATCTGGTTATGATGTTTGCTCTCTCAAAAACTGTGTTTTCACCTTTTAGTATGCTGTAAAATTTTTTGTTGAAAGTTGGACTGGTTAAAAAGAATTCTGGTAAAATACACCTTTATTAATATAAATAAAGCTGAGGGGGTGGGGAGGTATTCTATTATCCTTTGATTAGGTCTCACTCTTTTAGGAAGCCTGCATTTCTGGGTTGTGACCTTCACAAGCACTTCTCAGTCTCTCCCCCACCCCTTTAGTCAGGATGGCTAGGGTGGGCTGGAGTTGGGTATTTCCCTTGCCCCAGATCAGTTAGGTTCTTATCCAGTAGGTTAGCATCTAATGATGGAGAAGGCAATGGCAACCCACTCCAGTACTCTTGCCTGGAAAATCCCATGGACAGAGGTGCCTGGTAGGCTGCAGTCCATGGGGTCGCTAAGAGTCGGACACGACTGAGCAGCTTCACTTCACTAGCATCTAATGAAACAGTTTCTCTTACAGACAAGCCTTGTTAAGGATGAAAAGCTAGGGTATGTTTCATAATGGTTCCTTTTCCTCTCCCTTTGCCTGAAACTTGAGAGGTTTTTTCTCCATTATTCACTGTGAGAACCTAGTGGGCTCCTAGAGGTAAAACTCACAAAAGCACATGGTCCTCTCTGTGACTGAGCCTCTTGGAGTTTGTAGCTCTCAATCTTATCCACACTGAGCCTCCAGCAATTCATCAATCACAGTTTAGGTTTTTCTATTCCTGGATAGGTTGCCATGGTTTCTACTGGTGGGTTTCTGTTCCAGTAAATTGGCATTCTCTGTATCTGCTTGTCTGTTCCTCAAACTCGAAGGGGCAGCAGTTTTCCCTGTAACTTCATTTCTCTGATGGATCTAAGTAGAGTTGTTGATTTTTGGTTGCTTACTTTTTCTAAGGACATCATGAGCACTGCAAAGCTCCTCACATGCCATACAGGAGCCAGAAGACCTCCTCCATGGGCCCTTTCGGCATCTCTACTTCCTGAGATATGTGGGAACATCTGGATTCCTACCTGATATATAAAACACGGTTGTTTCAGGCGTGCCTCTCAGGCATCCTCTTTCTGCAACTGCTGTTTTCAGCAGAAAATGAGTTTATTAAAAGTACAAGGAGGACCCACAGAATCATCAGAAGTACTCAGCTTCCAGGAGTGATGTCTGGAACCTCACAACTAGCCTCACAAAAAGAAACAACAGTTGCTACTGATGCTCCCACCTCCCCACCCTGCCAATAGCACCTTTGGGGCAGGAACTCATCTTGGCAGTGTCTGGAAAAGCACAATCACCACAGAAGCTGGTCCCTGCCACCACCCATGCCAATAAACACAGGTTGTGTGAGGAGTCAGTCTCATCAAATCACACACTTCCGAGCTAGAGTCTGGGTGTAATTTGATGCATATGGGTCTCAGGCTGGCATCCTAGCTGCCAAGGAGGGTGGGTTTTCAGTTTTTTGTGTCCTGCCTTTGGATACTGGGACTCAAGCCTGGAAATTCACAAAACACATCAAGGGCATTCAAAAGGGGCTCAGCAGCTACACCAGGTTATATCACATGAAGCAAAAAACCTTTTTCAGTTTTTCATGAAAATTATCAAACATGCAGTAAAGTTAAAAGAATTGTTTATTAAGTACTGTATACCATCCCCTAGATTCTCCTTTAACATTTTACTATATTTGTTTTAGCACACATCTGCCCATCCATATCATTTTTTGGTGATACACTTCTCTCTAAACACTTCAGCATGCCTGCTGCTAAGTCGTTTCAGTCATGTCCGACTCTGTGCGACCCCATAGACAGCAGCCCAACAGGCTCCTCCGTCCCTGGGATTCTCCAGGCAAGAACACTGGAGTGGGTTGCCATTTCCTTCTCCAATGCATGAAAGTGAAGTGAAAGTGAAGTCGCTCAGTCGTGTCCGACTCTGTGCGACCCCATGGACTTCAGCCTACCAGGCTCTTCCGTCCATGGGATTTTCCAGGCAAGAGTACTGGAGTGGGGTGCCATTGCCTTCTCCTTCAGCATGCCTATCATTAACTAAAGCTTGAAATTTGCTTACAGATTTTTTCTTGGATATTAAGTTTACATACAACAAAATATATAAATCCTAAGTGTACATTTATTGAAGTTTAACAAACACCTGAGACTCCCAATCAACTATCTCAATCAACCCATCACAGCAGAAAATTCCTTCCTGACCCTTCCAAGTCAACCGCTATCAACAACTCACCCCGAAGGCAACCACCATTCTGATCTTTTCCCATCAAAGGTTAGTTGGCAAAACCCTTTTTAATTTTGGCTTTTCCTTCAAAGTAGGAGCTACCAATACTTCCCCACCTGCCCTCCTGCTGCTCTGGAAACTTGGTCCAGAGAAGTGAAGTCAGGTGGATAAATCTGTCTGCTTCGTCTCATTTGACCCCCCTTCCTCCTCTCACAATCAGCAGATGTTGGTTTCTTTCCCTTCCTGGATGGAAAGAACTTCCTTAAGTGGTACATCCAGAGATCTCTGGCCTTGGCTTATAGTAACCTTGAGGGTAAAATCCATTATGTCTGGTTTTTCTTAATGCAAATTTAGGGTTAATTAAGCCTTTTTCCAGCAAAGCCAGAAGACCACTGTCTTGTGAGGGACAAAACAAACAGAAAACAGAACTCAATCAGGCAGCCAATGCTGAGCAGTAGCCCACTGTTCTCATCCTCCTCCATCTTTGGCTTCAGTGGATGAGGAATTCCAGGCAACATAATTTATAGGAAATACAGTTCAAAATACTTCAAAACACTGTCCCCATTACAGAATGAGTGAATCAACATGAACCAAGGGGAGAAGCTAAAATCAGTTGCTATCTAGACATTGATAGAAAAACTGCAGCAACCACTGATATCTCTGGAGACTTCACAGTGATTTGCCCTTTGGTGGGAATGAAGAAGTATTTGTCAAACTAATTTGGAAGGAGTGAATGAATGAAAAATTAATCATGAGTGGATCATGAGCACCCAAAGCAAGAACACAGTGAGCTCTGAATACCTTCATAGCAGCTTCTAGGTCCTGATGATGATAGAGTAAAGGAACAAAGTAGATAATTAAATAGTTAATGCCACTAGGGGATTGTAAGTAGAAAAAAATGTGGGTGACCCCTGTAAGTTACTGATTACTCAAGAAAGCAGGTTTACTTAACCACAAAACCTAGCAGGCTTGTTTAGCAACAAAACCATGCAACAGAAGCTTGAGACATATTGTAAAACAATAAAATAATGGTGGCCTGAGACCCACATCCTGCCCAGTGAGTTCAAGGACTTAATAATCCCTGGACATGCTCTCTGCATGCATAAAATAATAATTTATTAAAAAGGTGATATTTCAAAATAAAAGATGCTCGTTGTACTGAGACCTGAAATAATTTTCCCATAGAGCCGTGACAGTCCTGGCTTGACCATGTAGGGACAAAAAAGCTCCTCTGCCTAACCTGGAGGAGGAGCCGATGTTAGAAGCATGACATCTACTCAAGGATCAGGAAGAAAGTGGTTTTTTTCCCCCTCCCCACTTTTCCTTTGACTATAAAACTGTACCCCACTAAGTTGTCGGGGTAAGGCATCCTCTCACCCGCCCACGTGTAAGCCTCAGTTCAGTTCAGTCGCTCAGTCCTGTCCAACTCTTTGCGACCCCATGAATCGCAGCATGCCAGGCCTCCCTGTCCATCACCAACTCCCGGAATTCACTCAGACTCACGTCCATCGAGTCAGTGACGCCATCCAGCCATCTCATCCTCTGTCATCCCCTTTTCCTCCTGCCCCCAATCCCTCCCAGCATCAGAGTCTTTTCCAATGAGTCAACTCTTCGCATGAGGTGGCCAAAGTACTGGAGGTTCAACTTCAGCATCATTCCTTCCAAAGAAATCCCAGGGCTGATCTCCTTCAGAATGGACTGGTTGGATCTCCTTGCAGTCCAAGGGACTCTCAAGAGTCTTCTCCAACACCACAGTTCAAAAGCATCAACTCTTCAGTGCTCAGCCTTCTTCACAGTCCAACTCTCACATCCATACATGACCACTGGAAAAACCATAGCCTTGACTAGACGAACCTTTGTTGGCAAAGTAATGTCTCTGCTTTTGAATACGCTATCTAGGTTGGACATAACTTTCCTTCCAAGGAGTAAGCGTCTTTTAATTTCATGGTTGCAGTCACCATCTGCAGTGATTTTGGAGCCCAAAAAATAAAGTCTGACACTGTTTCCACTGTTTCCCCATCTATTTGCCATGAAGTGATGGGACCGGATGCCATGATCTTCGTTTTCTGAATGTTGAGCTTTAAGCCAACTTTTTCACTCTCCACTTTCACTTTCATCAAGAGGCTTTTTAGTTCCTCTTCACTTTCTGCCATAAGGGTGGTGTCATCTGCATATCTGAGGTTATTGATATTTCTCCCGGCAATCTTGATTCCAGCTTGTGCTTCTTCCAGTCCAGCGTTTCTCATGATGCACTCTGCATAGAAGTTAAGTAAGCAGGGTGGCAATATACAGCCTTGACGTACTCCTTTTCCTATTTGGAACCAGTCTGTTGTTCCATGTCCAGTTCTAACTGTTGCTTCCTTACCTGCATACAGGTTTCTCAAGAGGCAGGTCAGGTGGTCTGGTATTCCCATCTCTTTCAGAATTTTCCACAGTTTCTTGTGATCCACACAGTCAAAGGCTTTGGCATAGTCAGTAAAGCAGAAATAGATGTTTTTCTGGAACTCTCTTGCTTTTTCGATGATCCAGCAGATGTTGGCAATCTGATCTCTGGTTCCTCTGCCTTTTCTAAAACCAGCTTGAACATCAGGAAGTTCACAATTCACATATTGCTGAAGTCTGGTTTGGAGAATTTGGAGCATTACTTTACTAGCATGTGAGATGAGTGCAATTGTGCGATAGTTTGAACATTCTTTGGCATTGCCTTTCTTTGAGATTGGAATGAAAACTGACCTTTTCCAGTCCTGTGGCCACTGCTGAGTTTTCCACATTTGCTGGCATATTGAGTGCAACACTTTCACGAAATCATCTTTCAGGATTTGAAAGAGCTCAACTGGAATTCCATCACCTCCACTAGCTTTGTTCGTAGTGATGCTTTCTAAGGTCCACTTGACTTCACATTCCAGGATGTCTGGCTCTAGGTGAGTGATCACACCATCGTGATTATCTTGGTCATGAAGATCTTTTTTGTATAGTTCTTGTGTGTATTCTTGCCACCTCTTCTTAATATCTTCTGCTTCTGTTAGGTTCATACCATTTCTGTCCTTTATCAAGCCCATTTTTGCATGAAATGTTCCCTTGGTATCTCTAATTTTCTTGAAGAGATTTCTAGTCTTTCTCATTCTGTTGTTTTCTTCTATTTCTTTGCATTGATCGCTGAGGAAGGCTTTCTTATCTCTCTTGCTATTCTTTGGAACTCTGCATTCAGATGCTTATATCTCTCCTTTGCTTTTCGCTTCTCTTCTTTTCACAGCCATTTGTAAGGCCTCCCCAGACAGCCATTTTGCTTTTTTGCATTTCTTTTCTATGGGGATGGTCTTGATCCCTGTCTCCTGTACAATGTCACGAACCTCATTCCATAGATCATCAGGCACTCTATCTATCAGATCTAGGCCCTTAAATCTATTTCTCACTTCCACTGTATAATCATAAGGGATTTGATTTAGGTCACACCTGAATGGTCTAGTGGTTTTCCCTACTTTCTTCAATTTCAGTCTGAATTTGGTGATAAGGAGTTCATGATCTGAGCCACAGTCAGCTCCTGGTCTTGTTTTTGCTGACTGTATAGAGTTTCTGCATCTTTGGCTGCAAAGAATATAATCAATCTGATTTCAGTGTTGACCATCTGGTGATGTCCATGTGTAGAGTCTTCTCTTGTGTTGTTGGAAGAGGGTGCTTGTTATGACCAGTGCATTTTCTTGGCAAAACTCTATTAGTCTTTGCCCTGCTTCATTCTGTATTCCAAGGCCAAATTTGCCTATTACCCCAGGTGTTTCTTGACTTCCTACTTTTGCATTCCAGTCCCTTATAATGAAAAGGACATCTTTTTTGGGTGTTAGTTCTAAAAGGTCTTGGAGGTCTTCATAGAACCGTTCAACTTCAGCTTCTTCAGCATTACTGGCTGGGGCATAGACTTGGATTACTGTGATATTGAATGGTTTGCCTTGGAAACGAACAGAGATCATTCTGTCATTTTTGAGATTGCATCCAAGTACTGCATTTCGGACTCTTTTGTTGACCATGATGGCTACTCTATTTCTTCTGAGGGATTCCTGCCCGCAGTAGTAGATATAATGGTCATCTGAGTTAAATTCACCCATTCCAGTCCATTTCAGTTCGCTGATTCCTAGAATGTCGACATTCACTCTTGCCATCTCCTGTTTGACTACTTCCAATTTACCTTGATTCATGGACCTAACATTCCAGGTTCCTATGCAATATTGCTCCTTACAGCATCGGACCTTGCTTCTATCACCAGTCACATCCACAGCTGGGTATTGTTTTTGCTTTGGCTCCATCCCTTTGTTCTTTCTGGAGTTACTTCTCCACTGATCTCCAGTAGCATATTGGGCACCTACTGACCTGGGGAGTTCCTCTTTCAGTGTCCTATCATTTTGCCTTTTCATACTGTTCATGGGGTTCTCAAGGCAAGAATACTGAAGTGGTTTGCCATTCCCTTCTCCAGTGGACCACATTCTGTCAGATCTCTCCACCATGACCTGCCCATCTTGGGTTGCCCCATGGGCATGGCTTAGTTTCATTGAGTTAGACAAGGCTGTGGTCCTAGTGTGATTAGATTGACTAGTTTTCTGTGAGTATGGTTTCCGTGTGTTTGCCCTCTGATGCCCTCTTGCAACACCTACCGTCTTACTTGGGTTTCTCTTACAAGTGCCCTATTCTAACAAATTACTCTTTGCCTCTTGCTGAATTCTTTCTTCACTGGAACATAAAGGACTGGAGTTCCTTGGAGCCCTTGAAACACCACCTAGTGGTTTCAGTGATCTTAGACAGAAGTACAGATGGATAAACAAGGTAATACCTGAACACTGAGGGCCAGATGAGGCCACCTCTAACCTCCTGGCTTGCCCTGCAGCTGCTGGTCCACACACAGCAGGCAGTAACAAGGTCTCCTGAAGATAGTAGAAGAGAAACTTGCTTTCTTACTGGGCAAGAACTTCCCTCTCACAGTCTGAACTCTGTCTACATCACCATAGTTATTGCTTTCAGGATGAGGTGATGCAGCAATGAGTTAGAGCTTCACAGTCTTAGCTGTCCAGTGAGTTCACCCAGTGTTGGGAGGGGAACAGAATCATCTTCCATTTTACAGGCTGGGTTGGCAGAGGCCCAGAGAGGGGAAGGGATGGCTTACCACCAGACCAGTCCAGGTCTAGTCCTGGTGGGTCCCTCTGACCCACCATGATCCTATGAGGACGAGTTCCCAAGACAGTGGAGGTAACTTCTATCCTAAGCACACAGGGACTCATATTTCCAGCCGACTGCTCAGACCTTTGGATTCACCCATGAGCAGCACCTGTCCATATTTGCTGGAGCCACGGTGCTCTGGAAATGAAGATTCCCAGCACCAGGGCACTCTGCGGGCTGCCCCAAGCACAACACAGCTGCCCCTGGACTTGTCTGTCCTATGGCCTCATCTGGACTTGAGGGCATGGCCTCAGGCCCCTCCTCTCTGATTTGTCAGTTTATGGCTTTTTTCTTGAGGGACAGAACTGAAATCCTAGAGGGGAACCATATTCTAGTCTAGCAGTTCTCCAACATTTTGGTCTCAGGACCTCTTTTTACCCTTAAAAATCATTGAGAATTCCAAAGAGCACTTGTTTATGTGGGTTATATTTCTGAATAATTACCAAATTGGAAATTAACACTGAGAAACTTATAAAATGTTATTCATTAACTCATTTAAAAACTAATAAGCTCATTGCATCTTAAGACAAAAAACATGTATTTATGAAAAATAATTAAATTTTCAAAAACAAAAAATAAGAATAGCATTGTTTTACTCTTTTTGCAGATCTCTTTAAATAGAAGACTCTATTCTCATATCTGCTTTTGCATTCAATTTTTTGCAATATCATGTAGCCTCTGGAAAACACTGTACACTCATGAGACAATGAAAGTGAAATAGGCCCCAGAAAGTTGTAATATTATGAAAATAATTTTGACCATGCAGATTGGCCAAAAGAGTCCTGGGAACCCTGGACCTGAATAGCTGGTCTGAATTGTGTGTACTTAGTCACTGAGCCGTCCAACTCTTTGTGACCCCATGAATTACAGCCAGCCAGGCTCCTTTGTCTGTGGGGATTCTCCAGGCAAGAATACTGGGTTGAGTTGCCATGCTCTCCTCTAGGGGATCTTCACAACCCAGGGATCGAACCTAGGTTTCTCGCATTGCAGGCAGATTCTTTACTGATTGAGCCACAGAGAAGCCCCTGAATAGAGTCTGAATAGAATTCCTCCAATTCTATTCATTCAGGGAAGGTCTGAATAGAGTTCCTCCAATTTTAGAATGCATGCAAATCACCTGTCACTATGCAGATTCTGGTTCAGGGGTTCCGGGGTAGGGCCCAGGAGCCTGCATTTCTAACCATCTCCCAGGTGATACTGTTGCTGCTAGTCTGCAGACCACAGTCACAGATTCTCAGCTGTGCCTCTGCAACTCTCTGAGGCAGGGCCAGATAGTTGCCCTGAGTCCTGGAAAAGCCATGATGCCCTCCCAATATCCCTATAACTAAAACACAAGTAAATTTGAAATTAAACAAACCCAACAAAATTATTTTTCCCAAGGTGATCAGTTTGATTTTTTAAATTTTTAATTATTTTTTAAATTGCTTTTGGTGCTCACATTTTGCAGGTCTCAAGCATGTGGATAATCCATTATTGCTTAAAGGGCAAGAGCCCTGCCTAGTCCTCTAGCTGCTTCACTTCCTGGAGAAAGTTTTTCCCCATTCTCCAAGGCCTCTGAGAAAGTTTTCCCGCATTCTCCAAGGCCTCTGTTTTTCTAGAGGCCTCTGTTTTTCCGTACTGCTGCTGCTGCTGCTAAGTCGCTTCAGTCATGTCCGACTCTGTGTGACCCCATAGACGGCAGCCCACCAGGCTCCCCGTCCCTGAGATTCTCCAGGCAAGAATACTGGAGTGGGTTGCCATTTCCTTCTCCAATGCATGAAAGTGAAAAGTAAGAGTGAAGTCGCTCAGTCGTGTCCGACTCTTCGCGACCCCATGGACTGCAGCCCACCAGGCTCCTCCGTCCATGGGATTTTCCAGGCTAGAGTACTGGAGTGGGGCGCCATTGCTACCACTACCAAAAGGACAGGGCTACTTAACAGGACCTTCTCTCCACCAGATCTAGGGCTTGGTGCTGGGAGCAGGTGGGAGGACAGGGAACTCCAAAGCCCTCAAGATGCTCTTCAGTCAAGGAGACGGAAACAGGGAGCACTCACAAATACCAGGAAAAATAGTATTCTGTTTCTTTATACGGACAAAAATGCTGGAAACAAACTAAATCCCCATCGATTTGGGGAGGGTTAACTAAATTCTGTAAACTCGCGCAAGAGACACCACTGCTGACGACAGTGCGTGTGCAGTCCATGATTGGAGAAGAAAGCATCTAACGAGCATTTATATGGTTAAGCATAAAGCGCAGGCAACAAACGAGCTTCTCTGGACAATGGGATTTATGGAAATTTATTTTACATATGTTTGAGGCAATATGCATGTATGCTTTCTTCTTCCTCTGTGTTGCTTGGATTTTCTATGAGTATAGTTTTCTTTACAGCAAGAAAAATAATTAAATTATTTTAAAGCATATTTATTCCATAGCACAGATTTTAACTTGTGAAACACCCACTATATGCTGGATGGACACTGGAGTATCCTGAGTTTTCCGTCTTTGGCTCCTGTCTACCATCTCTAGTCTGATCATTTAAAATCAGAGAATGTTAGAACCAATAAGATCCAGCTCACACTCTTATTTCATAGATGAGGACACAGAGTCTCAGAAACGGTAAGTGACTTGCTGTGGGCCACACAGCCGGTTTGGCCCAGAGATACCAAGCCCAATCTCCTGGCTTTCATCCCAGGGCTCTACTCCAAGGCTGCTTTCCCCTAAATCTGACAATGAATTGTTTGGGTTTGTTGAAGGGGTGATTTTGGAATGCCCTGGCATCTTCTGGAAGCCCCAGTCCAGGCGAGCAAACCCAAGATGAAAGATAAAAGGGCCCTGAGTGAGACTGTCATTAGCAGGGAGGAGTCTGACCCTATATAGGCAGAAGAACAGCTTCGGAGGGCCCAGGTCTGCCCAGCGCCCAGGGCAGCAGGCTGCAGGCATGAGAGAAGGAGCCAGATGCCAGATGTCAGTAATTAAAGGCATGTGAGCCTGCAAAGAGCCCATAAAGATGTTTGGCCTGCATCAAACCAGCAGGCATAACGCAACCACTTGGCCACTTTCTGTAAGAAAACCAACCACATCAAACACCTTGGGATTTTTATACACTTTCCCAAATGATGATCACACAAGCAAGGGGGGAGCAAGGGTGCATGGCATAGACCACTGCCTGCCCGTCCGTGCCCATCTCAGGGAGTCTACTCCCTCCCACTTATTCTTTCCTCCCTGGCCTGCCGCACTTGGCCTCTGATGGCCCCAGGGCCTCCTCTCAAGGCACTCCCCAACAAAGAGAAACTCTCCTCCCAGCTCCCCTGAAAATAAATTTTCCCCCATTTCATTCCACACAAGTCTAGAGTCTTTGGGCCCTAGAATCTTAGACTTTGAACTAGAAATTCCTTTAAGAATACTTTAGCCAAGTCCTTTTTAGTTCACAGGGTAGGAAGACAGCATTCTCAGATGGAGAGGTCTTATCCAAGGTCATGGGGCACCAGTGGCTTTCAGGTCTCTAAGTTCCAGGCTGGAGCCAGCTCACAAAGATCAGTGAATTAGCCTCGCTTTGAACCAGAGGGCCTCTCCCCTCTTTATTATTCACTTCCTCCCAAAAGCCTAGGTTGACACCACTCCAGGCAGTTGGGTTGTCACAGGGAGGCCCTGCAAGGAGTCCAAAGGATAGAAGATCCCACAAGAACTCAGGCTGAGGGTCTCCTTTCAATCCCCAGAGTAGATTTAGCCCAGGCAGCATGATGTCCCCACCTCTGTTCTACAGAGCTCAGAGATCCCAACACTGAAGGGCCAGACAAGCTGGAATGGTTCAACTCCCAAAGTATGGGTGACTGTAAGAGCAGGGGACCAGTGAGCCAGGCTCTCTAAGCACCCAGGCTCTGCCCCAGAGTTTCCCCTCTCATTCCCTTAGTCACCAGATAAAGAAAGGTTGCTGTCTTCATTTTACTAAGACTCAGGGGATCACAGACCTCTGCAGGATCAGAGTGACCAGGGGCAGGAGCTGGCCTTCAAACTTGGGCCAGCTGGATCTAAAGTTTATTCCTCTGAAGCTAAGGGCTCCTCTGTGGAGGCTGAACCTACGGGTGGGAACGTGGTGAGGGCACATCCCTGGGAGAGGATCGTAGGTCACTGCTCCTGTAGACGCTTCTGGAGCCCACACAAGAGAGAACTGTGTTTTCCAGAACCTTCTCTCCTCAACCAGGAGGGGAGAAAACTGCCCTGGACTGGATGCCATGAGGCCTGGTCCATTCCAGCTCTGCAACTGGTAGCCATGTACATTTAGGGCCCCCTCTCTGAGCCTCTGTTTTCTTGTAAGAACAGCAGACCATAAAACTTGTTCCCAGGCTTGTGGGATTGTTTCTCTCACAGTCCGGCTCTCAACTTTGCATTTGGAAGCCTCTTAGCTGGAGCCCCTCCCACACTGGACAAATTCTAGGTGCAAACCAAGGCAATTACTGGGTGATTAGGTGTCTCGTAGGTGTCACGGCTGGAGTAGCAGGGCCACGCCTCCTTCTGAATTCTGACTGTCCTGCCTAGGAGTGTCCCAACACTTGCCTCGTTAACGTGGGTCTGGTTTGCTGCTCAAAAACGCTGTTCTGACAGTTCACACACCACCAAGCAGAGGAAGCAAGGAGTCGGGCAGCCCTGTCATGGCAGGTGAGTGGGCAGGGCCTGGGGGCCTCAGGGCACCAGGCCCATGAGAGGAACTTCGGGAAGCAGGTGTCTGTGGAAAGACACTCGGGTCACTGCTTCTTAGCACCGTGGTGTGGCCCAGTCCATGAGTTATTCCTCACGTTCATAAGGATGTAGAGGCCCAGAGACAGTAAGAGCCTGCCCCGACCACCCAGCAAGCAAGTCCTTCCTGAACTGGGGCCAGGCCTCCCCAACACATCCTGTGGGACTGACTGGAGGAGGGGGAGCAGAAAGGGAAGCGTAGAAGGTCTGAAATCTTCTCACACTCTGTGTGTACATTACAAGGATCCAGAAGCATGTCTGGGCAGAGCTGGGGGTTGTGGGCTGGGTAAGGACAGTGAAGCACCCATGGGCTGCATCCTCTTCTAATCCCCACTCCAAAGAGCTGAGGGTGAGTGCAGCTCTAGCCCAGGTGAAAAGAGCAATATGAGTGTGAACAAGAGAATTTGCCCTTGGTGCCTCCACTTTTCTCATCTGTAAAATGGGTATTATAATTCAGATCATCTCACAGGCCTGCAGTGAGGAACTGATGAGACCAAGTATTCACAGCCCCAGCAGTATCTCATGTGGGGCCTTGTCAACATAACACTCAGAAAATGTGCCTCCCCCAAGGGCCCCAATACAGTGAGAGGTAAATTCCCTGCCTTTCCCCAGGAATATGTCTTTTAGTTAATAATTACTTTGTACCTACTCTGTGCTGGGAGCTGGGCTCCAGTGATGAGCAGGTCAGCGGAAGCAGGGATCCTACTTTCACAGGTTTTTAAAAGATGTTTCTATTTTCGATTGTTCAGTATTATGTAACAGTTATATGAATCAAGTCCTGTTTACTCTTTGACTTTCAAGGCTGGTATTTTAATTTCCTTATCATATTTGAACTTCCTCTTCTTACGGTCACCTGGCAATTGGGAACATTACTGGCATTCTGGGCCCTTCTGGCTCTTGGGAAGGTCTGTTCTATAATGACCAGAACTTGCTACCCTAGGCTTCAGTTTCAAGAGCTAGGGCAGCTTCTCCCTTTGGTTCTGGATGAGAGATACCGCTTTTGCTTCCTTCAGGATGTATATTTTGGGACTCAGCTAGAGGTCCCTCTTCCCTCAATATTTAGCATACTATCAGCCTTAAATCTGGCCAAGTTTAACTGCTGAGAAAGGATCCTTCTATGAGCAAAGTTGGGGACAGGGGGTTCCATGTCAGGTCATTACTAACTCGCTGGGTGATCGTTCCTCTCTCTGAACCTCGATTTCTCCACATGTAAAATATCAAGGTTGGCTCCATCATGTCTAGTGTATAAGTTGACTAGTAGGTTGAATTCAATTCCCCAATCTTCTGGGTCCTTCTGGCTTCTTGGGAACCTGCTCCTGAGAGCGGTAGACCAAGCCTACTATGCAATCTGTGTGTGAAAGACTGAGATCTCAAATCCTGGATCTAAAGTCTGTAACCTGCAGGCCTCTCCTTCTCTCACCCTCCTTCATACTGTCCCTGACGGACATCACTAGCTGATGCCAGAGCTCTTCCCTACAAGAGCCTGGATGTGGCCCCAGAATTCTCAATATAGTTCTTCAGGTAGTCCCTACCAGTTGATTAGCAAATGAAATTGGACCCTTTTTGTCATTGTTGAATTACAATAATGTTTCAGCTCAGAAATTCTAAGGATATTCTATGTGGGATTGTCTGTCTGGGACACCGGGTTGGAGTTGATGGGCCACTGCCTACTGATGAGAGAGAGGTCAGCAGCTTCTGAGGTTAGCAACTCCTTGGTTAATCACTTAGTGTGAAGGTCAGGCACCCATAACGCACAGTAAGGATAGGGTCATAATGAGACCCATTAAAAACCAATTATATGG
This sequence comes from Bubalus kerabau, assembly GCF_029407905.1. Classification (NCBI taxonomy): domain Eukaryota; kingdom Metazoa; phylum Chordata; class Mammalia; order Artiodactyla; family Bovidae; genus Bubalus; species Bubalus kerabau. The sequence goes on along the minus strand of NC_073636.1, from coordinate 53,220,689 downwards.
AGTCCAGAGTCTGGGAGATGGTGCTGGCTTTAGCAGAGACTCCTGGGTTCAGTCCCACTGGGTTTCATCCCCCGGCTGGAGCAGAGATCCAGGGAGCAGAGCATCATCAGCTGCTTGGTGTCACCCAAGGGAAAGAGGAAAAACAGCCAGGGAGAGCTAGGGCTGAGGTTAGCAGGCAATCCTCTGCCCATGGACCCTTCTTTCTAAGTGGAACTCTTTCTTAGGCCAGCTGGTGAGCAAGTGAGCTGGGGAGCAGAAGGCTAGGTTGGCAGGGGAGGGAGTGGTAGGTACGCCTTGAATGCCAGCATAATGGTCGTGGGTTTGACAGCTCTTGAGCAGGGGAAATGACATGCTGACCCCCACGCAACAGGGAAATCCCTTCTCTCACTGACTCTCAATTTCTCCATAGTTACGGGTTGGGTCAAACAGTTGAAAATGTTCTCAGGTTCCTGGGGCCATGAAGTAATTTAAGCAAGAGGTGAAGAGGGAACAAAAAGAAAAACAATGTGTGTAGGAATTGGGAGAAGAGGGCCAAAGTGGTGGGGGAGAAAGGAAGAGGTGATGATATAAAACCCCATCTACAGATCTCGAAACTGTGAACCAAGCACAGTACCTTATAAGTGCTAAGTACCTTATAAGTAAGGAGACCACTCACCTGGCTGAGGCTTGTTGTCCTAGGGTGTTTATTAATGGCTTCTCCTTTCACTCTCAGAATTTACAGATTTAGGTAATGCATTTCCCCATTACCCTATTTAATCATATCCTCCCCCAAAATCCTATGAGGAAAGTATTATTATTGGCACTTTTCAGGTAAGGAAATCTGTACTTCAGAAAGTGAAAGTGAAGTCACTCAGTCGTGTTCGACTCTTTGCAACCCCGTGGACTATAGCCCACCAGGCTCTTCCGTCCATGGGATTCTCCAGGCAAGAATACTGGAGTGGGTTGCCATTTCCTTCTCCAGAGGATCTTCCTTACCCAGGGATCAAACCCGGGTCTCCCGCATTGTGGGCAGATGCTTTAACCTCTAAGCCACCACTGCCTGCCAAGTGAAAGTAGTGAGGTTGCTCAGTCGTGTCCAACTCTTTGCGACCCCATGGACTGTAGCCCACCAGGCTCCTCAGTCCATGGAATTTTCCAGGCAAGAGTACTGGAGTGGGTTGCCATTTCCTTTGCAGGGGACCTTCCCAACCCAGGGATTGAACCCAGGTCTCCCGCACTGCAGGCCAGACGCTTTACTGTCTGAGCCACCGGGGAAGCCACTTCAGAAAGGTCTACTAATTTATCCAGAGTCACATAGCCAATAAGTTAAAGATTAAGAATTGCGTTGATTATCAGAACCCTGGAATGGCAGCCAGGAATTCTTGTGCAAATATAACAATAATAATATGATTAATAACATGCACATTTACTGAGCACCTCATATGTGCTTTTCTAATTATTCTGTGTGAATTATTTCATTTAATCCTCACCACCCAAGGAGGCAGCTATTATCACCACCATTTTCATCTGGAAACTGAAGTTCAGAAAGGATCAGTCACCTGCCTCAGGTCACACAGCTGGCAAGTGGTAAAGTTTTTATTTACACTCAACTGTGTGCCTCTGAAATCAGGCTCCTAACCACTATGCAGTGTGGGAAGGAAGGCTAAGAGAGGAAGGTGGGATGGAGAAGGGAAGGAAGGCCGCAGAGGGAAGGAAGTCTGGAAGGAAGGGCAGGCTTTGAAATGTGACAGCTTAAGACAGAGGGATTATGGATGGGTGGGGAAGCTGGGGCATGAGCAGGTGGAGAGGCACGGATGCTGATCCTTGAGGCCATGCCAGGAAGCTGTGAGCATCAGCTGCTCTTATCCCAGCCATTCATTTTCCAACCACATTCACCAAGCATCCACTATGCCCTGGGCCCTGAGCCAGGCTCTAACGACCCACAGAGAATGAGACCCAGACCTTGCCTTCATGGGGCTTACCTTTCAGTGGAGGAGAGAAATGTGTAGGCAAACAGCTATAATCCCAATGCCTTGATGATTTTCTGAAGACAGAAACATATGTCTCAGAGAGGAAAAGTCAAGCTGAGCACATAGAGGAGGTAATCACTGGGTTTATTTTGATGGGGATCCAGAAATCCTCCTACATATACATCTATCTCCCTGCTTTGGGCTGCCCTGTACATAGAACTCCCCTCCCCTGAGTCCATCAGTCCCCATGAGGGCTGGGGAGGACTCTCCTAGGGAAGAACTGGCTGTAACTTTAGACCTGCTGTTTTCTCCCTGTAGGGTCCTGGCCCCCAGCCCTGACCATCAGCCCACCAGGTCATGGGAGAGTAATGTTGACCGTACAGGTGACTTACATCATCTAAGTAGCAGCTCCAGGGACAGATCACCCAGGGACCAGATCTGTAACCTCCTGGGTTAGGGCAAATGTAGAACTGGTGGAGGTGACAGGTCAGGACTTTTCAGTAATAGCACTATAAAATCATCAAGGGGCAATTGGAACAGGTGTGTTCTGTGGGGGTAAGGGTAAGAGTGGGGACATGTGGGGAGAAGTTGTAAGAAAACAAACCTTGGTTCAGCAGAAGGAAAGACTTCTTAACATCAGGGCAGCAGACAAGCCACCTCTTGGACGTATGAAGCTGGAACTATGATCAAGTTTCCATTAAGAATTCGGCTGAGGGAATTGATCTGGGCAGGAAGTTGTGAGAGAGACAGTCTCTGAGGTTTGAGGATAGTGATGATGGAAGTTCTTACTCATCAACCCCAAATGCACGCCACTCACGCACGCCACTCCCTATGATGAGCCTACAGATGCCCCTAGGCTGGTGGGAGCCAGTTTGGGCTGTGACAGGGAAAGAGGATGCTGAGATGGACTCCTCAGGGCTTGAACCCATGACCCAGGGTCCAGGAACACTCACCACATCCTAAGCCCTTCCCCCCACCCACCAAGCAGCCCTGGGGCATACTGGAGATAATTATCACATAATAGCCTCATCCCCTGCTCCTGACTCATCTTATGGAGGAAAAAAAAAAAAAAAAGCCAGCAGTTGCATTCTGTTCCAGCCGGTCCCCACAGAGGAAGTGGCTAGATTTCATAGGCTGTGGCTCCAATCTGCCCTCAAGCAGGAAGCCCTTCTTTTCTCTTCTCTGGGTCTCAGTTTCTGTCAATAAAATGGAAACCTGGGCTTCTCGTGGCCCTTCAGCTTTGCTGGTATTAGATTAGACAACCTTATGTACAAGGTAAATGGAGTTTCTTCCTGTGTGTTCAGACTAAACAGAGACCATCTGAGCTCAAATTTCTGGGGCTTGAGTGGTCTATTCTGCCCAAGAGCTCCTGGACTCACTACATGTGAAGGCTTCAGTTCTACTTTCAAATGGGAGAATGGGCCAGCTTCTGGGGAAGTCCCTGGCACTAGTGTTGGGCTCCTGACGCATGGGGTTGCTGTTGAACACTGGTCCTGCACAATACAGTGGTGCCTGCAGGAGCTCTCAAACTAGGGCACATGTCAGTATGTAAGTTCCCTTCTCATGTTCAGTCATTACCCCCAAACCATGATGTCAGTCTAAGCCTGCCAGCTGAGCTCAAGCAAGAGTAGCCTTTTCTATGAGTCCCAGGCCTGAGTTTGAGATGGTAGCAACAGCCCAGCTGCTCATAAGTAGAGAGCAGTTAGAAGGCTGGTGCCATCTAGACAAGAGAGACATCAGGTAGCTTGGCCCAGGCTAGTGGTGGAGATGGAGACCTGTGATGAACTGGGGGCAGGTTTTAGAGGTGGTGAGTTAGAGTCACTGGCTACAGTCATGTCTGACTCTTTTACAACCCCATGGACAGTACCAGGCTCCTATGTCCATGAAATTTTCCAAGTAACAATACTGGAGCCATTTCCTACTTCAGGGCATCTTCCTCACCCAGGGATCAAACCCACATCTCCTGTGTTTCTTACCTTGCAGGCAGCTTCTTTATGCACTGAGCCATTGGGGTATGCAGTGGAGTGGTAAAGAATCTGCCAGCCAATGAAGGAGATGCAAGAGACACAGGTTCGATCCCTGGGTGAGGAAGATCCCCTGGAGAAGGAAATGGCAACCCACTATAGTATTCTTGCTTGGAAAGTTCTATGGACAGAGGAAGTTGGCAGGTTATAGTTGATGGGGTTGCCAAAGAGTCAGACACAACTGAGCACACACCTTTGAGGTGGTGATGGTTATTGAGCTTGATGGTGATTTGGATGAGGGATGTGAGCGCAAAGGGGAATCAAAGAAGATTCTTTGGTTTGGGCCTGAGCATCAGGGCAGATGGGGTGCTGTCTACCAAGATGCATGAGAGCATGGATTTGGGGATCCCGGAGGAAGAAATCAAGAGTTCTGCTTTGAGCGCATTAGATTGGATTTGCCTAGAAGACCACCAAATGCAAGTAGATGATATATTGTTTGGATTTCAAAGAAGTCAGAGTAGAGATGTAAATCTGGGCAACATCAGCTGCCAACCTCAATCAAGACAAATTCATTTTATCAAAAAACTTCCAGTAATATTGAACCTCAAAAGGCAAGAACTTGGGAACCTCGATTCTTTTCCTCCTGAGATCCTCCTTATAGTGAATGTACCTGTAACCTGTCTAGTTTCATATACCAAGCAGGACTTAGAGGAGCCATCTTTGCCAGGCCACACAGGTTCTGTATGCCTTACCCCAGAGAGTGGGTACCTGATGGCCAAAGACAGACGTAAGTAATGGAAGTCACTCAAGGGAATTCATTCCAAATAAAATCTGTTCTAAGCTGACTTTCTCTCTCCACCTCTTGAAGTAGAGAAAACACAACTGAAGAGACTTAGCAGCAGCAGCAGCAACACCACCAATGTAATGCGGCAGTGACGGGTCAAGACAAAAAAGAGCGTGCCATAATCCTGTGTGAAACCAGACAAAAGCACGAATGTTGTCCACACCCTAGAATGAGTAAACACCCCTGTATTCTGGCTAATGAATGCTGCCACTCCACCGACAGCTTCAGCCTCCATTCGTCCTTCCCGCCTTCTACATAAGAATAATTAAGATACACATAGACTTGTCTTGCTTCCTGACAGCATCCAGTCCAGATCAAAGCCCTGCTTCCTTCAACTCTCACCAAAACCATCTAAAAACAGCCCAAATCCCACAGTAAGCTCTCTCCAGGACCCCCTTTCTGAGGCACTTCCTGGTTCCCCAGGGGGGTGGAGCTTTCTCACCGCCATGAGACTAGTTCAACTTCTGCTGTGTCCCTGGTGGTCTGTGGCTCAAGAGCTTTGACAGAAAAGGACATAAAATTTCAGCATTCATTACTCATCATAATAAATAAGGGAAAATATTAGTGAAACTTCCGATTTATCTATATCTGAACGTGTTTATATGTTTGCAGGCACTGGGGCAACAGGTAACACTATTTCTTCAGTGGATCATGAAGGAAACTGTGAAAGCCAGCAGACCAGTGGTCAAAAGTAGGAAACCAGCTCGCAGGCTCAACTCTGGCCTGAGCCTGATCGTGTGCCCTTTGGAAAGTGGCTTCACTTCCCTTAGCCCCGGTATCTTCATTCATCCTAGACATGTTCGTTGAGTACCTTCCAGAGATGAGCACACTCTGCCTTGCTGTTTCAGCTCTCAGACAAGTGGCTTTCATGGTCTATCTGGTGCTATGTAATTTGCATTGTTCTCCCTTTTGTTGCTGATTTTTGCTGTTTAAAATGATTCCATGTTTAGCTCTGAAGTGCTGTCCAGTATTCCTAAGCACAGGGAGGTGTGACATGCCTTATGGAGAAAACACATGTGTTGGATAAGCTTTGTTCGGGCATTAATTACAGTGCTGTTGTCCATGAGTTCAATATTAATGAATCAACAATTTACTAAATAAGATGTGTTTAAACAGAAACACATAAAACAAGGTTATGTTTTGTTCGGTTAATGAAAAAGTTGTGACCAGAGGCTCACAGGAACCAAGCCCTGTATTTTCGCCCAGGAACAATGGTTCAGTACTGGCTAGTTCAGAGCTTAGCCCAGTGGACATCAACCCAGACTTAGTTTGTGAACACTATAGAACAACCTAGAATAACTACTTCTGGTACACAATTTACCAGAAACTACTGTACCTGGTAAATAGTGACTCCAAGAGCAAACAACAGGCAGCCTGCAGCTGTCGGAAGGTGAGCCAGGCGTGAATGGGAAATGTCCGAGAGCTGGGTCCCATCTCCCTGTGCTCTCCCTGCCCAGGGCTCAGAGTCACTGAGGTGGACTGGCAGCGGCTGCGCAACGGCACTGCACACCACACCCAGGAGTACCCCGGCTCCGACCTGGTGGTCCGCAGGGGCCAGAGGTTCACCTTCACACTGGAGCTGAACAGACCCCTGGAGAGTGAGGAGACCCTCATCTTCACCGTGGAGACAGGTACCCGACTGGTCAGTGCGTTCTGCTGCTAAGCTGCAGTCTTAAAGATGGGTCTGGTGACCAGCAACCTGAAACCCTGTGGTCATCAGCCCAGACTTTGCAGAAAACAAGTCCCTGTAGGTGGTTTGAGCTTTCTGGGGTGGTTGGAAGGTGCTGCCAGCAGGCAGTAGGACAGGCAAGATGACAACTCTGGAATTCTATGCACACCAAGAAGTCCAGCGTTCTGGGAAGGTATGGAAATTCCTCAAGCACTCTTTGGTTTCAGAGAGGCTTGTTATTTCTTCCTTGATCTGGCAAGTGGGCAGGAGTCAGGACAGCCAACGTGGACTCCACTCTGCCACCTCCTGCATCTTGGTCAGGTCCTTCCCCACTGCACTGTCCAGCAGTTCAGGTGCTGAAGGGTGGCCTTCCGGGCCTGTGGCTTTTCCATTTCTCCAGAGCTGAGCTTCCTGGAGCCGGCTGGCTCTCTTGATTCCCTCTCCTCTCTGCCAGGACCCCAGGCTTCTGAGGCCCTCCGCACCAAAGCTGTGTTCCAGACATCAGAGCTGGAGCGGGGTGACACCTGGATGGCAGTGAAGGAGGCTCAGACAGAGAACACCACGACCTTCAGTCTTGCCAGCCCTCCCAATGCCGTCATTGGCCGTTACCAGCTGAGCGCCAGGGTTTCCTCTCGCCGCAAACATAGTGACCGGAAGCTGGGCGAGTTTGTTCTCCTTTTCAACCCATGGTGCCCAGGTAGGAGGTCCTGAGTCTGAGGCTGAGGTTTTCCCAGAAACTGTCCTTCAGGAAAGTCTGGGAGGCAGGTTAGGGGACAGGGGGATGAGTGCTAAGGCCTGGCAAGAGCCTGGGGCCCAGGTGGGGGCAGGCCTGGGCAGAGGAAGTTGGTAGCAGACACTCCAAAGGTGCTGTGCCAGAGGGACAGGAATTAGCGTGTGGAGGCCAGGGGGCAAAGATGGGGCTTAATGGCAGGAAAGACCTAAAAGTGGGTAAGTATCAGGCTTTAGCCATCAGACAGCCTTGTTTAGTCCCCGCTTTGCTAAGTTGCTGCCCTCTGTGAGTCTCAGTTTCCTCATCTGTAATATGTGAATAATAATAGTGTCTACCTATTAGGGTTTTGGTGAGAATCCGTTGAGCTAATGCTTGTAGTATGCAAGGTACATCATAAGGGGTACTGGGGTCAGTACTCTTACTGAGGGTTAAGTCAGTAAGCAGGAACTTGAATGACAATTCTTACTAATATTTAATTGGCATTAAGTCAGGTTATCCAAAGACATCAGGACTCCTAAATGCCTTCCATCTGGGCCTGGGGTGGGGTTGGTCCCTGCCTGAGGAAAGACCAGCCAGGTAGAATAGGGCCTGGCCAGGGGGCAGCCTAGGAGCTGGCAAGCCCCTCTTGCCTGCTCCTATTCCAGCTGCCTCTAGGCACCATCCTGCAGCTGATGCCTGATGTAGCCCCTTCCCCAGGCCGGTGAGGCCAGGGCTCCACCTTCCCATCCCTCACACCAGGCCTGACCACTGCTTTTCAGAGGACGACGTGTTTCTGGACTCAGAGGAAGAGAGACAAGAGTATGTGCTCAACGACAGCGGGATCATCTTCCGGGGTGTGGAGAAGCGCATCCGAGCCCAAGGCTGGAACTTCGGGCAGGTCTCCAGGGGCCCAGACCAAAAGGGGGGTGAGAGGCATGAGAGGCAGAAGGAGGGCTGGGGACATGAGCAAAGTCAGTGCAGGAGCCCTTCTGTGTGTCCTCTTCTTCCCAAGAGGTACAACTAGACCGACTCTCAGACCAAGCCCACTTATCCAGTCTCTACTATTAGTTGTACCAGGGCCTACACTGGGTCCTTGGGAAGGGAAGGTACATTGAGTATACATAAATAGCTTAGATCGGGGGCTCTCAATTTTGAGTGTGGACAGGAAGGACACAGAGGGCTCATTAAAACATACAGGTGGCTGGGATCCATGTGCCTCCCCAACAAGTTGCTGATTCATTAGGTCTGAGGTGGCCTGAGAGTTTGTATTCCAAGTCACCAGGTGCTGCTGCTGCTGCTGCTGCTGGTCTGGAACCACACTTCAAGAGCCACTGGCTTAGATAAACAGTTACAATGCAAGGTGCAATGTTGTGGGAGGGGGTGGCACGGTCAGAATGGTACAGATGGCAGCAGAAAGAATTTAAAAGACTGTGAAGGAAAACCACCTCAGGGAGTACAGAAGACTTCATGATATTGGGGTTGGGTCCCCAAAGTCAGGCAGAATCTGGACAGTCAGAGGAAGAGCAGTCAGAGCAGTGGAAGAGGGGAGTCAGGGAGTAGCAGAGGTTCTGTGGAGGAGCTCTGTCTGCCTGGACTCCGGGCAAGTAGAGAACCTTGACTCTCAGGCTGAGGGGCAGGGGTTGAAAGCACTGAGGGTTCAGGACTGGGCAGGGATGATATACCAGAAGGTTTAATTCCATCTAAGGGGTAACGCCATCTCAACACGTGTGAAAATCAGCCCAGGGTTCCCAGACCTTCCAAATCTTCAAAGACCAGAAATCTTAATTTGTATGTGAAAAATCTCCCAGTTCTTAAATGTTATCAACTAACTCAAGTGTATTTGAAAAAATCATGGGGAAAAAGGTGATTAAGGCTGAGCATATGGTTCCTGGTAACTCTTTGAGGGAGGGTTTTTGAGACTTGGGGGTCCTCTGTGGTGCCCCTGGAGTGGGGTGGGGGGCAGGAAGTGTAGGCAAGCTCCCTTGCACAACACAAATGACTGGGGGAGGTTGTGAGAGGGTCTGAACTGTGGGTGTGACTCTGACCTCTAAGAGCAGCCTCTCTGGGGACAGTTTGAGGAGGACATCCTGAACATCTGCCTCTCCATCCTGGACCGAACCCCTAGTTACCAAGACGACCCAGCCACCGACGTGTCCCACCGCCATAACCCCGTCTACATCACCAGAGCCGTCAGCGCCATGGTGAGGAGACCTGCCATCCCTGCACGCACTCTCCTTCATAGGTCCCTAGGCCAAACCTCAGGAACAACCCTAAGATTTTTCCTGTCACCTTTTGTTTTAATTCTCTCTTGCTGCATAAAAAAAAACCACCCCCAAACTCAGTGATATAAAACAGCCATTTACTATGCTGACAATTTTGCAAATCAGTGATTTGCAGGAACTGGGAACTGGGCATGGCATTGGGAAGACAGAACATCTCTGTTCCCAGATGCTTCAGCTGGGGTGTCTGAATGCTGGAAGATTTCTGGGATGGTTTGTGGGGACTATATATCCAGGGCATTGGTTCCAGCAGTCAATGTTTCCTTGGTTCTCTTCCATGCCATGTCTGCTGGAGCTGGAATGCCCAGGTGCTTGCTCACTCTCATGTCTGGCCCCTGGGCTGGGATGGTTGCATGAGCTGCGGCTGGGCAGTCATCACTCTGTCTCTCCATGTAGTGCCTCCGTGTGAATAGGCTGGGCTTCCTCATAGCATGGCAGTGTCAGGGTAATCAGACAAAGCAGCTGGTGCCTCCCCAAGCAATTATTCTAAAAAGAAGAAGTAGAGGCTGCCAGTCTCATTAAGCCTAGGCCAGGGAACAGGCGCAGCACTACTTCCACCATGTCCTTGGTCAAAGCAGTCACAGGCCAGCCCAGATTCAGGGAGAGGGTACATGGAACCACCTCGCTGTGGGAAGAGTGCCATCTTTAATCTGTTACAGGCCAGCGCTTCCTCCTCAGAAGGCAGCCACAGGGCCTACTAACTCTCTCTATAGCAAGTGGCTGTTAAAGTCAGTGCCTGGGTATCTGTGATTCCAAAAACAGATAAAACTGGTTTTTTCATATTTGATATTCTCAGTTCCCCAAGATTTCAGAGAGATGTCGGAGCTCAGAGAATCAAAAGCAGTGACCAGTCCCAAACAGTAGAGCGTTACAAGCCTGTGGGATTTGACAGGCTCCCAAGTCAAAGTACTGAACTCGCAGGTCACCTCTTTCTAAATTTCTGTGCAATTTGAGCAAGTTCCCTAACCTCTATGCATCTCAGTTTCCTCATCTGAAAAAAAAGGAAGATAATAGAATGTACATCATAGGTTTAAAAGATTAATATAGTGTGTACTAAGCCTTTAGAACAGTGTCTGGTACATAGTAAACATTTGGCTCAGCAGTAAAGAATCTTCCTGCAGTGCAAGAGATGCCTGCAGGAGATGCGAGTTTGATCCCTGGGTTAGGAAGATCCGTTGGAGAAGAAAATGGCAACCCACTCCAGTGTTCTTGCTAGGAAAATCCCATGGACAGAGGAGCATGACAGACTACAATCCACAGGATTGCAAAAGAGTCGGACATGACTTAGAGACTAAAAACCACAACAAAGGGTCTCTATAGCTATTACCACCAACAGTCCCCAAAACAGATCACTTAAAACAAGAAATGCTCAAAAACTATATTTGATTTTCAACAATAGAACATCCCGAAGGAAGGTAACTGAAAATGATAAATGGCATCAAAAGATAAGTATTTTAAGACAGCAGATGGCCCCAATTTTCAGACAGTTTAAAAGGAAGGAGTAGCCCCAAATAAGGGGGTGGCCCAAAGTTGGAGATTTTACAATGGTGAAGTTCCTGAAGAGGGAAGCCCTGCCGGAGGGTGGACTTGTGGCCTCCTCTGTCCAGGTGAACAGCAACAACGACCGGGGTGTGGTTCAAGGCCAGTGGCAGGGCAAGTACGGCGGCGGCACCAGCCCTCTGCACTGGCGTGGCAGCGTGGCCATTCTGCACAAGTGGTTCAAGAGCAGGTTCAAGCCAGTCAAGTATGGCCAGTGCTGGGTCTTCGCTGGAGTCATGTGCACAGGTACCCCAAGAAAGAAGATCCCCAACCCCCGGTCAACTCAACTGCATTTGGTTGCATATATTTTCATAAGAATCCCTCCCCCACACCAAAAATATCTTTATTAGTGATGGGGGACTAGAAGACAGGTTCATGAAGAGGGAAACCAGATCCCTCATTTATGCGACTTTTGATCTTTGAGGAATCTCAAGCTCACTGAGTGCCTTTGAGAGAGTCTTGTGGTCCTGGGCCCCCAGTCCTCATGGGCTGTTATGGCTACTATAGGGTTATTATACAGCTCCCAAGGTCCTCTCAGCTTCAGAGCCCATCTATTCACAGGGGGGTGGCAGTGGTGACTCTCGAAGTCCCCTGAGAGAATGTCCAGGAGATGGAGGTGTTTCTGAGCCTGGAGACAGCCATCAGCCCTGGGAGAGATAGGGAGGGGGCTGTGGCCAGACGTGAGACAGGCCGCCTGCTAGGGGGGCCAGACCACCCATCCCTGAGGCTGGGTCCCCGCCTGTCCTGGAGCCTCGTAAGCGTCCTGCTTTTCAGTCCTCAGGTGCTTGGGAATCGCAACACGGGTTGTGTCCAACTTTAACTCGGCCCATGACACGGACAGGAACCTGAGTGTGGACAAGTATGTGGACTCCTTCGGGCGAACGCTGGAAGACCTGACAGAAGACAGCATGTGGTGAGTCCCCGGCTATTGGGTCCCAGGGGCACCCTGTGGCCCACCCAGATCTGCAGCCCAGCTCCACTGGGTCTGAGCCAGTTCTGGAAGGGGTGACAGGCACCCTGCAGAGGAGGGGTTGGTCCCCAGCAGGATGACTCTTCTTCTGAGATACAGGGGCCTCTGGACATGTAACTGAGAGACCAAGAACGGGCCTCAAGGTTGAATGACCTTGTACCCCCAGCTCTCCACTCTGCAGGACTCTGAGCCAGCCCCTAGATTCTTGTGACTGCCTCTGCAGGGTCACCTCTGTAGCCTGCTCCTGCTCTCTGGGCTGCTTGTGCGCTATGCTGTGTGGGAAAAAAGCTCCTCTCTCAGCTCAAACAAAACTCTTTGCACAAAGCTTCACAAAATTCATCTTAATTTAATTTTTTAAAGTAGAAGATACATTCAGTGCTTTAATATTCAAAAGGCACCAAATGGGCTACAGCGTTTAAGTCTCCCTCCCCCATTTCAAGCCTCCCCATCCTCCTATATGCAAGGCTGAAATTAGTTTCTTACATCTCTTCAGAGAGAAGCCCTGCGGATACAGGCGCACACATATGCACAGTCTCCACGCACCCCCACCTCCCCCTCCTACTTAATATCAGCAACATAATGTAATACTGTTCATCTTGCTTTACATTTAACAATCCCATATCAGTACATACAAAGTTTCCTTATTTCCATAGTGTTTTATTTTTTTTTTCATAGTGTTTTAAACTTAATAACATCATACTTGGTGAGCACAGTCTATGCCAGGCCCAGTTCTAAGTGCTGCAATGCAGGCTTACCTCATTTTATTACTCTTTTTTTACTGTGCTTCATAGATATTGCGTTTTTCAACAAATCGAAAAACGATTTGTTTGTGGCAACCCTGTGTCAAGCAAGTCTATCAGCATCATTTTTTCAACAGCTTCATTAAGGTGTGTAGGTTGTTTTTTTAGACACAAAGCTGTTGCACACTCAATAGATGACAGCATAGTGCAAGCATAACTTTTATACACACTGCGAAACCAAAAATACTGTGTAACTCACCTTATTGCGCTATCCACATCTCTGTAGTGGTCTGGCACTGAGTCCACTATACCTCCAAGGCGTACCTGTGTACAAATTCATGTATTCCTTCAAACAACCTTGTGAGCAAGGTAGTATTGTTGTCTCTGTTTTGCAGATGAGAAAACCAAGGCACAGAGAGATCAAGTAACTTGCCTAAGGCCACACAGCTAGAGAGCGGAAGAGAAGTTACAAACCTGGCCTGCTTTTCAATTGGACAGCAAAACCATTGCTTATTTAACCACCTCATGTGGCCGGACCAAACATTTGCCTTTACAAACAAGGCTTCCATGAATAACCTTGTCCAAATGTCTGTTCATACATGTGCAAGTTGCCAAGAAAAACCAACTTTCTAAAGAGCAGGGGAATAGTGAAGAGCATGTGGTACAGAAAGAAACACAGCCAGCCTCAGCATCCCTCTTCTTAGGATGTCCTTCAGCTCCCCAGGGGAGCATGCCCAGGACCCCTTCCCCCCAAGCTAGTGTCCAGCCTCAGACCATCTCTCTGCCTCTCTTCTCCCCTTTTCTTCTCTTATTTTTGGTTCTTTTCACTCCCTCTCGTTGCAGTAGCACCAAAAACATTTTCATTCTTCTCTTTATTTATGCAGAATGGACAGGCCATTCTTTTGTTATTGGGATCTCTGTCACCATGCAGGTTATATATGTTCTCCCCTTTACTTCCAAAGGCTTTTTATAATATTTTCCAAAGAACAGTTTGGAGGCCAGCTGTAAAGACAAAAGACACCAACTCAGGCCAATCAGGGTTTCTCTCTGCTGCTTTCTACTGTGTGATCCTGGGCAAATGGTGTCACTTTTCCTAGCCTCATATTCTCATCTTTAACATAGGAAACTTAAAGCTTAAAGTCCCTACCAAGGCCTACAGAACTCTGCATAATCTGAAACCTACCTACCCTAGTGCTTGACATAGCCCAAAGACATATACTTTCTGTTCCTTGAATACACTAAGTTTTTTCTTGTCTCAAGAGCCTTTGCACATGCTGTTCCTTCCTCCTGGACCACTGTTCCCTTCATTCATCCTATGACTAATTCTTTCTACTCTAGGTCCCATCTTAGATGTCATTTACTTAGAAAAGATCTCCAGAAGTTATTCTCCATCTCAAGCTCCTCTCTTTCTTCACAGCATTTATTGTTACTTTATTGTTTTATTAATTATCTGCTTACTTAATTTTGCCTGTCTTCCTATCTGTCTCCTTCCTTAGAATGTAAGCTGCATGAGAACAAGGGTCTTCTGTCTTATTGGCTGTTGCATTTTTGGACCTTGAACAACAAGATATAATATAGGTGATCTAGATATAGATATAGACATAGGTATAGATATAGATCAGAGAAGGCGATGGCACCCCACTCCAGTACTCTTGCCTGGAAAATCCCATGGATGGAGGAGCCTGGTAGGCTGCAGTCCATGGGGTCGCGAAGAGTCAGACACGACTGAGCGACTTCACTTTCACTTCTCACTTCCATGCATTGGAGAAGAAAATGGCAACCCACTCCAGTGTTCTTGCCTGGAGAATCCCAGGGATGGGGGAGCCTGGTGGGCTGCCATCTATGGGGTCACACAGAATCGGACATGACTGAAGTGACTTAGCAGCAGCAGCAGCATAGATATAGATATAGACATATATATGTATACATAAAGGCAGGCCTTGAAGCTATTGCCAGTTAGGTTTCAGACCACTTCAATATAGTGAATATCACAATAAAGTGAGTCACATGAATTTTTTAATCCAAAAGAGCATATAAAAGTTATGTTTACACTATAGTCTAATAAGTGTGCAATAGCATTATGTCTAAAAAGCGATATACATACATTATATTAAAAATACTTATTGCTAGATGCTATCATTTGAGCCTTCAGCGAGTTGTACTAGTAACATCAAATATTACAGATCACTATAAAAAATATAATAATGAAAAAGTTTGAAATAGTGCAGAAATTACCAAAATGTGACACAAAGGGACACGAAGTGAGCAAATGCTGCTGGGAACAGGCGAGACAGACGTGAGGAAGGGTTGCCATAAACACTCAATTTATTAAAAACACACACACACAGTTATCTATAAAGCGGGATAAAGTGAATGAAGCAGGATAAAACAAGGTCTGCCTGTACCTGTGTGGATGATATGTATTCATCAATACAGCTGAATGACGGTTCATAAACTCAACCACAGAGCAGGGCCCAGGGTCTGGCTGGCAACAGGCACTTGCCCTCTCTGGGGAACCTCTCTTGCTCACCAGAGGCCACCCTGCCCCTTCCTCTCTGCGGCAGGAATTTCCATGTCTGGAATGAGAGCTGGTTTGCCCGGCGGGACCTGGGCCCCTCTTACAATGGTTGGCAGGTTCTGGATGCCACCCCCCAGGAGGAGAGCGAAGGTACGGGCTCAGCCGGGTGGGTCCCGGACTCCCGCTTTCTGACTCCTGGAGATGCTCACGCCCACCCCTCCTGCGCAGGCGTGTTCCGGTGTGGCCCGGCCTCCGTCACCGCCATCCGCGAGGGCGACGTGCATCTGGCCCACGATGGTCCTTTCGTGTTTGCGGAGGTCAACGCGGACTACATCACCTGGCTTTGGAATGAGGATGAGAGCCGGGAGCGTGTGTACTCAGACACGAAGAAAATTGGGCGGTGCATCAGCACCAAGGCGGTGGGCAGCGACTCCCGCGTGGACATCACCAGCCTCTACAAGTATCCGGAAGGTAAGGGCGTATAGTGGCCTACATCAGCCTCCCCAGTGGCCAGGCTGCTGCAGATGGGCAACATGACCAGGCCCTTTCTCATAAGATGTGTTGGTGACAGCCTGGTTAGGCACTGTCTCTCTGCTTTGAGCCAAGTGTCTTTAGCTTATATTAACAGCTTCCTTTGTTTACTAAATAGATTTCTCACATCTGACAATATCAATAGCTACATTTCCTTTAACATATATATTGCATGTACTGTGCCAGGTATTCTGACATGTGATAATAATAATCACTAATAATAGTGATGATAGTAACATGTATTATTTATTGAACACTTAGGATACATACCGAGGCTTCCCTGGTGGCTCAGTGGTAAAGGATCCACCTGCCAATACAGGAGACTCAGGTTCAATCCCTGGATGGGGAAGATCCCCTGGAGAAGGAAACAGCAACCCACTCCAGTAGTCTCACTTGGGAAATCCTATGGATAGAGGAACCTGGTGGGCTACAGTCCATGGGGTCACAAAGAGTCAGACACAACTTAGAGGCTAAACAATAGGATACATACCAGAGAAATGAAGTGAAGTGAAGTCGCTCAGTCGTGCCCGACTCTTTGCGACCCCATGGAGAGTAGCCTGCACCATGCTCCTCCATCCATGGGATTTTCTAGGCAAGAGTACTGGAGTGGGTTGCCGTTTCCTTCTCCAGGGAATCTTCCCTACCCAGGGATCGAACCCAGGTCTCCCGCATTGTAGACAAACGCTTTACCGTCTGAGCTACCAGGGAAGTCCATACAAATAGGCCCTACCAAATAATAATAGTAACTCCTGTTTATCATCTGCCAAGGCCTAAGCCATGGTCACTAATTTAGGGGGTCAGTGGCTTACTGAAGATTCTGTGCTTGTTGGGGTACAAACACAAAACACATGTATTTTTTCTGGTCAGTGCCTCCAGCTATAAACTTTAAAAATCACCTTTTCCCACTAAGTAACAGGTTCCTTAATAATGCTGTGATCTGACTGTGCATTTTTCAGCCATTTTTGCCTGTTAAAAGGATGTTGTTTGGGTAATCAAGACTTCAAGTTCAAATCTGAGTCAGAGCTAGTCTCCTCCCCTCCTCTGAGCACAAACTGGGGCGGTGACCCCAGAAGGCTGCTGTATAAGGAGGGGACAGCGTGTGCTCCGGCTGCCTCCAACTGTCCACTATCTCCCCTCTAGTATAGTGGTTTGCAGCACTGGATGTAAATCAGAGTCACCTAGGGTATAGTCTTAGTTATACAGACTGAACAACAATTACCCTTTGCTCAGGATTCTGTGGGTCAACTACAGACCCACAGAATCCTGGCAGTGTGCCCAGCGGGTGACATCAAAAGCTACAGGGTCTCTTGAGGCTTTACTTAGAACTTACCCTTGCTACATTCTGTTGGTCAAACAATAAACAACCACCCCAGATGGAAGGGACAGAAAGTACACTCTACCTCTTGATGAGAAGAGTTGCAAAGAAAGTATTATGGCCATTTTAATCTACCACAACAACCCGACTGCACCCAGGCTAACTGAATTGCAGTCTCTAGAGGGTGTGGCCCAGCCATCAGGACTTTTAAAAGCACCCCAGGCAATTCCAATGTGCAGCCAAGTTGAGAACACCAGTCTGAGCCTTCTAGTGTATTAGGCCAAGGAGGAGAGGAGAGAAGAAATACCTTTGACTTCATGGGGCAAGGATTCAAGGCCTGAAGGCAGGCGTGTGCTGCTGTCTTACTCACTCTGAAGCTTTGGGAGGACAGATGGTGTCTCTATTATGGCCTGCAGTCTTGGGACTCACGCCTAAGCTGGCCCCAGGCACTGCTGATTCCTGAGACACTGGCCCCTCTTGCGGCAGACCCCCTCCCGCCCCACTGGCCATCCCACAGCTTCTCTCTGATGTGTGGTCATTTCTGTCCCCAGATTCTGGAGGGCTGTGGCCTCCAAACTCATCCAGCTGCTGTGTCCCCCTTAGAAGCTGGTGGGGAGAGAGTTCTTGACGGGCCGTGATCCACCTGCCATCTTCCTTCAGTTTTTTCCTCTGTGCTCAGGGAATACACAGCTCAGTAATGAGCTGAATGAAATGAAATGCCACCAGAATGAAATGCCAGCTTTCTCTTCCTATAGACATTGCCAGCCTTTACCAGCCAGCTCCTTCTTATTGCAAACACTCCAAACTTTAACACTGATTCTATCTGTAAACACCTCCCCACACACATATGCACACACATGCACACGTAAACACACACACTACCATATTCCCTCAGTTCCTTCTCTAGAAACATGGCCCTTGATGTTGATGACCTTCTCCTCTTCAGGCCTCTTCCTCACTGTCACGGGGTGGGGAGTAGAGGGGTGGTATGTGGCAAGGCTTCTTCTAAACTCCTACTTCTCTCATATGTCCCGCAGTTTGATGCCTGGTCCCATCTGCTGGGAGTTTCTAGAACTTAGAATACAAGGTCTTTGGGGCCTTCTGTCCTAAGCATCAGCCATGGCCATGAGAGAAATCAACATCCTGCTGTGTAATGACAATAACCGCAGTCACCATGCTGAGTGCCGATTGTGGGCTGGCCATGTTCACGTGTTACTTAATGCTTTTATTTAACAAGTGTTTACAAAGAAGTTCCCACAAGCTTGTAAGGTAGACACTTATATAACGTTTATTTGACAGAGGGAAAGACACAGGTGCAGAGAGGAAAGTGGACTCAGCCAAGGAACACAACGATGCTCTTCCTCTACACTTGGCTGCACTATCTAATTATAATATAATCTACTGTTGATTGACTGCCCACTGTGGGGCAGCTGATTTTACATCTAGGCTAATAATAGTATCTAAATTGTGTTAAGCATCGTGGTAAGCAATGTCCATGACTTGTTTCATTTAATATTCATAAATATCCCATCTTACAGGTAAGCAAGTTGAATCAAAGAGGTTAAGTAGCTTCTCCAAGTTTCCAAAACCTAGAAGAGCAGGGCGCTAACTAGAGCTTCTGTCTAATCTCAGAGCCTCTGGTCCTCCACTCTGCTAGACTGCTGTCTCTTCCATGACTACCCACAATGTGCCATGCACTGTGCCAGGTTCTTTTATGTATTCCAGAAATATAAAATACCTCCTAAGTATCAGGCATGATTCAGAGGCAAGGGAGAAAAAGAAGAGCCCAGAGAACTCACCATCCGGTAAGTGTAAGGACAGTGCAGGGTGATCAGCACAGTGTAGGGGAGGCTAGAAGGAGAAGCACAGAGAAGGGGTTGCTAATCCAGCCAGGGCGGAGAGTTCATGAAGAGCATCTACAGGGAGCAAGATTTAGCCAGGAGATAAAGGGTTGGGAAGACATTCTGAGAAGACAGGACCCTCTGCATCCTGACTCCAGATTCACTCTAAGCAGTGCTATTCAACCAAACCACAGGCCTCCCATTCCACGGATGAAATGGCAAGGCCCGTCTACTTGCTCCATTCACTGAAGCATAGATTCAGAGCCCCTGGGGCAATGTGCTTTGTCCCTACCCCTGAGTCAGCCTGGATGCTGAGCAAAGAAGAACCAACCAGCTTTCCAAGCAAAGGAAACTGTATTTACAAAGAACACACTGGCTGTCCTCAGATTCAGGTGGGCTTTCTGCAACAGGCTTTAGAGTAGAGCGGAGGAAGGCAGTTTCCCCCCACTGATCTTTAGTCAGAGGCTCTAAGCACAGAGGCAAGATCTCAGTTAGAGGCTGGTGCCAGGGGCTTGCAGGGGAGCCAGGTTGGCGGTTCAGCCATCTGCCTCTGAGCCTGCATATTGCTTGCTAGGACTGCCATAACAAATTACCTCAACTGTAGCTACTTAAAACATCGGAAAATTATTTTCTCACAGTTGTGGAGGCCAGAAGTACAAAACCAAGGTGTTAGCATACTCCCTCCAAAGTCTCTAAGGGGAGAGTCCTTCCTTGATCCTTCCAGCTACTGGTGGTCCCTGCATTCTTTGGCTTGTGGCTGCATCACTCCATGCCTCCATCTTTCCTCCTTCTTTTCTCCTATGTGTCTCAAATCACCGTCTCCTTTCTCTTACAATGACATCAATCATTGACTTTCAGTTCAGTTCAGTTCAGTTCAATCGCTCAGTTGTGTCCGCCCCACCTTAAATCCAGGATGATCTTATCCCAGGAGTCTTAATTACATCTACAAAGACCCTATTTCCAAATAAGGTTATATTCGTAGGTTCCAGGGATTAGGACTTTGACATACCATTTAGGGGAACACTATTCTGCCCACCTCATCCTGTGACGGGGGAAGACCCAGCAGATGCTGATCAGGCCCTGGCCAGCCAGGCAGGCAGAGGACAGTGCATTCGGTGACTATGGGGCTGGAGCTCAGAGGCTGATCCATAGAGACCCAGTGACCAGCCCCTAGGGAACTCCCCTTCCACCCTTTCCCTCCCTCTCTGTTACTCTGCTCTCTGTTTCTCCACTTTTGTGCTGTGCCCTTCTCCCTCCCTTCCTTCTTGTGTATGTATGGGAAACCCCCACACATTTGGTGTCAGAAGAGTTGTGAATAAAACAGTTCATTAGGGGATACTATGAACAACTATATACCAGCACATTATATAACTTTAGATAAAATGGACAAATTTCTCTAAGAATTACCTAAACTGCCTTAGGAAGAATTAGAAAATCTGAATAGGTTTATAAATAGAATGCAGTAGTAATTTAAAAATACACACACACACACACACACATACACAAAGACCAAGCCCACATGTCACTGGTGAATATTCTACCAAACATTAAAAAAAGAATTAATACCAATTCTTCACAAACTTTTCCTCAAAAAATAGTAGAGGAGGGAACATTTCCCAATTTGTCCTATGAGGTTAGTATTCCTGATACCAAAACCAGATGATGAAATCACAAGAAAAGAAAATTAGAGATCAATATCCCTTATGTGCATAGAATCAAAAATTGTCAACAAAATACTAGTAAACTGAATCTAGCAACATATAAAAAAGATTATATGCCATGAGGAAGGGATTTATTGCAGGAATGCAAGGTGGATTTAATATTAAAAACTAATTAATATAGTATGCTATAACAATAAAAAAGACAAAAACCACATGATCATCTCAATAGATGCAGAAAACCCAACTGGAAAGGAAGAAGTAAAACAATCTCTTGCACATGATATAATCTTGTACACATAAAATTCTAAGGAATCCACTAAAAGTTAATAGAGCCAATAAATGATTTCAGCAAAATTGTGAAAACAAAATCAATTTTTAAAAATTAATAGTATTTCAAAATACTAAAAATGTATAATCTGAAATGAAATTAAGAAAACAAGTTCATTTACAATAGTATCCAAAAGAATAAAATATCAATACTTTGGGAATTCCCTGGTAGTTTGTCCAGTGGCTAGGACTTGGTATTTTCACTGGCGGGGCCTGGGTTCAATCTCTGGTTGGGGAACTTAGGGTCTGCAAGCCACACAGCATGGCAAAAAAAGAATAAGATATTTAAGAATAAATTTAACAAAAGGAGAACAAGACTAGTACACTGAAAACTACAAAGCATTGTTGAAAGAAATTATAAATGGAAAGATTTCCCATTTTCATGGACTGAGAGATTTTTTTTTAAGATGGCAATGCCCCAGAATTGACCTACAGTCTCCATGAAACCCTTATCAAAGTTCCAGCTGAGTTTTTTTTTTTTTTACCAAAATTGACAAGCTGTTTCTAAAATTCACTTGGAAATGCAAGAGACCCAGAATAACCAAAACAATCTTAGAAAAGAAGAATAATGTTGGAAGGCTCAAACTTCCCAAATTCAAAACTAACTATAAATATACAATAACCCAGATAGTGTGATACGGTCATGAAAATGAACTTACAGATCAATAGAAAAGAATGAGGAATCCAGAAATAAACCCTTATAGTTATGCTCAATTGATTTTGACAGGATGTCAAGACAATTCCATGAAGGGCAAATAAGAATAGCCTTTTCAATAGATGGTGTTGGGACCTCTGATTATCCATGTGCACAAGAATAAACCTGGCTTTTTACATCAGACCATACACAAAATTAACTCAAATGGGTCACTGATCTGTATCAAAGAGCTAAAATTATAAGGTTTTAGAAGAAAACAGGAGCTAATCTTCATAAGCTTGAGTTTAACAGAGCCTTTTTGGATATGACATCAAGAACACAAATGACAAAAGAAAAAACTGATAAATTGGGCTTCATTAAAACTAAAAACTTGTACTACAAATGGTACCATCAAGAAAAAAGAAAGATAGCCCATGGAACAGAAAATATTTTCAAATCATGTGTCCAATAAGGGACTTGTATCCAGAATGTATAAATACTTCTTATAGCTCAATAATAAAAAGATAAATAACCCAATTTTTAAATGGGCAAAGGATTTAAATAGACCTTTCTCTGAAGACAATATACCCATGTCCAAAAAACATGAAAAGATGCTTAACAGCATTAATAATATTCAAAGCCACAACAACATACCGCTTCACATCCACTGCTGCTGCTGCTGCTGCTAAGTCGCTTCAGTTGTGTCCGACTCTGTGCGACCCCATAGACGGCAGCCCACCAGGCTCCTCCATCCATGGGATTTTCCAGGCAAGAGTACTGGAATGGGGTGCCATTGCCTTCTCCAATAATGCAATATTATTCAGCAATAAAAAGGAATGAAGTACTGATATATTCTACAATATTGATGAACCTTAAAAATATTAAGTGAAAAAAAGCCAGTCACAAAGGACCACACATTATATGATTCCCTTTATATGAAATGCCCAGAATAGGCAAATTAGAAATTAAAATAGCAGTTGCCTAGGGTTGGGGCAGGGCAGGGAGGAATGGGAAGTGACCACTAATGGTCATAGAGTTTCTTAAGGGTGACAGAAATTGTTATGAAATTAGATTGTGGTGATGGGTACACAACTCAGTGAATGTATTAAAAAAACATTGGCCTGTGTCCTTTTAAATCTGTACATTGTGTGTTGGTAAATTAACATATATCCAAATAAAGCTGTTTTTAAAAAATTAGGTGGTCAGAGAAGGCCTCCCTGAGAAAGTCATATTAGAATTTTTGGCAGAGAAAAGAAACATTTTCTTAGTAAAAAATATTTTATAAGTAAATTATGGAGTAAACTGAAAACGTCACATAAATTTTAATAATAAAACATGACATCTTAAAGAACCTTTAGGTCCACACGAATCCCTTCACGCCCAGGCCACACAGTAGTGAGGTACTTGGGAGAACGTTTGGGAAGGAGCACAGCCCAGAGCTCAAGGAAGAGGAAGCGTCAGAGATGGGTCTTGAACAGGTCAGGGTAGAAAAAAGACTGGAGTGGACGTGGAGCCCACATCCTCCAGAAGGGAGGAACATTCCTGAGCACTGTGCTCAGGCCTCGCCTGTGCACCTCTTCTCCCCACTTCATAGACGGGAAACGGAGACTTGGAGGGACTGTAAATGAAAATAAAGTTCACAGTCGCCTGGCGGCAAACTATCCTGAGGGTGAGACAGTTTACATGGTGGTCTGAGGGGAAAGGAGTGAGGGGGAAAGGGGGCAGTTTCCAGAGCCAGTGAGGATGTTGGACGTAACTTATCACCTGACCAATTGTGGGTAGCAAGGTTGAGGGAAGAGTCAAGGACATGTCCAGTTTCTGACTTGTATGCTGGGTAAACAGTGGAGCCATTTGCTGACACGGGAATGCTGCCAGGCAGAAGATGGCATATTTGGTTGGGTTGGAGGCGCCTGTGGGACATCCCAGGGGTGGAAGTGGGCCAGTGGACCAGTCATATATTGGTCTGGAGATCAAAAAAGAGGACAGGTCTGTGCTAGCAACAGGGAAAGTAGGAGATCGGGGATCCTAAACTCATGTCTTCAGGAGCTTGCAGATGGCACCCCAGTGTGGCAGACCAGCAGCAGGAGAATTACAGGTGGAGACTATGGAGAACTAGCGAGTATGTTCCCATCCGGAGAAAGCACAGCTTCCTCAGCTCGAGGCCATGACTGCCATGTAGAGGTTGGGAAGAGGGGGTGATTAGGAACACAGAAATTGGAACCAGACTGCCTGGGTTTAAATTTTAGCTCTCTTACAAGTTTTCTTCATTTCCTGTGCCTTGGGTTCCTTATCTGTAAAATTGGGATGATAATAGTACCTTCATCCTGGGCCAGGGTGGAAATATATATATATATATATATATATATATATACACACACACACATATATATATATCATCTAGAACCACAGTGCCTGGCACATAGTAAGTCTACAAAAGTGTCAACTATCTTTATTATATGAGATTTCACATCCATATGTCAGAGGGCTACCAATCTCTATTGTTATGTGAAATTTTCTAATCTGAAGTTGGTAACTGATTAAAATTTTATTTAAGTAGTCCCAGATCCAAATACAATGCTGAGGTCTGCATATGGCTCTTGGGCTGCCAATTTGAGACCTCCGACAGCCATGGTAAATTAAAGTGGGGATGGAGTAGTGGTTGTGCTTAGAGAAGAGGGAAATGAGGAGAGCTGGCCCTGGGAGAGGTGGCAGAGAAGATGGTGCCTGCCTCATGATGTCCCATGCCCTGCAGGGTCCCGGAAGGAGAGGCAGGTGTACAGCAAGGCCGTGAAGAAGCTGTTCAGTGTGGAAGCCTCTGGAAGGAGGGCCCGGGTCCGCAGAGGGGGCAGCCGTGGTCTCTGGCGTGATGACCTCCTGGAGCCTGCCACCAAGCCCAACATCACCGGCAAGTTCAAGGTGCTGGAGCCACCGGTGCTGGGCCATGACCTGAAGCTGGCCCTGTGCTTGACCAGCCTCACCTCCCGGGCCCAGCGGGTCCAAGTCAACTTGAGCGGTGCCACCATCCTTTACACCCGCAGGCCAGTGGCAGAGATCCTGCACGAATCCCACACAGTGAAGCTAGGGCCAGAAGAAGGTAAGAACGCCCCAGCTGGGTGGGACCTGGTCGGCCCAGCCCCTTTACCCAGAAGAGAAGGGGATATTTCTGAGCATTTGCAGATGAGAAAACTGAGGTTCAGAGGGACTGAATAATAAGGATAATAATAAAAGTGCACAATCATCTCGTGGCAAACATGTAATGCTCAAGTGTTCCTACTCAGTTTGAATACTTACCAATGAATAAATACCTGCTGGGAGCATTTCATAACATGTGGAATATGTCTTGTGTTACCTTTTTAAAATCCAACAAATTTTGGAGCTCATCTGGCTCTAGTGTTTCTCAAGAGACCAGTAAGAGGTGTTTATTAAGTGCCTACCTATGTGAGACCCTGTCCTGAGAATTCTGCAGGCATCAGGCACAACCTACAACCACCCTGAATCCTCTCCCCTCTCCTCTCATCCCATATATTCTCTGTCTCTCCCTCTCTCTCTCATACACTTTCTGAACCCTAAGGATTCAATCAAAGACATTGTTCTCTGAACCACTTTTCCAGTAAGTGAAGCTTGTGTTTTTTGACAAGGTGTGAAAATATGTGAAGGAGGTGTCCCATATTTTTTGCTTTTCTCTCACTTATTTTTCACAGAATCTAAATCACAAAATAACACTTCACAAGGATTTATTGATTAACATACACTTTTTCCTGACTTTTTTTCTTATTAAAAGTAATGCACATTCATTAAAGATTTAGCACAAGGGAAAGATCACCTATGATCCTGCCACCCGCCTACAAATTGTTAACATGTTTTCCTTCCAAATTTTTAAAGCCTGTTGCTTTTTGAAAAACTCATTAGTGCTCTGCTCTTTTCATATTACATTATAATATAAATATTTTTATAAGCTCTTCACTCACATCATTTTAACAGATGTATAATCTGTAAATAAATATATGGTGATTTATTTTATCTGTTACCTTCTTTGAGGTAGTTATTATCTATTGCTATTTTTTAATTAATTCATTTATTTTAATTGAAGGCTAATTATTTCACAACATTGTAGTGGTTTTTGCCATACATTGACATGAATCAGCCATGAGTGTACTTGTGTCCCCCATCCTGCTATTTTTTAAAAAAGACTAAAGTAAGCACTCAGAGAAGACAATGGCACCCCACTCCAGTACTCTTGCCTGGAAAATCCCATGGACGGAGGAGCCTGGTAGGCAGCAGTCCATGGGGCCGCTAAGAGTCGGACACGACTGGGCGACTTCACTTTCACTTTTCACTTTCATGCACTGGAGAAGGAAATGGCAACCCACTCCAGTGTTCTTGCCTGGAGAATCCCAGGGACGGGGGAGCCTGGTGGGCTGCCGTCTATGGGGTCACACACAGTCAGACACGACTGAGGTGACTTAGCAGTAGCAGCAAGCACTCTGGTGAAAAAAATTCCTGTATTCTGGTCTAGATTTTTGGACTGCTTTTTTTCAGAATAGCTTCACAAAAATGAAATTACTAAGCCAAATGGTGTAACTATTAATATATGTAATTTATTAAAAATTTATAATTTTTAAATTAACAGTCTTTTTAAAGCAGTTTTTGTTCCAGAAAAATGATCAGAAAGTCCCAAGAGTTTCCATATATTCCCTCACCACCTCCCATCTTCCTGTGTTACTAACATCTTGCAAGAGTGTGGTACATTTGTTACAATTGACTGATACTGGTACATTATCATTAACTAAAGTCCATAGTCTAGGGTTCATTCTGTATTGTACATTCCGTGGGTTTTGACAAGTGTGTGACGTGTATCCAACATTAGAATATCACACAGAATAGTTTCACTGCCCTAAAATTCCCTGCTCTTCCTCTATTTACTTCTCCCTCCCTTGCCTCAAATCTCTGGCAACCACTGATCTTTTAACTGTCATCACAGTTCTGCTTTTCCCAAACGTCATATCATTGAAATCATATAGTGTGTAGCCATTTCTGATTGGATTCTTTCACTTAGGAAGGTATATTTAAGATTCTTCCATGGCTTTTTATAGCTTGACAGCTCATTTCTCGTCATCACTGAATTTCCTTTATATGGATATATCACAGTTGACTGACCCATTCACAATCAAGAATATCTTGATTGCTTCCAAGTTTTGGCAATCATGGATCAAGCTGCGATAAACATCCATGTGCAGGTTTTTGTGTGAAGATAAGTTTTCAACTTATATGGGTAAATACTGAGGAGTATGATTGCTAACGGTATGATAAGAATATATTCAGTTTTCTAAGAAGCTGCCAAAGTTATCTTCCAATGTGGCTGTAACACTTTGCATTCCCACCATTAATGAATGGCAGTTCATGAATGAAGAGCTCCTCATCCTTTCCAGCATTTGATGGTGTCAGTATTTTGGGTTCTTGCTATTCTAATAGATATGTGGTCCTATCTCGTTGTTTCAATTTGAAATTTCACAATGATGTATGACGTGAGCATCTTTTCTTGTGCATCTATACATCTTTGGTGAGTTGTCTGTATAGATTTTTTGCTCATCTTTTAATCATGTTGTTCATTTTCTTATTGAAGTTTCAGTTCTTTGTATATTTTGTATAATAGTCCTTTATCAGATGTGTATTTTGCAGATATTTTCTCCCAGTTTGTGGCTTGTCTCCTCATTTTCTTGACAGTCCTTCCACAGAGCAGGAGTTCTTAATTTTAATCAAGTGCAACTTATCAATTTTTTCTTTCATGGATCATGCCTTTGGTGTTGTATCTAAAAAATTAGTCATCATCATCATACCCAAGATTATCTAGGTTTTCTCATTTGTTATTGTCTAGACATGTTATAGTTTCACAGTTTGCATTTAGGCTTAAGATCGATGTTGATTTCATTTTCATAAAGTGGTTAAGGTATGTGTCTAGAATCTGTTTTTAAATGCGGATGTCTAGTTGTTCCAGCACCATATATTAAAAAGACTATCTTTTCTCCATTTTATTTGCATTGCTCCTTTGTCAAAGATCAGCTGGCTATATTTGTGTGGATCTACTTCTGAGCTCTGTTTTGTTCCACTGATTTATTTGTCTATTCTTTCATTAATACCACACTGTTTTGATTACTGTAGTTTTATACTAAGTCTTGAAGTCAGGTAATGTTGATCCTCTGATGTTCATCTTTTCCTTCAATATGATGTTGACTATTCTGGGTCTTTTGCCTCTTCACATAAATCAGTTTAGAATCAGTTTGTTGAAATACATTAAATAACTTGTTGAGATTCTGATGGGTTTACCTTGTCTGTAGATCAAGTGGGGAAGAACTGACGTCTTGATAGTATTGAGTCTTCCTATCCATGAACATGGAATATCTCTCCATTAATTAATTTAGTCTTTGATTTCTTTCATCAGTTTGTTTGTTTGTTTAGCTTTCCTGATATATGTATATCTTTGACATATTTTGTTCGATTAATGCCGGAGTTTTTCATTTTGGTGCTGCTAATATAAGTGGCATTTTTAACTTAAAATTGACTAGTTTATTGCTGGTATTTTTAAAAAGTGATTGAATTTTGCATGTTAACCTTATATCTTGTGTCCTTGCTATAATTAGTAATTAGTATAATTACTTTGAGGAGTTTTTTTGCTGATTATTTCAGATTTTCTACATAGATGATCATGTCATCTATGAACAGTTTCATTTCTTTCTTCCAAATATGTACACCTTTTATTTCCTTTTCTTGTATTTTTGTCTTAGCTGGGACTTCTAGTCCAGTGTTGAAAAGGAGTTGTGAGAAAGACGTCCATGCCTTGTTCCTTCTTAGTAGGAAAGCTTTGAGTTTCTCACTATTAAGTATGTTGTTAGTTGTAGGTTTTTGTAGGTTTTTTTTTTTTTTTTTGGACTAATAGTTATGTAGATGTTCTTTGTCAAGTTGAAAACTTCCTCAACTATTCCTAGTTTTCTGAGAATTTTAGTCATGAAATGGTGCTAGATTTTGTCAAATTCTTCCTCTGCATCTACTGATATGTTCATGTGACTTTTGTTCTTTAGTCTATTGATGTGATAGGTTACATTAGTTGACTTCGGAATGTTGAGCCAACCTCATATACCTGTAATAAATCCCACTTGGTCAATATATATAATTCATTTTATACATTGCTGGATTCATTTTGCTGAGGATTTTTGCATCAGTGTTCATGAGAAATATTGGTCTATGATTTCCTTTTCCTATAATGTCTTTGGTTTTGGTATTAGAGTAATGCTGCCCTCATAGAATGGGTTAGGGAGTATTCCTTCTGCTTCCATCTTCTGGAAGAGTTTGTAGAGAATTGATGGCATTTCTTCCTTATATGCTTGGAAACATTCACCAGTGAACTCATCTGGGCACAATGTTTTATGTTTTAAAAGGTTATTCACTATTGATTCTTTGATTCACTATTGATTTCTTAAATAAAAATAGACCTGTTCAGATTGTATACTTCTTCTTCTGTGACTTTTGGCAGAAAATGTATTCAAGGAATTGGTACATTTCATCTAGGTTATAAAATTTGTGGGCATATAGTTCTTCATAATATTAATTATCCTTTTAATGTCCATGGGACCTATAGTGATATCACCTCTTTCATTTCTGTTGTTAGTAATTTGTGTCTTCTCTTTTTTTCTTATTTAACCTGGCTGGAGACTTACCAGTTTTATTGATCATTTTTTAAGAAAACAGCTTTTGGTTTTGTTGATTTTCTCTTTTGATTTCTTGTTTTTAATTTTATTGATTTCTGATTTAAATTTTTTCTAAATTTTATTTCTCTTTTTTTTTGCTTACTTTGGATTTAATTTGCTCTTCTTTTTCTAATTTCTTAAGATGGAAATTTATGATTTGTTGATTTTAGGTCTTTCTTCCTTTTTAATATCTGTATTCAGTGCTACAGATTTCTACATAAGCAATGCTTTACTGCATTCCACAAATTGTTATATTTTCATTTAGTTCAAAATGTTTTTAAATTTTTTGATGTATGTTCCTTGACCTAATTGTCATTTAGAAGTGTGTAGCTTAATCTCCAAATATTTTGGAGTCATCCAGCTATCTTTCTGTTACTGATATCAAGTTTAACTCTATTTTGGTCTGAGAGGATACATTGTATAATTTTTATTCTTTAAAATTTGTTCATGTGTTATTCATAGCCCACAATGTGATCATTCTTGGGGAACATTCAGTATGAACTTGAGAAGGATGTGTATTCTGCTCTTGTTGGATGAAGTAGTCTATAGTCATCAGTTCTATCTAATGGTTGATGGGACTGTTGGGAACATTTGTTAATGAAAAGAGTCTCAGCTTTTATTAGATTGTCAATGGAGTTCATGACCCAGAGAACTTAATGAAGCTCTCTTCTGAATATTGTATGGAACAGTCTTTCTCTTCCCTTCTCCCATGGTCTGAACTAATATCCAAAGCTCTCTTCATGTGCATAAGTGGGAGCATCTGGTGATTCTTGACTCTGGAGCCGTAAAATTTGCACTTCTGATAAGTTCCCTGGAGATGCTGATGCTGCTGGCCCCGGGACCACACTTTGAGAACCACTTATCTCCTACCGTACACGGAACAAATGACATAACATATATAAAGTATTTCTAACAATTCCTACCACTAAAGAACATTTAATTTATGGTAGTGATCATCAGTATTGTTGATGTTATTATAAGATGGGAATAATAATACTTGCTCATGCAATTGTTGTGAGGATTAAATGAGATAATCCCCGAATGTGCTTGCAAGTCCCTAGCACACTTTAATCTCTCAGTAAAATTTAGCTTTTAAAATTATTAATTATTATTATTGTTGTAGTAAAGATTCTCCTGGTAGAACCTGCTAGACTTAGAGAACCTGTTAAGGTAGAACTTTGACTTGTGGATCTTTCAAGAAGCATGTATTATACGCAAAGCTCTGAGGAACAGAGAGTTTGAAACATTTATGGATCTTTCCCACAGGGTGAATATTCAGACACCTTTGGGGACAGGAAGGAAACAGAAATAAAGGAAGCAGTGGCGATAGAACAGTAGGGGATAGTAGAGCTTAGGCAAACTGGAAAGAATGTGTTGTACCTTAAAGAAAAATATACAGTGATCAAATATATATATGACTAACAGTCACCTATGGCCTGTGTGACACATGCTCAAAAGAAGAGATTACATAAGCAGGGAGTTTGTAGCTGATGAGAAAGAGACAGACATGGTCAGAACCATAGGCACTCCGAAGGCAGAGGGCACAAGATCATTGGGTAAGTGCATCAGTGAAGGCTTTCCGCAGCTGGTGGAACTGGGCCTTACTGGGGAGAGACGATTTAGAGAAGCTGTAAGGAGTTGGCCTCCTCATTGAGTAGGAAGCTTGACGGAGGCCTTTGGCCTCCTTCTTCTCTGCACCTGGGACATAGTAGGTGCTCATTGAACAGTGAGTGAATTCCTGATGGATGAATCACTGATGGATTGTGATATCTCCACCTGAAATGATTGGGGGAATTTTAAACACATCTCCAGAAGCTCTTAGAGAGACAGTCTGGTGTCATGGTAGCTGACTGGCCTGAATTTGAATCCTACCTTATCCTGGCCCCTTGATGTATTTGCTATGTGACACTGGACAAGAAATTACCCTCTCTGAGCCTTAGGTTTCTTAACCTGTGAACTGATGATAATAATGACTGTCTCACATTGGTTGCAAGGTTCATAGAGTTCCTCTTCTGGGTTCTTTGAAAAAGAACACTGGACCCCCAACTCCCACCTCTGCTTTCCCTTCCAGAGAAAAAGATCCCAATTGCAATATCTTATTCTCAATATAAGGAAGACCTGACAGAAGACAAGAAGATCCTGTTGGCTGCCATGTGCCTTGTGACCAAAGGAGAGAAGCTCCTGGTGGAGAAGGACATTACTCTGGAGGACTTCATTACCATCAAGGTGACTACCGTCTGAATCGGCCACCTATTCCTGGCAGGCCCCCTTCAGATCTGAAGGAGGGCATCAGAGGCTGGGGATTTGTGCTTTTAGCTCTAGCTTCAGCTCTCAAGGGTGGGGACAAGTGGTGTGAATGGAGAGGGGGGGGAGTTGGTGATGGACAGGGAGGCCTGGCGTGCTGCGATTCATGGGGTCGCAAAGAGTCGGACACGACTGAGTGACTAAACTGACTGACTGACTCAGTGATGGGGTAGGTAGAAGCAAAGGATAGCCAAGTTTAACTCCCCATTCCCTGACCCAGCCAGGATCGTGGGTTTCCTGGGAGAATGAGGAGGAGGTAGTATGACTTATGGATATTGTCCCTCTAGGTGCTTGGCCCGGCCGTGGTGGGGGTGGCAGTTGCAGTAGAAGTGATGGTGCTTAACCCGCTCTCGGAGAGAGTGAAAGACTGTACGCTGATGGTGGAGGGCAGTGGCCTTCTCCAGGGACAGCTCAGCATCGAGTAAGTGTCAGCCTGGGGTGGGAGGGCTGCCTTCCATGTAAAACGGGCTGTAAAGACACTGCCAGCAAGGGGAGGAGGGAGAAACCAGCCCACTGCCTAGACACATCAGTCTTTCATTTCTTCATTTATTTATTTAATCATTTAACTTATTCAATCATGTAACTCATCCACTCATTCACATTCATATTTTCTCTCATTTACCCATTTATGTATTCATTTACTCACTCTTATTCATTTACTCTCTCCTTCACTCACTCATTCACTCTTGTAGTCATGTTTTCACTCATTCATTCATTTATCTGCTCAACTCAGTTTTGACCTGTTCATTCATCCATATTATTTCTTTAATTCGCTCACTTATTTACCTATTCATTCACACTCATTTATTCATTTATACATTCATTCACTCATTCACACATATTTGAATTATCTGTGTACTCACCTATTTGCTTATTCATTCTCAGTCATTCATTCACTCATTCATTCTTTCATTCATTCGCTCAGTCACACTCACATGGTCCTGTACCCTGACTCATATGTCAACTGCTGGAAACACCAAGATGAACAGATGGAGTTCTGCATGGAGAAGGACTCCAGCAACATATGGCCCTTCAAATGAAGACAGTGTGATTTGTGCAAAAGGATGGATTCCCCAAAATCTAGGGGCTCAGAGGCAGCCTTTGAGTGGGAATGGGGTGGGACCAGGGGAAAGCCCCAGTGGAACTGATATTTAAACTGGACTTTAAATGATGACTTGGGGAGCTTTTCAGGTATCAAGAAGGGTGGAGACCTTCCCAGTCAAAGGTCTCTCTGGCTGGTATTGTCAAGGAAAGTCTCCTGGAAGAAGAAAAAGTTAATCTGGGCCTTGGATGTAATTGGAATGGGAAGGGCACCCTAGGTAGGAGGAACAATCCATCCAAAAGCCTAGAGGAGGGTAAGTATAAGGTATGTTCAGGGCACGGGGAGGAGACTAGCCTGACTGGTTGAAATAAGTGAGAAGTAATGGAAGGGACGACTAAGCTGAAAGCATATTGAAAGGCTTGAATGTCAAGCCACAAAGTATGACCTTGATCCTGAGGGCTCTGGAGTGCCATGGACTGGCAGACCAGGCTCAGGAAGGAGACAGGACTGATGGCCTGTCTTTCTTCCATCTTCTTTCCCCAGTGTGCCCAGCCTGGAGCCCCAAGAGAAGGCCTCGGTCCAATTCAAGATCACCCCTTTCAAGAGCGGCCCACGGCAGCTACAGGTAGACTTCATCAGCCCCCACTTCCCGGACATCAAGGGCTTTGTGATCATCCACGTGGCCACAGCTAAATGACAGGCATGAAGGGTTGAGAAGGGAAGAGAAGGTCCCTATTCCTCTCCTGTCCACTTCTCTGCCCTTCCCATATGGGAGTCAGGAGGCCTGGATTCCTGTCCCACTTCAGCTTTTGCCCTACTCTGTGAACTTGGGCAAATCCCTCCTTTCCTGAGTCTCAGTTTCCTTGTCTGTAAAATGAGGTGTTAGACTCAGTAACCCTTAAACTTTGGGTCTCCCACCTCCATCTCATCACCCTCGCTGCTGGGAGACTAATGAATTGAGAGTCACAGTAACCTTGGCCCACCCAGCTGTGCCACCTCCTGCCAGTTCACCGTCACCCTGGCTGATCCCTGTGCTCACCTTGCTTGTCTCTCAACTCTTCAATGCTCTGACCACAGCCAGATCAAGAAACTCCTCCTAGCTCTGACAAGGAACCCAAAAGTGTTGGCACTGACACCTAAACATTCCTCAACACTTCCACCCTACACTGAGGAGAGAACCTTGCTTATGACCATGGGGTGAGCTAGAGGCAGATCTGGGGCCCATGTACATGCCATTTACACCAGGAAAATTATACCCCAAAGTCATGTTCCTGAAAAGCATTGGGCTTAAAGTGATGTGAGAATTTCCCTCAGTGAAGACACAGGCCTAGCAGCTGGGGGCCGGGGGAGGGTTACTGCTGCCTAAAAGAAGCTGAAGATAGAGGAGGGATCATCGAGTGTTGGGGGATAGAGCCCCAAATCTAATCTAGCTATGGTCACATATGACCAGCTCAGTACACCAAGTGTTTATTTACTTCTTAGAAACTAGAGTAGTGTTGACTTTGAAAAATCTCCCCAGCAGCTTACCCTACACACAATTATATACTCTCTTAGTGTCAAAGCAGAACAGGGATTACTAGGATGAGGACTAGAGAGGACACCACAAGGCCCTGAAGATGACTGCATCAGACATGGAAATCGGCTCCGAAATGCTCTAGATAGCCAAGGAATTGTAACTAAGCATATAATTTAAGTAATCTGAGCAACAACAAAACAGGCACATCTGCAGTGAGACACCTCCTGGACATGATTCGGGTGAGAACAATTCATGTAGTGGGTCTTTGCAAAAAGGTGGTCAGACAAACACATAAACAGTGTCTGATGGGTGATCTTAGTGACCAAAGCCTTATGTAGACATCTCTCTGATGATTCCACACAACACGGGGACAGCTTGGAGAATCCGGACGAGTGGGTACATTTAATGAATCAGGTCCTCAGTTCCAGGACCCCGCTCCAAACCATCCAGAGGTTTTGAATGCTGATCCATAGAGTGGCTCAATGGTAAAGAAGCCACCTACAACACAGGAGACATGAATTCTATCCCTAGGTCAAGAAGATCCCCTGGAGGAGGAAATGGCAACCCTCTCCAGTATTCTTGCCTGGGAAATCCCATGGACAGAGTGGCCTGGCAGGCTACAGTCCATGAGGTTGCAAAAGAGTCAGACACATCTTAGCAACTAAATAACAACCCATATAAGAAAGGCAGGTGGAGGTTCAGAGGAGACAGGCCTTTCCTTAAGATTGAGCAACAGGAAGGGGCCTTGGGATCTGGGGGCCCTAGATACTTCATTCTGCCTGCAAACACAAATTGTCTGTCTTCCTTAAGTTCAATTGTCACACATTGAGCTTCCCAGGAAACTGACTCTGAGATGGGGCTTAGGATGCTGGGTGTTGACTGAAGGGTGACCTTGGGATCAACCCTCATGGAAGAGAAGGGGAGGAAGAAGGAGGAAGGAGATATCAACCCATGATACAGGCCCAGTGACTGCCTGGTTGTACCCACAGGCAGCTCTGGAGCTAGCATGGCCTGTCAGAGCATGTGTGTTTGAAGAAGGGGAAGTAGCTGAAGCTGATGGGGGTATCTGCCAGGTAGTCATGACTCTAGTTCGACCCCTTTGCACTCTCAGCTGGGCCAAGGTAGTGCTTCACTGGGACAAAACTGACCAGATCCTTCCAGCTCCAACTGAAAGCAGAAGACACCCCAGCAGCCAATGACAGCACCATGGTCAGAGGTTGGATATGTGGGGACATTGAGAGAAGATGGCCCAAGGGAGAGTGTGGATGGAAATGCTACTTTGGAAGCTGCAAAGAAAAATGCACAGGTAGCGACTACCTGTCAGGTGGTAGGGCAACACCCTGACAGTGCCCTTCATGGAGAAAGGCCAAACAGGGATTTCAAGATTGCAAAACCTTAGTCAGCTGGCTGTGGGGACCATGGCTCAGGCCTCCATGGTCCTTTGAGTGGTCTCTTAAACATCACCATAACCTTTAGGGAGGTTCTCAACACTGAGTTAGGGCATGCTCTGGCTTTCTCATGCCAGAGAGGCCTCCAAGCCTTTAGATCAGGGATTGGCAAGCTTTTACTATCAAGGACCAGATAGTGAACATCTGGGACTTTGCAGGCCATACGATCTCTGTTCCAACTACTTCACTCTGCTGTCACAGCATGCAAGCAGCCATAAGCAAGAGGTAGACAAATAAGTGTGGATGTGTTGCAATAAAGCTGTATTTATAAAAACAGGTGGCATGCTAAGTTTGGCCCACAGGTTGTGATTTGCTGACTCTGCTGCAGAACAACAGGCTGGCTTACCTGCTTGCTCCAGGACTGAGTCCTGATGCCAGGCTACACTCAGCCTAAGATCAATCCCCTACCTGGACTGGGGCCAAGCCCTGAGCAGGCCTCACAAGGAACTCAGATGAGGTTCCAGCTTGTGCTCATGACCTTAGATGGAACCATCACTAGTTATGATTGATTAGACTGGGTTAGACCCTGATGCTAGAATGAGTCCTAGATCTTGGCCTCACATTGAGTCCTGGCTCCTACCACAGCTAAACCATGACTTGATTAACCCTAGATCAAACCCTGACCTAGCTCCAGACAATCCTAGTCCCAGACAGCTCTAATCCTGACCTGTGATTAACTCCTGAACCCAGGCTGAATCCTGGTCCCAAACAGAATTCTGATCCCACATTAAGCCCTGGTCCAGCCTCATTTCAAGTCCTGACCTCCATCAGACCCCAGCTAGATTGAGCTCTAGGCCTTGCCTTTGGATTTCGCATCCAGATCCAAGCTTCTCAAATGGGGACCCACACATCCCTTCACTGTATTTGATGTCATTTAGCAAACATGACCTGTCTTCTTGCACTGGGGGTCTGAGTTCACCTTCCTTTTCCTTTGAGGTACTTGGGAAGAAATATTTGAGAAGCATGGTGAGTCCTGGATCCTTCCAGCTCTGTTGTTCTGTGAGAGTGTGCGCTCACAGCCCACTTCTCCAGGAATAAATATAAAAGCCTGGCAGCTGACCAGGGCTCTCTCCTCCACCCTGTGCATTCACTTCTCTTACATGTTTGCCAAGAACAGAAGGAGCTCTGCTGAACACCTCCACCAGGGCAGAAGATCATCTCCCACTCTTATTACAAAGGACACTCCTGTCAGCAGGGAGGCTCCATGTGTCATCCAAGATGGTCTCATCTTATGGGGGCCCCAGATACCTCAATCTCCCAGCAAACACCAACTACCCATCTCCATTAAGCTCAGATGTTCTAGACTGAGCTTCCCAGGAAGCTGACTCTGGGATAGAACTTAGGGTGCAGGGTGTTGACTGAGGGGTGACCTAGGGATCAACCTCATGGAAGGGGGTTGGAAGGAGGAGAAGGGACCAGAGGAGAAATCAACCCATGATGCAGGCCTAGTGACAGCCTGGGTGCATCCATGGGCAGCTCTAGAGCTAGAATGACCTGTCAGAGTTATCCCAGCTTTAGCTGAGATGGCTGGGCCTTTTTATCTGCCATCATCTGCCACCATTTGGCCCAAAATGAGCATGACTTTGGGCAGCTCTACAGCTAAGGCCATTCTGAAAGTGGCTGACAGCCGAGGGTTGTCTGCAGACAGCACTTCTAGCATTTGGGGAAAGAAGTCCTCCACTGATGGATGGTCTGGATAGCACATCTGCCTGTCCACCACCCTGCAGTCTGCTCAACCCAAGGACAGAGTGGTGAGATCCCAAGTTCCCTGCACTAAGGGGATTACCTTCCAGCTGGTATGCAGAGGTATTCAATCACATTTTTAAAAGTATAAAAAGTAAAGTGAGAGACACAGGTAAATAAGTAAGCAAGTTTTTAAGTAAATAAGCTAATTAAATATAGTGACACATGACAAAAAGCAAATAAATAAAACTGAAGGCCATCTGTCCCCAGATGGTGGGGAGATAATGGCATCAGAGAAAGATTCTCTGATGAAGTGACGTTTAAGCTGAAATTTTGATAATAAAAATAATGATCAAAATCTAAATGAGTGTGTTTCCTAGAGAGTTCCTTACATGCCAGAAACTGTTTCAAGTACTTTACACATACTAACTTATTTAATAGTGGTAGAGCCTTGGGCAGTGTCATAACCATGTGATTTATGCTACAACATGGTTGTGAATGTTCCTATTACCAGTCACTGTGTAACTAACAAACCCATAAAGGCTCAAAATAATGACCATAATTATTTTTCTCATGGGCATGTATGGATGTGAGAGTTGGACTGTGAAGAAAGCTGAGCACCGAAGAATTGATGCTTTTGAACTGTGGTGTTGGAGGAGACTCCTTAGAGTCCCTTGGACTGCAAGGAGATCCAACTAGTCCATTCTAAAGGAGATCAGCCCTGGGTGTTCATTGGAAGGACTGATGCTGAAGCTGAAACTCCAGTACTTTGGCCACCTCATGCGAAGAGCTGACTCATTGGAAAAGACTCTGATGCTGGGAGGGATTGGGGGCAGGAGGAGAAGGGGACAACAGAGGATGAGATGGCTGGATGGCATCACTGACTCGATGGACGTGAGTCTGAGTGAACTCCGGGAGTTGGTGATGGACAGGGAGGCCTGGCGTGCTGCGATTCATGGGGTCGCAAAGAGTCAGACACGACTGAGCGACTGAACTGACTGAACTGGTAGAGACAGCCACCTCTGCTCAACCTAATGAAGCTGGGGCTGCTCAAAAACTAGGTCTGGGATCATTTGAAGGCTTGTTTACTCACATTTCTGGTGGTCAGTGCTGGCTGTTGGCTGACCCTAGGCTGCGGATATGGGCTAAAACATGTACCTACTACCTCTCCACATAGCCTGGGCTTCCTCACAACGTGGTGGTTGGGTTTCAAGGGGAGTAGCTCATGAAAGAGTCAGATGGAAGCTGTATTGCCCTTATGACCTAGGATTGGGGGTCAACAGTGTCACTCTGCCACATTCTATTCATCAAAGAAGTTACAAAGTTACTCTTGGTTCAAGGGGAGGAGAATTAGACCCAATTCATGATAAGAAGTGGAAAGATTCTGGAAGAGCTTATAGGGTTGGAAATACTGCTGTAGATATTTTTGGAAATATATAGTCTGCCATACTGTTACCTGCTGCCTGCTTTTTAATTCTGTGGATACTCATGGAATCCCATATTTCCCTATGTCTGGCCTGTTAGCATCCTCTCTAATCTATACATAATTTCGACTCCATCGCCTCTTGCCTAAGTCAACAAGAGTCAGTTTTTGTTTTTATTGGTTGCAACCAAGAACCTTGACTCACACAGGCAGTGAGGTAGAGGTAGAAATAAGCATGATGTGTCCAAGGGACAAAGTGAAAGCCAGTGCACCCAAAGTGTCATGCAGCTCAATACCTTCCTTCTAACATTGGTCAGTGGCCCGATCTTCAGTTCCTGTATAGCAACCAACAAGAGGGGATTCAGAGGCCAGTACCTTGAACCTGACCACGTCAATAGCTTCTCATTTGTGTCATCTTTTCAGTAGGCCTAAGAGGCTGTCCCTCAGAAAGATCCTTGGCATTCTATGTATTGGTCTGGCAGAGTGGGTTATCAGACTCTTTTTTTTTTTTATCTCCCCCAAATTGTTACATGGCCCCTCTGTAGTCAACCCCTTCCCTCCAATTTATGACTCTTTCTTAAATTGAAGCAAAAAAGGCAGAGGGCAATTGTGGTAGTGGTAATGCTCATGTTAGTCAGGGTTCTCTACAGAAACAGAATCAATAGGATATATATATATGATTTGTCAGCCTCCATAGTTGTGTGAGTCAATTCCTTAATCAAATGCATTTCTATGTACCATCAATGACTAATCCAAACTAAAATTTAAAATATATTTATAATCACTAAAAAAAATTAGATGTAAAGTTAACAAAACATATGTATTTATATGCTGAAAACTATAAAATGTTGGTGAAAGAAATCAAAGGAGACCCAAATAAATGGAGAGACATACCATGTTCATAAATTGAAAGCCTCAACATAATTAAAAAGTCAGTTCTACTCAAACTGATATACAGGCTTAGTGCAATTTCTATCAAAATTCCAAGAAGAAAAACTGATAAATTAGACTTCATCAAAAATCAAACATTTGCTCTGCAAAAAGGTTCTGTTAAGAGAATGAAAAGACAAGCTACACATTGGGAGAAAATGTTTGCAAACCACATATCTGACAGAGAACTAGCATTTAGAATATGTAAAGAACGGCATAAAATCTCTCTAAGAAAACCTGAAAATCTATAAACTTTTCCTTGAGTAGGATAGAGATGAAAAACAAGCACATGAAAAGATGTTAATGTTATTAGGCATTCACTTCAGTTCAGTTCAGTCGCTCAGTCGTGTCTGACTCTTTGCGACCCTATGAATCACAGCACGCCAGGCCTCCCTGTCCATCACCAACTCCCGGAGTTCACTTAAACTCATGTCCATCGAGTCGGTGATGCCATCCAGCCATCTCATCCTCTGTCATCCCCTTTTCCTCCTGCCCCCAATCCCTCCCAGCATCAGAGTCTTTTCCAATGAGTCAACTCTTCGCATGAGGTGGCCAAAGTATTGGAGTTCCAGCTTCAGCATCATTCCTTCCAAAGAACACTCAGGACTTATCTCCTTCAGAATGGACTGGTTGGATCTCCTTGCAGTCCAAGGGACTCTCAAGCGTCTTCTCCAACACCACAGTTCAAAAGCACCAATTCTTCAGCACTCAGCTTTCTTCACAGTCCAGCTCTCACATCCATACATGACCACTGGAAAAACCATAGCCTTGACTAGATGGACCTTTGTTGGCAAAGTAATGTCTCTGCTTTTGAATATGCTATCTAGGTTGGTCATAACTTTCCTTCCAAGGAGTATTAGACATTAGGAAATTACAAATTAAAACCACAATGAGATAGCACTACATACCAACAAAATGGCTTTAAAAATAGTGACAATGCCAAATGCTGGCAAGGATACTGAGGAACAAGATAACTCTTTACATTGCTGGGGTAAATGAAATGTTACAGCTACTTTGTAAAATAGTTTGGCAACAAAAAACAAACAAACAAACAAAAAAAACTCCTTTTTTAAAAAACATGCAACTAACATAACCCAACAATTGTACTCTTGGCACTTATTCCAAGAAATGAAAAATGTGATCACATAAAAACCTGTACATAAATATTTATTGCAGCTTGATTTGTAGTAGACCCAAATGGAAAGCAACCTAGATGTCTTTCAGCTGGTGAGTAGTTAAACTGTGGTACATCCATATTGTGGAATACTACTTAACAATAAAAAAGGAACAGATTTGATACATGCAACACCTGGAAGAATCTCCTAGAACCACGCTGAGTGAAAAAAGTCAATTCTAAAATGTTACCTGCTATCTGATCCCATGTACAATCATCCCTCAGTATCTAGAGGGACTGGTTCCAGGACCCACTCAGATGCCAGAATCCAAGGACACTAAAGTCCCTTGTACAAAACGGCACAGTACTGTCAACTGTCTTCATCCAGAGATTTTGCATCCATGAATTCAATCAGTTGCAGAATGTCAGTCCATGGTTGGTGGAATCCATGAAAGTGGAATCCATAGATGCAGAGAGCCAACAGTATGTAACATTCTTGAAGTGACAAAGTCGTAGAAACAGAGAACAGGTTAGTGGTTGCCAGAGGTTAAGGAGATGTTGAAGGTGAAAGAGTGTGGGTATAAAAAGGCATAACAAGGATCCTTGTGATGGGATATTCTCTCTCTTGACTGCTTTGTTAATATCCTGGTTGTGATACCATACAAGATGTTTTGCCAGATGCTACCACTAGGGGAAACCAGGTAAAGAATATGTGGGATCTCTCCATATTGCTTCTTACAGATGCATGTGAATCTATACTTATCTCAAAATAAAAAGTTTAATCTGAAAAATAATTGATTGAGGCTCTTTTTGTTGTCTGGCAATTAGTCTGTCCTTGAGAACGTTCCATGTGTGCCTGAGAAGAATGTGTGTTCTGTTGTTGCTGGGTGTTCTACAGATTTGTTAGGTTAACATAATGATAATAGCTGCTTTGAAGTCTTGTTCTGCTAAGTCTAACATCTGGGTCCCCAAAAAGATTGTGTTATTGACTGCTTTCTTCTCTGTAGGAATCACACTTTCCTGGGTGTGGGCATGTATGTATGTGTGTGTTGCATGTCTTATACTTTCTGTTGAAGATTGGACATTTTATGTATCATTGCAACTCTGAATTCTAATCCCACCAGAAGGGGTGATTGTTAGTAGTGTTTTTTTTTGTGTGTCCTGGATTTGTTTGCCTGGATTAATTCCATGAAATCTATTTCCCTCACACTGTGCGCTGATGTCTTTACTTAGGGTTCTTTTTAATTCTTGCTTTTACTTTTAAGCCTGACTTCCTAGAGGTCACTCTTGGCCAACATATGATTAGTCAGAGGTTGTGCTGAAAGCACCTTGAGCCAGTAAGACACCCATTCTTTGCTGATGGATCTGTGAGTGGTTTAGAGAACGTGTTTAAAGTTCATGCAACTTTCAAGGGGGGGGGGGGTCCACATTTTATGCTCTGTGTTTACAGTACCTCACCTTCAACAAGGAAGGAGCAGCTGGCTGGTGTCCTCTCTGGTCTCTCCGTAGGAGCTCACAGCCTTGAGCATGAGCACAGCCTTTCAGACCACCAGGAATTAAGCAGAGATCTTACAAAGATCCACTCTGGTTGACTCCTACCTAGATCTCCCTTGTTAAATTTCTGGCTGGTTTATCTGTCTGTTGCTTGCCCCAACCATTACAGAGACCTTAGGTTAGCTGTGCTGTTGGCCTTCTCTAATTATTTGCCACTGATGTCACTGCTGATTTTTACAACCACCCTGGCAAGTGGTTCTGTACTCTTCTCCTATAAAGTCTGTCCCTTTCATTAGCCTTCATGGCCTACCATGTCCTCATAGGACTACAGAGGTGGGGGTAGTGGGTAGTGGGAGAACAGCTCATATGCCATGAATTCCCATTGTTCATATCGAGGCTTGGTAGATGTTCTTAAATAAATGTTTCTCAAGTTGTTGTGTCTAACATAACATATCCAAACTGAATCTCTGACCCCTGTCCTTTCCCACTGTTAGTGGAACCTCCTTCTTTCCAGCTTTTCAGGTCAGAAACCTTGGAATTATTCAAAATGTGGCCAAGATCATGGAGTAGGAAGACCCTGAGATTACCTTGTCCTATGAGCACACCAAAATTACAACTATTTATTCTTTATGAGAATGACCTGAAAAATAGCAGAAAAGACTTTCTATAACTGAAGACACAAAGAAGAAACTACAATTAGAAAGGAAGGAGGGGGTGGAGATGCAGTATAGTCAAGACTCACCCACCTGGGTAGGTAACCTCAACAGAAGGATAACCACAATTGGAGAGGTTTCCCCCAAGGAGCAAGGGGTGTGAGGCCCACATCAAGCTCCCTAGTCTGGAGGTCCTGAAGCAGAAAGATGAGCTCCCAGAAGCCTGGATTTGAAGACCAAGGGGGCTTGAGTATGGGAAAGCAAGGGCTGTATGAACCAGAGACTTCATTCAAAATCTTGCCCACAAATCTGAGGCCCAACTCAGAAAGAGTAATATAAGGATCCTGGGTCAGACCCATTTGCTGATCTTGGAAAGCCTCCTGGAGAGGCAGGAGGTAACTGGGACTCCCCTTGGGGAAAGGGATGTTCATGATGACCATTTTTGAGTTTGTTCTACTACAAGGACAGTACTGTTGGCTGGTGCCATTTTGGAGTCCTCCCTATAGGGTCTATCCCTCTAAATGATGAAAGGAAGAAACCTATAAGCATGAATACTCTATCCAGAAAGGCTGTCATTCAGACTTTATAGTTTTACAGACAAGCAAAGCTAAAAGAGTTCAGCAACACTACACCAGCTTCACAAGAAATATTAAAGGGATTTCTCTAAGTAGAAAAGAAAATACCACAATCAGAAAAAATGAAAATTACTAAAGGAAAATCTCATTCGTAAAGGCAAACATACAGTAAAGGTAGTAGATCAACCAATTATAAATTTAGTAGGAAAGTTACAAGACAAAATCAGTGAAACCACCTATATCCACAATAGGTAGTTAAGGGATACACACAAAAAATGATGTAAAATATGATGCCAAAAACACTGACTATGGGGAGGGTAAAAATGCAAGATTGTAAGAATGCATTCAAACTGAAAAGAACATCAACTTAAAATAGTCACATATATGTATGTGTGTGTATATATAGTCATATATATAGTTGTATATGAACCAAAAACCTATAATGGATACACACCAAAAAAAGAAAAGATTCCAAAATAACACTGAAGATAACCATCAAATCACAAATGAAGACAGCAAAAGAAGGAACAAAAAACTTTCAATACAGAAACAACCAAAAGATACTAAACAACATAGCAATAAGAACAGTTGTTGTTCAGTCACTCAGTTGTGTCCGACTCTTTGTGACCACATGGACTGTAGTATGCCAGGTTTCCCTGTCCTCCCCATCTCCCAGAGCTTGCTCAAACTCATGTCCATTGAGTCA
This sequence comes from Bubalus kerabau, assembly GCF_029407905.1. NCBI lineage: Eukaryota > Metazoa > Chordata > Mammalia > Artiodactyla > Bovidae > Bubalus > Bubalus kerabau. The sequence continues at coordinate 53,176,569 of NC_073636.1, read as the reverse complement.
GTGATGCCATCCAACCATTTCATCCTCTGTCATTCCCTTCTCCTCCTGCCTTCAATCTTTCCCACCATCAGGGACTTATCTAACAAGTCAGCTCTTTGCATAAGGTGGCCAAAGCATTGAAGCTTCAGCTTCAGCATCAGTCCTTCCAATGAATATTCAGGGTTGATTTCCTTTAGGATTGACAGGTTTGATCTCCATGCTGTCCAAGAGACTCTCAGGAGTCTTCTCCAACATCACAGTTCAAAAACATCAATTCTTTGGCGCTCAGTCTTCTTTATGGTTCAACTCTCACATTCATACGTGACTACTGGAAAAACCATAGCTTTGACTATACAGACCTTTGTTGGCAAAGTAATGTCTTTGCTTTTTAATACATTGTTTAGGTTAATCATAACTTTTCTTCCAAGGAGCAAGCGTCTTTTAATTTCATGGCTGCAGTCTCCATCTACAGTGATTTTAGAGCCCAAGAAAATAAAAGTCTGTCACTGTTTCCATTGTTCCCGCATCTATTTGCCATGAAGTGTTGGGATAAGGTGCCATGATCTTAGTTTTTTGAATGTTGAGTTTTAACCCAGTTTTTTCACCTCTTTCACTTTCATCAAGAGGCTCTTTGTTCCTCTTCACTTTCTGCCATAAGGGTGGTGTCATCTGCATATCTGAGATTATTAATATAAGAACATACCTGTCAATAATTACATTGTAAGTGGCTATTGTAAACAGTGCTGCAGTAAACATTGAGGTGCATATATCCTTTCAGACCACATTTCTCTGGATATATGCCCAAGAGTGGGATTGCAGGATCATATGATAACTCTATTTTTAGTTTTTTAAGGAACCTCCATACTGTTCTCCACAGTGGCTGTACCAATTTACATTCCCACCGACAGTGTAGGAGGGCTCCCTTCTCTCCACATCTTCTCCAGCATTTATTATCTTTTGATGATATCCATTCTGACTGTGAGGTGATATCTCACTGTAGTTTTGATTTGCATCATTTTCCTGTGCCTGTTGGCCGTCTGTATGTCTTCCTTGGAGAAATGCTGTTTAGGTCTTCTGCCCATTTTTTGTTGGGTTTTTTCTTATGATATTAAACCACATGAGTTGTTTGTAAATTTTGGAGACTAATCCCTTGTCAGTTACATCATTTGCAAATATTTTCTCCCATTCTGTGCATTATCTTTTCATATTGTTTATGGTTGACTTTGCTGCGCAAAAGCCTTTGAGTTTAAGTAGCTCCTATTTATTTTTGTTTTTATTATCATTACTCAGAGAGATGGATTGAAAAAGATATCACTACAATTTTTGTCAGAGAGAAGCAACCTAAATGTCCACCAACAGAAGAATGGATGAAGATGTGGTACATAAATACAATGTAATATTACTCAGCCACAAAAAGGAATGAATTTGAGTCAATTCTATTAAGGTGGATGAACCTAGAGCCTGTTATACAGAGTGAAGTAAGTCAGAAAGGGAAAAACAAATATTGTATACAATGCATATATATGGAATCTAGAAAATTGGTACTGATGAACCTATTTGTAGGGCAGGAATAGAGACACAGAAATAGAGAACAGACTTGTGGTCACAGCAGGGGAAGGAGAGGGTGGAACAAATTGACAGAGTAGCACTGAAACACATACATTACCATAGGTGAAACAGATGATTAGTGGGAAGTTGCTATATAACACAAGGAGCTCAATCTTATCCTCTGTGACAACCTAGAGGGGTGGGGTGGGGTGGGGGTTGCAGGGAGGTTTAAGAGGAGGGTACATATGTATACTTACGGCTGATTCATGCTGTTGTTTGGCAGAAACAAACACGGCATTATAAAGCAATTATCCTCCAATTAAAAATAAATTTTTTTAAAGTCACTTTCCCTGCAGAAATCCTCTAGAGCACAGTAGAACCAGGACAGAAAGCCCTCTCTTCCTGCAATGTTTTCCTGCAAAGTATCCTCCACTGACAAACCTTAACAACTGAAATCAATTGATACGTGGCTGTGACCTTCTTGACAGCCTCTGAAAAACTCACTCCCACCTTAGTGCCTTTGCAGTTGTCGTGCCCTCCATCTGGAATCCTTCTTCTCGATCCTCAATCTTTTCTGCATGACTTGCTCCCTTACATGCAACAGGTTTCTGCTCAAATTGTTCTTTATCAGTAGGGCCTTTTCTAACCAACTTCATTAAATAGCACCATACTCACAGCACTCTGCAACTCAGACCTCATCCTTTTCTCCAAAGCAATTATTTATTTGGCTATTTATTATTTATTATCCTTCTCCACGTTCAAGGATGTTAGCTCATCAAGTACAAAGAATTCTATTAATATTTTGTTCCTTTCAGATTTCCCCTATTAGGTTTTTTTAGGGGCTTAACAAAGACACAGAAATGCATTTGTATGTGAAACTTCCTGAATTTTCACAAACTGAACCCCCTACGTAATCAGCACTCAGATCAAAAAAATAGAACACTACCGAGCACCCTAAAAATTCCCATTGTGCCCCCTTTAAGGGTAAACATTATCCTAGATTGCAGAATCAAAGATTAGTTTTTGTCCTTCATATGAGTGGAATTACACAATATGGATTTTGTTATTGGTCTTTGGTTTCTGTCACTTGACATTTTTATAGAAGATTCATCCATACTTCTGTGTATCTTTCATACTGTGTATCTTTCATACTCCTTGATGTGCAACATTCCAATGTGTGAATATACTACAAGTTTATTTGTGTACTGTCAATGAATCTTTGGGTACTTCCCAGTTTTGGCTGTTATGAATAGAGTCACTATGCGCTTTCCTGCACATGTCTTCTTGTAAGCATATGTCAGAATTTCTTTGGGTGTTTATCTAGGAGCAGATATATCATATTCAGATTTATCAACCAGCTTCCCCAGCCAATACCACAGGGATATTCTCTTTCATTCATATCAAATACATTCCCTGACATGACATATATGAAGCACCCAGCATTGGGCTGGGTTCAATATGAGGATTCTGGAAACAGGCATTTTCTTTCTTAGACTCCATGCAAAGCACTGTACCTGGTTAAAAGTGGGATGAAACAAAGACTCAAAGTAAGTATGGTTCAAAGTAAGCCATATGATGTGTAAGAAGATTTGTCAATATTGTCACTATAGATCTCACTCTATAATGAGATCTACAGTGACAGCAAATCAGTAGAAAAAAAAATTCTAAGGTTATATTCAAAATGAAAAAAACAAGGGAAAAAAACTTCTTACAAAGCTACAATTGAAAGACTCAAGAATAACAATAATAATGGCAAATATTTATTGACCATTTCCTCTATGGCAAGCTTATTGTGTATATTACCTCATCTAATCTTCAGTGATTTAAGTCATGCTACTGTCCATGGAGTCAATGTCAGATATGACTTAATGACTAAACAACAAGAGATAAGGTTCTGTCATACCAAGGCCCACTTCATTTTTGCTGTTTGACTGCTGACAGCTTCAAAGCTCATAAGAAAACTATGGGCACCCTCCCTTGACACCTGTGGGATGTCCAAGCCATACATGCCCTGGCCCTTTTATGGGACCTCACCACAGCATCCCCTACCCCAACAACCACAGTGAAATGGGAGAGTTGCCCCACCCTGCTCTCTCAAAACATTTTCAGACCTGTTCGGGACCCTGCCCTGCCTCCCCAGAAAGCCTCATTATGTCTACAATAAATCGTTTCAAACACTTGTGGTGCACAGATAGATCAGTCTCAGATATCCAAATCAAAGCTGGCGAAGGGCACAATGCTGCCCCCCATGAGACAAGATGACACACTCCCACTTAATAGATGAGGAAAGTGAGCTTGGAAAAGTTACTCATCATTAATTCATTCAACAGCATGTGTTCAGTGCACAAAGTAGGAAACAACATGGACTGATTTCCAGCCCTTGGTAGAGCAAAGGAAGTAGTTTACTGAAAAATAAATGTAAGTTACTTTTTTTTTAATTTAAATTTATTTATTTTAATTGGAGGCTAATTACTTTACAATATTGTATTGGTTTTGCCATACACCAACATGAATCCACCATGGGTATACACATGTTCCCCATCCTGAACCCCTCTCCCACCTCCCTCCCCGTACCATCCCTCTGGGTTATCCCAGTGCACCAGCCCCAAGCATCCTGTATCCTGCATCGAACCTAGACTGGCGATTCATTTCTTATATGATTATACATAAGTTACTTTTAAATATATGAAAATATAACTAGTGCCCCTTTAGCTAAACACATACTAATTAAAACAAGGAGCTGTTTTTAACTTAAACTGAATAAGATGTAACACTGTAACTACACACTGTCAGCACCTGCATACACCACTGTGAGTGGTGTGGGCTGATACCACTGGAGGGATACCTGGTAGGTCTATCAACACTCTAAATGCAGCCCCACTCTCCCTGGGTAACCCTACTTTCAGGAGTTTATACATACAGACATAGCTATAAAGGGGCAGGGCTTGACACTTCCTTCTTTCCTTAAGTGTATTTTATTTCTGTATAGGTCTTTGTAGAAAATTAGAAAATACAGAGTATTAGGGAGAAAAAAAAAAAAAAAAAAAACCACAATCCCAGCATCCATTAATAAGACTGAGCTCACATATCCGCTGCTTCCTTCCTCCTGACAGAGCATGGCTGCCTCCTGGTGGATTTACTTTTTTAAGTACACTCATTATTTTACAATTTTGAATTTTTAAAATGCACTTAATTTTTTAAAGTAGGTAATGAACTCACACTGTTAAATATTTTAAGTTCTAAGTGGTATAGAGTGGAAACTCTCCTATCCATTTCTATTTCCCTTGAACTAGGTTTCTTTTCCCACAGGCAACTGAACTGGTTTATATAGATGTAGACATATAGAAACAGATAGGGGCTCCTCTGGTGGCTCAGATGGTAAAGAATTTGCCTGCAACAGAGGAGACCTAGGTTCAATCCCTGGGTCGAGAAGATCCCCTGCAGAAGGGAAGGCAACCCGCTCCAGTATTCTTGCCTTGAGAATTCCATGGACAGAGGAGCCTGGCAGGCTACAGTCCACGGGGTCTCAAAGAGTTAGACACAACTGAGGAACTAACACTTTCATACAGATACAACTACAGATGTGGTATATATATTATACATATATATCATATGCATGTACATATAAAGGAATACTATTCAGACATAGAAAAAGAAATTTTTGCCATTTGCAACAAAATGAATGGATTTGGAGGTCACTATGCTAAGTGAGAAACCTATATGCAGGTCAAGAAGCAACAGTTAGAACTGGACATGGAGCAACAGACTGGTTCCAAATAGGAAAAGGAGTACGTCAAGGCTGTATATTATCACCCTGCTTATTTAATTTATATGCAGAGTACATCATGAGAAACGCTGGGCTGGAAGAAGCACAAGCTGGAATCAAGATTGCCAGGAGAAATATCAATAACCTCAGATATGCAGATGACACCACCCTTATGGCAGAAAGTGAAGAGGAACTCAAAAGCCTCTTGATGAAAGTGAAAGAGGAGAGTGAAAAAGTTGGTTTAAAGCTCAACATTCAGAAAACTAAGATCATGGCACCTGGTTCCATCACTTCATGGGAAATAGATGGAGAAACAGTGGAAACAGTGTCAGACTTTATTTTGGGGGGCTCCAAAATCACTGCAGTTGGTGATTGCAGCCATGAAATTAAAAGACACTTACTCCTTGGAAGGAAAGTTATGACCAACCTAGATAGCATATTGAAAAGCAGAGACATTACTTTGCCAACAAAGGTCTGTCTAGTCAAGGCTATGGTTTTTCCAGTGGTCATGTATGGATGTGAGTTGGCCCGTGAAGAAAGCTGAGTGCTGAAGAATTGCTGGTTTTGAACTGTGGTGTTGGAGAAGACTCTTGAGAGTCCCTTGGACTGCAAGGAGATCCAACCAGTCCCTCCTAAAGGAGATCAGTCCTGGGTGTTCTTTGGAAGGACTGATGCTAAAGCTGAAACTCCAGTACTTTGGCCACCTCATGCAAAGAGTTGACTCATTGGAAAAGACTCTGATGCTAGGAGGAATTGGGGGCAGGAAGAGAAGGGGACGACAGAGGATGAGATGGCTGGATGGCATCACCGACTGGATGGACATGAGTTTGAGTGAACTCCGGGAGTTGGTGATGGACAAGGAGGCCTGGCGTGCTGCAATTCATGGGGTCGCAAAGAGTCAGACACGACTGAGCAACTGAACTGATGCTAAGTGAAATAAATCAGATAAAGACAAATACTGTATGATATCATTTGTGTGTGGAATCTAAAAAAATCCAAAAAACTAGTAAACATAACAAAAAGAAACAGACTCACTCTCTCACAGAGAGCAAATTCATGGTTACCAACACATAGAGGAAAGAGGTGAGGGCAATAAAGGGGTGACAATTTAAGAGGTACATAAGACTGTTAGTTTTCATTCCAATCCCAAAGAAGGGCAATACCAAAGAATGTTCAAACTACTGTACAATTGCACACATTTCACATGCTAGAAAGTAATGTTCAAAATGCTTCAAGCTAGTCTTCAACAGTATGTGAACAGAGAACTTCCAGATGTACAAGCTGGATTTACAAAAAGGCAGAGGAACCAGAGATCAAATTGCCAACATTCACTGGATCATAGAAAAAGTGAGACAATTCCAGAGAAACATCTACTTCTGGTTCATTGACTACACTAAAGCCTTTGACTGTGTGGATTACAACAAATTGTGGGAAATTCTTAAAGAGATGGGAATACCATACCACCTTACCTGTCTTCTGAGAAACCTGTATGGAGGACAAGGAGCAAGTTAGAATCAGACATGGGACAATGGGCTGGTTCAAAATTGGGAAAGGAATACATCAAGGCTCTATTGTCACCCTGCTTATTTAACTTCTATGCAGAGTATATCATGTGAAATGATAGGCTGGAAGAAGCACAAGCTGGAACCAAGATTCCTGGGAGAAATATCAACAACCTCAGATATGCAGATGGCACCACCCTAATGGCAGAAAGTGAAGAGGAACTAAAGAGCCTCCTGATGAGTGTGAGAGTAAAGTGAAAAAGCTGGCTTTGAAATTCACCATTCAAAAAACAAAGATGATGGCATCCAATTCCATCACTTCATAGCAAATAGATGGGGAAAATGGAAACAGTGGCAGATTTTCTTGGGCTCCAAAATCACTTCGGATGGTGACTGCAGTCATAAAATTAAAATATGAATATTTTAAAGAAAGCTATTTGGAAGAAAATCTATGACAAACCTAGACAGTATATTAAAAAGTAGACATCATTTTGCCAACAAAGGTACATATAGTCAAAGCTATGGTTTCTCCAGTAGTCATGTATGGATGTGAGAGTTGGACCATAAAGAAAGCTGAGTGCCAAAGAATTGATGCTTTCGAACTGTGGTGCTGGCGAAGACTCTTAAGAGTCCCTTGGACAGCAAGGAGATCAAACCAGTCAGTCCTAAAGGAAGTCAACCCTGAATATTCATTGGAAGGACTGATGCTGAAGCCGATACTCCAATATTTTGGCCATCTGATGTGAAGAGCCAACTCATTGGAAAAGACCCTGATGCTGGGAAGGATTGAGGGCAAGAGGGGAAGAGGGTGAGAGAGGATGAGATGATTGGATGACATCACCAACTCAACGGATATGAGTTTAAGCAAACTCTAGGAGATAGTGAAGGAAGGGAAGCCTGGCGTGCTACAGTTCATGGGATCACAAAGAGTTGGACATGACTTAGTGACTGAACAACAATTACAACAACAAATATCTCAATTAAAAAAAAAAGAACACACAAACTAAAAACAAAAAGGAGCCATATATGCCCTGCTGGGTCTAGTTTTGAGGGAAGAGATAAACAGGCCCCTGCACTAGACAGATGGAGAAGGCAATGGCACCCCACTCCAGTACTCTTGCCTGGAAAATCCCATGGATGGGGGACCCTGGTAGGCTGCAGTCCATGGGGTCGCTAAGAGTCGGACAGGACTGAGCGACTTCCCTTTCACTTTTCACTTTCATGCATTGGAGAAGGAAATGGTAACCCACTCCAGTGTTCTTGCCTGGAGAATCCCAGGGACAGGGGAGCCTGGTGGGCTGCCGTCTCTGGGGTCGCACAGAGTCAGACACAACTGAAGCGACTTAGCAGCAGCAGCAGCAGCACTAGACAGACGGTGCTTGTTAAGTGGAGTAAATTTGGAGCTTTGTTCTCACCCAGACATTCCAAGGACAAAGCTAGTGGCAGAAGCTGAGCTCTGCTAAAGTGGAGATAAGATGACCACTCCTGAGGTCAAGTGAAACTTCCCTGTCTGCACATGCAGAGGAAGGCTCCTTGGGGGTCAGAAAGGGAAGAAAGGCTACCCTGGTGGCTCAATGGTAAAGAATACACCTGCCAGTGCAGGAGACACAAGTCAATCCCAGATCGAGGATGATCCCACATGCCACAGAGCAACTGGGCCTGTGCACTCAACTATTGAGCCTGTGCTCTGTCTAGGAACCACACCTCCGAGCTCACACATCCTAGAGCCTGTGCTCTGCAACAAGAGAAACCACCACAATGAGAAGCCTGTGTACTGCAACTGGAGAGTAGCCCCTGCTCATGCAACCAGAGAAAAGTCTGGCAGCAATGAAGACCCAGGACAGCCAAAAAGAAAAAGAAAAAAGAAAGAAACACCAGGACAAGTAGAGGGAGGATCAAGGAGGGAAAGACAGTGAAAAAAAAAAAGCTTAAAAAAGTGGGGGGGGTTGGGGGAGGGAGCAACACCTCCCCATAATAAGTGTAGACATGTACCCACAAGCCTCTGTGGTGGAATCTTAGAAAAATGTTGCATAGGCATCTGGGGGAGAGTCCAAGGACTAGTTAGGAGTGAAGAAAGAAACAAGATAATTGGCCAAATGTAAACAAAGACACTGAAGGACTGTCCTATATGAGTGATTTCAATCACCTCTTTGTGTGGATCACAGCAAAATGTGGAAAATTCTTAAAAGAGATGGGAATACCAGACCACCTTATCTGTCTCCTGAGAAAGCTGTATGCAGGTCAAGAAGCAACAGTTAGAACCAGACATGGAACAACAGATTGGATCCAAATAGGGAAAGGAGTACGTCAAGGCTGTATTGTCATCCTGCTTATTTAATGTCTATGCAGAGTACATCATGCAAAATGCCAGGCTGGATGAATCACAAGCTGGAATCAAGAGTGCTGGGAAAATATCAATAACCTCAGATATGCAGATGACACCCCCTTATGGCAGAAAGTGAAAAGGAACTAAACAGCCTGTTGATGAAGATGAAAGAGTGAAAAAGCCGGCTTAAAACTCAACATTCAAAAAATGAAGATCATGGCATCTGATCCCATCACTTCATGGCAATTAGATGGGGAAACAATGGAAACAGTGATAGACTTTATTTTCTTGGGCTCCAAAATCACTGCAGATGGTGACTGCAGCCATGAAATTAAAAATGCTCCTTGGAAGAAAAGCTATGACAAACCTAGACAGTGTATTAAGCAGCAGAGACATTACTTTGCCAACAAAGGTCTGTATAGTCAAAGCTATTGTTTTTCCAGTAGTCATGTATGGATGACTTGAACCATAGAGAGTTGAACCATAAAGGCTGAGTGCCAAAGAATTGATGCTTTTGAACTGTGGTGTTGGAGAAGACTCTTGAGAGTCCCTTGGATAGCAAGATCAAACCAGTCAATCCTAAAGGAAATCAACCCTGAATATTCATTGGAAAGACTGATGCTGAAGTTGAAGCTCCAATGTTTTGGCCACCTGATATGAAGAGCTGACTCATTAGAAAAGACCCTGATGCTGGGAAAGATTGAAGGCAGAAGGGAACAACAAAGGACGAGATGGTTAAATGGCATCACTGACTCAATGGACATGAGTTTGAGCAACCTCCAGGAGATGAAGCTGGTGTGCTGCAGTCCATGGGGTTACAGAGTTGGACATGACTGATCGACTGAACAACAAATCACCTCTAAACTGTGTCCTGCCTCAGTAGAGGGTGCCCATACTCTTTCTCTCTAGCTGTGTATCTCTGGCTTGCTTCAGTGTTTTTTGATTGTTTTTTGTGTTTTTTTTTTTTTGCAGTATCTTTAACGCCATACAGTATACATAACTTTTTTAAAAATTTTTACAATGCTGTGTTGGTTTCTGCCATACAACTCAAATCAGCCATAATTATACACACAACCCTTCCCTTCTCTCCCTCCACCCCATCCCTCCAGGTCATCACAGAGCACCCGAATGGGCTCCCTGCACTACACAGCAACTTCTCACTAGCTATCCATCTTACACCTGATAGTATACATATATATGCTGATGCTGCTTTCTCTATTTGTCCCCCTTTCCCTCCCCCACTGCATCCACAAGTCCATTCTCTACACCTGCATCTCCATTCCTTCCTTGCAAATAGCTTCATCAATATCATTTTTCTAGATTCTGTATGTGTTAATACATTATTTTTCTGACTTACTTCACTCTGTGTAACATGCTCTAGATTCGTTCACCTGTCTTAAATAAACAAACTGTTTCGCTGTTGTGCTCTCCCACATCTCATGCTGTCTCAAATAATAAACTTCACACCTGTTTTCAGTTTCTGCCTCTTTGAAACATTCTTTCAAAAGGGTAAGAGGGAAACTTTGCTTCTAACCTCTAGCCCCTGGTGGTCTAGTAGCTAGGATTCCTGGTTTTCATCCAGGCTGCCTGGGTGTGTGCTAAGTCACTTCAGTCATGTCCGATTCTTTGCAACCCTATGGACTGTAGCCTACCAGGCTCCTCTGTCCATGGGATTCTCCAAGCAAGAATACTGGAGTGGGTTGCCATGCCCTTCTCCAGGGGATTGAACCCACATCTCTTTATGTCTCCTGCATTGGCAGATGGGTTCTTCACCACTAGTGCCACCTGGGAAGCCCCTTCATCCAAGCTACCCATGTTCAATTCCTGGGCAGGGAAGTAAGATCCCTCTTCAGGGCTGCTCACTGTTGTCTCTCTGAGATCAATTTCTTTTACTTAGAAGAATATTCTCAAGGTTCATCCAAATAGTAGCAGTATCAATATTTCATTCCTTTTATGGCTGAGTAATATTCCACTGAATGTACAGCCCACAATTTACCTATCAATTAATCCACTGATGGGACAGTTGGGCTGTTCCCACCTTTTGCCTGTTATGAATTCTACTACAAACATTCCTATACAAGTTTCTGTGTAGACATATATTTTCATTTCTCTTGGATACATACTTAAGAGTAGAATCATATGGTAATTCTGTTTAGCTTTTTGAGGAACAGCCAAATCATTTTACATAGTCACTGCAACATTTTACATTCTTACCAGTAATGCAGTATTTCTCCAGATCCTTGCCAGCTTTTTTCCCCCATTAAAGTCATCCTAGTGGGTTGAAGTGATATCTCATTGTGGGTTTGATTTGAATTTCTTTAATGACCAATGATGAAGTTTTTCATGTGTTGTCCATTTGTATATCTTCTTTGAAGAAATGTGTATTCCTTTGTTGACTTTTTAATTGGGCTGTTTATCTATAGTTTTGAAAGTTCTTTATATACAATTAGTAGTCTGGATTTTAAACACAAATCAGATATATGCTTTGCAAATATTTTCTTCCATTCTGTAAGCTACATTTTCACATTTCTGATAATGTTCTTTGATGCAATTTCTAAATTTGATGAAATCCATTTTTTTGTTTTTTCCTTGAGCTTTTAGTGTCAAATATAAGAATGCAACCCAAGGTCATGAAGACTTGTTTTCTTCTGGCAATTTAGTTTTCATTCTTATAAACTGTTAATCCATTTTGAGTTAATGAGTGGTATATGAAGTGAGGCAGGTGACCAACTTCATTCTTTTCTATGTAGTTTTCCGATTGTCTTAGCACCACTTGTCCAACAGACTATCCTTTTCCCAGTGAACGGTGTTGACACTTTCATGGTCAAATATGCAACGGCTTATTTCTGGTTTCTCAATTCTATTCCACTGGTCTGTATCTATCCTTATGCCAGTACCATAGTTTTGATTAGTCAAGCTTTGTAGTTAAGTTTTGAAATTAAGAAGTGAGATATCAAGATTGTTCTTGCTATTCAGTGTCCCTTGCAGCTTCATAGAATTTGAGGATGAGCTTCATTTCTGCAAAAAGATCTCTTGGAATTTTGTTAGATTGCATCTAATCTATATTTCTTTGGGAAATACAGCCATTTTAATACTGTCTTTCAATTCATGAATATGGTAGGTATTTCCATTTTTTCTTTCAGGATGTTCTTAATTTTCAGCATACAAATCTTCCACAACCTTGGTTAAATTGATTCTTAAGTATATTATTCTCTTGGATGCTGTTGTAAATGGACTTTACCTTTTTTCAGATTATAGATAGTATACAGAAATACAACTTATGTGCACTCTCATAACTTGCAATTTTGCTGAATTCAATTACCACATCTAGGAGCTTTCTTATGTATTCTTTGTGATTTTCCACATACAGAATTGTATCTATACAATCTTCCTTTCCAATTTGGCTTTTTCTTCCTTAATTACTCTGGGTAGACCTTCCAGTATAATTTTAAATAGCAGTGGTTGAAGTGGGGACACTTATTTTGATCTTAAGGGTAAAGTTTTCAACCTTTCATTATGTTAGCTGTGGGCTTTTTTTTTTTCATTAAAAAAAAAAGAAAAAAGCACACCCGTATCATGTTTATAAATTTCCCTTCTATTCCTAATGTGTTAGAATTTTATCCAATGTCTTCTTACTGAGATGACCATACAGCTTTTTCCTTGTCCTATTAACTTGCTACATTTGACTGTTTTTATACTGAACCAATTTTATTTCCCTGGACAAACACCTTCATTCTACAACAGTAGTCTCTCCTTTTCCACTAAGTTCTTTTACATTTAGGATGGTCCTCCATCCCATGCAGTAATAGTATTCACTTTATTTCTGTAGCCTTTTTAAGCTTGATGTACTAATAGGGTACTGTTTAGTGACCTATCAAACAGACTTTGGGTGGAAGAAATTGATATCCCACAATTCAAAAATCAGATTATATACCTGCATATAACCCCAGGAGAAAGTTATACCAAAATTGTTCCTCTTCCAATAGGATTATTTCCATTTTTATTACTTGCTTCATACTTTTTTTATTTTGGCTGTGATGGGTCTTCTTGGCAGTGCACAGGCTTCTCTTGTGGCATGCTGGCTCTAGAGTGTGCAGGCTCAATAGTTGAGGCACATGGGCTTAGTTGCTCCAAGGCCTATGGGATTTTAGTTCTCCAACCAGGAATTGTCCCCTGCTTTGGAAGGTGGATTCTTAGCCACTGGATCAGGAATGTCTCAGTATTTGCTTCATAGTTTATTGCAGAAAAATGATAAAGCACTGCTCAACCGCCACAGACACTGACATCGTGAACAATGTAGGGGAGGTCTGCACCACCTCGAAAGCTGAATACAACCAGTGGTTCAATCACTGGTTTGCCAGTAATTTCCTTAAGGGGGATGGCTCCAGGGACCCATGCACTGGCCTCTTCAAGTGCTACCAGCAGTGTGTTTAGAAAGCAATGAAGGAGATTCCTATTGAAGGACTGGAGTTCTTAGGCCATGGCAAAGAAAAACCTCAAAGTGCTTCTTGATCTTGACAGTAACTTTGAAAATGGACTCTCAAATCAGGAAATTGAGGACCCTCAATCATATCAAAGACATGAAGATAGCCATCAATTTGACAAATTTAGGAAGAAGTTTCCTTTCCTTCTTGCTTTTTTCTTACTTGTAAAAGATGATGAACCATCACTCTTTGCTTCTAGCTAGTTCTGGCAACTCAGTAGGAACTTTATGTGCTAAATAATGGTATTATTTGGGATTATGGTTGCAATACTTGGTCTGGGATCAGTTTTAGATATCTCATGTATATAAATGCCATTAGGTTTGTCAGGACGACCAAGGATTCCTGACCTTTTGAGTTATGCTTCAAAGGACATTCCATTACATGCACCAAACTAGGGTGATCGTCCGTAGAAGCAACTGGTTAGGATCTCTCTTTTCTCTCAGGGAGTGAATGCTCTGGAAAGGATTCCCAGTGTAACAGTTCCAAGCAATGCTTGAGTAGTTTTGTTTTTAAATAGTAAATTAATTGTTAACATTGCTGGTGGACTGCGTTAGCCAAGAGGAAGACAGCTTTTAACAGTTCCCTTCGTTAACAAGAGGTGTCAGATCTCACATTAAGATGTGAAAACTTCCAGAACGGTGTGGGGAACACTATTTCAGAGCTCATGGAGTAGTTTAGGAATTAAGATCTTTAGAGAGGCTATGGAGGAAGATCCTAAATTGTAAAGACTTGTTGCCAACTTTCAACTTTAAGATGGAATTGTAAATTTAGTTTCTAAAGAAAATAAAGTGCTGCTTAAGAAGTTATCTTGATTAGTGCCTTCCAAAGAGGATATACCAATTCACAATCCTCACCAATACAGTATTAAAGTTAACAAGATGATTTTTGCCAGTATAACAGGTGAAAATGTCTGCTTAAAGTCCAATTTTGTAATTCTCTTGAATGAGACTGTGCATCCCTGCAAATGAATACAGTATTTTACAAGGGAAATAGCTAAGGATTAGGGCTAGTTTTTCCAAGGCAACCCTTCTTGATTCTTATCAAGCACCCAATACATCAACAGTTTTTCTGAAAATAAACAAACATACTAGGTGCATTTGTAATATTCTCTTAAAGAGTTTATTATAAACTAGTGTCACGGGCCACAAGGAAGTAAAAGGACTATGTACAGCCTTACGGCAAACAGGCAGGGAGCTGAGGAGGGCCAAGATGAGCCTAGGGCCTTGGTGGGCGCATTCCCGGGGGAGGGGGCCCTGTAAGGGAAACCAGACAATCCGGTGAGACTCCTCGAACAACGGCTTAACAAACAAACAGGTGTGGTAACGTGGCCCTGGAGAATCGGGCCCAAGCCTCTGTGGAGCTACTTCCATAACTCTGTGGCCAAGGTCAAAGAAGGCCTGAAGTAAGAGTAAGAAGTTTAGTCAGTGCCTGATCTGCAACTCAAATCCCCACCCTACCCCAGCCTCCCACACCCGGCAGTTACCAAATGATCAGAGGGGTACTTCTCTGGGGCCATGGGCTCCTAAGCTTATAAAGCTCAGTAATGGAAAACTATAAATACAGTGATCAGCCAGTTTGGCCACGGGTTAACTTATAGGCCACTATGGCTTCACGAAAAGAACACTGGCCTGGACACTGAGCTCTCTATGGGCCTGTTTCTCACCTATAAAACAAAAGAACTGATCTGCATCAGCATTTCTCAAACTGGAGTTAAACAGATAATCCATAATAAATAATACAGCAAAGCCTAGAGTCCCTCCTTAATTAATAGCCATTCCCAAACCAAAGGGCCTAAGACCTTTCTTGGTCATGCAACAAAATGCACTATTTTACAGTGACCAGAGAATACTGCCTTAGATACTGGAAGTACTGTGTACAGGGAGGTTCTCACTATTCTAAGAGGGAGGTAAGGTCCATTTAAGAAATGCTTGTTCCCTCTTTCCTTTCTGAACAAAGCTGTCCTCTAAGTGTTCACTTCCCTAAACTTAAGGCATAAAAGCCAAGAAGGTATGATCAAAATCCAACCTTCTCTCCAATTCCCAACCCAATACGGCTCTAGGGAATCAATGCCGCTGCTACAGGCACTTACCTCGCATCCCTGGGGGAGGAGGCCGCATGCCCGGTGGCGGCATGCCCATAGGAGTTCCTCGTCCAGGTGGGATCCCCATTGGGGGACCCATGGGAGGCCTCATACCAGGAGGTGGGCCCATCATGCCTACAAGAGAAAAATCCCAAGAATACAGCTCAAGTGTCCATCATAGCAGGAAAAGTACAAAAGGTAGCAGGAAACGTACAAAACTGTTCACCACATTCTAAGACAGAGGGACCATTCCACCCTTCCAGTCCATCCTAGCACTAGGACTTGAGCCAGAGATAGAGCTCTTGTCTGGCTAGTTCCAAAGTCAGTCAACCAAGCTGGATTTCAGAGTAATCCTGCTTAATTACACAAACTCGTCATTAGTTTCAGTCAAGGTTATGTCTCATCATAAATCCAGCTAAGGCATCTTCTATCAATTAACAATGGACTCCTCCTGGGCTCCTCACCTGGAGGGGGTGCCCCTCGGCCCATGGGTGGTGGAGGACCTGCACGGCCAGGTGGGTACTGGGTTGGGGCCCCTGCAATACTGGCTGTGGCCGCAGCTGCAGCTGCTGCAACAGTACCTCTTCCTTGTGGGGTCATCACCTAGGAAGACACAGGAAAGAAGTTAGGCAGAACAGTACAGTGCAATGCAGTGCCCCTCTCTCCTCTCCAGCTCGGTAAAGAAACAGCAGACACCAAATCTGCTGAGCTACAACTCAAAGCATCAGACTTCCTATCAAAACCTATTATGCCAGAAGAGATCAAGTGTGATCTTAAGTTCAATTCCTGTTTTCCAGGCCTAAGTTAAGGATGCCCAATCCAAATTAGATAAGGCATTTGCATGCTCAAACAGGACTGACAATAGGTTGTAAAAGCTATAGTACAGCTGATCCTTGAACATGGTTTTAATCTGCCAGGGTCCACTTATACGCATTCTTCTCCCTAAATACATACTATGGTATTGTGTACAATCTTGGCTTGAATCCATGGACATAATGAGCCAACTGTAAAGTTATAAGTGAAAACTGCAGTTTTCACCTGCAGAGTTGGCATTCCTAACGCCCATATTGTGCAAGGGTCAAGATTTCAAATGTTGTCATGGAAATACTTTAATACAGTTGGTCAAAAACTTTTCATGCATCTCTTACAGCATCAACATAATGCATAATAGCAAGCTTTCCTTTTTGCTTGACTCTCTAACTGTGTATGAAGCACACTGAAATACTGATAGCTTGACAATCACAGCCTAGTTGGTCATTCTGGACTCAGATCTTCACTCTATCCTTTATTTTAATTACAGAAGCTGGTGCCCCTTCCTCCAACTCCTCACCTGTTGGGATGGACCACCAACCCCACGGACTGGCCCAGCAAGTCCTGCAGGAGCCTGAGGCATAGGAACCCCAGCTGGGATTCCTCTACCAGCAGCTCTGCCAATCCCTGGGCCCCCAGCAGCTCCAGCAAGTGGCACTCGGGCAATGCCAGTCTGAAAAATAAATATATATGTTAATATGCTTGTGGCCTAGAGAATAAGAAGTACACGTTGGAATATCGCTGCCAAGAGAACCCCTCAGATTTACCAGGCATCAAAACACCTTCTTATAAACACTATCCATTCCTGTTAACACCACTCCTCCTCCATCCAAGATTATATGCCTAGCTGGCTAAAAGAACTTAAGAGTTTTAAGTCAAGAGAAACACACACAACTCAACCAATATGCATTCCTATGAAAATTAAATAAACAAACAGCCAAGCCTCCACCCAAAAGGGTGTCTATGTTAGATCAGAGTTTTGACCTGACAAAGAGATGAGGTCTAGTCCCAGCTCTGATTCTCACTTGGTGGGTGATAGTGGGGATAGTGGGCAAGCAATCCCACCATTCTAGTACTGCTTCCTCATATGCCAATGAAGAGGTTTTAACAAAACTGGTTGTGGTCCTGAAGGTTTACAATTGGCTACATTAGAGTAGCAAATTCTACTGGAAATAGATAACAAAGCTATGAATAGGTCCACAGGCCTTGAATCAGAAACATGGTAACATCCTTTGTATATAAGAGTCTAAACAGAAGGAAAGAACTAGGATAAACTACTCTGCACTCACTTGAAAGTATCTTTAAGTCATTAACATGACTTTTGAATACAGCAACTGGAAAAATGTTTACAATGTTAAGTTAAAAAGCAGACTGATACATACCTATTACAAGTTAAAAAAAAAAAAAAAAACAAAAAAAACCCCAACATATATATATGGACAAAAATTAAAACAAGGTAACAAGATTATTCCTTTAACAAACAGTATCTTAAAACAAAAAAGGGAAAACAAATTTGGTTAGATTCTCTAAAGCCTCTTCTATTTCTAAAGGGAGGCTGATGTTAATGAACCAATACTGCTTGGAATCAAATGACAGATTCACCACTTTCCAGCTGTGCCACCGTGTGCAAGTTACTAAATTTCAATTTGCGTCATCTATAAAGTGGGAATAATCTATCTCAAAAGACTGTTACATGGATTAACTACTGAAGGGCTTGGCAAACAGCAGATGCTTAATTAAATATTAACTATTATTCTACAACTATACAAAAAATATACATGTATTCTATTGTTTGGAGTTACAATTTTTTATGGTCCAACTTCCATGCATTGGGGAAGGAAATGGCAACCCACTCCAGTGTTCTTGCCTGGAGAATCCCAGGGACGGGGGAGCCTGGTGGGCTGCCGTCTATGGGGTTGCACAGAGTCAGACACAACTGAAGTGACTTAGCAGCAGCAGCAGACTGTCATCACATTAAGAACTGACCCAGGACACCTTAAGTGCCTCTTCTATTGACTATGTACATCAACTAAGGAAAAGAGGACTTTAAAGTTACAAACCCTCAAATCCTAGTTCCTTACTTCTGACTTGCCAAGTAACCTCTTTAAGATTCTGGTTTATTATCTGTATAAGGGAAACAGAAACCAGAAGATACCTGTGAGTACTGCAATGCAACAGAGAATCCCACACGGGGCCCAGCCCAGCGTGGTACCTCCCTTGCACAAGGTTCCTGGCCTTGCACTGGCTCTCAGTTCCGACTTACATCTTTTGGAGGTGGTCCCTCTACTGTCATTGATACCAGGTTCTCTCCTCGAAGTAGCACGAGACCAAGGACTCGCTTCTCTTCTCTCTCTGCTTGTTTTGAGTTCTTTGGTCTAAAGACAGGTTTAGGAGAAGAAACAAAACAAAACAAAAAAGCATTAGAAAAAGGGTAAAGTTCATGTTCACCTACCTAGGGGCCCTCCAAGACTTGTTTTACACTAAATCTACTGACAGGCTAAACTTGTAACCTCCCCCCATCAGATGGTTGTGTCCCATGCCAAGAGAATGCACAGACCAAGAGACAGGACAAGAGTCAAGAAAGCCCAGCCCTGGCTCACTCACAAAGCCACTGGGAAAGCCTTTCCTCAGTCAACTCTTTGTTGCCATTACCCTTTTTCTTCCTTCAGCTTAAGGCCTTAACAATGTCAGGAAGGCAGTCGAAACAATTCCTCAAGTCAACTGAATCCCATTCACTCTACTTACATGCAGTATCCTTCTAGTATTAATTCAACCCCACAGAACTATAACTCTGTCTCTCACCTCCCATTAGAAATAGAAGCCATAAAGGAAAAGGTTGAGATTAGCTACATAGAAACTACACTGCTATCCTCAAAGAACAAAAACAAATCTCCAAATATCCACAAGCAGAAAAGGATGAGCAAAATATAAACAAGATAAGACTGGGAAAAAGTAATTGCAACAAGATAGGGAAAGGAAAGTCAAAGCCAATATCCTAAAATTAAAGGAAATACAAAATACCTTGATTTTTAAAAATTACTTAAAGGTTTCATTTTAATGATTTTTATATAAATTTTCTGTGGGTGGTCATTTTTTCCTCTTCTTTGAAACTTATCTATAGTTCTTATTTTTTAAAAAAAGCATGTACTGCCCTTTCACAATTTAAAAAAAAATCCTTTCTGGGTACCTTAAGTTTTTTCTCATATACTTCTATGTACTTTTAAAAAATATTTTCTAATGGGCACATTTTCATTACCAGAATAAAGTTAGTCTCATTTAAAAATGTTGGCCACTCTCTAACGTGCCCCTGGCACTCAGCCATCACTACCATTTTCTGTCCTATACTTCTTGACCTCATGCCACAAAGAAAACAAAAGTCCCAAAGAGAATCAAAGGGAATTAACAGCCACTGGCAACACACTATGGACACTCCAGTGGCAAAAGAGAACTGGATGGTCAAGGAAATTACATAACTTCTTTGGGCCTCAAGATGCCTTGACTGTAAAACAGAATGAAGCACTAGACCACATCTTTTACTAGGCTAGAAGCTTAAGATCTGTGAGTCCTAAGACAGGGGAATTATCTAACAAATTATGGGATTGTATTCTCCAATTGTTTCTATAAATGACAACAAAAATCACTGGCCCCAAACCCACAAGGGGAGTTGAGCACTTACCCTGAAGAGGGTCAGAGGCTTCTTAAAGCAGTTTCAGACCAGGCTGCACTGTGAGAGCCCTTTAGGCTACAGCTTTACAAATAGGCAATGAGGCCAGAAAATCAAGCTCTCCCCCCTTACACACCTGTGGGGAGAACATGAGAGCCCTTTACCCCAGTACCCAGGGGCACACAAAATCAGAGAAATAAAAAGCCTGGCAGCCCTCCTTACAACTTGTACTCTGCTAGAAGTAAAGAGCAAGACTAAGGACAGAGATTTAAGAAACTCTCCATTTTTAATCTGCCCTGTAAAACAGGAGAGCAAACTGAGAGGAACCAGCCAGCTAGTCACCACCTATCACTTGCCCCACCCACCCAATCCACTCCCCATCCACTCAACCCCTCCCCCAACAGCCCACTCCTTACTTGATCTTCCTGAACTCATCACAGTCACAGAGGATCAAATTCATATGCTTGTCAAACGCTTTAAAGGTGCCAATGAAGATACGGCCATCTTGCAGGATACACCTCATCCTGTAGTCAATGTGCTGCAGCATCTTGCTGCTCTTGCCCACAGTCTGCAAGGAGAAATCAGCAGGAATGAGACTCAGCTCTTTTGGACCCACAAAACTGTTGTCCTTCCTTAAAACTTCTGCTGCAGCCTTCTTTTATGTTTGTTTTTCTAAGTATTCTATCTTTCAACCACAGCCATTTCCTAGGAATTCTCTCACCTGTTTTCAAACCTGACCTGTTAGTCTCCCTTTCCGTAAAATCATCTTTTTATATAACAATTGCCTTTGTCTATGTTGTATATCTTTGTCTATGCTGTAGTCATGTATGGATGTGAGAGTTGGACTATAAAGAAAGCTGAGCGCCGAAGAATTGATGCTTTTGTACTGTGGTGTCAGAAAAGACTCGAGAGTCCCTTGGACAGCAAGATCCAACCAGTCCATCCTAAAGGAAATCAGTCCTGAATATTCATTGGAAGGACTGATGCTGAAGCTGAAACTCCAATACTTTGGCCACCTGATGTGAAGAACTGACTCATCTGAAAAGACCCTGATGCTGGGAAAGATTAAAGGTGGGAGAAGGGGACGACAGAGGATGAGATGGTTGCATGGCATCACCAACTCAATGGACATGAGTTTGAGTAAACTCCGGGAGTTGGTGATGGACAGGGAGGCCTGGTGTGCTGCAGGCCATGGGGTCACAAAGAGTTGGACACGACTGAGGGACTGAACTGGATTGAATGTTGTATATGTTTCAGAAGTGAGAGGGTAAGATGGCTCCAAACTACTGAAACCCATGCATATTAGAGACTAATGGCCATCTGCCACTGTGCAGATTACAGGTGACTCCAGTGCTGTGGAACACCACCATCCCTTAAAAAGACTGAGTTAGAAAACTAAAAAAAAAAAAAAAAAAAAAGACCTAATAAAAGAGCTGGAATGGGACTGGCACTAAGAACCCAATCAATGAAGAGCCTGTTATCAGAAAGGAGACAATCAGCTTAGAAGAGGAGAATGGAACCCCCAAATCAGTGATTTGTTAGTGTGTCTCCAAGACTACATTCAGAAACGTTAAAACTTCCTAGTAGTCAGAGTGCTAATGAGTTTGAACACATAATGAGACTATATAAGCTGCCATACTCCTTAACCCAACAACCTTTTCTGCTTCACAGCCTGGCTTCAAATGTAGTTGTGCTAAAATAGAGTATATAGACCTCACAAGAGGACTGTCAAGTGCCCTTGGCAGTTACATTTCTATGAATAAACAACCTGGCATTTGTTATATCAGCCTCCCATCAGTCTGACCAGTCCTAACTCATCCAAGAGCCTTTGAGGTACCAGGCACTGTGCTTGCTATTCAACTCTGTGAGGTTGGACAAACACAGGTTTTCTGAACCTACAAATGCATGGATCAGAATCTTGACTCCTGTCACCCTGGAGACTCAAGTTATGTGGTGCAGTTTCTTTTACATGACCATTTTAACCAAACTGTAATCACAGCTTCTAACCACTCGGGTCTGAACCTTCACAGTAACATTTACTGCTCCATTTGTCTTCTACAGCTAATTCGCACTGGGCGCTCACTGGCAGGCACTGCCACAAGCACTACTTATCTCATTTAATCCTTAAAATCAGACTTTACAGATGAGGTCACGAGGCTGTAAGAGGTTAAGCTGTGCTGAAAGCTAGTCAGCCTGAATCCAGTGCCTACTCTTCTAACCAACTCTCTAAACAACATCCTACTTCCGGTTCACCCAATATATAACAGCTACATAACAGTTATCTTTCTGAACACAAATAAGTACGTGTCCTTTTGCTTGTTAAAAATCCTTCAATGTCATCCCTTACCACCAACAAAATTAAATAGCATGTAAAGCCTTTAATAATCAGATTCCCGCCAATTCCTTCCACCCCCATTCTTCCCTTTCCCTCTAAGAACGTTCAACAATGCTACCCTTCACGCTTGGTCTTGCAGTCCTTCGGATCTATACCATTCTCTCCCATTTTCGCTGGGGGAAAGCCTGAGTCTTCTAGGACTCTGACAGGGATCACCGAGTCTAGAAAACATTCTTATCCCGCTCCCCGCCGTTACTTTTACTTAACGCTGAATTACCACTCCGAATTATGTTACCCGTGTCTCCAAATAAGAGTGAACGCGGTGAAGAAAGTAAACACTTCATTGTGTAGCCCAGGGCCTGAAAAGTCAGGCATACTCGAGCACAAATGTATGCTGAACAAAAGAGTTGAACTTTTCCTCCCCTCACTCATCCTCCGTTCCCTCCTCCCCATCTACCAGAATCAAGACTATTTCCTGCCACAAGTCCTTCCACGTCTTCCCGCAACTCCTCGGACCCTCACCCTTCCCAAGTCTGAGCCTCTCACCGGGTCTTCTCAGTCCTTCCACGGCGCTAGTGCCTGCTCAGAAGTCCCCCCCACCCCCCTACAAATATGCCGCCAAGTTTACTCAGCGCCTATGGGATCCCAAGCACTAAGGCCACAGCGGCTTGGAGAGCCCCAGCGCTAGCGTGGGCTAGAGGCACGAAGCGACTCTAGCCTCGGTCCCTTATTTCCAGCCTTCTCGCCACCCCCGCTCCCCCAGCGCCCAGTCCACCGAGGGACGACGGTGTGAATCTCCTACCCAGAAGGAGGCGCCGCGGCCCGGGCCTTCACCCTCTGAGCGGCCAACCCATAACCTCCTTCCCGGTTTATCACGATCCCCACCCCACAAGAGACTCAGGAGCTCCCGTGCTGCTGGTCTGCATCTCCTCACCATGGTGGCGGTTCTGATGGCTCGGATTCCCGCCGGATTCGCCTTCTCGGAGGCCTAGAAGCCCGCAGGCAACTCGCTTCCCGCCGCCGCTACCGGAAATACAACCGCGGGCAAAATGGGGTCGGGCAGAAAGCTGCTTCCGGTCCCGGACTTGGGCCTTGAGTTCCGGCCGAGGCGCTGAGTTATGAGCTTAGAGCAGGGCGGAGCTTTGGGCGGTGCTATCTTCGGTTCCTCTTTGTTGGACAGCTTCCTAGCTTCAGTCGGTACTAGACCTGCTCCTCTTCACCCTCACTACCCATTCTCCCGCGTCACAGCCCGTTAACTTTCGGTCCTCATCTCCCAGCACTTTATCCCGGCTGTCTTGTCTACAGGACTTTCTTGGTAGTTCAGCTGGTAAAGAATCTGCCTGTAATGCAGGAGACCCCTGTTTGATTCCTTGGTCGGGAAGATCCCCTGGAGAAGGGATGGGCTACTCACTCCGATATTCTGGCCTGGAGAATTCCATGGACTGTATCAGTCCATGGAGTCGCAGAGTCAGACACCACTGGGCGACTTTCACTTTCATCTCTTGTCTACAGCCACAGTCCCTGCTTTTCCGTGAACTTACTCGACCTGCTTCTGCTCAGCACCTTTGCATGTGCTGTTGCCTCTGCCTAGAATGCTAACTCACCTTCATGAATTAAGCTCAAGTAACGTTTTCCCACTGAGGGCTTTCCTGGCCGTCTTTTTCTAAAACTGAAACCTTCCCACCCATCCCTGTTTTACTAACATCTTTCTCCTTAACACTGATTGCTAACATACTGCATGTGTGTTATTTTATCCCTCCGCATTAGAATGTGAGTTCAAAGAATATGAATTTTTCTTTGTGCATTGTTCATTGCTGTAGTGCCTAGAAGAACACTGCTTAGCACAAAACAAGGGCTTAATAAATATTTGAATGAATGAATTTATCAGTCAATCCCATCCAGTCCCATGACTTTTTTTCAATAATAACCTTTACTAAAATGTCCTAACACACACACACAAAATGTATTTCCAATGCATTACAGAAAATATGACCATTCAGGTAAAGACATAAAAAAGAAAATTAATATTTTAATTTTTTTACATTTTGAATTTCCATAAATTTTTTTTGTAAGTTTTAGATTTGGACAAAATCTGTACTTTAGTTAATAATACTGTATCACATGATAATTTTCTTGTTTTTTGGCAACATAATATTTATTTATATATTCAGAATTGAATTAGAAGTGTCAAGCCTAATTCAAATTTTTTTAATCACTAAGATAATAAACTTTTTAGACTTTTTTTCTAGACGCCAAAATACATGGCAGTATTTCAGAATTTTAAGTGAATATAAATTAGAAGTCTAGCATTCTATTCAGACTAAGTTAAACAAGTGGAATCAAAATGTCAAATTTTTTATTTAGGCAAAAATTCACAAGTTTTCTAAAATATGTATATATTATATTATACATACTATTAATATATATTTATGTATACAAAAGCTTTTCTACTATGCGTGGTAAAGTCTTGAGAAAGAATGTCAAAAAAAAAAAAGAGAGAGAGAGAAATTGGAAAACATAAACTAAAAGAAATGGGAGCACCAAATATGAAATAGAAAAAGTGAAACAAACTAGATAAAAGAAAAAATAATCATATAGTCCACTTGTTTTTAAACATGGCTACTCATTAGAAACACATCTGGAGCTGTGAAGGAAAAAGAGCAATACCTGGGCATTTGTATTTTTCAAAAAATTCCAAGATAATTGTGACATGCATCTTGATTTTAAAAAGTGACTACAGGTTTTTCTATTAAATGGTACTTTTACTGATACAGAATTCTACTATTTTCTGTTGACTAATCATGATGCAATTATTGTATTAAGCAAAAATCACAATAGTAGAAGACGTTTATCAGTTTTCACAATCAGTAGCCAGACAAAAAATAAAAGATTATTGCAATTACAAGCCATAATGGAAACATGATTAACCTAATACCAAATAATTACATCCAGTTTGGAGGGTTAGGTAGAGTGATGTGGGATTGTATATTTGTGTCATACATGTATTTCTGAGTAAGTCTGTACATATAAAATTTACATATCACTTATGAAGTTTGTAAATTTCATTTATAAGCAGGTGAGTGATTTTGAGCTTGATTTCACATACATTGACTAATTTAGATCAGCTATACTCTAACTCTTAGCAAGGAGAGATAAGAAAGCCTCCCTCGGCAATCAATGCAAAGAAATAGAGGAAAACAAAAGAATGGGAAAGACTAGAGATCTCTTCAAGAAATTAGAGATACCAAGGGAACATTTCATGCAAAGATGGATTCGATACAGGACAGAAATGGTATGGACCTAACAGAAGCAGAAGATATTAAGAAGAGGTGGCAAGAATACACAGAAGAACTGTACAAAAAAGATCTTCACGACCCAGATAATCACGATGTTGTGATCACTCACCTAGAGCCAGACATCCTGGAATGTGAAGTCAGTGGGCCTTAGAAAGCATCACTACAAACAAAGCTAGTGGAGGTGATGGAATTCCAGTTGAGCCATTTCAAATCCTGGGAAATGATGCTGTGAAAGTGCTGCACTCAATAGGCTACCAAATTTGGAAGACTCAGCAGTGGCCACAGGACTGGAAAAGGTTAGTTTTCATTCAAATCCCAAAGAATGCTCAAACTACCACACAATTGCGCTCATCTCACATGCTAGTAAAGTAATGCTCCAAATTCTCCAAGCCAGGCTTCAGCAATATGTGAACCGTGAACCAGATGTTCACGGTTTTAGATGTTCAAAACCGTGATGTTCAAGCTGGTTTTAGAAAAGGCAGAAGAACCAGAGATCAAATTGCCAACATCCGCTGGATCATGGAAAAAAGAAGAGAGTTCCAGAAAAACATCTATTTCTGCTTTATTGACTATGCCAAAGCCTTTGACTGTGTGGATCACAATAAACTGTGGAAAATTCTCAAAGAGATGGGAATACCAGACCACCTGACCTGCCTTTTGAGAAACCTGTATACAGGTCAGGAAGCAACAGTTGAAACTAGAGATGGAACAACAGACGGGTTCCAAATAGGAAAAGGAGTACGTCAAGGCTGTATATTGTCACCCTGCTTATTTAACTTCTATGCAGAGTACATCATGAGAAACGCTGGACTGAAAGAAACACAAGCTGGAATCAAGATTGCCGGGAGAAATATCAATAACCTCAGATATGCAGATGACACCACCCTTATGGCAGAAAGTGAAGAGGAACTAAAAAGCCTCTTGATGAAAGTGAAAGAGGAGAGTGAAAAAGTTGGCTTAAAGCTCAACATTCAGAAAACGAATAGCCAAAGCGATCTTGAGAAAGAAGAATGGAACTGGAGGAATCAACCTACCTGACTTCAGGCTCTACTACAAAGCCACAGTTATCAAGACAGTATGGTACTGGCACAAAGACAGAAATATAGATCAATGGAACAAAATAGAAAGCCCAGAGATAAATCCACGCACATATGGACACCTTATCTTTGACAAAGGAGGCAAGGATATACAATGGATTAAAGACAATCTCTTTAACAAGTGGTGCTGGGAACTCTGGTCAACCACTTGTAAAAGAATGAAACTAGAACACTTTCTAACACCATACACAAAAATAAACTCAAAATGGATTAAAGATCTAAACGTAAGACCAGAAACTATAAAACTCCTAGAGGAGAACATAGGCAAAACACTCTCCGACATACATCACAGCAGGATCCTCTATGACCCACCTCCCAGAATATTGGAAATAAAAGCAAAAATAAACAAATGGGACCTAATTAACCTTAAAAGCTTCTGCACATCAAAGGAAACTATTAGCAAGGTGAAAAGACAGCCTTCAGAATGGGAGAAGATAATAGCAAATGAAGCAACTGACAAACAACTAATCTCGAGAATATACAAGCAACTCCTACAGCTCAACTCCAGAAAAATAAATGACCCAATCAAAAAATGGGCCAAAGAACTAAATAGACATTTCTCCAAAGAAGACATACAGATGGCTAACAAACACATGAAAAGATGCTCAACATCACTCATTATCAGAGAAATGCAAATCAAAACCACTATGAGGTACCATTTCACACCAGTCAGAATGGCTGCGATCCAAAAGTCTACAAGTAATAAATGCTGGAGAGGGTGTGGAGAAAAGGGAACCCTCTTACACTGTTGGTGGGAATGCAAACTAGTACAGCCACTATGGAGAACAGTGTGGAGATTCCTTAAAAAACTGGAAATAGACCTGCCTTATGATCCAGCAATCCCACTGCTGGGCATACACACTGAGGAAACCAGAAGGGAAAGAGACACGAGTACCCCAATGTTCATCGCAGCACTGTTTATAATAGCCAGGACATGGAAGCAACCTAGATGTCCATCAGCAGATGAATGGATAAGAAAGCTGTGGTACATATACACAATGGAGTATTATTCAGCCATTAAAAAGAATACATTTGAATCAGTTCTAATGAGGTGGATGAAACTGGAGCCTATTATACAGAGTGAAGTAAGCCAGAAAGAAAAACACCAATACAGTATACTAACGCATATATATGGAATTTAGAAAGATGGTAACAATAACCCTGTGTACGAGACAGCAAAAGAGACACTGATGTATAGAACAGTCTTATGGACTCTGTGGGAGAGGGAGAGGGTGGGAAGATTTGGGAGAATGGCATTGAAACATGTAAAAATATCATGTATGAAATGAGTCGCCAGTCCAGGTTCGATGCATGATACTGGATGCTTGGGGCTGGTGCACTGGGACGACCCAGAGGGATGGAATGGGGAGGGAGGAGGGAGGAGGGTTCAGGATGGGGAACACATGTATACCTGTGGCGGATTCATTTTGATATTTGGCAAAACTAATACAGTTATGTAAAGTTTAAAAATAAAAAAAATAAAAAATAAAAAAAAATAAAATAAAAAAAAAAAAAAGAAAACGAAGATCATGGCAGCCAGTCCCATCACTTCATGGCAAATAGATGGGGAAACAGTGGAAACAGTGTCAGACTTTATATTTTGGGGCTCCAAAATCACTGCAGATGGTGATTGCAGCCATGAAATTAAAAGACGCTTACTCCTTGGAAGGAAAGTTATGACCAACCTAGATAGCATATTGAAAAGCAGAGACATTACTTTGCCAACAAAGGTCCGTCTAGTCAAAGCTATGGTTTTTCCAGTGGTCATGTATGGATGCGAGAGTTGGACTGTGAAGAAAGCTGAGTGCCGAAGAATGGATGCTTTTGAACTGTGATGTTGGAGAAGACTCTTGAGAGTCCCTTGGACTGCAAGGAGGTCCAACCAGTCCATTCTAAAGGAGATCAGTCCTGGGTGTTCTTTAGAAGGACTGATGCTAAAGCTGAAACTCCAGTACTTTGGCCACCTCATGCGAAGAGTTGACTCATTGGAAAAGACTCTGATGCTGGGAGGGATTGGGGGCAGAAGGAGAAGGAGACGACCAAGGATGAGATGGCTGGATGGTATCACCAACTTGATGGACATGAGTTTGGGTGAACTCTGGGAGTTGGTGATGGGCAGGGAGGCCTGGCGTGCTGCAATTCATGGGGTCGCAAAGAGTCAGACACGACTGAGAGACTGAAATGAACTGAATACTCTAACTGCCTAAGAAGTTACAGTTACTCTGGAAAACAATGTCTGATCCTGAGCTTGTATTTATTAATATGTTGCTTAATTTTGACTAAATACACTGTAACTCACCTTAAGGAGAAGGGAACTGGGAAGATTACTGATTGGCTCTGGTTCCAGTAGTTTTGTTGGCACCCCGTTAAAAGTACTTGTGAATGTAAGGACTTGTCTTCTGCAGGGAAAAGTAGCAACTTAAGACTATGGGACAAGGGGCACATATATAGCAGAATATGGGGACAGTCACTAGCAGCACAAGTTGACACTAGACTCTGGATCTTAAATGGGGACTCAGCATCTGGAAGAGGGATAGGGACTCAGGCTCTGGGGCCAGCAGTGAGTTCTCATCCTCTGGAGAGAAAGGCACACTGCCTCTCAGGTGAGAGCTGGGGACTGCCTGTGGAGCCAAAGTCCAGACTCAGCCTCTAGAAGGAGGAGTATGGGCCTAACCTCTAATGAGAGCTCTGAGGACCTAGCTTCTGGATGGAGAAGCAGAGACCGACCCAGATGAGAGAAGCAGGATGTAGTCTCTGTGGCATCAGGTGACCTCTGCAGCCAAAACTGGGGTTCAGCCTCTGTAAGGGGATGTGTGGACCTAGCCAGTAGGGCATGTGGTGGGAACTTAGCCTCTAGATGGAGAAGTGGGGTCTTTAACTTCTGGTGTGGGGAGTGGGGTCTTAGCTTCTGAAATGGGAGAGTAGGACTGAGTTTCTGGAGCTGAAATATGGACTCAGCCTCTGGAGGGGGACAGAGAGCTGAAATTTTGGCAGCAGTCAAATCAGCTTCCGTCTGTCATGAGGAAAAGAGTGGCCTTTGTGCCAGGCCTGAGGAGCTCCCCCTGGTGACTGAGGGAAGCAGGAAATTTTGAGATCAATGTGTTTTCTGAGCTTGTTTGCATACATAAAATTTACAAAGTACTTCTGAAGCTGTTTGAAATGAATGAATGATTTTTATCTTGATTTCACATAAACTCTTAGATACACTCTAAGTTATCCCAAGAAGATCCTTTTGATTACACTTGAGTGTGTACTAGTTTTAATATATCAACTGTTAAATATGAGTATCTCTAAGGAGCAATAAGAAATTTCATTTGAAATAAATGAGTGATTTTGAGCTTGATTTCACCTACAATGCTTAGAATTGACTATATTTACTCTGATTCCTCACAAGGTAAATTAAAGAATAATGACATATTCCCTAATACTGCTTGCTGCTGCTGCTGCTAACTCGCCTCAGTCGTGTCCGACTCTGTGCAACCCCATAGACAGCAGCCCACCAGGCTCCCCCGTCCCTAGGATTCTCCAGGCAAGAACACCGGAGTGGGTTGCCATTTCCCTCTCCAATGCATGAAAGTGAAAAGTGAAAGTGAAGTAGCTCAGTCGCGTCCGACTCTTAGCGACCCCATGGACTGCAGCCCACCAGGCTCCTTGGCCCATGGGATTCTCCAGGCAAGAGCACTGGAGTGGGTTGCCATTGCCTTCTCCTCTAATACTGCTTAGATTTCTCTAAATTAGTTCTACCTCATTCTTATTTGCTCTCTCTCACCATTAGAAATTTCCTTAGAGGGCAATGTCTGATTCTTAGATTGTTTATAAACATACTGTTTGTAGGCATACTGTTTATTTGTACACATAGGGTAGTTTCATCTTTATTTTCACTAACTCAACATAATAAGGAACTTTTGATTTATATAAGTAAAAGTGTATGATTAACACACTACTTAATCTACTTAATTTGCTATAAATTAATCTTAATTTGCTTTAATTTGCACAAAAATAGTACTTTTGAGTGATGATGTGTTTCTGAACTTATTTGCACATAAAAATATTTTTTTCTTAATTTTTTTCTAAATATATATATTTTTTATTGAAGTATAGTTGGCTTACAGTGTTTCAGATGCACAAGATGATTCTATTATACATATACACATATATTATTTTTGAAATTATTTTCCATTACAGGTTATTATAAGATATTGGCTATGGTTCCCTTTGTTATACAGTAAACCTTTCTTTTTGTTGCATATCTATTTTTAGTTAGAAATCTAGCATTCTATTCATACTAAGTCAAACAAGTGGAATCAAAATGTCATAAATTTTTTTCGTTAGGCAAAAATTCATAAATTTTCTAATATATATATTATACATGTTATTTATATATATATGTATACAAAAGCTTTTCTACTACACTTGATGAAGGCTTAAGAAAGAACACTTTAAAAAAAAGAAGAGATGGAGAAAATGAAAAACAAACTAAATGAAATGGAAGCACTGAATATGAAATAGAAAAAGTGAAACAAACTAGATAAAAGTAAAAGATCAGCATATAGTCCAATTGTTTTTAAACATGACTGCTCATTACAAACATATTTGAAGCTCTGGTGGAAAAAAAAGCAATACCTGGGCATTTGTAGTTTTCAAAAAATTCCAAGATAATTGATATGCGTCTGGATTTTCAAAAGTGACTACAGGTTTTTCTGTTCAATGGTAATTTTTGTGATATAGGGTTCTATTATTTTTCTGTTGACCAATCATGACACAATGGTATTAAGTGAATAATAGTTACATAATCACAATATAAAAGATGTTTATCTGTTTTCACAATCAATAGCCAGACAAAAAATAAAAGATAATTACAATTGCAAGCCATAATGGGAACATGATTAACCTAACTATAAAATAATTACATACAGTTTGGTGGGTCAAGCAGAGTGATGTGGTAAGTGCATACATTCACATGTTTTCATCTGCCCAGCCAGTCTGTATCTTTTGGTTGGTGAATTTAATCCATTTTCATTTAAGGTAATTATAGATATGTGTGATCCTATTACCATTTTCTTAATTGTTTTGTGTTTATTTTCTGTAGGTCTTTTCCTTCTCTTGCATTTTCTGCTTAGAAAATTTCCTTTAGCATTTGTTGTAAAGCTGGTTTGGTGGCACTGGATTCTCTTAACTTTTGATTGTCAGGAAAACTTTTGATTTCTCTATCAAATATGAATTAAGAGTCTCAGTAGAGTATTCTTTGTTGTAGGTTCTTCCCTTTCATCACTTTAAATATATTGTGCCATTCCCTTCTGGCTTGTAGAGTTTCTGTTGATAAATCAGCTGATAGCTTTATGGAAGTTCCCTTGTATGTTTTCTTTTTTTTTTTTTTTCCTTGTTGTTTTTAATATTTTATCTTGGTCTTTAATTTTGTCAGTTTGATTACTATGTATATCTATGTGTTCCTTCTTGTTTTTATTCTGCCTGGGACTCTGTGTGTCCTGGACTTTTTTGACTATTTCCTTTTCCAGGTTAGGGAAGTTTTCAGCTATTATCTCTTCAAATATTTTGTCAGGTCCTTTCTCTTTCTTCTCCTTCTGGGACCGCTATTATTTGAATGTTGGTGCATTTAATGTTGTCCCAGAGGTTTCTTAGGCTGCCTTCGTTCATTTTCATTCTTTTTTTCTATATTCTGTTCTGCGGCAGTGATTTACACCATTCTGTTCTCCAGGTCATTTGTCCATTCTTCAGCCTCACTTATTCTGCTATTGATTCCTTCTGGTGTATTATTCATCTCTGTTTGTTCTTTAGTTCTTCTAGGTCTTTGGTAAACAATTCTTGCATCTTCTCCATTGTTTTCCTGAGATCTTAGATCATCTTCACTATCATTATTCTGAATTCTTTTTCTTGAAGGTTGCCTATCTCCACCTCATTTAGTTGTTTTTCTGGAGTTTTATCTTGTCCCTTCATCTGGGACATAACTTTCTGCTTTTTCATCCTGATTGACTTTCTATGATGTGGTTTTTTTGTTATAGCCTGTGGGACTGTGGTTCTTCTTGCTTCTTTTGTTTGCTCTCTGATGAAGGGGGCTAAGAGATTTGTGTAAGCTTCCTGATAGGAGGGACTGGTGATAGGAAAAACTGAGTCTTACTCTGATGGCAGGGTTTTGCTCAGTAAAAGTGAAATTCGCTCAATTATGTCCAACTCTTTGCTACCCCATGGACTGTAGCCTGCCAGGTTCCTCTTCCATAGAATTCTCCAGGCCAGAATACTGGAGTGGGTAGCCTTTCCCTTCTCCAGGGGACCTTCCCAACCCAGGGATCAAACCCAGGTCTCCCACATTGCAGGCAGATTCTTTAATGTCTGAACCACCAGGGAAGCCAGAACCTTAATCCAGTTATCTGCTGGTGGATGGGGTTGTGCTCCTCCCTGGTAGTTGTTTGGCTTGAGGCAACCCACCCCCAGGTCTACGGGCTGTATGGTACAGTTAACGGTGACTTCCAAGAGGGCTTATGCCAAGGGGGATCTTCCTGGACTGCTGCTGCCAGTGCCCCTGTCCCTGTGGTGAGCCGCTGTCAACCCACACCTCCAGATGAGACCCTCCTACACTAGCAGGTAGTTTTGGTTCAGTCTCCTGTGGGGTGACTTGTTGGGTGACAGTCTCTGTGAGGTGACGGCTCCTTGACTGCTCCTGGTGTGTGCAAGTGCCCTCCAAGACTGGTGTCTCTGTTTCCCCCAGTCCTGTAGAAGTCCTGTAGTCAAATCCCACTGGCCTTCAAGGTCAGATACCTTGGGGATTCCCAGTCCCTTTGTTGGATCCCCAGGCTGGGAAGCCTGATACGGAGTTCAAAACCTTCACAACAGTGGGAGAACTTCTTTGGTATTATTGTTCTCCAGTTTGTGGGTCACCCACCCAGGGGTATGGAATTTGATTTTATCATGATTACACCCCTCCTACCATCTAACTGCGACCTCTTCTTTGTCTTTAGATATTGAGTATCTTTTTTTGGTGAGTTCCAGCATACTCCTGTCTATGGTTGTTCAACAGTGAGTTGCAATTTTGGCTCTCTCACAGGAGATGAGCACATGCCCTTCTACTCTGCCATCTTGAACCAGAAGCCGAAAATTTGATATAGCACTTTAAAGATAAGACATTTTATTTTAAATGAGTGGTTTTAAGTTTGATAAATAGAAAATTTGTTCCAAATTTTCCATGCCAAATTTGGTTTAGGAATACTTCTTAGATGTGTATTAATTTGCTCTAACTTGTTAAAAGATCTTTAGTTTGAGATGTGTGTTTCTGAGCTAACTTGCCTTTATGAGCTAATGTGCTATAACTCACTATAAGAAATCAAAGAAATCAATATAGCTTTTTTTTTTTCATTTCAACATAAATTGCTTGGTTACATTTATATGTGCTCTAGTTCTCAAGAAGTTACTTTTGAGATCAAAGATCTGAGCCTCTTCTAATTATACTGCTTAGATTCATGTGAAATTTCTCTAATTCACAACAGATTCTTACTTTGGCAAGGAAAAAATGTTAATTTGTTTTCACCAGTGTACAAACACTGGTGGAATCTCCAGCGCCAAGGCCCAGATAGGCTGCGTTGCACCTGTAGAAGCTGTTTCTGGTTCTGGCTCGTCTGTCGCCCTGCGTCGCCCCATAGGCTAAGTCCCGGCTTGGCCGACAGGGGGCGTCCGACCAACTGCCAGGACCCAAGCGCAATTTCTCCGGTCCACTTGGGGTAGGAGAGCGGCTGGAACCACAGGGGAAGCCAAGGGGCTTTCACAGAGGATGCGGGACCTTTCAGCCCGGCCACCTGCTTCCCCACAGGCCATAGGCCAGGGTCCTCCCTCACCTGGTCCCTTCCTGGCCCCTTCTAAGGATGGAGAGCACTGAGTCTGACCTCCGGGGGAGTCCACAGCACTCACAGGGCCTTCTAGGGGACACCCTCGCCAGCTGGTCCCAGAGGCCAAGTTTCCTGGTTCCAACTTAGACACTGAATCTCCCTCCCAAAGTCCACCTGAATCCCTAGTGACCACTCCCAATGCCTAGTCCCCACTGTCCCTCCAGTGGCTAGGGTCCCTCCGTTCCCTCTGTACTCTCTAATTGTTCACCCCATAACCTGAATTCAGAACTTTTTATCCAAGGTCTAAGTCCTGACCTTCCACTCCAGAGACTAAGATGTATGTCACCCTCCCCATACCCCACCACCAGAGGCTAAGTGCCAATGGCCACCAACCTAGTCCCCACTTTTTGCCCAGAGGCAAGGGCCCCACTTTTTTTTACCTTGGCGTCCTTCTTGTCACAACTTTTACAAGCCCCTGTAGGGAAGTGCCCCACCAAACAGCCTGGAAAGGACCAAATGGCTGTGAACTCCTACCCTCCACAAAGTGCAGAGCAGATGAGGGTGGGCCATGTTCCTGAACCAAGAGGAGAGGAAGCCCCAGACAAGGCTCACCCTTCCCACACACCAGCCAGCTCTGCTCCCTCTCTTCTTCTGGACTTGGGGCATGGGGGGCTGACAGAACTTTCACCAGGAAAGGGTTTCCACCTTTCCCTTTCCACAGGAAAGGGTAAGTGTAACTATGATCACAGTCAGCACCAATTTGAAAAAGAATAATGAAGTAATCACTTCTGAAAACCAGAGACAAATGTTGTGTGAATGTACTAAGACGCACTGAATTGTGCGCTTTAAAAGGATGAATTTTTTGGTAAAGCTGTTATTTTAAAACAATGTTAGACCCCTGCAAAAGATTCAGCATTGACTGGAGAGGCTGACAGTGGGGAGCTCTGGACTGAGAGCAAGACAAAGCAGCACAGACAGAACAGATGGGAGTGAAAAACCACGTGCTGAAGAGTGGGGCTCCCGGCCTCCTCTGCCTCAGCTTCCCACACTGGTGCCAAGGTCATCTTCCTCAGGCAGGAGATGGGAAGATTTCTCTCTGGGACAGAAGAGGCGCACGGACACTGAATGGGTGTCTCTTATCCCTGCCTCATCATTCTAGAACAGTGACTCTCAGCCCCATGGCACTTTTGCCCCCAGGAGACACTTGCCAATCTCTGGAGACCCTGTTGGTTGTCTTACCTGAGGTGGGGGTGGAAGTTAATAAGAATCTAATGGGACTCTGCTTAACATCTTCAAGTCACAGGACAGCTCCCACATAAAGAATTATCTGGTCCTAAATGTCAATAATGTGCAGGTTGAGTAACCCTGTCCTAAAGTGAGCCCCCCCCACCCCGCCAATCAGCAAGGCCCACCCATGGGCAGAAAGCTTCCCCAGGCTTTTCAGTATCCCAAGGTTAAATAGATAGCCAAGAACCTCTAGATGATAAAAACAAACATCAAAAGAGTGAGGACTCATGAGACCTTACCCATGAGTTTACCCATAAGTCTTCACTCAATTATCATTAGGCAGACACCCGCACCCCAACAAGTGAAATCCCCTTGTACCCCCTTCACAGTTCCTTTCCATGGTCCCTGCTCACCAAGCAAGCAGCATTCCAGCCACACGACTTGTAGTTTCCCAGTAATCTTAAACCATGGGGAGTCTACAGCTCAGTAAATGGCTTTTTCTCCACCCCAATCTGTGCATGATTAACTGGTCATCAAGTTTATCAGATGAGAAGCATCTTGCTAGGAAGATTGAGCTCTGGAAACCAAGTGGCAGGTAGCATTGAAACACTTGGGGAGGGGAGAGGGCACAAGCAGCCAAGAAAATTCGAGCTGTTGAGTTGTCCCTGTTTGAGACTTCCTGCCCTGGGCTCTGCTACAGCCACACCTGGTTATCTGCAAGCTGCTGATGACAGGCAATACATCCTGGGCTTAGTGCTGCTCTGTGGGTTGGAGGAGAAGCTGCTCACCCGCCCCCCACCCCTGCCCCCGCCAGAGCCACATGGGCACAGGCAAGCACAGCAGAGTCCAGAGGTGAGCAGCAGCAGAGTGAATTTAACCCCTCTCTGCCTTGGTGAAGGGCATCGAGGCAGATGCATGGAGGAACAGAGGAAAGGGCCTGGTCTGTGCTCTCCTAAAAGTGGGGCTGTGAGCAAGAGAACCCCTCTGAATGCCTCAGGGCTTTAGGGTGTTCCTGTTAATAGCCACATTACACCCTCTACCCCCAAAGCACCCTTGTAGGATTCGTAGCAAAATTACCTCCACCAAACAGATGAAGAAATCAAGTATCTTGCTTATGTCCTGTATAAAATGGGGGCTGAAGAGGGATTTGTCACCTGTTTGATCCAGGTGACATCTGTAATCAGCTAGCTTGTGGGGAACATTCCAGTTATTAATTGTCCTTATCCCCTATGGGCAGAAGTAACAAGGCCTTGGAGTCCTGGTTCCCAGCTCTCTTTGCCTGACTCTGCCTCCTGAGGAGGAGGGGAAAGAAGCAGGTGCATAAAACCCATGGCCCCACATACCACCTGGCTGCAGTTTTCTTCATGGATCGTGAGCCATGCCTAGCCAGATCACTTCATCTGCCCAGCTAATATCTGACCAGAATCATCCCCTCCCTGGGAGTAGTGCACCCTCAGGTTCCAAATACCAGATGTGGCTCTCCCTTCCTAATAAAGAGGCCAGAATGGCAGGCTGCTGCTGCTACTGCTAAGTCACTTCAGTCGTGTCCGACTCTATGGGACCCCATAGACTGCAGCCCACCAGGCTCCCCCGTCCCCGGGATGGCAGGCAGATCCTTGTAAATACCTTCAGTGCTCTGCCCCACCCTTTTCCTACTGATCCAGGAAAGTTGACCAACTAAGAGCCTGTACAAAGGAACCTCAGAATCAGCCATTCATAATACAGACCGCAAAATTTGCAAGGACACGTGGCTGCCATCCAGATCTCCATGGCCCTGTGGCTGCCCTGTCCCCGCAAACTTCCCTGTAGGAAGCTCTTTGGTGCAGCTTGTAGGTGGAGGGTAAGAGCCCGGCCATCACACCAGCTCACGTTATCCAGAGAAGGCATTCCCTCCTGTCACTGGAGCCTCTCCATTGTGCTGGTTTACAACATTCTGTGAGCGATACTGGATGTTTGTAAGAAGATACCCATAGCTAATTATATAGAGAGAGATGTTTTTTTAATTGGGGAGTTAAATTAACAAGGTGATCCAAGAAGTTCCCAATTAATGAGGGGTTTTGAGACAAAATCACCACCAGATTTGGATGCCCAGGGACTTCTGGTTGAAATTGCACATGTCATTTTGTTGTTGTTATGTTGGGTTTTAGGGTTTTCTCAGATCAAGCCACACTCATGAAAGAGAATTACTACAGAGCTTACCACCTGTAACCTTAGCAAT
Organism: Bubalus kerabau; assembly: GCF_029407905.1. Lineage (NCBI taxonomy): Eukaryota > Metazoa > Chordata > Mammalia > Artiodactyla > Bovidae > Bubalus > Bubalus kerabau. The sequence continues at coordinate 53,138,402 of NC_073636.1, read as the reverse complement.
AGAAATATTCACCATCATGGTAAAATACTATTCCAATTGATAAGGACAGAGTAAAAGGACAAAGTAGGTTATTAAATAGTTAATTCCTCTAGGGAATTGTAGGAAAAGAAAAAAGTATAGGAGACTCTCACTCTAGAAACCAGGTTTGCTTAACCACAAAATCGAATAGGCTTATTTAGCAACAAATTCACGCAAGAGAGACCCCAAGACAATGTTGGCATGAGACCCACCTGCTGCCCAGTGAGCTAAGTAAGTTAATGATCCCTAGAACATGCTCTCTGCATACATGAAAAACAATAGTTTATGGGAAGGTAACATTTCAAAGTGAAAGACCCTCATTGTACTGAGACTTGAAATGATTTTTCCATAGTGCCATGACAGTCCTGACTTGACCATAGAGGGACAAGAAAACTTCCCCACCCGACATGGAGGTGGAACAGAAGGTTGAAGTGTGACATCTATTCAGGAATGAGGAAGGAGATGGTGTTTTCCCTCTCCCCTCTTTTCCTTTGATTATAACACTGTAACCAATAAGTTCTTGCTTGAGGCACCCTCCTGCCCACCCACTGGTAAGCTTCACAAGCATCCTATTCTTATTAAATCACTTCTTATCTATCACTTTGCCTCCCACTGAATTCTTTCTGTGCTGAGACATGAAGAACTGGAGCTCTTTGGAGCTGCCCCCAAAATACCATCTAGCAGTTTCACAACATTATTACTCTTCAGAGCAATGTTTATTTATGTTGAGTTGAATGTCCAATAAATGCAACTCAAGTTTTAATTAGCTAAAGCCTGTGTTGAGCAGAATGAAAAATAAGAATATTTATGAAAAGTTAAAAGATATGTTTTTGCACCACCTGTTTTGGTCTTACTGTCTACAAAGTAGATTGTTTTGCTGAAAACTTGCAAATATGTGAAATCAAGAGATTTCACCTTATAGTTATGGTGAAATCACCACAAAGAAAAGGCAAATATCGAGACAAAACTCAAGGGCAAAGGGCAGAAGGAATCTTCCCAGAGGCTCAAAGGATCTCAGACACCAGCCGCCATGTGACGAGTCGGGATGCAGTTCCTTCCCATGGATGGAGTTTTGACTTCTGCCTTGCAGCATCTCCCCAGGTAAAGAGCAGAAGTTCTTACAGAACTTCTCAAGATGGTATCAGGTATACTACCTTCTCATCCGCTGAAGGAAACCTGCCACCTATCCCAGCAGAGCTGTGTGTGTGAGTCCTCATGTACCCACCAGCCTGGAAAAGTGGTAATGATACAAGAAGGATATAAGTCAGAATCAGACATTTGGCAAAGTGCTGATCATCCCAAGTAGACTTGGAAGCTCCACAGGAAAGAAATATAAAGAATGTGAACACAGTGTAACTATAATACCCACGCTGCCACCCAGAGAGCTCTTCCAAAGCCCTGGCTGCCCCACCTGCTCTGCGACCACCAAGCAGGATGCCTGTTCTCTCCTGCTGGTAGCTGGGGTTGGATATTGTTTTCTGATATTCCATATCCAGTGGTTGGATTGCCTCAAGGACAGCAAAACCTTTGGAACTCAGTATGAGTCAGTATCACAGACGTTGTGGCTCACCTGCTTCTAACCGTTCTGTTTGTTCGAGATTCTTGTGCCCTTGATCAAAACCCTTCGGTGTTCTGTATCCTTGAAAGATGATTATAGGTCTCCTTCACAGTCTCCCCAGTCTGCCTGTCAGCCTCACCCTCCTCCTGGCCTCACCTCCCATTGACCCAGCAGCACCACCAAAAGACACACACTGGACTTCTTGCCCTGCCCTACCCATTACCTCTGCCCAAGATACTCTCCCTTTGCCTCACATTAAAACTCAACTCAGCACACTGCTTCCTGGGGGTCCCCAATCCCTCCCCACAAACAAGACAAGCTGCCTCCTTTTCCCGGCATTGTGGAGGGTCAAGAACTGCCTCACACTTGAGGGAACACAGGGGAGGAAGATTCAAGTTGTCAAATGTGGTCAGTGCAATCAAAGAGTTGTGGGAAGTGGGTTAGGAGCTGGCTTAGGCATTATGGATGCAAGCGACCAAAACGTGTGTGTGGCTGATCCCTTGGGAAGGAGTACACTGGGTGCTTCTGATGGTTAGCCCTCTGTGTTTGTGAAGCTTTCATAAATAGGCCCCAGAATGAATTCTTCCCCAAACCAGTATGGGCGTTGGTGAAAAGAGCAGCTTAAAGAGGGAGTAAGCTCCTCATCCTGAGGTATTGGACTCCTGCCCACAAGAACCCCACTGTCCTCCAGCAGGAGGAAACCAATACGGAAGGACGTGAACCCCTTCCAGCAGGAACAGCAGGAGATAGACTGCAGGTGATCCTGAGACTCCCTGCTATGGCTTCTCCTGCTCTAACAAGGTTCTTCTCTGGTTGGAAAGAATGTTACTCAAAGTCTAAGAAACATCACTTCAAAGTGGAGAATCCACTCTAGCTGGGCTTGGCTGCAGCTTTTAGGAGGAGCTGTTCTTGGACTCTGGCTCAGGTTGAATTCAGGTGCTTCCCTATTGACGGCAAGCAGTTTCTTGGCTGATCCAGCACCAGCCTTGGGATCTTCCTGTGACAAGTAAGAGACAGCCCTCTTTGCCCTGCTGTGAAGGGCACAGAGGGGCATGAATAGAGAACATGGAGTGAGGGGAGATAAATGAGGCCCCACAGGACTCAGAGCATGAAGCAAGCACCTCCCATAAGTGGGTAGTGGGGCGTGCTCTTCATTTACTGGAATTCTCTGGCTTGTGCAGGTTCCTTTACCTACCTTCATCCATCTGTCCCTCACAAGTCCCAGAAGGAGCCCTCTTAACCCCATTTTTCAGATAAAGAAACAGAGGCTCAGGAAGGATAAATAACATGCATAAGGTCATACAGGACTGAACTCTGCCTGATACCCCAGCTCGTGCTCTAAATCACCTTCATACGCTGCCCTTGTTCAGCACTCAAAAATTCTGTGGGGAAACATCATTCCAAGACTTACTTTTAAATGTTGAATGGCTGGTGTGCCCAGGGCTCTGCCACGAGTCCTGATGGCAGCATCCTTCAGAGTTGTATCCTCAGCTGAGAGGAAGCAAAGCAAAGGAAGATGATAGCACTGGGAGTAAAGACCCAATTTCAGTTTTAAGGTGGAAAACTGGCCTGAAATGGAGAGGCAGAGGAGGCTGGAGATATCCGGAGCTCTCAGGGGCCTTGCTTGGCACAGTAAGGAGTCTGAGTTTCATCCCCAGGCCGTGAGGTTTTAGGGCAGAGCTTTAAGCAGAGGAGAGATGCAGTCAGATTTCTGCTCTAGAGGCCTCCCAAGTGGGAGGCAAATGCAGGGTCCTTGGAAAGGAAGGATGTGGTGTGACCCAGATTTTTCCTGAGAAGTCAGAGAGCATAGGGAATAAAAGCTTGTGCCCTGGAGTAAGAGCAGCCTCCAGGGACTGAAGGACACTTACTATCTCAGCCTCAATTTCCTATCTGTTTACCAAAAAAAAAAAAAGATAATGAGACTGCCCACCTCAAATGGTTGTTGTAGTAATTGAATAAGGACTTCCCTGGTAAAGCATCTGCCTACAATGCGGGAGACCCAGGTTCAATCCCTGGGTCGGGAAGATCTCCTGGAGAAGGAAATGGCAACCCACTCCAGTACTCTTGCCTGGAAAATCCTGTGGACAGAAGAGACTGGTAGGCTACAGTCCATGGGGTCACAAGTCCTTGAGATTGTATTGCTATAAACTTCCCTCTTAGAACTACTTTTGTTGCGTCTCACAGGTTTTGGATCATTGTGTTTTTATTTTCGTTTGTCTCTAGGTAGTTTTTCTTAATTTCCTCTTTAATTTCTTCAGTGATTCATTGGTTGTTTAGTAGCAGATTGTTTAGCCTCCCCATGTTTGTGTTTTTTATAGTTTTTTCTTGTAGTTTACTTCTAATCTCATAGCTTTGTGATCAGAAAAGCTGCTTGATAAGATTTCAGTTCTCTGAAATTTACCAAGGCTCACCCTGTGGCCCAGGATGTGGTCAATCCTGGAGAATGTTCCATGTGCACTTGAAAAGATCGTGTATTCTGCTGCTTTTGGACAGAATGCTCTACAAATATCAAGTCCATCCAGTCTAATGTGTCATTCAAGGCCTGTGTTTCCTTATTAATTTTCTGTCTAGAAGATCTGTCCATTGAAAGTGGGGTGTTAAATCCCCCCGCTATTATTGTGTTACTGTAGACTTCTCCATTTACGTCTGTTAGTATTTGCCTTATGTATTGAGGTGCTCCTATGTTGGGTGCCTGGCATGCTACAGTCCTTAGGGTCACAAAGAGTTGGACATAACCTACCGACTGAACAACAACAGATGTTGGGTGTGTATATATTTATAATTGTTATATCTTCTTCTTGGATTGACCCCTTGATCATTATGTAGTGTCTTTCTTTTTCTCTTTTAACAGTCTTTGTTTTAAAGTCGATTTTGTCTGATATGAGTATTGCTACTCCAGTTTTCTTTTGATTTCCATTTATACTTTCAGTCTGTATGTTTCCCTGGGTCTGAGGTGGGTCTCTTGTAAACAGCATATATACAGGTCTTGTTTTCAAATCCCCCCAGCCAGTCTATGTCTTTTGGTTGGCACATTTAATCCATTTACATTTAAGGTAATTATCGATATGTGTATTTCTATTGCCATTTTCTTAATTGTTTTGGGTTTGTCTTTTTCTTCCCCTCCTCTTTTGTTCCCTTCTATTGTGGTTTGATTACCATCTATAGTGTTGTGTTTGGGTTGCTTTTCCTTTTGTGTGTGTGTCTGTCTATTGTTTTGGGGTTTGCTGCTCTCATGAGGTTTTGATACAACAGTACATATATGTACAAGATTTTTTTGTTTGTTTTTTGGTTTTTAAGTTGCTAGTCTCTTTCCCACCTAGAGGAGTTCCTTTAGCATTTGTTGCAAAGCTAGTCTGGTAGTATTGCATTCTCTTAGCTTTTGCTTATCTAAAACTTTTGATTTCTCTGTCAAATCTGAACTGGAGCCTCACCAGGTAGAGTATTCTTTGTTGCAGAGTCTTCCCTTTCATCACTTTAAATACATCATGCCACTCCCTTCTGGCTTGCAGAGTTTCTGCTGAGAAATCAGCTGATAACCTTATGGGCATTCCCTTGCATGTTATTTGTCATTTTTTCTCCTTGTTGCCTTTAATATTTTATCTTTGTCTTTAATTTTTGTCAGCTTAATTACAATGTGTCTTGGCATGTTCCTCCTTGGGTTTATCCTGCCTGGGACTCTCTGCACTTCCTGGACTTGGTTGACTGTTTCCTTTCCCATGTTAGGAAAGTTTTCAGTTATTATCTCTTCACTTATTTTCTCATATCCTTTCTCTCTCTCTTCTCCTGACACCCCTATAATGTGAATGTTGGTGCATTTAATGTTGTCCAACAGGTCTCTTAGACTGTCTTCATTCCTTTTCATTCTTTTTTTTTTATTCTGTTCTTCAGCAGTGATTATCACCATTCTGTCTTTCGGGTCACTTATTCATTCTACTGCCTCAATCATTCTGCTATTGAGTCTTCTAGTATATTTTTCATTTCAGTTATTGTATTCTTCTCTGTTTGTTCTTTAATTCTTCTAGGTCTTTTTTAAACATATCTTGCATCTTCTCAGTCTTTGCCTCCATTCTTTTTCCAAGATCCTGGATCATCTTCACTATAATTACTTTGAATTCTTTTTCTGGAAGGTTGCCTATTTCTTCTTCATTTGGTTGTTTTTCTGGGGTTTTATCTTGCTCCTTCATCTATAACATAATCCTCTGCCTTTTCATTTTAACTTCCTGTGATTGTGGTTTTTGTTCTGGAGGCTGCAGTTGTAGTTCTTCTTGCTTCTGCTCTAAATAAATCCTTATAAGGCCTTGCCAACAGCCTGGCAGAAAGAACATGGGAGTCTTGCAGAAGGTTCCTGGGCAGGACCCAGCAAAGAGCAGCAGACAGCACACATGCTACCTGGGTTAAAGTACCTATGTTGTTCTCTTTTTCTCACTCCTTGAGCAAGTGGCTCTAACCTGGGTCCCTTGGCCTCACAAGATGTCATCAGCCTTCTGCATCCCTGTTGCAGCCTAGGAACCCTGTGGGTGGGCCCCATGGAGACAAAGATGGCACAGCCTTCCTCCCTTCCTCAGGAACCTTCTCATTCTCCCCTGGATGTGTTTCCCTCTAGAAATATTGAAATTGATGTAAGTGCCATGCAACAAATTTAGCAAAATACTCGTATTATTTATTTGACTCCCAAACTTGACTTTGGAATTCCATAGAAATAATTGTGGAAAATAGGCACTATTGTGAGAGGGAAGAAATCTCTAAATCTCAGATCACATGTTGAGACACCACAGGCTAAAACTAATCACCTTACATATCAGAAACACATCAGTTCCCAAGGCCAAAGGTCTCTGTCTTATTCACTGATAAATCCCCAAATGCCTAGAATTGGGTCTGGCTCTAGTGAGTGCTTGAAATTTTCTGAGGGAAGCAGAGAAGGGGAGTATTTCATGGTGTAAACAGGGCAAACGCTGAGACACAAGGGATTTCCCCTCCAGAGAGGAAGGAGAGGCAGAAAGCATCCCTCCTCCAATGGTAGAGAATAGGGAAGGGCAGGGTAGGTCTTCTGGGAGGGTCTTCCTCATCAGGAGATGGGGAGAGGCAGCAGAGGCCAGAGAATGCAACTGAGAGTCCCCTTACTTCCCCTGGGGGGCAAGGACATGCTGCAGAAACCAGCAACATGATCTGAGAAGAGCGTCAGTGACAAAGAGAAAAAGTTTAAAGCTTGAGTTGAACTTTTGTGTCCATTTCAGATGTTTTACCACACTTGGTGGTTCTTTTGCCCTTGCCATTTGCCAAGGTCCCCATGTGGCAGACAGTCCTACTCCTGACCCTGTTAGGGGCGTAAAAGTCCCAGATTGGGTCTGTTCCAACACCCCTGTAAGACTTGCCCTGGAGTAGGTTCATAATCCTATTGTGAGAATCCTGGTGAGATATATAGACTACCCTTCTCAGAACATTGATTTTAATTCCATGTGCTAAAGTACTAGGATTACAAAGGAGACTAATGATCCTGAAATTGGTGTTGAAATAATTTTAAAAATCTGTCAACAGTGACATATGTGCTTCCTCAAAATTAAGCAGCAAGATCTAGTGGCAAATATAAAACTATCATAATTTCAAAGTGGTGATAAACATAAATGATATTTTGAGAGATCTCCAACAGCTTTAGAGTTGTTGGAGGAAACAGTGACTGAAACTGTCCACGCTGGCTGAGCACCATAGTAACCATCTGTCTGAGTTATTTTACAACAGGAGGCCTGGTAAGGAACATAGAACTAATAAGCCACCACCAACTGGAAGAATTCAAGAAAGGTCAAAAGGAGACGCCATGTGTCCTACCACCTCCCAGAATCATCCTCGCTGAAATGCATGCACCACCAGGAAGGACCCTAAGTCAGAATGATTGGCTGAAGACAACCCAGAAACTAATCCTGTCACCATAAAAACTGAGACTGTGAGCCACATGGCAGAGCAGTTTTCCTGGGTTCCCTAACACCCCTGCTCTCTGCCAAGGCACCCCTTCCTAATAAGGGATGCCTCATCTGTCTTGTTTTGTCAGTACATGTGTCTCCTCAGACAATTCATTTCTGAGTGCTAGACAAAAGCCTACTTATGGGTCCTGGAAGGTATAATGTGAAAATATCTGTGACTCCATCCAGAAATAAATCCACACACTTATGGTCAACAAAGGAGGCAAAAATATACAACAAAGGAGGCAAGAATGTACAATAAAGAAAAGACAGTCTCATCAATAAGTTGTTGACTGAAAAAATATGCACGACCTAAAAGTTGAGAGTTCTGTTTTATTCAGCAGACATACTGAGGAGTTCAATTCCAGGAGCAGCATTTCAAGTAACCCTGAGAGAACTGCTCCAAGGAGCAAAGGAGGGGAGCCAAAAATATATAGAAGTTTTGCAACCAATGGCAAGTAGTCTGAACATCAAATTATTATCATTAATTAAAGAAAACCAGATATCTCAAGTTAAGGAATTTAGTGCTTTTCTGTATATGAGAAGATACAAGAGTCTGGGCTCAGGAAATCATTCCTTTGCTATGCACCTAAGCTATCTGGGGCCAGTATCCTGTGTTTTCTTATTTTGAGTTTCCCCAGGGCTCACCATTGGGAATGGCTGCAGTCTGACGGCAGCTAGATGGCAGGAATTCTTTGTTTCTTTCCTGAGTTCCCACAGTACTCAATGGCTCACGTTGGAGGGCTGAAATCACCTCTGACTGTGACATAGTTTGTTTATTAACATGACAGGAAACATTTTATTTCTCAAAGTGGTGCTGGGAAAACTGAACAGCTACATGTAAAAGAATGCAATTAGAATATACTCTCACACCACACACAAAAATAAACTCAAAATGGATTAAAGATCTAAATGTAAGATCAGAAACCATAAATCTCCTAGTGGAAAACATAGGCAGAACACTCTGACATAAATCATAGCAATATTTTTTTAGATCTATCTCTTAAAGTAGAGGAAATAAAAGAAAAACTAAACAAATGGGACCTAATTAAACTTAAAACTTTTGCACAACGATGGAAATCATCAACAAATGAAAAGACAATCTATAGAAATGGAAAAAGTATTTCCAAACGATATGACTGACAAGAGGTTAATATCCAAAATATACGAATAGCTCATACAGCTCAACAACAATAAAAAGACAAATAACTCAATTAAAAAATGGGCAGAAGACTTGAATAGACATTTTTCCAAAGAGGACATGGAGATGGTTAACAGGCACAGGAAAAGATGCTCATCCTCAGGGAAATGCAAATCAAAACTATCAGGAAATATCACCACACCTGTCACATGGGTATCATCAAAAAGAACACAAATGTTGGCAAGGATGTGGAGGAAAGGGAACCTTCATACACTGTAGTAAGAATATAAATTTGTGCAGCCTTTGTGGAAAACTACCATATAACCCAGAAATTCCATTCCTGGGTTTTATCTTAAAAAAACCAAAAACACTAATTCAAAAAGATACATGCACCCCAATGTCCATCACAGCATTATTTACAATTGCCAAGATGTAGAAGCAACCTAAGTGTCCATCAACAGATGAATGGATAAAGAAGATGTGGTCTGTATACACAATGGAATCCTTCTCAATCATAAAAAAGAATAAAATCTTGCCATTTGTAGCAACATAGATGGACTTGGAGGGTATTATGCTAAGTGAAGGGCATCCCTGGTAGCTCAGACAGTAAAGAATCTGCCTGCAATGTGGAAGAACTGGGTTTGATCCTTGGGTCAGAAAGATCCCCTGGAGAAGGGAATGGCTACCCATTCCAGTATTCTTGCCTGGAGAATTCCATAGACAGAAGTGACTGGTGGACTACAGTCCGTGGGATCGCAAAGAGTCAGACATGACTTTCACCTTTCTTTCATGCTAAGTGAATTAAGACAAACAGAGATATCATATATAAGTCAGATATATGATATCACTTATATGTGGAATCTGCAAAACACAACAAATGTGAATATAACAAAAGAAACAGACTCACAGATGTAGAGACTAAATTAGTGGTTACCTGTGAAGAGACGAATGCGGGGAGGGACGACATAGGGGAAGAGGATTAAGCTGTACAAACTATTATGTATGAAATGAGCTACAAGGATATATTCTACAATATAGGAAATATAGCCAATATTTTACAATAACCTTTAAAATTGTGCATCACTCTACTGCACACCTATAACTCATATAATAGTGTACATCAACTATACTTCAATTTATAAAGAAAAGAAAATATTTGTGACTCCTATTGGGGACAAAATCACACTTTTTTTTTAGGGAAATGCTAAATTTTGGTTTAAGGCAAGGAAAAATAAGATACAATGTTTTCCCCCATTCCTGTTCTCAGACCCACAAAATTCCATTCATGACTCTTGGAGTGCCAGGGACCCCAGGTTAAGAACAGAGCATGCTGAGGACTGTGATCACCTTTCAGAGGCACCCCGAAAGGTGGTTTCCAACCCAGCCAAATCTGCCCTTTTTGAAGCCAGGCAGCAGTGGGAAGAGCTGGCGAGCAAGTGAGCAGATGGTGCGAACAGGAACAGTTCCTCAGAATGGGCTCAGGACTTCCTTATCAGGATTCAGATGCAGACTAATCTGAATGCCCATTGGTACCCTGGGAGTTTGTGTTTTAAGGATAAGTCCTGGTGATAACTTTCACAAATATCCTATCATTTCCCCAGTGCCTGCCCCAACCCGGGACCCAAGATGGAGCAAAAGAGCCCTGGGAAGCTCCTCGCACCTCCCCTGGCTGGAGTGAAAGTGGCATCACTGTCGGGAAATGAGCCAGCAGCTTCTGGCCCCTTCAAGGCCCCTTCGTGTGTAAGTGATGCCTGAAACACGAGACCGCAGCGCCTCTGCAGAGAAACCTGAGCAGAGGACTGTGCAGCCGGATTGAAGGGCTGGGAACTCACCGCCTCCTGCCCCACCTGTCTCCCAAACTTCACCCACCTCCACGTTCAATCTCAAACAAGCCAAGGAGCTTTGGCTACCAGGAAAGGAAGCCAACCACCATGAGAGCCCCAAAACATCCCAGGCCGAAGGTGTCCGTGGATGAGCGAGACTTGTGAGCCGGCCTGGGGGCCGACAGAGCCCTGCGGACCATGAGCCATCTGCTAAAGGGCCGAGGGGAGGAAGGTGAGTTTATCCTCATCTCTGCAGAGCCCCTTCCCAGGTTTCCTGGGCAGCAGGGGACAGGGAAGCAGATGGGATGTTTTGTGGGACCCAGGTTTGAGTTGCAGGACCTGCCACTTGCTTGCTGAGCAACCTCAGTCTGGTTATCCAAACTCTCCCTGCCTCACCCATGAGCAAAGGCAGCCATAGCCTCCTTGAAGGGGTGTTGGAGGGATTAAAAACAGCCTGTGCCTGCATTAAGGTTGAGTGACAGAGGCCATCTGTGCCCGCCGGGCTCATTCAGCCTCCCCTGCCTTGGTAACAGTCACCTTTCCTTAGCAATCCTCTCCACAGATTTCTCTTTCTCTCTGTGGTTGTGGAGATGTTCTGACCTCACAAGTTTCCAGGGTGCCAGAGAAATGTCAGAACGATGGGCCCTAGAGCTTGTGGAGCTAAACAGTTGGAGCCCAGTTCCCTCTGAGGCCCTATCAACCTGCTAAGGGTCCCCATGGTGAGATGGGCAGAGTGGGGAAGGGCGCTCTCCAGAGGTCAGCCATTCACACCTGTTCCATCTCTTACAGGAGGAGGTGGCACGAGGGGGCGGGCAAGGAGCGGCTCTCTGGGCACAGGTGAGAAGGGGTGAGGTATCCTGGGGAGCTAAAAGTCCAGCCATCCACTCAACCTTCTCTTCCATCCTCCTGCTTCCTGCCTTCCTCCTGACTCACTGTAAGGAGCCCTCCCAAGGCAGGTATAATAGTTCAATTGGGGAGGAGGCCAAGAGCTGCTAGAGAGGGCCTGCCCTCAGCCCCGAGAGTCAAGGGAGAGGCCCAGAGTGAGTGACACTGAGTTGAGTCTCAAAGATCAGTGAATATTCACTGGCTTGTGGGGTCGGGATGCCATTCCAGGCAGCCGGTAGGGAATGAAGCCAGAGCTCACACCCAGGCAACCTGACTCCAGAGGACAAGCTCTTACCCTCACAAACTGCCAGAAGAAGTGGGTCACCTTCCCATCTGAAATGTGGACACAGCTCCTCTGTGGGCCAGTGAGGGTTTTACCCAGAGGGGACAACCTGCTCCAGGAGGAGCTGAAGTCACAGGTGGAAAACCCTCCAAAGCCATCAGGGGAGCTTGAGCCACACCCAGGGGTCAGGCTTCCTGCACTTCAGGTCAGGAGACATGTGGTTATGGTACTTTTCTCCTCCTTGCGTCCCAGGCAGGGCCTTGCTTGTAAGTGAGGAAGCAAAGACTCAGGAGGTAATGGATTTCTTTGGGGAGGATGTTGGGAGAGATCCCCCTCCTCATTTCCAGGAGAAGGACTTGTCCTGACCTCATGCTGGCACACAGAGCATAGGGGAGCTGGCCCCAGGATCTACCCCATTGCATCTGCAAACCCTTTCCTTCTTGTGCCTACTACTCACCCACTACTTGGGGCCTGAGCCCTTGGTGAGGCAGTCCGTAATGGGGCTGGGGGAACACCCAAGAGCAAGGTGTGTAGCAGAGCTATGACTCTGGGCAGAGAGAGAGGCTATGGAGGCACCACTAGCATCTCAACACTCCTTCCTGCCCCCGGAGCTGCCACATGGCCACTGTCCCTTCTCCCCACCCTACCTCCTCCCTGTCTAATCTTCCCGTCCCTCCAGAGTGCCAGGATCGACTGTGAGAAAGAGCACAGTATCCCAGTGGGGCCGGATGAGGCCCTGTCCTCATGGAGGGTCCAAGCCCTGGGTAACACTGTGTTGATGCTGGTCTAGTCCACATTCCATTTCCCTGCTCTCTTCCAATTTCTGTCCATTCTCCTCCCATCCCAACTCGCTCTCTGCCCCACTGAAGAGGTGGGCCTTGCAGGGGCCACCTATGGGAAAATGGTCCTGAAATGCAAAGTCATTTTGCCTAAAACACAAACCTTTTTCTACTGAAATATGCCGCATACACATCTCTCCCCCCGCCTTGCCATTTTCCCTTGTGAAGAGAAAAAAGGAATTGAGTCAAAATTTTCACTTCAGGGACCCCAGTGGTCAAGGGATGCAGTGAAGTTAAATAATGGAAATTCATTCAATGAACTGGAACCCAATTACAGAAAGATTTCCATTTTAAATCTCCTCTGTAGTCACCTCTGAGGGACCCAAATCCTATTCCATCAGCTTCTGTTCTACAAGAAGGAAAAAATATGTCTAAGAATACAACGTGTGTTTCTCAAAATAATTACAATTTTTTAGTCCATCCATCAAAAAGGAGGGTCAGAATTCTCCCTTCTCTTGTATCATTTGGTGAACATACTTAACTGTGAGGAACTGGAGGGTGAGCCAGACACACTCGGTCTCCCAGCTTCTCTCTTTTCCTTTCAGCCTATTTTTCGTTCTGAATTTTTCACCTGAGTCAGATGCACACACGTGAGGAGGCCTGTTAAGTGTAAGTGAGCGCATTCAGGGCTTGGAGTTCTTCCTAATGTGACAGGTGCTCTCCCAGCTCCTAAATTATGCATTATGTGAAGTCTATTGAAAACTGACTATGAAAGAAAAACTAAAGCAGTTTGCTTTCTGTGAAAAAAAGGTTAGGGAAGATTGAAAGGCAAATTCTGGCTTGCTTTCCACATTCCACATGAATTTCATTCAGTTGGGAAATGAGATTACATTAGGAATTACAGTTTGGAAAAAATTTATGAACCCTCTAGTAATGTCTACAGTGCTTGGAAGAATGCCTGGCACAGTTCATTACCAAAGAGAAAACCACTTCTTAGCTAATTGAGGATACACAGTTCAGAAGAGAACACAAACATATATTGACTTTCTTATCCAGTCTTTTCAACCAAGACTGGAAGCAGTCTTAGATGAATCATTAATCCCTTGCCCCCTGTCTCTGTTCCTCTGCCCTCTCTGAGAGCAGAGCTCAGTTCTAGAACTCTTCCCTGAGATCACAGCTGTGGTGACCCACACTCTTTCACACTCCCTCCCACATCTTTGGAAAGAGTAGATTTGTTTCTGTCCAAAGCGTTTCCAAGCACAGCAAAGAGCATCTGTAGGACAAACCCATCTTTCACTGGCCAATGCTGACCAGCTTCCTAACTTGATGAGTTATTATTACACCTAAAGAACTTGTTGTTACATTGTCTTACCCAAAACCCTCTTCCCCTAAGAGGTGAGAAGGAGGTTAGGGCAGGAGTGGGTGAAGAAAACCTTCCTGCCACACATGTGATTGTCTGTCTTTGAGTCTGTAACTAGCACTCGGTACTTTTCAGTGTGTTTGCATCAGGTGTCTCCACCCTCAACAACTTCTTCAGTGCTGCTGTCATGATCCTTTGATGTGATCACATCTGGTAGATGCTCCAGTATTATATTTTCTCCCTGTAGATTTCCTCCTACTCCCCAAAGGTATGCATTGGTCTCTGGGCAACCTCCTATCCCCATGCTCCCTGCCGCAGCATCAGTCATACCCAAGACTCAGCTTTGCCCTGGTCACCTACACCCCCAGACTGCTTGGCATTTTCACTGGGGCCCTTTAAACCCCCATTTCCTCTGCCTGGAATCTGCCCATCTCACCATCAACTCTCTCTATTCTCAGCCCTTTCCTTTCTCGACAAATCCTTGTTTATTCTTCAAGATTCAGGGAAAACATCAGTTCTTTGTGAAGCATTTTCAACCATTCTAGCCATAATTCATCACTCTTCCTCTATATTTCCAAGATCTTTTTTCTTTTAGTTCATCTTTTATTCCTTCTTTCTAAAAGATGTTTACCTAAATTATTGTCAAGAGCTGGCTCCCTAAATATCACCAATACCGTCTGTTGATAAGACAAAACTGATTTAATGCTTACAGCAAGCAAAGTCTTGACAATATCTCACAGGAGGAAAATAAGGTCAGAATTTATTAAGAAATAAAAGTTTGGTTTAGGATAGGACTTTCAAAGTGAGGGCTTAATTAGGATTGGGTAAGAATCACAATTAACAGTCCACAACAAACAGCAAGGCCAGGATTTTGAATCAAAGCATCAAAAGGACCTTAGGGGGCAAATTAGAGTCTGTGATGCTTTCTGCTGAAGAACTGATGGGTCTCTGAGAAAATTCTATAATGAGCAATCAAGCCATTTTCCAGGCAGGATATTCCTGGAAAAATAGTCATGCTAACGCAGACAGAAGCGTAGCACAACGTCATCTTCATATAGGCACTAAGGTGTAGTTTGATTTCTCTGTGTCCAGGCTGCATGTGGGGAAATGGTTTCAGTTCTCAGTTTCTCATTCTTCGGCCTGAACTGAAGGACTAGCCACTAATAGCTGAGAGTACCAACCCAGATCTTCACTGTTGTTTAAGGTGTCATAATTGTGTGACAAGTATCTGCTGATGGTCCTTTCAACCTGTGTGTCTGTCGGGTTTTCCAGTTCTTTCTGATGGAGGACCCTTTGCTGGATCATTTGACACACAGTAACTGTGCAACAGCTTCAAAGCTCTGGATTAAGAGGATTATGGCCAGAGTTTGTATAGCTCACTTGTCAGGCAGGAGCCAAGTGCTCAGACTGAACAAGAGAACAGATCTCATGCCCAGCATGAGGAGGAGTCCACAGAACTATATGGGGCCATTAGGCATGTTACCCAGCTTTATGATATCTTCATTTACTTCCTGGATCTTTTCAGTAATGTTCGAGATCTCTGAGTGGGCTGTAGGAATGTGAGTACAACACTCTTTCACATAACCTCTCATTCTGAACCTCTCCGGAGGTTCCAGTCTTGGTGGCACTGCCTGAGTCCTATAGCTTCTCCTCTCTGTGTTAGCATGTAAGGTTCATCGTACTATCTGGGCTTCTTGCAAAGTATGAAATGAAGAGTTCTGAAGAGAGAAGAGAGGAATCCAGAATTCCTGTAGAGTGGTTAGGGTTTCAGTTCTGGAATCAGGGCCACTGTTCCTGCTTTTTCAGTGAAACTACCAACTGATCTCTTTTTCCTAGCAGACAAACCAATGGTCCAAAATGGACCTTGGGTAATGTCAGAGGTGATCTTGAGAGTAGGTATTAGTGTACCAATGTAACAAGTTCCTGTCCAATTTGTGGGTAGCAGCTAGTAGACTTCTGTGCCAGATTCAATACCAGTCATTGGGAATTGCCCAGTAATCTGGTTTTGGCCAAATACTCCTAAGGGATTATCAAATAAAGCTGTAAAATTTTGACACCATTCATGAAGAATAGTCTGGTGTCAGGCAGTGAATTTTGTAGTATCAAAGATCATTGGAAGGAGGGGCAGGTGTCAAAAGAGAAATGATATATCTTAACTTGTAACACCTATGAATGTGAGATACTCTCCTGCCACTACCTGTCCCCTGATCCCCTTCCAAGTTCTATTTCAGTGAAAGTTCAGTTGCAAAGACTAGTTATCACAAAAGGACCCCAAGTATTATTTCTGTAGAGGCAGGATTTCTGGCCACTTTGCCTGCTGTGGAGTTTGCCAACTAAAAAGTGGGTCCAGCTACCTAGGAAACCAACTGATTTTTTACAAGGAACTGGGACCAAGCAAAGCTGGTTGGTTCCCAAGAGAAGCTGGCATTTTCGCCAGTTCATGGGTAAACTGTAGCTGATATGAGAGTCATGTAGCTCAGTGGTAAAGAAGCCGCCTAAAAAGTACAGGAGATGCAGGTTTGATCTCTGGGTCGGGAATATCCCCTGGAGGAGGAAACAGCAACCCACTCCAGTGTTCTTGCCTGGGAAATCTCATGGGGACAGAGGAGCCTGGAGGAATACAGTTCATGGGGTCACAAAAGAGTTGGACATGACCGAGCGACTAAACAACAGCAACAACATGAGAGTCATACCAAGTCATACCAAGAAAGGATAAGGATGCAAACAGCAATATTAGAAATAGGGATTATAAATAACACAGTGAAATGTAGACTTAAGTGAATAAGAGGATAGAATATAGGTAAAAGAACAGAAAGCTGAGGAGTACAGATTATAAAGTAACAATCTGTGATCTTGTGCCATGGATCTTGGGCACAGCTGTCTACATCCAAAGGCTTTCTGCTTCAGGATGGTTCCTGAGAACTCTCAGTCTGAGGTCACCAGTAAGGACAGTCTTCCAGTAATTTGAGGATGGTTTATGTCTCTTTAGTTGAAGGACATGAATCTAAGAATCAAACTGCTTAAGCATTTCATTACTGTGCTAGTTGTTAACAGTACCTGACAGAGTCCTTCCAGACAGGGTTCTGAGAAAGTAGAAACCTCTACAAAGTTTTCTTTGTAGAAAATAGAATTTTTGGCCCACAGCTGAGGTTTCAAGGAAGCTTTGGGGATACAAATAGTATCTGGAGGTAACAGAGACAGAAAATGGCTAGGTTAGCTTTTAACCATCAAAAGTGAAATATTTCATAGCAATAATGAAATTGACAAGGGTTTGGTTGCTTCCATAGCACACAAAACAAACACAGTTAAGGCAATCTTTGAACAAAATACTATAATGATTAAGTACGTTTTTATAGACAATGAACATTATGTCAGATTTATAGATGGTTGAACAGATAAAGATATGTCTTTACAGATAAAAATATCTTGAAGTATAATACACAATTTAAAACATATACACACATACCAAGACATACCAAGCATATAAGAATTATATATAAGACTATATCAAATAAAGAGATTTCATAAATTTGGAGTAGGTCCTAAAAGCATCTGTATTTTAAGAAAACTCCATAGGTAAAACTGATGTTCATCTCCAGTTGAACACTGGAGATCAGATGAAGCACTGATCTTAAAAAGTTAGCTTCAAAATTTTAAATTGTTATCAAATAAACATCTTAAATGATAACTGAATTGTGGCTGATAATTATAGTACTGCCTAACAGGAGAAAATCACCATCAGGACTCTGATAAATAGGAACAAATCATGGCAGAAAAATCACTGACAAATCTCTAGGAGCAGCCCATAGAGCATACAATTGCTGAAATATTTATTAACATTTGACCTTTACCAGTTTAACCTAGAAAAGTCTCAGCATCTGTTCTGATTGACACCTCTTCCCATGAAACTCCAAATAACTCTGCCAGGAGCCGGCGTGAGGAGCTCCACCCATGGCAAAGGTCATGAGGAAGGAGGCCCGCGTAACTCCAGTAACATATCGAATAACCCTAATAGTTTCTGGCAACGTCTCTTTTTTAGGAAATGGAAGAGCAAATCTTTGTGACTTCCCAGGGCCATCTGGGAAGTCACAAAGATAGTTTTAGATACAAAAGATATTCTGAAAGTAATTACACTTCATTTTACACTTCCAAATCAGTCTTAGGAAGAAAAATGAAATCAAAATTTTTCTGATTTGATGGGAATTTCCTGATGATCCAGTGGTTAGAACTCAGCACTTTCACTGCTGTGGGCCCAGGTTCAATCCTTGGTCAGGGAACTGAGATCCAGCAAGCCATGCGGTGCAACCACATAAAAAAAAATAGGATTTGAATGCAAGATAGGATCATGGGTGCCTTGGAAACAGTATTTGGCTATTTAGTTGAAAGTGACAAAAAGACTTTAAAATATATATATATATTTAGAAGGTAACATGATCACCTACGAGAACCATAGCACTTTCAAAAATGACGAAGCTTTGTTTCCCCTAAATAACCAAAGCCATAATGAAATCAAGACAAAACACAGAAAATTATTGTGGGAAGACTCAGAATCTTTGCTATATAGGCAGATAAGTGATGGGAGGATCCTTTATATTGTAGATGAAGGCAACAAACAGTAAACAATAAAAATAAACAGAAACAAGCCCATCAAAATTGAGCCGATTTTTTTAGAATTTTAACACGCTTAATAGCTTCTCAGACTCATTATTTACTCATCTTTAATCTGAGGCCAATAAAATTCACTTTCCATGAACCTTCTGTTATTTTCTGTATCCATTCAGGTTTTGCCCTTCACCATGCTCCTTTCGCTCTGCAACAACCTGTCATTTCATTTTAGGACAAACCTATTCCTTTTCCCTTAACAAAAGCACATTTCTTTACTTTGCATACAGAGTTGTACCTTTCTGTCAGAACGAATCATAGGAGAGTCTCATTGAGTTATAACCCTTAACTGAAGAAGCCTTTGTTTTGCAAAACCAGCTGGGAAGATGGAGACTTGTCAGGTGTCACACATCAGCACTTTAGACTAGCAGAATTCATGAGTACTCATAACACAACTTTCTACAAACAAATTCAACCCACACATAATTTTTCAAAGGGAAAGGAATGTACATGTTCATTTATAGACATGAAGCTATTACTTCTATGTAGCATATTTTTTAAAAAGAAGCAGAAATATATATACTTAATATGATGGTGATGTTTAGTCACTAAGTCGTGTCTGACTCTTGCACCCCCATGGACTGTAGCCTGCCAGGCTCTTCTGTCCTGGGATTCTCCAGGCAAGAATACTGGAGTGGGTTGCCATTTCCTTCTCCAGGGGATCTTTCCGACCCAGGGATTGAACCTGGGTCTTCTGCACTGCAGGCAGATTCTTTACTGACTGAGCTATTAAGGAAGCCCATACTTAAAATAATGCTTAGCAATCATGGACAAAGGAGCCTGGCGGGCTATGGTCCATAGGGTTGCGAAGAGTTGAACACAACTGAAGCAAATTAGCATGTAGCACAATCAGTGTTTTGGAATTCCATCTTATTTAGAATGAGCTAAGCATCCAATGAATATTCATTAATTCCCTTTAGTATCAGTCCAAAGTTTCAAGATCTTGGAATTTTTAAAATTAATTAATTTATTTATTTTATTTTTGGTGCTGAGTCTTTGTTGCTGCCTTCAGGCTCTCTCTAGTTGCAGGGAGCAGGGGCTACTCTCTACTTGCAGTGCGCAGGCTTCTCACTGTGGTGGCTTCTTCTTCTTGTTGTGGAGCACTGGCTGTACAACACACAGGCTTCAGTAGTTATGGATCATGGGCTTAGTTGCCCTGCAGTATGGGGAATCTTTCCAGACCAGGAGCCAAACCCATGTCCCTGCATTGGCAGACAGATTCTCAACCCCTATACCACCAGGTAAGTCCTAGATCTTGGAAATTAATCTTACAGCTGGGATACTATAAAATATAAATACTATTGAAAACAAATGTTCATAATAATGAATCAATTTAATTAAGCACAAATTTAGGTACTTCATAATTTTAAACATGATGCAGAAATAATGGTGAAAAAACAAGGTCCATTGGAGGAGTGAATGACAAACCTCTCCAGTGGTTGTCTCAAGAACCCCACGAACAGTATAAAAAGGCAAAAAGATATGACACCAAAAGATGAGCTTCCCAGGTTGGAAGGTGTTCAATATGCTACTGGGGAAGAGTGGAGTGCAAATCAGTGAACTAAAATGGACAGGAATGGACAAATTTAATTCAGATGATCATTATGTCTACTACTGTGGGCAAGAATCCCATAGAGGAAGTGAAGTAACCCTTATAGTCAACAAAAGAGTCCAAAATACAGTACTTGGGTGCAATCTCAACAATCACAGAATGATCTCAGTTCACTTCCAAGCAAACCATTCAACATCATGGTAATCCAAGTCTATGCTCCAACAACTCTAATACCTAAGAAGCTGAAGCTGACTGGTTCTATGAAGACCTATCAAGACCTTCTAGAACTAACACCAAAAAAGATGTCCTTTTCATCATAGGAAATTGGAATGCAAAAGTAGGAAGTCAAGAGATGCCTAGAGTAACAGGCAACTTAGGCCTTGGATTACAAAATGAAGCAGGACAAAGGCTAACAGAGTTTTGTCAAGAGAGCATGCTGGTTATAGCAAACACTCTTTTCCATCAACACAAGAGATGACTCTACATGTGGACATCACCAGATGGTCAATAACCAAAATCAGATTAATTATATTCTTTGCAGCTGAAGATGGAGAAGTTCTAAACAATCAGCAAAAACAAGACTTGGAGCTGACTATGGTTCAGATCATCAGCTCCATATAGCAAAATTCCGGCTTAAATTGAAGAAAGTAGGGAAAACCACCAGCTCATTTACATATGACCCAAATCAAATCTTATATGATTCAGTGAAGGTGACAGATAGATTCAAGGGATTAGATCTGATAGACAGAGTGTCTGAAGAACTATGGATGGAGGTTTGTAACATTGTACAGGAGACATGATCAAAACCATCTCAAAGAAAAAGAAATGCAAGAAGGCAAAGTGGTGGTCTGAGGAGGCTTTACAAGTAGCCAAGGAAAGAAGAGAAGTGAAAAGCAAGGGAGAAAGGGAAGGATATACCCAACTGAATGCAGAGTTTAAGATAAAAGCAAGAATAGATAAGAAGGCCTTCTTCAATGAACAATGCAAAGAAATAGAGGAAAACAATAGGATGGAGAAGACTAGAGATCTCTTCAAGAAAACTGGAGATATCAAACAAACATTTCATGCAAGGATGGGCATGATAAAGGACAGAAACGGTAAGGATCTAACAGAGGCAGAAGAGGTTGAGAAGAGATGGCAAGAATACACAGAAGAATTATACAAAAAGGTCTTAATGACCTGAATAACCATGATGGTGTGGTTATTCACCTAGAGTCAAACATCCTGGAGTGTGAAGTCAAGTGGGCCTTAGGAAGCATTGCTGTGAACAAAGCTAGTGAAGGTGATGGAATTTGAGTTGAGCTATTTCAAATCCTAAAAGATGATGTTGTTAAAGTGTTGCACTCAATATGTCAGCAAATTCAGAAAACCCAGCAGTGGCCACTGAACAGGAAAAAGTTAGTTTTCATCCCAACCCCAAATAAGGGCAGTGCTAAAGAATGTTCTAACTACCAGACAGTTTTGCTCATTTCCCATGCTAGTAAGGTTATGCTCAAAATCCTTCAAGCTAGGCTTTAGCAGTACTTGAATCAAGAACTTCCAGATGTACAAGCTGAGTTTAGAAAAGGCAGAGGAATAAGAGATCAAATTGCCAAGATTTGTTGGATCATAGAGAAAGCAAGGGAATTCCAGAGAAACAGCTACTTGTGTCTCATTGATTATACTAAAACCTTTGACTGCGTAGATCACAACCAACTGTGGAAAATTCTTAAAGAGATGGGAATACCAGACCATCTTACCTATCTCCTGAGAAACCTGTATGAGGATCAAGAAGCAACAGTAAGAAACTTGCATGGAATGGACTGGTTCAAAATCAGGAAAAGAGTACAACAAGTCTGTATATTGTCACTCTGTTTAACTTCTATGCTGAGTATATCATGTGAAATGCTGGGCTGGATGAATCACAAGCTGGAATCAAGACTGCTGGAAGAAATATGAACAACCTCAGATATGCAGATGATACCACTCTAATGGCAGAAAGTGAAGAGGCACTAAAGAGCCTCTTGATGAGGGTGAAAGAGGAGAGTGAAAAAGCTGGCTTGAAATTCACCATTCAAAAAACAAAGATCATGGCATCCAGTCCTATGACTTCATGGCAGATAGAAGGGAAAAAAGTAGAAGCTGTGACAGATTTTCTATTCTTGGGCTCCAAAATCACTGCAGATGGTGACTGCAACTATGAAATTAAAAGACACTTGCTTCTTAGAAGGAAAGCTATGACAAAGCTGGACAGTGTATTACAAAGCAAAGATAGCACTTTGCCAACAAAGGTCCATATAATCAAAGCTACGTTTTTTCCAGTCGTCATGTAGGAGTGAGAGTAGGACCATAAAGAAGGCTGAGTACCAAAGAATTGATGCTTTCAAATTGTGGTGCTGGAGAAGACTTTTTGGAGTCCCGTGGATATCAAGGAGATCAAACTAGTCGGTCTTAGAGGAAATCAACCCCGAATACTCATTGGAAGGACTGATGCTGAAGCTGAAGCTCCAGTTCTTTGGCCACCTGATGTGAAGAGCTGACTCACTGGAAGAGACCCTGATGCTGGGAAAGACTGACGGCAAAAGGAAAAGAGGGCATCGAGGATGAGATGGTTGGATAGCATCACCAAGTCCATGGGCATAAACTTGGGCAAACTCCAGGAGATAGTGAGGGACAGGAAAGCCTAGCATGCTGCAGTCCATGGGGTCACAAAGAGTTGGACACAACTTACTGATTGAACAACAGAAATAATGCTAGCATATTTAATCAATGAACCAATGTAAGTTTAGGAAGAACCTAAGTAGAATAAAACTACAATATTGTATTATATTTAATGCTGAAAAATCAAAGAAGATACAGGATGATTGGGGCTGGTGCACTGGGATGACCCGGAGGGATGGTACAGGGAGGCAGGTGGGAGGGGGATTCAGGATGGAGAACACACGTATGCACGTGGCGGATTCATGTTGATGTGTGGCAGAACCAATACAATATTGTAAAGTAAAAAAAATAAATAAAAACAAACAAACAAAAGACATATTTGTTCTTATTAAACCAGAAATATGAAACTAATTCCCCTGGAGTAGGAAATGGCAACCCACTCCAGTAATCTTGCCTGGAAAATTCTATGGACAGAAGAATCTGGCAGGCCACAGTCCATGGACTCACAACAAGTTGGACACAACTCAGCGGCTGAGCACGCACACACACATGCATTAAATTAATTCATTTGCCAAATGCTTATTAAATTCCTAGGATTTTTTGGAATATTCAGTTCAGTTCAGTTCAGTCGCTCAGTCATGTCCGACTCTTTTCGACCCCATGAATTGCAGCACACCAGGCCTCCCTGCCCATCACCAACTCCCGGAGTTCAACCAGACTCATGTCCATGGAGTCAGTGATGCCATCCAGCCATCTCATCCTCTGTCGTCCCCTTCTCCTCCTGCCCCCAATCCCTCCCAGCATCAGAGTCTTTTCCAATGAGTCAACTCTTCGCATGAGGTGGCCAAAGTACTGGAGTTTCAGCTTTAGCATCATTCCTTCCAAAGAAATCCCAGGGCTGATCTCCTTCAGAATGGACTGGTTGAATCTCCTTGCAGTCCAAGGGACTCTCAAGAGTCTTCTCCAACACCACAGCTCAAAAGCATCAATTCTTCAGTGCTCAGCCTTCACAGTCCAACTCTCACATCCATACATGACCACAGGAAAAACCATAGCCTTGACTAGACGAACCTTTGTTGGCAAAGTAATGTCTTTGCTTTTGAATATGCTATCACACTGATGGAGAAGGCAGTGGCACCCCACTCCAGTACTCTTGCCTGGAAAATCCCATGGATGGAGGAGCCTGGTAGGCTGCAGTCCATGGGGTCGCTAAGAGTCGGACATGACTGAGCGACTTCACTTTCACTTTTCACTTTCATGCATTGGAGAAGGAAATGGCACTCCACTCCAGTGTTCTTGCCTGGAGAATCCCAGGGATGGGGGAGCCTGG
Organism: Bubalus kerabau; assembly: GCF_029407905.1. NCBI lineage: Eukaryota > Metazoa > Chordata > Mammalia > Artiodactyla > Bovidae > Bubalus > Bubalus kerabau. Next base: position 53,114,417 of record NC_073636.1, on the reverse strand, counting down.
TGGGCTGCCGTCTATGGGGTCACACAGAGTCGGACATAACTGAAGTGACTTAGCATAACATAGCATAGCATCACATTGATATCTTATGAACCAATCAAATGAGCTCCTTTATTTTATTATTGCTCATTTATTTATGTATGACTGCACTGCATCTTCAGTGCTGCGTGTGCACTTTCTCTGGTTGTGGTGCCTGAACTCTAAGGCTTGCAGGCTTCAATAGTTGTGGCTTACAGGCTCTAGAGAGCAGGCTGAGTAATGATGCACAGGCTTAGTTACCCAGTGGCAAGAGGAATCTTCCCAGACCAGGGATCAAACTCATATCACCTGCATTGGCAGGTGGATTCTTAACCACTGGACCACCAGGAAAGTCTCTCCTACGAGTTTTGATAAGTTTTATTTTCATTTATATTTAGTTCAAAGTATTTTAAAATTTCTCTTGAGACTTCTTTATCCCATATGTTATTTAAAAGTGTGTTGTTCTATCTTCAATCATTTTGGTATTTTTTAAGTTATCTTTCTCTTAGGGATTTCTAATTTAATTCCATTGTGTTCTGACAGCATATTTTGAATAATTTCTATTTTTTTAAATTTGTTAACTTATGTTTTATGGGCCAGAATATTGTCTATCTTGGTAAATTCTTCAAGAAGGGTGTATGTTCTGCTGTTGTTGGATGAAATGTTTTGTAAATGTCAATTAGATTCACTTGATTGGTGGTGGTGTTCAGTTCAGTTATGTCCTTACTGCTCTTCTGCCTGCTATATCTTTCAGTTACTGATAGATGTGTGTTGAAGTCTCCAGCTGTAATAGTGGATGTGTCCATTTCTCCTTGCAGTTTTATCAGATTTTGCCTCACATATTTGGGTGCTCTGTTGTTAGGTGCATAGATATGAGAGATTGTTGTCGTCTTGGAGAACCAGCCTGTTTATTAGTTTTTTTAACTTTTTATTTTGTATTGGGGTATAGTCAGTTAACAAACAGTGTTGTCACAGTTTCAGATCAACAGCAAAGGGACTCAGCCATACATATACATAAATCCATTCTCCCCCAAATCCCCCTAATGCCCTACTTTATCCCTAGTAACTTTCCCTGCTCTGAAATCTGTTTTGTCTGAAATTAGTACAGTTATTCTAGCTTTCTTTTGGTTACTGTTAGCATGATATTTTTTCTCCATTCCTTTACTTTTAGTCTATATGTGTTTTTATATTAAGTGGATTTCTTAAATACAACATATAGTTGTCTTTTTTAATTCACTCTGACAATCTGTGTCTTTAATGTTATATTTAGACCATTGACAACATTTACCATATTTGTTGCTGTTTTCTATTCACTGCCCTTGTTTTTTTTCCTATTCTTGTCTTCCACTCTCTTTTCTGCATTTTGTGGTTTTTGATTGAGCGTTTTATATGACTCCACTTTCTTTTCTTTGTAGCATATCAATTACACTCCTTTTTCACTTTTTTTTAGTGGTCGTAGAGTTTGCAATATACAGTTAGAACAAAGTCAAGTCCACTTTCAAACAGAACTATACCTCTTCGTGGGTAGTGCAGGCACCTTATGACAGTGTTCCCAATTCCTCCTTCTCGTCTCTTTAACATTGTTGTCATTCATTTCGCTTACCTATTAGCTACAATCATCTAATATATTGTTGCTATTATTATTTTTAAACAAACTCATCTGTTAGATTAAGAATAAGAAAAATAAAATATTTTACATGTCCTTTGTTCCTTCTTAAGTGCTCTTTCTTTATGACCTACGTCATTTTCTTTCTCTCTGAACAACTTAACATTTTTTGCAAGGTAAATTGACTCAACTTTTGTTTGTCTGAGGAAGTCCATTTCTCCTTTATGTTTGAAGAATAATTTTGTTTAATACAAGATTAGGCTGTGGGGCTTTTTTTTTTCTTTTATTGCTTTAAAATAGTTCACCTCACTCTCTTCTTGCTTGTGTGGTTTCTGAAGAGAAATATAATGTAATTCTTATCTTTCCTCCTCTATAGGTAAAATCAGTTTTTTTCTTCCTCCCTCTGGCTTCTTTCAAGATTTTCTCTTTGTCTTTGATTCTCTGTAGTTTTAATACAATATGCTTTTCTATTAAAGCATATTGGCATTTGTTCTTCCTGTTATTTTCTGAGCTTCCTGCATCTGTGGTTTGGTGGTTGTCATTGATTTTGGACATTATTCAGCCATTATTGCTTCAAATAGTTCTATTTTTTTCTCTCTTTCTTCTCTTTCTGGTATCCCCATTACTCTATGTTACACATTTTGTGATTGTCTCACAATTCTTGTGATATTCTGTTATCTTTTTTATCCTTTTTTCCTCTTTGCTTTTCAGTTTGGGAAGTTTCTATTGACGTATCTTTCACTCAACTGATTTTTTTCCCTTGACTATGATCAGTCTACTAGTGAACCCATCAAAGGTATCCTTCATCTCTCTTATGGTGTTTTTTGTTCCGATCATTTCCTTTTGATTCTTTTCAAAAGTTTTACTCTCTCTGCTTACATTACCCATACGTTTTTGTATGCTGTCCACATTTTCCATTAGATTTGTTAGCTTATTAATCATAGTTATTTTTAAATTCTTGGTCTGATAATTCTAAAACCTCTGCCATATCTGAGTCTGATTCTGATGTTTTCTCTGTCTCTACAAATTTTTTTTGTTTGTTTGTCCCTTGTAATGTTTGTTGAGAGTCAGCATGATGTACTGGGTAAAAGGAATTGAGGTAAATAGGCCTTTAGCATGAGGTTTTATTTTTGTCTGGCTAGCCTGGAGAATCCCAGGGACGGGGGAGCCTGGTGGGCTGCCGTCTGTGGGGTCGTACAGAGTCGGACACAACTGAAGCGACGCAGCAGCAGCAGATGTTAGACCGTGTTCACTGTTCATTGTAGTTGTAGGTGTAAGAGGACCCAATTTCCTTTAAAGTTCTTGTTCTTATCTCTCCAGATGTTTTGAGTTTACTTGGGAACTGCTTTTTTTTTTTTTAGTCTGAGCCTTGCGATTCTTTCCATTGTCATCTCCTGTCATTGTATCAGAGTCCTGCGGATGTAGTGATGAGATACGGGGCAGGGGAAGTTCTATAATCTTGTGACTAGATTTCAGTCTTTCGTGAGCCTGTGCCTTTGGGCTGTGACCTTCACAAATGTTTCTCAGCCTTCTCCTGCTAGCCTTCAGTGAGACAAATTATCTAGAGGTCTGGAGTGGGGTACTTCCCTTCGTCCAGGTCAGTTAAACTGGTAAACTCTGGTCAGTTAGGCTCACTCTGGGAAAATTGTTTCCCTGGAGCCTAGGTGTAAAAGAAAAACTCAGTTTTTTCTTTCCCACATAGGGAAATACCCAATTCTTCCCTACAGTGAGTTTCTTCCCTGTGTGTCTCCTTTATCACTTACACAGAATACTTCACTTCTGACATTTCACCAGATGTGTGGATATTTTTCCTTATAATAAACAATTCTCTATGACATTGCTGGGTGTCCCACAATATAAGTCAACTGTGACACTACCTACCCAAAGATAGCATCAGACCCCACACTCATTTCCTCAAGACTACAACCCACTTCAGACACCAATCACAAGCCCAGGTGCTTCTGACCAACCAGCTATAGATCAAAGGTTCCAAAGACCCCCTCCTTGTGTTCAGTTATATTTGCTAGTGTAGCTCACAGAACTCAGAGAAATATTTATTTACATTTACTAATTTACTAAGGGACATAATAAAGAATGGGCTTCCCTTGTGGCTCAGATGGTATCTGACTGCCAATGCAGGAGATGTGGGTTTGATCCCTGGGTCAGGAAGATCCCCCGGAGAAGGGATTAGCTACCTACTCCATTATTCTTGCTTGAAGAATTCCATGGACAGAAGAGCCTAGTGAGCTACAGTCTATGAGGTTGCAAAGAGTCAGACACGACTGAGCGACTAACACAACAACAACATGGTAGAGAATGGGCTTTCCAGGGCACCAGTGGTAAAGAAAAGTTAGTCGCTCAGTCGTGTCTGACTCTTTGTGACCCCATGGACTGTAGCCCGCCAGGCTCCTCTACCCATGGAGTTCTCCAGGCAAGAATACTGGAATGGGTTGCCACTCCCTTCTCTAGAGATATTCCCAACCCTGTGATCGAACCCAGGTCTCCCACACTGAAAGTGAAGTCACTCAGTCATGTGCAACTCTTTGCAACCCCATGGACTGTAGCCTACCAGGATCCTCCATCCATGGGATTTTCCAGGCAAGAGTACTGGAGTGGGTTGCCATTTCCTTCTCCAACACTACAGGCAGATTTTTTACCATCTGAGCCACCAGGAAAGCCTGCTAAAGAATCTTCTTGCTAATTCAGGAGACACAGTTTCGATCCCTATGTCAAGAAGATCCCCTGGAGGAGGCATGGCAACCACCTCCTTATCAAGTTCATACTCTGGACTTCTATCCACCTACCTTATTCAACCCAGGACCTATTACCAGAAAACTAGGGAAAGTCCCTATGCTTCAGGGCCCACTGAAATTATTCACAATAGCCAATCCTAGCTCTGCATGTGCTGGCTCACCCCTTCCTTTCCCTAGAAACCATAATAAAATTTCTTCCCCACATCCTTCCTCTCTACCTTGCCATTGACTGAATCTGCTGCTGCCTCATGTAGCCCTATGTGGCATGGTGTCTCTTGGGATCTGTAAGTACATGATGATCATTTCCGTGTCTGAGTATCTTACCATATCTAATTAAAATAAGCCCTGAATGCTCTTCCTTTGGGCTTCCCTGGTGGCTCAGCAGTAAAGAATCTGCCTGCAGTGCAGGAGACAAGGGTTCGGTCCCTGGGATGGAAAGATCCCCTGGTGAAGGAAATGGCAACCCACTCCAGTATTCTTGCCTGAGAAATGGAATGGACAGAGGAGCCTAGCAGGCTACAGTCCATGGGGTCACAAAAGAGTCGAATACGACTTAGCAGTGGAACAACAACTCTTCCTTTAAGCACTACGGGTACTGGCTTCCATGGAGGGCTTCTGCTCAAGATAAGCTATGATTCTCTGCCTCTCTCTCCAGTTTCTGGACAGTAGCTTGCCCTACAAACCCAATTCTCTGATGGATCTATTTATAATTGTTTTTTAATTTGTTCAGATTTTTTTTCTTATTGTTAGGATAGAGCTCTTTACACATTGGTGTGAAACCCAGAAGCCCAATCATTTAATTTTCTTACGTATTTTCTCTGTCTTCTTAGCCAAGGCAGAACAATTCTTTTTCCAGTATCCTTTGTGGTTATAGTTTCTCCAAGTATCTTTATCAATAAACTCTCTCCATTGGGGTTTGAATACCGAATCGGACCTTTATAAAAGCATGAACTGACCATATCTTCTCTGCTTAAAATATTTCTGGGTCTTTCCCACCCACTCACTACCTAACCCTACCCTATACCCACCCACTGCACACACACACACCCCCCAACACACACAAACTCTGTTTTCAGGTCCTAGTTTAGAAGTTTGTTTCTCCAGAATATCTTTGTCAGGTCTGGGTAAAACTCACCACAGTACTTCTTGAATCCTACAATATCCTAGCTTGAGATCCAAGAAGAGAATTTTGGGTAGTTTTTCGTTGAAACTGTAAGTAAATTCTGCTTGCTAAATCCAGCATGTTCCAGCTTAGATCATACTTGTAGACATATTTTTTCAGTTGAATTTACCTACCACACTTTGAGATAGGTGTCTATAGATAGATCAGGTCCCCTGGAAGAGATGGGGATTCTTGTGCCTGTGATTTATTGAGGGCAGTTCTCAGGAGATAAGCAGTAAGGGAAGCAGGACAGATCAAGGGAAGAAGCTGAGCAAAGATGTGTGTTCAGTCTAGCCTCTGCCTGATCCCATGGGGAGCCCTGGAACATGAATGAACCACCAGCTTTACTCTGCCTGGAGGCCAGAGGACTGGACATTTGTATTCCATATCAGTTAGCAATTGTCTGTCAACTGACTTGAAGAGAGGGTCAGATGTAAACTCCCAGGCATTTACCAGCAAGACGGTTTCCATCAACCTTGGGCTCCCTTGGAAAGGGAGAGGCTGTGAACTGTCAGGGCCAAGATGCAGAGCAGCTAAGGAACAATGCAGTGGCCAGATAATGGAGATCTGGTTAGACCACCAACAGCATACCCACGAGGAAACTGACTCGGGAGACTAGGCAACCTGCCCAGAGTTACCCAGGTAGTAACCAGCAGAACAAGACTTCAGGCTCAGATACCCAGACTCTAAATCCCCAGCTCAGTCTGCCCAAATCCACCAGTGACCAGTTTTTGTTGCTGTTTCACAGGGTGGCTTGCTTCTCAGAATGTAAAGCGCAGGGATCAGGGGAGCAGTGAGGAAAACTCTCTGTGGCTGCTACATTATATGCACAACCTTGAGAGGCTGGAAAGGGAGTGGGACAGAGGCAAGAATTTGAGAACTTGGGACTCCTTGTCCTGGACTCCATCACTGATGTGACTGCCACTGGGGATGTTGGGTGACAAAACTCCACTCTGTTCTGTTTTGCCCAAAGTTGGGGCTCTCACAACTCTGTTGGGAAAATCAGCCTGGTCATAATCAGGCAGAAAAGCCTAGGTAGGGAGCCACTGTGAACTGTGAGAAACTGTGCTCTGCAGCCAGTTGGGTTCCAGGTGCCCACCTAGAGCACAAAAGTGGCAAGGCAGGCTGGAGGGGCAGTAAGGGAGAGGCCTTTGTTGTGTACTTCCCATGAATCAGATCCTTTATTCCTATTTAACCCAACCATGTAGGGAAATAGCAGCTACTAGAGCCGTTTTACAGATGAGAAAACTGAGGTGCGGTAAAGCTAAGTAGTTTATCTGTGGTCACAGAGATAAGTAGAAGATAGAACTGATATTTTCATGCAGACTGGCCTAGCTCCAAACCTGTGTTCTTTTTACAAGTAAGAAGATCTTATTTCTGGATAAGAGTATCAGAGTAATGATGTCTGTTCTCAGATGTCAGTCACTGTGTCATGTTCATTAACAAGTTGTTGGAGAGGTAACATCCCCATATTAGAGATGAGCTGAGGCCCAGAGAGGTTAAGTGACTGGCTCAAAGACATCCTGCTAGTAAGTGATGGAGAGGTTGCTTATTAATACTAGAACCTCATTACAAGTTTTCCGGTGTTTAATGTTGTAAATGCCCAGATAGGATAGTTGTGCTTAAACAAGGGGTTGGGCAAGCTGTTGCAGAAAGATCACACTGTAGAGCAAATTCTGTTTAGCCAGGACTTTTGCCAGTGTTATAAAGTAGTGGTTTAGAATAACAGCATCAAAAAATAAAATAACAGCATCAAGGTTGGGGCAGTGCTGAGGAGCAAGATAGGCTCTGACACCTGCCCTTTCTCTCATGTCAGGCAGGATACATAAGGGGACAGCTCCTGGAGAGTGGAGCCAGTGGGCCAGTGGTCCAGCCTGACCAAACAGAGGCCCACGCTTGGCCTTGGCCCTGGGCAGAAGGAGAGGACTCAGCTGTGACCCCAGTGGACCGCACCCCAAGCAGAGGAAGGCCTGGGTCTCTAGCTGAGGCTTAGATGAAAGTGTGGGAGTGCCGGCTGCTCAGGGAGAGAGACCTTAGCTCTCACCCCAGACCAGAGGCTGTATCTGAAAGAGCCTTTGGAACCAGTAAGCTCCAGGAAGCATCTTTAAAAAAAAAAGTATTTATTTATTTATTTTGGCTGCACCAGGTCTTAGTTGTGGGCGTGAAAGATCTTTTAGTTGCCATGCTAACTCTTCGTTGTGACAGGTGAGATCTAGTTCCCTGACCAAGGATCCAACCGGGCTCCCTGCTTGGGAGCGAGGAGTCTTAGCCACTGGACCACCAGAGAAGTTCAAAGGCAGCCTCTTGAATATCTGACTTCTCACTGCTGGGGGCAGTTTCCTGGGGAGGAGGCCCCTGAGGCCAGAACTACTTATTCTCTGCCCTTACAGGTGACAGGTCCAGGAGGAGCCCCTCGATGAAGCGGCCTCATAGAGCCGAGAAGGCGCCAGTTCTGCGCAGAGCCCAGCCAGGCCAGAAGGAGCGGGCCAGGGACAGCCCGGGGTCCGGGTCTCCTCGGAGGAAGCAGGCAGAGCGCAGGGGACGCCGGGAGCTGCTGGGGGACCGGGAGCGGGGGTCAGCAGAGAAGACCTGCCGAGGGAGGAGGAAGAAGGATGGGAGGGCTTCCTTCAGGGAGCAAAGAGCTCCTTCAAAGAAGGAAAAGGAGGTCCGGAGGAAGGAAGAGATGTGGAAGCAGCTGAAGAAACACAGGTGTGTTGTGACCCGACTTCAGGCGCGTTTCAATGCGCCCTCTCCCTCCTGCTAGCCCTGCTCCCTCCCTTGTAAGGGTCAGGTGCCATCCTCCCTACCCTCTCCCACGAATGGACGGCCCTTGCTCTCTCCAGCCTCCCTCTGCCTCTACGTTCGTCCCTGCCCAGCTCACCACTGGGGCCAACCGGGATGAGCATCACACTCATCCCAGGTGGAGTGGCCCTGCGCACTGCTGTCCCAACCCCTCCAGTAGGGCAGGTGCAAGCGGAGGCTGTGAACGGGGAGGTGACATGGCGGCATGGTGGGACAAGATCCCAAATCTCCTGAATTTCAGCTGTAGTGGTGACTCACTACAGATCTTGAAGAGGAGCTGAGAGAAATCTAAAATTAACTATTAAAAATTAAAAATTCTAAATTTCTAGTTCAAATTGGAAATTAAAAATTAAAATTGAATTTAGGAGTCATAAGAGGGCTTAAGCATGCCATTTCCCAACCTGACCTGCATCCTCTTCTGTGAAATATGGTTTTGATCTAGAAGAACTTCAAGAGTCCCATCAGCTCTGAAATTCCAGGATTAGGGGGTTTATTTGCTATATTTCCTTTGTTCTATTAGCATTGGCACACGGGGGGTTAACTGATAGAGTCGGTGTATGGAATCAACAAGTTGGGATTTTAGTTTCATTTTTTTACTACCAATTTTGATGAACCATCTCCCTCTCTTTGCCTCCCTCTTCCACTTTACTTTGCATCACTTCTCAGGATGTTTTAAGAATCCCCATTGATAATGGGTGAAGAGGCTTTGAAAACAGGTACTAGGATTATGGCAAAGAGTTGATACTCCTTCCACCCATTCCTAATAAACCTTATTTGCCCACACTTTCACTCAGGTGTTCCACTGTACATCTCCAACTTTACAGAGGGGAAATTAAGGCCCTCAAAAGGGGCCACTGATTTCTTCCATCACCCCTGCCAGCCATCCCTGGCTCCCTTAGGGCTTTTGTCTATTGTCTGGTTGCCCCTGCTGCTGCTGCTGCTGCTATGTCGCTTCAGTCATGTCCAACTCTGTGTGACCCCATAGACGGCAGCCCACCAGGCTCCCCCGTCCCTGGGATTCTCCAGGCAGGAACACTGGAGTGGGTTGCCATTTCCTTCTCCAATGCATGGGAGTGAAAAGTCAAAGTGAAGTTGCCCAGTCGTGTCGGACTCTTTGCGACCCCATGGACTGTAGCCTACCAGCCTCCTCTGTCCATGAAATTTTCCAGGCAAGAATACTGGAGTGGGTTGCCATTTCCTTCTCCAGGGGATCTTCCCAACTCAGGAATCGAACCCAGATCTCCTGCATTGTAGGCAGACGCTTTTACCATCTGAGCCACCAGGGAAGTCTCCTGTCTGGAAGGGAGATGCAAAGTAAGAGATAAGGACTCAATTGTGCAATTTTCAGCTTCATGCCATAGCAGGGCATAGAGATGAAAAATATCCAGCCTTCTTCCCCAGATGCTGACAGTCTGACATGGGAAATAAGACAGGGTTATCAGCTATCATAGCACAAGTGTTAATTGCTCAGTTGTGTCCGACTCTTTGACACCCCATGGACTGTAACCCACCAGGCTCCTCTGTCCATGGACTTCTCCAGGCAAGAATACTGGAGTGGGCAGTCATTCCCTTCTCCAGGGGATCTTCCAGATCCAGCGTTCAAACCTGGGTCTCCTGCATATTTCAGGCAGATTCTTTACGGTCTGAGCCATCATCACAGCACAAAAGAGAAAGCAATATATATACCAGAAAGGATTTGATGAAGAGTGTACCGCTGGGAGGCTGGGGTTCCTCTATGGAGAAGGTAAACATTTCAGTAAGACTTTGAAGACCAGGTGGAATTTGAACAGTGACTGAATGTCACACCTCCACCACCACCCAAACTGAGGGAACACCTTATACAGAAACTCAAGGGCAGATGTCCTGGGGTGTGCGTGAGGCACGGCAGAAAGCCCCTGTGCTCTAGGCTTCCTAGCATTCAAGAGCTAGGGTCCCTCCTCTCCACCTCATTCCTATGACCTCTCCTTGCTCCTCAGGAGTTGATCAGAAGCTAAACTCAAAGAGTCTGCTGCAAACTGGTCTCTAAAGCCCATGGTAACCCAAGTCCACATCCTGATATTTCCAATTATGACTTGCTAAGCAGGCTACCCAGGAGAACCCTTCTCCAGCCCCTCCCTTACCCTCTGTCAGTTGCTGCCAACTCAGCTGAAAGTCACTGTTTTTATGAGTGGAGGAGGCTGTAAACCACACAGACAAGAACTTGGATTTTGTGGCAACTGAGCGCACAGTCTTTGTCAGATGGTGGGGGTCCTCACACCCTCCAGCTAGAAGGGTTCTGCAGCTGTGCTGTCCCATACAGCAGTCACTAGCCACATGTTGGGCATTTGAAATGTGGCTGCTATGACTGAGGAACTGAACTTTTAATTCAATTTAACTTTAATCTGATGTTAATGCTACTGAGTTAAAATAAGAATTAGCCTTGCCCAATGGCTCAGCAGGTAAAGAAACCTCCTGAAATGCAGGCGATACAGGTTCAATTCTGGGTCAGGAAGATCCCCTGGAGGAGGAAATGGCAACCCACTCCTGTATTCTTGCCTGAAAAATCCCATGGACGGGGAGCCTGGTGGGCTACAGTCCAAAGGGTTGCAAAGAGTTGGATACACTGAATGCCCACACACACACACACACACACACACACCAAGAATTAGTAAATTTACTTGGACAGACAGATGTAGTTTTGAGGTTGATTTAATTTTTAAACCAAAGCATTTCTTCCCCCCCAAAAAAGACAGTTTCGTCAGTGCAGATGTGAACATCAAAGGAAAATGATATTCTATCACTTGATTCATTTATGAGAAAAGTTTTAAGTATGTCTAAAACAATTTAGATATGTGAATCTACTCTTTCAACTAAATTTTATGAAATCCAAATACAGATTAAATATGTTCAATGAAAATTTCATGTCTGAATTGACAGTGAGTACAAGGTGAACACTGGATTTTGAAGACAGAACAAAAAGGATGTAAATTGTCTCATTAATAATTTTTTCACTGATTATATGTTTAAATTATAAAATTTTAATATATTGGGTTAAATGAAGTGTATTATTAAAATTATTAATAATATATTCATGTTATTTTATAATATAGCTACTAGAAACTTTAAAATTATGATACGTTTCCATTGGGCAACCCTACGCAAGTGAGGATGTCTGTGTGGGTAGGATTCAGAGGCATGGAGTTTGGAGAGGCAGCCCTCAAGGCACTCCAGGCTGCAGGAAGAGTAGTGGCCTCCTCTGCCAGGTGGGTGAAGTCACAGAGGGTTCTGAGCAGGGCAGGCCTGTGCAAGGTGGCAGCTGGGAGCATCTCCAGTGGGGCTCCTTGCATCCCACAGAATCCCCGAGGACCCTGCCCTCCTCCCCACTCTCCTCCACTCCACCACTCCACCCTGCCTCTGCTCCAGGTCATCCTCCGTGGCTTCCAGCACCTCCAGTGGGGAGTCTCTGTCTGAGGAGGAGCTGGCCCGTATCTTGGAACAGGTGGAAGATAAGAAGAAGCTGATCGCCAGCATGCGGAACAAGCCCTGGCCCATGGCGAGGAAGCTGGCAGAGCTCAGGTGAGGGGTGGCAGTTGGCCAGGGCTCTCCCAGTTGAGAAGGCTCAACTCCTCTAATGGGCTTGGGAATCCCTTCTCCTCTCCTCTCCACCCAAAAGAGCTCAACAAGAATGGGGGTTCACCCTTCCACCCTGCTTCGGTCCCCCTGTCCCCAGCACATGACTGGCCACCAGCCCTGCTATTGGTTAGCACCGAGCCAGGCCTAGTAGGAGACAAGGAGGATCATGGGCCTTGGGCTACACCCTACTTCCACTGCCTCGTCACCCCTTTGTCTCACACCCCACCCCATCTGGTGGCTTCTGTGCTTCCCTTACAACCAAACAGACATGGCTTCTTTGTATGTGTGTGTGTGTTAATTGCTCAGTCATGTCCAACTCTTTGAGACCCAATGGACTGTAGCCTGCCAGGCTCCTCTGTCCATGGAATTCTCCAGGCAAGAATACTGGAGTGGGTTGCCATTCCCTCCTCCAGGGGATATTCCTGACCCAGGGATCGAACCTGGGTCTCCCTCATTGCAGGCAGATTCCTTACAATCTGAGCCACCAGGGAAGCCCATGCCTTCCTTGGTGGTGGTGGTAGGGTGGGAGGCGGTTATGATCCCCCGCCTCAACAAGTTCCTACCTCTCTTGAGTTCTCTAAGCACCAGAATCTCTCCCTTTGTCACACATTCACCCTTGCAGTGTGGAGAGCAGGGGGATGGGCTGTCTTAGCTGCACTTGTGTCCCGGAGGCCTAACACGGGGCCAAGCTTGCAGTGACGCTCCATAAATATTGCCTGGCCTGAATTCTATTTTCAGCTCAGCACCTTCCCTGGTTTCCATATGACTGGCCAGCTCATCACTCATTTTATGGCTCTTCAGTCTCTGCTGCAGTTTTGAAAGAAGAGCAGGATGTTTTTACTAGAAAACTATAATCTGATTTTACTGTCTTCCCCCAAGTCCTGCCTCAATCGTTCTGCCATAAGATTGGATGACTCCCTTCCTCGTTCCCTCTATATAAAGCTATTATTTTTCTCAGCTCTTTTCACACCTGAGTTTCCTCATTGCTCAAATGGCTCACCCTTTATCACAGAACAATTTGGTGGCCATATTTTGACCTTCAGCCTGTTTGTGTCTCCAAAGCACAGCAAAGATGTTGCCTATGCAAATGGGGTCTGGCCCTGACAAGTAATCTCGTAAATAGAGCTTACTCCACTAGGTTGAGGGCTTCCCAGGTGGTGCCATGATAAAGAATCTGCCTGCCAGTGCAGGAGATGTGGGTTCTATCCCTGGGTCAGGAGATCCCCTGGAAGGGGATATGGCAACCCACTCCAGTATTCTTGCCTGGAAAATGACATGGACAGAGGAGCCTGGCAGTCCATGGGGTTACAAAGAGTCGAACATGACTGAGCGACCGAGCACACCCACCACTGCCCTGAGAATATTACCTTCTCTCAAAGTCAGCTGCAGGAAGAAATGCCTCCCCACAGTGCCTCCAGGCCAGTGCTGACCAACAGAACTTTCTGAGATAATGGAAATGTTCTAACTCTATGACTATAGAGTAGCCACCAGTCACACGTAGCTAGTAAGCACTTAGAAAATAGCACAACTGAGAAACTGAATTTATGTTTTATTTTAACTTATTTAAACTTAGGTAGTCACACAGAGAGGGCAATGGCAACCCACTCCAGTACTCTTGCCTGGGAAATCCCATGGACGGAGGAGCCTGGTAGGCAGCAGTCCATGGGGTCGCTAAGAGTCGGACACAACTGAGTGACTTCACTTTCACTTTTCACTTTCATACATTGGAGAAGGAAATGGCAACCCACACCAGTGTTCTGCCTGGAGAATCCCAGGAACGGGGGAGCTTGGTGGGCTGCCATCTATGGGGTCGCACAGAGTCAGACACGACTGAAGCGACTTAGCAGCTGCAGCAGGTAGTCATAGGTAGCAACAGTTTGAGCGGTAGGTACAGCTTCAGGCAGTGGGCTGTCTGCCTTTCCAGCTCCCTTTTTCTGAGTCTCTTCTTCCTGCTCCCCCAGGGCCAAGTTCTTCCTCCTTCCATCTGTCACTCTAACAGAACCTCATCCCCACTCAAGTGTCACTGGGACACATCTTTTATTAACAGTGGAAAAAGAGCAACCTTGCTGTTTATGGAAATGAGATATCCAGCTGACTGGAACTCTCAGGGACCATGAAAATCCCTGAGCTGCCCAGAGGAGAAGTCTGCATCTCCTCCAGGCCTGGGGGCAGAGTTCCTGCTCATGGTCAGTGTGGGAAGTGGCTAAGGCCTGAGAAGCTGAAAGGACTCTCATCTCTCCCACTGGAGCAAGTCCTCCTGACAATAGTGATCTCTTTCCTCCAGCCTGCCTGCCTTCCTCTTCCCTCTTGCAAGGCTCCCTATCCCAGACTCAAGTCTCAGGCTCTCCAGCCTCTGGGTCTCAGCTCCAGTGATGCCTCTGCCTTGCCCACCTGGCTAGGTCCTACCTTTTGAGACTCAGGCCAAGTGTTGCTTCTGCAGGGAAGTCCCTACTGATCCTACCTTCATTCAGGCTGAGTTAGTCACCACCTCTCTGAGCCTTAAGGCCCTATCCCTCACTTGACTGGCTGCTCTAGTTTGCAAAGCTGTGTCTTATTCATCTTTTAATTTATTTCTTTGTTATATTTTGCCAACATTTGCTGCATGCTCCCTATGTGCCAGATATTGTTCTGAGCCTGGATGTGTAAAAATTCATTTAATCTTCCTAATCACCCTCTGATGTAGATACTATTGTTATTGTCCCCATTTTACTGATGGCAAACTGAGACACAGAGCAATCTAATAATTTTTCCAGGCCACACAGTGAGTTTAGAGGCCTGGCCAGAATTTGAACTAAGGAATTCTGGCTCCAGAACTTACACTCTTAAATTATAATTGCCTCTCTAGAATTCCTAGACATTCTAGAATACACCCTTTGCCTCCTGTATGATTTCCTCTTCTGGCATAAAGTCTTCAACTGCAGATCTGCAGATAGCATCCCCAGACTACATCTTTTTTTAGAAACAATGGTGTGGGGACCCCAGTCTCTGGCCGACTCAGGCAGCTGGCTGACTTTGGCATACTTGTTGTAGACAATTGAAGAAGGGTGGTAAGGGATAAAGAGCAGCAGCAGTGAACTGGGGCAAGCCTGCATTCACACTTCTACCATATCTGGGTGATTTGACTAGCTATTCAATCCCCCTCAGGCTGGCTTCCTTCCCTTAACCTCTCTGAGCCTCACAGCCCCTTTTTGTAAATTAGGAATAATATTATCTACCTTCAGAGTTATTTTGACAAATTCAAAATATTTATTTAAGGGCCCAGCATATAATGTACAATTAATAGATAGTAGTTATTGCTGTTATTAATGGTTGAACATCTTGTGCCAGACATTGTGCTAAACCCTGAGAAATGAGGATGGGGAACAAAGGTGAATCAGAGGAGACTTCACTAGTGATGCACATTAATAATGGCACAAGGCAGGCAGTTGATGTTGGTAAAAGAGTTTCTAGTGCCCTTGAGTCAGGGATGTTTGCTTTAATCATAGAATTAATTAGGTGTGTCACTCAGCTTTGTCAGAAACCCAGTGTGCTAGAAAATTAGCCAAAGTGCTTGCTCTCTTCAGAGAGATCTGAAGAATTCCACTTCCAAAAAGATGCAATAGACATACTTCTCCATAGTCTTCCCATGAAGCACCACTGAAACCCCAGATAGTATGTGTAAAGCAAACATAAGAGACTCAGAAAGGTGGAGAGAAGAAAGCAGACTGGCTAAGGACCTCAGGGTCAAATGGATGACAGGGCATCAAGTTCTAGGTTTCCTTTTTGTCTATGTATCCAAACTGGGTACTGGGAATATTGGAGAAGCTGGCAGCCCCAAAACATGGACAGATACTCACAAAAACTCCTCAAGAAAAGTCTGCTGTTTCTAGCCAAAGGACCAGAAAAGACAGAATACTTGGCAATGAAAACAATCCTTCTCCAACCAAACACCATAAACAAAAAACATCTCTAGCCCCACTCCTGGCAGCAAAAGTCAAGTTGGGAAGCCTGTATTTCCTCTGTTGCCAGGATTTAACATGGTATCCCAACACCCTTATCAATAAATTATCAGAGAAAGCCAAGTGAGGAGCAGGGACATTCATACCCACTGTAGTAGCAAGCCCTCCCTCTCCCTGTGGTGTCAGTGGAGACCACACAGGGAGCATGAACTTTCACCACAACCAGGCAGTAACAAATTATACCTTCAGGCCAGGATGATATGAGTAGAAGGCTTGTGGAAGCCTGAACTCCCATCCTGACTTACCAGTAACAAGGAGCTCCAGCCCAGTCCCAGGTGTCAAAAGGGGCCAAGCGAGTAATCTGGACTTCTACCTAGAAGTAACTGGGCAGCATCCCCCTTCTGAAGCATCCCCCACTACTGAAGCAGTGTCAGAAGAGGTCTGCTAAAACACAAGATTTAAGTAAGATCCAGACTCGCATAACATAAAATCCCAAATGTCTAGGCTTCAATTGAAAACTCACTCATCATACCAAGAACCAGAAAGATCTCAAACTGAATGATAAAAGATAATCAACAGATGCTAACATCAAGATTATATAGATGTTAGGGTTATCTGACAAAGATTTTAAAGAAATCATCATAAAAATGTTTCACTGAGCAGTTATGAACACACAAAACAAATAAAGAAATAGTCTCAGAAAATGAATAAAAGATATGAAAGAGAGCAACTGGAAATTTTAGAAGTAAAAAATATAGTAACTAAAAATTTTTGAATGGGCTCAACAGCAGAATGGAGAAAACTGAGTAGATTATCAGTGAGGGTAGAACAAGACAGATCACTCAGTCTGAACAATAGCAAGAAAACAGTCTGGAGGGAAAGCGAATAGAGCCTCAGGGACATGTAGGATTATTTTTAAAAAAGCTAACCTTGGTGTCTCCTCCAAATCCCTAGATATGAAAGAAAAAAAGGAGGTGTCAGAACATAGAGTGGGGCTGGAAAAAAAGTCTTCAAATATATAAGGACTGAAAAATTTTCAAATTTGACAAAACTTAAGTATTCAAGAAGTTAAACAAAACCCCAGTAAGATAAATCCAAAGTAATCCATGCTAATACACATCATGGTCAAACTTCTGAATACTTTTAAGAGTCTGACAGAAGCAATGCATTACTAAAGAAAAAAAAAAATAGAAAGCATATTTCTCATCAGAAACCATGGAAAACAGAAGTACTAAGTGAAAAGAATTGTCAGTCCAGAATTCTATATCCAGCAGAAACATCCTTCAAGAACAAAGGAAAAATCAAGACATTCTCAGATGAAGGAAAACTAGAAGAATCTGTTACCAGGTCTACCCTAAAGTATAACTAAAGAAAGTTCTCTAAAAATAAAGGATATGATAAAAGAAGGCATCTTGGAACATCATGAAGGAAGAACATGGTAAGAGAAAAAATCTTGGGAAATACCATGTGTTTTCCTTCTCCTCTTGATTTTTAAAATTATGTTTGAAAGTTGAAGCAAAAATGAAAACACCACCTAATGTGATTCTCAAAAATGCAGAGAAAATAGTTAAGACCATTATAAATGAGTAGGATAAAGTGACATAAAGAGAAATAAGGCTCTACACTTCACTCTAGCTAGTAAAATGAATCCATAGGTTTTGGTAATACATATAGATAGGTAGATAACAGATAGATGGATGACAGATATAGGTCGACACATAGTAATGCCTAGAGCAACTATTGAAAAGGCTATACAAATTGATATACTAAAAAACACTGCAGGTTAAACAAAATTGAATTCTAAAAAAATGTTCAGGAAGACAGGGAAGAAGGCAAGTAGAAATGAAAAACAGAAAACAAGAAATAAAATGTTGTATTTAAACTGTAACATCTAAATAATTATGTTAGTGGTCTAAATATATCAATTAAAAGACAGAGATTGGCAGACTGGATTTAAAAGATGATCCAAGTACATGCAGTCTATAAGAAACTCACTTGAAATATGATATACATAAGCTGCAAGTAAAGAATGGCAGAAAATACACCATGAAAAATTAACCAAAAGAAAGTAGGAGAAGCTATGTAAATGTCAAAGTCAATTTCAGAGCAAAGAAAATCACCAAGGTTATAGAGGGACACTATATAATGAGATGGCAAGAGTGAATGTCAACATTTTAGGGATCAGTGAACTAAAATGGACGGGAATGGGCAAATTTAATTCAGATGACCATATGTACAACTGTGGGCAAGAATCCCTTAGAAGAAACGGACTAGTTCTCCTAATCAACAAAGGAGTCCAAAATGCAGCACTCAGGTGCAATCTCAAAAATGATAGAATGATCTCAATTCATTTCAAAGCAAACCATTCAATAACAGTAATCCAAGTCTATGCCCCAACCACTAATGCCAAAGAAGCTGAAGTTGAATGATTCTATGAAGACCTACAAGACCTTGTAGAACTAACACCAAAAAAAAAAAAAAAAAAAAAAAAAGATGTCCTTTTCATCATAGGGGACTGGAATGCAAAAGTAAGAAGTCAAGAGATACCTAGAGCAACAGGCAAGTTTGGCATTGGAGTACAAAATAAAGCAGGACAAAAACTAACAGACTTTTACCAAGAGAATGTGCTGGTCATAGCAAACACCCTCTTCCCAAAACACAAGAGACAACTCTACACAGGGATGTCACCAGATGGTCAATACCAAAATCAGATTGATTATATTCTTTGCAGCTGAAAATGGATAAGCTCTATACAGTCAACAAAAGCAAAACCAGGAGCAGACTGAACTCCTTATTGCAAAATTCAGACTTAAATCGAAGAAAGTAGGGAAAACCACTAGGCCAGGAAAACTGCATGACCTAAATAAAATCCCTTATGATTATACAGTAGAAGTGACAAATAGACTCAAGAAATTAGATCTGATAGATAGAGTGCCAGAAGAATTACGGACAGAGTGCTGGAGTCAGTGATCAAAACCATCCCCAAGAAAAAGAAATGCAACAAGGCAAAATAGTTGTCTGAGGAGGCCTTACAAACAACTGAGAAAAGAAGTGAAAGGCAAAGGGGGAGAAGGAGAGAGATACCCATCTAAATGCAGAGTCCTAAAGAATAACAAGGAGAGATAAGAAAGCCTTAAGTGAACAATGTAAAGAAATAGAGGAAACAATAGAATGGGAAAGACTAGAGATCTCTTCAAGAAAATTAGAGATACCAAGGGAACATTTCATGCAAAGATGGGCACAATAAAGGACAGAAATGGAATGGACCTAACAGAAGCAGAAGATATTAAGAAGAGGCGGCAAGAATACACAGAAGAACTGTACAAAGAAGACCTTGATGACCCAGATAACTGCGATGGTGTGATCACTCATCTACAGCCAGACATCCTGGAGTGTGAGGTCAAGTGGGCCTTAGGAAGCATCACTATAAACAAAGCTAGTGGAGGTGATGGAATTCCAGCTGAGCTATTTAAAATCCTAAAAGGTGATGCTGTAAAAGTGCTGCATTCAATATGCCTTAGCACTGGCCACAGGACTGGAAAAAGTCAATTTTCATTCCAATCCCAAAGGAGGGCAATGCCACAGAATGTTCAAAGTACTGCACAATTGCACTCATTTCACAGGCTAGCAAGGTAATGCTCAAAATCCTTCAAGCTAGGCTTCAATAGTATGTGAACTGAGAACTTTCAGATATACAATCTGAGTTTAGAAAAGGCAGAAGAACAAGATATCACATTGCCAACATTTGTTGGATCATAGAAAAAGCAGGGGAATTCCAGAAAAACATCTGCTTCTGCTTTATTTACTACACTAAAGGCTTTGACTTTGTGGATCACAAGAAACTATAAAAAATTCTTAAAGAGATGGGAATACCACCTTACCTGGGCTTCCCAGGTGGCTCAGATGGTAAAGTATCTGCCTGCAATGCAGGAGACCTTGGTTCAATCCCTGGGTCAGGAAGCTCCCAAGGAGAAGGGAACGGCAACCCACTCCAGTATTCTTGCCTGGAGAATCCCATGGACAGAGGAGCCTGGTTGTCTATAGTCCATAGGATCGCAAAGAGTTGGACACGACTGAGTGACTAACACTTACCGCCTCCTGAGAAACCTGTAGGCAGCTCAAAAAGTCACAGTTAGAATCAGACATGGAACAACATTCCAAATTGGGAAAGAACATCTAGACTGTATATTGTCACACTGCTTATTTAATTATATGCAGAGTACATCATGGGCAATGCCAGGCTGGATGAAGCACAAGCTGGAATCAAGACTGCTGGGAGAAATATCAATAAACTTAGATATGCAGATGACACCACCCTTATGAAAGTGAAGAGGAACTGAAGAGCCTGTTGATGAAAGTGAAAGAGGAGAGTAAAAAGCTGGCTTAAAACTCAACATTCAAAAAACTAAAATCATGGCTTTCAGTCCCATCACTTCATGGCAAATAGATGGGGAAACAATGGAAACAGTCACAGACTTTATTTTCTTGGGATCCAAAATCACTGCAGATGGTGACTGCTGCCATGAAATTAAAAGACACTTGCTCCTTAGAAGAAAAGTTATGACCAACCTAGACAACATATTAAAAAGCAGAGATATTATTTTGTCAACAAAGGTCCATATATCAAAGCTATGGTTTTTTCCAGTCATCATGTAAGGATGTTAGAGTTGGACCATAAAGAAGGCTGAGCACCAAAGAACTGATGCTTTAGAACTGTGGTGCTGGAGAAGACTCTTGAGAGTCCCTGACAGAGATCAAGCCAGTCTATCCTAAAGGAAATCAACCCTGAATATTCATTGGAAGGACTCTTGCTAAGCTGAAGCTCCAATACTTTGGCCACCTGATGTAAAGAGCCAACTCATTGGAAAAGACCCTGATGCTGGGAAAGATTAAAGGCAGGAGGAGAAGGGGACAACAGAGGATGAGATAGTTGGATGGCATCACTGATTCAGTGGATATGAGTTTGAGCGAACTCCAGGAGATAGTGAAGGACAGGGAAACCCAGCATGCTGCAGTCCATGGGGTCGCAAAGAGTTGGTCACAGCTGAGCAAGGAAAAAAACATAATGATAAAAGGGTCAATATACCATGCAAACAGAACAATCCTAAATGTATATGCACCAAAGAGATCAGTGGTTTGGATTCTATCGGTTATTAATTTTTCAGTGCTATGTAATAAATGACCCTAAAACTTAATAATTGAAAACAGTAAAGAAAAACATGTGTTATCTTCTGTTAGTCAGAAATTCAGGATCAGCTTAGCTGGCAGCTCTAACTTGGAGTCTCTTGTTGAGGTCCTTTAATGGACCGGAATTTGGTGGTCCGGAGTCGACGATAAGAAAGTAAAGGAGAGAAAGAGGCTGATATTCCTTGGTTTACACAGAAAGCCAATAAAGCTCCTGTACAGGGCTTGCTTTGTTCATGGAGGCCTCAAGCACCCTCTCGATGGGGTGAAGGTGCAGAGCACCTTCTCTAGAGGGTCTTAGAAGCCGGGCAGGAAAATGAACTCAGAGAGCCTCTGCTCTCCAGGGAATCAGCCTGAAAAAGAGAGAGAGAGAAAGAAAGAAAGACATGGGGACCAGAGCTCTGATGGAGCAAAGGTGTTTTAATCAACATGGTGGGGGCATATATACTGTCTTACAAAGTAGTTATTCTCAGCAAAGATAAAGATTAAAACTCCAGGCTTATAAAACATAGGCAATCCATATTAAAGAGAGAGATTTGTAAACAATCACTTTTACCGTATGGCCGAAGAATTGATGCTTTTGAACTGTGGTGTTGGAGAAGACTCTTGAGAGTCCCTTGGACTGCAAGGAGATCCAACCAGTCCATTCTGAAGGAGATCAGCCCTGGGATTTCTTTGGAAGGAATGATGCTAAAGCTGAAACTCCAGTACTTTGGCCACCTCATGCGAAGAGTTGACTCATTGGAAAAGACTCTGATGCTGGGAGGGATTGGGGGCAAGAGGAGAAGGGGACGACAGAGGATGAGATGGCTGGATGGCATCACTGACTCGATGGATGTGAGTCTCAGTGAACTCCGGGAGTTGGTGATGGGCAGGGAGGCCTGGTGTGCTGCAATTCATGGGGTCGCAAAGAGTCAGACACAACTGAGTGACTGAACTGAACTGAACTGAACTCACAAGAAGGAAGAGGGTACTTATCACCGTATAGAAACGCTAATGAAGGAAATGCCTGGATTCCTCAGGAGGCTTGCCTCTCCTCTTAATTCCTAAATATTCAGGAATTAATACGGAGCAGAGAATTCCTGACAGATTAAAAAAAAAGCACACAGGAAGCCTCCTGTTAAATGCTTCCTGACAGTCTCTCATAAGGTTGAGTCAAATTGTTGGTCAGGGCTTCAGCCTTCAGATGACTGGGGGTGGTGAAGCCACTTCCAAGGTTGCTCATATACATAGATGACAAGGTGGTTCTGATTATTAGTAGGGGCCCCAGTTTCTCTCCATATGGGCCTCTCCATAGGCTGCTTAAGTATCCTCATAACATGAGAGCTAGCTTCCTCCAAAAGAGGGAGATTTCAAGGGGAAAATCACGACACCTAGTTTCAGAAGTCCTAGTCTCAGAAGTCATAAGTTGTCACTTTTACCACTTTCTATTCCTTGGAGGCACATTGCTAAGTTTGGCCCACATTCAAGGGGAGAAAAATTCATTTCTCCATTTTAAAGGGAGGAATGTCAAGAAATCTGTTGACATAGTTGAAAACCAACACATATGGGAAGTCAGGTATGCTTGGTTAGCCTCAGGTACCTTTAGATTGATTCAGTGACATCTCTAGGCCTGGCTTTGAGTTTCCACTCAGAGTGAGTTCAGCATCTGTTTGATCTTTGCCTCCACAACTGAAAAGTAAAAACCACTTGGAGCCAAAGGGAGACACCAAACCAGCATAGCCCAAATTACCTTCAACATCTGGCCATCTCCAACCTCTGGCCACCTCTCTTTGGCCATCTGTGTCCCCTACCTTAATCTAGATGTCTTCTGGATTTCTGGCTGACTCATACACTTTCCCAGTGTTCTGCATGGGACAGCAAAGCTCTGTAAGGATGCTGTCAAACTCAGGCTGCCCTGTGTCTATTTGTACCTCTGCATTGCAAAATTAAGTGTGATTTTGAGTCTGATCTGCTTCACCAGCAGTGGGTTTTTGGATGTATGTGGTCTCTCTGAGAGATACTTTGGGTCAACTTCAGAGTATCCCTGTTGTGAAAGGCTGCATTGCTGAGTCCCTTGTCCAGACCCCTGGGGAGAAGAAGGCCCTTCACAGCAGCCCCCTGTGCTAGCAAAGACTCTTTATCAGCTGTCCACTTTAGGAGCTGCTATTTCCCCAGAAGGAGAAGAGTGACTGCTTGATAAATGAAACCACTGTGCTCACATGGTCTGCATCCACATATTTAAATCTCATAACATCATGCCCATTTCTAGATGAAAACTGCCACCCCAGGAGGCACAGAATCTTGCCTGGTTCTCTCTGACACTAAAGCCACACAATAAACCCCTTTTCTCCCAGCAGTAATCACTGGCCACCCTGATGTGTCTTTCAAACTGTTATTTGGGCCACTTTATCAACAAGGAGGGTCTTTCTAGGGCAATGTGAGGGGCTCCTGAAGTGCTCTCTGTGGGTGGCTACCGAGGAAAGTCATGCCTCAATGGCTTCCTCCTCTCCTGAGTGTTGGAGGGGCCTGAGGGGTTGATAACCACCTGTCAAAAGTGACCTTGAGATTCAAGCCCCTAGAACTTTCCACAAAGCAAAGGATCCCACCTCTTTTGCCTTTTCGCTTCATTTTTCACACACCACCTGGTTTGAGGAAGAGGAGAGATGAGCTTGCATAAAGTTCCCCATTTGAAAGGAGGAGAAAAGGAGGAGGCAGGAGCACCCTACAGAAGGAAGATTTGTAGGGACTTCCCCCGGAGGTCCAGTGGTTAGACCTCCACAATTTCATTGCCAAAGTCATGGGTTCAATCCCTGGTTTGGGAACTAAGATCCTGCAAGCCACACAGTGTGACCAAAAAAAAAAAAAAGAGGATTTGCAACAGTTGGGAAGTGCAGGGCAAGAGCCAGTGTTTCCATAAACCAACTACTGTTTCTAGTAATGAAGCACATGGATCACAGATAACAGATGTAAAAGGATTTGCTATAAAAATGTTAGTTGTGATTATTTATACACTTTTACTGATCCAAAAAAGCTTGTTGCATCCATCAAAATTGTTAGACTGCTTGGTCTGTTTGCAGTGAACAATCCTTAGAGTTTGTATCCAATTCTGAGCAGGGACCTCTGTTCTTCTGAGGGCTCTCTGGGTTTCTGGACACAGTCTGAATGTCAAGAAAAGAAGCATTTGGTGCCAGGTTCAATGGCTCAGGCATAAGATCTGGCTTACTTTTTTATTATCCAAAGTTTTTTTGGATAATAAATTTTTTAAATTTTTTTTATCCAAAGATTTTTTTATCCAAAGTTACCAAATCTTAAACGTTGTCACATTCAAACTCACAAACCCTGAATGCTTAGGAGTCCCTACCCACTCATGAAATATAGGAAGAGGACAAAAGTATGAGTTTCATGAAAACATTCTTTGTTGTCCTGGAGTCATTGGTAGTCACAGATAACTGCCAGAATGACTGCAGACTGAGGGGAGCAGGGGCTGACCCCACAAAGGAGCCTTAATCCCATACAGCCCCGCTTTTGATCCCGGACCGAGAAGCTACACAGATGGCCTCATTAACATTGGGACATCATTGAGACATCCTAATAAAACCAGTCTTGGGATTAACCCCAGGTTAGAATGTAACTTTGACAGGTAGCAACTACCTCCATTTGCACTTTGGAGGTGGTATAGGTTATGTTGCCAGCAGGAGAGCCCGAGCAACAGCAGCCATTCTTCCACCCCCACTGAGATGGATTTAATTCTTCATCTACTTGTATGGTCTTATCCAGTGGTTGCTGATAAACTGATTCTTTGGGTGTTGGCATGGGAGAGCCCTGATGTGGAATGCTTGCTGATTCCCATAGTCTAAATACTCCCACCATGGCCAGTTTCAAGTTATCAATAGTTTAATAATTGGTGGACCAAGTTTCTGAGTATTTAACAATCAGTTCTCAGAAGCCAGCACCAGCTCCAGTGTTTGACCCAAAGTATTTAACAGAGAGGCCTATCCATGTGCTTCTCATGCGGTCTTCCTTGGATGTTTACTCACTCATTCAATGTTCATGCACTCTAAAAATATATAGTGAATGCTGTATTTTTTTTTTATTGCTGCTCTAACAAAATACTACAAATTTAATAGCTTAAGACAGTTTATTCGCTCACAATCCTGTTGGTCACAAGTTCAGCATAGTGTGGCTGGATTCTTTGCTCAGGGTCTCACCAGGCTAAAATCAAGGTATCAGCAGGCCTGTGGTTCCCTCCCACCTGGGACTCGAGGTCCTCTTCCAGGTTCACTGACTTTTGATAGAAATTCATTTTCTTCTCTTGCTCTCCAATGTGGCATCCTCCAGAAGGGCCCCAGCAACAGAGGATAGAGGATTCTCCTTATTCTAATTTCTCTGATTTCCTTTTTTGCCACATCTCTCTCTGACTCTTCTGCCTTCCTTTTCTTTTTCTAAGGGCTCATGTGATGTATGGGCCCTTCCAGATATCCAGTGTAGTCTCGCTAGGTTAAAGTCAGTAATCTTAATTACATCTGCAAAATTCCTTTTGCTATTCACAAGGGGGTGACGGTCATGGAAGCCGAAATTCTGCCTACAGGTGCCAGCTGTGTACCAATCACTGTCCTTGGCATTTGGGAAACTTCAGTGGACAAAACAGACAAAATGTCCTGCCTTCGTGGAACTTGCATTCTAAACTAGGGGTATAAAACACTCAAGGCCCTCAGCCATATATATGCCTTCATAGTTCAGATTTCTTTTGCTTGGGTGTTAATTAAATTTCTGCCTTATTCCCTCCTCTAACCAGGGAGGCCCAAGAATTTGTGGAGAAGTATGAAGGAGCCTTGGGAAAGGGCAAAGGCAAGCGACTCTACGCCTATAGGATGCTGATGGCTAAGGTGTGTGGTTCGGAGGCTGCAAACCTATGGGAGGACTGGCTCAGTTCCTGACCATCGCAGGCACCTGCCCGGCTTCACAGCTTGTGTCCACCTCCCCCAGAATCCTGACTCTGAGGTCCAGTCAGTCATTCTAATTTATCCAGGAATGAAACCAACTGTCCATTTCTCTCTGATAAACTGTGAGGGCTTCAATATACTGGAGACTTGTTTCCTTCCAGTGAAGAACTAAACTCACAGAATTAATGGTGTTGAATCTACTGGGATATTATTTTCCAAGCCCTCAAATCAAGACTTTGGTTTGGTGGAGACCCAGAAGGGCCATGGTTTAATCAGAGTCATACAGAAGACAAACAGTGATGTCAACAGGGCGTCAAGGACAGCTCTGGTGTGTTATGTCATAACCTGGGCTTCTGATTCAAGCTAAAGTAATGACCTCTAATTGGATATTTAACTATGAAACTATGGAAGTATCTTTCCTTTACCTACTGATCTGAAAAACTATCATTTTCATTCACTTAATTCTTGTATAGGGCCTTTTTTGGAACTTTTATTTGAATTCATCATTTCAACTATTGATTCAGTCTAATGGCTCATAAGGCTTCCTCTTTTTACCTTTCTTTCTCAAAAATGTCTTGGCCAGTCTTTCCTATGTTTCCATTTGCATTTTGTTATGTTTTATTAGCATTATTTTTTTTCCATATGCAATTTTAAAATCACTTTGCCAATTTCCAGTATAGTCCATTGAGATTTTGATTGGAAATTGTTTTTTAAATGTATTCAATTTTATTCTCCTTAAACCACAAAATAGAGTGGAAATTTTTTAAATCTTTGATTTAATTTGGGAAAACTTATCTGTAGAATATCCAGTCTTCACATCTAAGAATATCATAATTTCTCAAGCTTTCATTTTATATCCTTCAGCAAAGTTTGTCATTTTCTTCATATAGATCTTTTCTATGTTATATGTTATTTCTACAAAATTTACATTTTGGTTGATTTTGTGAATGAGATCATTTTTCCTTTTATTTAATAACTAGATATTGCTGGTATGCAGGAAAACTGTGTATTTGAATATTCATTTTTAATCTGCTTCCTCTATTGTACTTCCTTATTAGTTTTAATCATTTTCATCTAACTGTGTATGTAAAGATATTTTTCTTGAGTTCTAAGTCATTCCTGTCCTGAACTGCAGATTAGCAATACTAGAACAGTTTCAGTTGATAATGGTGATCGTAAGTCTCTTTGCTTTTCCATTACTTTAATGAAAATGACTCCAATGTTTCACATTAGATTAATGAGAGTTGTTACCTTGACAACTTTGAAATAGATTTTCTTTCTCACAATAAGAAATTATCCTTTTATTTCTAGTTTAATAAGACTTCCATTTTATTGGAATTTCCAAATAGATGTTCAATTCAGTTTAGTTCAGTTGCTCAGTTGTGTCCAGCTCTTTGAGACCCCATGGACTGCAAAACGCCAGGCTTCCCTGTCCATCACTAACTCCCGGAGCTTGCTCAAACTCATGTCCATTGAGTCAGCGATGCCATCCAACCATCTCATTCTCTGTCATCCCGTTCTCCTCCTGCCTTCAATCTTTTCCAGCATCAGGGTCTTTCCTAGTGTCAGTTCTTTGCATCAGGTGGCCAGAGTATTGGAGCTTCAGCTTCAGCAACAGTCCTTCCAATGAATATTTAGGACTGATTTCCTTTAGGACTCACTGGTTTGATTTCCTTGCAGTCCAAGGGACTCTCAAGAGTCTTCTCAAACACCACAGTTCAAAAGCATCAATTCTCCCACACTCAGCTTTCTTTATGGTCTAACTCTTACATCCATCCATACATCCATATAAAACCATAGCTATGGTTTTTCCAGTATAGTCAAAACCATAGCTTTGACTAGACATACCTCCTTTGTCAGCAAAGTAATGTCTCTGCTTTTTAATATGCTGTCTGGGTTTGTCATGGCTTTTCTTCCAAGGAGCAGACATCTTTTAATTTCATGGCTGCTGTCACCATCTGCAGTGATTTTGGATCCCAAGAAAATAAAGTCTGTCACTGTTTCCACTGTTTCCCCATCTATTTGCCATGAAGTGATGGTCTTAGTTTTTTGAACGTTGAGTTTTAAACTAGCTTTTTCACTCTACTCTTTCACTTTCATCAAGAGGCTCTTTAGTGTTTCTTCACTTTCTGCCATAAGGGTGGTGTCATCTGCATATCTGAGGTTATTGATATTTCTCCTGGTAATCTTGATTCCAGCTTGTGCTTCTTCCAGCCCAGCGTTTCTCATGATGTACTCTGCATATAAGTTAAATAAGCAGGGTGACAATATAACAGCCTTGATGTATTCCTTTCCCAATGTGGAACCAGTCCATTGTTCCATATCTGGTTCTAACTGTTGCTTCTTGACCTGCATATAGATTTCTCAAGAGGCTGGTCAGGTCGTCTGGTATTCCCATCTCTTGAAGAATGTTCCACAGTTCGTTGTGATCCACACAGTCAAAGGCTTTGGCCTAGTCAATAAAGCAGTAGATGTTTTCCTGGAACTCTCTTGCTTTTTCAATGATCCAACAAATGTTGGCAATTTGACCTCTGGTTCCTCTGCCTTTTCTAAATCCAGCTTGAACATCTGGAAGTTCTCGGTTCACATACTATTGAAACCTGGCTTGGAGAATTTTGAGCATCGCTTTGCTAGTGTTTGAGATGAGTGCAATTGTGCAGTAGTTTGAACATTCTTCAGCATTGCCTTTCTTTGGTATTGGAATGAAAACTGACCTTTTCCAGTCCTGTGGCCACTGCTGAGTTTTGCAAATTTGCTGGCATATTGAATGAGGCACTTTAATAGCATCATCTTTTAGGATTTGAAATAGCTCAGCTGGAATTCCAACACCTCCACTAGCTTTGTTCATAGTGATACTTCCTAAGATAAATAGATGTTAGATTTTGTTAAATACCTTTCCCATATGTTCATAAACTTAGTTTTATCAGGCACATCTGATTTTCAAGTATTTTATTTATAATTTTTACATAAAATTTTGCAAGATTGATTGAATTTATGTGTGCACACACACACATGCATGCTGTCTTGGCATATTTTAATATTAGGGTTGTACTTGCTTTGTAACATTAAACAAATAGCATTACCTCCCTTTTATGCTGTAAATCAGCTTGAAGAGCATGATTTTTTTTTTTTTTTTTGAAAATTGAAAGATGACATCCTCAAAACTATACAGGTCAGGAAGCATTTTATAGAATACCTTGATAATTTTTTAATGTTTTTCCAATTGGGATAGTCAAGGTTTAACTTCTTCTTAGGGTCATTTTGATATTTTTTTATCTTCCCAGACTTGATCCTTTCATTAAGAGTTTCATATGTATTAACAGAAAATTGCATATAGATAGTCTCATAATTTTTGTAACTACATTTTATATATGTTGAGTTTAAATCTTTTTTATCCCTAATATTATTTTTTCTTCCTTTTTCATTATAGTTGCCTGACAACTATCTATGGGTCACATTAATTTTTATCTAAAAACCATTTATCGCTTAACTGCACACTCAGAATTTTCTTCTCAACTGAGGAACCTGTTCTTCAAATATGTCTGATAAATGATCTAATTTGTTTCTGTTCAAACAGTTCCAGCTTCTGCACTAGGAGAAGGATGGCTGCCAATTCCTCACTCTTTGTATTTACTTTCCCTCATGATTTTTAATTCTTTGCTTATTCTCTCTTTGCATCTCAGAAATTTCTCAGGTTTATTTTCAATACCATTGAATCAATTTTCTTTTGTCTCAGTTAAAGTATAATGTTTATTTTCATTCTATTACTGAACTTTTAGCAATCTTGTAATCAATTCTTCCATACTTCACCTGTATTCTTTTATTTTCCAGCCAAAAGGCTTGTGGGATCTTAGTTCCCTGGACCAAGGATTGAACCCATTCCCTCAGCAGTGAAAATGCAGAGTCCTAAACCACTGGGCTGCCAGGGAATTCTGCCCCCCACACACGCACCCCATATTCTTTTTTAAAACTCTAATTGCCATCCTGTGCTTTAGAAGCCATGTTTTTTGTATCCTGCTAATATTGATGGCGTAGAAAATGGTAGCCCACTCTAGTATTCTCACCTGGGAAATCTCATGGACAGAGGAGCCTGGAGGGCTACAGTCTATGGGGTCACAAAGAGTTGGACATGACTGAGTGACTAAGAACATATGCAAGCAAGAATATTGAACCGTCTCTCAAAATTTAATTATGTATCCTAGAGGAAATACTTTCTAAAAAATCTCAAAGAAAGGGATCTCTTTTTCCTTGTTTTGCACACTATTTCTCAGGCTTCACTGGTTGTTTTTGGTTATTCAGATTCAGATATCATCCGCAGGCAGGATGTGTCTGTGTCTCGTTTGACTGCTGTTTGAAATCTTTTCTCCTATACACAGCTGAAGAGCAAGATGACACACACAGCCAGGAACCCCGTCCGAGGGGGCAGCTACCATGTCACACAGTTCTGGGGGAGTTGAGGTCTTCTCCCACCCACACCCAGGCTCAGTTTTCTGATGCTCTAAATCAATGAAGGATAAGAGTTTCAATGCTGAGCTTCTCCCAGGCCTCTCTCTGCCTATGCCCCCCACCTCCAGGCATCACTTTTAGGCTGAGATGCCCTCAGCCTTGAGGGGCTGCAAGTGGTTGCCAAGTGACCAGACTGGCAGGCTGTGTCTCCAAGGGCCTCACTTGGCAACATTCATTATTCCATTGGTCCTCAGCCTCACAAAGCTATATTTTATACTGATTTTATCAGCACCCTGACAGAGGATCTGTCTCTCAGGGAAGGACTTACATTAACAAAGCTTATGAGACAAATATATAAAATCAGATACCAGATTACTAATTTACAAGGAGGAATAACCAATGCAAGAACTGAAAAATTTGAAGTCCATAACAATATCTTTTATTTTTGATAGTACAGTTATGTGCTATGCTTAGTCGCTCAGTTGTGTCTGACTCTGCGACCCCATGGACTGTAGCCTGCCAGGCTCCTCTGTCCATGAGATTCTCCAGGCAAGAATACTGGAGTGGGTTACCATGCCCTCCTCCAGGATTTTCCCAACCCAGGTCTCCCACACTGCAGGCAAATTCTTTACCATCTGAGCCACCAGGGAATCCCAATACAGTTTTATGGAAAGCTAAACAATAATCCCAGGCTTCCCAAGTGGCTCGGTGGTAAAGAATCCACTGGAGGAGATGCAGGTTCAATCCCTGGGTCAGGAAGATCCCCTGAAGTAGGAAATGGCAACCCACTCCAGTATTCTTGCCTGGGAAATTCCATGGACAGAGCCTGGTGGGCTACTGTCCATGGGGTTGTCAGACATGACTTAACATGTACACATGAATTATTATTCCAATTCCAATCTACTAATTTGCAGTGAAAAAAATTACTGCCATAGAAATCAAAATATTCACAGCCCAGGTGATGGGCAAATGCTTTCCTTACAGACAGACCTACATAAGAAGCCAAATAAACCAAAGATGGTTTTCAAGCACAGAATCAGAACTAGGAAAGGTAGAAGCAATGGGATTGGGGTAGCCAGTGTCCCCACATCCCTGCTCATCTTAGGAAGATCTTTGCCATTATTATGAACCTGTCCTTTGCTAATGGGTCCCTCTTCTCCTTGGCATCTGTGACCATCTCCCTTCTGACAGGTGGTTTCCTTCCTTATACAGTAATTATCCAATAACTATATAGTCAAAGCCTTTACATCTGGAAGTCCATCTGGTTCCTTCAGATAAATTTTCCCTTTTATGCTTTAGTGAATTTACAAATGAAAATCTCATTTCCTTCATGAACAAGTTCTTTTGAGACCTTTGTAACAATAGAAACTGATCTTAGAATTTTCTCTTTACTTTATCTTTGCCTGCTATTTTCTATAAGTTTTTTTTAAAAATTCCAAATGGATTTATTTTCAGGGGGTAGGACTGTTGAAGAACATCCCCTGAAAGAGTTGACAGATTTTCATGCAGCCAGCAATCAGCTGCTCAGGTTTCTGACTGGTAAAAAGTGAGTGTTGGAGCTGGAGTAGACCCTGGAAAGGGGCATAATGCCTTCCTAACTAATGTTAGCGGGTTAAAAAAAAACACAGGCTGCCGTTTCACTGGAAGAATGGGAAACCTGGGGCTGAGATCTCTTTTAGCACTGCCTTCAGTCTTATAGTTTAGCAACAGTTCCTATGAGATTAAGGCACTCGACTGTCTGCCAATTGTAGGTGTGAGATTTTTTTTTCCCTTGAATTTTTGGTTTTAGATGAAGGAAGTTACATAAGAGTTTGCTAAACCAATTTGATTCCCCAAATCAGAAATTATACATAGACTTTCTAAGTTCATATGTAAACTGTCCAAACCTGAAATTTTATCAGCATTATAGAAAATTGCAAGATATTGTGTTGCCCTGGCTTCTCTCTCATTCACACCTAACTTTGAAAGTGATGATGTGAGCCTCCACCTCAGACAGCCTGGTCTCAACAGCTCCAGCATGACAACCTCACTTACCTGTTGACCTCGTGTTGACATGTCAACATCCGCATGCACCTCCAAGCCCCAAAGCAGCATGTTAATGAACTGAGGGTGTTGTCTGTTTAATTTCAGAAATGGGTCAAATTTAAAAGAGACTTTCATAATTTCAAGACTCAATGTATCCCCTGGGAAATGAAGATCAAGGACATTGAAAGTGAGTATTTTGGTGTCACTGTTTTTAGTTGGTTTGCTAAAGAGTTTTCCAAGGGTTTGGACTGTGTCCTGGACCAACGGGTTAGCTTATCATAGGTTCTGTTGTATTAGAAAAAGGAATGGGCTTTGGACTAGTTAGACCAGAATTTAAATTGTGCTTCTTCACTTTCTGATTGTAGGAACTTAGGCAGATCGGTTAAGCCCTTTTTATTTGAAAAAAAAAAAGAAGAGATACGTGTTCCACAGACTGACATGCAAATTGTACCCATCATCCACATACAGTGCTTGGCAATGTTACCATCCTCCTTCTGCAACACTTACACCCACCGTCGTCTTCTCTTCAGGTCACTTTGGTTCTTCGGTGGCATCATATTTCATCTTCCTCCGATGGATGTATGGAGTTAACCTTGTCCTTTTTGGCTTAATATTTGGTCTAGTCATAATCCCAGAGGTAAGAAAAGAACTGCCTATAACTTTGGATAGTGTTATGAGGCTTATCATGACTTCCATCTTCATTTATATGAAACAAATACTGTTTTACAAAGAATCCATCATTTGTTTTTAATTCAATGCTCACATCAATTGCCCAGAGAACCCAGTATGAAGAATGGAACCAGAATGTTTGCATGTCTGAATGAATATGTGGACCCTACATTTTTCTACCTTTTATTTTACTTTGAGATTAGTCAAGAATTAATACTTCAATGAGGTGTTTTCTTTTACCCTGAAAAAAAAAGAGAGATAGAATGCATTACATTATAATTTATTACCCCAAAGAAACCCTGCATTTGAATAGCACTCCTCACTATTCTCCCAGATACAATCTTATTATGGATGTAGGTAGATCCTTACCTATAAATGAGTAATAGAGAGACAAAAAATGAACAAATGACCTGTGCAAATCTACATGATAAACTTGTGGTGAATGAGATGCCAGGTTTCCAGAGTGCTGTCCTGGGTGCCTTTCCAGGGGTGACTGCGGTCCACTAGCACTCAGCACAGTAATTGCTACAGTCCTGTCTGAGCCCCCTGACACTAGCGCTGGGCACACCGGCGGATCTACCTCTACAGCTTAGAGGGTAATGATATTTATGAATTTAGTAGTTTTTCCTTCCAGATTTATTAATTGGCTCTATGATAGGTTACTGATTCCTACTTTATTACAAATAATTCCATGAGAATATTAGAGTCAATTCTATCTGTAGTCACATCCTTGGGAAACGTTCCTGAATATCTATTTTTCATGAAATTAAAAGACTTCCACAGAATGTGAATTAAATTAGTTAGAAAAGGTTGAGATCTATTATAATAGTATTAATACTTGGTAGCAAAGGAGTGTTATATTACTTACAAAACCATTGAATTCTTTTCTACATTACCTAAGGAGTGCACACCTGAAAATCAAGGATTATGAGTCAGTCCACTTTGTCCTATAGCCTTAAGCCATTGTCACTCTCGCATACAAAGAAAAGGATTTTAACCTTCTGGTAAATGTATGCAGATGTTCTTGAAACAAATCTGGGTCTCTTCAAGTGGAAAATATGGTCAGAAGTTAAGTTTCACTTCTCCTTTCCATAACCTAGGAAGTAAGAGTTTTCTGCAGTAGTCAGTGAGGAATTTTATCTTCGCAGACTCTTTGCTTTTTTCTTGGGAGTTTTTGATTCCAAACGATTTACTTCCATAAGAAGAGAGTACATTTAAATGCTGTAAACCTATGAGACACCCTAGAGTTTTGCTGTACAACGGTCCAAGAAGGCTGTGTGTTACGGAAGTTGAATAATTTTAAAAATACTGAGGATTTTTTCTCCTCAAAGAAACCTTACATCTTGTATAATTTATATAAATTAATATCATTTATAAGTATTTCATATCCAGTGGACGTTTGTTTGAAAAAAATGAAAATTTAGTGATTGGTGCTTTCAGTGAAGAAGGCAAGACCTTAACTGTCCAGGCAAGAGTACCTTGATTTGATTGGCAGGTGTTTAGGAAGCTGTATTGGAATAGGATGGAGGAAAGAAGAGAGAGAGAGAGACAGGGAAAGAATAGAACAGAGAGGACTTGATGATGGGTTGGACAACCACAGTTGAGAATGTGGGGTATCTCAAAATGCCCTCAATTAGGGTAGTGGGTCCGTCTAGTCAAAGCTATGGTTTTTCTAGTAGTCATGTATGGAGGTGAGAGCTGGACTATAAAAAAAGCTGAGCGCTGAAGAATTGATGCTTTTGAACTATGGTGTTGGAGAAGACTCTTGAGAGTCCCTTGCACTGAAAGGAGATCCAACCAGTCCATCCTAAAGGAGATCAGTGTTGGGTGTTCATTGGAAGGTCTGATGTTGAGGCTGAAACTCCAATACTTTGGCCACCTGATGTGAAGAGCTGACTCATTTGAAAAACCCTGATGCTGGGAAAAATTGAGGGCAGGAGGAGAAGGGGATGACAGAGTATGAGATGGTTGGATGGTATCACTGACTCAATGGACATGGGTTTGGGTAGACTTTGGGAGTTGGTGATGGACAGGGAGGCCTGGTGTGCTGTGGTCCATGGGGTCGCAAAGAGTCCAACACGACTCAGCTACTGAACTGAACTGAACTGAATGGTGTTTCTCAAAGAGCAGAAAGTTGCAATTTTTATGAAGTTCAAATTATCACTTGAAAAAATACCTATTTATTTATTTTGACTGTGCTGGGTCTTCGTTGCTACACATGGGCTTTCTCTAGTTGCTGCGAGCCGGGGCGACTCTAGTTGCCGTGCAAGGGCTTCTCATTGTGATGACTTCTATTGTTGCAGGGCTTAGGCTCTAGGCATGCGGGCTTTAGTAGTTGTGGTGCATGGCTCCAGTAGTTGCCGCTTGTGGTCTCCAGAGTACAAGCTCATTAGTTGTGGCACGTGGGCTCAATTGCCACGAAGCATGTAGGATCTTCCAGACAAAGACCAGTGTCCTTGTATTGCAAGGTGAATTCTTAACCACTGAACCACCAGGGAAGCCACAGATTAATTACTTTTTTTTAATGATTCATGCTTTTTGTGTCCAATCTAAGAAGTCTTCATCTATCTTTGGTTGACAGAACCCTAAAATGACCCCCAATAACCCACACTTGTGTAGAATTTCCTTCTCTTGAATGTGGACTGGACCTGTGAATTTGCTGAAATTTTATGGTGATGAAATTTTACTCCTATGTTACATGCTCTTATGGTAGGCAGGTATCTCAGATTGCCCCCAGTGATCCCCCTTTCCTGATATCATGCCTTTGTATAATCCCCTCACTTGAGTAAAGGCTAGACTTTGTGGCTTGCTCTTAACAAATAGAATATAACCAAAATAACAAACTGTCACTTACAGGACTAGCTTATAAAAAACCATGACTTCCATCTGGCGTTCTCTCTTGATTCCCTTCTTGGCTCACATGATATGACGAAGCAATCTGCCAGACTAGAGAAGCCCACCGGCAAGTAACTGATGTGACCTTTGGACAGGAGCCAGCAAGGAACTAAGACCCTCAGTCCAAGGAACTAAATCTTGCCAGTAACTATGTTAGTGAATCTGGAATCAGATCCTCCCCACCAGACCTACAGATGAGACTAAAGGACCCAAATAAACCAAACCCAGGTTCCTGACCTGCAGAAACCAAGAGATAGTTGTATGGTAATTTGATGCACAGCAGCAGACATTGGATCCTGTTCCCCAGGGGATCTTAATGTGTAGCCAGGGTGTACATTGCTGGTGTACATTAATTAATTAGCCTAAATAATTCTTTAAAATACTTTGTAAGTTCTGCTCTAGGATTCACATAGGCAGCACTCAAGGATTATGAGTTAGTCCACTTTGTGCTATATTCTCAAGCCATTGTCACTCTCCAGTACAGAGAAGCCTTGTATTGATACTTCTTCTAAACATAACTATTAAAAATTTCAGATATTTAGAAAGGTATAAAGAATGAGCCCACTCACCTACTAAGTTTAAGAATAAAAAGTTACATGCACACTAAAGTCCTCCATCTGCTTCTCCCCAGTTGTATTCAGTTCAGTTCAGTTCAGTTCAGTCGCTCAGTTGTGTCTGACTCTTTGTGACCCCATGAATTGCAGTATGCCAGGCCTCCCTGTCCATCACCAACTCCTGGAGTTCACTCAAACTCATGTCCATAGAGTCGGTGATGCCATCCAGCCATCTCATCCTCTGTTGTCCCTTTCTCTTCCTGCCCCCAATCCCTCCCAGCATCAGAGTCTTTTCCAATGAGTCAACTTTTCTCATGAGGTGGCTAAAGTACTGGAGTTTCAGCTTTAGCATCATTCCTTCCAAAGAAATCCCAGGGCTTATCTCCTTTAGAATGGACTGGTTGGATCTCCTTGGAGTCCAAGGGACTCTCAAGAGTCTTCTCCAACACCACAGTTCAAAAGCATCAATTCTTCGGCACTCAGCTTTCTTCACAGTCCAACTCTCACATCCATACATGACCACTGGAAAAACCATAGCCTCGACTAGACGGACCTTTGTTGGCAAAGTAATTGTATTACCCACTTAATTCTCACATGTAATCAGTCTCCTGAACTTTCCATTTCAACTTACATTTTAAAATATATTGGCTTAAAGTTAAATAACATGGTTTATTTTTTTTTAATCACTCATGTATCTGAAGTTATATTTCCTTTTGCATGATAGTGTAATTTTTTTCCTCTTTCATTTACATTGAAGTTTTGTCTCTTTTAGTTACTTTATTAAAGAAACAACTGGCTTTGTTGATTCCCTGGCATGTCTTTTTTTTAACTCATGTTGAGGAGGACATAATTTACATATTGTAAACTTCACTCTTTTAAAGTATACAGTTTGATAACTTTTGACAAATATCTAGAGTCAAGTAACTATCACCACAACTTCTATCACCCAGAAAGTTCCCCATTGCCCCCTTTGCAAGAAATCTCTCCTTACCTCCAGCCCTTGACCAGCAGTGATCTGATTTCTGATCCTAAATTTTTGCCTTTTCCAGAATATCATATGAATAGAATCATGCACTCTGTAGCTTTTTGTGCCTGGCCTCTTTCTAAAGCACAGTGTCAATGAGATTCATCCATGTTGTTGTATGTATCAAATAGTCCCTTTATTGCTGAGTAATACCCTGTTGTATGGATGTACCATAGTTTGTTATCTATTCACCAGTCCATGAATATTTGGGTTGTTTCCAGCTGAGGACTATGATGAATAAAGCTACTGTAAACATTCACCTTTCAGGCCTTTGTCTTATGTATCTCTATTTTCTATATCCTTAATTTCTACTCATAAATTAATAGTTTCTTTCCTGCTCATGTCTTTGAGTTTGTATTAGTTATCTATTGATGAGTAAGAAAGGTATCCCAAAATTTTTACTAAAAAAACAAACATTTGTTATTTCACAATTTCTGTGGATTAGGAGGGGCTTATCCAAGGTGTTATGAAAACCAGGTGATATTCTGTTTCTTAAACTAGGTAGTGAATATACACTAGTTAATTTTCTTTTCATTATGATCAGACATATATACATATATATATATATATACTATTTTATATAAAATATATTTCCCAATAAGAATATAAATTTTAAAGCAAGCAAAAAGAAATAGGAGTGAATTACCTAAAAATTATGAACCTATAAATTAAAAAATGTTATATTAGATACTAAACAATAAAGCCTTTGTTAGTAAAGATCAAGCGCAATATGGAATGCCCATCCCAGCACTTTTCAACTTTATTTTCAAATTTCTACCTAATGCAATAAGTAAAGAAAAATAAACTTATACATTTTATGTAAAAAGTACAAAATTCTTTTAATTTGCAGATGATATTATCATATACCCCCAAAGTACCAATGAGTGCATCAAAAGTTTCTTGAATTAATAAAAAAATATATGGAGATGACTAGAATCATTTTTGCTTTTTCATACTGTTCATGGGGTTCTCAAGGCAAGAATACTGAAGTGGCTTGTCATTTCTTTCTCCAGTGGACCACGTCAGAACTCTCCCCCATGACCCGTCCATCTTGAGTAGCCCTACTTGGCATGGCTCATAGTTTAATTGAGTCAGACAAGGCTGTGGTTCATGTGATCAGTTTGGTTAGTTTTCTGTGATTGTGGTTTTCATTCTGTCTGCCCTCTGATGGATAAGGATAAGAGGCTTATGGAAGCTTCCTGATGGGAGAGACTAACTGTGGGGGAAACTGGGTCTTGTTCTGATGGGTGGGGCTATGCTCAGTAAAACTTTAATCCAACTTTTTGTTGATGGGCGGAGCTGTGTTCCCTCCCTGTTGTTTGACCTGAGGCCAAACTATGGTGATGAAGGTAATGAAGGTATGGAGGTAATGAAGATAATGGCGACCTCCTTCAAAAGGTCCTGTGCAGGCACTGCTACACTCAGCGCCCCTGACGCTGTAGCAGGCCACTGCCGACCCACACCTCTGCTGGAAACTCCTGGACACTCACTGGCAAGTCTGGTTCAGTCTCTTGTGCGGTCACTACTCCTTTCTCCTGGGTCCTGGTGCGTACAAGGTTTTGTTTGTGCCCTCCAAGAGTCTGTTTCCCCAGTCTTTTGTATGTTCTGGCACCTCTATGGTGGGGTTAATGGCAACCTCCTCCAAGAGGGCTTATGCCATACCCAGGTCTTCTGTACCCAGAGCCCCTGCCTCTGAGGCAGGCCACTGCTGACCCATACCTCCACAGGAGACACTCAAACACTCAAAGGCAGGTCTGGCTCAGTCTCTATAGGGTCTCCTGGTGTGCACACAGTTTTGTTTGAGCCCTCCGAGCATCTCTGATGGCTATGGGGTTTGATTCTAAATGCGATTTTGCCCCTCCTACCATCTTGCTGGGGCTTCTCCTTTGCCCTTGGATGTGGGGTATTTTTTTTTGGTGGGATCCAACATTGTCCAAGCCAGGCTTCAGCAATATGTGAACCGTGAACTTCCAGATGCTCAAGCTGGTTTTAGAAAAGGCAGAGGAACCAGAGATCAAATTGCTAACATCTTCTAGATCATCAAAAAAGCAAGAGAGTTCCAGAAAAACATCTATTTCTGCTTTATTGACTATGCCAAAGCCTTTGACTGTGTAGATCACAATAAAGTGTAGAAAATTCTGAAAGAGATGGGAATACCAGACCACCTGACCTGCCTCTTGAGAAACCTGTATACAGATAAGGAAGCCACAGTTAGAACTGGACATGGAACAACAGACTGGGTCCAAATAGGAAAAGGAGTACGTCAAGGCTGTATATTGTCATCCTGCTTATTTAACTTCTATGCAGAGTACATCATGAGAAACGCTGGGCTGGAAGAAGCACAAGCTGGAATCAAGATTGCCGGGAGAAATATCAATAACCTCAGATATGAAAATGACACCACCCTTATGGCAAAAAGTGAAGAAGAACTAAAGAGCCTCTTGATGAAAGTGAAAGAGGAGAATGAAAAAGTTGGCTTAAAGCTCAACATTCAGAAAACTAAGATCATGACATCCGGGCCTATCACTTCATGGCAAATAGATAGGGAAACAGTGGAAACAGTGGCTGACTTTATTTTTCTGGGCTCTGAAATCACTGCAGATGGTGATTGCAGCCATGGAATTAAAAGATGCTTGCTCCTTGAAAGGAAAGTTATGACCAAACTAGACAGCATATTAAAAAGCAGAGACATTACTTTGCCAACAAAGGCCCGTCTAGTCAATGCTATGGTTTTTCCAGTAGTCATGTATGGATGTGAGAGTTGGACTATAAAGAAGGCTGAGCACAGAAGAATTGATGCTTTTGAACTGTGGTGTTGGAGAAGACTCTTGAGAGTCCCTTGGACTCCAAGGAGATCCAACCAGTCCATTCTAAAGGAGATCAGTCCTGGGTGTTCATTGGAGGGCCTGATGTTGAAGCTGAAACTCCAATACTTTGGCCACTTGATGTGGAGAGCTGACTCATTTGGAAAGACCTTGATGCTGGGAAAGATTGAGGGCAGGAGGAGAGAGGATAACAGAGGATGAGATGGCTGGATGGCACCACCAACACAATGGACATGGGTTTGGGTGGACTCCAGGAGTTGGTGATGGACAGGGAGGCCTGGTGTACTGCGGTTCATGGGGTCACAAAAAGTCAGACACGACTGAGTGACTGAACTGAACTGAACATTCTCCTGTCAACAGTTATTCAGCAGCAAGTTGTAATTTTGGAGTTCTCTCAGGAGAAGATCTGGACTATAAAGAAGGCTGAGCGCCAAAGAATCAATGCTTTTCAACTGTGGGGTTGGAGAAGATTCTTGAGAGTCCCTTGGACTGCAAGGAGATCAAACCAGGCAATCTCAAAGGAAATCACTCCTGAATATTCATTGTAAGAACTGATGCTGAAGCTGAACCTCCAATACTTTGGCCACCTGATGTGAAGAACTGACTTACTGGAAAAGACCCTGATGCTGAGAAAGATTGAGGGCAGGAGGAGAGGGGACGACAGACGATGAGATGGCTGGATGGCATCACCAAATCGATGGACATGGGTTTGAGCAAGCTGCAGGAGTTGGTGATGGACGGGGAAGCCTGGCGTGCTGCAGTCCATGGGGTTGCAAAGAGTTGGACACAACTGAGCAACTGAATTGAACTGAGAGTCATTTTAAATAAACAAACATCAGTGATATTTTCTACATTCTCAGTATCAAGTTTGAAATTAAATTTAAAATGTTCATACCCAAAATAGTAATAAATCTATAAAATAACTAGCAATAAATTTAACAAAGTAGATTTCTATGGGAATATTATAAAGCAAGGCAGGACAAAAATATCACCAAATAAACAGGAGGCACATTCGTGGAAGATAAGATTTAATATCATTTAAAAAAGATCAATCCTTTCTAAATCAGTATGTAAATTTAATATAATTCTGATTTTTTAATAAATAGCAATGTGAATCAAGGCATATATACATGTATATATCTATATAGATAACAGAATTATGTA
The DNA here is from genome assembly GCF_029407905.1 of Bubalus kerabau. Lineage (NCBI taxonomy): Eukaryota > Metazoa > Chordata > Mammalia > Artiodactyla > Bovidae > Bubalus > Bubalus kerabau. The sequence goes on along the minus strand of NC_073636.1, from coordinate 53,072,818 downwards.
CACCCAGACAGCAAATTAAAAAGCAGAGATATCATTTTGCCAACAAAATGATACCACCAGGTCCATATAGTGAAAGCTGTAATTTTTCCAGTAGTCACGTACAGATGTGAGAGTTGGACCATAAAGAAAGCTGAGTGCTGAAGAATTGATGCTTTTGAATTGTGGTGCTGGAGAAGACTCTTGAGAGTCCCTTGGACTGCCACGAGATCAAACCATTCAATCCTAAAGGAAATCAGCGCTGAATACTTATTGAAAGGACTGTTGCTGAAGCTGAAACTCCAATACTTTGGCCCCCTGATGCAAAGATCTGACTCATTGGAAAAGACCTTGATGCTGGGAAAGATTGAGGGCAGGAGGAGAAGGGGGTGACAGAGGATGAGATGGTTGGATGGCATCACTGACTCAGTGGACATGAGTTTGAGCAAACTCCAGGAGATAGTGAAGGACAGTTTCCTGGCACACTCCAGTCCATAGGATCTCAAAGAGTGGGACACGACTTAGTGACTGAACAACAACAACAAAGAACTTGAAATACTCTAATTAATCCAACAATATGGGATTTTTAAAATAGGTTTGGGGTACATACATGTGATTAGGTATTTTGAAGTCATTTTATTTTGAAAAATACTGCATGCCATAAGGAACTGGTCATAAAATAATAGTAAGCTAAATAGCCAAGCTAAAACATACATAAAACTCAGAAACTTTGAAAGAAAATATATGAATATCTATCAATCATCTTTAAGATGTGAAAGTGATAGGTAATTTTTTAAACACTCTTCTTTACTTTTTCACATTTTCTACAATGAGTATATACTGTTTTAAATCAGGAAAGTGATTAATGTTATTTTTTTTTAATGAGTGTTCCTGCTCTGAGAAGGAATTTAACCCACTACATGCACATTTCTGTGTGTTTGTATCTCCTCCACATGTAATTGTGTCATTCTGTCCCAACACAAGGTGCTAATGGGCATGCCCTATGGAAGTATTCCCAGAAAGACGGTGCCTCGGGCTGAGGAAGAAAAAGCCATGGATTTTTCTGTTCTTTGGGATTTTGAGGTACCATTGCCAATGTGCACAATGTTGTGAATGTGGATAAGTGTTGAAATGTTTAATTATTGGAAAGCCAGTGCTTCAACCAGTGGGATCTCAGCACTGTGCAGAATAAGCTAGCCAACCATGTCCACCTAGGTCCCTTTCATGGGTCTTTCCATCACACATCCTGATGCACACAAGTTCCCCATGAGGTCACTGCTCCCCCCATTCTGCCAGATCTATGTAAGGCAATCTTGCAGGATGGTTTTATCTCATTATAACCCAGTAAGACCCCAGGGCTATTGCCAGTCCAACCTTTCCCCAAGCTTCACTTGACATCTTCAACTAAGTATCAAATTTGCTTCTCAAATTCAACAGCTATCCAACCAAACTCACATCATCTTTTCTCATCTCTTTTATGGGAACCACCAGTCATCCAGTCATTCAAGCCTGAAACCTGAAAGTCACCCCACATTTTTCTGTCATCACTACCACCCCTCACATCCAACAAATCACTAAATCTGAGCCTGTCTACTAAATATTTCTTAGTCTCCTTTTCTCTTTCCCTTGGACCTCTGCTCTGAATAACACTGTACCAAGATCACTGTCAGAATCTTCTGCCTGTGCTCCCAGCCTTTTCTTGGCTCCTCACATCTCCATTCCCTCTGCTGCCAGGGACCTTTCTAAAATACAAACGTGACCCTGTGACTCCCCATGGTCGATATTCATTCATTCCCATTCCCAGTTGGAATAAAACCGAGTGTTCTGAATTGGGTTTACAAAAGAATTGTTCATGACCCAGTTGCCCTCTATCTTGCCAGTCCCAGTCTGTCTACAACCTCATATTTTGTGTCGCAATATTATCAACTTGGGGGGAAGTCCAGTGCCCCGTGCCTTTGCTCAGGGTCCTGTGCCCATCCCTCCCTCAGAAAAGTGTGAAAGTGAGTTGGAGTATTTTTTTCAAGTTATTTGGAAAGGAGTGTTTCAAATAATTACTATACCACTAAGAATTGCATACTATTGCTACTATATGTGGGTTTCCCTGGTGGCTCAGCAGTAAAGAATCCACCTGCAATGCAGGAGACCCGGGTTTGATCCCTGGGTCAGGAAGATCCTCTGGAGAAGGAAATAGCAACCCACTTCAGTATTCTTGCCTGGGAAATCCCATGAACAGAGAAGCCTGGCGGGCTACACTCCATGGGGTCACAAGAGTCAGACACGACTTTAGCAACTGAGCGTGCACATGCCACTGCCGCTACTATATGCTGCTACCGAGAATTTCCTTTATTCTTTCTTTAAAGATACTTATTTATTCATTTATTTACTTTTAGCTACTCTGGGTCTTCCTTGTTGTGTGCAGGCTTTCTCAAGTTGCAGCAAATGGGGACTACTCTCTAATTCTGATGCACAAGCTTCTTATTTGCGGTGGCTTCCCTTGTTAGCTCAGTTGGTAAAGAATCCGCCTGCAATGCAGGAGACCCCGGTTTGATTCCTGTGTCATAAAGATCTGCTGGAGAAGGGATAGGCTACCCACTCCAGTATTCTTGGGCTTTCCTGGTGGCTCAGCTGGTAAAGAATCCACCTGCAATGAGGGAGATTTGGGTTCGATCCCTGGGTTGGGAAGATCCCCTGGAGAAGAGAAAGTGTTCTGGCCTGGAGAATTCCAGGGACTGTATTAGTCCATGGAGTTGCAAAGAGTTGGACACGACTGAGCAGCTTTCACTCTCTTGTTGCAGAGCACAAGCTCCAGGCACATAGGTTCAGACTTAGTTGCCTCATGGCACGTGGAATCTTCCCAGACCAGAGATCTAATCCACATCCCCTGCATTGGCAGGAGGATTCTTAACAACTAGACCATCAGGAAAATCCTTCTTTATTCTTTATTTCACCCAAGAACCCTTGTTGAAATGTCCTATCCACCCCAAACCAACAATTTTTTCAGCAATAATCCTACGTTGTATTGTTGTTGTTGCCAAGGATAAATTTTTATATTTCAAGTAAAAATAGAAATTTTGGAAAACATACATCCATCACCATGACAATGGCAGTTTCTCAGTAGTTAAATACTTTTCTGATGAGATCAATGGAGATGTTAACAATGTGATTTTGTGGAGTCCAATGGTTAAGACTCTGCTTCCACTTCAGGGGCACAGGTTCAATCCCTGGTCAGGAAACTAAAGATCCCACATGCCATGAGGCACAGCCAAAGCTAAAACACAAGAGAAATTTTCTTATACATTGCTTGTATAAGAAATGTGTTGACATTTGGTGTATGTTCATAACTCAGTGAACTTTCCAGATGACCAATACAAAATGATGTGTGAGTGAAAGATCCCACATCTTGATAGTAAAAGATAGAGCAATTGATTTTTTTAAACTTTATATTTTGAGATAACTTTAAACTTATAGAAGAGTTGCATAAATATTACAGAGAGTTCCCATATACCGCTCACCCATTCACTATGATATCCATAGAACAATCATCAAAACTAAGAAATTAATCTTCATCCAGTATTATTAACTGAAATACTGTATTTATTTGGATTTCACCCATTTTTCCACTAATGTTCTTTTTCTGTCCCAGGACCCAATTCAAAATCTCACATTGATTTGTCAAGTCTCTTTACTCTCCTCCAACCTGTGACTATTCTCCATCTTTCAGTGACCTTGACACATTTGAATAGCTGATCAGTTGTTTTTGGAAAATGCCCCTGAATTTGGGTTTGTCTGATGTTTTCTCATGATTGTATTAAGGTTATGCATCATTGGGAAGGATACCACAAAGGTAATGTGACTTTCTCAGGGTGTCAAATCACAGTTACATTATGTTGAGCTCTTGGTTAAAGTGGTATCTGCCAGAGTTCTCTACTATAAAGTGAGTATTTTTCCCTTTTCAATTACTTAGTACTTGAGGGAGAGCAATGGATCTTAAGGTATAAAAAGTTCATTATATGATTCATATTCCACATGATAGCTAACTTTTAAGAACTAGTTATGGGGTTGTGGTAAAATATCAAAGAAGAAATAGTCACAAGTATATGAAAAATACTATTAAAATTTGGCTCCTCTCTCCAACTACACATCTGTGTGCAGCCAGAATAATCCCATGTTTTATGTTCAGCAAAGATACAAAAGAAGTGCTAAAATTCTAGGTTAATATTATACCTAAATACACCTAAAAATCACACTTAAAGTCAATTATGTGCTTGTGCTTTTGTGCTTAGTCTCTCAGTCATGCCTGACTCTTGGCGACCCCATGGACTGTAGCCCACCAGGCTCCTTTGTCCATGGGGATTCTCCAGGCAAGAATACTGGAGTGGGTTGCCATGCCCTCCTCCAGGAAAGTAAATTATACCCAGAACCAAACTGAAATTAAAACTCAGGTTAGATTGTGAGCTTTATCACACAGTTTTCTTTAGAAGTTTTGAGACACTGAGAAAGTTCATGGATTTCCATCTAGTTCCAGAGTGTTAAATTAAGACCCTGGGTACAGGAGGCAGAGTGGAGGGGAGCTTGGAGTGGTGTGTGCAGGAACACACAGACACACACACATAAACATCCCTCATCCCTCATTCATCCCAAATGTTAACCATAATCTCCTCCCCCTTCTGTATCTCCATGTCCTCTGTACTCAGTGTAATGGAGAAATAGAAGGGGAAAGGAAAAAGGGGAGAATGGAGACCTGCACAGACTCTGGAGCAAACCAGGGGAGTGAAGGGAAGAAGAAGAATGTCCAGAGCCCTTCCTTCCTCCCTTCCAGCTCCCATCATACCTCTGAAAAAGAAACCCCAGGTCGGACAGGAGGGTCTGATGACTGTCACTCTAAGCTCACTAACCCAGAGCATTTGCTTTGCTGACGCCCAGGGCTACATGAAGTATTCTGCTCTCTTCTATGGCTACTACAACAACCAGAGGACCATCGGGTGGCTGAGGTACAGGTTGCCCATGGCTTACTTCATGGTGGGGGTCAGCGTGTTCAGCTACAGTCTGATGATCATCATTAGATCGTAAGTATGATTATCTCATTTACAGGCATTTAATCTTCCCACAAACAGCCCACTCCTATGGTCACACTGTGCCTACTTACCGTCTTCTCAAGGATTTAGAGAGAAAACAAGGAAATAAATAAAGCAAATGCAGATTGTCATATGAGGCATGAAAGATATATACAGCTTAATGTGGGACGTTCTGGAAAATGGGATAGACACTCCTTTAGAAGAAGCTGGCACAGCACTTTAGACAAAGCAAGAGCATGTGCAAAGGCCCTGAGGCAGTGAATATCCTACTGGGCCCCCAAAACGGTCAAAAAGCCAATGTAGGGCTTTCCTAGTGCCTAAATGGTAAAAAATCTGCCTGCCAGTGCAGGAAGCACAGATTCAATCTCTGATCCAGGAAGATCCTACCAGACATGGAGCAGCTAAGCCGTGCGCCACAACTATTGAACCTGCACTCTAGGCCCTGGAAGCCACAACTACTGAAGCCCGCATGCCCAGACCCCATGCTCTGCAACAAGAGAAACCACTGCAATCGCAGCAAAGAGTAGGCCCTGCTGTCTACAACCAGAGAAGGCCCACAGAGTGAGGAAGACTCAGGACAGCCATAAATAAACACATACAAATGATTAAAATCTTAAAAAAAATAAAACAGTATGGCTTGAAGAGGAACATGGTACCTGGTAAGGAAATGCTGGAGAAGTTTTCGAGGCCTATTTCTGTTTTCCTCAGAGCCTGGCTTCCTCAGAAAAACCCTCTGCTGTAAGCTCACGTGAGAGCTGAGGCGGCACTTACGAAGATACAACAATGAGGCTAAACCAGCGTATGTGGCAGTGGCTAACCTTGGTGTCCTCTCCGACCCCAACTCTGCTTTTCTCTGTGGTCAGAAATGGCGCTTTAATACATTTGTGCGTCCTAATTCATATTCTCTGAAGAAAAAAACTTGGCTTACCCCTCCGGATTGCCTTCTTCTAAGTCAGGGGATCCCAGTCCACACAGGCTGTGCAAGATGGGGGCACAGTCTGTGCACAGACCTGACCACCAGGCCCCCTCTTCAGCAGGGCCACCGGAGGTCACGTATCCTGGAAGAGCAGAGCAGCTGTGTATGCAGTAGAAGCGGAGAGCCCTTGAAGCCCGGCCAGGACCCCCGCAAGGCGATGGACGGGCACAGCTGGGTTTTCTATCTCGTCCACTCGGAGGCAAATGCTGCTGTTCATGAGAGCCTGTCTGCCATGAGACAGTGACCACTACATGACATGTGGCTACCCAGCTGTATCAAGCAAAAGGAAAAAAAACAAGGGGGCAGGCGAGACAGGGTTGGTTTTATTCTTAGCCCTGACATTGTTACATTTTTCCCAGCAAAGTGTAAGGATATGGAATGTTTCCCTGTTGAACCAAAAAGCTAACTAAGGCAACCAGGCCCCTGAAACAGCAAATCCCAAAAGCCAACATGTCAGACAGAGTCAGAGAGAAGCAAACCCCCCATTGCATATGATGGAACCCCTGCCTGGGATTCCGTGGTTCTCCCAGGGTGGATTTCCAGGAAGCACAAAAAGAGAATGAGGACAGGGAGGTTGAAATACGGGGCTATTAAAGCAGCTCCAAGGTACTTTCCTCCAAGCTTGCTTAAAAAAAGGATGTGTGCATGATCTGGCTGTAATACCAACTGCCTCAGGGCTTATTGAATTTTATATCAGAAAAATATAATTTTTATCCAAGAAAATAGATGAATTAGAAGGGGATGTTCTTGAATTTATGGTTGCTAGGGGGAAGGATGAGGGGAAGGGATAGTTAGGGAGATAGACATCTACACACTGCTATATTTAAAATGAATAACCAACAAGGAACAACTGAGAACTCTGCTCACTGTTATATGGCAGCCTGGATGGGAGGAGAGTTCAAGGGAGAAGGGATACATGTATATGTTTATATATGGCTGAGTCCCTTTGCTGTTCACCTGAAACTATCACAATATTTTTAATTGGCTATACCCCAATGAAAGCGAAAGTGAAATTTGCCCAGTTGTGTCCAACTGTTTGTGATTCCATGTCACAAAGGCTCTATATAGTCCATGGAATTCTCCAGGCCAGACTACTGGAGTGGGTACCCTTTCCCTTCTCCAGGGGATCTTCCTAACCCAATAAAATACCCCAACAGAAAAGTTTAAAAATAAAAAAATACATGTGCAAAGAAGTAATGGAAATAAATTTTAAAAAAGGAAGGGATGTTCTCTGTGAGAAGAGTTCTAAAACATTGGCAAGTGAGTCAAGTCACAAAAATTTAGACGTCAGGGTAGAAAACATGGTTATGTGTCCTATACCCATGCTGGATTCTTGTTATCCAACTGACTCCATGTATGCTCACAGGGCACTCTGACTTTGAGGGGAAGGTGCTCTGGCTGTCAGTAGCCTGACTCAAATCTGTCTTAGCTCTTTTCCTTCACTGGATATCTGCCACCTGTGCCCAAGACTGGGCTGACACAGCAGACACGGAGCAGACCTAACGACAGCGGTCTGTGCCCTGCAGGATGGCCAGCAACAACCAGGGCAGCACGAGCGAGGGGGAGAGTGATAACTTCACATTCAGCTTCAAGATGTTCACCAGCTGGGACTACCTGATTGGGAATTCAGAGACTGCTGACAACAAATATGCCTCCATCACCACCAGCTTCAAGGTAGTCACCTCAGGGCCGTTCCCACTTCCTGGGGAACTCTGAGTCCCTCCGGTCACTGGGAGAGTTCTCCCAGCCGGGGCATGGGAAACAAGATCCCCATTTAGTTTGTGGTAAGAGCTTTCCCTGAAGTGGGAGCCTAGCTCTCAAGCCTTCAAGAAAGAATGCTCATGGGTGATACTCACCATCTGTTTCTTAATACGGTTGAGAATCATGGATACTGGGCCCTGCTTCTTTCCTCTCAGAACTGCTTTCTGCAGGAGGAAGTGAAAGGACTCACTTGGGGCAGCTGTTCTCAACTTTTACACATATTTGCATGATCTGAGGTGCTTTAAAAAATCTTCTGGGCCCCACCCCCAGAGATTCTCATATAATGGGTCTAAGGTGGGGTCCTGGCACTGGTTTTTTTAAAAACTTCCCCAGGCAATTAGAACACCCACAGAGAGTTGAGAACCCTGGTTTGGGGGTGTGGGAATAAAGGAATCAGTTAAATGTATAATTCCACACTTAATTATCTTATTAATTTGCTCACAAGAGAGATGTGAGGTGGCCTACAGAATAAAGAACAAAAACAAGCCTGAGGGTAAGCAGTTGGAATGAAGGGGGAAGCACTGCACATCTCAGTTTTTCCCTCCATGACCGTGTATACCACTCAGGGTCCTTTACTTTTAATTGAAGTATATTTGATTTACAACGTTGCGTTAGTTTCTGTTGTACAGCAAAGTGATTCAATTATACATATATATTCATTTTCATATTCTTTTCCATTATAGGTTATTATAAGAAATTCAATACGATTCCCTATGCTATACAGTAGGACCTTGCTGTTTATCTATTTTATATATAACAGTAGTTTGCATCTACTAGTCCCAAACTCCTAATTTATCCCCCTGCTATCTCCTTTAGTAAACATAAGTTTGTTTTCTAAGTCTGTGCGTCTGTTTCTGTTTTGAGGAAAAAAAATTTCATTTTTATCATTTTTTAGACTCCACATATAAACAGTATCATGACATTTGTCTGTCTCTGATTTACTTCACTTTCTATGATAATCTCTGGATCCATCCATGTTGCTGCAAATGGCACTATTTCATTCTTTTTTATGGCTTTTTAAATTTTCATCCTTTTTAATATATAATTTTTCATATCTACCACATCTTCTTTATTCATTCATCTGTGAATGGACTCTTAGGTTGCTTCCTTGTCTTCGCTATTGTAAATAGTGCTGCTTTGAACATTGGGATGCTTATATCTTTTTTAATTAGAGTTTTCATGTTTTCCAAATATATGCCCAAGAGTGGGATTGCTGGATCATGTGGTAGTTCTACTTTTAGTTTTACTGTTCTCCATAGTGACAGCTCCCAGGTAGCCAATGCAGGAGACATAAGAGATGTGGGTTTGATCCCAGGGTCAGGAAGAGCCCCTGGAGGAGGACATGGCAACCCACTCCAGTATTCTTGCCTGCAGAATCCCTTGCACAGAGGAGCCTGGAGGGCTACAGTCCATAGAGTCACAAAGAGTTGGGCACGACTGAAGTAACTTAGTGTGCATGCATATAGTGGCTGCAACCACTTACATTCCCACCAACAGTGTAGGAGGCTTCCCTTTTCTCCACACCCTCTCCAAAATTTGTTATTTTCTCCCATTCTGTAGGTTGTCTTTTTTTTTTTTTATGGTTTCCTTTGCTGTGCAAAAGCTTGTAAGTTTGATTAGGCCCCATTTATTTGTTTTGTTATTTTTATTGCCTTAAGAGAAGGAAGGAGATTTTTCAATCAACTAACAGTTATTGTGTTCAGGTTCAGCTTCAACTAACTCATCAGGCAGTTAAAATACATTAATGTACACAGTGCTCACAACATGTGCCCTGTTATATATTATTTTTTACATTATTTTTAACATATTCAGAGGAGAAGCCTTCTCCTTCCTAGATGTTCAGGTTTTTAACATATTCAGAGGAGAAGCCTTCTCCTTCCTAGATGTTCAAAGTGCTTCATAGGCATTGACCTGCTTGACCTCTCTCTAGTAGTCCTGGAGGAAGGGTCAAAAACCCTGTTGACCCCTACCCTGCCCTTAGATGCTCCATCACAGGCTCCCCATTGCTGTGGACGGGAGAACTGAGCCAGCTCCCTGCTCCAACAACCGCCAAACCTAGAGGACTCTGGGGCTCATGACTCAAGCCCTGTCCCTGGTGGGTTTACCTGCCTTCTGCAAGCAACAACTGGTATCAGTGGGCAGCAGCCCATTCTCCTCCCAGAAGGGCCAAGAGAGAGGAGAGGGAAGAAGACAAGACCATCAAGCACTGCTGTGGTGTAGATCTGACCCCTGTAAGGTCCTGGAGTAACAAAGTCTGACTGATCAGACAGGGGAAGCATTGGACTATCAAGAACTCTGAATGGTTTCAAAGAAGACATACAGATGGCCAGCAGGCACATGAAAAGATGTTCAACATTGCTAATTAATAGGGAAATGCAAATCAAAACTACAATGAGGTGTCACCTCACACCAGTTAGAGTGGCCATCATGAAAAAATCTACAAATAACAAATGCTGGAGAGGGTATGGAGAAAAGGGAACCCTCCTTCACTGTTGGTGGGGATGTAAGTTGGTATAGCCACTATTGAAAACAGTATAGATGTTCCTCAGAAAACTAAAAGTAGAATTACAATATGATCCAGCATCCCACTCCTGGCCGTATAGCCAGACAAAACTGTAATTCAAAAAGATACATGCACTATTGTGTTCATAGAAGCACTATTCACATTAGCCAATATATGGAAACATCTGAATGTCCAACTATAGGTGAATGGATAAAGAAGATGTAATATATACACATACTACTTGGTCATAAAAAAGAATGAAATAATGCCATTTGCAGCAACATGGATGCAACCAGAGATTATCATGCTAAGTCAAGTCAGAAAGAGAAAAATACCATATGAGATCTCTTATATGTGGAGTCTAAAATATGACACAAATGAACCTACCTATGAAACAGAAACAGACTCACAGACGTGGAGAACAGACTTGTGGTTCCAAGGGGGAGGGGGCTAAGGGAGGGGGTAGAGTAGGAGTTCAGGTTTAGCAGATGTAAGCTTTTATATATGGAATAGATAAACAACAAGGTCCTACTGTATAGCCTAGAGAACTATATTCAATTTCCTGTGATAAACAATATTGGAAAGAATGTTTTTCTAAAAAGGAATGTATACATATTTAACTGAATCACTTTGGTGTGCAGTTGTAATTAATACAACATTGTAGATTATATATAACTTTGAAAAAGTAAAGAAAGATCTCCTTCCAGGACTTTTGTGTCCAGGGGACCTCGTTTTCCACCCTTATTCTGCCACATAATAGTTGTGCCACATTCTAATTTCACATACTATAAAAAACGTACTAATGCAGGGTATAAGTTTAATAATAAAAAATCTATTGTATTTGTATACACTAGCAGCAATTAGAAAGCAATTTCATTCCATTTATAATAAAATGACACAAAGTACAATAAAATGACATAAAGTATAAAAAATTCCAAGGAATGGATTTCACACACCAAAAGAAGTGTGCAAAGCTGCCTACACCAAAAAAGTATAAAACATTGCTGAAAGGAATTAATAGACTCTAAATAAATGGAGAACTATACCATGCCCATGGATTAGAACAGGGATCAACAAACTATAGCCCTGGGTCCAAATCCAGCCTGCTGTCTATTTTTATAAATAACATTTTATTGAAATAAAGTCATGTCCATTTATTATATATTGTCTATAGTTGCTTTCATGCTACAGCGACACAGTTAAGTAGTTACGAAAGACGCCATGTGGCCTGCAAAACCAAAACTATTCACTTTCTGATTTTTTTATAGAAAAAAGTTTGGCCAGAACTTTTTTATAGAAAAAGCCAGCCCCTGGCTTAGAAGACTCGACATTTTAAGATTCAATTTTAATCTATTTGATGATGTAGATTTAAAACAATCCCAATGGCTTAGAAAAATCTCTCTGGGCATTAGTATCTATAATGTGGGTAATAACGGTAACTACTATTGGTTTGCTGTTGGGACTAAGAAGAATAATGCATGGAAAGCATTTAGCACTGCAGCTGACATACAGTAAGTTTCCAATAAATCTAAGCTTTTGTCATTACATGTACCGAAATAGCAGTAACAACAAAAAATGTAATTTTTTAAGATTCCTTTTTTTCCTTCCAGTTCTATTGAAATACAAATGAAAGAGAGCACCATATAAGTTTAAGTTGTACAGCATAATGCTTTGACTTACATCATGAAATGATTAACACAATAAGTTTAGTGAACATCCATCATCTCATATAGATACAAAGTTAAAGAAAAAGATTTTCCTTGTAATGAGAACTTAGGATTTACTCTCTTAACAACTTTCATATATAACACACAGTAGTGTTAATTAGGTTCATCATGTTGTACTTTGGGACTTCTTTATCTTATAACTAGAAGTTTGTATCTTTTGACTACCTTCATCCAGTTCTCCCTCTGCCTCCAACCCCTACCTCTGGTAACCACAAATCTGATCTCTTTTTCTATAAGTTTGTTTGTTTGTTTAAAATATAACTGACCTACAATTCAGTGTTACTTCTTGTTGTACAGCATAGTGATTCAATATTTCTATACAATTCAAAACGGTCACAGTGGTAAGTCTAGTCATAATATGTCACCAAAGATATTTGTACATTTTGTACATTTGTACATTTCATACTCATGACTCACTTATTTTGCACGTGGAAGTTTGTGCCTCTTAATCTCCCTCACCTATTCAAAGTATATTTTCTTAAAGAACTAACTCCCACAAGACAGCAATGCTCTCTACCACCCCAATTATTTAATTTCTGAAAATATAAAAAGTAGTCATCTCAGGAACCGAACGACAATTCCTTGTTATAATTCACATTTCATTTTCACCATCCAGGAGTCAATAGTGGATGAACAAGAGAGTAACAAAGAAGAAAATGTCCATCTGACAAGATTTCTCCGTGTCCTGGCCAACTTTCTCATCATCTGCTGCTTGTGTGGAAGTGGGTACCTCATTTACTTTGTGGTGAAGCGATCCCAGGAATTTTCCAAAATGCAGAATGTCAGCTGGTATGAAAGAAATGAGGTAAGATGATATACCTGCTGAAGTGAATATCCTGAAATTACCCTGTTCCTATGCCATTCATCTGGACTGTGGGACTTATTTTAAAAAGTGAAATTACATTGCTTTCAAGTCAAGTAACATGAACATCTTGAACAGTCACCTGTTATTAGGCTTTCATAGCTGGATAAAGCTGGATTCAATTAACATGTCAGTCAGCTAAGTAGCCAGTTGTCATGACATGAATTTTTAAAAAAGATGGTCCTTTCCTCGGGTCTCTACAGAGCCGTAGATCATAAGTCAGTTGTCTAGTACTGCATGGGTGTGATTCTGGGCTGCCTTTCTGTTTCACTGGTCTATTTGTTTATTCCTGCACTAATAACATATTGATAAACTGTGACTCTATAGTATGCCTTGATACCTGATAGAGTGAGTTCTCTCATCAAGATTGACAATATAACATATTAAGGTTTTATTGTGATTATGTTGAACCTATAAATCCAAGGAATTTGACATCTGTGGTAGTTGGAAAAAATGGCTACAAGTTCTTCCCATCCTTATATGCACTTTTTTTTTTTTGAAATGTGATTTTATAGCCCCTCCCATGAAGACGTGAAATCCATTTCCCAACACCTTGCCTTAGTCAGTGAAACAATAACAACCATGATACAGTTCAGTTGAGTTCAGTTGCTCAGTCATGACCGACTCTGCAACCCCATGGACTGCAGCATGCCAGGCCTCCCTGTCCATCACCACCTCCCACAGTTTACTCAAACTCATGTCCATCAAGTTGGTGATGCCATCCAACCATCTCATCCTCTGTCATCCCCTTCTCCTCTTGCCTTCAATATTTCCCAGCATTAGGGTCTTTTCCAATGAGTCAGTTCTTCTCATCAAGTGGCCAAAGTATTGGCGTTTCAGCTTCAGCATCACTCCTTCCAATGAATATTCAGGACTGATTTCCTTTAGGATGGACTGGTTTGATCTCCTTGCAGTCCAAGGGACTCTCAAGAGTCTTCTCCAACACCACAATTAAAAACATCAATTCTTTGGCGCTCAGCTTTCTTTATAGTCCAACTCTCACATCCATACATGACTACTGGAAAAACCATAGCCTTGACTAGACAGACTTTTGTTGGCAAAGTAATGTCTCTGCTTCTTAATATGCTGTCTAGGTTGGTCATAACTTTCCTTTCAAGGAGTAAGCGTCTTTTGATTTCATGGCTGCAGTCACCATCCGCAGTGATTTTGGAGCCCAGAAAAATAAAGTCTGACACTGTTTCCACTGTTTCCCCATCTATTTGCCATGAAGTGATGGGACTAGATGCCATGATCTTAGTTTTCTGAATGCTGAGCTGTAGGCCAACTTTTTCACTCTCCTCTTTCACTTTCATCAAGAGGCTCTTTAGTTCTTCTTACTTTCTGCTATAAGGGTGGTGTCATTTGCATATCTGAGGTTTTTGATATTTCTCCCGACAATCCTGATTCCAGCTTGTGCTTCTTCCAGCCCAGCGTTTCTCATGATGTACTATACATATAAGTTAAATAAGCAGGGTGACAATATACACCTTTGACGTACTCCTTTTCCTATTTGAAACCAGTCTGTTGTTCCATGTCCAGTTCTAACTGTTGCTTCCTGACCTGCATACAGGTTTCTCAAGAGGTAGGTCAGGTGATCTGGGATTCCCATCTCTTTCAGAATTTTCCACAGTTTATTGTGATCCACACAGTCAAAGGCTTTGGCATAGTCAATAAAGCAGAAATAGATGTTCTTCTGGAACTCTCTTGCTTTTTTGATGATCCAGCAAATGTGGGCAATTTGATTGGTTCCTCTGCCTTTTGAAAACCAGCTTGAACATCTGGAACTTCACGGTTCATGTATTGTTGAAGCCTGGCCTGGAGAATTTTGAGTATTACTTTACTAGCGTGTGAGATGAGTGCAATTGTATGGTAGTTTGAGCATTCTTTGGCATTGCTTTTCTTTGGGATTGGAATGAAAACTGACTTTTCCAGTCCTGTGGCCACTGCTGAGTTTTCCAAATTTGCTAGCATAGTGAGTGCAGCACTTTCACAGCATCATCTTTCAGGATTTGGAATAGCTCAACTGGAATTCCATCACCTCCACTAGCTTTGTTCGTAGTGATGCTTCCTAAGGCCCACTTGACTTCACATTCCAGGATGTCTGGCTCTAGGTGAGTGATCACACCATCATTATTATCTGGGTCATGAAGATCTTTTTTGTAAAGTTCTTGTGTGTATTCTTGCCAGCTCTTCTTAATATCTTCTGCTTCTGTTAGGTCCATACCATTTCTGTCCTTTATCGAGCCCATCTTTGCATGAAATGTTCCCTTGGTACCTCTAATTTTCTTGAAGAGATCTCTAGTCTTTCCCATTCTATTGTTTTCCTCTATTTCTTTGCATTGATCACTGAGGAAGGCTTTCTTATCTCTCCTTACTATTGTTTGGAACTCTGCATTCAAATGGATATATCTTTCCTTTTCTCTTTTGCTTTTTGCTTCTCTTCTTTTCACAGCTGTTTGTAAGGCCTCCTCAGACAGCCATTTTGCTTTTTTTTTCTTGGGGATGGTCTTGATCCCTGTCTCCTGTACAATGTCACAAATCTCCATCCATAGTTCATTAAGAACTCTGTCTATCAGATCTAGTCCCTTAAATCTATTTCTCATTTCCACTGTATAATCATAAGGGGTTTGATTTAGGTCATACCTGAATGGTCTAGTGGTTTTCCCTACTTTCTTCAATTTAAGTCTGAATTTGGCAATAAAGAGTTCATGATCTGAGCCACAGTCAGCTCCCGGTCTTGTTTTTTGCTGACTGTATAGAGCTTCTCCATCTTTGGCTGCAAAGAATACAATCAGTCTGGTTTCGGTGTTGACCATCTGGTGATGTCCATGTGTAGAGTCTTCTCTTGTGTTGTTGGAAGAGGGTGTTTGCTATGACCAGTGTGTTCTCTTGGCAAAATTCTATTAGCCTTTGCCCTGCTTAATTCTGTACTCCAAGGCCAAATTTGCCTGTTACTCCAGGTGTTTCTGGACTTCCTACTTTTGCATTCCAGTCCTCTATAATGAAAGGACATCTTTTTTGGGTGTTAGTTCTAGAAGGTCTTGTATGTCTTCATAGAACCGTTCAACTTCAGCTTCTTCAGCATTAATGGTCAGGGCATAGACTTGGATTACCATGATACTGAATGGTTTGCCTTGGAAATGAACAGCGATCATTCTGTCATTTTTTAGATTGCATCCAAGTACTGCATTTCAGACTCTTTTGTTGACTTTGATGGCTACTCCATTTCTTGTAAGGGATTCTTGCCCACAGTAGTAGATATAAGGGTCATCTCAGTTAAATTCACCCATCCAGTCCATTTTAGTTCACTGATTCCTAAAATGTCGACATTCACTCTTGCCATCTCCTGTTTGACCACTTCCAATTTGCCTTGATTCATGGACCTAACATTCCATGTTCCTATGCAATATTGTTCTTTACAGCATCAGACCTTGCTTCCATCACCATGATACAAGCAGACTTGAAAAGTGCTTGTGTTTTGGAACTTGCTTTCTTGGGAACCTGAAATATCCATCATGTGGATGATGCCAGGCTGGCCTCCTAAATGATGAGAGACACATGGCCCACTTTTCTCATCACCCTAGGTGATAGCAGATCCACCACCAGATGTATAAATGAAAACATCAGCCATCAGCTGACTATAGATATTAATACATGAATGAACCCAGGTGAGACCAGCAGAAGAACCACCTTGCTAAGCCCAGAAAATATTACTGACCCAAAAAAGAAAGAATCTTCCTCCCATCATAAGGCAAGAAAGGATAAAAAAGGAAATGTGGAACTGGCAGGACAAATATAAAGCACAAAATCAGATAGACTTAAATATAAATGTATCAGTGATTTCAATGAATGTGAATGAATGAAAGCTATAGCTCAAAGTCAGTGATAATCAGATTGAGTTTTTTTAAAATGATATTTACACTTAATTTCTAAAACATAAAGCTATGAGAGGAATACAAAGATGCTCAAGATGAATTTTGCCTTTAATGGAATTGCCAGTCTCCTCAGGAAGCAGGTTTGGCAAGAATAAACTTTGGCACAACCAGTAATAGGCAGGAAGAATGTGATCAAATAAGATGTTTTGCATTTCAGATGTGTGACAGGTGGGAAAGCCCATGTGAGCCAGAGAGACTGGGGGATATTATGGCAAAGGCAGGAATCAAGCTGAGCATCAGACAAATGTTAGAGAAGGGCCGTGGTGGATGTGATGCCAGGATGGCTTTCTAGGTGGGAAGAACTGTGTGAGCAGGGCTGGAGGAATGAAGGTCATGAGAAGCCAACCCGAAGGTCAGTGTGAGAGGGTGGAGGGGAGTGAGCCGCAGTCCAGAAGAGCTGATCAACCTGCACTTTGATCAGCAGTTCAGGATACTCTCCGCTAGGTGGGCAGAATCAGTGGCAGAGAGAATGTTCTACTGTGGCTGGCAGTTTCATTATTCGAGTTAGGATTTTCCCAAAGTTGAAGCCAAAATTTCGTTCTTACCGGTTCTGTGCTGTCAGCTTATGACTTATCCCCTGATTCTCACAACGAAGTCCACCATCACCATTTTACACACAAAGAAACAAGAAGCTCAGAGAAATTATGTAACTTTCTCTAAATTACAAAGCCAGCAAGCAATAGAGCAGGGGCCAAAACCCAGAGAGCTGACCCCAAAGGTCACACCCCACACCACATACCTCTACTGTTGGTTTTGTTCTATGATTTCAGCTTCTGGTCTTCCATTCTCCTGAGATGAGATGACTCTTAATGATTCACAACTTTTACCAAACACAAAGCACAGTCCCATGTGTTAATTCATTTCCTTCTCAAAGATTGCTATTTTTATCAATGCTGCTGGTAACAATCATTGTGACAAGCAGTCCCAGAGCATATTGGTTCCTATGTCAGGGTCACACAGCAAGTTGTGGAGACCCCAGATGGGGCATTTCTAGAGGCAGAGGAAGGGGCAGGCAACCGGGAGATGGAGATGCTTGACCCTGAGGGTACAGAGGCGGTGGACAACCAAGTGACATTGATGACAAACTAGCCCAGCTCTCCTGACTTCCAGGTAGAAATTGTGATGTCTCTGCTTGGGATGTTTTGTCCCCCTCTGTTTGAAACTATTGCCGCCCTGGAGAATTACCACCCACGCATTGGATTGAAGTGGCAGCTGGGGCGCATCTTTGCACTCTTCCTGGGAAACCTCTACACCTTTCTCTTGGCCCTGATGGATGACATCCAGCTGAAGGTAGAGACCACAAACTTCTTCCCAATTCCTAGTATCCACCATGTTGCTTTTTTAAATATAATCATTTCCTTGTGTATGATTTATATTAAGTAAATTTTAGAAAGGTCAGAAAAATAAAATGAAGAAAAAATGTCACCAGATTCCTATGACCCAACTGTTAACGTTTTGCTTCAGTTCTTTACTGTCTTTTTCGTAGGCTATCTTTTTTCACATCTTCCTCTAGTCCTTTGATAACCTTGATATTTTGTCTGCAGCCTTTCCAGTACTGTTTCTTAGCTGCCATATGTTTACTAGCTGACAAGTGTCCATTGAAATGATAAGTGATGGTTGAGTTACCCTTTCATCCCTGCTCACCAGTTATGGCGCACCCACCAAGTCAGGCCCTGGGGGTACAGCAGACAGCAAGACACAGTCCTGTTCCAGGGGAGACAGACTCATTCATCACAGCACTCTGGGCCAGGTGCTTCAGTGGGGTTGAGCCCAGGGCAGCAGGACAGTGCACAGGAGGGGCTGCAGACCCCACCATGAGGGATCTTAGCGGACACTGGAAAAAATCAGAGGAAAGAGCTTATGCAAATAGAGAACTGTGAATTAGCTGAACAAGTGCATGAAGGGCAGGAAGTGAAATATGAAACTGGACAAGGGTCAGATGGTGATGCTCCTCTTTCCCATGCCTCCCTCCTCATGAATTTTCCTGAGATTAACAAGAAGCTGCTGGAAGATTCTAAGCATAGTAGTGACTGGATCTGGCCCTTGCCTGCCCTCCATCTGCATCTCTCACTTCCCTCCTACCCTAATAAACTGCTTCACCCTTCTGAGCTCACATTTCCTCCTCTCTTGCCTCACTCTCCCCTCTCTTCCCCGTGTTTGACTAGTTGAGTTATCCTTCTGCAGTTTGGCTCAGATGTCCCCATGGTCCAGGAAAGAGCTCCATGGTCTGAAGTGGATTTCCTCAGTCCCCAGAGAAAATTTCCCACAGCTTTTATCACTCTGTTCTGCAAGTGTCTGTTCATCTCTCTCACTTACTACTAGACTGAGGAAGTGTAAGTATCATTTTCTAGACTGGCAATTTTCTGAGGTAAACTCTGTTCACTTCTATGTCACTCTTGTGTCTCCATTGCCTTATATGCCCAGAATAAATTAATCTCAAAATAAGAATGAATACTTGGATGGATGAGTAATAACTTAAAGAAGAAAAATTCCTGGAAAAGACCCAGGGACTTCAGCCAGTTGCCCCCGCCTCTTCTCTATAGATTGAAAGGCTGGGGAGGGCAGTTCTGGAGAGACCCTGTTAAGGGATAGGGCAGAGGCTAGATGGTAGGGTTGTGGCATATGCTGGCTTGAATTGTTCTTTCTGTAGAAACTGTTGAACCTTCCCTGGCTCTTTCCAACCCCACATCTCCATCTTCCCTTCTAGCTTTCTAATGAAGAGACGATAAAGAACATCACTCACTGGACTCTGTTTCACTACTACAACTCCTCAGGTTGGAATGAGAGTGTCCCCCGGCCCCCCCTGCACCCTGCAGATGTGCCCCGGGGTTCTTGCTGGGAGACGGCTGTGGGCATTGTGAGTAATTACGCTCTCCTGAAAAGGTGGTCCCTATTCTCAGTTCTTTGTTATCCCTTCCTTGATATTTCCATGTCTCCAAAATGTCAAGCCGGCATGTCTTAGGAAAGTTCCACCTTTTCACATTGCCCTTTTTCTCAGCGTCTCACACATTTCTCTATGTCTTCCATCTGCCAATCTATACCACTTGAATTTATTTAGAGTTTTACTGCAGATTTCACTAAAAGCCTGAGGTTCTCCACCTGGAAATCATAAATAGATAATCCTAAAAACTGGGTACAGGATTTTGTGTGTATATGCATCTCTGCATTTTTCTGTAAAGAGAATTAAAGTTTTCATTAGAAAGTCAAAAATTAACAACAACCATTTCCACTTACCCACTTTCACTACTGTCCTTGTACTTTCACGGTGCAGATTTCTAGGGCTAGTGTTCTTTGTTTTCACAGGCAGAAATCTGAAGTATTCACGGGTAACATAGGGATCAGCTGCCATCTCCTCCTCAGCTGCATCTCTTTGCATGGGGTTTCTATTCACCTGTCACTGCTGAATAATCTAATGCACCCCTAGAGCATTAGACAGAGAAGGCAATGGCACCCTACTCCAGTACTCTTGCCTGGAAAATCCCATGGATGGCGGAGCCTGGTAGGCTGCAGTCCATGGGGTCACTGAGAGTCGGACACAACTGAGCGACTTCACTTTCACTTTTCACTTTCATGCATTGGAGAAGGAAATGGCAACCCACTCCAATGTTCTTGCCTGGAGAATCCCAGGGACGGGGGAGCCTGGTGGGCTGCCGTCTATGGGGTCGCACAGAGTCGGCCACGACTGAAGCGACTTAGCAGCAGCAGAGCTTTAGAAAATAATGTTTTTAACTGAGGGTAATGAAGTCCAGTGGAAGAGGGGATTAATCACACACCCTGACAAACACTGCCTGCAGGTCCAATAGCAGATATTTTCCTGCTGCAGAGTCTGTTTCCCACGGGGTCCTGGGGGATTTTCTCTCTACTTGCTTCATGGAGGGCTAAGACTCACCACTTCTCATGTCCTCTGGTTCAGAGTACCCCATTCTCATCAAGTCCTCTTCATTTTTAATGTGAAGAGCAACTCACATTTCTAAACCCATCACAGCTGTGTAACAGAGAAAGTCTTCACATGAGTAAAACCCACCCTCTTTGGAAGACAGAAGAGTTCATTACCTACATGATTCCTTTGGAATATTCTGCTGTAGAATTTCTCTTTTCCCACCTCACCTCCTTGGAGGGCATCTCTCTTGACTTCCTCCCTGAATGCCCATCACTGATTAAAGCTTGCTTCTTTCTGAGCTTGCTGGTGATGATAGGTTTGAAATGTTATGTCCTGCTTACTCATGTTCATCTCCACCCCAGGCCCCAGAGCATCACCTTGCACAGATGTGGAGACCAAATACAAGTTGGTTTGCCTTTTACTTAACAGCATTAGGATTGAGGAAAAACCATAAAAACTCATCAGCTGTTCATCCAGCAAACATTTATTAATCATCTTGGAAGACACAAAAATGAATAAAGCAGGCCCTATGCCCCTGGGAACTCCGAGTCTATTGGATGTCTTGAAGGCTTAATGATGTCTGGTAGATCTTTTCAACTTTTTAAAAAAATTAATAAATTATATGTACTCTGCAGAGAAAACTTTGTTTCTTTGCGTTGAGCTCTTATTCCATGTGCCTCTGTAAAAAACCTAGATTATTTTCTCTACATACTCCAAAAAAAAAAAAAAAAATCAATCAGCAGGGGGTGAGGAATGTCAGCGGCTGTCCCCAAGGACAGTGGTCAGATTCAGTCTTAGTTGGTACAGATGGTACTTCAGAGCAGGTGGGGGAAGCAAGGAGTAAGCCTTCAGATCTTTCATTTATGCAATAGTGTTGATAACTACCAAATACTGGGTGTTACCAACTGCCAGAAAATTTGTATGCATTATCATTAAGCTTCCCAATAAACTTGCAAGGTTAATGTCAACATCAAAATGTTCAGAGACTATTCAAAGCAATAAATTAGTAACTTGTAACTAACTTAACTGGAACCTGTAGTAAGCATTTTTCAAAGCATGGAGTCTTATCTGCACCACCATTCTGCTACTATCAATCAGAGAGTCACAAAAAAGAGTATGGAGTTGGGGGGCATGGCATGGCTACAGTCAGTTGGGAGAAGTGGGCATGGTCAAACCCTGACCACCCCCTTTCGCTTTGTTCCTTTTTGCAGGAATTCATGAGGCTGACAGTGTCCGACATGCTGGTAACGTATATCACCATCCTGCTGGGCGACTTCCTGCGGGCTTGTTTTGTTCGGTTCATGAACTACTGCTGGTGCTGGGACCTGGAGGCTGGATTTGTAGGTCACCATTTCCTGAACATTCTGCAGAAAGGCATTCCAACCATCCTCTCTGATATAGTTAGATGCATTCTATTATTCTGACATTTAGATGTTTAATGTCAATCTCCACTCTGTGAAGTAGTAAAGTATTTCATTTTTTTCTAGTCAAGTCACAAAATTCAATAGATAAAGAAGTTTTTTTTTAATATTTTCAAATTTTAAATCCCCAAGATTTAACCTTCCTGTATTTGGATTTGGCATGTTTCCTCCTTTGATCCACACCCATGTGACCTTCCTTTTCTCTCTCCTCACTTTGTTTTCCTCTTCTCTCATTCCTGTCACTTTTTATCTCCATAGCTGGAAGACAAATCAGGAAGCAGGTTTAAGCTGGCCTCACAAAGACCCCAGCTCCCCACTACAGCTCCCCTGTGCTCACACTTTGTATCCTTTCAAACAATTGACTAATCTCCAAAACTCTGAAAATCAGAGTCAGGTTGAAAATGTGAATCTATCTGAACTCACTCCTTTCCAAGAGGAAGATGAGAAGGAGAAAAGAGAATTGGAGGAGTGATTGATTTATTTTGTTTGCTTTTAAAGCTTTCTTTACATTTGACTCCTCGTTTAATTATTTGCATTTTGTTATTTATTTTATTTACACTTTACTTGATCATAATTTCAAGATACATTTCTGATTAAAGCATTGATAAAACATTCTCTTAGGGGGTGTCCCAAGAACACACTGTCAACCTGCAGGCCCTAAAAGGTAAAATTCTCTCTCATTTTTAAAAAATCTGACTACACCCTGTGGCTTGTGGAATCTTAGTTCTCTTACCAGGGATTGAACCTGGACCCCCAGCAGCAGAAGGAAGGAGCCCTAATCCCTGGACCACCATGGATTTTCCAAAAAAAAAATCTCATTTTTTAAATTGAAGAAGACATTGAAGAATGCTTCAAGTTTGAGAAATTTAAAACTCTTTTTAGGGGCTTCCCTGTTGGCTCAATGGTAAGAAATCTGCCTGCCAGTTCAGGACCACAGTTTCAATCCCTAGTCTGGGCAGATCCCACATGCCAGAGGACAACTAAGCCTGTGGTTCAACCACAAGTATCGAACCTGTGCTCTACTGAGCCTGTGAGCCGCAACTACCAAAGCCCAGGCACATTGCAAAGCCATGTGCTCTACAACAAGAGAAACCACTGCAATGAGAAGCCCACGCACTGCAGCTGGAAAGTAGCCCCGGCTTGCCACAACCGAAGAGCATCAACAAGCTCTCCGCGAGCAGCAATGAAGACCCAGCACAGCCAAAAATAAATAAATAATAAATAAATCTTAAGGAAAAAAAAAGCTCTTTTTAAAAAGTTGAAAACATGTTAAAGAAATAGAACCCTGAATCTGAGGTTCCTCTCTGCTCACCAGAGCAGGCTCTTTGGGGTGGAGTGGCTTGGTCGGTTGGCTGGTAGTGGGATCTGGCTGACAGCACCTAACAGACTTTCTCTATCTCTCCTCTTTCTCTCTTTCCCTCCAGCCCTCATATGCTGAGTTTGATATTAGTGGAAATGTGCTTGGTTTGATCTTCAACCAAGGAATGATCTGGTGAGTTATCCATTTCCTCTGGGCATCACCTCATCTGGGAAGTCAAAAAGCTGGAATCCCAGGCTTAGCCTCTCAGTCAGCAAGAGAGAGCCTGGGCAAGTCATCTGGCCTCTCTGAGCTCCTTTCCTTCACTTGAGCAGGACTAGATTTGAACCAGGATGGTGCCTGGCCCACTCTGTTGCTACCATGTACATAGCAAGGGGAGAGAAGCATGAAGGAGAGAGAAAGAAAAAAGGAAGAGGGAGGAAAGAGAGAGGAGGGAAGCAAAAAAGAAAAAAGGAAAAAGTAGGATGGGAAGGAAGGAAGAGAAAGAAAGGGAGGCAGGAGGAAGTGGTGGGGAGGAAAGATAGGAAAGAGGGAGACACATGAACTAAGGAAGCTGCCTGACTTCAGCCAAAGGCTTTCAAGTGTGTTAGTTGCTCAATCATGTCTGACTCTGTGACCCCATGAACTGTAGCCCACCAGACTCCTCTGTCCATGGGATTCCCCAGGCAAGAATATTGGAGTCAGTTGCCATTTCCTTCTCCGGGGGATCTTCCAGACCCAAGGATTGAACCTGGGTCTCCTGCATTGCAGGCAGTTTCTTTACCATCTGAGCCACCAGGGAACCGGGCAAAGGCTTTCAAGGGCTCATTGCAAGCCAATATCCAATTCTTTTAAGGACTTCCGATACTTTTCTGAGCAGCAGTGCAGTTTAATGGAGACCACAGAGTAACAGGAGGCCATGTAATTTGCTTCATGGCTGGAGGTGGGGCAGTGGTAAAATCCTGGCCAGAACCCAAGCCAGTAATGCTTAGAACATCCCTGTCCTGAGGAATGGATGGCTATGGCTTGGTGATAAATGTCCTGGCTAAGTGGGAGATCCCTTCCCTTGGGACCTACAGGGAAAGCAGCAAGGCCTCCTGCCCCTAGCCCATCAGCCCCATTTCCTTCTGCCATCTTTCCCTGGCCTCTCCTGCTGTCTAGTTAACCAGGTGTGCCATCTCTGCCCTTCCAGGATGGGTTCCTTCTACGCCCCGGGACTGGTGGGCATTAATGTGCTGCGCCTGCTGACCTCCATGTACTTCCAGTGCTGGGCAGTGATGAGCAGCAACGTCCCCCACGAACGCGTGTTCAAGGCCTCCCGCTCCAACAACTTCTACATGGGCCTCCTGCTGCTGGTGCTCTTCCTCAGCCTCCTGCCCGTGGCCTACAGCATCATGTCCCTTCCGCCCTCCTTCGACTGCGGGCCATTCAGGTGCACAGTCTCGGTTGGAGGGGAGCAGCTCCTTTCCTGGGGCAGTCTGCTCAGAGGTCTCAGGCCCAGAATTCCAGTTCTGATATCACATCAGCCTGCAAAAGGCCATGGAGTGGAGCTTTGGGCAAGTTATTAACACTGTCAACAGAGCTTTCTGCAGGATGGAGATGTTTTATGTCTGTGCTATCCAACATGGTAGCCACCAGCCACATCTGGCTGTGGAGCACTTGAAATGAGGACCAAGAAGTTCAAGTTCTAATTTTATTTCATTTTAATTAATTTTAATGTAAATAACCAGCAGTGGCTAATGGCTACCATATTTGTTATGGTATGGTTATAGTTCTCCAACTCATATTGGAAAGTGCAGTTCTAACTTTTTAACATATGGGTAATCTACTGCCCTGGATTACCTTAGGATGAGTTAACAGGGAGTATTCTGAAAATGAAATGACTATCCGTTTACAAGTGCCATTCAAATGTGAAGCAGCTGCCGAGACTCTTGACTGGGTCCCCGTGCTCTACAGAGCACTATGGGCCAGACTAGGTTCAGAGACAGTATATAAAGAGATAATTATGTAAAGAGGTAGACAGAGAGGTAATGTGTATGCACTGCTCTGCTTCCAAATGCAACACCCTCTGAAAACAAAGCCCTTTCTTTCCTGTGTAAAAAAAGACTCTGTGGTTCAAGAGTTTGGGATGCTGCCCCTCTATCAGCCACCTCCTTACTTAGAAATATGCAGTGCACACTCCTTTATTCAAGGCTCTGCAGTAACGTGCAGGGAGATATGGTGTGCAAGCTGGTGCCTCTATCCCCGCTAACCACAGACCCTTGCTTCACAGAACACCATCCAGGGCCAGGAGGAGGGTGAGGCAAGTAAGGTGCCCACCCTGCACTTTTTCAACCCCAAGGGCAGTACCTCCTTAAACTGTGCAGCCCAAGGCCTCACCCACCTCACTCCAGTCCTGGCCCTGCCTGCTAACGTAGGTCCACATGCTTTGGGAAATGCTGAGCTGGAACTTAGTTTATAACAGACTGACGTTGAGAAAGCCTGTGGTTGTGCCCCACAGCAAGGGCCTGGAGTTCTGAGGAGTTCTTGGCAGGAAGGCTCACGGCAGAGTGTGAGGGGGCTGAAAGGGGGTCCAGACAGAATAAAAAGGGGGGCTAAATCCAGAGTGGAGCACCACACTGAGCCATAGGAGGCCTATGTGCCAGGCTGAGGGACAACCTCAGCAGCAGAAGTGGCAGAAGCCTCTTTTGGCTTCTTCCTGAGCAAGGTTTGGAAGGCTGGGCTCTGGAAGTGAACTCTGGTGCCCCTTTTTCCAGACCGCCCACCTGTCCCAGGCAGGAGGTCAGTGAGCGGGCCTGCACCACGTCTGGCCCTCAGCACCTGCCCCACTCTTGCTTCCTCTGCTTCCTGAGGCCCTTGACAGCCGACCCCAGATGGCAGAGGAAGGGACCTGAAAATGGAGCCCAGAAGAGCATATGGCTGTCACCTCCTTCCTAAACGCCTTCTGAGCGAAACCCAGCAACAGCTAGAACATTCATCACAGCTGTTCTCTCACTTGCTTCAGTGAAAGTGAAAGTCGCTCAGTCCTGTCCAACTCTTTGTGATCCCGTGGACTATGCAGTCCATGGAATTCTCCAGGCCAGAATACTGGAGTGGATAGTCTTTCCTTTCTCCAGGGGATCTTCCCAACCCAGGGATTGAACCCAGGTCTCCCGCATTGTGGGTGGATTCTTTACCAGCTAAGCCACAAGGGAAGCCCAAGAATACTGGAGTGGGTAGCCTATCCCTGCTCCAGGGGATCTTCCTGACCCAAAAATCGAACCAGGGTCTCCTGCATTGCAGGGGGATTCTTTACCAACTGAGCCGTCAGGGAAGCCACTTGTTTCAGAGCTTTACTCAGTGGTCTCATTTTCAGTGAGGCCTTCCCTAGAGATGGTAACTAAAATCACACATACACACACACACACACCCCTTATCATTACTTCTGATTATCACATCTCTTCATCAACATCTAGCACGCCACTCTTTTTCCTTTTTTAATCTTATTTGTTGCCCCCACCAGACCATAAGCTCCATGAAGGTGTGATTTTCTTTTTCTTCCTTTCTCCCTGGTTTACACCCAGTATCTAGGAGAAAACACCTGGTTTATGGTCAATGCTTGAACCAGCCCCTTCACCTTGCAGAAATTCACTTTTCCAGGGAGGGACTTAGGGTTTGGACCAAATCCAGGCAGGCAACATAAATGAGTGAGGTGGACAGCATTGTATAGCATGAAGTTAAAAGTAAGGGTTGGCAAACTACAGCCATGGACCAAATCCAGACCACCCCTTGTTTTTGTAAATAAAGTTTTACTGGGACACAGCCTCATGCATTTGCTTGCATATAATCTATGGCTGCTTTCTAATTACAACAGCAGAATTTAAATAGCTCCAACAGAGACCACCTGGTTCACAAAGTCTAAAATCTTTTCAGAGAAAAATTGCCACCCCCATGATTTAGAGCATAGAGTCTAGAGCCTGGTCTGTTGTTTGCCAGCTGGGTCATCTTGAACAAGTTACACTGCAAGTTCATCATCTCTGAGACGGAAATAATGGTAGTGCCTCCTTCATAGGGTGGCTGTAAGGATTTAGTGGGCTTATCTATTAAGTACTAGGAGAAGTATGCTAATCCATTGTAGGACATATATACAAGTTTGTTAGTTTCAGTCCTGCCCAAATCCGGGGTAGCTGGTAGTCATAACAATACTACGAGGTGGTGAGCATTATCTATACCAGGGATCAGCTAACTTTTTCTTTTAGAGCCTGAAAGTACATATTTTAGGCTTTGGGGATCAAGAGGCAAAAATCAAGACTATTATGTAGGTACTTATATAACAGGAGAGGAACAAACATCCACAAAGTTTTTATTGACAAAATTAAAAATATGATAATAATAGAGTATAAATTTTTGTAATACAGGGCTATGAATGAGAAGAATGGAATTCTTCTGAGGGAAAGGAGGTGATATTTCACACAATAGAAGTTCAAAGTTGCTATTCTCTATCGTCAAAAATTAGGGGATTCCTTCGTGGTCCAGTGGTTAAGACTGCACTTCCACTGCAGGGGGTGTGGATTCAATCCCTGGTTGAGGAACTAAGATCCCACAGGCCATGTGGCCAAAAAAAAAAAAAAGTCAAGTGTCCTGCCCAGACTGCTGCCTTTGCTGCCTGGATCCACTTTAGTAACATGGCAACACATCTACCACCATAGGAAAAAAATTGACACAAGCTTCATTACTGCCAAGCCATTGAACTGCTGTGCAGTACTCCAGTACTCTTGCCTGGAAAATCCCATGGACGGAGGAGCCTGGTAGGCTGCAGTCCATGGGGTCGCGAAGAGTCGGACACGACTGAGCAACTTCACTTTCACTTATCACTTTCATGCACTGGAGAAGGAAATGGCAACCCACTCCAGTGTTCTTTCCAGGGATAGGGAAGCCTGGTGGGCTGCCGTCTATGGGGTCGCACAGAGTCGGACATGACTGAAGTGACTTAGCAGCAGCAGCAGCAGGACAAGTCAGGATATTCTGTTTCTATTTCTGATAAAAATTTACAAATATTAAAATGATTAAAAGTCATGAAAGAAAATGTTTACAATTGACATTGTTGATTCAGTTGTACACGCTAGATTCAAATGTTTTCTGCAAATTACTTAGTGATGAATAAGAATAACCATAGTCTGCACAAACTGAAAATTTCACAAGCTATGTTAATTTCACCCATATAGGTCCTGCACAGAATATTCATGGGATTTAATTCTCCAGTCACCTTAGACTTGGCATTAACTCCTCAAATAAATAACTGATCAGTATCAGTTACATCTATTGACTCATCAAAAGCCAAGGAAAACCACTTGAGATCACTTGCCTTGTGTCTGAATACGACATCATTCTCAATGTTTTCAACTCCTCAAGCAGCTGCTCTCGGTGGAAAATCTAGAAGTTTTAAGTTTATTTTCTCTGAATACATTTCTTTAGCTCCTACAATATAATTACTTCATCACTGGTAAATGAGAAACATTTGGAAACTAGAGGAAAGGGGATCCTTGTTGTATAGAGACAGAAAGCTTTAGCTAAACTATGTCCTTCCATTACATGGAAAGATAAATTTGTAAACGATAAACTTGAATGTTTAGCTGAGGATGTTTTTTCAAGATCAATCTTAGTAAAAACTATTTTTCTCTGTTTTTAATTGAAGTATAGTTGATTTACAATGTTGTGCCAATTTCTGTTGTACAGCAAAGTAGTTACATACATGCATACATTCTTTTTTTAAATATTCTTTTCCATTATAGTTTATCCCAGGAGATTGGATATAACTTCCTATTCTACAAGTAGGACCTTGTTTATCCATTCTAAATGTAATAGCTTGCATCTCCTAACCGCAAACTCCCAATCCATCCGTCCCCCAATCCCCACTCCTTGTCAACCGCAAGTCTGTTTTCCGTGTCTGTGAGTCTGTTTCTGATTTGTGGATAAATCCATTTCTGTTATATTTTAGATTCCACATATAAGTGATATCATAGGATATTTCTCTTTCTGACTCACTTCACTTAATATGATAATCTCTAATTGTGTCCATGTTGCTGCAAATGGCATTATTTCATTCTCTTTAATGGCTGAGTGGTTTTCCGTTGTATGTATGTACTACATTTTCGTATCCATTTATCTGTCAGAGGATACTTAGGTTGTTCCCATGTGTTGGCTATTGTGAATAGCACTGCTATGAACATAGGGCTGCATGTATCTTTTTGAATTACAGTTTTGTCCAGGTATATGCCCAGGAGTGGAATTGCTGGGTTATATGGTAGTTCTATTTTTCAGTTATTTTAAGGAACCTCTATAATGTTCTCCATAGTAGCTGCACCAATTTACATTCCCACCAACAGTGTAGGAGAGTTTCCTTTTCTCCACACCCTCTCCAGCATTTATTTGTAGACTTTTTCATGATGGCCATTCTGATCAGGGTGAAATGGTAACGCATTGTAGTTTTCTTTAATTAATTAACTTTTTATTTGATTTTTGTTTGTGCTGGGTCTTCACTGCTGCGTGCAGGCTTTCTCTAGTTGCTGAGAGTGGGAGCTACTCTCTAGTTGTGGCACTCAGGCTTCTCACTGCGGTGGCTTCTCTTGTTGTAGAGCACAGGCTCCAGGAACACGAGCTTCAGAAGCTGTGGTGCATCGGCTTAGCTGCTCGCAGGCAAGTGGAATCTTCCTGGACCAGGGATTGAACCTGTGCCCTCTGTATGGACAGGCAGATTCCCATCCACTAAGCCACCAAGGAAATCCCTTACTGTAGTTTTTATTTGCATTTCTCTAATAATTAGTGATGGTGAGCATCTTTTCATGTGCCTACTGGTCATCTGTATGTCTTCTTTAGAGAAATGTCTATTAAGATCTTCTGTCCATTTTTCAACTGAGTGGTTTGTTTTTCTGTTGAGTTTATAAGCTGTTTGTATATTTTGGAGATTATAGATGAGGCTATTTCTGAGCAGTGTTGAAGGTGCAGTCTGGTTACTTCTTGCCATTTATACTAAAATGTAAGAAAGAGATAAATTGAGGAAAGAACTGATGAGCAAAAAGGAACCAAGACTTGATGATTTTAGAAATTCTCAGCCTAGTCAGATTGCAAAAGACACTAAGAGCCGATTCTCCGTCAGGAATGCATGCTCTAAGGAGAAAGTCAAGGGGGAAGCTGGACAGCCTTTTGCTAGCACTTCTAAAGGATCATAAGATCTGAATATTCATTCACACAGAGGATTCTTTTAAGAATCTTTAAAGAAGGTTGTTCAACTCAGATCTTCTCAACCATCTCAGCAGAAGCCAGAAATTGAATATCCAGGAATGATCTGTGTAGGACTGTCTTGTGAACTGAATTCCCACAACATGGGTAGAAGATCCACCAGGTATTTGAGAATGTGTTATGAGCAGTAACACAGCTTGGACTGAAAGGGGAAGAAAAAAGACAAAATGAAGGAAGCTGTTGGACTCCAAATATTCTACAGACAGTAAACAGGCTAATTAAATCTCCTTAGCTGAAACATGTGCTACTCTTCAAGAAAAAGGAAGGATAATTCCAAGGCCAACGTTTTGGACCTGGAAGGCAGAGCTGCAGGCAGGTATGTCAAGCCAAGGAAAGATTATTTTCAGGGCTTTGAAATCTAATGGAATTTGGCTGATTGGATTTCAAAATTGCTAGGAACTTGTGATTCCTTTCTTCCTTCCTTTTTCTCCTTTTTGAATTGGAATGTCTATAACTGCTATCCTGGCTGGCCCACCGTTGTGTTTTGGGAGTAAATAACATGACTGAAGTGACTGAGCATGCGTGTACAACTTGCTTTCTAGTTTCACAGCTCTCATTAGAGATAGAAAGGAATTTTGCCCCTAAAATGTATCATATTCTTGAGTCTTATCTACATCTGATTTAGATGATGAGATTTGGGACTTTGAGTCCATGATATTTAGGTGAGCTGAGACTTCAACCATGTAGAGATGGTGGTGAATGTATTTTGCAGGTAGAATGAGTATGAATCTTTGAACCCAGAAAGCAGACTGGTGGGTTATACAATGGTTCCCCAAAATATCTAGGTCCTAATTCCCGGAATGTTACCTTATATATCATAATGGCCTTTGATTATCTGATTAAGGATGTTGAGATGGGGAGATTGTCTGAATTACCCTGATGGGCCCTAAATAGCAAGTGTCCTTATTAGAGGGAGGCAGAGGGAGATTTGACTATAAAAGATCAGTAAGTGGTGTGACTTTGAAAGCACGAAGAGATTTGAAGCTTTTATCCTGCTAGCTTTGAAAACAGAAAGGGGCCATGAGCCTAGGAATGCAAGGAATGAATCTCTAAAAGCTGAAAAAGGAAAGGAAACAGCCTTCCTTAGAGCCTCCCTCTGAAAGGGGAGCAGCCCTGCCAACACCTTGGTTTCAGTCCAGTGAAACCATTTCAGACTTTTTGGGCTCCAGAACTGTAAGAAAATAGTTTGTCTTGTTTTAAGCCACCTATGTAGTAATTTGTTATAGAGTAATCACTGAAAACTGATACATCATCTAATACATTATAATTCAATGACAAAATAATCTACACTCTATTGTGACTTAAGCATACCATTTGAAGTCCACTTTTCTTGTTTTTACAAACAAGAAAATGGGTATGCACTGGTAATTTTAAAAATAATAAATTAAATGTCATAATATGGTGATATGTATGGCACTTGAAACCACAGACAATACACAAATAAATGAGCATGGTTGTGTGCCAGTAAAACTTATTTACAGACACTGAATTTTTATAAGTCTCAAAATATTATTCTTCTTTTGATCTTTTCTCCTTATTTAAAAATGTAAAAATCATTCTTAGCCCCCAGGCCTTATAATATCAGGTAGCAAGCAGAATTTGGTCCATGGGCCTTTGTTGGCCAGTCCTAATTGACACATAAGAGCAAAGCAAAGCTTCTAGATGCAACATTTTGCAGGGCACTTATAATTTGACAGCCCCATCCTCAATATTTCATATGAATTCATGTCTATATTCTCTAAACAACTTCCTGAGGCAAATGCTGTTATTATATTTATAATACCATATTCTACTATATCATTACTGCACTATATTATACAGATGAGGAAACCAAGGCAGAGAAATTTTCAGTATCTTACCCAAAGATATCAAATCTCTGCAGCACTACCCAATAGAACTAGATGAGGGGGAAAAAAATCCACATCAGCTCCTCAAATATAGGAGCTATTAGTCACATGACTACTGAGCAATTAAAATGTGTGACTAATATATTGAATTTTTAATTTAATTTTAATAGTCACATTGGACAGTACAGCTCTACCAGGGAGAGTGAGGGTATAAATACAGGCAGAAGGTAAAAAAATTTTCTGTGGTGTCCCACAGCTAATAAATGGAGAAATGAGGATTTAAATCAGGAATTTCAAAACACAAATTTCATTTCTTGGCACCAAACTACCAATCAAAAGCTAACAGCAGTCAGTAATCTCTGGGCGGGTATTTATGGAAGGCAGCCTACAAAATGGTTGTTAGGTATTCAAAGAATATTAAAGTTACTGTTGTAAAGTGTCCAGGAGCCTACCCTAGGCAATCAGTCTCCTGGAATTACAACCTGAAGACTAAGTGTAGATATCTTTGAGTCACCATGAGGGTGTCCATCACATCAGTCTCTGGAGAGCTGCCCCCAAGTCCAGGGGCCCAGAGGAAGCTCCATGTTGGTCTCTAAGCCACATCACAGACCATTTTCTCCCATGAGAGTACATAAGGAAAAAAACAAACATTTTCATCTTGCCAAGGGAGGGGCCAGGCACAGGAAACCAAGGTAGTCTGAGAGATCATGAGGCATGGTGGGGTGGGGAGTCAGGATGCTGGGGCAGCCCTCTCTCATCTACAGGACATCCCCTCGTGGGGCTTTTTTCCTTTTTTCAACTTTTATTGGACTACAATGTTGTGTTATTTTCTGCTGTATAGCAAAGTGAATCAGCCATTTGTATACATGTATTTCCTCTTTTTTGGATTTCCTTCCCATTTAGGTCACCACAGAGCATTGAGCAGAGTTCCCTGTGTCACACAGTAGGTGCTCATTAGTTATCTGTTTCATACATAGTGGTGTCTATGTGTCAATTCACTGCAGTCCCTGTGCAGAAGAGCTCTGCTCTTCCAGGAGAGCAGTTGTGAGTGGCGGCCTGGACCCTCCAGGTATGGACACAGTCATTCATGCCATATGAGCTAAGAAATATGCTATAATGTATCCTCTCCTTTTT
This sequence comes from Bubalus kerabau, assembly GCF_029407905.1. Taxonomy (NCBI): domain Eukaryota; kingdom Metazoa; phylum Chordata; class Mammalia; order Artiodactyla; family Bovidae; genus Bubalus; species Bubalus kerabau. The sequence goes on along the minus strand of NC_073636.1, from coordinate 53,039,146 downwards.
CCAGTGGGAAAAACAGAATGTATGACGTCATCCAAGAGACAGTTGAAAATGATTTCCCAACGTTCCTGGGCAAGATCTTTGCCTTCCTCGCCAATCCAGGCCTGATCATTCCAGCCATCCTGCTAATGTTGTAAGTTAGCCAGGAGCCATGGCCCTGCCTCATGGAGACCTCCCCTTGCAGTTGAGACTTCCTTGGCAGGTCCTTCTTTCTTGCCCTCTCAATCTAGATTTCCCAGAAGTAGATCCTCAGACAAGGATTTAAGTGCAAGTAGTTTCTTGGAGGGGGCAGTGTGTGTAGGGACATAAGACAGAGAAGGGACAGGAAGGTGCATTCTAACTCCTGCAGTGACTTTAATCCTGATGGAAGCTCTGGGAAACAGTGTGCCTCTGCGTTATCCTGCTCAAGGTGAAAGATTGGGACATTTTAGATCAGTTCCCATCCATCATGGGTTGAGTGCCACTGGGAGATGTGGCAGGGGAGAGGTGTTGGTTAACTCCCCGGCAGTTTGGGCCAGCGGCATCCATGGGCAGAATGATTTCTGTGCAGGCTGGAGAGGAGGCATCAGGCACTGGCAATGTATGTCTTTCAGGGAACACACTGAAGACAGGGCCCAGGGATAAGGGGAGTCTGGCAGCAGCTACAGCTCTCTCCAAAACGTCCACCAGAAATATCAAAGACCCACCCCTCAAGAAAGCTGAGGCTGATGCAGCCTGTGCCTGGCTGGGCTCACGGGATTTCTCTGCAGAGCACCCTGTACACGAGAGCATTCGGTACATCTGTCACCGTCATCCTCACAGACTGAACATGTGAGCAGGCTTGGTGATCTCTGTGTCCCCAGTACCAGCTCCATGGCGGGGGCATAGAAGGCAATGAATGTTCAAGGAAGGAAGAGGGCAGTATGAAATATTCCCAACATACAGACATATACAGACAATCATGTGCAAGACCATAAGATTAAGCGGATGTTAACATTTAGCAATATTTGCTTCCGATTGGTCTCTTTTTAAAAGAAATAAACAGTACACGTCAAGCCCACCTAATTTTCTCTCTCCCTCCCTCTCCAAAGGTAACCGCTATTTGGATTAATTTTAATCATTTTCAATCTGAACCATTTAATCACATGTATGTACTATTGCTTCTGAGTTATAAAATTTTTCATGACTGGTTCAGACTACACAGCTTCCCTCACTCACATTATGTTTGGGGGACTTTCTCATGTGGATACATGAACACACATTTTAATGACTCTTCTTTGTTCCATTGTGTCTCAAAAATAATCAATAAACAATCTATAATAGGAAGAAAAAAGGATTTTATTTGAGCCAAACTGAAGACTATATCCCGGAAGACAGCTTCTTAGATAACTCTGAGAAGCTGCTCCAGAGAATCCTGGTTTTCAGCACAGTTTTATATCTTGTCAGAACAAAGAACATTAAACAAATCAGGGATACATTCCTTCAAGGTTTCAAAAAAAAAAAAGAAATAGATCAGCACATACACAATGAGTCGGTATGGCCTTGGCACCTGGGAAGAGAGTCTTATCATTGAAGAAGGACTGGAATTGGAATCCTAGGAAAGGAGACATTTAATCTTTATTTTTCACATGGACATTCTTTACTTCTAGTCAATGCATCTTTTTCTTTCATAATTAAAGCTGATCTAGGAATCCCCTGGTAGCCTAGTAGTTAACACTCTGGACTTTCACTGCCCTGGCTCAATCTCTGGTCAGGAACTGAGATCCTATAAGCCAAGAGGAGAAAACAAACAAAGAAAGCAGATGTACAGTGTATGCTTCATAGGCCACAAACGGGCTATTTCAGTTAGCATAAAATTCAAGTTAACTCCTCTTTAAGCCAGAGTGACTTCCCCAAACCTTAATATGTGAAAACTGCTTTTATCAGTTGTATGAATAAACCATAATTTACCCATTTCTCTGCATAGAGATAGGTTGTTTCCACTCTTCTGCTATTGCAAATGCTCTCCTTATATATGTCTCCTTGTACACAGAGTTTTCTCTAAAACAGACTTCCAGAAGTGGAATGGCTGGGTCATAGGTATGTGTTTCTTCAATCTTTGTAGACAGTGCTGAATTGCTCTCCAAAATAGGTATTTCCTTACACCCTTGATTTCAAATATCCTCTGCGTCTAGTCTGAATGTGAGGGAAGGTTGACATGGTAGTGACCACCACCTGAGGAAATGCTGCAACCCAAATGCCAAACCTGACCTTGCAGGCTGCACAGGGAAACGCTAAGCTTGGAAACAGCTTCAAAAGAAACAGCCCCCGAGGAGCATTTTATCATCTCTCATCTCCAGCTCCTCCCTAAAGAATGGGCTGTGAATTAGGAGAGCAGGCTGGGCGCCCTCCCGACAGATGGTGGTCCCTTCACTTGTCTTCCCTTTGGCCTCTCATCACCCATAGTCCTCTGAGTCTTTGCTTTAGGAGGCTCACTGGACACCTCTGACCTATACTCTGCCAAAGGCAATGTAGTTCCTCCCTTCTGCCTGCAAGAGAGCTCTTGGACCCTGCTGAAGTGACTCAGCATGGCCCCAGGGCAAGGATCAGATGACCCAAGCTGGGCAGCTGAGGCTTGAAATGCAGGAAGAAAAGAGACAGATAAGGACAAGCTGTCAGAGCACCTAGTCCAGGAGGCATCCCAGGCTTTTGTGGCCCCTCACTCTCAAGTGGTACATCCAGGTCATAACCTCAAATCCCAGGTCCCATGAAAGGGAAACCAGGCTACAGCTTTAAGGACACCCAGTCAGCCAGCGGGGGCCGGCCTCTGAAAACCACAAGTCCAGGACAGACATTCCTGTCCCTGTACCCTGGGGGAGGGCCTTCAGGGTCTATGCAGTTGTGTTTCTAGGCAAACTTGGAGCAGGTCACCTAGCACCCCTCTCTCCTCCCTCTGCATTTGAAGATTGTGGAAAGGGCTTTGGCATCAAATTTGGCCTCTGACAAGTGCTAACAGATAAGGTGGCCTTGGGCAAATGACTTAACTCTCTGCATTCCGGGATGCTGATCCTTAAAAATGGAAGTCATCATTTCTTCTTTACGGGGTTTCAGCAAAACCATGGAGATGTGGAGTGGGATCCACATGGCACAGAGCCTGGAACCCAGGCTGCTCCTGCAGACAAGAAACACTGCCTCTGCCCTGCCTCTTCAGATTTCCAAGAAGGGGACTGATTCCTCTAGCTAACCTTTATTAAACACTCAAAGAACTAAAAATGTGTTCAATAAAATAGAGAGAACAGGGATATCTAAGACCTTCTTGATATTAGGTGGGGAACTTAGGATGGTTAGACTTCCCACCAACCTGCCCAGAGGCAAAGTAGGTCACCTATTCCCGGAAGCCAGCTATGATTCCTAGGTAAGGTGTCCAGCTCTCATCATCTTCCAAGATCACAGTACCCCTGGAGCATTCTTTTCTCTTGCAGCCTGGCCATCTACTACTTGAACTCAGTTTCCAAAAGCCTTTCTCGAGCAAATGCCCAGCTGAGAAAGAAAATCCAAGCGGTAAGTCTGTCAGGAGTTTTCATTAAACAAAATGTTATGTTTTTGGCTTTTGCTAATTCACCTTTTGAGCCATGTTGTATTCTTTAAAGGCCTTCTCCTAAACCAAACCCCAAGTTATCTATATGGTAGGAAGCAGCCTTGAGAGATTCAGTGACACCCATTTATATTCTGAGGGTATTTGGGAATACATAATAGTAATCCCCTGGTGGGTCAGACAGTAAAGTCTGGGTGCAATGCGGGAGACCGGGGTTCGATCCCTGGGTTGGGACGATACCCTGGAGAAGGAAATAGCCACCCACGCCAGTATTCTTGCCTGAAAAATCCCATGGATGGAAGAGCCTGGCACGCACTAGTCCATAGGGTTGCAAAGAGTCGGACATGACTGAACCACTTCACTTTCTTTCAACAGTAACGACTTACATTTTGAGCAGTTGCTAAAGAACAGGAAAAAGTCAATGGGTTAAACGCTGTTCAAACATAATAAAACTAGTACCCACAATAACTCCTACTGATTAAAACTGTTGTAGCCACGTGTTCCGGGAAACATACTCACTCAGGACAACGCAGATAGTGGAGTGCAGTTTATTACACCGGCGGGCCCAAGGCAGAGTCTCCTCTTAGCCAAGCACCCCGACCAGCATTTGTGAAAATCTTTTATACCCCATGTGTATGTGTCTGAACACACCACTCCAAATTCCTTAAGACTTACATAAACCAAGGAAAATACAATCCCAATAACCCCATCATTCACATGCTATGTGCTCATGTGCTCAAACAGTCAAACAATTAGGCAATAATCAATAAACCCGAGGTTACACTCCGATTGATATGGAAAAATTTATGGCCTGTCTGGAGGAAGGGGTGATTAGTGTATGTTTACTCTTAGGCGATGAGCAACCTAGATACGATCTTCAAGGTTCCCTGGTCTGGAGGGGGTCTTATCCTTCAGTTGTTGTTTTCATAGGCACTAAACACAGAGTTCAGAGTCCATTGGAAAGGTGGCCGAGCATGATCAGCATGAACAGGCCTAAGATGGAGTCCGGGCCCTATGAATTCCTTCTTCAGAACTAGTACTAGAAATACTAAAGAAAACAGCATTGTCAGAATGACATAGTGCTCGTGCCCCATGGCCTAAGGAGCCTCTGTAAGTCCCCTCCACACTAGCACAGCCTCTCTCAACATCCGATGACACCCTGACTCCTCTCCTGCTCTCACAACACCCACCCCCACCTCTTTAATTTGGAAAAAGCTGGACCCCAACCCTCCCTAAGCCCTGTCCTTGCTTTCTCACCCTCTCTTCTGGAACTAATCTCGTCAGCCTCGCTGCCAGTTCCCCACCCACACTTCCTTCTGCCACTCTCCCTGTCCTCCTGCCCAGGTGTAGAAAACCACTGAAATACAGGATTGGCTGAGGGTGTCTTCCCCTGGCCAGATGTTCCTTCAAATGCTATGCAAACCTGAGTCCGGGGGTGCCCTCTCCGACCAGCGGTGAGAACAAGAACCAGTGATTTAAGGTGGCTGCCCTCTGGATCTCACCATCCTGGGGTCCGAAACTCAAAACACCCATTTCCCTGGCCAGGACCAACCATTCATTTTTTCTCTGCAGCTCCGTGAAGTTGAGAAGAGCCATAAATCTGTCAAAGGCAGAGCCACAGCCAGAGATTCAGAAGACACGGATAAAAACAACTCCAAAAATGACACCCAGCTCACCAAAGAAGGTATATTCTATTTCACGATGATTTTTACAAGGCGACATGGAAAGTGAAAAGAGCAAATGCTATGAAATCAGATGCATGTGGGACTGAAGTCAGAATTCTGACAGCTACTAACCAGCTGCATGAAGTTGGGCAAATAGAAGCAAGAGTAAATCGCAGGTAACCTCACAGGGCGGTGCAAGTGAGGTGGGATTATACATGTGAAGTGCCTACAGACTTCCTGGAACCAGCGGGAGGAGGAATGGCTGTAAAATGGGGACATACCAGGGTTGTTTCCCTCATTTCTATCCTGAGTCTCGTGCCACATTTTCTATGCTGATGGTTCTTCATTTCTGAAGTGACTTTGCCTTCATCTCACTCCAGATCCATCATTTCCCATGTCATATCCTCTTAGTATCTAGCTACTTAAACCACTGTAAGAGCATGCGTGGTGTCCCACCCAGATCCCTTTAAGATGCCCTGTGGTTGGCTTATATGGAATGCAGCTGCCAGGGATGGAGGAGCTACTTGTTTTCTGTGCTGTTTTGGGCGGTTTTTTTAAGAGAAGAAATAGGGACATTTGTATCTAGCTGCTGCTACTCCCACCAGAACCAATTCATTTTCTCTTAAAAGACAAGAAGCACTAGAACAGCTAGAATAACATGGTGAGGAAGGGCCACACACATTCCAAAAGTGTGACAGAGCTTCAGAGGGGAGTCATCACAGACCACCTCTGCTTTGGCAGTGAGGAAAGCAAACTGAAGGAGACTGTCTCTGAGCTGTTCTTGTTTTCCAAGGATTGTCCCTGTATCAAAATTTCAGTATCAGCATGCAGCAATTTTGACCTTTCATGTGGAAACTGAATGAGATGCACAAGAAATGGCTGAGAGTTTAGGAGTTAGTTAGAATTTATAGTACGGAAATTACTTGCCATTTATTTGATGCCTTTATAACATATAGGCAAGACTTCAGGAAACAGAACCAAGAATCTAATCCCATAGTGGTATTTCCCCGAAGGTGAAAACCCTCAGTTCCCCAAATGCAATAGTGCAGAGTGACTGTGGAAGCAAGTCAGGAGGGAAAAGGGCACCTGTGTGGATATTCCTAGCAAACGCTCATTGATATTGGAATAGCAAAAGGTATTAAATAAGCCATGAACAAGTGGGGGTTGCAAAAAGAGGACAAGAAGTCTGTGTGAACACAGAACCTATCCTGGTGAGTCTCAAAAATGTATGGAAGGCATTTCAAAGCTACAGCCCTCTTAGCAAGATCAGCTGCAGTCTGTCCACAGCTCGGAAGGCTGGTTCAGAGATGAAATGCAGCAGAGCGAGTGGTTGGTATTTATCATGGAGCTGAAGAAAGTGTTTGAGTTCACCTGATTTTTTTCACAAGGGGTAGGAAATGGAATAAATGCAATATTATGTTGCCATATCACCAAAAAAAAAAAAGACAAAAAATGGAATGGATGTATTTGAACATCAATGGAAGAGAAAAAATAGGTTTATAAAATATTTTCCATGAGAAAGCAAGAAACTAACGTTGGTTTGACAGTGGTCCATTCATGGCCCCAGAGTCCCAAGGTTCCTGTACCCCTTATCCACTCCCTTCCCCTACTTTCTTTACTGGCTGCTGATCTAAAGTTTGCTCCTCTCCAAATTTGAATTTTTTATTACAGATCTGAAGCTCTTTCGATTTTATGCTGATTAAATCAATATCACAGTGTTTGATTTTTTTTTTAATGAACGGGCTATCAGAACACATCAGTGGGACTAGGATGTTGGGGGAAACTGAAGAGTGTTAAACTTTCACCTGGAAAACTCCCAACAGCATCTATTGCTGCCTTCATTTAACTTCTCTTGTCATTTCCTTCTCCAGAGAATCTTCCCAATCCAGGGATTGAACCTGGATTCAATCTCCCGCACTGCAGATTCTTTACCATCTGAGCCACCAGGGAAGCCCTCTCTTTCTTGAAGTATTCACTAATATGACACTGCTCTAACAAGCAGGCCTAAAACAGCTAATGACTCAAACACAATAAAAATTTCTCACTCTATAAAGCCCAAATTGGGTATTTCCACTTGAAGGCCACTCTCCTCCCAAGTAGTGACGTGGGGAAGCCTGGCTCTGTTCATCCTGTGACTATACCTGCATCAGGCTGGGAGTGGGAGGAGCCTAGAGGTCACACATGGATACAGTGCCCATCAAAGCCTGGACTTCAGCCACAGGCCATACTATCCACAATGGAAATTTAGTCTATTTCTGTCCTAGAACTGGGTTTGGTGAAGAACAAGCCAGTAATTTCCCCCAACTCGGAGTTAAAGGAAGGAAACAAGTAGGTCAAAGAGCTGGAAATGGATCTGACTAGCAGGGCACTGTCCTGGGGTTGATCCAGTTTCCACAACCCTTTCTATCATCATATTTGACCCTGGTAGCCATCTGTGAGCTGTTATTATAGCTCTGATTTTATTCTCAACAAAACCAGGCTCAGAGAGTCTAGCTTAATGCCAGCATTCAAAATCTAGCTCTCTATCCAGCAGATCATACTCCTCCAACACAACTGTTTATACCAAGAATGGTCCAAGGTGCCCCCAGGTGCCCAAGGGTGATTCAACCATTCTCACATCACCAAATAGGACTGGAATCCACCTAAAGCACAGGGCAGCTTCCAAGAACTCCAATTCCACACCAGGACACTGTAGGGAAATCTCCTATATCCTCATTCTTGTCTTGTTCATTTTCAGGGACTGCCCATCACTCTGCTAGCCAAAGCCTGACCCTGGACCAGAAGGCACAGGGCCCTGGGGCCTCCAGTTCTGCCGGCAAGACAGTGCTGCCTGCCTCCCAGCACCTCCCTGTATCTCGGGCCCCTGGTGTCAGACCAGACTCTGGCCAAGCCCAGCCTCAGGCTCATACTTGGAGGTCAACCTCTGGAAAGCAGGCCTGGAGACCACCCCACTGACAGCTGGGACTAATGGAGCATGGTCCTGGGGCTGATCCTCAGACCCCACCAACTCACCCCACCCCCCAAATCAGTCTCTCTTCCTTTCTTCTCTCATACACATGCATGTTCTCTCTACTCTCACTGAATGTGGGAACTTTGATTACTCAGTCTCAGGCTCTTGTTAGCTACTAAAAGAGGATGATGGCTTCACCCACCTCCTAGGAGAGCTGAGCCTTCCCCCCACTAACTATCCATCCCAGAGTCTTGGCTCAGGCAGCTCTGGACCCTGCACTCACAGCAGATTCCCTCAGCTCCAGACTCGGGAGCAGGTGCAGGGCCATGATCACCATCATAGACTTTTTGCATGGAGCCCACTTGGGGACAGGTTTCTACCAGCTCCACCAACTGGTAACAGGTTGCAGAGGGACACACGTTCCTGACCACCAACCACTTCCTTCCAAAGGGGGTGATGCAGTGTAAACAAAAGGTTCAAGAAGCCAATGAAAATAAAAGTAAAATGAAGTCCAGCCTTGGTGAGTGGGAAGATGGTGATTCTCCAGAAACCAGCTGGAGGAGAGCTGATGCCATTAAGTATCAAAAGGGTACTGGAGCCTCCCTGGCAGCAAGGCAAAGAGAGAGCAGCATGGTTCCTCTGACCTAACTGAGAGTGTTAGTCACTCAGTCGTGTCTGACTCAAGACCCCATGGACTGCGGCCCACCAGGCTTCTCTGTCCATGGAATTCTCCAGGCAAGAATACTGGAGTGGGTTGCCATTTCCTTCTCCAGAGGATCTTCCTGACCCAGAGATCAAACCTGGGACTCCTGCATTGTAGATGAATTATTTACATTCTGAGCCATCAGGGAAGACCTGGTGAAGGAAACAAAATACTACTCAGGGCAGAAAAATCTTTCTCATGCACAAAATTCTAAAATGAATGATTGTTTACTATAAAGGGTTTGGGGGGGAGGGGGCGGAGTTCTGCAAAGAGTACAGTGCAGAGCCTTGTCTCTGGTGATCACATCCTGCATGTCACATCCTGGTTCCATGCAGAAGTCTTGTGGGGGCATCAGCCCTGGAGGCCAGACCACTGAGGAGGCCTTGCCAGCATGGGACAAATATCAGCAGGGTGCCAGTCTCAGTCCAGGACTCCCAGAGGGTTACCCTCAGGCTTCCAAGGCTGACCAATATCCCTAGTCACCCACCACAAATACAAATTATCCTGCTCGGATGACACATAACTTTATGTGAAGGAATGTATGTTATCTATTGTTACATAATAAATTGTCACCCAAACTTCACAGCTTAAAACAATAAACGTTTGTTATCTCAGTTTCTGTGGATCAAAAATTTGGGATTGACTTCACCAGGAAATTCTGGTTCTGCACATTGCAGTCACAATCTGAGGCAGGGCTTCAGTCATCAGAACATTTGTCAGGAGCTGGAAGATACATTCACAAGTGGCTCACTCGTGGCTGCTAGCAGGAGGCATCCTAGCTGGACATCCACAGACTTGCTTCCTCCCTACACTGACCTCTCCATAGGGCTGCTTAGGTATCCTCACACACAGCAGCTCACTTCTCCCCAGTGATCTGACAGCAAGGAGGAAGCCACACCTCTTATAACCTGTTCTCAAAAGTTATACTATCAATTCCACCAGTTTCTGTTCATTAGAAGAGTCACTAAGTCTAGCTTACATTCAGAGATAGAAATTAGGCTCCAGCTCTTGAATGAAGAGTGGTCAAAGAATTTCTGGACACATTTTAACAGGTTTCTTAATTTAAATAGTTACCAGATCTGTCATGAAAACACTGAAGCTTTTCTGAAAGATATCCATCAGTGGATTCGTTAATGGTGGATCCTGGGACCATCAAGCAAAAGGAAACTTCTAATGAGCTAGGGAGATGGGTAGAGGAAGAAAGCATGGGTAAGAGAGAAGGGATGTTCATCTGGTGTGACTTTAAAGCTGGGACATTTCATTAGAAAATGGTGTGAGGGGAGTTTCATCTCTGCCTTCTCAGGGCTGATCTTCCAGCTCATTCCATCTTAAAGCTTCACTACTCAGCCTAGAGATCATCAAGCATGAAGAGCACCCTTCCTTCCTTCCCTCTTTCCTTCCTCTTTCTTTCCTCAATTCACCTAAGAATGATTTGAATTTTGTTGCTGTTCAATCACTAAGTGGTGCCCCATTCTCTGCAACCCCATGGACTTCAGCACACCAGGCTTCCCTGTCCTTCACTATCTCCCAGAGTTTGTTCAAACTCATGTTCATTAAGTCGGTGATGCCATCCAACCATCTCATCCTCTGTCACCCTCTTCTCCTCCTGCCCACAATATTTCCCAGGGTCAGGCTCTTTTCCAATGAGCTGGCTCTTTGCATCAGGTGGCCAAAGTATTGAAGCTTCAGCTTCAGCATCAGTCCTTCCAATGATTATTCACGGCTGTTTCCCTTTAGCACTGACTGGTTTGATTCTTTGCTGTCCAAGGGGCTCTCAAGTCTTCTCGAGCACCACAGTTTGAAAGCATCAATTCTTAGGCGCACAGCTTTCTTTATGGTCCAACTCTCACATCTGTACACGACTACTGGAAAAACCATAGCTTTGACAATACAGACCTTTGTTGGCAAAGCGCTATCTCTGCTTTTCACTAGAGTGGATAGCCATTTCCTTCTCCAGGGGATCTTCCTGACACAGGAATCAAACGCAGGTTTCCTGAATTGCAGGCAAATTCTTTACCGTCTGAGCCACCAGGAAAGCCTGATTGAACTAGCAAGTCTATTTAATAGTTTATCCAGAGAACTATAACTGTTATCTCACTGATATTACCTTAGTTTGTCTGCACATTCCTTATTGGAGGGAAATGAAACAGACACTGAAATTTTCTGTCAGACACTATTTTTGAAGGCTGATTCTTTCATTTCTAAGAATCTACATGGTTAATGTCCATAAACAGGTCCATTATACAAAGAAGCATGTAAGTAAAAACACACTCCTGCTGAAGATCAAGGGGGACACCTGATTGCCCCTTGACTCAGATACTCACAGAAACTAGAAGTGATGCACCAGCCAGCAGGAACCTAGGCAGGGTACCAACAGCACCCACTACACTGGTGACCCTCAATTCAGATACACTTTGTAGAGCCCACCCAAAGCTGGGGCACCAAAGTACCACATGCTGTAAAAGGGACAATAAGGAATAAACCTGCCATGCAGAAAGGGACATTGGTCTATTGTGACCTTAGCAGAAAGTGGAAGACAAAAAGTCTCCTTTGAGAAATTATATCTCAAGACACCCCTCACACAGAGAATCAAAAATCCCCATACTAGCTGTGTGTCAGAAAAACTCAAGGGGACTTCCCTGGTGGTCCAGTGGCTAAGATTCCATGCTCCCAATGCAGGGGGCCTGGGTTTGATCCCTATCAAGGCATAAACCTACCTAAAGAGGCAAAAACCTGTACTCCAAAAAACTATAAGATGCTGATGAAAGAAATTAAAGATGACACAAACAGATGGAAAGATCTACAGTGTTCTTGGATTGGAAGGATCAATATTGTTAAAATGACCATATTACCCAAGACAATCTACAGATTCAGTGCAGTTTCTATCAAATTACCAGAGGCATTTTTCACAGAACTGGAACAAAAACAAATTTTAACTTGTATGGAAAAAAACAAAAAGACCCTTACTAGCCAAAACAATCTTGAAGAAGAACAGGGGTAAAAGAATCATGCTCCCCGAATTCAGAATATACTCCAAAGCTACAATAATCAAAACAGTACAGTACTGGCACAAAAACGGACACTCACATCAGTGGAACAGGACAGACAGTCCAGAAGCAACCCCTGCTCTTACGGCCAATTAATCGCGACAAAGACGGCAAGAATACACAGCGGAGAAAAGACCGCCTCTTCAATAAACAGTGCTGGGAAAACTGGACCACTGTATGTAAAAGAATGAAACTAGAACATTCTCTAACACCACATACAAAAATAAACTCAAAATTAAACTCAAACTTAAACTCAAAAAAAAACTCAAAACTTAAAGACCTAAATGTAAGACCAGATACTATAAAACCCCTAAAGGAAAACACAGGCAAAACACTCTTTAACATAAATCACAGCAATAGTTTTTTGGGTTCATCTCCTAGAGTAATGCAAACAAAAGCAGAAATACACAAATAGGACCTAAGTAAGCTTAAAAGCTTTTGCGTAACAGGGGAAATCATAAACAAAATGAAAAGATAACCTACAGAATGGGAGAAAACGTTTGCAAAGAATGCAGAAAGGAACAGATTAATTTCCAAAATACCAAAACAGTTCATACAGCTCAGTATCAAGAAAAAAAGAAAAAAACTATTTAACCAAAAAATGGGCAGAAGACCTAAATAGACATTTCTCCAAAAATGACATACAGATGACCAACAGGCACATGAAAAGATGTTCAACATCACTAATTATTACAAAAATGCAAATCAAAATTACAATGAGGTATCACCTCACACTTGTCAGAATGACCATTATCAAAGTCTACAAATAATAAATGATGGAGAGAGTATAGAGAAAAAGGAACCCTCCTGAAATATTTTTGGGAATACAAACTGGTGCAGCCGCTATGGAGAGGTTCCTTTAAAAACTAGAGAGTTACCATATGATCAAGCAATCCCACTCCTGGGCATATATTCAGAAAAGACAAAAACTCTAATTCCAAAAGGTACATGAAGCTCACTGTTCATAGCAGCACTGTTTTCAATAGTCAAGACACAGAAGCAACCTAAAGGTCTATCAACAGATAAATGGATAAAGATATGGTAGGGACTTACCTGGTAGTCCAATAGCTAAGACTCCATGCTCCCAATACAAGAAGCCAGTACACACACACATCTATATATCTATATATATAATGGAATATTACTCAGCCATAAAAAAATGAAATAATGCCATTTGCAGTAACATGGATGGACCTAGAGATTATCACACTAAGACAGAGAAAGACAAGTATCATATTATTATATCATTTATATGTGAAATCTAAAAAATTATTATGCAAATAAACCTCTCTATGAAACAAGACTCACAGACATAGAAAACAAATTTATAATTACCAAAGGAGAAGGGGGGATAAATTAGAAGTTTGCAATTAACAGATAAGTTGTTGTTGTTCAGTTGCTAAGTCGTGTCTGATTCTTTGCAACCCCATGGACTGCAACACGCCAGGCTTCTCTTGTCCTTCACTATCTCCAGGAGTTTGTGCAGATTCATGCCCATTGAGTCAGTGATGCCATCCAACCATCTCATTTTCTGTCATCCCCTTCTCCTCCTGCCCTCAATCTTTCCCAGCATCAGGGTCTTTTCCAATGAGTCGGCTCTTCACATCAGGTGGCCAAAGTATTGGAGCCTCAGATACACAGTGCTATAAACAAAAATCTACTGTATAGCACAGGAGACTGCATTCAACATCTTCTAATAAACTCTAATGGAAAAGAATCTGAAATATATATATACACACATAACTGAATCACTTTACTATATACCTGAAACTAACACAACACTGTAAATCAACTATACCTAAATAAAAAGAAAAAATACGTTACTAAAAAATTAAAAATAAAGTGATCTTAGGTTACTAGTGCCTCTAAGAAAAAGGGGGACAAAGAAACAAAAAACAGCACAAATACAAAGCACATATGATACTAGAAATAAATCAAAATATATCAGGAATTAACCTAAGGACCGGAGAAGGCAATGGCAACCCACTCCAGTACTCTTGCCTGGAAAATCCCATGGATGGAGGAGCCCGGTGGGCTGCCGTCTATGGGGTCGCACAGAGTCGGACACAATTGAAGCGATGCAGCAGCAGCAACCTAAGGACAGGTGCATGGGGACCTCCAGATTCTGCTGTGAAGATTCAACAAGCTGACACATATAAGACTAAGTGCCAAGCATTAGACTGCTGCTACTGCTAAGTCACTTCAGTCGTGTCCAACTCTGTGCGACCCCACAGACGGCAGCCCACCAGGCTTCCCTGTCCCTGGGATTCTCTAGGCAAGAACACTGGAGTGGGTTGCCATTTCCTTCTCCAGTGCATGAAAGTGAAAAGTGAAAGTGAAGTCACTCAGTCTTGTCCGACTTTCAGCGATCCCATGGACTGCAACCTACCAGGCTCCTCCATCCATGGGATTTTCCAGGCAAGAGTACTGGAGTGGGGTGCCATTGCCTTCTCCGAGTGTGCTCAATAAGTAACAGATATCATCATAAGCCTGAGTAAGATCAAACATCCTCAGGCTCAGGTCATGAACACAAACAGCATTGACTGATTAAAACTACCCAGTATTCCTAAATGATCTTTCTAGAAGGCTTCCCATTCTTATGTGTCTCTATAAAGAAATGCTGCAAATATGTATAAATCCTTAACAAAGAATGTTGCAGGGTTTATTTGGCCTGGGAATTGCCAGACGCCTTTGAAATTTGATGTGAAAAATTCAGGAAATGTGTTAAGTGCTGCCATCCTGTGGTTGTTTCATGTAATTTCCTTTCCTGAAGCTCTGCCTAGTCCTTTGAACTTAAATAGAACATTTATTTCCATAAGTCCCCATTAACACTGCTCACAGTAAAACCTCCGGCTTAATTACACCAAAATGACACAGTAAGCCATACACCAGGCTAAATAAAAGAGGAAGAGATGCTGCAGTGTATTATCCTTCCCAATGGGTGAACACAGAGACAAGAAAGGCCCACATGGCTTTTCAAAGCTGAGCCTGGAGCACACCTGGCAAGCCAGTAGCCTCCTTCAGACCTGCTGCCATTTTCTCAGCTGGAACTTGGTGGGAAATGTTTTGCCCATCACCTCCAAACTAATCTGCTATCAAACACTGCCTTGTGGAGAGTAAGAGTCATCAGGCCCAAGCCCCTCACTCTGGCCTTCATTCAAGGCTTCATGCATTCTAGATCTTTCATGTTAGATCCTTCAGTCTTTCGTCCAACTACCGAGCAGGATGAATCTCTTACACCTCCAGGAGTTTCTTCTCTCTGGATTGGCTTTCAACTCTCTTTCCACCCTCCATCTCTAAATGACCTACACATCCCTCTGTGAATACCTAACTTCCTGCCCCTGAAATCTTCCTCAGGAACCCTGGTCAGCCTCCCACACTGCCACATCTTAGCACATGGCTAGTGAAGTCTCTGAATGCAGAGGCCATGGGTTAGCACTATCACTGCTTTCATCATCCTTCCACACCTCTGCTCGAAATGCTGCCCCTCCACTGAGGGACTCGATGCAACCCTCCTTAACATGTACCAACATCTATGGTACCAAGTATGTGCTACATATTTTCTTGATTTCCTGTCTCCTAGGATGTAAACTCCACGGTGGCAGGGACTTGACTTTGTATACCACTGCACCCCCAGCATCTACAAAGATATTTGGCATACAATAGGCACATAAAAACCATTTTTTTTTCTTCTAAGGAATGGAAAAACTGATTCTGTAGCTTCTTGAAATTCATTACAGCTGATGCCTCATCCACAAAAGATGTTAGATCACATAGTCTTCAAGATGCCCACTAGCTCAAAACTTAGCTATGTTCTGAGGGGCCCAAAAAAGACCAGTTGAATTACATGACTTAGTTAGGGTTCTGAGAAGATGAACAGATGCAGCTTTAGGCTCATTTCTCCATGCACCCTCCCACCACCCCCACCAGTTCAAGCTTCCTGTCTGTGAGGTGTCTGCAGACTACAAATGAATCCCTGGGCCTCACACACATAAAACGATGCCAGCTGTCAGGGCCACACCAGCACTTAAAGAAAGAACTAGGTGGATACTGACAGAAGCTGGAACAATACAATCAGGATAGCAAATCTGAGATGAGGAAGTACAACAGCTTGTAGCACCCCAAAACTGTTTTGATCAATAGCATCTTGCCTCCTCATCCAAAAAGTACAGTCCTTCCCAGTACAAAATCAAATGCTACCAGGCAGTAATGGATGGCTGGGGGTTTTCTGAGAAAGAGGAAATGTTTAGAAAACAGCAATGGAAAGCAAGGAGGACTTCACCCTTTAATACCCATCTAAACAACTTGTGGGTCCTTGAAGCAATCATAATGGAAACTAGAATAAATTTGATTTGAATTATAATGAAAGTATTGCATGCCAAATTAGTGAATACAGCTAACGAAGTATCTACAGAGAAATGCATATTGAAGGAGAAAATTTTAGACCAAAGAACCAACTTCCATATTAAGAAACAAAACACAGCAAAATAAAGCCATCAAGTAGAAGAAAGGAAATAATAAATACAAAAATAAAAGTAAAAAAAAAATACAATAGAATCAACAAAATCTAAAGTTCAATGTTTGAAAAGGAAAATAAAATTAACATTTTTCTGAGAATGATGAAAATAAGGTAAAAATAAATATTAAGGATAAAAAAGATCACAGCTATATATGCTACACAAAACATAAAAAAAATCTATCTATAACTAAAAAATGTGAAAGCACAGATGAAATGTTTTATTTTTCTTGGGCTCCAAAATCACTGCAGATGGTGACTGTAGCTATGAAATTAAGAGGCTTGCTCATTGAAAGAAAAGCTATGACAAACCTAGACAGCATACTAAAAAGCAGAGGCATTACTTTCCTACAAAGGTCCGTATTTTCAAAGCTGTGGTTTTTCCAGTAGTCATGTATGGATGTGAGTTGGACCATAAAAAAGGCTGAGTGCTGAAAAATTGATTTTGAACTGTGGTGTCAGAGAAGACTTTTGAAAGTCCCTTGGACAGCAAGGAGATCAAATCAGTCAATCCTGAATATTCATTGGAATGACTGATGCTGAAACTTAAGCTCCAATACTTTACCCACCTAATGTGAAGAGCCGACTCACTGGAAAAGACCCTGATGCTGGGAAAGACTCAAGGCAGAAGGGTACAACAGAGGATGAAATGGATGGCATCCCCAATTCCATGGACAAGAGTTTGAGCAAACTCGGGAGATAGTAAAAGACAGGGAAGCCTGGTGTGCTGCAGTCAATGGGGTCATGAAGAGTCAGACACAACTGAGTAACAGCAAAATATATGAAATGAACAAATTCCCAGAAAGCTAACAAAAATGATACAAGAAAATAGAAATCCTGAATAATTTGTGACCATTATAAATTTGAATTATTTAAAATATGCTTTCAAGATCATCTCTTTGTTCTTGGTGTTTTGCTGGTTTATTACAAGGGTACAAGCCTGGATTTCTTTTTATCCTGTTTGAGATGCATTCCCGTACCTTTGGCTCAATGTTTTTCATCAGTTCTGGGGAAACTGCATCCACCAGCTCTTCAAATATTGTTCCTCCTGATGATGGTTAATTTTACGTTGTTAACTCAGCTAGACTAATGGACCCCCAGAAAGCTGGTAAAACACTGTGTCTAGTTGTGTTTGTGAGGGTGTTCCTGGAAGAGATTAGCAACTGAGTTGGTAAACTGAGTAGAGCAGATGGCCCTCCCAAACATGGATGGTCATCAACCAATTCACTGAGAACAAGAATAGAACAAAAAGGTGAAGGAAGGGCAAATTAGTTCTATCTCTGCTTGAGCTGAGACATCCATTTCCTCCTGTCCCTCAGACACTCTGGGTTCTCAGGCTTTCAGTATCAGACTTGGGCCTACATCAGCTGCCCTCAACCCCATTCTCAGGCCTTTGGGTTCAAACTGAATTAACATCATCAGTTTCCCTGGTTCCCCTGCCCATAGATGGCAGACTGAGGAACTTCCTGGCTTCCACAAACATGTGAGCCATTTCCTATAATAAATTTCATCTTATCTATATCTATCTATGTGCGTGCATGCCAAGTCGCTTCAGTCACATCTGACTCTTTGTGATCCTATAGACAGTAGCCAGCCAGGCTCCTATGCCCAGGGGATTACCCAGGCAAGAATACTGAAGTGGGTTGCCATGCCCTCCTCCAGGGGATCTTCCCGATCCTTTGATTCTCCAGGGATCAAACCGGCTGTTTCCTGCACTGCAGGCAAATTCTTTACTCCATTCTGAGCCACCAGGGAAGCCCCATTCATTGTATGTATCAGTTCAGTTCAGTTGCTCAGTCGTGTCCGACTCTTTGCGACCCCATGAATCGCAGCACGCCAGGCCTCCCTGTCCATCACCAACTTCCGGAGTTCACTCAGACTCACGTCCATCGAGTCAGTGGTGCCATCCAGCCATCTCATCCTCTGTCGTCCCCTTCTCCTCCTGTCCCCAATCCCTCCCAGCATCAGAGTCTTTTCCAATGAGTCAATTCTTCACATGAGGTGGCCAAAGTACTGGAGTTTCAGCTTCAGCATCATTCCCTCCAAAGAAATCCCAGGGCTGATCTCCTTCAGAATGGACTGGTTAGATCTCCTTGCAGTCCAAGGGACTCTCAAGAGTCTTCTCCAACACCACAGTTCAAAAGCATCAATTCCTCGGCGCTCAGCTTTCTTCACAGTCCAACTCACATCCATACATGACCACAGGAAAAACCATAGCTATATCCTATTGCTTCTGTTTCTCTGAACAGAACCCTCACTAATATCCTTCCTGCTTTCTGGGCTAGACTTATTCCACATCTCCTAACCACTCTTTCACCTCTTTATCTTTGTTGCATTCTCAATAAATTATTTGGTTAGATCTTCCAGTTCACTAATACTCTCGTAAGCCACGCCTATTTGCTAACGAGTCAATGCATTTCTTTTAAATTTCAACAAGTTTTTCATTTCTACAAATATCATTATCTGTTCACTTCTGCCATGCTCCCCAAACATGGCACAGATGAAACTGCCTACCTCCAAGAACAGGGACAGCCATACGACCCTGAAAACACCTAATCTCGTCTGATCTCAGAATAGGGACTAGCAATCCTTTTGCATAAATTGTCAGATAATAAATATTTGAGACTTTGTGGGCCACATATATAGTCTTTGCACATACTCCCCAAAAAATTAAAACCCTTTAAAAATGTGAAAATCATTCTTAGCTCTGAGGTCCTACAAAAATAAGCCACAGGCCAGATTTGGTCCCCAGGGTCAGGGTTTGCTGACCCCTGCTCTATCGGTCCCACACTCAACCTGATGCAATGGTCAGTGCAGCAGACGAAAGCTTACAGAGCATTCATGAGGAGTGGGTGGCCATTCCCTTCTCCAGGGGCTCTTCCCAACCCAGGGATCAAACCCAGATCTCTTGCATTGCAGGTAGATTCTTTACTGTCTGAGACACCAGGGATGTCCTTCATGAGCAAAGGGTTAGGATAAAAGTTCCTCTGGTAATAAGCGTGGTCCTCCCAGCCTATACACGGCAGACAGGTGACCCCAAAGACCACACACGCCTTAGTGAGGAGTATTTCCACCAATAGAGGCCTGACATAAGAAGATACAGCTCAGAGATTTCAAGTATCTGGCTAAGATCAGTGTGGCTCAGAGGATAAAAGTATACAGGTCCAGGGACCAGTCCAAAGCAGCCATTTTATAGCAGGGATTGATGGTGTCCCAAGACACAGCACCAGATCCTAAGCACAGAGAACTGAGAAATCCCCCCTCTTCCCCTGCAACTAGGGTATAAGAGTGCTCCCACAAATCCCACTGCCATTTTGAAAAGACCTGAAGAAGACAGAGGAAACCTGAAAGATTCTTAGCAACCCTATTTAAATAAAAAAACAACCGAGATACCAATAACTGGCAGGTTAGCTGTCTTCCGTGGTGGCTCAGACGGTGAAGCATCTGCTTACAATGCAGGAGACCCAGGTTTGATCCCTGGGTTGGGAAGATCCTCTGGAGAAGGAAATGGCAACCCACTCCAGTACTTTTGCCTGGAAAATCCCATGGATGGAGGAGCAGTATATATGTTCAGTATATAAAATGGCAGGTTTATATACTGAACATATTTTCCAGGTTTCAACATTTAACCAGTAAACCGTCTATCTACTGCCACTGGAAGTTGAAAAACAGAATGCGTAACTGTTTCACCATGTGAAACTAAACTTAATTTTAGAAGCGCTCTGTCTATGTGTGTAAGTTAATGTTAGAAATGAATCAGAGTAGCTGGGTTTATAAAAATTGGGGTTTTAATAGATTCTATGAGAAGTGATGGGAGAACTGGGACTCAACTGAGAATAGGTAAAATGAAAAAATGTGATAAATTACCACTATTCACTGATAAAGGGGATTAAAAAAAAAAAGCCCACCAATATTCACTGAGTTCCTACTACATGCCAGGTACCACACCTGTGTCACACCTGGCCTATGTTCAGTAAAATGTTTGTTGAGGGATGAATGAATCCTCCATCTTCATTCTGAAAAAAAAAAAAGAAAGCAAGCTTAGGAAAGTTGGGTGATTAACTTAAGGTCATGTTGTAAGCAGCAGAGCTCAGATCTGAACCCAGGTTTGCTGACTCTGATTCATATTTACTGCTACTTAAAAAATTATCCCCAAATTCAGTGAATTTAACAAACAGCTCAAAGGCAAAGGAGATATCATCTTTGACATCACATGCTGCAGAGATGCCCACGGAGGTCAGGATTATGAAGCACAAGGGGAGATAATTTAGCAAAGAGAGGGAGATAAAGGAGTGTTCAGAGAAGGCAATGGCACCCTACTCCAATACTCTTGCCTGGAAAATCCCATGGACGGAGGAGCCTGGTTGGCTACAGTCCATGGGGTCGCTAAGAGTTAGACACAACTGAGCGACTTCACTTTCACTTTTCACTTTCATGCATTGGAGAAGGAAATGGCAACCCAATCCAGTATTCTTGCCTGGAGAATCCCAGGGACAGAGGAGCCTGTTGGGCTGCCGTCTATGGGGTCGCACAGAGTCGGACACGACTGAAGTGACTTAGCAGTAGCAGTTGAGGTGCACTTTTCTTCAGCTACTCCTCTAAGTTAGCAAACTGCTTTAACACAGTTCCTTTATAACCAGAGGACTCAAATCTATCTAAAGCCATGAGGTACACTTTCAACTCAGTGACTCTCAGGCTTTTAGTACATAATCCACAGAAATGTGCATATACATAACATATATATGGTGTATATATTTGTATATACATGTATATATGTATATTTACACATATGTATATATACATGTTTAAAACAAAAATTTTACAAATCAATACTCCTTACTCTATGTGATGGACTATTATTCCCTTATTTTTTCATCCTACTTTTTTAATGCTGGCCAAGAATGTCTAAATTAATTCTGTAAACCGATTAATGGATTCCAACATTTCCTCTGAAATTCCCTACTTTAGCAGACAAGCACCTGTAACCCCAGGAATATTTAGGATTAAGTATAGAAGTAATCAAGTAAATCAGTCATAGCAGTAATATTTTCCAGTACATTTTGGAAACTTCTATTTAATTTGGCATTTATAATGCGTTAACATTTTCATGTAACAGATTAATTTTGCAATTCCATTTTAAAACATGAGATGGAGTAACTAATCCAATTCCATTTTAAAAACATGAGATGGAGTCTGAACTCATGATTCTAAATGGATACAGGCAACAAAATGTAAGCACATTTGTAAGCAATATTAAGACTATGAGATTTTAAGATTTATGATTAAAATTTAATCTACTAAATTTAATCCAGATTTTAAGAGCTCAGTACTCGAATCTTGTCAAATAACTGCTTAAGAAAATACCTTGAATTTATAAATGCACGCTAGTTGTGGGAATTTAAGTTGTAAAAATCCCCTTAGGATGATTTATTTTTAAATTTACCAACATATATATACCATTTTGGGTTAACCAGGTTTTGGACTTGTAACTCAGACATTATTAAAGCAAAACTATCAATAATTTCAAAACAGTCTCCTGAGTGCCTTAAAGCTGCCCAGAGGACACGACAGCAGCTCCTGTTCACTTGAAACTAACGGGGTACTAAGAAGTTGGGAAGTGCACCAGGGCGAGTGACACGTGGCCCCGCTACAGAAAGGTTCTGCCGAAGCAGGGAACAATAAACCGAACCGAAAAAAGATGGGATCATCTTTCTTTCCTACTTCAGCGCCTGAAGCCCTTATTTTTAAAAATAAAATATAACTGAAAAGCACGAAGTCCGGCAATGGGAATCACGACTTCAAAGTCCGCGCCAGCGCGCCCCAGGCCCAGCTTCCGCCCCAGTGATGAGGAAAGCCCGCGCAGAACCCTGGCCCAGGAAAGGGTAGACCCCTATTGCTGGGTGGGGAAGCAGAGGGTCCTGGTATCCTGGGGGCGGGGGCGGGCCTAGGTCCTGAGATGCCTAACGCTGCGGAGACTGGGCTCCGCAACAGTTTTTGCTCTGAAGTGTCGCCGCGAAAAGTGCTGGGGCCTCCAGCCCGGATCCCACCAAGCTCTGCTGCCTGTAATTTACAGGATGAAAACAAGAGTGAATGGACAGTTAGCCAGAAAAGCGCCTTTCCAAACCGTTTTGCAGCCTGCAGGGCCCGTTCCGGCCGGCGCGTACCAAGCAACCATGCCGCAGCAGAGATCGGAAAAGGAAGACTTGCCGGCGCTCGCGCCCCTGCGGGCCGTACCACCCCGGGCGACCCCTCCCGACAGAAGGTACCGTCCCCGGCCCCTGATTGGCCGACGAGGCAGGGGCGTGGCCTCCGGAGCCTGGTTCCGCGCGCCAGAGCGCGCTCGCCGCAGTGCGAGCCGGACCAGGAGCGAGCGCCATGGTGAGGAGTGGTTGTAGGTTGCGAGCCAGGTGGAGGCCGTGGTTTAGGCCTGGGTTTGGACTGGAGCGTGGGCCGGGACCAGGGCCTTCCCCGGGGACAGGGCTGGGCAAACGTGAAATAGGCGCTTACTCTGGCGTTCCGGCTCCCTTTTCAGGTGCTGCTGCACGTGCTTTTCGAGCACGCGGTCGGCTACGCGCTTCTGGCGCTGAAGGAGGTGGAGGAGATCAGCCTTCTGCTGCCGCAGGTGGGTGGACATGGTGGGCTAGCCGGCGGCTCCGCAGCCCCTCGGGCCGCGCGTGCCCCAGCATGCACCGCGCGCTCCCACGTGGCCGGCCGCGCGTTGGGAGGTGCGCTGGGCCCGACAGTTCCAAAGCAGGGGGTCCTTACCTGCATTCGTGATTAGAATTGCGTTAGAAGCATTAAAAAGTAAGCTTCCCAGACTCCACCCCGTACCGTTGAAGCGCAACCTGGATTTAGGACCCATGATCTGTCCATTTTTAGTGTTCGGTTGGTCCTAAAAGTGCGTTCAGGTCCAAGAGCTGCTGCTGCTTTACTGCGCCCTAGAGGCAAGAGGGAGGGAAGAAAATCACTCATCTTTCTCCCCCTAGGTGGAGGAGTGCGTGCTGAACCTGGGCAAATTCCACAACATCGTTCGTCTTGTGGCCTTTTGTCCCTTTTCCTCGTCCCAAGTTGCCTTGGAAAATGCCAACGCTGTGTCTGAAGGTGAGTGAGTTGGCCACTAAATATTGTAGGGAGATGAGCCGAGATGTAGTTCTTGCTACTGTTAACCCTTTAACAACCTAGGATGTAGGCTTTATTTCTTGTGGGCACTGTAGTAATAAATGATTTTTAAGTGAAATCAGGCTGGGGTTGAGGGGCTGGTATAATGGTAGATCCAATCAAATGTGGTTCTCTGCTAGTTTGTTCAGTTGATTGCAAAGGGCAATTTTGATGCCAAAAGCCTGGAGAAAGAGTTTTAGTCCCAGAAGGCAGATCTGGTACTAAATACATCCATTGTGCTCCAGGGTGTGTTTCAAGCTTTCAATAATATATTTTACATTTACGCTATCGGGCCTGAGTTCTGTTCACCTATGGTTGATGCTGGCTTTGCAGTGATGACTTGAGTCTGTCAATCCCCTGAGTGAGTTTAATCACTGATGTCTCCATGTCTCTGAGCAAAGCCTCTGAGTAAGAGGAGGTCTGTAGGCACAGGCCATCTTAGCATGCTCTGCAAGACCAATGTAAGATCAGTCTTACTGATCAGTAGTTGCTTTTTTACGATTTAAACATCCTTCAGCATGTTAGTGGGAGCTCTGTTCTTTGCCTTGAGGTGTTGTTCATGAGGACCTCCGCCTGCTCTTGGAGACTCACCTGCCACCCAAAAAGAAGAAAGTACTTCTGGGAGTTGGGGACCCCAAGATAGGTGCGGCTATACAAGAGGAGTTAGGGTACAACTGCCAGACTGGAGGTGTCATAGCCGAGATCCTTCGAGGTGAGACAGTTTTGAAATCCGGGGGTAGGGGTGGTTCTGGAAACCCAGCAGGTTGCTTTTTAGAAGCCCTCCTGCTTGTCTGGTGCCTGTGTGTGCAGGAACTAGCTCAGAGCCTTTCCTTACTCACAGTCTCACCCTCTTCTAGGAGTTCGTCTGCACTTCCACAACCTGGTGAAAGGTCTGACTGATTTGTCTGCTTGTAAAGCCCAACTGGGGCTGGGACACAGCTATTCTCGTGCGAAAGTTAAGTTTAATGTGAACCGAGTGGACAATATGATTATCCAGTCTATTAGCCTCCTGGACCAGCTGGATAAGGATATCAATACCTTCTCCATGCGTGTCAGGTAAAGTGCAGGGGTGACCTGAGAAACAAGGTCTTGGGTCTGTGGGTTAGCTAATTTTGAATCCTGAAATCAGGACTGGTAGAGCTGGGCCTCCTGATGCTTACCACAGGCTGTGTTCTTACACTGACTGTATAGAAAGAGGAGGCAGAGTAAACCCACCCCATATACACCTCAGCCCAGGCAGGCCCTTTACCTGGTCTGCATTGTGAATGGGGAGACATGGAGGTTTTTGGATCTGATTTGTTCCCATTTCCTCCAGGCATAAAGTAGATATGGAGAAGGCTGAGTGTAGCTTTGAGGCATGGCAGCTGGGCCAGGGAGTGATTGTGGTTCTTTGCAGGGAGTGGTATGGGTATCACTTTCCTGAGCTGGTAAAGATCATCAATGACAATGCTACGTACTGCCGCCTTGCTCAGTTCATTGGAAACCGGAAGGAGCTTAATGAAGAAAAGTTGGAGAAGCTGGAGGAGCTGACAATGGATGCAGCCAAGGCTAAGGCTATTCTGGATGCCTCACGGTCTTCCATGGGTCAGTACAGAGCCTAGCAGTGAAAATAAGGTATGGGGCTCTAAATATTGGGCTTCTGCATTCACACTTGACATTCTTTAGGCATGGACATATCAGCCATTGACTTGATAAACATCGAGAGCTTCTCCAGTCGTGTGGTGTCTTTGTCAGAGTACCGCCAAAGTCTACACACTTACTTGCGATCCAAGATGAGCCAAGTAGCCCCCAGCCTGTCTGCCCTGATTGGGGAAGCGGTACGTCATGGGAAACCAAAAGATGGGGGATTATGGGATTACCATGTATATTCATCATATTGTTGTTGTATTTCGTGACCTATCATATCTTCCCCAGTTGAACTTGATGGGGAGGAGGTTGAAGCAAGTTATACAATTGTTACGTTGGCAATTCCAGCTTCATTGACTCCTTGACTCTTTCTCTAGGTAGGTGCACGTCTCATTGCTCACGCTGGCAGTCTCACCAATCTGGCCAAGTATCCAGCATCCACAGTGCAGATCCTTGGGGCTGAAAAGGCCCTGTTCAGGTACCAGTGAGGGCACCTGCTCACACTCAGGTGCCACTTCTGGTGCCCACTTCCTTGTTTGGGGATCACAGTGATGGTTGACCAGGGCTCCCTGACCTATACAGGCCTCTGCTATGGGGGTGATGGCCAGTCCTGGTGTCTGAGTGATTCCCTGGGCCCAGCAAAGGGACCAAGTTTCCAGGTCAGCGACATTGGATGCCTTCCCTCTGCCTCTGGGAGCGGTGGGTTGGCATGAGATGGGGTAGAAACACAACCTGGCCTGAGGCTCACTCTGGAAACTGCGGGGAAAGGGAAGGGAGGCACTGCTTTAGCTAACACCGTTGAAGTTTCTGATCTTAAAAGTCTCCGCTGAATATTCTTCTCCCAGAGCCTTGAAGACAAGGGGTAACACCCCAAAATACGGACTCATTTTCCACTCTACCTTCATTGGCCGAGCAGCTGCCAAGAACAAAGGTCGCATCTCCCGATACCTGGCAAACAAATGCAGTATTGCCTCACGAATCGATTGCTTCTCTGGTATGGGTGGGGAAGTGGGCAGTTGGGAGGGTGGGGAGGCTGACTACCCTAGCAGCTTCTACAATGATGGCAGTATTTTTCGTCAACAGCAGTTCACCTAGTGAGTGTTGATACTTTGGGTCTGAGTAAAGCTGAGGGTAGATGGAATACTGGAGGTTGAACTAGTAGTTTGTCCTTCTGGGGGCTGATGTGCTTTATTTACTTATATAAACACATCCAGAGGTGCCCACCAGTGTTTTTGGGGAGAAGCTTCGAGAACAAGTTGAGGAGCGGCTGTCCTTCTATGAGACTGGAGAGATTCCCCGAAAAAATCTGGATGTCATGAAGGAGGCAATGGTTCAGGTCAGTCTGGGTCAGGTCAGGTGGGGTAGAATAAGAGCTGGCTGTTGGAGGTGATGAACTGTCTTACCCTGACCATGTAGTGTGGAGGCAAAAAAACTGATTTAATGAGCCTGATCCAATAAAACCATGAGAGGGACCTAGGGAACCAGAAGTCTTCAAGCCTTTTCAGCATCTTTCTTTGGCCAGGCAGAGGAAGCGGCTGCTGAGATTACTAGGAAGCTCGAGAAACAGGAGAAGAAACGCTTGAAGAAGGAAAAGAAAAGGCTGGCTGCGATTGCCCTGGCTTCTTCAGAAAATAGCAGTGCCCCGGAGGAGTGTGAGGTCAGTAGTAAACTGTCAGCCCTCGGCCCTAGGTAAAGATCTCAGGTTGTAGGACAGAAAACAGCAGAACAAAATACAGCATCTCAAGTCAGGGTCTAGAGTACATGCTTATGGATTGAAATAAAGCCTTGAAGTCTTGAAATCTACCTCTTGATTCTATAGGAAGGAGATAGGTGCTAAGAGAACTCATTCAAGAGCCCAGAGAGCTGGTTTGTAGCAACACCTGTTCATTCCCTGGGCAAGTGTGTTCTGCTTCTGCTGCCTTCCAGAAGTTCTTAACCAGGGGTAGTGCAAACTGCTCTGCTTATTCTCAGATGTATCTAGAGATGATAGCAGCTCATACTGGGAATGGGGAACAGGGAGGGCTCCAATGTGCTGCTAGATTGTCAGCAGTGCCAGTGTTTCAGGGTCCCCTCTGGAACTTGGCATCATGATTCTTTTTTGTGACCAGCATGGTGAGGTTCTTCTGTAAATTACCTAAGGATATTTGTGTGTTCTACTTTTTAAGTGATGGAGGGGGTGGGGGGGGGGTGGGTGGGTTACATTTGATTTGACATGGATTTCCAAAGCTAGAACCATTCCATTAAAAATCATCCCAGAAACAGTGAGCAGTTTTAATGCCATTTTCACTAGTCTTTCTTCCCTGAGTACTTAACAGCTAGAATTCTAATAAAACAGATGACCCTTCATGCCCATTTTTCCCTTTCTGCCATCAGGAGACAAGTGAAAGACCCAAAAAGAAGAAAAAGCAAAAGCCCCAGGAGGTTCTTCAGGAGAATGGAATGGAAGACCCTTCTGTCTCTTTTTCCAAACCCAAGAAAAAGAAATCTTTTTCCAAGGAAGAGCTAGTTAGTAGTGATCTTGAAGAGACAGCTGGTACTGGAAGTCTTCCCAAGAGGAAGAAATCTTTTCCCAAAGAAGAACCAGTTACTGACCCTGATGAGTCAGAAAACAAGAGGGTCCCCAAGAAAAAGCGGAAATTGTCTTCCAAGGAGGAGCCACTCAGCAGTGGACCTGAAGAGGCTGCTGCCAGCAAGAGCAGCGGCTCCAAGAAAAAGAAAAAGCTCCGAAAGCTATCCCAGGAAAGTTAGAATGGACCCTAGTGGGGCATAACTTAACACAGGTATTCCCCATCCCATACCCTAGAGCCCAATAAAAATAAAAACAAATTCACAAGAGTCATACCATGTTTTATTGGACATCTTAACATGGGTGTGGGTGGGACCTATGGGTTGGACAGGGCACCAATGACAGCCTCAGTGAAGTCTTGGCAGGTGGCATAACCACCCATGTCAGAAGTTCGAACCTGTAGGGGAGAATTGTTATCATCTCTGTGGCCTGGGCCCCATCCCTAACCCCCCACCACCTAACTGTTCCCTAAGGAAGCCAGCTCCCGACAACCTAGGCTCTGCCCAGAAGGTAATTATGGTCTAGAGGTATAGGGCTCTTCTCTGGTCCACAGTACTGAAGGGAGGTGTGTGGTCCTTGTGAGGTTGGAGGGAATAAAGGGCTCTAGCCCCCATAGGGGTGCAGGTGGCCGATGACAGACTTGATGAAGTCGGTTGTGGTGCTGTAGCCGCCCATGTCTCGAGTCCGTACCTACAGCCACCACCGGCAATAACCGTGGTGAAGAAGAGAAGAGAGCCCATGAAGGTGAGGGGCAGGGCAATGTGATGGAAATGGAATCCAAAGAGGGTGACAAGGCCAGGAAAAGAAGATGCAATGCAGCAGAGATGCAAGGAGGCAGCCAGGTTTGGAAAAGCACAAACCTGTGCGCTCCTGTCTGCTGAGGGCCAGAGCCACGATTCATGCTCTGCTGCAGCCTCAGCAGGTTAAGCTCAGCATGAGTAAGATGGGAAATGCAAGTCAGACAGAAGGAAGATACCTAACTGCAGGGGTGGCAGATAAGGATAGGCTTCCAGGTGTGGAGAAAGTAGTGCCTCATCCTATCAGCTATCTCCCTCTGCTCCTCCATCTCCCCCACGCTAGATAGGAAGCTACAAGTTCTGCCAGTGGATGAAAGAGGAAATAGCAGATGGGAAACTAGGAGACAAAGATGATCAAGAGAATGAGACAGCCCTGACAGGATTGGGGGAAGAGCAGAAGCTCTGGGGACCTGGAGGGAAAGGAGGCCCCAACTCAGGTTCCCAGAAATTAGTGCCCAAGACCCTAAACCTCACAGCCTTTCTAAACTTACCTTGCCAACTTTAATCACCTTCTTCACTGCCTCTGCAATCATGTTGGAGTGATGCTCGAGACTGCCAATGTGGACAGAAACTAAATTACCCCCATGTCATCTTCCTGATTTCCCCACCCATGCTTCCCAAACCACCCAGCCACCATCCTATCCTGGCAGTGACCTACTTGAGATGCCGCAGCATGTTGGAAGCTGACAGCAGCATGGCTGTGGGGTTGGCTATATTCCTGCCCACTGCCTGGGCAAATGGATGCCGGGCACCCTGTGGACAGATGAGCAGGCCAGAGTCACTAGCAGCAGACATTCTGCAGAATCTGAGGTCAGGGAAGGGTATTACATGAGAGGTCAGGCCAGGAACACTGAGAAGATGCAAGGGCTGGGGGAACAAGAGCAGGCCAGGGTCATAAGCAGGCCAGGGGGATGCACTGGAGGAGAGCTATCAGGGATATGAGGTCAGATGAAGGGCACACACAAGAGGGCTGAGGGAGAAGACCTCACTCACCGTCTCAAACACTGCGTACTCTGCACTGTAGCTCTCACCAGGGACCACACCAGCTCCCCCAACCAGGCCGGCAGCCAGATTGTCAATAATGTTCCCATAGAGATTGGGCATCACCAGCACGTCAAACTGGTAAGGATTCTGCACCAGCTGAGGGCATGGAGAAGAGACATAAATCCAACTCCTTGCCTTGCTTCTCATTGAGAACAGAGACACTGGGAGGGCCTTACCTGCATGCAGCAGTTGTCTATGATCATTTTCTCAAACTTGATCTTGGGATACAGTTCAGCAACTTCCTCACAGCACTGCAGGAACAACCCATCCCCCAGTTTCCTGTTCATGGGCCAAAGGGAACAGATTCAGCTGGGAGAGTGCTGGGGGCTACCTTCCCAGGACCCTACCCCATGCAAAGTTATGTCCCTCACATGATATTGGCCTTGTGGACAGCCGTGACCTTGCCCCGCCCCTTCTTAGTGGCATAGTCAAAGGCGAACTTTGCGATCCGCTGTGATTTGGTTCGAGTGACAATCTTCAAGCACTCAATCACACCCCTCGCACTCTGCATAAGAGAGAAGCAGCTGGGTGACACTGGAAAGAAGGGAAGAAGGACCTATGCCTCTCTCCCCTCTTCACCCCTGCTGCCCACAGTTTCTAGGATCTCACCTCGTGTTCCAGAGAACTGTACTCCCCTTCTGTCTGCTCTCGAATAATCACCAAATCTAGATTGTTGTGTCGAGTCTTGTACCCAGGAAGTGACTTCACATGGACTACATTGGCAAACAAGTCCAACTTCCGCCTAGGGATAGGGCAGAGCCATAAACACTGTGCCTGGTGCCCCAGTACCCCCCTCACCAATAGCCTCCTATCACCTACCTCAGCCGCATATCATAGGAGGCTAGCTCGCCTTTATACTCCATTGGGGTGTGGATCTTTCCTGCATAAACAAAGTAGAGGTTGTGGGGGGAGAATCAAGCACAGGCCAAGTTCAAGGAAACCCGGAGTGGTGTCCCCTCAGTGACATAATGCAACCCACACTCCCACTTCACACTCCCAAATAAGTGACCCTTAAATGCCTTTGGAGGCAAGGGGCAAAGGAGAATCATGTAGTTAAAACCAGAAACATTGTGTCCACTGTTTCATTTCTAGTCACCAGACGTATGTTCAAACTTCAAAATGACCTAAGAGGAGAACAGAAAAAAATTTTCTCATGTTCTCAAAGGGCCTGGATTAAATAGGTTGAGAAACAACTTAGATCTGTGACCTTTCTTGATGTTTCTGTGTCTACATATGTGACATCTTTTCAACCAACACATATCATGTGTCAGGCACTAGGAATACCAACCAAAAAACAACAGAAACTCCTGTCTTCAAGGGGCAAACAATGCACTGGGGGAAGAAAGTCATAGGAAGGACATGATAAATACTGTGGGAGAGGTATTACCAACGTGCACAGGAGCACAGAGAAGAAAGGGATGCGCAGAGGGATCTGGCGGTACCAGGAAGTATCACAGAACATCTGGCACTTCAGCCAGACCTTAGTCTGAGTGAGTGTACCAAGTAAAATAGTGATCCCCAAAATGATATGTCCATGTTTTAACTCCCAGAACCTGTAAATGTGACTTTATTTGTTAAGACAGTGTCTGCAGAGATTATTATAAGTAAAGGATCTTGAGATGGATTCACACTGGATCCTTGTAGGTTCTAAACCCAGTAACAAGTCCTTTACAAGAAAAGAAGGAGAAACAGATACACAGACACAGAGTGGAGAAAACCATATCAAGACAGAGGCAGAGACTGAAGTGACACGTCTGCAAGTCAAGAAACACTGAGGAATGTCAGTAGCTACCAGGAGCCACCAGAGAAGCTGGAAGAGGCTAGGGAAGATTCTTCTCAAGTCTTTAGGCGAAGCTCTGCCAACACCTTAATTTTGGGATTCTGGCCTCCAGAACTGGGAAAGAATAAAATTTATATTATTTTAAGCCACCAAGTTTATAGTAATATGTGGCAGGATTCAGAAACTAATACAATGAGTAAGGAAGATTCTGACAGGAGGAACAAAAAGGAGCCAAAAGGAGAAGAATACTGTGGGCAGAAGGAACAGCAAAAGTCAAGACAATACACATTATTTGGAAACTAACACAGTCTGGAGTGACCAAAGAACAGAACACATGTTGCATAAACAAAGGCAGAAAAGCTGAGGCAGAAAAACTCATAACGAACTTACTTTCCTACCCTACGGCTGGGACTGGCAAAGTCATGGTGATCCTTCCAAGAGAAGAGCTGTACAGGATGGACTGTAGGGACAGAACTGAAAGCTAAAAAGTCTAATGAGGCAGTTACTGTAGGAAAGCAGAAGGAAAGACAGAAAAGAGGCAGCTAGAAATGGCATTTCTGAGACACAATTAACAAGACTTGATGACCACTTCCCTAGAGAGGGAAATGGCAATCCACTACAATATTCTTGCCTGGAAAATTCCATGGACAGAAGAGCCTGGCGAGCTACAGTCCAAGCAAAGAGTCTGACAGGACTGAGCACGATGACCCACGACGTAGCCCCATGACAGACTACAAATTCATAAAGCCTTCCTGCATAGAGCATGAGGCACATGATCCCTCAGCTCCTGGGTTTCCAACTGGGTTCCCACTGATGGTCACCAATCAGTGGTGAGAACTCAGAAGAGTTAATGTATTAGTGTGTGCTGAGGGAAGCTTAATGTGCATTTATTCGACACACATACCAATGATGGCCACTTTGTTCTCCTTCATGGAACTCAGCACCTGCTCCAGCTTCTCCTCAGATGCCATATTCTGCACCTCGCTCAGGTGATGCTCCTGGAACTCCACTGGGACAGAGGCAGCCTTCAAGAACAGGTGCCAAACATCGCAGCATCAGAATCGAGTAAGTCCTTTGCAACTCAAGCAATCGTCCCTGTCACGCCCCAGGCCACTCACCTTGAACACCTCCTTGACAGCGTGCATCAGCTCAGGCCCCACGCCGTCTCCTGGCAGCATAGTCACGGGAAAGGCGCCCTCCACCCTCACGTCCTCGCCCTGCGAGCAGGGGCAGTAGAGCTAGAGCTGGGGCGAGGAAAGGGGTTCTGGGGCGGGGTGGAGGGCATGACCAGGAAAGGAGATGTCAGAGGCCTGGGCGAGACTGGAGCCGGGCCTGCGCTTACCTGGGTCCGCGAGGAGGCTTGCGCCACAGTTGAGGTACACAGGCTCCTCCATGCTCCGGGATTCGGAGCGGCGACCAGTGCCTGCAACAGACACAAAAGCCTTTTAAGTCGGATCTGGGCGCCTCAGGCCCCGAATACTTCTGTGAGCCCGGTACAAACCCGCCGCCCTCCCGCCTGCCGTTGCGTGTCCCGGGCCTCACTCGGGTCAGCCAGCGGACACGGCTGAGGGTAGCCATGTCATTCGCAGGAAGTCGCGGAGAAGTGACGCCGGAAGCTGGAGCGGCCCAGGGCCCCTATTTCCGGCCCGGCAGGGATGTTGGGCGGTACCCTTATTTCCTCCAACCAAAACAGCTAACCTGATGGTTTTCCTCCGCTGGCATCCTCTCGGGCTCACCTCTTCCGGTACCCACTGATGCGGCAGAGAGCTGCTTTGTCTATTGCTTTACTTTCATTCACCGTATTTATGTTGAAACTTGAAAATAACATTAAAGGCGAATATGAGGTTTCATTTCTATCAAACGGTGACCTAAATTTAATAGCAAGTTGAAAGCAATACTGGAGAATATGTCTTAATGTTTTTGTGACCTCGTATTTGTTATTCTTTTCATCCATTCTCACTGAACAATCGTATGTCCGACACTAAAGACGTTAATGAACACCACACAATGCATAGGAGATGGTGTGTGCGCGCCTGGCTTCTTCAGTCTCGGAGCCTGTGCGGTTATTAATCTGTATTAATCAAGTTTCCTCGTTGTTTTTTCCTAGGTGATCTTGTTCTTTGCTCTGACCTTTGTTTTCGAATAGTGTAGCCCAGTCTTGAACTCCCCTGAGCAGGATAGTAATTAGAGACAAATTATCTCAACCTAGTAAGTGTGACCCTAAAAGGAAAGTTCAGGCCGATTTTCCAAATTTCAGTCACATGCCTAAAGCACAAGACACAAGTGGACGTGGAGCACTTGTTAAAAATGCAGACTTATGTCACTCCAGACTTGCTGAATCCAAATTTCAGGACTGGGTCCCCAGAAAGCATATTTAACAGGCTCCTTCAGATGATACACACAAATTTAAAACCACTAACTAGGTTGTCTGTGATTTATGTACCTAATCCTTCCAAAAGCATGCAAGGCGTTCTCCCAGCCCAAGGGAAAGAATGCAGTGGTTCTAATCTTGGGGACCAAGAACAGGCTTTGTGTCTCTTCTCTGCATTCCTTTAGGCAGGGCATTCTCTACTGTTGAGAGGTGAAAAGATTTAAATTAGAAAATAAATGTGTAAGAAACTTGAACACATGAAAAGTTCTGTGTCAATAAAAGGCTGTTAATAATATAGCTAATTGATATTATAATTGATATTAATTTTATTATATTAATTTTATTAATTATTTATTAATTATTTACTAATAATATTAATATTAATGTGACAAACTCCTCCATCTCCAGAATCAAAACCAGAGAACAGCACCATCTTGCCTTCATAGACTCCCTAGTCCCAAGTTACACACTGCTCTTGCCATTCACCACCATTTTTTTTCTTCCAAATATTGCTCTTTCTAGTAGAGAAAAAGTGGGAGATTTACAATTTCTCAAAGCTATGTTTTCCGTTACTTTAGGAAATTGAGGGCAGGAAAGGATATGTGCCATCTTAGTCTAATCTCTGATAATCTAATTTTCATCCCAGAAAATATTAATTTCCTTGAGGGCAGCTACAACATTATTTCCATACCTAAATTCTGCACAAATCTGAGTCCAGTCTGACAAACAACATCTGCTCAGGATACCAAGCTGTGTGGCTGTCAAAAGAATGAAAGGAATTGATTAGTGGTACCAAACGACTCAGGCCAAGGAAATGTGATCATCACTGTTTCAGGTTGTATTCTGGTGAGTTTGGTGAGCTCTCCTGGACTCTGAGTTCTTATTAAGGCATCTCTTACTGATATTACCTGAGAATAGGGAAGTTCAGTCTGGACCCTTGAATAGTTCCCTAACCAGACTCTTGGACAAGTGAGAGAAGTTAAACCATCTTGTTCCTTCGAGTTGTTATGAAGCATATATTAGTGTTCAGTGTGAGGCTGGATGATTTGAATGTCACTTTCCTAGGCCTATAAATACTCCAGTTCAGGGGTCCTAACCAGAGCTCCAGGTATCCATCAGTAGAAATCAGTACCATGAACCTGGATGAGGAAAATAAAAAAAATCCCTTCTTTATTCTCAATGACCTTTAACTGAAACTTAGTGTTTCCTATCATTACGAATGTAAAGTGAGGGACTGCCCTGGTGGTCCAGTGGTTAAGACTCTGCCTTGCAATTCAGGGGACATGGATTTGATCACTGGTTGGAAAACTAAGATCTCACATGCGCAGAGGAACTAAGCCCACCACCACAACTACTGAACCTGCACTCTCCAGAGTCCAAGCACCACAACTAGAGAAAGATCCTGCATGCCACAACTAAGACCTGGCTCAGCCAAATAAATAAATGTATTTTTAAATGAATGTAGAGTGATAGTGTAGTGCTATTTGTAGTACCCTTGATATTATCACTAATAGGAATTATAATTCATGCTGCATTTCATTTTCACAGATATCTTGAAATATTATTTACTCTGATCGCTACTTTAATATTATTTGACCTAATGTGAGATTGAGGTTATTGATATTTCTCCTGGCAATCTTGATTCCAGCTTGTGCTTCTTCCAGCACAGCATTTCTCACAATATACTCTGCATATAAGTTAAATAAGCAGGGTGACAATATACAGCCTTGACGTACTCCTTTTCCTATTTGGAACCAGTCTGTTGTTGCATGTCCAGTTCTAACTGTTGCTTCCTGACCTGCATATAGGTTTCTCAAGAGGCAGGTCAGGTGGCCTGGTAGTCCCATCTCTTTCAGAATTTTCCACAGTTTATTGTGATCCACACAGTCAAAGGCTTTGGCATAGTCAATAAGGCAGAAATAGATGTTTTTCTGGAACTCTCTTGCTTTTTCGATGATTCAGCAGATGTTGGCAATTTGATCTCTAGTTCCTCGGCCTTTTCTAAAACCAGCTTGACCATCTGGAAGTTCACGGTTCACGTATTGCTGAAGCCTGTCTTGGAGAACGTTGAACATTACTAGCGTGTGAGATGAGTGCAACTGTTTATTTTTGTTTATTTGTTTATGTTTATATGTTTAATTGTTTATGTTTGTTTATTTGTTTATTTTTGTTTTTATTTCCATTAATCTAGGAGGTGGGTCAGAGAGAATCTTGCTGTGATTTATGTCAAAGAGTATACTATCTATGTTTTCTTCTAAGACCTTCAGAGTTTCTGGACTTATATTTAAATCTTTAATCCATTTTATTTTTGTGTATGGTGTTAGGAAGTGTTCTAATTTAATTCTTTTCCATGCAGCTGTGCAGTTTTCCCAGCACCACTTGTTGAAGAGGCTGTCTTTTCTCCATTGTATATTCTTGCCTCCTTTGTGAAAAATAAGGTGTCCATGTGTGTGGGTTTATCTTTGGGCTATCTTGTTCTATTGATTATTTCTGTTTTTGTGCCAGTACTGTATTGTCTTAATGACTGTAGCTTTGTAGAATAGTCTGAAGTCAGGGAGGTTGATTCCTCCCTCCATCTTTCTTTCTCAAATTGGTAATTTGATAAAAATTGCATTGAATCTGTAGATTGCATTTGGTAATATAATCATTTTGACAATATTGATTCTTTCAATCCAAGAGCATGGTATACCTCACCATCTATTTCTGTCATCTTTATTTCATCAGTGTCTTACAGTTTTCTGCATACAGGTCTTTTGTCTCTGTAGGTAGGTTTATTCTGAGGTATTTTGTTCTTTTGTTGCAATGGTGAATGGGATTGTTTCTTTAATTTCTCTTTCTGATTTTTTATTGTTAGTGTATCCAAATGCAAGTGATTTCTATGTATTGATTTTATATTCTGTTACATTACTAAATTCATTGATTAGCTCCAGTAGTTTTTTGGTAGCATTTTTGGTGGGATTTTTGGTGGTTTTGGCATTTTGGTGAGCATTTTGATGGCTTTTCTATGTATAGTATCATGTCATCTCCAAACAGTGAGAGTTTTACTTCTTCTTTTCCAATCTGGATTTCTTTTATTTCTTTTCTTCTCTGATTTCTGTGACTAGGACTTCCAAAACTATGTTTAAATAGTAGTGACTTCCAAAACTATATGTTTAAATAGTATGTTTAAGTAGTGGTATCTGGTTCCAAATAGGAAAAGGAGTACATCAATGCTGTATATTGTCACCCTGCTTATTTCTCTTCTATGCAGAGTACATCATGAGAAACGCTGGGCTGGAGGAAGCACAAGCTGGAATCAAGATTGTCGGGAGAAATATCAATAACCTCAGATATGCAGATGACACCACCCTTATGGCAGAAAGTGAAGAAGAACTAAAAAGCCTCTTGATGAAAGTGAAAGAGGAGAGTGAAAAAGTTAGCTTAAAGCTCAACATTCAGAAAACGAAGATCATGGCATCTGGTCCCATCACTTCATGGGGAATAGATGGGGAAACAGTGGAAACAGTGTCAGACTTTATTTTGGGGGGGCTCCAAAATCACTGCAGATGGTGACTGCAGCCATGAAATTAAAAGACGCTTACTTCTTGGAAGAAAAGTTATGACCAACCTAGATAGCATATTGAAAAGCAGAGACATTACTTTGCCAACAAATGTCCGTCTAGTCAAGGCTATGGTTTTTCCAGTGGTCATGTATGGATGTGAGAGTTGGACTATAAAGAAACCTGAGTGCTGAAGAATTGATGCTTTTGAACTGTGGTGTTGGAGAAGACTCTTGAGAGTCCCTTGAACTGCAAGGAGGTCCAACCAGCCCATTCTAAAGGAGATCAGTCCTGGGTGTTCATTGAAAGGACTGATGCTAAAGCTAAAACTCCAATACTTTGGCCACCTCATGCGAAGAGTTGACTCATTGGAAAAGACCCTGATCCTGGGAGGGATTGGGGGCAAGAGGAGAAGGGGACGACAGAGGATGAGATGGCTGGATGGCATTACCGACTCGATGGACATGAGTTTGAATAGACTCCAGGAGTTGGTGATGGACATGGAGGCCTGGCATGCTGCGATTCATGGGGTCGCAAAGAGTTGGACACGACTGAGTGACTAAACTGAACTGAACTGAACTGAGAGCACTTGTCTTGTTTCTGATCTTAGGAGGATATGCTTTCAGTTTTTCACTGTTGAGAACAATGTTTTCTGTGGGTTTGTCATATGTGCCCTTATTATGTTGAGGTATGTTCTTCTATGCCAATTTTCTGGAGAGTTTTTTTATAATAAATGAATGATTAGTTTTGTCAAAAGCTTTCTCTGTGTAGATTTTTTATCACAGTTTCAATTTCAGTGTTTGTGATTGGTCTGTTCATATTTTCTAATTCTTCCTGGTTCAGTCTTAGAAGGTTGTACATTGCTAAGAACTTGTCCATTTCTTCCAGGCTGTTCATTTTATTGGCATATAGTCGCACATAGTAATCTCTTATGATCCTTTTTATTTCTGCATTGTCTGTCATAACTTCTTTTTCACTTCTGATTTTATTAATTTGAATCTTCTCCACTTTTTTCTTGATGAGTCTGTCTAATTAATGGCTTGTTAATTTTGTTTATCTTCTCAAAGAACCAGCTTTTAGTTTTATTGATCTTTGTTATGTTTTCCTTCATTTCTCTCCCATTTATTTCTGCTCTGATATTTATATTTCTTTTTTTCTTTTTTTCTAGTTGCTTTAAACGTAAGGTTAGGTTGGTTATTTGATGTTTTTCTCATTTTTTGTGGTAGACTTGTATTGCTATAAACTTCTCTCTTAGCATTGCTTTTACTGCATCCCATAGGTTTTGAGTTGGCGTGTTTTCATGGCCATTTGTTTGAAGGTATTTTTTTATTTCCTCCTTGATTTCTTCAGTGATCTCTTGGCTATTAAGAAGTATATTTTTTAACCTCCATGTGTTTGTATTTTTTACAGTTTTTTTTCCCCTGTAACTGATATCTAATCTCATAGCATTGTGGTCAGAAAAAAATGCTTGATATAATTTCAATTTTCTTAAATTTACCAAGGCTTGATTTGTGACCCAAGATGTGCTCTATCCTGGAGAATGTTTCCTGTGCACTTGAGAAAGAAGTGTATTCTGCTGTTTTTGGATGGAATGCCCTATAAATATCAATTAGGTCTGTCACATCCAATGTGTCATTTAAGGCTAGTGTTTCCTTATTAATTTTCTGTCCAGATGATCTGTCCATTGTTGTGAGTGGGATATTAAAGTCCCCTACTATTATTGTGTTACTGTCTATTTCCTCTTTTATAGGTAATAGCTTTGCCTTATTATTGAGGTGCTCACATGTTGGTGCATATTATATATTTATAATTGTTATATCTTTTTGGATTGATCCTTTGATCATTATGTAGTCTCCTTCCTTGTCTTTTGTAACAGTCTTTATTTTGAAGTCTATTTAATCTGATATTAATATTGCTACTTCCACTTTTTTTTTATTTCTACTTGCATGGTATATCTTTTTCCAGCCCCTGACTTTCAGTCTGTATGTGTCCCTAGATCTGAAGTGGGTCTCTTTTAGACAGTATATATATATGAGTCTTGTTTTTTTTCAATCCATTCAGCCAGTCTGTGTCTTTTGGTTGGAGCATTTACTCCATTTACATTTAAGGTAACTATTGATATGTATGCTCCTATTACCATTAACTTTATTGATTTGGGTGTGGTTTTTTGTTTTTTTGTTTTGTTTTGTTTTGTTTTTCTGGGTAAGAAATGGTTTTATTCAGACTCAGAGAGAAGCACACTCCACAGACAGAGTGTGGGCCACTGCAAAAGGCAAGTGCCTTGGATTTGTTTTTGTAGGTCTTTTCTTTCTGTTTCCTGTCTAGAGAAGTTCCTTTAGCATTTGTTGTAAAGCTGGTTTGGTGGTGCTGAATTCACTTAATTTTTGCTTGTCTGTAAAGCTTTTGATTTCTCTGTCAAATCTCAATGAGATCCTTGCTGGGTAGAGTATTGTTGGTTGTACGCATTTCCTTTCATCACTTTAAGTATATCCTGCCACTCCTTTAATGGCCTGCAGAGTTTCTGCTGAAAGATCAAGCTTTTAACCTTATGGGGATTCCCTTGTATGTTATTTGTTGCTTTTCCCTTGCTGCTTTTAATATTTTTTTATTTGTGCTTAATTTTTGTTAGTTTGATTAATATGTGTCTTGGCATGTTGCTCTTTTTGGATTTATCCTGTATGGGACTCTCTGGGCTTCCTGGACTTGGGTGGCTATTTCCTTTCCCATGTTAAGGAATTTTTCAACTATAATTCCTCAAATATTTTCTCATACCCTTTCTTTTTCTCTTCTTCTCTGGGACCCCTATAAGTCAAACGCTGGTGCATTTAATATTGTACCAGAGGTCTCTGAGACTGTCCTCATTTCTTTTTTCTTTATTCTGTTCTGCTTCAGTTATTTCCACCACTCTATCTTCCAGCTCAGTCAGTTATTCTGCTATTGGTTCCTTCTAGTGTATTTTAAATTTCAGTTATTATGTTGTTCATTGTTGATTGCTTGTTCTTTAGTTCTTCTAGGTCCTTGTAAATTATTTCTTGTATCTTCTCAATCCTTGTCTCCATTCTATTTATCTGTGCCTCCATTTTATCTCCAAGGTTCTGGATCATTTTTACTACCATTACTCTGAATTCTTTTTCAGGTAGATGGCCTATTTCCTTTTTCTTTGTTTGGTTTGGTAGTTTTTACCATGCCCCTTCATCAGCTGCATGTTTCTCTGTCTTCTCATTTTGTTTAATTTACTGGGTTTGGGGTCTCCTTTCCGCAGGCTGCAAGGTTCTCAGAAGGTCTCTGGACCTGATGTT
The DNA here is from genome assembly GCF_029407905.1 of Bubalus kerabau. Lineage (NCBI taxonomy): Eukaryota > Metazoa > Chordata > Mammalia > Artiodactyla > Bovidae > Bubalus > Bubalus kerabau. The sequence goes on along the minus strand of NC_073636.1, from coordinate 52,998,536 downwards.
GGTGATGTGGGATCAGCTCCGACTGAGATCTGGCCTTACTCCAACTTGTACTTGCTTCCAAAGCCAACAGTTGCCCCCAAAGCTCACAGTCGTAAGCCAATTGCAGGGATTTAATCTGCTGCATCCGCTCCTGCCAGAGTGAATTCCTTTCCTCTTGTTTGGTCACACAGCCCCTGGTGTTCCGCTTTGGTTTTGGCCCCACCTCTGCGTGTAGGCCACAGACAAGAGGGGCCTAATAAGGCCAAGGGCTCACTTGCTCAGTCAGGCTAGGGAGTAAAAGGGGTAGGGCAGACACAATGAGGGAGTGCCTGTGGCAGTAGAGACCTGCTGAAAGCTGCTAGAGTCAGAAGTGGGTCACGTGCTGTCCCAGGCGAACTGACCCTGGGTCCCTTGGAAGAAACAAGCTACACAGTCTTCCAGGAAGTTGTGGACAGTGACCTGCTCCCGCTCACAGCTTGGCAGCCACTGTGGCAGCCGTCACAGCCACCTCTGGTGTCGCAGACCATACCCTCATGCCATGCCCCACCTCCTTTGACACTCGTGCCATCGTTGATGGCAGTAGGTCCCCGGGCATGCCCACCTCTGGGGTCACAGACCACAGCCAACTCACCCCACCTTATGACACTCACAAAGGCACGGGCCTGCAATCTGTGAGCACTTGGAGTTAGATGGTCCCAGTGGTGATGATCTCTTGCCTCTCTGGCAGACCCAGGCTTTTCCCTGGGCTCTTTCTGCATGTTGTACTAGTACCCTTAGAGTAACTTCAAGGCAGGCAACCTCAGTCCTCATCTTGGGGTCCGATTCCTAAAGCCTGAGCCTCAGCACCCAGCCCCCACTTGCTGCAGTGGGCATGAAAACTGCTTCTCAGCTGGGAGTGCTGGTCAGCAAAAATCTCTGTGCTGAATTCTCTCCCATTTGCCTTCAGAGGACCTGTTGCATTCCCCTCTGAGGTTCCGAAGCTCCTGTGAGGAGGGTTCAGAGGAACTTTGCCTCCTTCACGACTCTCTCCCTGAGTTGCAGGATTCCTCCCATTTTCCTTGGCTCTATTTTTTTTTTTTTCTTATTGCTGTTTCCCTACCACTTTATTCAAGATTAGCTATAGAGATTAGCGTGCCTTTTTGGAAGTCTGAAGCCTTCTGGCAGCATTCAGTAGGTGTTCTGTAGGAATTGTTCCATGTGCAGCTGCATTTTTCATGTATTTTGGGGGAGGAAGAGGATCTCCACATCTTACTCCTCCACCATCTTCAACACCTCCCTTCCAAAAATATAAACTTTTGCTTGAGTATTTTTAATTGGACTGTAGGTAAATGATCACATTCCTTTTTAAAAAATTGTATAGCTTATAAATAAGGCCAAAGTCTCCTACCACCCCAGCCACAGCCCCAGTCCTTTGCCCTTTCCCCATAAGCAGCTGGTTGTCTCCTTTGAAACCTTTTTCCTATGCGCATATACCCTCCCCCTTACACACACAGAATAAAGTATTGTTTTTAGTGCGTGGGTGTATGTTTCAGAATAAATTGTTTCATACTCTATATATTTGCTTTTTTTTTTCAGCACTTACTGTGTTGTAATTTACTTTTTTCCCCTCAACACCATGTCTTAGAGATCTAAGATACCACGTTTTAGAAAATGGGCAGGTTCATTGTTTTATTTTGTTGCATAGTATGCTATAGTGTGAATTTACTAAATTTATTGAGCCTTTCTCAAGTTGATGGAGCCTTAGGTGATTTCTAGTTTGGGCCATCACCAGTGATGATGTTGTGCTTATCCCTGTACGATTTTCTTTGTACACATGAAAAATGTGTATGAATATGATCTGCTGCAATAAGCAAGAAACTCATTAAACAAATAAGGGTTGTTGGGTTTTCCCCCCTCTTTTCTGAAGGTAAGGAGTAACTGGGATTGCTTTAGTTGTGTGGTGATGCACCCTGAGATCCAGGCTTTCTAACTTTTCACTCTGCGAACTTTAATATGTTGTCTAATATCATCAACCTTGGTGCCTCATACTCACCATACGGTTGCAGCAGCTCTGGACATCACTTCTGGGATCAGAGCTAGAAAGGGGAAGAAAGAAAGATCATAGCCATTTATGTTCCTTCTTATCAGAAGAACAAATACTGACTAAGAAACAATCTCAATGAATTTCCACTTAGGTATTACAGGCCAGAACTAGGTCCTTGACCTCTCCTACTGTAATGGAGACTCAGAAAGAGGGAAGAAGGTTGTCCTGATTGGCTTAAACCAATTCTTCAAGTCTTATTGCATATTAGATTCATATGAAAGTGAAAATGTTAGTCACTCAGTCATGTCTGATTCTTTGCAACCCCATGGACTATATTGCACACCAGGCTTCTCTGACCATGGAATTAGCTAAGCAACAATACTGAAGTGGGATGCCATTTCCTTCTCCAGGAGTTCTTCCCAACCCAGGGATTGAACCTGGGCAGATTCTTTACCATTTGAGCCACCAGGGAAGTTCATTAGCCTCATAGGTGAGCTATTTAAAAATACCCATGTCTGGACCCCACTGCCAGAGGTTTTGATGTAATTTGGTCTTCGGTGAGTTCCAGATACTGGTGTTCTTTAAAAACTCCCTGTATGACTAAAAAGTCAATCAGAGTTGAGAACCAGTGGCTTACACCAATCATGGTCTTCTTCCTGGAGCTGAGATTTATCATTTAGGATTAGATTCAGGTGCAAGTGACCATGTGCAACATAACCACAACCCACACAAGATAGGGTATTAACTTCTTGCTCAAGTAAAAGTTCAATGATAGTTGATTCAGGGCTAGATTGGTCTCCATCCTGTCAGAGGCTCAGACTTCATTATCTTGTAGATCCGCCATGCAAGGCCTCCATTCCCAACTTTATTCAAAACAGTTATTTCAGCTCCAGCCACCATTTATGTATTCCAGCCAGCAAGAAGAAGGACAGGGGAGGAGAGCAGAGGCCCCAGTCCTTTAATGACACTTCCTGCCAGTTGCACACACCACTTCTCTCCTCCCACATAATACAGAAAGCAATGTGTCAGTCTTAGTCAGTGCTTTCATTTCAGAAGGTCTCCTCTACCTTGGGACAATAAGCATATTTTCCAATGTTTTTTCAAGTGCTGTAATGGTCACTAATTTGTCTGAAATGTAGTTTTATATAAAATGTGAAATATAAATATCTAACTTTATTTTTTTCTGAAAGTTTAGCTAATTGCCCCAGCATCATTTATTATCTGTTCCTCCAGATAAGAACTTCTACTTTTATCAAATATTAAATTCCCACATATATATTAGGTCAAACAAAGTGAAAGTGCTGATATCTATCACTTCACTGGAGCTTTATTTTCTTAGTAATACCAGTCACTATTAGATGTCATATTTTGTTTCTTTGTTTTTTGTCTGTGTCTGCCACTTGAATGTAAGTTCAATGAGGACTGGAATTTTGTGGTTTTTGTCAACCCTGCGCTCATATGTATCTGCTAAATGAGTGAATGAAATTTATCTCTATGTTTGTTAATATATATTGATAAACGTTTTCATGACTGAGCCATCCTTAGATGTTAGAAAAACTTGGTTATAATACAGTATTCTTTAAGTATACTGCTCTAGTTGATCTGTTAAGATCTATGTAAGTCCTTTGCATCTGTGATCTTAAAAGAGCTTGGCTTTCTCTTTTATTTGTTTCTGCTGCCACAATCCAATCTGGGTGTTAGGACTGAGAATCAGGGATTTTCAAAGAGACAAGCATGGCCTGGAAGCAGACATGGAGTAGGAACTACCAGGAGAAGCAACCGGCCACGAGCCCTGGGTGTCCCTGTGTGTGTGTCTTCCTGGGTAAGCCAAGGATGCAGGGTCCTAATGGCTCTTTGCCATTTCTCAGGCTTGTGTTTGCAGTGAGGGATGAACTAAGACTTCCCTCTAGGACAAAAAGCAGTCTTACTTATTTCCTGCTATAAAGCAAGTGGGTTCTCCAAGTTCAGTGTCCCTCAGATGCAACATAAACCCATTGTATGCACAGCATCTACTCGGGCCCTTCATGTTGCCCCTGTGGGACTTGGGGGGCAAGGGAGCCAATGTAAACATTATGCCTATGCTGCTTGCTGTGAGTAATAGATCCTTTGTCTCTGTCCTTAGAATCGTAACTTGGCCAGCATCTATGAAACAGTAAGAGGCTAATTATTGACTTATCAGCAGGGTAAATTCAAATGCCAGACCCTGACAGTTTTGGCAATGAGGATAGGGTGCTGACAGGGGTATGGCTTGTGGAAAAGAAGGAACGAGGACACTGTGGACCATATCAGGGTATATGCCAAGACTCACTGGCACATGTTAGTGAATCCGCTCACTCAAATGGTGAGCAGGGTGAGGGTGGCTAGAGTGAGAGTCTCACATTGTCCTACCTGTTAATGAGGCTAAGCAGTGAGAGGCAGGATTGAAAAAAGCCACCCGAATGGTGCTTTGGTTCCTGCTCACTCTAACCCCATGCAGGAGGAGGAGGGATATTACGACAATGGGGCAGAAAGCTGCACAGCCTCACCCAAAGGTCAATGTGGATGAGGCTGCTGAATCAAAGGGTCCCAGTATCTGAAATAAATGGTATCAGTGAGGATGTTTGGAACAGAGCTTTAAATGAGCCCCAAAACATAACAAGTTTATTTGATTGAGCCCCACAGATGGCATTCAAATCCAAAGTGAACAAAAATCTTTGCTTCTGGCATAGATCTGCCCTTTGATGCTGTGTTCCCCATCCCTCACTCCCATCCACACACCATATTCAGCTGCTTTGATGAAAAAGCGAAGTATGCTGAGAACTTCATGGAACTGAGGACCTCAAATGCTTACAGCTCTGTAGGACTCAATGTCCGTGTCACCATCTTACCCTGTCCTGTGGATGAATGCAGGCAGAGGTGGCTGAAGTCACCAAGGGATGCAATGTGAAGTGGGGGCAAAATGGTCCTGGGCTTGGGTTCTCTCTGGACTGATGCTGGAGATTCACGAGGAAGGAGGCAGTGGCACACCAACCCTGAAATCAGAGGCAAGAGAAAATGAAAGTCTTCCAGCTTCCCAGCCTCCTGCCATGAGCTAGCATCCCCCACCACCCAGCACTCCCTGCTCTCCCTTCAGGAATACCATGATCTCCTAAAGCTGTTGTGATAGCTCCTGGCCCATACATACTAAACTCCTTAGTCTGTTTTCCCATAAGGTGAAAATATCTGTTGCATTTCTTTTTTAAATTTTTAAAAATTAATTTGTCCTATTATTTTTATTTGTGGCTGTTGCTGTGCCCAGGTTTCTCTAGTTATTGTGAGTAGGGGCTACTCTCTAGTTTCAGTGTTCAAGCTTCTCACTGTGGATTGTGGTGGCTTCTCTTGTTGGGGAGCACAGGCTCCAGAGTGTAGGCTCAGTAGTTGTGGCACACAGGCTTAGTTGCTCCTAGGCATGTGGGATCTTCCCAGACAAGAAATCAAACCCTGCATTGGCAGGCAGATTCTCAGCCACTGAACCACCAAGGAAGTCCTTATTGCATTTCTATACCCTAACAATGAACACTCAGAAAGAGAGAAATGAAAAAATAAACCTATTTACAATTGCATCAAAAATAATAAAATACCTAGGCATATATCTAACTAAGGAGGTAAAAGACTTGTTCTCAGAAAACTATAAATCACTGATGAAAGAAATTGAAGATAAGACAAACAGATGGAAAGATATACCATGTTTATGTATTGGAAGAATTAATATTGTTAAAATGACCATACTACCCAACACAGTCTACAGATGCAGTGCAGTACCTGACAAAATACCAATGACATTTTTCACAGAATTAGAAAAAATAATTCTAAAGTCTGCATGGAAACACAAAAGATGCCAGATAGCCAAAATCTTGAGAAGGAAAAGCTAGTGTCATCAAAATAGCTTGATACCAGCACAAAAACAGATATTCTGATCAATGCAACAGAGTAGAGAGCCCAGAAATGAACCCACACTTATATGGGCAGTTAATCTACCACAAAAGAGATAAGAATATACAATGCAGGAAGGCTCTTCAATAAATGGTATGATAGAAATGGACAGCTACATCCAAAAGAGTCAAACAGGACTACTCTCTCACACCATGCACTAAGATAAATTCAAAATGGATTAAAGACTTAAATATAAGACCTGAAACCATAAAACTTCTAGAAGGAAACGTAGGCAGTACACTGTTTGACATAGGCCATACTAATATTTGGGGGGATATTTTTCCTCAGGTGAGGGAAACAGAAGCAAAAACAAACATTTAGGACTACATCAAACTAAGAAACTTTTGCACAGAGAAGGAAAATGTCAACAAAACAAAAAGGTCAGCTACTGGATAGGAGAGAATATTTGCTCAACATCACTTAATCATCAGGGAAATGCAATTCAAAACCACAATGAGATATCACCTCACACCCATCAGAATGGCTACTATAGAAAAGACAACAAATAACCTTGTTGGCTAGGTTGTGGAGAAAAAGGAGCCCTGGTACACTGTTGTTGGGAATGTAAATTGGTGTAACCACTATGGAAACAGTACAGAGATTCCTTTAAAAATTAAAAATAGAACTACCATATAAACTATGAGAGTTGGACCATAAAGAAGGCTGAGCACTGAAGAACTGATACCTTTGAATTGTGATATTGGAAAAGACTCTTGAGATTCCCTTGGACTGCCAGGAGGTCAAACCAGTCAACCCTAAAGGAAATCAACCCTGAATACTCATCGAAAAGACTGATGCTAAAGCTGAAGCTCCAATACTTTGGCCACCTGATGCAAAGAGTCAGCTCATTAGAAAAGACCCTGATGTTGTGAAAGATTGAAGGTAGGAGGAGAAGGGGACGGCAGAGGATGAGATGGTTGGATGGCATCACTGATTCAATGAACATGAGTTTGAGCAAACTCTGAGAGATGGTGAAGGACAGGGAAGCCTGGCATGCTGCAGTCCATGGGATCACAAAGAATCAGACATGACTGAGTGACTGAATGACTGAACAACAAAAACCACATAAACTAGTAATTCTATCCTGGACATTTATCTGAAAGGAACAAAAACACTAGTTCAAAAAGACATATGTCCCCTTATGTACATTATAGCATTACTTACAATAGCCAAGATATGGAAGCAATCTAAGATTCCACTAATAGATGAATGGATAAATAAGATGTGGTATATGTAAGAAATGGAATATTATTCAGCCATAAAAAAGAATGAAATCTTGCAATTTGCAACAACATAGAGGGTATTATGCTAAAGTGAAATGTCAGACAGAGAAAGACAAATACTCGATGAATTCCCTTAAATATGGAATCTAAAAATCAAAACAAATGAACAAACATAACAAAACAGAAACAGAGTTACTGATACATAGAACAAACAGATGGTTGCCAGGAGGGGAGAGTAGAGGAGACAGAAAAGAAATAAGTGAGGGACATTAAGAGGTAAAAATTTCCAGTTGCAAAATAAATGAGTCAGGGGTATGAAATGTACAGTATGGAAGATATAGTTAATAACTCTGGCCTCCCAGAAATAGGCCTGGCAGAAGTGCAACCTTAAACCAAGGAGGCAGAGCTGAGACTGGGTTTAAATTTTTGAAATTAAAGTAGGTCTACATGTTAGGTCTTTTCTTGTAAGTAAATAGAATTAGGCGCTAGGTTTCTGAAAAGTTCATTGTTGAGGGCCTAAGAGATTTGGAACCATTTGCAGACCAATATGGTGAGTTCAGAGTCGATAACATCCTTCTCTAAACAGGAGATCATGAGTAACTTTCTGCCTGGGGGAGGGTGTTATGAACTTCTCATTGTTACAGGTAAAGGATTTGAGGACCTGATAACAGTGAATCTAACAAAGTACACACCAATGGGAGAGTATGTGACCGTACAAAGGATTAATCTAGAAGTTCGTTCCAATGAGATGGCGACATTCTTGCAGCGGGAGCTCCATGTCTCTAAGTTTCTCAGCCATCCCAATACCCTGCCATATCAAGCCACTTTTATTGCAGATAATGAGGTGTGGGTTGTCACATCATTCACAGCATATGGCTCTGCCAAGGACCTCATCTATACACACTTCGGTATGAATGAACTGGAAATTGCTTACAGTCTGCAGGGGGCGCTCAGGGTCCACGACACCCATCACATGGGATGCGTGCACAGGAGTCAAAACCAGCCACTTACATTCTGATCTTAACAGCAACTCAGCACAATCAGTCACTGGCAGTAGCAGCACAGTACTTTCTCAAGTGCTGAATCAAGGTTCTGCCTTGGCTCAGCTCATAAGTCCTCTGGCAGAATCTTCAGGTTTATGTTGCCAAATTTGATATTGCAGTGTGAGAATCACGGCCTGTGAAGTGGCTGATAGCCACGTCCCCTTTAAAGATATGCCCACCACCTAGATGCTGCTGGAGAAGCTGAACAGCACACTGCCCTGCCTGTTGGACACCAGCATCAACCTCCCTGAGGAGCTGACCATGAGCCCCTCATACTCAGCAGCCAATTATGGCCTGAGTGACAACCTGGCCACCAGCACTCCCAGGACCTCCAACGGCGACTTGCCATCCCACCCTGATCACCATAACTTCTCACCCCATTTCCTCCACTTTGTGGAGCAGTGCATTTAGTGCAACCCAGATATAAGACCAAGTGCCAGCTCCCTCATGAACAATTCTTCCTTTAAGCAGATCAAACGACATGCCTCAGAGGCTTTGCCTAAGTTTCTTCATCCTGTCACCCCCAAAACCAGTTTTGAAGGCCACTAGTCTCTGCCACTAGTCAGTGGAATCTTTGGCCTGGTACCAAACCTGGAAGAGCTGGAGGTGGACGACTGGGAGTGCTAAGCCTATGAAGAAGGTACACATTCTCCATCTGGGGCCGTGTGAGCTTCTGGGACCCTTCCAGAGGGTTGGCCACATTCCCACCCTCCTGGGGGGCAGATTGGGCAGAAAGGACATTGCTGCCACGAGAGCCTGCTGCTTGCTGACTAGGAAAGAAATTCCTAGAGAGAAACTTTATTGCTCCAGGGCTTTTGAGACACGAGGGAATCCCAACAACCAGGGATCAAGAGGGGCCAAAGAGCTGATATTCCTGGTCCTGCGAGCTCAAGTGACCTGACCTCTTCAGAAGGAAAAGACGCTGTTCTGGCCAAGGAGGACTGAAGTGCAAGCCCAGGTTTTGACTCATCCACCCAGGGAACTGTGTGACTTCTTCCCACTCTGGCTCTCCTATCAGCCTCGTTCCATTCTTCTCCCCTGCTCTCAGATCCTATAGGTCCGTGGAGGGGCAAGTAATAAGATACCCTCCCCTCAGAAAGGAAAGTGAAGTTGCTCAGTCGTGTCCAACTCTTTGTGACCCCATGGACTGTGACCTGCCAGGTTCCTCCATCCGTGGGATTTTCCAGGCAAGAACACTAGAGTGGGTTTCCATTTCCTTCTCCAGGTGATCTTCCCAACCCAGGGATCGAACCTGGGTCTCCCACATTGCAGGCAGACTCTTTATCACCTGAGCCGCCAGGGAAGCCTCCCTCCCTTTGGACAGCTCCTAGTGACTGAAGGGAAGGGTATTTTTTCTTTTTAAAGCAGTAGGTGAAGGCTAGGGCAGTCCATCCTCATCCTCCTTTTCGCTGGGGCCCTGACACCTAAAACCTTCCCTTGGTTCATCTGTAAAGCTCAGTCCTTTCCCAACAAGAGTCCATGTTACCGCCTTCTGCCAGCTGCCACGGTGCTTCTTCTAACGGCCATAATGTCTCGCCCAGAACAAATGAAAGCTTCCAAAGATTCCAAAAAGAAAACCTCTGTGATATCCTTACAAGGTGACATACTGTTACTAGACTTTTATTTGTGGTCATTTTAAATTTAAAAAAATATCAAGTCACTTTGTTGTATAACAGGAACTAACATACTGTTATAGGTCAATTATACTTCAAACAAATTCATAGAAAAAGAGATCAAATTTGTGGTCACGAGGGGGTGGATAGAAGGCAAATTGCATGACAGTGATCAAAAGGTACAAACTTCCAGCAGTAAGGTAAATAAGTACTCAGGATGTATACACATTAAATATAATTAACACTATAATACGTTATATATGAAAGAGAATAAATTCTGAGAATTCTCATCACAAGGAAAAAATTTTCTACTTCTTTAATTTTGCATCTCTATGAGATGATGTGATAATCTTGTTGTGATAACCATTTCATGATGTATGCTTTACACCTTAAACTTATACAGCACCAAACATCAATTATTAATATATCTCAATGAAGGTACTAGAAAGAAAAATCACCCAATTTCAACTGATGGGCTATGAGCGAAGTTTAAAGTGGGGACAGGAAATTAAATTGACCCTACAATTTAATTGTAATTTAAATGACCCTGGGTCACGCATGCTGTGCTCAGCCACTTCAGTCGTGTCTGACTCTTTAGGACCCTATGGACTGCCTGCCGAGGTCTTCCATCCATGGAATTATCCAGGCAAGAATACTGGAGTGGGTTCCTAAGCCCTCCTCCAGGGGATCTTCCCAACAGAGGGATCCAACCTGCATCTCTTAAGTCTCCCGCATTGGCAGGAGGGTTCTTTACCACTAACGCTACCTGGGAAGCCCCACAGGTGGATCTTTGGAGGTCAGCTCAGTGTACTGTTGTTGGGGCTGCCACTGCTGGAAGTGTAATTAGTACTGAAGTTTGTACAGGTTTGTACTGTGAATGCCCATAAATGTCAGAGGGGATTCACTCATTCAGGGACTGCTATGTGTACAGAGTTGATTCCTGAATCCTCTAGACAACCCAGAAGAAAGCCCATAAGCTTCCAAGAAGAGAAAGGGAAATGGGAAAAAGTCCACTCGATGGCTGCGATTACTCAGAGGAGACCAGTTTCCTGCACAACAGCATCACCTTTCGGACATAGTCGGTACCTCCCTTTTGGCCTTTTTTTTTTTTTTCTTTTTGGCTGTGCCATGCAGCATGCGGAATCTTAGTTCCTCAACCAGGAATCGAATGAATCTGTGTCCCCTGCAATGAGACAGCGGAATCTTAACCACTTGACTGCCAGAGAAGTCTCTCTTTTTGAAACCTACTAATTTCTTACTTCCTGACCCACGCTCAGTCGTGTCCAACTCTTTGCAACCCGATGGACTGTAGCCCGCCAGGCACCTCTGTCCATGGGGATTCTCCAGGCAAAAATACTGCAATGGGTTGCTGTGCCCTCCTCCAGGGGATCTTCCCCTCCCAGGGGTGGAACCAAGGTCTCCCACATTGTAGGCAGACTCTTTACCATATAAGCCACCAGGGAAGCCCAACTGATCCATAGAGGTCTATGTGACTGGGGATGGGTAAACTTGGATCTGGGCTTCCCTGGTGGCTTAGATGGTAAAGAATCTGCCTGCAATATGAAAGGTACAGGTTTAATCCCTGGGCTGAGAAGAACCCGTGGAGAAGGAAATGGCAGCCCACTCCAGTATTCTTGCCTGGAGAATTCCATGGACAGAGGAGCCTGGCAAGCTACAGTCTATGGGGTCACAAAGAGCTGGACACAACTGAGTGACTAACACACACACACACAAATGTGGACTTGGTGGCTATTCATGGAAGGACAAAAAAGGCCTTGCTCAGACAGTTCAGTCACTCAGTCATGTCTGATTCTTGCTGACCCCATGGACTGCAGCACACCAGGCCTCCCTGTCCATCACCAACTCCCAGAGCTTGCTCAGACTCATGTCCATCGAGTCGGCAATGCCATCCAACCGTCTCATCCTCTGTCATCCTCTTCTCCTCCTGCCTTCAATCTTTCCCAGCATCAGGGTCTTTTCCAATGAGTCGGTCCTTCACATCAGGTGGCCAAAGTATTGAAGTTGCATTTCCTTTAGTATTGACTAGTTGGATCTCCTTGCAATCCAAGGACTCTCAAGAGTCTTCTCCAACACCACAGTTCAAAAGCATCAACTCTTCAGCGCTCAGCTTTCTTTATAGTCCAACTCTCACATCCATACTTGACTACTGGAAAGACCACAGCTTTGACTAGATGGACCTTTGTTTTGCAAAGCAATGTCTCTGCTTTTTAATATGCTGTCTAGATTGGTCATAGCTTTTCTTCCAAGGAGCAAGTGTCTTTTAATTTCATGGTTGTAGTCACCATCTGCAGTGATTTTAGAGCCCAAGAAAATAGTCTGTCACTGTTTCCATTATTTCCCCATTTATTTGCCATGAAGTGATGGGACCAGATGCCATGGTCTTAGTTTTCTGAATGTTGAATTTTAAGCCAACTTTTTCACTCTTCTCTTTCACTTTCATCAAGAGGCTCTTTAGCTCCTCTTCACTTTCTTCCATAAAGGCAGTATTATCTGCGTATCTGAGGTTATTGATATTTCTCCTAGCAATCTTGATTCCAGCTTGTGCTTCAACCTGCCTGGCATTTTGCATGTATTCTGCATTTAAGTTAAATAAGCAGGGTGACAATATACAGCCTTGATGTACTCCTTTTCCAATTTGGGACCAGTCCGTTGTTTCCTGGCCGGTTCTAACTGTTGCTTCTTGACCTGCATACAGATTTCTCAGGAGGCAGGTAAGGTGGTCTGGTATTCCCATCTTTGGAAGAATTTTCCACAGTTTGTTTTTAGTCAAAGGCCTTGCTAGTCAAATGGAAATGCTATACAGCAAGTCCCCTACATACAAACCTTCATGTTGCAAACTTTCAAACATGCAAATATGCACTCCATGTACAATCAGGGGTCTGGTGTACACTGTCACATGCAGGTATCCTCTATGAGTGGCTGTGCCTTTGTGTACTTTACTGCACAGTACTGAATAGAGTACAGTAGGACAATATCTGTATTTCAAGGCCAGGGTGTCCAAAAGCAAATGTAAAATCAGCAGTGATGTAGCTGGTGCTGCTAAGAAGTGCCAAGCAATAACAAAGGAAACAAAAGTGAAAATAATTGAGAATGGAGCAAGGCAAAGAGATGGTAGACATTGCTAATTCTTATAACATGAATCATTCAACCACTGGCACAATCCTAAAGAACAGGGACAAGATCATGGAACATGTGAAGTCTGCTGTGCTAATGCTGTCAACAATAATACTGAAGAAGTGTGGAAGTGATGAAGGAAATGGAGAAACTTCTTGGTGTGTGGATGCAGGATAAGCATCTGTGTCGAGTCCTGCTCAGCTTAATGCTGATTCAAGAGAAAGCTAAAAGATTTTATGAAGATCTGGAGAAGAATCATGGTGAAGAATCATAGGGCACATCTATTCCTGCCAGCCATGACTGTTATCACCAGTTCAAGGCTAGAGCCAACCATAAATAAGTAGCAAGGTAGCAAGTGCAGATATGGTAACTGCCTAGGAATTTCCTGAAACACTTTGAGAAATTACTGATGAAGGTACGTGTTTACCCGACCAGCTTTTAATGTGAATGAGACGGGACTGTCCTGGAAGAGGATGCCAGACTGAAGTTACATCAGTAAGGAAGGAGGAAAAGATGATGCCAGGCTCTAAAGCAGTAAAGGATAGGCTAACTCTGTTGTTTGGTGGCAATGCTGCTGGGGATATGAAGCTGAAGTTGCTCTTACTTCATCCTTCAGACAACTCAAGAGCACTTCCTATTGTGTGGAAGAGTAATGCCAAAGCCTAGGTTACACAGGTCATTTTTTCTGGACTGGTTTTTTCAGGACTTTATCCTATTTTCCGGGATATTATCCCTGGAGTACGGAAATATTACTTGGAGAAGGACATCCCATTCAACATTCTTTTGCTTCTCAACAATGCTCTGAGCCACCCCCATTCACGGCTGACTTTCATCCCAATGTTGAAGTAGTGCATCTGCCACTGAATACAGTGTGGCTCATCCAACCGAGCGACCAAGGAGTTATAGGGACTTTCAAGAAATATAATTTATGTCACACTTTTCATCAAGCAGTAAGGGTGAGTGATAAATGAGGAACAACTTTGTGACAATTTTGGAAGAACTATAGCATCTACAAGGCCATAAACAAAATCAACTTTGCTTAGCATGAGGTTACAACCATCACCATGACTGGGGTTTGGAAGAACCTTTGCACAAAGTTTGTTCACAATTTCTGTGGATTTGAGAAGGTGGATGAGGAGTCCAAAGAGGTCTTCAGCAACTTAGTGACCTTCAGCAAGAAGCTGGAGCTAGGTCTTCAAGAGGAGATGACTTCATTAAATTCCTTGTGTGCAACCTGAGGAGCTTGCTAATGAAGACCTGATGGAATCGGAGGCCTAAAGAAAAAATGAAGAGAGACGAGAGAAAGAAGAACTGAAGAACCAAAGAGATGCATGATGCAGGAAATGGCAAGGGGATTTTCTTTATTTGAAAAGACACTGTTAGTTTTTGAGGCACCTGACCCAAACGCAGAATGGTACATGAAGGTTCCAGCAGCCATTCAGAATGCAGTCCAGTGTTAAAGGGTCATCTATGAAGAGAAAAAAAAGAGCTACTACCCAGATATCCCTTGATCATTTTTTCAAGAGGGTAGATCGAACTGAATCCAGCAAAGAACCCAAACCTGTGCCATCGATATCAGGTGTGAGTGAGATTGCATCTTGCCCTCTTCAGCTCCACCACCTCCCACCTTCTCTCCCTCCTCCAGTCAGTAAGTCTTCTTGCCTGTTCACTCGATGCCAGCCACTGTGTGCCAACTGTTGTACTCTACTACTGTGCCTTTCAAGATTTTCCCTGGTGGCTCAGTCGGTAAAGATTCTCCTTGCAATGAGGGAGACTCAGGTTCAATCCCTGGATTGGGAAGATATCCTGGAGAAGGAAATGGCAACCCACTCCAGTATTCTTGCCTGGAGAATTCCATGGATAGAGGAACCTGGTGGGCTACTGTCCATGGGGTCACAAAGAGTCAGACACAACTGAGTGACTAACACTTTGTACCTTTCAAGGTACTGTACTATGATTCAAAATATTTTCTTTATTTTCTGTGTTTGTTCTTTTATGTATTATTTGTGTGAAAAGTATTATAAACCTCTTACATGTGGTACAGTAATGGTATTACATTACAGTAATACAGTATGGTATTATATCGTGCATTGTGTTAGTTGGTTACCAAGGCTAATGCTGTTGGATTTACAAACAAATTGGACTTGTGAATGTGCTATCAGAATGGAACTCATTTGTATGTAGGAGATTTGCTGTATTTAGGAACATACCTGACCTAGTTCTAACATTATCTGGGTTTTACATGAAAGGGTGGCAGTAATCCCTTTGGGGAAAACTTCATTCCTCACTTCATCACCCAGAGCATAAGTGCTAGCTCAACGGGGCCCTCAATTCGCAGAGGATCTGCTAAGTGCCTGCTTGGTTCATTGGTGTTTCAGCTGACACCAGCGATGTCCATGTTCAACCTCAGCACCAGCTATGCAGAGTCAAAACCAGGCATAGTCATTCTGTTCAATGGGCATCACTCAAGGCAGTGCTCATAGTTCTGGCCATACCTCCCCTGTTGAAACTTAGTACATTTTTACTGCCTTTTGTAGTTGCCAATGGCCTAACTGTCTTGTCTGCAAAACTGGCAAGTTGAAGACATTCGTCTTTGGAACTACAAACTGTGGCAACAAATTCAGCTGCCAACCAGATAATCTGGCTCTCATGGAGATGCCCATGGTTAAGGGCCCTTCTTTAATAAGATCAACTTAAATCATGCTGCTGATCCAACCTGTACCACCCATATAACCACCATGACTGCCTGGATCCATCATTGCACCAGATGTGGCAACACATCCACCAGCATGAATGGGGCACAAAGTAAAGAACTATATGTTTCTGATGCAGAAAGCACCACTTCAAACAGAATTGTGACACCTCCCAAAAGTTAAGCTGTTTGTCTTATAGTAAAGAGGCGACACTGCACAGGGCATTGTTCCCCCTACTCCTGAGTGACTGACTATCCCAGACCTTTGACCCTCCTCTGGACTATCACTGGTGCCTCACTACTCTGGGGCACATTTTCAAGTTACAGTGTTGCTGTTATAGTTTGATCAGGAGACTATGGCCTCACCATTGTAGCCCTTGTAACTAAGCCATGCTGTTTTTGACCTTCAGGTCATCTACTGCCTAGCAACAATGCACACTTTGTTGCAAAAGCCACCCAACAATGAGCCAATAGTCAAGGTATCCAATGGCTATGCCATATTCACTACGATTTGCCAGTGTCCTGTATTACTGAGCACTGGAATGGCCTCCTCAAAAATATACTCAATCAAAACCTATGCGATGCAGCAAAAGCACTTCTAAGAGGGATGTTTATAGCAATATAATCCTACCTCAAGAAACAAGAAAAACATTGAATAGACACCTAATTTTATACCTAAAGCAACTGGAAAAAGAAGAACCAAAAAACCCCAAAATTAATAGAAGGAAAGAAATCATAAAGATTCAAGCAGAAATAAATGAAAAAGAAATGAAAGAAACAATAATAAAGATTAATCAAACTAAAAGCTGGTTCTTTGAGAAGATAAACAAAATTGACAAACCTTTAGCCAGACTCATGAAGAAAGACAGAGAGAAGAATCAAATTAACAAAATTAGAAGTGAAAATAGAGAGGTTACAACAGACGTTGCAGAAATACAAAGGATTGTAAGAGACTATTATGAACAACTATATGGCAGTAAAATGGATAACCTGAAAGAAATGGACAGATTCTTAGAAAAGTTCAATCTTCCAAGACTGAACCAGGAAGAAATAGAAATTATGAACAACCCAATTACAAGCACTGAAATTGAAGCTGTGATCAAAAATCTCCCAAAAAACAAAAGCCCAGGACCAGATGGCTTCACAGGAGAACTCTATCAAACATTTAGAGAAGAGCTAATGCCTATCCTTCTAAAACTCTTTCAAAACATTGTAGAGAAAGGAACACTTCCAAACTCATTCCACGAGGCCACCATCACCCTGATACCAAAACCAGACAAAGACAACACACAAAAAAAGAAAACTACAGACCAATATCACTGATGAACATAGAAGCAAAAATCCTCAACAAAATTTCAGCAAACAGAATTCAGCAACACATCAAAAAGCTTATACACCATGATCAAGTTGGGTTTATTCCAGGGATGCAAGGATTATTCAATGTACACAAATCAATCAATGTGATATACCATATTAACAAATTGAAAGATAAAAAACCATATGATAATCTCAATAAATGCAGAAAAAGCCTTTGACAAAATTCAGCACCCATTTATGATTAAAACTCGTAAAAAAATGGGCATAGAAGGAGCCTACCTCAACATAGTAAAGGCCATATATGATAAGCCTACAGCAAACATTATTCTCAATGGTGAAAAACTGAAAGCATTTCCCTTAAGATCAGGAACAAGACAAGAGTGTCCACTTTTGCCACTATTATTCAACATAGTTCTGGAAGTTCTAGCTACAGCAATCAGAGAAGAAAAAGAAATAAAAGGAATCCAGATTGGAAAAGAAGAAGTAAAGCTCTCACTGTTTGCAGATGACATGATACTGTACATAGAAAACCCTAAAGATAGTATCAAAAAATTACTAGAGCTAGTCAGTGAATTTAGCAAAGTTGCAGGATACAAAATCAATACACAGAAATCACCTGCATTTCTATATGCTAACAGTGAAAAATAAGAAAGAGAAATTAAGGAATCAATCCCATTCATCATTGCAACAAAGAATTAAATATCTAGGAATAAACTTACCTAAGGGGACAAGTGAAGAAGGCTGAGTGCCGAAGAATTGATGCTTTTGAACTGTGGTGTTGGAGAAGACTCTTGAGAGTCCCTTGGACTGCAAGGAGATCCAACCAGTCCATTCTGAAGGAGATCAGCCCTGGGATTTCTTTGGAAGGAATGATGCTAAAGCTGAAACTCCAGTACTTTGGCCACCTCATGCGAAGAGTTGACTCATTGGAAAAGACTCTGATGCTGGGAGGGATTGGGGGCAGGAGGAGAAGGGGACGACAGAGGATGAGATGGCTGGATGGCATCACTGACTCGATGGATGTGAGTCTGAGTGAACTCCGGGAGTTGGTGATGGACAGGGAGGCCCGGCGTGCTGCAATTCATGGGGTCGCAAAGAGTCGGACATGACTGAGCAACTGAACTGAACTGAAGGAGACAAAAGAACTGTACACAGAAAAGTATAAGACACCAATTAGAGAAATCAAAGATGACATAAATAGATGGAGAGATATTCCATGTTCCTGGGTAGGAAGAATCAATATTGTAAAAATGACTATACTACCAAACGCAATCTACAGATTCAATGTGATCCCTATCAAATTGCCAATGGCATTTTCCACAGAACTAGAACAAAAATTTCACAATTCATATGGAAACACAAAATACCCCAAATAGCCAAAGCAGTCTTGAGAAAGAAGAATGGAGCTGCAGGAATCAACTTTCCTGGCTTCAGATTATACTACAAAGCTACAGTCATCAAGACAGTATGGCACTGGCACCAAAAAAAAAAAAAAAAGAAAGAAAGAAATATAGACCAATGGAACAAGACAGAAAGCCCAGAAATAAACCCATGCACCTATGGGTACCTTATTTTTGACAAAGGAGGCAAGAATATACAATGGGGCAAAGACAGCCTCTTCAATAAATGGTGCTGGGAAAACTGGACAGCTACATGTAAAAGAATGAAATTAGAACACTTCCTAACACCATACACAAAGATAAACTCAAAATGGATTAAAGACCTAAATGTAAGACCAGAAACTATAAAACTCTTGGAGGAAAATAGGCAGAACACTAGATGACATAAAATCAAAGCAAGATCCTCTATGACCCACCTCCTAGAGTAATGGAAATAAAAACAAAAGTAAACAAGTGGGACCTGATTAAACTTAAGAGATTTTGCACAGCAAAGGAAACTATAAGCAAGGTGAAAAGACAACCCTCAGAATGGGAGAAAATAATAGCAAATGAAACAACTGACAAAGGATTAATTTCCAAAATATACAAGCAGCTCATACAACTCAATACCAGAAAAACAAACAAACTAATCAAAAAGTGGGAAAAAGACCTAAACAGACATTTCTCTAAAAAAGATATACAGATAGCTAACAAACACACAAAAAGATGCTCAACATCGCTCATTATTAAAGAAATGCAAATCAAAACTACAATGAGGTATCACCTCATACTGGTCAGAATGGCCCTCATCAAAAAGTCTACAAACAATAAATGCAGGAGAGGGTGTGGAGAAAATGGAATGCTCTTGCACTGTTGGTGGGAATGTAAATTGATACAGACACTATGGAAGATGGTATGGAGATTCCTTAAAAAACCAGGAATAAAACTACCATATGACACAGCAATCCCACTCCTAGGCATATACCGTGAGGAAATCAAAATTTAAAAAGACACATGTATCCCAGTGTTCATTGCAGCACTGTTTACAATAGCTAGAACATGGAAGCAACCTAGATGTCCATTAACAGATGAATGGATAAGGAAGTTGCAGTACATATACACAACAGAATACTACTCAGCCATAAAAAGGAATACATTTGAGTCAGTTCTAATGAGGTGGATGAACCTAGAACCTATTACATAGAGTGAAGTAAGTCATAAAGAGAGAGATAAATATATTCTAATGCATATATACGGAATCTAGAAAAATGGTATTGAAGAATTTATTTACAGGGCAAAAATGGAGAAACAGACATAGAGACTAGACTTATGGACATGGGGAGAGGGGAGGAGAGGGTGAGATGTATGGAAAGAGAAACATGGAAACTTACCATATATAAAATAGATAGCCAATGGGAATTTGCTGTATGGCTCAGGAAACTCAAACAGGGGCTTTGCATCAGCCTAGAGGGATGGAATGGGGAGGGAAATGGGAGGGAGGTTCAAAAGGGAGGGGATATATGTATACCTATGGCTGATTCATGTTGAGGTTTGACACAATACAACAAAATTCTGTAAAGCAATTATCCTTCAATAAAAAATTAATTAATTAAAAATAAATAAACTCAAAACACTTCTGACTACTTCCTTCATCTCCTTTTGGTCCACACACCCTACTGCTACATGCTCAGTCTTTGTTGCCATGTTGAGGCTTTCACTAGTTGAAGCAAATGGGAGCCACTCTTCGTTGCGGCACTTGGACTTCTCATTGTGATGGTTTCTCTTATTGCAGAGCACAGGCTCTAGGTATGTGGGCTCAGTAATTGTGGTGCATGGGCTGAGTTGCTCCGAGGCATGTGGGATCTTCCCAGACCGGGGATCAAACCCATGCCCCCCTGCATTGGCAGGAGGACTCCTAACCACTGGACCTCCAGGGAAGTCTCTTGAGTTTCTGTTGATAGTGTGTGCGAGCATGCTAAGTCGCTTCAGTCATGTCTGACTCTTTGTGACCCTATGGACTGTAGCCTGCCAAGTTCCTCTGTCCACAGGATTCTCCAGGCAAGAATACTGGGGTGGGTTACCATTTGCTTCTCCAGGTCTATTGATAGTAGCCTTAATTAAATTCTGATTGAGACAGATTGAGCAGATTTGGTCTCAGTCTCTATTTGATCAGATTAATGAGAGTGGCACCACTGCCTGTGGGTAGCTAAGGGGCAGCCCTTCAGGGATACTGCTGGTGATATTACAGCTTTAGGTTAGAAACCTGCAGTTAGTTCCTGAACCTTCTCTGAAAGATGGAGGGTGAACAAAGGGTCAGCCCTGTGGAGATCTTGCTCCACAAGAGAATGGTTCCATTCCTCTTCCTCAATGGGGACTGAAATTGAGATTGGTTGTCTTCGAGATGGTTTGTGTTTGGAAAGGATGTGGACAACTTGGAATACTGAGGGAACACACAGCCTTTGCTGCAGCCCGGAGCCTGAATGAAGGTGGGAGTACAACACTTCTGACCAAGTGACCACCAGTACTTGTATCATTATATAAGACTGAGTAACTCAGCCTCAATGTGGGCAATAGGATGATGAATCATCTTGAGGTCAAATAACACCTGTAGTGCAGGTTTCCCTAGAGCAGCTGAAGAGACCTCAGAAGACAAAAGACAGGAAGGCTAAGAGCTGGGGCATGCCCACCAGGAAGCCTTTTGTGATGGCCCTAGCCATTTTTGTTTCTTCCTAGAACTATGTAAACAGTCATATCTAGTGCATGCTTTAGTTTTTACATTCTTCCTATATTTTCATTCCCATCAGGCAAGCGTGATGCTCCAGGTGCTAAAAGCTTCTACTTTGAAGCAAGTGCTACAAACCCACTCATTCAGCTCTGCTAGTCTTTATAGATGTTGATCCTCTGCCTAAGACTGCTTCTCCCCTCTCAGGCTCAGGCCCTTCTGTGCTGGTCCAAGTACTGGCACCTGCATCTTTTCCAGCAGCTCAGGTCACTCTGGAGTGACATGGAGGGTTTACACATCTCCCACCACCACACTGTGGTACCCATAAGGATGGCCTGTGTTTTAGGCTTTGCTTATTATCTAGCACCAGGCACATGACAAGAGCCCTCCCTGTGGGATGAGCACAAATGTCCATGATGGAGAAGGATGAGGTCAGAGGCTCTGGGCTGGTGGTCTATGGTGAGCCTCTGCCTGGGCCAGAAAGACATTCTCTATCAAATTGGGCTTGTTCAATGCCTAGCCAGGACACACCAGGCCAGAATGTGGGGAAAGGGGCATAAATGTCTCAGCCATTGGGTCAAGGGCAGGATGATTTCTGGGCCAGAAACTAAGAGGAATGAAATCTGAAAGGGAAGATTCTCTGGCAGCCTTGGACCAGCATCTTCCATCACCACCACCCCTCCAGCTCTCTGTGAACACAGCTACAACAGGCCCCCAAAGCCCTTTCTCATGAAGCTACAACAGTTTGAGAGAATTTTGTCAAAGGAACTAAGATAAATAATACAAAATAAAAACAAAGAGTTCCAAGAAACAGACTTGCTGGATCTAAAGCAGAAATACCTAATTCTGACTCCAAAAACTGACCCAAAATTTGCCCAGTGGCTTTCTACTTGCTGGGTCCAATTGGTACCCTCATCACCTAGGGCCACAGATGAAGAGCTGGTTTGTGGGGAATGGGCATGAGTGTGGCCTGGGCACGTGGAGATGAAGCAGTCCCAACTCCAGCTCAAGGGCAGATCTACTTGGGAAAGGGTCGCTCCCTGGAAGCAGGAACGCCCCTCCTCCCCATGGGTCAAGGCCAGCTCTGTCCTCACCAATGGGTGTTCAGGGCCAACAGAAGCAGAGGGAGGCCCACACTAGGACACAGTTTCCTCAAAGATGGCCTCTGAGACTATGGAAAAGCCTGAGTTCTCTGGAAAGAAAGGAAGAAGGGAGCAGCACACAGCAGGCTGGGGCACACCCAGGGATAAGAGGAGAGATGGTATGCTTTGGTCATCAGGATGGCCTTCTCAAGTGTGTGAACAAGGCAGGCACAGAGCCCGGTGCTGCATGGGGGTCAGAGGGCCTGAGGCAGAGAGGAACAAACAGCAGCAGAGCTGGAAGGCAGCCAGACTATGAGGGTTTCAAGAGTGGCTTGCTGGGTGCTGACAAGGCAGCCTTGGTGGAGTGTGCCTGTGGACTTTCTTAGAAACAGGAGGGGCACAAGTTGGAGGAGGAGGAGGCGGGGACAAAAGGAGGGTTCTTTCAAGAATGAGGAGGTCTGAGCAGAGGAAAGAAGGAGGATCAACAATCAGACAGATCAGATGGAACAACATCAGGAGGTGCAGAAGAAGGGACTGAGCAAAGAGGTCTCTAAGCCCACATGCTTCTCTGGGACACAGTGGGGGGAAAAGGATGGGTGAGAAGACTGAGAAAGGAGGAAAAACATGGACAGCTGAGAAAGACAGCAGGATTCTGCCAAGATTCCCTGTAATCTCTCCAGTAAATAACAGGTAGGCTGTCTGCTGGAAATTTAGAGCCAGAGGCAGGTTTGAAGGTTGGGGAGAGGGTTGGAGCAAGTATGGAACAGCCTTGGGGGTTTCTCTAGAGCACTGCTTCTCAAGTGTAATGTGCATGCCAGTCACCTGGGATCATGGTAAAAAGTAGGTTCTGATTTAGTAGGTCTGGGCAAGGATTCTGCATTTCTAACAAGCTCTCACTAATGCTGAAGCTGCTGGTTGAAGGACCACATTGGGAGGAGCAAGGATTTAGAGTCAGATAAGGTGAACTCCGGGAGTTGGTGATGGACAGGGAGGCCTGTTGGTGCTGCTGCTGCTGCTAAGTCGCGTCAGTCGTGTCCGACTCTGTGCGACCCTACAGATGGCAGCCCAACAGGCTCCTCTGTCCCTGGGATTCTCCAGGCAAGAATACTGGAGTGGGTTGCCATTTCCTTCTCCAATGCATGAAAGTGAAAAGTCAAAGTGAAGTCGCTCAGTGGCGTGCTGCAATTCATGGGGTCGCAAAGAGTCAGACACAACTGAGACTGAACTGAACTGAACTGAACTGAAGCAGATGGAGAAAAAGACTGGCAAAAGAATTCATCTTCAGGGGAGACTACCTTTGATAATCTCACCTGGGGTAAAAACTGAGACCTTGAGAAGTCTGAGTGGGAGTGACAGCCCCGGCAGGTGAGGGAGCATGGAGAGACAGAGATGGTAGAGGACGGAGGTCAGGAAGGGAGGTGCAGGGGGAGGGGTGTGCCCCTAGAGTGGTAGGAAGCTCAGCAGTGGCTCTGGACCTCATTTGGATCCTTATGGGGTGGACCACTAACTGCACATCTGGAAGCCCCCCAAAAGAGGATGGGAGTCAGCTGGGACAGAAAAGAGATATTCCAGGGGTGTCTGAATGAAGCAGCAGGCTGGACAGGCCACCCCCATGCTCTTTTGCAGGAAAGTGCTGGACTGTTTCTGAGCTTGTTCAAACCTTGGCCAGGACACACCAGGCCAAAATGTGGGGAGAAGGGTAGAAATGGCTCAGCCCTGGGATCAAGGGTGAGATGATTTCTGGGCCGGGAACTAAGAGGCATGAAATCTAAGAGGGGAACTTCTCTGGCTAGGGAGCAAGAGGAAGTGAATCTTAACTCAGTATCCAACTCTCATCAAAACCTAAGAGGTGTTTGAAAGGCAGAGGTTGGAAACAAGAGTGCTTTCGTTTTAGGCAAGTCACGGACTGAACTAAGTGTAGCGGGTGCAGCGACTGCGTTCTGCCCGTCTGGGGCCCAGCCTAAGGGAAAGAGGTTTGAGACCCAGGCTGAGGTGAAACCGAGGTCAGGGGAAAGGCGGGAAGGACGGCCCGGGAGAGCAAAAAACATCAAGAGTAAAAGCTGGAAGGCGTCGAATTGAGCGGCAAGTGCAGGAACTGGGCATCAGCGCCGAGAGTGCGGCGGGCACTTGGGAGACGAAGATAGCGGAGACCAAGCCGGGGCTTAGTCCAGTGGCGACCTAGAGGCGGCGGCGGATTCTGAGCGCGGGGCCGCTCGCTCCTCCGGCTTCGGCCGGGCTCCCCCACCGCGCAGGCCCGTGTGCTCCTTGCCTGGGCCTCCCGGGTCCAAGCTGGTCCCTCCAGTCCCTTCCCGCTGCCTCGACCAGGCCGCAGACCCTAGCGCCGGCGACCGACTCGCCAGGGTCCGCCCCGCCGCGGCGGCCCGGGCCCGGCCGCTCCTCCCCCGATGATGTCACGTCCCTGGCCGCCCCTCGGCCGGCCGCGCCGCCCCGCCCCCGCCTCCCCCGGCCCCCAGTCCCCTGGGCCCGCCCGCTCCCGCCATCCCTCCTCCCGCCCGCGCTCCCTCCCTTCGGCTCCCGCTCCCCAGGGAGCGGCGGCGGCGGCGGCGGCGGCGGCATGGCCCGGGCCCGCGGCCAGGCCCCGGGGAGCTGCGGGCGGCGGCGGCCGCGGCGGGGCAGCGCGGGAACCGGCCCCCGGGGGGAGTCGGCGGGGCTGCTACTGCTGCTGCTCCAGGTGCTGCCGCCCGGGGTTGCGGCAGGGCCGGGGCGCCGGGGCACGCGGGGCGCCGGCGGTGTCTGCTGGCCCAGCGCTGCCCCTGCCTTTCCTCGGGACGCGCGGCTGCTCCTGTTCCTGCCGCCGCCGCCGCCGCCGCCGAGCTCCGCGCCCGCAGCATCCTCCTCCCGGATGGTAATCAGCGCCCCGCGCCGGCGCCGCGGGCGGGCGGGCGACCGGGGGGTGGGGGCGGCGAGGGGAAAGGGCGGGCAGCCCCGCGCCCCCGCCTCGCCTGAGACAGTTCCCGGGGCCTCGGGCCCCCCACCCCCTCCGACGACCGCGGCCCTGGGCAGCCGCCAGAGCGCGCCTCTGCGCGGACCGGCTGCCGGCTCCGCTCCTCGCCCTCCCCGCCCCGCGCGCAGTCCGCCTGCTGGCGCTCAGGCCGCGGGGAAATCCCTCCATCTCCCCGCCCCGCGCCCGGGGAGGGGAGGGGACAGCGCTTGCGGACCCGCTTTCTCCGAGGGAGCGCCCAGGAAGCTGGCGCGCACTGAGTGGCCGGGACGGCCGCTGCTTGCACTCCTGCAGTCGCCGGGTGCCGTTAGGCGCACGGAGCTAGGACGCCCGGCAGCCTCGGCGGGATCGGATCCCCGGCGGTGAGGGCGCCCACTGACTGCGCGCCCTTATGTTCCCTGCTCAGGACGCTCTGCCCCGCGGCGGGCTGAACCTGAAGGAGGAGCCGCTGCTGCCCGCGGGCCTGGGCTCGGTGCGCTCCTGGATGCAGGGCGCGGGCATCCTGGACGCTAGTACCGCGGCGCAGAGGTAAGCGTTCGGACGCGACTCGGCGCGCTCCGGTTGGACGGCTCCGTGCCGCCTTCGCTCAGCTTGCTGAACTGCTGGGGCGAGGGGTTGGACGGAGCCCTAACTCTGCACTGTCCCAGCAAGCTCTTGCGCCCACCCTGCCCTGAGCGCCTGTGCTTCTTCCAGAGCATGGGGGAGGGGGCAGCCGGGGCGGGGCTTCTGCCTCCACTCCTGGATGTCCCGACTCTGATTTCTGACTATCGCTCGCGTGCCCAGTGGTCCATGGCTCAAGAGGAGGAATTCTCCCGGCTCCCCGCAGTCCCCCAGCCACCAGTCGTCAAGGAATTGCTGACCCTTCCTTCTCAGGCAGCTTAAGTGCCCCTCCTTGTCCAGTTCCACGGATCTCTGCCAGGAAAGGCACAAAACCCAGCCACCTTACTGCTTTCTCTAATCCCTCAGAGTTGGAGGATGGGGGTGTGCGGGAGCCGGCGAAGCGGCTGCAGGGTGAAGAGTGGGGAAGACATGAGGTGGGCAATCGGCTTGGTAGAATGATTGGGACTGAGGATGGGGCAGGTTCGCCAGGTGTTTTTCTGGTGGGTCCTACCCAAGGCAAGGGGTCCCTAGGAACCCAGCGCCCACGCCCATCTCCTCTGACTCCTCTGCAGGAGTCTGCGCAGGAGCCTGGGTGGGGGATGGACTCCTGGATTTAGAAAGGAAGTATAAAGGTTTATGGACCCGCCCCCCCCCAACACCTGGGCTCCTGGCTTTTTGTATCCCCAGTTGTGAACAAGGGGAGGGGACGTTGGACATCCTACTTGGAGATCTCAGTGGCTGGGACTAAGGAGGTGGTGCCTCTGCAGACACCTGCGGCACATGGGAGCTGAACTTTCCAGAGGTCTGAGCAACTGCTTGTCCAGCCGCTGGAAAGGATTCTGCTGGGAGGTTTCAGGGCAGACCAGATCTGAACGCCAGCCACACATTCACATCCCCAGTCCTGTTTAGGGGATACCACCTCACCACCAACCCCAACCTAACCTCTTAACAGACACACACTTTGTTTCATGTTCAAACTGAATGGTGTTCCTGCACTCCTGTCCTTTCATGACTGTCCAGAGGGAGCACTGGGGCTTCTCTCCCGAGCTCACCTCTTCGGGAAGAGAAAGGATCTTGTCTTTGAATCAATTTACATACTTTCGCTCATGATATAACTATATTCCAGGGAAAAAATGAAAATAGAAAACAAAAACCCCACCTCTTTAATACAACAAACTGTCAATATTTTAATGTATTTCCTTCCCATTGACATATTTTTTTTTCTTGTGTTATACATACAGTTCTATATCCTGCTTGTTTTTCTGTTGGTTCTGGTTTTTCATTTAATTTGTGGTGGTTTAATCACTAAGTCATGTCCGACTCTTGTGACCCCATGGACTGTTAGCCTGCCAGGTTCTTCTGTCCATGGGATTCTCCTGGCAAGAATACTGGAGTGGGTTGCTGTTTCCTTCTCCAGAGGATCTTCCTGACCCAGGAATTGAACCCAGGTCTCCTGCATTGCAGGCAGATTCTTTACCGACTAAGCTATGAGGAAAGCCCTCATTTAATTTGAGGTGGTCAATTTCTTTGTCTTTTTCTCCATCACTGGCTGTGTGGTGAGAGCTCCTTGTAGGAGTAGATGGAGGGTTCCATTAGGGCCTCAGGGTTTATGGTTCCTATTTGTCTCTGACCTTCCCCTCTGACCCTGCCAGCAGGTTTGATTAGGAGGAAGCCCTTGTATCCTGTGCAGGTTCAGGAAGTGTGGAGATGAGGCTCCTCCCACAAGATGGAGCATTAGCAGTGTTGTCTGCACATAGGGAAGAGGTCTTGAGTAAGGGGGACGTGTCCAGTCTGAGTCCTCAGGGCTACATCACCAGGACTAAGAATGCCCACCCCCCCACCCCCAATTTGGAGAGAGGCATTTCTTCAGGCCTGACTGCTTATCTCTAAGTCCTGAGACTTCTCTGTCTCAGAACACAGATTGGGAGTCCCCACACCTTTGGTTGCCTTTGGGCGCCAAGGAGAGCAGGTTGGGGGGATACTCCTTTCTTACTCTTCCTGCGGTGCCATCATCTCACCAGTTGGCTCTTGATCCTTCTTCAGTCCTCTGTTCGGGTCTTTTCATCCTAAAACCACAATGACAGGAATTCCTTCCCTGCCCTGACCTTCTTCCACCTCCACAGGCTCCGCTCCCTCTGTTTCTCAGAAGAACTTGCCCTGGAACATTCCCTGCAAGGCTGCCTGAGGTCTGACAGCTGTCTTTGCTGTGTTCTATGCCTTCACCCCATAGCCGCCTGTTTGTCAGGGCTTCTGGATGGTCCCTCCATATCCTATTCCGAATCCCAGCGCCCACAGCCAGCTCTTAACCATGACACATACGCAACACAAAGATGTGCCCTCCAAGACTTTCCTCCCTGGCCTGAAGTTAACCTACCCCAGTGTATCACTTCAGCCTGCTAGTCCACTGCCCCAGCCTCTCACCACACGCCCCCGCCCCCAAAGCATCTGCCACACAGGGGGCCAAAGAAAATTTCCAAAGAACTTTTCTCTGATTGTGTCCCTCCCCAATTAAAAACTTAAGTGACTGCCCCCCTGCCTCCCCAATTCCTCCCAGACACTGAGCGTTCAAGGCCCGTCACAGTCCGATTCAATCCCAAGCTTCCTCTCAGCCTCTTTGTGACACTCAGCATTCAACAATGTCTCCTGAAACAGTTCCTTTCCTCCCAGGACCCATTCACACACTGGATAACATTTTACAACTTCTGGGACCCTCCCCCTAGCACCTGCTCTCTCTGTGCTCTCTCACTCAGCCAAGGGGAGTAGTTCTGAGTACTGTCTAAGGATGCTTGTCACAGGCCAAAGTCAGCTGTGCCCTGCTGTCCTGGACTTCCTTGCCCAGCCAGCCTACACCTTCCTTTAGGGCCTGGATGGTGGTCCTCGGCACCAGGCTCGAGCAGTCAGGGGGGTAACGAGTATCTGCTGAAGGAAGCAGGAGTGTGTGTTAGAAGGTTACCAAGTCTGTTTTGGTTAGACTCCCCTGTTCACATTGATGGTCCACCTGATCGCAGGAACCAGGCACTGGAACAGCTACTGCTGCCCAGCTTTGCAGCACCAAGGTTTTTCAGAAGGAGGAGAAGGCCCAGAGCCTACTAAGATCAGTAAGGGAAGATCTGCCAACAGGAAGGAAAGTTCTGGGTGAAAGAGAGGTAGGAGAAAAGAGAGGCTGTGTACCATACCCTGGAGGTGATAGGGAAGGCTGGAGCATTGGGCTGGCAGGGTCTTCCCAATGGGGAACTCTGCCCAAGAATCCCTGGCCATTGCCATGACCGTCCCTCCCCTGGTCCAACAGGACTTTATCTCAGAGACGCATACCCCAGCCCTAGCCCACCTTCTCTGGACTCCACAAGCTCTTGCTGGGGTGCTCAGCACAGAAGCAATTCAGTTCTCCTCTCCTGATACGACTCCCAGCCTGGGTAGACTTCTGGAGGACCAAGGCTAGCCCTCCCCCATGAGCTGGTCCCAGAACACTAGCAGCGCCCTGAAAGGGAAGCCAACTGGGGCTGCCTTTCCTGTAAGTAGCTGCAGGCTAGCCTCCCTGCTAGGAAATGCTTTTGTTTGCTTTAATAATTAATAGCCATTCCTCAGCCTGGGACCTGGCAGGCAGGCCTGTGGGTGGGTGGCAAGGGGGTGGGCAGAGAGAAGCAGGGTGGACTGTCTTTAGGTAGAAGCAAGAGCAAGAGGAAGCATGGGAGAGCTAGCTAGTGAGTTTTGTTCCCAACCCTCCTCCCCCAATCCAGGGGCCTTGGGGCTGAGAGAATTTCCTGGGGCAGATAAGCAGAGGCCCTCTGGGATAGTGGGAGTAGGGGATATGAAGCAGCCCCAAAGCATCATCTCCACCTGGCCTTTCTAGACACAGGTCCTGGGCAGCTGCCTGTAGGCACCAGGTCCTTCTTCCGCCTGTACTGTCCTAGGCTCTGGGCAGGGCTAGGCCAATAGATCTTGGCTGAGGCCAGGAATGCCAGGCCCAGCCTGATGATTATCAGCAGTCCCAGGGACCCAAGGGACGCCTGCAGGGAGAGCTGGGGCCTGTGGAATGCTTGGAGGAAAAGAGGCTCCAGAGGAGAGGAAAGGGAAACTTATGTAGCCATGCTCAGATGGGGGAAGGAAGAGCTTTATTTAGCAGAGACCTTAGGGAAGCTGAGACAAAGGATGAGATGCAGAAGATATACAGTTTTACTCCTTCCACCTCTTGGGTGGAGGGGGATTAAAAAGGAGCCTCCCCTCCCTGCTAATGACCTCAGGACTTCTCTCCATCACCCAGCATCCCAGATTCCAAAATGGATCAGGCCCAAGCCAAGGCACTGCTCAGAACTTTGGGCTGCCAAGGCAGGCAAGAGTTAGGATTTGGTAAAGGATGGGTAGGTGGGGAGATGGAAGGTCTGAGGGTGCCTCTGGGGGAGGGCCAGAGCTTCATTCTCAGCCACTGTCTGTGGGGTTTGGGATGTTTGTTTTAAAATGCTCCTGCTAATAAAAAGCTGGCTTAAAACTCAACATTCAAAAAACGAAGATCATGGCATCTGGTCCCATCACTTCATGGTAAATAGATGGGGAGACAATGGAAACAGTGACAGACTTTATTTTCTTGGGCTCCAAAATACTGCAGATGGTGACTACAACCATGAAAGTAAAAGACCCTTGCTCCTTGGAAGAAAACCTATGACCAACCTAGACAGCATATTAAAAAGCAGAGACATTACTTTGCCAACAAAGGTCCATCTAGTCAAAGCTATGGTTTTTCCAATAGTCATGTACAGATGTGAGAGTTGGACTACAAAGAAGGCTGAGTGTGGAAGAATTGATGCTTTTGAACTGTGGTGTTGGAGAAGACTCTTGAGAGTCCCTTGGACTGCAAGAAGATCAAACCAGTCAATCCTAAACAAAATCAACCCTGAATATTCATTGCAAGGACTGGTGCTGAAGCTGAAACTCCAATAATTTGGCCACCTGATGTGAAGAACCAACTCATTGGAAAAGACCCTGATGCTGGGAAAGATTGAAGGCAGGAGGAGACGACAGAGGATGAAATGGTTGGATGGCCTCACTGACTCAATGGACATGAGTTTGAGCAAGTTCCAGGAGTTGGTGATGGATAGGGAGGCCTGGCATGTTGCAGTTCATGGGTTCACAAAGAGTTGGACACGACTGAGCAACTGAACTGAATAATTAGCATGTAATCAAGGCTGTAAAGGCATATGAACTGCCTTCTGAGTTGAGAGCAGAGACTGACTGTGAAGGAAGTATCATCTGTCCTAGACAGCTTTGGCAAGGTCCAGCTGCTATGAGAAGGGCCCTGGGGCATCCTGTTTCACCTTGAAAAGAAACATCTCCAGGGACCCCTGGGTGCCCAAGCAATAGCAACCAGACAAATCTGCAGCCCCCAGGTTTGCATCCCCCTGTACTCCGAAGCACAGGTTACCTGAGTGACTCAGGCTGGAAAGATCAGGTTGCTCTCGGTGTCACCTTTAACCTGGATTCCCAGGGAACACACGCCCGTGCTTGGATGTCCTCCAGCCAAAAAATAGCTGTGTTCCCCAAACTTTTCTGTCACAGTCTCCTTTAATTTGGGGGCTATTTCAGAACAGAAAATAGGAAGGGGATGACCTGGCCCTGGTGGATATATGAAAATGAGCACTTTCTCCTCCCATATCCCAGCTCTCTAGTACAGAAGCAAAGAATTCACCACTTCAGCACACTCTGGGGTTGATAGGAAAGTGTTTTGAACATTTGGTTGAAAACAATCTTTTTAAGAAAGCAAATGAAAGTCACTCAGTTGTGTTCGACTCTTTGCGACCCCAGGGACTATACAGTCCATGGAATTCTCTAGGCCAGAATATAGGAGTGGGTAGCCTTTCCCTTCTCCAGGGGATCTTTCCAACCCAGGGATTGAACCCAGGTCTCCTGCACTGCAGGCGGCTTCTTTACCAGCTGAGCTACAAGGGGAGCCCTTAAGAAAGCAAGGAGATGCGTAAATCATTTTGGAATCCTACAAAAGTGGTTAATGTGGCTGTTTTCGTCACTCAGCCGCATTTATCCAGAAAAGGCGCACATATAACATGCTTTGTACACTAATCATGCTAAGTGAAGGAGACGTTTCTGAATTATAGGCTCCAGCAGCTCACAAACCAGGTGAGGCATCTGCCAGGCTGCACTCAGGTGGAGCTCTGCTGGCTTCCGTCACACCGCAGGGTGTGGACTGCAAGAAGATCAAACCAGTCAATCCTAAACAAAATCAACCCTGAATATTCATTGCAAGGACTGGTGCTGAAGCTGAAACTCCAATAATTTGGCCACCTGATGTGAAGAACCAACTCATTGGAAAAGACCCTGATGCTGGGAAAGATTGAAGGCAGGAGGAGACGACAGAGGATGAAATGGTTGGATGGCCTCACTGACTCAATGGACGTGAGTTTGAGCAAGTTCCAGGAGTTGCTCAGGGATGCTGATTGGTCATCTGCTGCATAGGCAGGGAGGTAGTGCAGCTGCCTGGGGGAACCAGGAGAAGGAAGTCACACCCTGGGTGGCTGGGAGTTGCTACCCCATCCATGTCCCCTGGGGACCCTTAGGAAAGGGTCTGCTTCCTCTGCCAGCATTTGCCTCCTAAGACTTTCTTAGACCACCAGAGTCTGCTCTGCACACCTGCACACCAGGCCAATCCCACTGAGAAATGACACCCCAGAGGCCCTCAGCCGGTGACTGATGGCATTGGTGGATAAAAACCTCAACTTCCATGCCCAGCCCTCTGACGGGGTAGCTGAAGCACAAGTTCTAGGCTTGTTTCCAGGGCTCCCTGGGCACTGAGCTGCAGCTGCCCACAGTGGTACCTCCCAGGTGATACACCCAATAGGGCAGCCTTTCCTCCTCTGGTCACTCCCCAACCCCACCAGGGTTTCCACATAAAGTATTTGCATTGGAATCTTTGTCTCAGGTTCTGATTCTGGGGAAACCCAGATAAAACGCTTGCCTCTCCAGACCTCCCAGGCTCTCCTGCCTCACTTTTTCTTGTAGAGAACAGACTCCTATCAGTAGACACCCTTTCAGTTTCTCCCCACACTCCAGTGAGGGTCTTGGGCAATCCCACTTTGGAGACCACAGAATCAGGGACCTTGGCCTTCATTCACATCCCTGCCTCTAAGCTAGTGTAGGAGCACACGTCTGCTTCCAGGGTGCCCCAGCAGGCCTCAGACCTCTCCATGGCCTGGGTATATCATCTGAGTTATTTGAGCGTATGTCTATATTTCTTTCTTTCCGTTCTTTAATCTTGGTTTGTTGCCTCGTTACAAGAGCATCAGCTCCTCCCAAGGGGAGAAGAACAACAGTCTCCCCCTCCCTCCGTCTTCCTTTGGGGCTTGCAGCTCTGCTCAGGGATGCTGATTGGTCATCTGCTGCATGGGCAGGGAGGCAGTGCAGCTGCCTGGGGGAACCAGGAGAAGGGAGGCACAGTCTAGACTGACCTGCATCCTGTGCTTAGCCGCTGTGCTAATCCTCATGTCATTCTCTGTGTTCATAGGAAATGTGAAGATATTTCTGTCTGTTTGTTTGTTTGTTTGTTTTTTAAGGGATGACACATAGGCTTCCTTTTTTTTTTTTTTTAATTTTGTTTGTTTTTTGCCTGCTCTATATCTTTGTTGCTGCTCATGGGCTTTCTCTGTTTGCGACAAGCAGGGACTCCTCTCTAGTTGCAGTGCTCAGGCTTCTCATTGTGATGGCTTCTCTCGTTGCGGAGCACAGACTCTAGAGTGCACGGACTTTCATAGTTTCAGCACATGAGCTTAGTAGTTGTGACGCACAGGCTGAGTTGCTCCATGGCATGTGGGATCTTCCTGGACCAAGGATTGAACCCATGTTCCCTGCATTGACAGGCAGATGCTTTACCACTGGAACACCGGGAGAGTCCCACAAGGATTTCTTTAAACCAAAGCCCTTTCTATTTCACCTTGGTCTTCTCACTTGTCCTGCAGGGGTATGAACATAGTAAACTGGAGACATTTGCAGACCAGGAGCAGTCCTGGGCGTGCAAGCAAGGGTCTTGCCCATTCTGCCGACCTCTCTTGGTCTGCTGGGGTCACTCATATGGGGTTACTCATATTTTTCTGCTGTCATTCGTGATAGTGATCCCTGTCCCAGAACTGTAAGCTATCCACCTTGTCCCATTGCTTTGCCTGGATGTGTGTGACTCTGTGTGTGCCTTAGTGCCTCCACTAAGTGAGGTGGAGCATGGAGGGTGATGCTGCGCTACCTCAAGGGAAGTGGGATTGAGCCTGATCCCACAGTGGGGTAGGTCAGTGCAGCCCCTCGATGGATACTAGTTCACAGACCCCAGGCAGGGGTACCTGCTCCCTTCCCTCTTGAGTCCCCGCAACCTCTCTCCCTGGGAATCCCCTCCTGCTGAGAGGGCAGGCCCTGTGAAGGAAGCTTGGCTTGGGACTTAGGGCAGACTTCCCAGCTCTGGTCCTTAGGAGCCTGGCAGGAGCCAGCAGGCAGCCGGGACCCAGGACTGACTGGTATTTGCCAAGAGGGATGTATGGGAGAGGAGGCTCAGCATCAGTGATTGACTCTTGGCCTGGGAACTGCAGGAGTAGCTGTGTAGATAGGGTATGTTGTGTAGACATGGGATTGTGTTCTTGCTCAGCCTCCACCCTTGCTATTGTAAGACCTCTTTCTTTCTCTACCCCTTCTTCTTACCATCTGAGAACCTTCCAGCACCTTTCCTGGGCCAGATGATGGAATAAAGGGTAGAGTGATCTGGGAAGGCTTCACAGTCCACCCACTTCTGGCCTTATGTCCCCCTAGGTGGTCCTGGAACCTCTCTTGAAGCTGGTCCTGGGTGGGAGAGGGGGCAGAGGAAGGAGTCAGGGTTACTGCCACCTTTAGTATATTCATTAACAGTAATCAGGCACCTGCTGCGATCGAAGTTCTTCAGGCTTCTCTGCCTCCTGGCAAGTGGAAAACAGGACAGTCAAGGCCTGGACGTAAAAGGACAGTAAGCCTGAGGCAGAGGAGAAGGGAAGGACACTGGAGGAGGGAGGAGGATGACCCTGGAGGAAAGAACGTGTAGAAATAACTTTTGGTGGGGAAGAGAAGGTATTGGTGGCCCCCCTCATCTTGACCAGCCTCTCATGTCAATACACTGGGCCTTCCCTGCCTGCAGCATCTTCTAAGTCCTGCCTGACTTCAGAGCCTCCTGTGGGCTTTAGTCATGTTTCCCAAACATGGGACAATCTGGACCACTGAGGCTCCCAAGCAGACTTTCAGGAGGAAGAACAATTTTCGTTCTATTGGTTATGTATTTACTATAATCTATATAAGTAAAAATACAACAAGCTTCTCAAGCCCATGACATTTCAGATATTATAGCTTTGCATGAAGCCAAGTAAGAATAAGTTGATTTACAATTATATGAAGAAAAATAGTAAGCACTGTTGAGTATGGCAGAGGCCATCACATGGCATGTCCAGGACGGACTCTGGTCTAAATGGCTCTCAAAGCAGTTCCACCATCCTCACCTCTGCGTCCCTGCAGTGGTCTCTCACTATCAGCACCCTGGGCACTCCCTGCCTGCATCATCTTCTAAGCTCTGCCTGACTTCAGAACCTCTTGGAGGCCTTTAGTTATGTTTCCCAAACCACATGCCTCCACCAAAATGCTCCGTAGTCAAGTAAGCACGGTATGTTGGTAATCTATTGCCACGTTAAAAAAAAAAAATTATTCCGAAACTCAGTGACATAAAACAACATTCATTATCTCACACAGTTTCTTAAAGTTAGAAACCAGGGAGCAGTGTAGCTGGGTAGTTCTGGCTCAGGGTTTCTTATGAGGCTTCAGTCATCCGAAGGCTTGCCTAGGGCTGGTGGATCTCGCCCAGCTGATCAGTTAGTGCCGGCTGTTGGCAGGAGGGTTCGGTTCTTCTTCATGTGGACCTTCCGGAGGACTGCTTGAGTATCCTCACAACACGACAGCCAGCTTTGCCCAAGTCACTGATTGTTTAGGGCAGGAGCCATGTTTCTTGTATGACCTAACCTCGGAAATCATATGCTCTCACTTGTGCCAGATTCTATTGGCCATAGAGACCAATCCTGACAGTGTGTAGCAGGGACTGTGCAAGGACCTGAACTCCAGGAGGCAGGGGTCATGGGAACCACCTTGGAGGCTGGTTGCCACACGTGGGGAGCACTGGCCTGAGCAAGTCAAAGAGAGTCCCTTCTGAAGGGTGCCCCAAGGACACCCCCACACACACTCATGAGTACTCCATGAAGCCGCATCTCCCAGCAGTTACGGCTATAGCACTCCTTTATAGAACGAAGATCTGGAGCCATGAGAGAGCTAAAGAAAACATTTTGGAAGACCTTGACCCAGAGAAGAAAGTCTAAACTCCATGGCCTGGTTTTTGTGTGCCTACATAGTCGGGCACTTTCAATACAAACCTTTTCTCTCCTCACGTCACACTTTGAAACCTGTGGTCCAGTGACACCCACACCCACAGCCATTTCTTGTGCTCTGAGTTCTGCCCTTTTGCCTCCGGCCCTTGTCGAGCTCCTATTCATTCCTCACAGACCAGAGGGAATGCAACCATCTCTGTGAAGTCTTCCCTTCATCTCACACAGAATTAATTTTTTCTTCCTTTAATTTTATTGTTTTTTATGTAGGAACATCTCTTGGGGGGACTCACCACTCTGTCTCATGTTAAGTAAGCTCTCTGAATCTGTCTTCTCTCGCCTTCCAGGTGTTTCAGTCTGGCCCCACATGGTGCCATGTGGCCAGTGCTTGATACATCACTGGGGCTCAGGAAATATTTGGTAAATAGGGCCTTGGTTCTCCTACTTGTGCTCCAACCCTGGCTTTGTTTCTGGGGCTTGTTTCTGTTGAGCCAGGAGAAAGCAAGACCAGACCACAAGATGCTTCTGCCCAAAGGAGCCAGTGGTAGCCTTCTTAAAGTGTGGAGGCAGGTCCCCCTACACCTGAGGAGGACTTTTCCACCTTCAGCCATAGCCTGGAGTCCAGGCTAGGCAGTCTAGTGCCCTGAGCCAGTTCAGTATCTCTGAGTATCTGACGGACTTCATCATCTCCCAGGCAATGCCATAGGCTCGTGCACACAGCTATGAACTGGGGTATAGTGAGATATTCATTCCCAAACCACCCAGCTGCCCCTTGAGGCCCTAAAGGGCAGTCACAGGAGCCTCAGGTCAGTAAGATGTGTTTCTCAGGTCAGTAACGTGTTCATTTGGTTTTAGGGACCAGCTTCCAAAATGTAGGGCCCAGAGAAAAGTCTAGGAAGGAGTCTGCCAGGGATACCCCCCGATGTGCCACTTATCCCCACGGGAGCAGGTTCGGTGATCTCAGCACTGGGAGGCCTCTGTCTGAAACTGAGATGGCCCTGTCAAGGGTGGCATGGGCCCGTCCAGTGTAACTCTTGACATGTCAGAGCCGAGTCCTGGTCAGAGGTGATAGGTGTCTTTCTGAAGGGCACTCACTTCCGGTGGTTTCCAGCAGCTTTCCTCCCCACAGTGGTGTGGGCCTGGCACGAGCACACTTTGAGAAGCAGCCCCCTTCCAACCTCAGGAAATCCAACTTCTTCCACTTCGTGCTGGCCATGTATGACCGGCAGGGGCAGCCGGTGGAGGTGGAGCGCACAGCCTTCATCGACTTTGTGGAGAAGGACCGAGTGAGAGGCTTGTGGGCTCACCGGGAAGGAAGAGGGTGGGGAGGTGGCGGGGGGGTGGTTTCAGGGAACCCCTTCCCACTGGAACAGATGACGGATAGGCCGTGGAGGAGTGGAGAAGGGGGTGGTGAACGGATGGGAGAGGAGAGGGAGGAAGGTTGGGTGAGGAGTGGAGGGGGAGGGGAGTGACTGGAGGATCCCTGGGAGCACCAAGCATCCTCCCTATCTTGTCCCTGCAGGAGCCTGGGGCTGAAAAGACAAACAACGGAATCCATTACCGCCTCCGGCTGGTATATAACAACGGTGAGTAAAGCCCACCACCCATGGGGTACCACAGCACCATGTGACACATAGTACCCCACCGTCAGAGTGGAGGGAGCCTGGCTCCAGCTGGGAAGGGTGTGGAGTATGTTTAGTCATCAGAAGCCACAGGAGCTCCCTAAATAACAAACCTCTCCGCCTTCCCACCCTCAGGTCTTCGGACAGAACAGGATCTCTACGTGCGTCTCATTGACTCCATGTCCAAGCAGGTGAGCCAGCCACCATCTCCCCTGAGATCCGAACAAGCATCCTTGTCCCTGCTTCCGCATCCCCTGTGCGCTTCATCCTCACCAATCTAGCTCCCCACAGTCCACAGGAGGAGGATGTGTGGCTTTTGTCCTCTAGACAAGAAAAAGACATTTTTGCAAAGACTTTGCTCTTGGGTCCTGTTATCTAGAAATTCAGCCTAGATGGAGATTCAGGTGGGTTTATTGAGGAAGAGAAGAGAAGATCTCAGGAGGGGACCAGGGAGAAGCAAGACAGAGCAGGGGATGCTCAGCAAGGATGTGGTGTCAGCTGGAGTCTAGCTTCAGCCTGATCCTCAGGCTAGAGTAGGAATGTCACCGAGTTGTTGCCCCTTGAGGCAAGGAGGCCAAGATTCTGTCCCCTGTATTGGTCAGTTACTGGCTGGGGACCACTCCCAAGGTAAATGTGTAACCTTCCAGGCATTTTCAGGGGAAGCAGCTCCTATCTGCTGAGAGCAGTTCTCAAGAGAAAGACCTTAGCAGCTAACACAGGGATGGGTGCCTTGGTCCAGCACTGGGTGGGGCCCCAGAGCTTCCAACACTGGCCCTCAGCACTTGCTGATTTGAAAAGACAAAAGGAGGAGGCTTGGGGCCAGCCAGAGGAGTGCTGGGCAACTGAAATCTGAGTCAGCCCTCATGCACTGTGCAGCCTTAGGCTTTTCAGAACTCTGTGTCCTTGTAAGGAACAGGGCTGAGTCTCAAATGTGAAAATCAGTGGCCTGAACTGGAGGTGGAGGCTTGGGCATTCCCACACAGACAGGCTTCCAGCAGCCTCCACCCAGTCCCAGGGTAGAGGAAAAAGTGGTGCGTTTCTAGGATGCCTGTGGTCACTATGGTCTAGGAGGCAGACTTGGAAGTGGCAAAGTGGGATTGTATGGCCAACAAGCGTGGAAGAGGTTGGAGACTGTCCACAGAGAAAGAGACCCACAAATGAGGGATGGCTGAGAGGCCCAGACTTTTTAAGTTGGAAGCCAAATGTGTGTTTGGGAAGCTTACTCCTTGCTTCAAGGCCAAGGAGAGGCTGGGGACTGGTTGAGGGGTCGGGGAATGATCCAGCGGTCCCAGAGGAAGCCGCTGACCTGGCCTGCGGAGATGACGGATGGGGAGCGCGGCCAAGGAGCTGGCGGGAGAGCCTGGGGGGACGATGCTTGTGAGAACCGTGGAGGCTGGGGCATGTGCCTGGTCTTGGTCAGGGTGATCGGTGGACCTCCTGCCCCAGGGCAGAACTGGCTCCAGAAAGTGCTGCCTGTGGACAGACAGAATCTGTAGACCTCACCCCATTCTTGCCCATTCTGATGGCCGTCCTGGTTTGGGAAGCTAGGTTCCCAGCTCCTGCTTTGCACTCCTGGGCCCCCAGAGAGAATTGGAGGGCATACTCTTCTCTGGGAGGAGGGCCCACCTGCCCCTCACCTGGCCTCGAGAGGAGCCTCCTTCCCCCCAAGCTCATGCACTTCTTCTTCCCCAGGCCATCATCTACGAAGGGCAGGACAAGAACCCCGAAATGTGCCGTGTGCTGCTCACTCATGAGATCATGTGCAGGTGAGAAGGGCTGGGGCGCTGGCACTGGCCTCTTGGCCCAACCCCCTCCCCACTGATCCCCAGGGAAGCCTGGTAGGGGGAGGTGATGAAGAGTGAGGTCCCTGGGCACAGTGCTGGCTGAGGAGAGGGTCCTTGAGGCCCCATTAGCCTGGCCTGTTTATTTGGCTTCTCCGACTGTTTGTGCAAGAAAGGCCTCCTGCTGCTACTGGGACGCTTAACTAATAAAGCTCTGGAGAGGGCTCTCTGGGAGGTGGGGGCAGGGCCTGGGCCTCCTGGATTAGCTCCAGAGCTGAAGGAGGAAACTTTTCTGCCTCTTATGTGACCTTTAGGGAACCCCCTGGGCAGGCAGGATGGGGAAGGAGGAGCACAGCTCTTGGTTCCCCTTCCCCATCACCCCAGGGCTTTGCACTTCTAGGCAAGGGCTCCCCAGGAGGTGTCAGTCGGACAAGGTCATCCTAGGCAACTCCTCACACATGGAAAAGAAACTAGAGTTCAAAAATCTGGTTGGAACAGTGGCTACTCTTGGGAAGGGCAGTGACCAGGATGGGGCTTCTGGGATGCTGGTCATATGGTATTTCTTGGTCTGGTTACATGGGTGAGCTCACTTTGTGAAAATTCATGTGTTACATGCTTACAATTGGAGCTCTTTGTATAAAAAGGGTACAGAGAGAGTAGATGGTCAGCATTCTACCCTTTCCTGGATCTTCAGGAGCAGCACGCCTTTGGGACAAGGGTTTCCTGGCCAACCTTATCCCCAGGGCTGGGTTCTGGGAGTGAGCCCTTCTGGGCCAGGGATTCCACACTCAGAGACAGGACATCAGCATCCTCACCCTAGAGCCACACACACACACACGCGCGCTCACGCGCGCACACACAAACACACCCCACACTGTAATCTCCCTCTCCTTCTTTCCTCCTTCCCTCCCTCCTCACCTTTCCTTCAGCCGATGCTGTGACCGGAAGAGCTGTGGCAACCGGAATGAGACGCCCTCAGACCCCGTCATCATTGACAGGTACAGGCCAGGGGAGGAGGGCCTGGCAGCTTGCAAGGTCAGGGCAGGCTGGAACCAGCCACAGAGCACAGTGGCTCCAACCACCCTTTGGTGGCTCTGAGCAAGAGAAACGGTCCCCTGAGTGAAGCCCCTGGTGGCAGACTCTCTGAGGCTGGACTTAGGAGTTGTGCTTCCTGAGGGAAGAAGCCAGAGAAGACACGGATGGGAGGTGGTAGAGGATGCCACGGCTGGAGGAGCTAACAGGGAGTGGCAGGGAAAGTGGGCTCTGGTCCTGGTGCCTCCTCTAACTTCTCTGTTCATTTCCTTTGTTAGAAAAATAGGGAAATACTTGGTGAGTTTCATAGGATTGTAGAGGTGATGCATGTGAAAATGCATTTTTCTTTCTGAATAGGAAATATATATATATATATATATAAGGTACAAAATTCAAAAGATAACACAAAAGAGTAATTAAGGAAAAGTAAGTCTGCCCTACCCCTATGTATAGCATATTGTACACAATCTTTTGTATTTAATACTTACCTTTTTTATTTGTAACAATATATTAATATCTTAGAACTCATTCCATATTGGAACTAAACCCTGCCTTGTTCTCCTTTTAATAGATAAATCATTCACAGTGTACTAAAATTCAAGTTTAAAAGGGTTGACAGCAAAGTCTTCCACCTCTGCCTCTGACTCATCCATTGCCCTCCAAATAAGCAAGCATTGTCCCCAGTTTCATGAGTATCCTTCCTGAGCTAGCCTGTGCAAGAAATTGCAGACACAGACAGTCTCCTCATTCTTTTTTTTGCTACTGCAAAATATTCCATTGTATGGATGGACCGTAATTTCTTTAGTGTCTATTGCTGGACATTTTGGCTGTTTTCATTCTTCTTCAGGGATAAAATACGCTGTAGTGAATTACTTTGTCCACGTGTCACTTAGCACGTGTGTGCATTTATATGAAGGATATTACTAGAAGCAGAATTTCTGGGTCAAAGGAGATGTACATTTGTACTTTTGATAGTTATTGCCAATTTGTCCTCAGTAGCAATTATACCAATTGATATTCATACCAGCTATTTTGAGAATGCCTGTTGCTGTAGTCTAGAGATGCAGAACCAGCAAAGGAGCCTGAGAAGCAGCTGCAGTAAAGTAGGAGGCAAATCAGGGGGGTAGAGTCCCGGAAGTCCAGCTAGAAAAATTTTCCCCAAAGAAGGCTGCAGCAAATACTGCTCATGGAGATGATAAAAAGAATAAGAATTAACCCTTAGATTTAGCAATGTGGGGGACATTGGTCACCTCAACAGGAGCTATTTCTGTGGCAAAAGGGGCAGAATTCTGATAGGGGTATGTCTAAGAGAGAATGAGAGGAGACACTAGGGACAGTGACCAGAGGAACTCTGGACTTTCACCCTAAAGGGATCAAAGAAATAGGGTGGTGGCAGGAGCACAGTGTAAGGCTAAGAAAAAATGTAGCTTGTTCAAATGCTACTGACAAAAATCCAGTAGGAAATGGAAAATTATGATGCAAGAGTTAGAAGGGAGAATCGCTGAAGCAATGTCCTCTGGACAGCAAAGGGCACGGTGTCTCCTGCATAGGTGGAGGACTGGTTTTACCTGGGAGCACAGACAGTTATCCATGGAGACAGCAGGGAAGACAGAGAATCTGGGCATGGAAGTGGGTAAATGGATATATCCAACACAGGGGCTTGCGGACGTCCTTTTCTGATTGCTTTGTTTTCTCAGTGAAATAAGAAACAAGGTCAACGGTTGAGGGTGAGGATGGAGAGGGAGACACTAGGGTATGAAATAGTTGTCCAGGAGAGTGAGGGGACTATGGACATGTTCTGTGATTGCCAAGTGGCACTAAGGGCCCACCTGAGATATGTTCATAAATTTACTTATCTATTTATTTATTTTAAAAATTTATTCACTTTGGGCCTCACCACACAGCTTGTGGGATCTTAGTTCCCCAAGCAGCGCACCAAGTCCTAACCACTGGATCACCAGGGAATTCCCTATGGTCATGAATTTTTTATTTTTATTTTTTTAATTTTATTTTATTTTTAAACTTTACAGTATTGTATTAGCTCCGCCAAACATCGAAATGAATGAATTTTTTAGTTCATTTATATTTATTTTTGGTTGCACTGGGTCTTCATTGCTGCATGCAGGCTTTCTCTAGTTGTGGAGAGCAGGGTCTCCTCTCTCGTGATGCACTGG
This sequence comes from Bubalus kerabau, assembly GCF_029407905.1. Classification (NCBI taxonomy): domain Eukaryota; kingdom Metazoa; phylum Chordata; class Mammalia; order Artiodactyla; family Bovidae; genus Bubalus; species Bubalus kerabau. The sequence continues at coordinate 52,955,833 of NC_073636.1, read as the reverse complement.
CTTCTCATTGCAGTGGCTTCTCTTGTAGACCACAGGCTTTGGTAGTTGCTGCATGCGGGCACAGTAGCTGTGACTTGCTGGCTCTAGAGCATGCGGGCTTCAGTAGTTGCGGCGCCCAGGTTTAGTTGCTCCCTTGCATGTGGAATCGCCCCAGACCAGGGATCGAAACCGTGTCCCCTGCGTTGGCAGCTGGATTCCTATCCACTGCACCACTAGGGAAGTCCTGTGGTCATAAATTAAGTGAGCAATTTTCCCCAGCTCTGCTGAGCCACAGGAGTGCATGTGCAGAACAGGTGAGTCGTTGCATATAGCCAGAGTTAGACGTTTGCTTAGTGAATACAATGAAAGGAGAGGGCAAGAGAGTAAAAAGTGTAAGCAAAGGGTATTTACAAAAACAGAACAAGGAATTTAAGCTCACAAGGGAGAGAAGTATGGCAGAGTGAAGAGAAAGGATGATGAATGGAGCATAGGTTCCGATGGGACCAAAGAATTATTGGAGTTGAGGTACTAGAAAGGGGTGGAGCTGGTGGTAAGGAGTGGTTGCCTGTAGGTAGGATTATTTGGAAGTTGTGTTTATTGGTAATGTGTGGCCAAGGGAGTGTAGAGGCAAGGTCAGTGGAGGAGAGATACAAAAGGAATAGAGAGAAGAATGTATTGGAAGAGTTATGTATTTACCTTGACACTGAAATCACCAGGAATTATGATTGATTTTAACAATTCTTTACAGATCCTATAGATCCTAGATACTGATCATTTGCCATAAGTAGTTGCCTAACTATGTTTTCCAAAGTAGTGGTACCATGTTATGTTTCCCACCAGCAGCGTATGAAAGTTGTAATTCCTCTACGTTCTCATCAGCACAAGAATGATCTCTCTTTTTAATGTTACCCATTCTAATAGATGTATAGTCATATCTCATTATGGTTTTAATTTGCATATCCCTAATGACTAATGAAGGAGAAGGCAATGGCACCCCACTCCAGTACTCTTGCCTGGAAAATCCCATGGATGGAGGAGCCTGGTGGGCTGCACTCCATGGGGTCACTAGTAGTCAGACACGACTGAGTGACTTCACTTTCACTTTTCACTTTCAAGCATTGGAGAAGGAAATGGAAACCCATTCCAGTATTCTTGCCTGGAGAATCCCAGGGACGGGGAGTCTGTTGGGCTGCTGTCTATGGGGTCGCACAGAGTTGGACACGACTGAAGCGACTTAGCAGCAGCAATGACTAATGATGTTGAACATCTTTCCATGTGCTTATTTACCATTCGTATTTTTTTTTTTGATCAAGTATTTGGGTTATTTTTTAATTACTGAGTGGGAGTTCTTTATATACTGTGGAAAAAATTAGATAAATATTTTACAAAAAAATTTTTCCCAGACTTCCCCGGTGGTCCAGTGGTTAAGAATCCTCCTGCCAATGCAGGGAACATGAGTTCGATCCCTGGTCTGGGAAGATTCCACATGCTGCCGGGCATCTAAGCCCATGCACCACAGCTACTGAGCCTGTGTGCCGCAAGTAATGAAGCCGGAGCGTCCTAGAGCCCGTGTTCTGCAACAGGAAGCCACCGCGGCAAGAAGCCCACACACTGCAACTAGAGAGTAGCCCCTGCTGGCCACGACTAGAGAAAGCCCATACACAGCAATGAAAACTCAGTGCAGCCAAAGAGAAGTTCATTAAAAAAAAATTTCCCAATCCATAACTAGTCTTTTCACTCTTATCAGTTTTTTTTTTAATTAATTAATGAATTAATTTTTGGCTGTGCTGGACCTTCGTTACTGCCCAGGTTTTTCTCTAGTTGCAGCAAACAGGGGTTCCTCTCTAGCTGGGGTGTGCGGGCTTCTCATTGCGGGGGCTTCTCTTGCTGCAGGGCACGGGCTCTAGGGGGTGTGGCCTTCAGTAGTTGCGGCACGTGGACTCAGTAGTTGAGGCTCTGGGCTCTAGAGCACAGGCTCAGTAGTTGTGGCGCGCTAGCTTAGCTGCTCCATGGCATGTGGGATCTTCCTGGATCGGGGATTGAGCCCCTGTCTCCTGCACTGGCAGATGGATTCTCTACCAGTGAGCCACCAGGGAAGCCCTCTTAACAGTGTTTTTGAAGAGCACAAGTTTTTAATTTTGATAAGGTCCAATTTATACATTTTTCCCTCTGTGTATTGTGTTTTTGTTGTCATAGCTAAAAATCTTCAGCTAGGTCACAGAAAAGTTTCCCCTTCTTCTATAAGTTTTGTAGCTTTGGGTTTTTTGTTTAGGTGTAGGATCCACTTAGAGTTAATTTTTGTAGATATGAGAGGTATAGAATCAAGACATTTTGTTGTTTTACTATATATATTCACTCATTCCAGTACTATTTCTTTTAAACTTTGTAAAAAAAATCAATTATTTATATGTGGAGTTATTTCTGGACTCTATTCTGTTCCATCGATTCCTTACTGTAGCTTTTATGCTAATACTACACTGTTTTGACTACTGTTACTTTATAATAATTCTTGAAATAAGGTAATATAAGTCCTCCAACTTTGTTTCTTCATCGCAACTTTTTCCTTTACATTTCCATATGAATTTGGGCATCAACTTGTTAATTTCTACAAAAAATCCCATTGAGCTATTGATTGGTACTACTTTGAATCTAAAAAACCAATTTGGAGAAAATGACATCTTAACAATATTGAGTCTTCCAACCCCTGAACATTTTCCTCAATCTCTCTCATCAATATTTTATAGTCTTTAGAGTACAGATCTTTCACATTCCTTGTTCAGGTTTATCCCTTATTATTTGTTTATTTTGATGCTGTTGTAAATGCTGTTTTAAATTTCAATTTCCAGTGGTTTATTTATGGTACACATAAATATGAATTTTTATGTAGCTGATTCTGTAGTCTGCAGCCTTGCTAAACCCACTTATTAGTTCTAGTAGCTTTTTAAAGAGTCCAACAGATTATCTTTATAGACAACATGTCATCTGCAAATAAAGGCACTTTTATTAATTATTTCCAATCTGGATGTCTTTTATTTCTCTTTCTTGCCTGATTGTACTGGTTAGAACTTCCAGTACAGTGTTGGTAGTAGCAGTGGAAAAGATGGATATTTATCTTGCTCCTGATCTTAGGTGAAAAGTACTCAGTCTTTTGCCCTTATGTATGTTTTGTCTGTTTGTGTGTGTGTATAGCTGTAGGATTTTCATAGATGCCTTTGTCAGATTGAGGAAGTTCTCTACTATCTTTCATTATTGAGAGGTTTTTTTTTTAATCAGAAATCAATATTAGACTTTTGTCAGGGGCTTTCTCCGCATCTATTAAGATGATCTTGTGTGTTTTTTTAGTTTGATGTGATGAATTACATCAATTTGTTTTCTGATGTTAAACCAACCCTGCATTTCCAAGATGAGCCTCACTTAGTCATGGTGTATTGAAGTGAAGTGAAGTCGCTCGGTCGTGTCCGACTCTTTGCGACCCCATGGACTGTAGCCTACCAGGCTCCTCCATCCCTGGGATTCTCCAGGCAGGAATACTGGAGTGGGTTGCCATTATATTGTTGGATTTAATAAAATTTTGTTTAGAGTCTTTGCATGTTCCTGATGAATAGTTGTCTCTGATTTTCTTTTTTGTTTTTTTTCTCTTTTTAAAAACTTTTAAAATTTTATATTGGGGTATAGCCAGTTAGCAAACAATGTTGTGATAGTTTCCGGTGAACAGCAAAGAGACTCAGCCATTCATATACAAGTATCCATCCTTCCCCAAACGCCCCTCCCATCCAGGCTGCCATGTAACATTGTCCCATGCGCTATACAGTAGTTCCTTGTTGGTTATCCGTTTTGAATATACCACTATGCACATGTCCATCCCAAACTCCCTAAGTATCCCTTCCCCTGATCCTTGACCCCTCCTCCCAGCAACCATAAGTTTGTTCTTTAAGTCTGTGAGTCTGTTTCTGCTTTGTAAACAAACTCGTTTGTATCATTTCTTTTTAGAGTCCACATATAAATGATAACATATGATATTTCTCCTTCTCTGTCTTACTTCACTCATATGACACTGTCCATGTTGCTGCAAATGGCATTATTTCTTTTCTTTTTAATAGCCGAGTAATATTCCATTGTATATACATACCACATCTTTATCCATTCCTCTGTCGATAGACATTCAGGCTGCATCCATGTCTTGGCTATTGTAAACAGTGCTTCAATGAACACTGGGGTGCATGTATACTTTTAGGTCTTGTTTTTCTCTGGATATATACCCAGGAGTGGGATTGCAGGGTCATGTGGTAGCTCTATTTTTAGTTTTTTAATGAACTGTCATACTGTTCTCCATAGTGGCTGTACCAATTTACATTCCCACCAACAGTATAGGAGGTTCCCTTTTCTCCACACCCTCCCCAGAATTTATGTTTGTGGATTTTTTGATGATAACCATTCTGGCTAGTATGAGGTGACATCTCATTTTATTAATAGTTTTGACTTGCATTTCCCTAATAATTAGTGATATTAAGCATCTTTTCATGTTCCTTTTGACCATCTGTATGTCTTCTTTGGAGAAATGTATATTTATGTCTTCTGCCTATTTTTCACGGAGAAGGCAATGGCACCCCACTCCAGTACTCTTGCCTGGAAAATCCCATGGATGGAGGAGCCTGGTGGGCTACAGTCCATGGAGTCGCTAAGAGTCAGACATGACTGAATGACTTCCCTTTCACTTTTCACTTTCATGCATTGGAGAAGGAAATGGCCACCCACTCCAGTGTTCTTGCCTGGAGTGATGGGGGAGTCTGGTGGGCTGCCGTCCATGGGGTCGCACAGAGTCGGACACAACTGAAGCGACATAGCAGCAGCAGCAGCAGCCCATTTTTCGAGTGGGTTGTTTGTTTTGATCTTGTTAAGTATCTTGAGCTATTTTTAAATTTTAGAGACTAATCCCTTATCTGTCACATCATTTACAAATATTTTTCCCCAAATTGTGGGTTATCTTTTCATTTTGTTTATTGTTTCCTTTGCTGTGCAAAAGCTTTTGAGTTTAAGTAGGTCCCATTTGCTTATTTTTGTTCTTATTTTCATTATGCTGGGAGACAGTTTGAAAAACATATTGCAGCAATTTATGTCAGAGACTGTTCTGCCTTTGTTTTCCTCTACGTGTTTTATAGTATCCAGTCTCGCAATTTAGGTCTTTAATCCATTTTGAGCTTATTTTTGTGTATGGAGTTAAAGAATGATCTAATTTTATTTTTTAGCATATAGCTGCCCAATTTTCCCAACATCATTTGTTGAAGAGACTGTCTCCAACATTGTGTAGTCTTGCCTTCTTTATCATAGATTAATTGACCATAGGTGTGTATGGGTTTATTTTTGGGTTTTCTATCCTGTTTCATTGATCTATTTTTCTATTTTTGTTCCAGTACCATACTGATTTGATGACTGTAACTTTTTATTAGTCTGAAGTCAGGGAGCCTGATTCCTCCAATTCTGTTTTTCTTTCTCAAAATTGCTTTGGCAATTCAGGATCTTTTGTGTCTCCATACAAATTTTGAGATTTTTTTGCTCTAGTTCTATGAAAAAAGCCACTGGCAATTTTCTAATTTTCTTATAACTTTTTGTCTGGTTTAGATATATCAGATATCAGATATACTGAAATATCAAAACCAGACAGGTATGCTGATATATGGGGCTTCTCTGGTGGCTCAGATGGTGAAGAATCTGCCCTCAATGTGAGAGACTTGGGTTCGATCCTTGGGTTGGGAAGATCCTTGGAGAAGAAAATGGCTACCCACTCCAGTATTCTTTCCTGGAGAATTCCATGGACAGAGGAGCCTTGCAGGCTACAGTCTATGGAGTTACAAAGAGTCGGACGTGACTGAGTGACTAACACTTTCACTTTTTATGCTGATATACTGGCCTATAGATTTAGTTGGGAGGTATTTCTGACTCTTCAACTTTTTGGAAGAGTTTGTATATAATTGGTATTACTTCTTCCTTAAGTGTTTGGTAGAATTCACCAGTGAAGTCATCTGAGCCTGGACTTTTCTTTGTGGCAAGTATTTTGACTATAATTTTAATGTCTCTAATAGAATAGGCTATCTATTTTTTCTAGAATGAACTTTAGTAATTTGTATCTTTCAAGGAATTTGTCCATTTTTTAAAGTTGTTGAATTTGTTGACATAAAATTATTTGTCGTATTCCCTATCCCATATCTTTAGAATCTGCAGTCATGTCACCATTCCCATGTCTGATATTGGCAAATTATGTCTTCTCTCTTTTTTCCTAATCTTTCAGGCTACAGGTTTATCCATTTTACTGACCTTCTAAAAGAACCCTTTTGGTTTCATTGATTTTCTACATTGTTTATCTATTTCCTATTTACATATTTATTAGTTCTTCTGCTTATTTTGGGCTTAATTTCCTCTCCTTTTTCTGGTCTCCTGGAGTGGAAGCTGAGGTCATTTATTTGAATGACTTTTCTGTCTAAAACATACTTTTTTTCTGTCTAAAATAAGCTTTTAGTGCTACACATTTCTCCCTAAGTACTGTTTTAGTATCATGCCACAAATTATGTTTTCATTTCCATTTAATTAAAAATATTTTCTAATTTCTCATTTGAATTTTTTTAACCCATGTATTATTTAGTTTCAAAAGTTTGGGGATTCTCTTAGGATAATTCCATTACTGGTTTCTAATTTAATTCAATTGTCAGAGAATATACACTTTGTATAAGTTTAATCCTTTTGAATCTTTTGAAACTAATTTTATGGCCCAGAATGTAGCCTACTTTGGTAAATGTTTTGTGTGCACTTGGGAAGAATGTGTATTTTATTGTTTTAGATAGAGTGACCTATAACTATCAAACAGGTTAAGTTAGTTGATGTGTTGTTTGAGTCTATATCCTGACTGATTTTCTGCCTTTTTTTCCTGTTATTGAGAAAAGGGTACTGGAATGACCAACAGATATTCTGGATTTGTCTGTTTTTCCTTGAGGTTCTATCAGTCTTGCTTCATATAATTTGAAAACTGTTATTAGGTACATAGATGTATAGGATTCTTTTATGCCCTTTTGTTTAACTGACCCTTTTATTATGAATCCATAAAATCTACTTTGATAGTAATATCATCATTCAAGTTTTCTTTTGACTGCTATTAGCATGATAAATCTTTTCCATCCTTTTAATCTATTTGTGTCTTTATATTTAATATACACTTCTTATAGCCAGCATATAGTTCTGTTTTTTGTCTAATCTGATAATCTTTGCCTTTTAATTGGTACATTTAGATCATTTACATTTAGTGTGATTATTGATATGATTAGGTTTGAGTCTTATCACCTTGATATTTTCTTTCTATGTTTTTTGTCTCTTTTTTGTTCTTTTTCCTTTTTTCTACTCTTTTAGATTATTCAGGTTTTTAAAATTATTCAGAGCAGTAAAAAATATCCAAAATGAAAAACAAGAAAAACATCCCCCCAATGGATTACCGCATGGTAATTTTCATCTCTATAAGTTTGATCTATATCTTTTTATGTCTTCCATATCTCTGCTTAAATTTTTCAACATACCAAATACAATTAAAATATCTCATTTAATGTCTTTCCCTGTTAATTCTAAAATCTGTATATATTCTATGTCAGTATCAATTGATTGATTATTCTCATTTTGAGCCATATTGTTTTTGCATCTAGACTTGGCTTATAATCTGTGATTGGATGCCAGACACTGTGAATTTTTCCTTGCCGGTGGTGGATAATTTTGTATTCCTGTAAATCTTCTTTATTCTCGGATACAGTTAAGTTACTTGGAAACAGTTTGATCTTTCTGAGTCTTGTTTTAATGATTTATTAGATGGGTCCACAGCAGTACTCAATCTGGGACTAATTTTCCCCTCTACTAAAGTAATACCTTCCTGAGAACTCTATCCAATGTCCCATGAATTGTGAAGTTTTTCAGTCTAGTTATTAGAAATAGGGGCTGTTCTCATCACCATGTGAACACCAGGACTGTTCCCTTTATTCCTTTTGGCATTGGTTAGTTTCCTCACATGCCCAAGGGGACCCTCTACAAGTTTCTAGTTTCTCCTTCTATGCACTTCTCTCTTTTGTGAGACTCCATCCTATGGGGTCTAGCTCCCTTGGTTTCCCTGGATACTTCGTTCTGCTTCCTCAACACTAAGAGTGTGCTGTGCTCTGCCTCAGTGTCCCATCCCAATGCTGAAGCCTGGAAACTCTCAAAGCAGTATGCTAGGAATTTGTCAGGCTCACCTTGTTTATTTCCCGTCTTTCAGGAGTCATTGTTCTTTATTGTCTGATGTCTCTAAAAATGGTGCTTTGTGTATTTTGTCTGTAGTTTTGTTTTCAGGCCGCAGGTAATAAATGTGGTGATTTATTACCATGCGGTAATACCATGATTAGCCATTACTATGGCTCGATCTTAAAAAGAAGCAAAAGTAGAAATGTGTTTCTTGATTTCCAAACGTTTGATATTTTCCTAGTTATTTTTGTTACTAATTTCAAACCTCATTGTGTGTCTAACTGGGTCTACCATTTTATATGTGCCTGTTTTCTCAAGGTTGTTAATTGTGATGTTCAGGTCTGTCTTTATTTATTAAATAGGTCTGCTTGACCTATTAAAAACGGAGCGATGAGATTATGATCTTCTACACGAACTTTCAGCTTATCGTTGTGGGTTTCATTAATTTTATCCTACAAAGATAAGCTAAAAGTTCATGTGGAAGATTAATATATAATTAGTAATATATATGTGTGTATGTATATATATTGACTATTTTATTAAGTGTGAACAAGTTTTAAAATTTTACAGCTTCCTTCTGAATTGAACCTTTTATCAGCATTGATCCTTCATTCCTAACAATAGTTTTGTTTAAAGTCTGTTTTATCTGATGCTATTTATATGTTTGTGGCCACACTTCGTGGCTTATGGGACCTTTGTTCCCTAACCAGGGGTTGAACCTGGGCCCCGCAGCAGTGCAAACAGTGAGTCCTAACCACTAGACTGCCAAAGAATTCCCTATCTGATATTATTTAAAGGATCTCTCAACTTTTGGTTATATTTGTCTCATATACCCTTTTTTCATCTATCCTTTTTTTTCCCAACTGTTATATGTCCCTATGTTTCAGATATTTCTCTTTTAATGATATATTGATGGACTTATTTTTTAAATCTAGTCTATTTAACTAAGTTTATCTATGTACTTATTGAAATTGTTGATTTACTTCTACTCTTTTCTACCCTCTTGCTTTGCACTTTGCATTTGTTCTACTTTTTTGTTTCTGTTTTCCTTTCTTGCTATTTAAAAAAAAAATGAATATTTTGTTTGATGTAGTGAGTATACTTCTTATTCAGTTTTTCCATTCACTGGTTTAGAAGTTTATTTACTTCATTTCTATGCTTTTATTTATTACCCTTGAAGTTTACTAAATACTCTTAACAAAGTTGTAATTCCTTTCCTGATAATATTAGAATCTTTGACAGTGGTATGCTGGAGCTGGCTCATACTGGTCCACAGGAGCAAATTGTTAGCATCTCTTCTTAACACCTTATTTAGTAGCATCACATTGGTAGCTTGAAATCAGCCATAGGGGAAACATATATATATAAAACCATGGAAATAAACAAACATAAATAAGGGGTTTTCCCCCCTGTAGAAGTGGTTGTTAAACATTTACCAGCACACCACTGATCTTGTTGTCGTTCAGTTGCTAAGTCATAGCCAACTCTTTTCGACCCCACGGACTGCAGCTTGCCAGGCTCCACTGTTCTCTGCTATCTCCCGGAGTTTCCTCAGATTCTTGTCCATTGAGTTGGTGATGCTAACCATCTCATCCTCTGCTGCCCTCTTCTCCTTTTGCCTTCAGTCTTTCCCAATATCAAGGCCTTTTCCAGTGAGTCAGCGCTTCACATCAGATGGCCAAAGTATGGGAGCTTCAGTTTCAGCATCAGTCCTTCCAATGAATATTCAGGGTTGATTTCCTTTAGGATTTACTGGTTTGATCTCCTTGCAGTGCAAGGGATTTATAAGCCATGTAGTAGAGATTTTTAGCTCTTTTTAAATTCTGCCATTGTTATTATAGGCTTCCCTGGTGGCTCAGAGGTTAAAGCGTCTGCCTGCAATGCGGGAGACCTGGGTTCGATCCCTGGGTCAGGAAGATCCCTTGGAGAAGGAAATGGCAACCCACTCCAGTATTCTTGCCTGGAGAATCCCATGGACGGAAGAGCCTGGTGGGCTACAGTCCATGGACTCACAAAGAGTCGGACACGACTGAGCGACTTCACTTCACTTCATTGTTATTATTCTTTTTCTTATATATGAACAGTTTGTCTTTAGACTTACCACATTTTTTTGCTCTTTTCCTTCTTGCCTCTCACAACTTCCTCTGTGGTCATTTTCCGTCTTTCTGAAGTATATCTTTTAGAAATTTGTACTTTAGTGAAGGTCTATGGTGGTAAAGAGCATATTCACTTATGTTTTGCTCTTAATATCTTTATATCACTGTCCTTCTCTAAAAATAGTTTTCCCGGGAATTTAATTCTATTAATTTAGTTATTTTTTTAACTTAGCATTTTAAAAATATTCCCATCATTGCTGTTGAAAAGTACAGCACAAACTAACACAACATTGTAAAACAACTATGCTATGCTATGCTAAGTCGTTTCAGTCATGTCCGACTCTGTGTGACCCCATAGATGGCAGCCCACCAGGCTCCGCCGTCCCTGGGATTCTCCAGGCAAGAATACTGGAGTGGGTTGCCATTTCTTTCTCCAATGCGTGAAAGAGAAAAGTGAAAGTGAAGTCGCTCAGTCGTGTCCGACTCTTAGTGACCCCATGGACTGCAGCCTACCAGGCTCCTCCGTCCATGGGATTTTCCAGGCAAGAATACTGGAGTGGGTGCCATTGCCTTCTCCGACAGTTGTCATATTTTATAGGTAAATTCCCTCTCCTCTCTGGCTGTATATAAGAATGTCTGTCTTTGGAGTTCTTCGGTATCACTCTGATATGTGTAGTTGTTGATTTTTCTTAATCCTGCTTTGAATTTGATTAATTACATATATCTATGGATTTAAATCTTTCATCACTTCTGAAAATTTCTTAGCTTTTGTCTAATGTTACATCTCATTCATTTTCTCTCTTTTCTTCTCTGGCACTCTAAATGAGACTCTCAATTTAGACTTTCATTCTCTCCTCCATATACCCTAAATAATTCTCTATTTCTGGCTTGTTTTTCTTGCTGTATTATATTCTAGGCAACTATTTTTATTCATCTTCCAACTCACTGGTTCTCTTTTTGGCTATATCTAAACTATTGTTTAATTCACTCAATAATTTTTTAATTTTAGTTATAGTAAGCTTATAATTTTGGTGATTTTATTTTTCAGTTAGAAAACTTCTACTTAGTTCTTTTTCAGACTACTTGGGTAGTCTCTTATTGCTTATTCATTTTTAAAATTAATTTTATATCCCTTTAAAGTTTTTGTGCTTATCTTACATTCTGTTTTTGATAGTTCCAACACTGAAGTCCTTAGGGTTCTAAATCTATTTTTCATTACTTCTGGTACCGTCCATGAAGCTTGTTTCTTGGTTTGGTGTTTCTGTCTTTATTGTTATGGCAGTGATAATTTCAGCTCATATTTTGTTTAACCAAATTGGGTCCAAAACAGGGTATGCTTTCTTCTGGAAGGATTTGTATTTGATTCTAACAGGAACAGGGGGTGTTATCAACCTGGGACCTTTCTAAGTTCCTCAGAGGATCCAGGTCCTTCCTCTGAGTTGTCTCTATTCTCCATTCCAGTGTTTATATTGGCATTCGCCACCACGGCTCAGCAGGTGAAGAATCCACCTGCAATGCAGGAGACAAAGGAGACACAGGTTTGATCCTTGGGTCAGGAAGAGCCCCTGGAGGAGGAGATGGCAACCCACTCCAGTATTCTTGCCTGAAAAATCCCATGGACAGAGGAGCCCAGCAGGCTATATAGTCTAAAGGGTTGCAAAGAGTTGGACACAGCTAAATGACTAAGCACACAAACACACACAGCCCTAATATTTGTGTTACCTTATAGTTCATGGTTTCCACTCAGATTTCAACTCACTTGTTTTTTTATTTTTAATATCCTTGGAGATTTTTCTTACCTTTTAGATAAAAGCACAGGATCTATTAATAGTTGTAATGGGAAGGCACTTCAAGACATGTAGTCTGCCATAATGCTGGAAGAAGAAATCATACATTTGGAATTTATCCTGGTATAAGGTAGGAAATATGGGTCTATCCATACTTTTTTCTGATAGCTACTAGTTGTCCCAATAGCAATTACTGAATAATCCATTTTCCCCCATGGATAGACTGTAAATATCACCCATGCTATAGTCTAAATGTAATTGCATGTATTTCTGAACTTTCCATACTATTTTATTATAGCTACTATTTATTTATGTGGAAATATGATGATATTTTACTTTTCAAAGATTTATAACATGTTTTAGTAACTGGTAGATCTAGTACTCCATTCTCATTATTCTAATGTTTTCCCAACTATTCTTAATCATATTTTTCATATTAACTTTACAGTTAGATTGTCTAGATTACCAAAAAGTGATTTCCTGATGTCATTTTTTAAATTATGGTAAGATAACACACAATATAAAATTTGCCATCTTTTTCATTTTTGAATGTACAATTCAGTAGTGTTAAGTATTTTCATATTGTTATGCAACAGATCTCCAGAATTTTTCTTCTTGCCAAACAAAGCACTCTATACCCATTAAACATCTCCCCATTTTTCCCTTCTCTAGTCCTCATAGCCACCATTCTACTTTCTGTTTCTATGAATTTGGCTACTTTAGATACCAGATATAAGTGGAATCATGCAGTATTAGTTAGGCTTTTTGTAACTAGCATAATGTCCTCAAGTTTCATCCACATGGTAGCAAGTAACAGGATGCTACACATTACGTGTATTTACTTCCCTATTAAAGCTGAATAATATTCCATTTTATGTATATACCACATTTATCTATCGATAGACATTCAGGTGCTTTCATCTCTTGGCTACTATGAATAATCCTATGAATATGAGTATGAAAATACCTCTTTGAGACCTTGCTTTCAGTTCTTTTGGATATATATACCCAGAAGTAAGATTGCCGAATCATATGATTGCTTTTTAAATTCTTTAAGGAACACCATACAGTTTTCCATGGCAGTTGCATCATTTTTTAATCCCACCATCAGGGCACAGCGTTCTAATTTCTCATCCTTAACAACACTTGTTATTTTCTGTATTTAAAAAAATTTTTATGGTAGCCACCCTAATAGGTGTGAGATGATATATCATTATGGTTTTGATTTGTATTTCTCTAGGGATAGGTGACACTGAGCATCCTTTTAGATGCTTGTTGGCCATTTACACATCATCTTTGGAGAAATGCCTACGGATTCCTTTGCCCATTTTTAATTGGGTTATTTGTTCTGTTGTTGTTGAGTTGTGGGAATTCTTTATATATTCTGAATATTAATCCCTTATCAGATGTATGATTTGCAGATGTTATCTCCCATTTTGAAGATTGTCTTCCCAGTCTTGATTGTGTAACATTTTTATAGAGATCGTGTTTAATTCAGATCAATCTAGGTGGAAATGAAATCTTTATGATTGATCATAATAAATGAAATCTTTATGAAAGATGAAGATCCTTCTTGATCTTCTATCTAGTCACTCTATCCATTATTGAAAGTAGGGCATTGAAATCTGCAACTATTGTTGTTGAATTATCTATTTCTTCCGTCAGTTCTGTCATTTTTTGCTTCATGTATTTTGGAGCTCTATTATCAGGTGTGCATATTTATAATTGTTATTTCTTTCTAATAGATTGACACATTTATAATTATAAAATGTCATTCTTTTCTTATGTAATAATTTTGTCCTAAAGTCTATTCTGTGTGTTATTAATAAAGCTGCTTCAGCAATTTTTGGTTAGAGTTTTCTTAATATATCTTTTCCAGCCCTTTTATCATCAACTTATTTCTCTATCTTTGGATCTAAACTATGTCTCACATAGACAGCATATGGAGGATTTTTTTAAATCCATTTTTCCAATTTCTGCCTTTTAATTGGAGGGTTTAATCCATTTATATTAAGGTAATTACTGATAAAGTAGGATTATGTCTGCCATTTTGCTATGTTTTCTCTCTGTCATATATTTAGTTTCTCTCTTCCTCCCTTAATACTTTTTTCCTTAGTGATTGCCCTGGGAATTACATGTGGTATCTTAATTTAAGATTATCTATATTAGATGATTAATTTCAAAGTATGCAAGTATATAAAACAATATATAATGGATTCCATATATAGCTCCAATATACCTCCATTCCCCCTCTTCTTCTTTATCACATCTTTATCAATTATATCTTTACACATTATAAACCCTCAACACAGTTTTATAATACTGATTTCTGATGTTTTCTTTAAAAGATTTTATTTTTAGAGTATTTCAGATTTATAGAAAATGTGAGCAAAAAGTACAGTGTTCAATATATCTCCTGCCTTCACACATGTGCAATTGTATTTTAAATTAGGTAGAAAAACAAGATATTTACAAACAAAATACCTTTATAATGTCTTTTATATTTACCTGTATAGGTTCATATTACTGTCTTGTACCCTTTATTTCACACTAAAGGACTCCCTAGTATTTCTTATAGGAAAGATCTATTGGTGATGAATTTTTTTAGTCTTTATCTAGAAATGCCTTTAAAAAAATTTTTTTTTCTTTACTTTTTGGCAGCATCTGGCATAAGTGATCTTTGTTGCAGCAAATAGGCTTCTGTCTAGTTGTGGTACGTAGGCTCAGTAGTTACAGCACATGGGCTCCAAAGTGCATGGACTCTGTAGTTTCTGGCACGTGGACTTTCTAGTTGAGGTACATGGGTTTAATTGCCCCACAGCATGTGGGATCTTAGTTTCCCTACAGGCATCAAACCCATATCCTCTGCTTTACAACCTGGATTCTTAATCACTGGACCACCAGAGAAGTCACTAGGAATGTCTTAATTCATCATTATTATTCATGTAAACTTGCTTAATTTATCCTTCATGTTTAAAGGATAGTCTTGCTAGATAGAGAATTGTTGGTTGACATCATTTTCTTTCAGCAATTTAACTACATCATCCCACTGTCTTCTGACCTCCCTGGTTTCTGCTAATGAGTCAGTTGTTAATCTTATTCTGGATCCCTTGTACATGATGAGTTGCTTCTCTTCCTTATTGCTTCCCAGATTCCTTCTTTGTCTTTGTCTTTCAGTAGTTTGACTATGATGTATCTACATGTGAATTTTTTTGAGTTCATACTGCTTAGAGTTCTTTAAGCTTCTTATATATCAGATAAGTTTTTTCATCAAACTTAGGAAGTTTATGGATATTATTTCTTCATTCTTTTCACCCCCTTTTCTTCTCTACTGTTGGGAGGTATCTCACAATATCATGCACTCTGTTCAGTCTTAATTCTTTTTCCTTTCTGTTCCAGAATTGGATAATTTCAACTGACTTATCTTAAGTTTACTGACGTTTTTCTCCTGTCAACTCATTTTCTCCTGCTGTTGAGTTCTTCTGGGAAATTTTTATTTTAGAATAAAGAATGTTAATTTTCTTTTAAATTTTGTTTTTATAATAATTTGTATCTTTTATTGATGTTCCTTATTTGGTGAGATATTATTCTCATACTTTTCTTCAGTTCTTTAGACGTGGTTTCCTTTGGTTCTTTAAACCTTTATAATAGCTGATATAAGATCTTTGTCTAGTAAGCCTAACATATGGACTTCCTCACGGACAGTTCCTGTTGACTACTTTATGTCTCACATATGGACCACACTTTCCTGTCACTCTGCATGTTTCATGATGATTTGCTGAGAACTTGATATTTTAATAATATAGTGTGGTAATTCTGGATATCATATTCCCCTTCCCAGTGTTTGTTGCTGTTTGTTTGTTTAGTGACTTTCCTGGATTAATTATAGAAAGTCTATATTTTCTGTCATGTGTGACCACTAAAGTTTCTATTCAGTTAGATTTGTGGTCAGCTCATGATTGGACGGGCATTTCCTTAAATCCTTGAACCAATAAGTCTTCAACTCTTGCCAAAATGTTCTATGTGTGTATTGGGGCACACATAGTTACATTCAATGCTCCAGCAGTTTTCAACTTTGCTTTAACCTTTACTTTCTGCTTGTGCAGGGTTTCGCGGTCAGCCAAAGAGGAGAGACTCAGGCCTCTGGAGATCTTTCCTGGGTGTGTGCTCTTCCCTACACATACTCATGGCCATTTCGATATTGAGGAATATATAAGAACTTTTCAGAGGCCCCCATAAACATCTCATTCCCACTTTTTCCTGTAAGGCTTTTTGGCCAGACTTATTGTCTTGCCTCAACCACTATCATTGTCTCAAGCAACAGCAGTGTTCAATAGTTGCTACTGGTTGTTTTCAACAAATACCCTAAGAATAGGGTTTTTCCCACTAAGCAAGTTCTGAGTCAGGCCAGATAACAAGTCCTGAAAATAGGGCTGTCAGGGAACTGCCAGGCAGATCAAATAGTGACAGTTGTATGAAAATACAACTTGTTGAGAAGTTCCAAACCCAATCTGTCCCTTTTAGTGGCTACTAGGCTGCTAGTTTTTACAACTACTATGGTTGCAAGACTGCTACAGATCTGGGAATAGGGCAAATTAAAACACTGCAGGGAATTCCCTGGCAGTCCAGTGGTTAGGACTCTGTGCTGTCACTGCTGAGGCCCTTGGTTCAATCCCTGGTCAGGGAACTAAGATCCCACAAGCTGTGCAGCATGGCCAAAAACAACAACAACTGCAAAGTTCTTTGTTCTTACTAAGATTCAGCCATTTTTCTTAAATAAATACCCCCTGGACTGTTGCAAACCTTTTGTTAATTTTCAGAATTCTGAAAAAGTTGATTTTGACAGTTTTTGCCTATGTTCCTGTTGTTTTATGGAGGAACAGATTTTCAAAGATCTTTGCTCTTCAATTCTCGGAGTTCTATTTGGGGGCTTGATACAGCATTCATCCTGTCATAGTAATTATGAATCCGTGAGCACCTGCTGTGGGGTAGGCACTATGATAGAAGCTTGGGAAAAGATAGAGAGGTTCAAACAATGATTCCTGCCTTCTGAAAGCTTACAGAGCTGTTGAGTACACAAAATGGAATTACATGAGCCTTTACATAATGATAAGAGGAACTAGAGAACAATATAAGGCTTTAAAACACACTCTGCAAAAGAATTTCTTGCAATGATGGAAATGTTCTGCATTGACCAATATGGTACTCCCTAGCCACATGTACTTACTGGGCATTTGGTCTACTGTGGCTGAGGAACTGAATTTTAAATTTTATTTAATTTTAATTAATTCAAACTTAAATAACCACATATGGCTACCTAATTGAATGCCACAGCTCTAAAACTAAATAATTACCTAATTGACCAGGATCACTGTGGTATAGGAGTGAATGGGGAAGAATTTCTCCCATGAGAGGCCCACAGCTCTTCCTCTGGCTCCTGTGGGTGGAAAGGCATTGTGGGCTAAGGATACTCTCTGTTATGTAATTGTGTCTGGTGAACAGTAGATGTTGTACAGTGACACTGTTGAAACAAATCGTGTCTGAGCCACCTGGTAGAGGCAAGCTCTAGTCCAGCCCACTGTGGACAAACTTAGACCCCAATGCCTAGATCAGGCACAACCTGACAAATACAATCTGATGAGAAGGGGTTGTGGGGGCTGTGAAAGAATCAGCCCCTCCTCCTGACCCAATGGTCAATGTCACTGTTTTTCTCTGCAGCCACAAAACAAACTCACAGTAGCATCTGTCTCCTTCCATGATTTCCAGTAAGATGTCTTTATTCCCACACCAATGTTGCAAACACAGCTCTTTGTCTAGGACCCATTCTGGTAGTTCCCCTTGAGGAAATAGAAGTCCTATAACCTCCCTGCTAGGTCAGTGCCGAAGTGGGACAAAGGTTTTCCCTCTTGCTTGCAGAATGACCTTCACTTCCTTCCTCACTCTATTCAGAGCTGGGTGCATTTAAGGGAAGAAGAATCAAAAGGGTTTAATAAGAAATTCCCCCATGTGCCCTGGGAGTCACGTGGACAAGATGCTAATCACAAGGACAAGGGTCCCCAAGCTACCCTTAATCCAGAGTGAGGACTTGTGGGAAGACATCTAGGCAACTGAAGCCAACCTCGGGGTCAGAGTGGCTCCCATGCTGAGGCACGAGTAGAGCTGTGGTCAATGCCTCTAAAGGATATTGAAGGAGAGAGACAGTACAGGCAGGAGGAGGCCTGGGGAGCGTAATAGGTGGAGCGGGAGGTGGCTAGTGAGTGAACTGTCTACAATTTCAATGATAAATTCTCTCCATAAAGGGCTAGTCAGTGTTGGGGGACTCGTGCCAACCGGGACTGTCTCATCATATGACTCGGAGCAAGGTCTCACTTCCCTCAGCTTCAGTTTCCTCATTGTCAAACGAAGCTGACCTGTCAGGAAGGATGTTGTAAGTTAGGTAAGATGTATTTACGAGATACCAGCACAGAACCTGCCACAGTATTATTTCCCTCCCCCATCCCAGTCTCACCCCAACTGATTCTCTTTGAGGGTAAATAAACTGAGCCTAGACAGTAGCAGGGAAGTCCATTCAGAGTCAAAGAAGTACTTCCTGACTCTGGCCACACAGCTGAGCAAGAGAAGAATGTGAGCCTCTGCCAGGGGCCCTGGGAGGTCTGAGCTGCTAATGAGTCCTTCTCTAATAGGATGGGGGCAACATTCAACCTTCTGTCTGTTCTCTCTACCCTGTTTTGCTTGGCACATTGTGGAAGCTGCCAAGCCATGCCAGTCTCCTTCCTCTTCCTCACATGATTCACAGATAGGAAGTGCAGGGTCTCTGGCTTTGGAGCCTGACTCACCCACCCAAGGCCAGAGGGACACAACTTCTTCCCTTTAGTCTTGGGACCCCCGCCTTCCTCTTTACATCCCTAAATCACTCATAAGCACACTATCCTTCTCTGTAGCTTCCATCTGCCCATCCATCCCCCCTCCCCCAGCCCTCCTACTTTTCTCAGTCGCTCCTCCTGTTCTGTTCTTCCCCTGCAATCCAATATTCCACATTCACAGAAGATTCCCCAGGCTGGGGAGACATGCACGGGGACTGTGTGTATGTCTGTGTCCACACAAAAATAAACGGGCTTCATGCTCAGGTGACCCACTGCTCCAGTCTGTCCCAGACTCTCCACATGGGGTGCCCAGAGGCCTCCCCTTAGCAGCCCCTTCATCCCTCCTCCTCTCCCCTCAGGCCCCATGAAGGGAAAATGGAGTTACCACCACTCTTCATGGGCAGCTGGGGGCCCCTTAGCAGTCTCTCTACCTCCTCTCCCCCTCTCCTCAGGCCCCATGCCCAGCCCTGAGGTTTGGAGAGCCTAGTAAGTGCCCTATCAACATGTTAATCAAATTACTTAGGAGCTAAAATTGACGCTGTTCATTAATTATACAAGATTATGCTAATTGTGCATGCAAATGCATGCAAGGGAACAGAAGGTGTTCAGGCGCATGGTGGGCCATTAGCATAGAGGATGGGGTGCGGGTGAATTGGCATGCTAATGTATGCGCCCCAGCTATTTATAGTCCCCCAGCCCATCTGCACTGCAGCCACCTCTGCCCCAAGTGGGAATCATGGTGGAAAGGCAAGGTCCAGGCCTGGCAGGTGGCTGTGGCCCTGGGGACACTCAGCCTTGGCTGCTGCCCCAGACCAAGACCAGGAAGTAGCCTGGGCCACCGCCACTGTGGCCACCCGCACTTGGGCTTAGACTGTCACACCAGCCTCCTCATTCACCATCCTTTCTCTGGCCTAGGCCCTTTGGTGCCTGACTCTCCCTGGAAGCAAAATAACTCTTCCAAATAAGGCACCCCCTGCTAAGCCAGGATATTTTATTTCATTTTAATTAATTTAAACTTAGTCACATGTGGCTCATAGCCACCCTATCAGACAGTATAGACCTAGAAAGAGGAAGTGTTGCAAAAGATATTAATACATGGGTTGAAGCAGGTGTTCAAAATAAGTATCCTAGGAAGGTTTTGGGAGAGAAAGCAGGTTGAGAGCAAAGGGCAGAATCACACTAGATATTTATTTCCAAGTGCAACCTGGGGTGGAGAAGTGGGGGGAGGGGTCCTCCACTAATTTTCACCCCCAAAGCCAAATTCAATTTTATTGAATTTCCTGGTGGTCTAGTGGTCAGGACTCCATGCTTCCACTGCCAAGGCCCCAGGTTTGATCCCTGGTCAGAGAAATAAGATACCACAAGTTCTGCAGCATAGCAGAAAAATTTTTTTTGAAATTTTAGTTTCTCAGTTACACTAGCATCATTTTAAATGCTCAAAAGCCACATGTGCACAGGGAACTCGACTGAATGCTCTGTGGTGACCTAAATGAGAAGGGAATCTGAAAAAGAGTAGATATATGTATAAGTACCACTGATTCACTTTGCTGTACAACAGAAACTAACACAACATTGTGAAGCAACTATACTCCAATAAAAATTAATAAACTATTTTTAAAATAAAATGGAAAAGAAAGCCACAGGTGGCTGCTGGATATCACTTTTGGAAAAGTTCTGTCAGACAGCATTTATGATCAGATTTCTGTTTCCTTGCTCCTGACAGTCCTGTAGCTACAAGTGCCCCTGGGCTCAGCCCATCTCTTTTAGTTCCTGACAGCTTTCTCTTTGGAAGTGTGAACATAATCTCAGCTCTAAGTATTTATCTCACCAGGATGTAGGGAGGGAAAAGCTGGTGAGAGCTCTCTGCCTTGATTTCTTTAGGATGAGATTCCTAGAAGCAGAGCTGGAGATAGAGTTTCTGGGAAAGTGATTTTTTTGGAGGAGAGCTCTGGGGTGAAATGAGTGAGGGAAGCAGGACCGAGCATGAGGCAGCTTGGCCAGGAGATAGTCTCAGATAGGATCAGCCTGATCCTTTGGGGACCTCTCTCTCTTTTTTTTAGTATTTATTTATGTTGTTGTGCCAGGTCTTGGTTCCAGCACACAGGATCTTCAATCTTTAGTTGCAATATGCAAACTTCTTAGTTGCAGCTTGTGGGATCTAGTTTCCTGACCAGGGATCAAACCGAGGCTCCCTGCATTGGGAGCATGGAGTCTTAGCCACTGGACCACCAGGGAAATCCCCTTTGGGGAATTCTGAATATGAACAGTACTAAGAGTTGGGCCTCCTTGTGATGTTGGTCCTTCTTTGGCCACAGCCTGCTGGTGAGGAGCATATGCTTCTGGCTGAGGATAATCTTCCAGTAGTGGGGGAAGCTCTAAGCCATTTATTTAGTTATTTATTTTTAATTTATTTATTTGGCCGTATCACACAGCTTGCAGAATCTTAGTTCCCCAGCCAGAGACTGAACCCAGGCTCCCTCAGTGAAAGCAATGAGCCCTAACCACTGCACCCCCAGGGAATTCCCTGGCTGTGAGCCTTTTAATAACACTCTCAGGAGCTGTGAGTGGGGGAATCCAGGCAGGCACCAGCCCACCTGATACCTGGACACAGCCTTCCAAAGAGCAGTTCCATCCCACTCTGCTCTCCACCCCTTGAGAAGCCAGAGGACTCACATCAGTCACCTCCACATTTCCCTTATGTACTGAGTGTCTCTTGAGCACAGCATTGTGTGAGGGGAGCTTTCCTTAGACAGCGGTGTCGCACTTGAGAAGTTATGTGTAAGTCAAATGTTGGCGCTTGAGTCGCATTCAATTCAGCATTTGCTTCTTTGGTATGGAATATTCCATTGACAAGGAAGGTTCATTTTAATTTCATCTTGAGTTGTGTTTACAGAGAGAAATAAAAAGCATTTATAGAGATGATTAGGAAGCCTAGACTGAGTTCAGGATGTGGCAAGGTAGGCGTGCAGGTGAATTACTCTTACCTTTCACTTAAATCATAGGCATCAGAGTCATAATGCAGAACTTCCACCTTTTAAATGCTTTGTTAGTTGGATGACCACGGTTCACAACTCATCTGGTCATTTATTAAGCTTTTTATTATAAAGAATGTTGAACATATAGGCAGAATAAAATAATGAACCACATCTATCCTTTACTGAACTTCAACAATGATCAACTGTATGCTCATCTTAAAGTCCTGATCTTTAATCCTGAAAATCTTCTCAGACTGAAAGCAGCTGTCGCCATAGCCAAAGGCCCCACACTAGGAGCAAGGGAATCTTAGTCTCTCCTTTGCACCCCTGATGGATCTGTCACCTTGAGGAACTCCCCATGAAATGGCTAACCTGGTCCCTGCACAGCTTGCCTCTCAGGACTGCTTTTGAAGGAAGGTTTGCTGCATTGTCCCGCAGTGGCAGCCCTGTGGCTAGGGCAGGCCTGGATTGAGGGAACCCCAATTAAAAGTTCTTTTCCATGACTCTAGTCATAGCTCAGTTGGTAAAGAATCCACCTGCAACGCAGGAGACCTGGGTTTGATCCCTGGGTTGGCAAGATCCCCTGGAGAAGGGAAAGGCTACCCACTCTAGTATTCTGGCCTGGAGAATTCCATGGACTATATAGTCCGTGGCATCACAAAGAGTCAGACAGGACTGAGCGACTTTCACTTTCACTTTTTCAGTCAGTATCAGTGGTTCATCAAAGTCCCAAGTTTGTATCCTGACTTTGCATCTACTGTGACTTTGGCGTTTATCCTTGCTGATCCTTGGTTTTCTCATCCATAGAGTGAGGATGATTGCAGACCTACAGCAAGATTATAAGAGGATTAAATAACATAATGCAAGTTGTAGGTTCAGCAGAATTCCAGCCACTAGTTAAGTGCTCAGTTAATAAGAATTGGATCACTGTTTAAATTTTTTTTTTGCATAGTTTTGCATTATATTTGTAACTGATGTTTGTATTTATGGTGGTTTCTTCTAGTAATTCTAGTGGCAGCTTCTAGTACTTGACTTTTCTGTGAGGCACAGATCCTTGCCCCAACCCAGGCGGCATCCTAAAATGCTCACCCACAAGTCAGCCAGCTCTGTGGGTTTGGCCTCATCTTGCTTCC
The DNA here is from genome assembly GCF_029407905.1 of Bubalus kerabau. NCBI lineage: Eukaryota > Metazoa > Chordata > Mammalia > Artiodactyla > Bovidae > Bubalus > Bubalus kerabau. The sequence continues at coordinate 52,932,753 of NC_073636.1, read as the reverse complement.
CCAAGCCTGTGGCCCATCCCAGCCAGAGAAGGGGAGCCTCCCCTAGCTCTCTTCCAGCTCCATGGGGTGGGGGAGGGGAGATGCTCAGAAACACCAGCACCAGGACTCATCCAAGCTGGGGGGGTGAGGAATGCTTCCCTGGTGACAAGCAGGGTCTCACAGGCCCTCAACAAAGGGCACGTGCCTTCCTGCCTTAGGTCCCTATAGGGTGACCTCCTACAGCTCCCCTTCCCACCAAGTTACCTGGCCCTCTCCAGTTCCCAGCCTCCATATCTGACCTCTGTACAGGCATGGCTCAAAGGATCTGCTGCTCCTCCTTCCTGTTGCCAATGCCATTCTCGTTCTCATCCTTCTCAGACTGCTCTGGGTTCTCCTCCTCTCCTCAGAGTGGAACAAAGTGTCACCTATGGTGCCAGCCTATGGAGAGGTTTCCTGGACTGTCCTCATGTTAATCCCCCCACCCCAGCCTTCCAGCCTCCGGGGACGTGGATGGTGCGTCACTGTCCCGAGGTGGGGAAAGGGGCCCAGAGACACCTTTCCAAGGCTGAAGGTATCCAGGTACTGTTGAGAGGGGAGACACATCTGGGCACTACTTCTGGTTCTCTAGACTAGAACAGCACCCCCGACTCCAGGCCCTGTGCTACAGAATTCCTGAGACTAACCTTGGAGGACAGGACCCTTTGGGTGCTAGTCACCCTTGTTAAAGCATAATATTCAATATGTTAGAAATATGATTCTCATATAAATTATTACTCAGGATGTGTTGAAGTTTTCTGTAACTGATTGATGGAAGAACCAGCAGGATGACAAGGCTGGTTCAAAGGCTAAGAGGACTGATATAGACCATTGAGGAAAGAGTTGAGGAGAGAGAGAGGGAGAAAAAACAGATTTTGTGAAAAATACTTGAATAAGATTGCCAAGTTAGACACAAAACTAGTTAATGTCCATAGAACAATAAAATTGTAATCTTTAGGGCTCATTTCTCTACCAAGCAGAAGTTATTTATTTCTCCCAACAATAATGATTTTGCACCTCATCAGTTTTCTGCAAATTAGCACCTAAATTAACAGAGTCTGGCCCCAATTAATAGCAAATATGAGTCAAAGTTTTTTTCCCCTAGAGAATAAGCTAATTCTTAGGTGGCTTTGTTAACATAATAGTCTGGAAAAACACTGTGTAATATAAATATGATATAAGCCATTATACATTTGTCATTTAAAATTTTCTAGTAGCCACATTTTAAAAAACAAAAACTGGTAAAATTAATTGTGATCATAGATTTTATTTAACTCAAGCTATCCAAAATATTATCTCAACATGTAATCAATACCAAAACATTACTAATGAGATGTTGTTACATTCCTTTTTTTCTGATTGTTTGGAATCCAGCGTGTATTCTATACTTAGAGCCCACCGCAATTGAGACTAACCGTATCTCAAGTGCTCAGTGCCCCTGAGGGCTGGTGGTGGCCATACTGGATAGTGCCGCTCTAAAACAGTCATTCTCAAACCCTAGGGTGCACCAGAATTACCTGAGGATTTATGAAAACACAAATGGCTAAGTCCCACCTCAAGAGTGTCTGGTTCAGTGAGTCTCAGGTGGAGCCTGAGATTCTGCATTTCTAGCGTGTTCCCAGGTGATGCTGATGCTGCTGGTCTGGGCACCACACTTTGAAAACCACTGTTCCAGGATGACTTGGAAAGAACTCACTGTCATCTTTTTGCCTTATTTCCAAGTCGTAGATGATTTTGCTTAACATCCCTGGTGGAGCCGCAGGCTATCTGCAGTGTTAGCATCAGCTTGGCCTCTGACTGGATGGGTGCTGTCTGGACACAGCCTCAGCAACTACCAGATGGCAGTGGGTGAGACGTCGGCCTCTCCACCACTGATGGCATCGACTGTGTGTAGCTCTGAGCTAGAGGTTCAGGAAGAAAGAAAAGGGGGACTGGCCTCAGTACCCCCAACAGAGAGCCTAGGCCTTGTGTGGTTGCTTTTTATTCAGTACTACCCTACAGATGATGCCAACCAGGGGTTCAGAAACTGAGATGTCCCAGGAAAGGCCTGCAAAGATGGAGGTACCAGCAGAGTCTTGGGGTTCTCAGGGAGGGGTGGTCTCTGTAGCCTAAAAGGGCCAGAAGAGGTTGGCCAGACAGAGACTGGGAATTGGCGTGGATCCAAAGGACAGATGCAACTTGTACAGGGAAGGGAGAGGGTATGAGACCTTCCAGGCAAGGGTTATGGAAGAGGTCGATGAGGGAGCCTCCCAGGGGGAGCCAGGATCCTTCGGGAAGCAGCAGCCTGAGGCTTTGGGAGGCTGAAATGAAGGCGGGATCAGAAGGGACCTCAGCAAGCATCAGTTGCTTCTCTCCTGGCTCATGGATGAGGAAGGATCCCAGAAATGTGAGAAGATTTACCCCAGGCCACACAGTGAGGCAGCACCTGGGAAGTCTTCATCTCCAGCTGCATCCCAGAGTTCTGCGGGTTTGGGAGTGGGGTGGGGTGTCCAGGGCACGTGTGCGGATATAAGGGAAGTGTGTCCCGTGCTTGTTGAGTCTTCAGTGATGTCCAAGGGCTAGCATTAATCCACTTTAGGACAGACTGAGTCCTATCCAGTGTCTTGTCCTCCTCCTTCTAGCTCTGTGTAAAGGCCTAAGCACATGGATATGGAGTTTAAATGAAATGGTCTACACCATGTGTGACTAGGGTGTCTACACTCTATGTCATGTAAATGTGGGGCATGTATGACATAACTACTGTGGGTATAGGGCTATACACCACAGGGCCCTCACAGGGGTCTAGGGAGTTATTACTATGGCATATAGGGGATCTACACTGTAGTGACTACAATTGGGGGGCCATATAAGCTGTCTATGCTACAGGGTATCCTGTGGGGTATGCACTGTTCAGGGTCACAGGAGGTGACTGCACCTCAGAATGCTCTACGGGGGTGTTCAGAAGGTCTACACTACATGAAAGTGTTCTTTGGGTGGTGTCCACTATGGATGCAGATGTGTGCTGGTGGAATGGCTCTAATGGAAAGAGAACTAAAAGAGGTTCCCAGAAGGCGACCCATTGTGTGGGGGAACATGACAGGGGCTAAGGGCTCAGAGGTGGGAGGGGAGACACATCTCCAGGAAAGCGACTGCTGCCACCTTCCACTGAGGGGTGGCCCCTGGGGACACCTCTATCCCGGGGTGGTGCCCACCCCTCCCAGGACTTGGGGACTTCCGCTTTGGGGACTAGGCTTTTAGAGCCTGCTACAAATCTGATTTCATGCTCATAGAGTTTGGAGGCAACTCTGATGAGCTAAATGGATGTACACATCTGGAGTTCAAAACCAGGGGGCTGATCAACTGAGGCAGCTGACTGGAGTAGCTCAGCTCATAGAGCAGCCCAGGAGGCTATGCTTTGTACTGGGATCCCCAGAGACTGTAGCCCAGAATACTACAGTTTGTAAAGAGCAACTCCCCAGATGCTCACAGAGTCCTGCAGGGGTGAAGGCAGATGACTGATAGTATCCTGAGTTTACTAACAGTACAAAACCAGAGTATTATCCATGGTTACCTCATGGAGAGTGGGCGGGGGAAGAGAAGGTCTCACCATCCCCATCAATTGCCTGAAAGAAGGATCAAGTTCTCATGTGTTTATCTAAAAAAACAGTCAGTCACATCCCTGTATATACTGTGCTTTTTTATAATTACTGTATGTGCAAAAGAAGGTATCCACTGTGTATCTGTACAGTGTGTCTGGCAGGTACACCACGTGTATATGCTGACTATATGCTCTGTGTAGTGTTTGCTATGTGTATAAGGAATATAGGGCTTCCCTGGTGGCTAAGATGGTAAAGAATCTGCCTGCAATGCAGGAGACCTGGGTTTGATCCCTGAGTGGGGAAGATCCCCTGGAGAAGGGCATGGCAACCCATTCCAGTATTCTTGCCTGGAGAATCCCCATGGACAGAGGAGCCTGGGAGGCTATCCACGGGGTTGCAAAGAGTCAGACACGACTGAGAGACTAAGCATGCACATAAGGGATATAGAATGGGTGTGAGGGAGATCTGTTTGCTGGGGATGTAGTGGGACAGAGGGTCTGTTGTGAGGGGAATTTGTTGGGGGGATGTGCTGGTGAAGAAGGAAGGGGGAATCTGCTACACGTGATGACAGCACAATGTCTGCAGCGACTACTCTGGGAAATCACATACAACATAAAAATGGTGTACTCATGTATATACTCATGTTCCTTCAGTGCAAATACAGTGTAGGATGGACATACGCTGTGCATGATGATATAGACTGTATGTGATTAGCATACCACATGCGCATCATGGGCCCAGGCTGATGTAGAGTGCATATTATATATGCTTCTGTGAAGTGCAATAGGTCTACTTTATGTGTGATGGCTGTATCTCGTGAGTAGTAGTATATAAGGCATATCCAGTGTGCGTGCGTGCTATGTCACTTCAGTCATGTCCGACTCTTTGCGACCATATGGACTGTAGCCCACAAGTCTCCTCTGTCCATGGGATTCTCCAGACAAGGATAATGGAGTGGGGTACCATTTCCTTCTCCAATATACAGAGTACATATAGTATATTTACTGTTCATGATGAGTAACATCTCCAGACTGATAGGTACACTCTAGGGGAAGGACACACTATGTGATACAAACGCACTATGTATGTGATGAGCATGTGCTGTGCTCAGTCATTCAGTCGTGTCCCACCCTTTGTGACCCCATGGACTGTAGCCCAACAGGCTCCTCTGTCCACAGAATTCTCCAGGCAAGAATACTGGAGTGGGTTGCCATTTCCTTCTCCAGTGATGAGCATATACTATGACAAATATACATGATGTGGGATAAGTTTACAGGTAAGTGGGAGTACCTGCTACATATAGAGTATATAATAATTCATGAGTACTAAGTATATTTGGTATATATATATAATGGATGTGTTCTCTAGGATGAACATATTGTGTATAGATGTGATGAGTATATACTTTGTGAGATAATTAAGCACTATGTAATCTATAGACTGTGGAGGTGGGAGATTTTCTGGACAGTGAAGTTGTTGTTGGGATAGGTCTTCTGGATGTGTGACATGTACCCTGTGCATATGGAGCTTAGGATGGGAATGTGGGGGGTGTGCCTTGTGTGAGCAGGAAGAGGGGAAGTTGCCCTGCTGGGAGGCGGCGTGGCAGAAAGCAGTTGGATCTCCATCTGTTTCTAGAACCCCCAGACCCTTGAGCCCACCCACCACACTGTTTCAGGTTCTTCCTCAAGTTCTTCCTCAAATGCAACCAGAATTGCCTAAAGAACGCGGGGAATCCCCGAGACATGCGCCGCTTCCAGGTGGGTCTGAGGAGAGGGTTCTCCCCTGCAAACCTGCCCTTTCCTGCTGGGAGGGGGGGTGGCGGGCATGATGTGACCCTGCCACCCTAAGGCCCCAGGGGCTGATCTCTGCGAAGACCCATGTTTTGGAGCCTGGCGCCTGCTGGGGGTGGGGCAGCTCTGTCTCCACTTCCTCTGGCTGCCAAGGGAGGCTTCATTAGAGTCCCACTTAAGGAGATGCTAATTGTGACATTTTTACATGATTAACGACCCAGCTAATTTGCATAGCGTGAAGCAGAGAGCAGCTGCCCTTAGCACATCCCCAACCTGCACACCCCTCCCAGTGAAGGGTAGAGGGAAGAAGGAGGTAGCCCCAATTTCCTCCCAAGGGTAGGGGCTTCTGCCGACGGGTTCTCAAGCTGATGCCCCTCTCCCCCATCAAAATGCTCACTCGCACTTGCCTAAGACCCATTCCTGACTTGGCGCCCCAGGGATACAGCCTGTGGTGCGTGTGAGTGCAGAAGCAGTAGCCACTCTGCCCAAGGAGTCAGAGGCTTTTTTTTCAGGGCTTTTGATTTTTCTAGCTCCTGGGGGTCCGTTCCCCTGGGCAGCCAGAGATTGTGTATGTGAGAGGGTCACCTGATCCAGTCAGTCCCCCTTCCACCAGCTCAGCTCCAGAGGGGCTGAAGCTCTTCCTCATGCCAGTGACTCTGAACTACAGTTACAGTATCCAGCCACCAGCCTCAAGTTGCCAGTGCCCCCCAGCAGTCCCTTACCGGGAGCCCCAGCCAGGCTGGCCTTGGCTCTCCCCACAGGTGGTGGTGTCCACAACAGTGAGCGTGGATGGACATGTGCTGGCTGTGTCAGACAACATGTTTGTGCACAACAACTCCAAGCATGGCCGCAGGGCACGCCGCCTGGACCCCTCCGAAGGTCAGGACCCCCCAGCCCACACCCTACTGCCCCAGGCCCAGCTAGCCCCAGTCCCCACCTTGGCGTGGGCCCCTGACCTGGCTCCTCTCCTGCCTCCCAGCTGCCACCCCCTGCATCAAGGCCATCAGTCCTGGGGAGGGCTGGACCACAGGCGGCGCCACCGTCATTGTCATCGGCGACAACTTCTTCGACGGGTTACAGGTCGTGTTTGGGAACGTGCTCGTGTGGAGTGAGGTGGGCCACTCCCGCCAGTCTCCCTCCCAGCCTGGGGCTGGACCCTGCCCTCACCGGGTCAGAACCCGCAGGCCTCCCTTCTCCCCTCGCAGCTCATCACGCCCCATGCCATACGGGTTCAGACGCCCCCACGGCACATCCCTGGGGTGGTGGAGGTGACCCTGTCCTACAAATCCAAGCAGTTTTGCAAGGGAGCCCCAGGACGCTTTGTCTACACAGGTAAGGAGTCACGTGGGTGAGGGGAGGCCCAGGGTTGCGGGAAGGAGCCCCACGTCACACACACTAGCCCTGGTAAGGGAGTTGGCAAATCGCTGTGGTGTGACCAGGCAGCCAGACCCCCTAAGCCCCTGCTGGTGCTCACCCCACACCCCAGGACACCTCCTCTCTAGACTTTCTTTCCCTCACTTCTGTTTCCCTCCCTGGCCTCCACCAGAGCAACTCCCTGCACCCGCTTTACCTTCTGCACTCCCCAGTGTCTAGAACATCTCCATGGGAGATTTATTTCAAAGATGCCCCCCTAAAAGGCAGAATGGATACATGTAAATGTATGGCTGAGTCCCTTTGCTATCCACCTGAAACTACCACAACATTGTTAATTGGCTATTCAGTTCAGTTCAGTCACTCAGTCATGTCCGACTCTTTGCAACCCCATGAACCGCAGCACTCCAGGCCTCCCTGTCCATCACCAACTCCTGGAGTCCACCCAAACCCATGTCCTTTGAGTTGGTGATGCCGTCCAACTGTCTCATCCTCTGTCATCCCCTTCCATACTGCAAAGCAAAATAAAAAGTTAAAAAAAAAAAAGATGCCCCCAGATAACTTGCTGCTTCCCAAATCTTCCTGGTTCTCCTGGTTCCCCCAAGCCACCCCAGGCTTCATTCTGCATGCACACAAACACACACACATACCTTGCATGAAGCCAGGGCAAAAAGTTAACAGAAGACAGGCGTGTAGGCCACTCCTGAAGACGTGGCTTCATCCCCCCTCCTGGCTCTATTTGACCCCTGGCCAGTATGCTCTCCACTGCCACCTTCCAGCACTTCTCCCCAATCCCCCACCCCACCCAAGAGATATTCACTGAGCCCTTCAAGAGGCACCCTACTTACTGCTTACTGGGGAGCTCCAATATAAGAGTGAGAGGGGACAAGCAGGGAACACCACATGGGCTGGTAGAGTTACACAGTGGAGGAGCTGGTAGATGGTCAGAGAAAACCTCCAGGTGGGAGTGTAGGCTAAACTGCTAAGCTGGGACCAGAGAGGTGAATAAGGAGGTAGAGGTGAGGAGGAAAAGGTGTCCCAGGAGAAGGGATGGCAAGTACGAAGACACTTGAAGGAGTGCCTTAAGATGGGCTTCCCTGGTGGCTCAGCAGTAAAGAATCTATCTGCCAATACAGGAGACGTGGGTTCTATCCCTGGGTCGGGAAGATCCCCTGGAGAAGGAAATGGCAACCCACTCAGGTATTCTTGCCTGGGAAATCCCACCGACAGAGAAGCCTGGTGGGCTACAGCCCATGGGCTCGCCAAAGAGTCCGACACAACTTTAGCAACTAAACAACATCAAAAAAGGAAATTCACTAAATGTAGAGTTTGAAGTGGAGAAGGAGGTAGGGCTTTAAGGCTGGTGAGATAGGTCTCCACCAGACCAGAGAAGGGGGACGGGAGGGGAAGAGGGAAGAGGTCTTGGAAGCCTGGTCAGGAGGCTGCAGCATCCACCCCAGAGCTCTGGGTGTGGGCCAGCCCATTCCTGGGGCACAGGCGTACCCCTAACCGTCAGGCGCCGCTGAGAGTCCACCAGAGTGGTGATAAATGGAGATTGTTGCGTGTTTTTTTTTTTATCTTTTTATGATAAATAGTTTACTTCTTATAAACTCAGACAAAAGCTGCAGACAAAACTCTCCAGTCTTGTCCCTAGGAGTACTTAAGTTAATATTTATACAGTTGTCTTTTTTCAAATCACAAATGACATCCTATAGTGCATGTGTATTAATGCCAAGCAGCTGGCACAGGGCCTGGCTCAGTAAACATTTGTTGAATCAATGAGCACGAAAGGAACTGAGGAAATTTCCCGAACCTTGCTGACCCACGTGCCTGGAGTTTTCCCAGAGGCCTGGGCTGGGCTCGGAGGAGGGGTTCTGCATCCAGGCTCGGGGACTGCTTACTGGTAGGCGCTATGCGGGGAGGGGCGTCCTGCAAACACCGCCCCTTTCCCCAGCCCTGAATGAGCCCACTATTGACTACGGATTCCAGAGGCTGCAGAAAGTTATTCCCAGACACCCCGGAGACCCCGAGAGGCTGCCCAAGGTACTCAAAAGGGCGAGGCAGGGAGGACGGTGGCCGGTGGCCGGAGGGGGGATAGGGAGGGAAGAGGTAGCTCCGGGCCCCCTGCACCACCGCCACCCCCACCCGGGGCCGCCCCTCCGTCCGCTGTCTCCTCCCCTGCCCCCAGGAAGTGTTGCTGAAGCGGGCGGCCGACTTGGCAGAGGCCCTGTACGGAGTGCCCAGCGGCAACCAGGTATGGCACCTCCGCCCGCCTCCTCGCGCTGGGCCCGGTGCTGCCCGCCTCCCGGCGCCCGCTGCTGCCCCGGCCGTGCCCGCTCTTGTCTTCGCAGGAGCTCCTCCTGAAGCGCGCGGCGGATGTGGCTGAGGCTCTGTACAGCGCCCCCCGCGCGCCGGCGCCGCTAGGACCCCTGGCGCCCAGCCACCCGCACCCTGCCGTCGTGGGCATCAACGCCTTCAGCAGTCCGCTGGCCATCGCCGTCGGGGACGCCACGCCGGGGCCGGAGCCAGGTGCGTCCGCCGCCGCCCGGAGGCCCCTTCCCTGCGGGCGCGCGCCACTGACGGCCGCTCTCCCGCAGGGTATGCGCGCAGCTGTGGCAGCGCGTCCCCGCGCGGGTTCGCGCCCAGCCCCGGCTCACAGCAGAGCGGCTACGGCGGCAGCCTCGGAGCTGGCCTCGGCGGCTACGGGGCCCCGGGCGTGACCGGCCTCGGTGTGCCCGGGTCCCCCAGCTTCCTCAATGGCTCCACGGCCACCTCACCCTTCGCCAGTGAGTGTCCCCTGCCCGGGGGGTGGGGGGACGGACCAGGTCCCGGGGAGCAGAATGAGGCTCAGCTAGGCCCCCTCCTAGCCTATGGGGTTGGGAGGAGGAATTCCCGGCACCTGTCCGTTGAGCGTCGACCCTGGCCTTGCCCTCCTGTGTGCGACCTCTCTCTGCCTTTGGAGACCCACTCCGCCACCTTGGGGCCAGGGCACTTCTCGCACCTTTATCTCTTTGCTGACCGCAGTTGTGCACATCTGTTCTAGCTTTTCCCTCCTGCTGAAATGAGCTTTAACACCAGGGTATCCTCCTTAAATCTAGTGGACCGCCGGCCTTCCCTTTGTATGCCAGGGCTTCAGGAGGAGGGCTGGTGCCCCCTGCCGGAAGCCTGAGGAAACTCAGGACGCAAGAAAAATAGGTGTCCACCTGGCCCCACGGCCCCCAGGAGACGCGGGGGCTTGAGGAGGGAAGAGGTAGCTCCCACAATCTGGTTGTGCAGAGCAAGAGAATTCTGTATAGTCAGACACCTGGATTCAGCATTTGTTGAAATGAGGAGCTGACATTCAGCAAGTTACTTCAGTTTTCTCTGTAAAACAGGATCAGTATCATCTGTTGCTTAAGGTTTGTTCTCAGACCTGAATGTGCAAGTGTACATAAAGGGCTTGGACACAATTGAGAAAGAGTGCAGTGACTTTGCATCCCAGCACTAGCTGTGGGCACTAACCATCTTCTGTATGGTTTCTTAGGGTGTGCAGCTCAGAGCTGGGTAGATGAGCAGAGGGCATTTATGCTTTTACCATGCATGGCCCTCAACTCCCTCCTTCCAACACTAAGTTCCAAAAGAGCCTGTCTACAGGTTCCTATAGCTTAGCTATTCAGCAGACATGTATGAAGCACTTAACTTTGTAAAGCACCTGACTTGGGGGATAGTTCCACCCTTGCTCACCTTCAAGGAGCTTGCCCAGCAATTGTAAGAGAGCATGCACCTTGATTCCTGGGAGATACTGCTGTGCCAGAAGAATGGGAAAGCCGGCCAAGAAGGAGCTGGTTGTGTGGCTTTTCCTGCCTTTCCTTAGCTTATCCCCTGTCTTTTGTTTGCTATTTCTGAAGACGAACGTATCTGGCACCTGCCTAGACTTCCTTGCCATGGCCTACATCCTCGGTACTTCTCTTTTTGGCTGTGAGTTGGATTCTGGGGCTCTGCCTTTGGCCTGGGCTCAGTATCTGGGACCAGAAGCCCCCTGTGCTGATGTCTACATAAACCATGACCCTCTGGTGTCCCCACCAAGACTCCTGTCTCCTCTTTGCTCTAGCTAGGCTACAGTGCTCCCACTTTGCTTCAGTTCTGCACAGAACTCTTACCACCTGTCTCAGGGTTCCCCCCAGATCAAAGCTGGTGGAATTTGGAACACCAGCCCCTCTTATCCATCACACACGGAGTACAATCAGTCAACAGTGGAGGAACAAAGTGCCCCAGAGGGCCAAAGGCAACTGCCTGGAGTCTTCCCATTCAGCCAAGAGGTCAAGGGAATCCTAGCTGCTTATGCCCTACTCCAGCATCACACCCCACTCCAGTCCCATCTAGTAGTGTCCTGTCCAGTCCCCATCCACTCCCCTTGTGCATGCTTTGTGGTGGCACTCCAGTGGGTGTGTGAGTTTGCCAGGGCGTGCCTATAATGACATCCGGAACTGTCCCTGCCAGAAGTTGTCTGCTTAGACCTCTTCTCTGCCTTCTGCTTCAGCCACCAGCAGCTCTGGACTGACCCACAACTCCCAGTACTACCCAAGCTGCAAAATGCAGCTGTGAGCTCTGGGCCTTGAAAGATATAGTACATTTCTGCCATTCATGGCAAGCCCTCCATAGAGTTCCCTGGGCCTCATTAGCTAGCAGTCAGCATTGTCTTAAAGATGATCCATGGGGCTGAGCACATTTGGAATAGGGACAGCTGTTGAAGGCATCGCTGTTCCAAAGTAGGAGGTGGGGGATGGGGATGAGAGTGTTTTCTAAATGCCAAAAGCAGTTTTCTCAGGCTACTGGTTTCTTTCAGGAAACCCGCACCCTCACCCCATTGCCTGCTGCTTGAACAACACTCAAATCACAGTCCTATTGGTGTTTGGAAAAGAGAGGTGGGGAATTTGGTTCAGATGAGGATGTAGAAAGAGGAATCCAGAAATGAACTGGGCAGGAGCCCCAAGAGAAGAAGTGAGGCAGAAGAAGGAGGGGCAGACAAAGGCTCTGTGTGGGAGGCTCCCTGGTTATTCCCAGGAGAACAAGCCACAGCTGTGGAGGTCAGGGGGTTAGAGAACAGGAAGATCTGAGAATGTGGATTTTTGTACATTTCCTTAAAATTAACGAGCTGGAAGGAGGAGATGGAGGAGGCCTCTAGGACCAGGGCTGAAGATGATGAGGACTGGCATTAAGCTGGAAGAGAACAAAGTGTTGGGGTCAAAGAGAATGTAATTGGTAAGGGGAACATATTTGTTAGGGGGAGTTAGGGTTCTTGTGTGAGCTGTGATCCTGGACAGAGGGGCTTTATAACAGGAGCCTATGTGAACCCCCCAAACTTCACCCTGACCACCTGCCCCAGCTCTGCTGTGAACCCTGACCTTTGACTAACTTTGATGCCCCAGGGCCCATCAGTATTTCTGAGTGTCTCAGAATCCCAGTGATTTTCAGCAGGAATCCTAACTTGTTCCATCTCATCTTCATTCCTATCTTTATGGACACCTCTCTGTATTTGGTTTCATTGGATGTTCTGATTTTGGTTGCTTTCTTTCTTTTTTAACCTCTTCTGGTCTTATCATCTCCAACCCTAAGAGAAAGGGGCTCTAGATTCCCCCGGCCCCAAACAGCAAGTGCTAGCCCATAACCCTAGAGGTTCTCAGGCTGCCTCCAGAGGTCCCCCCAAAACCTTCATGGCCTCCCACTGAGGGCTGAGCCTGGCACCCAGTTCAGCAGCCCACACAGGGCATACTGCTCGTGCCAGGACAGCAACCAGGCTGCTCACTCTGGTGCTGTCTCTCTGTCGTGTCTCCCACTGCCTTCCCTGCTGCGCCTGCCCCTCCCCGCCCCGCCCCGGAGTCATGCCCTCTAGCCCCCCGCTGGCCTCTGCCTCCTCCATGTCCCTCCCGGCGGCTGCCCCTACCACCAGCGTCTTCTCCTTCTCGCCTGTCCACATGATCTCCGCTGTCAAACAGAGGAGCGCTTTTGCCCCCGTGCTGCGCCCACCCAGCTCCCCACCCCAGGCCTGCCCCAGAACCCACGGAGAGGGGCTTCCAGGTGAGTGCTCTGTGCTGCCTCGCTGGGACCTACCTGGTGGAGCAGCTGGGCTTGCGGGGCCCACTCCATCCATATCTCACAAGAGCTTCAAGCCAGTTGCCCAGTTCTCCCTGGGGGGTCCAGAGAAGGAAGCTCTGCAGGGGTCCAAGGAGGCCTATCTGGACCCTCTTCCCTGGGCCTCATAGCTTGGGATGTTTTCACTCTGGACCATCAAGAAGACTCAGATACTAGTCAGAAAAGGTCTGGAAACCACTCCAGGGCCTCTCCCCCATCCAGTTGAGCCCAGATTAAGACCCAATCCACAGCTGGAGGAACCCTAGCGTGGACTGCATGCCTTTGACCTGTACCTCCCTGTGTCCACCGGAGGGTAGCATACACCATCATGAGAGACCTGGTCACTCACTGAATGGAGGGAGGCTGACCTTAGATAAACTTTAGCCTGGCTTTGCCTTCCCCGTTTTATAGATAGGGAATTGAGACCAGGTCACCCCTCCCACAGTCCATTAGTGAAATAATTTATGTACCATTTATCAATCTCTTCCAAGTCAACATCCAACTTAACAAAGCCTGGGCTCTAACCAGTAATGTATATAGCAAGTCAAAAAGAGTTGCATCCCCTCGGATAAGATGACTCTTGGGGTGGGCTTGTTAGATGATGCTCTAGGATGATTTGAGGTTAGAACATGGTCATGTTTGTCCTTATTTCCAATTTTTGGATAATTTTTAAGTGTGTTTGAAGCTTAAAATGCAGGGAATAGAAAGGACAGAGAACCACCAGTTTCTCTTGCAGCAAACCATAGCGAGGGGTTTAGGCAGAGGCAAGAGTGATGGAAGGGGTGAATTTCGTGGGATGTGGGAGGAAGACTTGCTGCCATCACTGCATTAGGTATCAGCACTTCTGGAGGCTGCCCTGTGTCCTTTCCCATCCTGATACATGGCTGTCCGCTTCCTCACCGTGAGAGAGGCCCTCTGAAGGAGACATGCTGGGAAGAAGACGACCCTGAGTCGTCTGTCTTGACTGAAGAAACTAGGGGAGCAAGGGCTTGAGGCTGCACCTCTCAAGAGGTCTGGGGGACACACCTCACCTAACTGTCTGCAGTGCTGGGCCCAGGCTAGGAGTGGGGGCGGCTGACTACCTTCAAGGCTCTTGATAGCTCTGCACTGAAAAAGTGCCTGCTGCTTCCAATCGAGAGGGGTGCAGGCTACACATGGCTTATGGCTCCCCTCCTTGGTTACTGTAGACCAGCCTTTTGAAGATTCTGACAAGTTTCACTCTCCAGCTCGGGGACTTCAAGGCCTGGCATACTCCTAATTACGGTAGGTTTCTGGCTGGGTCTTGCCTTCCCCCCACCACCACCACCCCCCGGCCCTTGGGTGGGCTCTCTCCAAAAGACTTTAGCAGGGATGGGGAGTTGAGGTCCAGGTCTCCCTCTCCAGGGCCCATCTAGACAGTTGTCAGAACCACAAAACCCAGTGGCCCAGGCTAAACAAGAAGAGAGAAGTGGCTTTCCGTCGCCTTGTGGCCAGCCTTCCTCCAGGATCTTCATCTTTTCCTTTCCCCACCAGGTCTACAGGTGTTGCCCCCACTGAGCTCGGACTAGTGGTCCCTCCAGGATTCACACCCATGCTGTGGATGACGGCACAGACAGATGCAGGGCCAGGGCTGCAGGCAGACCTCAACCCACAACCCTGAACAGGGAGAGGCCTTCCTCCCTGTGCTCAAGGGCACTTCAGTCCTACAGGCTTCTCTCACCTCCCTTTTCTTGGGGCTTGTTGGAAGCCCCAGCACTGTGCTGATGCTCTTGTTAGGAGAGCATCCTAGGGAGGTGCTGGGATGCCTGACCTTACTTGCTGGGTCAGTTCCTCTGAAAGAGATGGACCTTGTACAGACCAAGGACATCTGGTGATACGAGCAGGATGGGGACTGTGGGAAAGAGCTCAGGGAGAGGTGGCCTGGGAAGGTCCTGTTTGTATCTGACCATCTCAACCATCCCAGCATCCCAGTTCTCTCTGGGGCAAGGGGTGGTGCCCAGCAGACTGGCTAGGCTCCCATGGAGCTTCTGACAGCTACTTGATCCCATGGCTGCCCCACTCCTTGGGACCTGCTCACTCATTCTTGCCGCATCATGAATCCCAGAGGGGGCTTTGGGCATGAAGGACACAGAAGAGGAGGTGCCAGGCCCCTTGGATTGGTTGATCTTGCCCTCAGTGAATGTCTCATGGACTCTGGCCCTCCACACAGATGACTTTAGCTGGCCCAATAGAACCATGGGTCCAGCTGCCCCTGGCCTCATGTTCTGCTGAGGTTGGAAAAAAACAATAAACACAAATGCAGCTAGCCACCTGGCCTCTCTGTCTGCTTCCTTGGCATGGGTCTGCTTCACTCTGCAGCTCTAAAATGCCCCTGAGCAGCCTTCTTATACCTTGGACTTTTTCAATAGCATCAGAGTTCAACTGACAAGTATTCCCTGCCCAATATATGCTCTCGGGTACTGTGTAGGGGGGGCCCTGGAGGGGTGGGAAGCCAGCAGCCTGAAGACCCAGGACGTGGTCTCAGCACTGACTGGGAACACATTCTGGGGACTGAGGAATCAGTCCCCCAGCTGTCTGACCGGGACCAAAGCGGGTTGGAGGGGAGGTTGTCAGAAGGACATTGCTGGGAACCAGAACAGAGCAAACTAAATACTACCCCAATGTACAGAGGCTCAGAAGTGAAGTCTTTCCTGACTGGAGGCCTCTGGATGGGGAAACTTTGCTCCTAGGGCTGCCTAACACCCCTAACCTCTTCCCTCCTCCCCAGGTCTAGGCACTTGCCAGTTCTCCTGTCCCAGAGTTTGGGAAAAGAGGTGGTTAGAAAGGCAAGATTCCCAGGCTCCTTCACCCAACTCATAGGATGAATCCCAGTTGCCCCCCTCCTCCCCCGACCAGTGTTCCCTAGACCCCAAAGGTCTGCCTCTATGACACTGGGAGCCACTTTTTTAAGGCACTGTCCACAGAGCCCAGGGTCCAGCTCCAGGCTTCAGGCTTCCTTCTCTCTCCTGACAGCACTCCTTGACTCTGGCCTCTGGAAACTCTGTCTTTCCCCAGCAAATAAGCCTGCACCCTGCAGGCCTCTGGACAAATACACTTGCCAAGGCAGATGGGCTGGCCCTGTCCCTCAGAGGCCTCCACTTCTCTTGTGTTCCTGCCAATCCTTGGGGTTCATCTCACCTGGGCCCATGATGGGTTAGCCTTGGGTCATCCTGCCTTCTTAGTGCTTGCCTGGCCTCCACTCGGTTCCTGCCTTCAGCCTGTGTTGCAGAGCCCCAAAGCCTGGCAGCCACACCCTGTTCCATGCAGGCTTTGAGCAGCTTCTACAATCCAGGGCCCTCCCAAGCTGATTACCTGCTGCATGCTGATCTTACAGGTTATTACTGAGTAGAGGTAGCTCTGGTTCCTGGAATGGGTCAGGTGCTGTGGCTGGTGTAAATAAGATGTGGTATTTGTCCTCATAGATCTCACAACTGTGCCCAAGCCACAGTTTGAGTCTATGCTGCCCACACCGGGGAATTCCTTGAGGGTCAAGTGGTTAAGACCCTGCACTTCCTCCACTGCTGGGGGTCCAGTTTCAGGAAATTGAGATCCCACAAGCTGCTCGGTGCAGCCAGTCAGTCGTTAAAGACACTTCCCACTCCCTCATTCATAGCAGGCAGAGCCAATTACTTATGATATTTGCTCTATACTGAACTGTGTGCTCTCAAAATTCGTACACGAAACCCAAACCCCTCCACCTTTGTGGCTGTATTTGGAGATAGGACCTTTAAGCAGGTGATTAAGGTTACATGAGGTCATAAGAGTGGGACCCTAATCTGATAAAACTGGTGACCTTTTGTGAAGAGGAAGGGACTCCAGAGCTCTCTCCACTGTGTGAGGACACAGCCAGGAGGCAGCCACCCACAAGTCAGGAGGAGTCCTCACCAGGAATCGAATCAGCTTGCACCTTGATCTGGGACTTCTAACTTCCAGATCCATGAGAAAATACATTTCTTTGTTTAAGCTACCTAGTCTATGGTATTTTGTCCTGGCAGCTTAGGCTGACTGACACAATTTTCTTTTTCACGTATCTTGGTTTTGGTACCCCTAGAGGCAGAACCTGGGACAGGTTCCCTGCTGCAGGACTCTGGAAGACAGTGTAGAGCACATCTGAGTTTTCTCACCCACAGGGCCGAGGATCTTGGATATTGATCCTCCAGCCCTCATCTGTCACTGCCTAGAGGCTGCTCCTAGGAGATTAACTCTGACACTTCCGGCCTGCCTGTCCCTCCTGCAGGGAAAAAGCCACCAGTAGGCTTTGTTGTAGGATGTTGTAAACAAATTCTGAAACAGTGAGTCTGAGGGGACATGGACATGTATAACCAACAGTTCTACTATTCCACAGAACCACCAGGGTCATAAAATCCTTTTTAACACAGTCTCTAGTCAGGGCTGTCCCTTGAGATGACAACTATTAACCATATTTGGCAAATAATCATACCAAGCCTTTTTGTAGCTGATAAATTAGTGAGTGAGTGAATCTGGACCATGAGTCATGGATCAGTACGAGACAAGCCTGCAAGCAAGTCTTGGCCTGCATCTGGGTCTGCAGCACTTCTAGCAAAGCAACAAAGGCATTTTTTTTCTGGGTCTCACAGTCAGAACATGTCTCTGGACTTCCAGCATTCTCTAGTTGAAAGGTACTCCATTCTCCATAGCTCCAGCCATCCTGTTGTTCAGGTGCTCAGACGTGTCCGACTCTACAATCTCTTGGACTGCAGCATGCCAGGCTTCCCTGTCCTTCACTATCTCCCAGAGTTTGCTCAAACTCATGTCCATCAAGACAGTGACGCCATCCAACCATCTCATCCTCTGTCTTCCCCCTTCTCCTCCCGCCTTTGATCTTTCCCAGCATCAAGTTCTTTTCAAATGAGTCAGTTCATCGCATCAAGTGGCCAAAGTATTATTGGAGATTCAGCTTTAGCATCAGTCCGTCCAATGAACATTCAGGACTGATTTCCTTGAGGATTGATTGGTTTGATCTCCTTGCAGTTGAAGGGACTCTCAAGAGTCTTCTCCAACACCACAGTTCAAAAGCATCAATTTTTCAGTGCTCAGCCTTCTTAATAGTCCAACTCACACATCTGTACATGGCTCCTGGGACAACCATAGCTTTGACTATAAGGACCATTGTTGACAAAGTGATGTCTCTGCTTTTTAAAATGCTGTCTAGATTTGTCATAGCTTTTCTTCCAAGGAGCAGGTGTCTTTTAAATTCGTGGATGCAGCCACCGCCCACCATGATTTTGGAGCCCAAGAAAATAAAGTTTGTCCAGCCATCCTGAGTCAGGGTGATGTTAAACTAGTGACAGAAGTTCAGTCTTGATCTTACATAAATCTCTATGGAGACCCCACTGCCCAACAAATGCTAGCATATAACCAGGTCCTATTCTAGCGACAGTCCTGAGGCTTTGTAGACAAGACAAGACTGGTTCTCAAGGATTGACGCCTGGAAGTGCTGGACGCAACAGGCCAGTGGTGAAAGTTCTAACCCTGTGCCTATGTTCATATTGGTTAGGGTGGCATCATGCACCTGGAATGGGGGTTGTCTTCACGCGGATTCCCCCAGGAGCAGAGTGTGAGACAAAGATTTGGTCTTGGAGGGTTTATTTGGGGTGTAATCTCAGGGAGCAATAGTGAGAGACAGAGGAAGGGAGGCAGGGGAGGCAAGGAAGCCCAATACTGTGTGTGTGTAAGCAAGTCACTTCTGCGAGTTATCTGAGGCTTAGTCCCACCAGAGAACTCTGGGAAACCATGTAAAACACATGCCTCAGATTTCCCACCTGAGGGTCAAGGAGCAAGCATCAGTCAGTGGTCGGAAGCTTCTGGGGGCAGTGAGAGGAGAGCAGCACCTTCCTGGAACTTCTAGGGTGACAGCAGGCCCCAGAAGCTAGAGGAAGCTCTCAGGCAGAGAGATGCAGTGCTGGCAGACGGAGTCAGACAGGTGCACACTGAAGAGGCAAAGATGAGGGGCTCTGCACAAGGAATGACCGTGTGCACCGGAGGTGGCCCTAGGCAGTCCAGCAGTGGACGAGGAAGTTGGTTTTTCATCGTTGAAGTCAGTTTATGAATTTTTCATCATCTGCAGGTCCTCCCTGTCCTGAGACCGGATGACACAAACTCTGCTCAGGCTGTTTCTGGTAGAGGTACCAAGATGCCAGATGACAAAGGGATCCTTCTCAGCATCAGCCCACCACCAGGCTTTTTTTTCCCACAGGGCTGATGGGGTGGGAATAAGATGGGGGTCGCATTGTTGGTCACTTGACCTTTAGAGAAAGGGCATCTCCCAGGAAATCCTCCCTGTCCTTCCCATTTGTTTCCCAGCAGAACCAGGCTGCTGTGTTCTGTATCCTCCAGCAGCCTCTGGGGCTGTACTTGGCTCAGACGGGACCCACTGTGAACAGGCCTCACCGACTCCAGGGAAGTCCGACTGCAGCTTTGACCAGCCCTGACGCTGACTGTTTTGCTAAACATCCTCCTCTTGCCATCCCTGCCCATATTGGAGGGGCCCTTAGTTTCTTCCAAAAAGAAAAATCTCCCAGGGAACTCTTTGGCAGTCCAGTGGTTAGGATTCAGAGCTTTCACTGCTGTGGTCTGAGTTCAATTCCTGGTCAGGGATCTATCATCTCACAAGCCACATGGTGCAACCAAAAAAAAGAGAAAAATCTCCCAGAAAAATGGAAACTGACGTACAATGCAGAAAGGCTGGTCTTTTCAATAAATGACTTTGGGTCAATCAGATATTATATGAAAAGATGGAACTTGACCTCTATTAACACAGCATTCGCAAAAATCAATTAAGATGAACTGTGGACATAAATGTGAAAGCTAAAACAGTAAAACCTCATGCCCTTGAATATAAATTTAGTTGTTTGCCAGAGTAACCTCTAAGGTCTTTTTCCCCCACCACATGGTCTGCTTAGAATGAGACAAGCATTATACATAGTTGAGGTGTTTCAAATGGGCCCCCAAATCTCTTGTCTCTTCCCTAAGATGACTTCTCCAGATGGAAAGAAGTTCACAGATCATACACAGTGTCTTTGTGCCCCGGCTCTAGAAGAGCCAGGCTCTTCAGTGATTCTCAGAGACTCCTTACTCCTACTCCTGGTCTGACTAACTTCCCCTCCCTGTCCACAGCTTTGCACAGACACCCACGAGCTTCCTTCCTCTGCTGCCATTCCAGCAGGCAGTGACAACAGACTTCAGGTGACAGAAGGGAATGAGCCACCTTGAAGCCAGCTACTTTGAAGTCTGGTGTTCATAAGAAGACCCCCAAAGTGAGAGTCCTGATTGATGTGGGCATTCACCTCTCCGATGGACTCAGGTCCTCCTACCACTTCTTCCACCCTTTCCTGCTCACTCTCACTAAGGGATTTTTTGATAACTGGAATTTCTTAGTTGAATGTAGTCTAAGTTATCAATCTTTTCTTTATGGTTAGTGTTTCTTGTATCCTTTTTAAGAAATCTTCACCTATCCCCAAATCAAGAAGATACTTTAATTTTTATATATGATGTGAGGGGTCAAGTTTAACTCACACATAGTAATACTTTGTCCACAGATTATCTTGGATTTTCTTAAGTTGATATTGTCATCTGTGTTATCATCAGTGTTATTTCTTCATTTCCAATCCTTATTTCTGTTCTTTCCTTTTCTTTCCTAAATACACCATTGGTGCCTTCAATACAAAGTTAAATAGAAGTAGTGTTAGTGGGCAGTTTCATTTCATTCCTCGTCATGAAAAGCAAACTTTTAACATTAAGTGTCATGTTTGGTTTTATAGGCATCCTTCTATTCCTAATTTTCTAAGAAAAAAAAGTTTAATTATGAATGGATGCCAAATTTTATGGAATGCATATGTGCATATAATTGAGAGATTCGTATGAATTTCTCCATTATTTTGTTAATGTGCTGAATTGCATTCATTATATGTCTAATGTTGAACCATTACAAATCAAACGCTCACTAAGTCATTCTACCTCAATGCAAACCTGTCTCCCCTCAGCTGAACCCTTAGCTCTGGGTCCCTTCTTTTGGAGTTCCAGAAAGACACTCATGGACCCTCTGTCCAGGGGGCCCTGCTTCTACTCACTTCTCAAAGGAGAAGGTGTCCAAGCCCACCCCTGCCCCTGCCTTGCCTCAGTCCTGAGGAGATGGGGAGTGAGGAGGGGCAGTTGCTGGGATTAGAGCTGAAGGGATTGTCAAGGGAAAGGGGGTGTTCGGAGTACATACATAGCCCCCACTGGAGACAGAGTAGAAGAGACTTGGTGACTTTAAAGATATGGAAGAGACTTCCCAGCAAGGCAGTAACAGAAACAGGACTTTCAAGACAAACAAGATATTTATGCACATTTCTTGTGGCAATTTTATTCCTTGAGAGAGAAAGAGCCAAGTGTTTAAAAAAGGAGAAGGAAAACACTGTCAAGCAGAGACCTGTTGTTCCTTGGAGCCCAGCATCCTGGCATCTTGGTTCTCCAAAGCCTTTCCTTCCTCATTCCCTGCCAGCCTGGGAATGAACACTGCCCCGAGGACCCTTGGCTGTGCTGCGGGCCCCTTGGGGTGAACTGCCAGGGCTCCCAGGGGAGGTGTGGGTGCCTCCCCATGGCCAGGGTGTAAGAGTGTGTCCACCTGGCACCATGGCCAAAGGCCATGCTATAATGCGCAGCCATCCCATGAGTCCAGTTCCTGAAGGCCTGCCTTGGGGTGGAGGGTTGGGCAGGAAAGCCCTCTGGCCTGGCTCCCTGCCCCTGCGGCCTCTTTTGGGGTTCCACCCAGCTGGGAGCTTAGCCCTCCTCCACACATCCCCCCTCACCCAGGGCCTGAGTCCACCTTCAGGTGGGTGGAGGAGGGTCTGGCCACTGGGACTGGTATTGACTCAAGCCCAGCCAGCTTTGGCTTCTGTGGTGAAAGCGAGTTTGTCTGGGCTGCTCCCCAGGCCCTTCTTGGAGCCAGGCCCGGAGGGCCACCTCGCCAAGACAAACTGCCTGCCGCGTGGAATGTGGTTGAGTGGCTGCTTGTAGGCCCCAGCCTGGCACGCCTGGTAGTGGTGCTCGCATGGTTCTGTAGCATGGAGCCCTAGAGGATCCCCAGGGGCAGGGCAGGCCGGGCTGGGAGCAGGTAACGAGAGGCTACCAGGTAGCGCTCTGCCCCTTTTTGAGTGACGTGGGGCCATTCCCTCTCTCAGTCTCACCTGAAAACCAAAAACTCATAATCAAGCCTCTAGGTTGACAGAACTCCTCCAAGCCCACTTCTGCAAGAGGAGCAGCTTAGTTGCAGAAGGTGGGGGAGGAGGGCTGCAAGGAGGCACATGTTCCTGCGTGTAGACGTGTACAGTGGGGCTGCCAGAGCAGGAGAAAGAGCAGCAGCAAGGCCTCCTCTTCCCTTAACACAGCCCAGGAGGAAAGGTGACATTGATGATGCAGCCCTTGCCATAAGCCCATCCCCTTAGGTGGATTCCCTGGAAGCAGAGCCTGAAATGGGGGTTGGAATGCATGTGGATGTGCTCTCTGGAAGAAAGGGGCTGAGGGAGGCAGAGCAGGGTGAGCAAAAGAGCTCAGTGAGAACATGGGGGTCAGCGGGGCCTAACATGATGCCACATGACAGTCGGCAAGGAGATGGATGTAGTACCCCTGGGCCAGCTGGTCATTGGCCACAGGTTGCCAGATGGGGTGGAGCCTGGAACCCCTGGGTCCAGAAGATCCCACTGGCCCAGAAGCAATACTTGAGGGAAGGGTAGTGGCCAACACTCCCACAGGCGGGGGATGAGTACACTGGCAGGTAAGGAGGACCCAGTGGGAAACTGAGGGCCTCCCCTCTACCCACTTACCTAGAGCCTCCAGGAACAAGGCCTTTAGTCCTCTTTATGGCACCACAGCTACTTGGGTGGCAAGGACTCCCCTTCTGTTTCAGGCAGGGCTTCTAAGAAGTGTCTTGACCCATCAACAAAGAGCAGGGATCCACCCAGGGAGATCAGATAAGGCTCTGCACAGCTCTGTACCACAGGGGCACGAAGCCAGTAGAAGCTGACTCAGTTGTGGTCACTCACTCGGATGGTGGTGGGTGGGGTCTACACTGTCTCTGCTGACCTGGGCTCACCATTCTTTGCCACAGATGTCTCCAAAAACTGACCCACCCTCTTATGCTTGTCCCTCTCCCTCTCCCAAGTCAGGCCTCGTTCCCTTCTCTTCTACCTCCTAAGTTAGGGGACCCTCAGCTGGTCCCCTAGGAAGGGGCATGGTAGTCTTGCTGTCCTGAGTCTCTTTCCAAGGTGTCAACTTGGCATCAACTCCTGTTTCCCTCAAGCCTTTCCATTTCACACTTGAGAGCCAATTCCTAAAACAAAACAAAGACTACTGAGCCTGCTCTGTTTCCCATTGCTCTCGGCCATGTGGACCTTACTGACTGACTAGGGGGAAGAGCATGGACATGAGAAAAGGGAGAAGGAGGCAAGTCCAAGGAGGCAGTGTGGTGTCCAGAGGAAACACAGAAGTGGGCTCCAGCAGTGCGAACCCGAGAACGGGACACTCACCAGCAAAGTTGACAGGACCAAGCGTCAGGGGAAATAAGAGACATGTGGAAAGCCCTTTATGCACACACACAAAACCAGATAAACAAGTGAAATAAACAAAAAGAGCCACAGAGTCTACCACTTGTGAGAAGATGGAGTAGAAGCATTTTCCCTATTCCTTCTGCTGAGTATAATTTAAAACAAATACAGAAGGACTCTGAAAGGTTGAAAAAGGGAGGCAGATTATCTGAAGACCTCAATATCTGAGGAAAGACCCATCAGTGAGTTCTGTGGGTTTTCTTTTTGCTTTACATACCCAGATTTAGAAGTGAAGAAGCTGACAACTCAGAAAATGCCAATGGGTGTAAAGAACAGCAAAAGGCCCCAACAAAAACCTGCTCCCTCTCTAGTCAACAGACCAAGACAGGAGCAAGCTGGTAAGACAGAAACTTTCAGACAAAAGAAGTTTACATCCTAGCCAAATTCCCCAGAAGAATCTGTGGCCCCTCTTGCACTCACAGCAGCAAAGGCCCAGTGAGGAGCCTGAACTTCCACCTGTGCCCCAGCTGCAGTGAGGTACCCCAGTACCCCGCCACTGTGATGCAGGAGAAAACCAAATAGAGAGCCAAGATTTTCTTCCCGACCTGCTAGCAATGAGGCCTCCCCCGGGCCCCTACTCATGTATTTCGCCACATCAGCTGAAACCATGTGGAAAGCCTGCCTTTCCACCCCACTCAGCAGTACAAATGGGGCTTCTCATTCTCCCTGCTGGGCTGATGCTGCAGGAACCCTAATAGGAGTCAGGACTTTGACCATGGACCAGAGGTAACAAGGCAACCCCCAACCTGTGGTGTCAGTGGAGATCCCAGTTGGAGGGAGGCTTCACACCTCTGCCCATCAGTGAAAAGGAGCACCATCCCTGGGTGTTAGCAGAGGTCAGTGAGAAACTTAGACTTTCTACCTCCAAACTGGTGTCAGAAAAAGTCAGTTAAAATATAAAATTTAAATAAGTTCTAGAGTCTCACAATATAATGCAAAACTGTCCACATTTCATCCCAAGAACCAGGCAGTTTGTAAAATGCAGGAAGAAAAAAACTATCCCTAGATGCAACATCAAAATGACAGAGATGTTAGAACTATCTGACAAAGATGAAGCAGTCGTGATAAGAATGCTTCAACAAAAGATCGCAAATATGTTTAAAACAAATAAAAGATAGCCTCAGCAAACAAATAGAAAATATCAGTGGAGAAATTAAACCCGTAAAGAAATGAACCAAGTGGGAATATTATAACCAAAAAATACAATAACTGACATAAAAACCTCAGTGGATGGGCTCAACAACAGAATTGAGGATATGAAGGAAATAATCAACAGATAGAATACAAAATAATGGAAATGACCAAATCTGAACCAAATGGAAACAGACTGAAAAAAATAAATAAAAAGCAACTCAAAAACCTGTGGGGCTATAACAAAAGAGCTAACATTAGTGTCATCAGAGTCCTAGAAGGAAAGGAGGAAAAGGGTAAAACTCTAAGAGTACTTGAAGAAATAATTGAAAAATGTTCACTTCTCACTCAGGTCTTAAGGACCCCAACCTCTGAGGAAGACACTGTTGGAAAAGACTTGTCTTGGTTGAATTAGTAAGCGAATTCCGTATATCTGTGTTTCTTATAAAGCTGTAATTAAAAGAACATCTGTAACTTCAGAGTGCCAAGAAGCTTGAGGAGTTGGATTACTGCATTGTTCCTGCAATTCCTCCAACACGCAGTTTAGTAAGTGATACCTTAACATTAAATTTTAAGCCTTTGACTTTTATTTCCTCCACACTTTCCAAGGTTTAACAGACTTGGGGACATTTAGCTTGTGTATTTTTTTTTTTTTTTTTTTTTTTTTGGCTGTGCTGGATCTCTGTTGCGGCACTCAGGCTTCTCTAGTTGCAGCCCTCAGGCTTATTTGTTGCCCCACGGCATATGGGGGCTTCCCTGGTGGTTCAGGTGGTAAAGCGTCTGTCTGCAATGCTGGAGACCTGAGTTCGATCCCTGGGTCGGGAAGATCCCCTGGAGAAGGAAATGGCAACCCATTCCAGTACTGTTGCCTGGAAAATCGCATGGACAGAGGAGCCTGGTAGGCTACAGTCCATGGGGTCGCAAAGAGTCGAACATGACTGAACGACTTTACTGCTACTTTACTACAGCATATGGGACCTTAGTTCCCCAGCCAGGGGTCAAACCCGAGTTCCCTGCACTGGAAGGTGGATTCTGAACCACTGAACCATCAGGGAAGTCCCTAGCCTGTATCTTTTCTCTCACAGACTGGAACCACTTTTGTCTTTCTCTCCATGTATATCGAACAGGTTTCATCTCAAGCACATTCTGGTACATATCATGTCTTTATTCAAATTAGAAAAAGACGTCCCTTTGTCAAGTAAAAGAATGTACTATATTATATATTTCCTAACAATAATAATTAAGACAAACATACAGAAGCACCTGATGCCTCCCATAGCCGACAGCCTTTTGTGTCACCTGATACCTGGGCTGCAGCAGTATTCCTAAATGAAGAATGTCTTGTCTCCAGAACCCAAAAAGGTCACCAGTCACTGTGCTTCCTTCTTTGTGGTGGAGGATGCAAGATGCAGTAATTAGTCTTTTACCTTGGAGGAGATACCGAGGCATGCCCTTGCTTAATGGATCCCATAGAGCCTTACTGAAGTGGCAGTTTCCTAAATCTTCATAGGGTTTATTACCCACCATCTGGAATGCATGTGTCTTACCAAGGCCTCTAGTGTGCTAGCCATATCATGTTCATCTTGCCCAACCAGTATGATGTCAGCAATGTAAAGGACCATTGTAGCATTCTGCATGATGTGAAAACGGTCCAGTTGTCTTCAGACTACATTATGATAAAGACCAGGAAAGTTAACATAACCCCAAGTGCAAAACTTTAAGTATTTTTGACCATTCTTTGTGAACTAGAACTGTTTCTGATCCTCTTTTCAAACTGAAATGGAATTCTAATATGGAATTCCCTGTATTAACAAATTTAAAAAAGAAATGATCATCTTAGTAGATGCAGGAAAAAAACATTTGACAAAATCTAACATTCAGTCCCTGGTGGCTCAGACAGTCAAGAATCTACCTGCAATGCAGGAGACCCGGGTTTAATCCCTGGGTCGGGAAGATCCCCTGGAGAAGGGAATAGCAACCCACACCAGTATTCTTCACTGGAGAATCCCACAGACAGAGGAGCCCCATGGGCTACAGTCCATGGGGTTGCAAAGAGTCAGACACAACGGAGCAGCTAACACATGCATGCAACATTCATTCTTGATGAAAATTCTCAGCAAACTAGGATTAAAATGGAACTTTCTCAATGTGATAAAGGGCATCTATAAAAACCTAACAGCTAATAACAAACAGGAGATCAGTCCTGGGTGTTCTTTGGAAGAAATTATGCTAAAGCTGAAACTCCAGTACTTTGGCCACCTCATGCAAAGAGCTGACTCATTGGAAAAGACTCTGATGCTGGGAGGGATTGGAGGCAGGAGGAGAAGGGGACGACAGAGGATGAGATGGCTGGATGGCATCACCGACTCGATGGACATGAGTTTGGGTGAACTCTGGGAGTTGGTGATGGACAGGGAGGCCTGGCGTGCTGCAATTCATGGGGTCGCAAAGAGTCAGACATGACTGAGCGACTGAACTGAACTGACTGAATATCAAACAGAGTGTTTCTCTGTTTGATCAGAGAAAATCAGGAACAGGGCAAAGAAATCCGCTCTTACCAGTCTTGTGCTTCTTTGATCCACAGGTTTTTGTTTTTCACCAAACTTGGGGAGTTTTCAGCCACTTTTACATAGTACTGGAAGTTCTAGCAAGTGCAGTAAAGCAAGAAAAAGAAATTTAAAAAGAAAGAAAATGCTTAATATTGTAAAGGAATAAATAAAATTATCCCTATTAACAGATGATATAACCATCTATGCAGAAAATTCTAAGCAATCTCTTTTTTTTTAACTCCTAGATCTAATAAGCAAGTTTAGCAAGGTCACAGATTTGAGATCAATATACAATATTCAATCATACTTCGGTATACTAGCAATGAAGAACTGGAATGTGACATTTTTGAGAATAGTATTAGTTTGCTAGAGCTGCCACAGATGGGTAAGTAAAAGAACAGAAATTTATTTTTTCACAGTTCTGGGTATGAAGTTCAAGATCAAGGTGTTTGAAGTTTGCTTTCTCCTGTCCTATCTCTCCCTGTTTTATTGGTGGATGTCTATTCACTGTATCCTCACATGGCCTTTTCTCACATGGCCACATCCCTAGTATGGCTCCCTCTTTTTATAAGGACATGAGTCATATTGAATTAGGGCCCACCCATCTGACCTCATTTAACCTTAATTACCTTTTGAAAGTCTTTATCTTCAAATACAGTAACAATCTGAAATGTGTGTGGGAGAGGACTTCAACATATAAATTTGAGGGGAACAGATTTGAGTTCATACAGTACCATTTACAATAGCTCCAAAGAATGAAATGATTTGATATTGATCTAAAAAAACATACAGAATCTAAATGCTAGAAACTACAAAATGCTAATGAAAGGAAGCAAAGAAAAATTAATAAAAGGAAGAGCATACCATGTTTATAGATTGGGAGACATAATACATTTAAGATATATATTCTCCCCCAGATTGGCCAATAAATTTAATGTAATTCATACCAAATTTCCAGGCTTCCCTGCCTGAAACAATAAAGCTTCCTTTGCTCAGATGATAAAGAATTTGCCTGCAATGGGGAGACCTGGGTTCTATCCCTGGGTCGGGAAGATCCCCTGGAAGAGGGCATGGCAACCCACTCCAGTATTCTTGCCTGGAGAATCCCCACGGACAGAGGAGCCTGGCAGGCTACAGTCCACGAAGTCACAAAGAGTTGAACACGACTGAGCAACTAAGCACAGCACAGCACAAACCAAATTTCCAGCAGGACTCTTTGTATGTATGGACAAGCTAAATCTAAAATGTATAGAGAGAGAATTCTCTGGTGGCTCAACAGTAAAGAATCCACCTGCCAATACAAAAGACAGGAAGATCCCACATGCCATGGAGCAACAAAGCCCGTGCGCCACAACTATTGAGCCTGTGCTCCAGAGCCTGGGAAGCACAACTACTGAGCCCACACACAGCAACTGCTGAAGCCTGCACCCTCTAGAGCCCATGCTCTGCAGCAAGAGAAACCACTGCAGGAAGAAACCCACATACTGCAACCAGAGGAAAGCCCACACAGCAATGAAGACGCAGCAGAGCCAAAATAACTTAACTAAATTAAATTATTTGAAAAGTGTATTGTCGACTAAAAAAGATGCACAATGTACTGCTAGGGAAACAGTACCTCAGATAGCTCTGAGAGACTGCTCTGAGGAGATTGAGGGGACAGTCAACATATATGATTTTGGTGAAGAAGGATTTCAGTGCTATCAAGTGTTTATTTTACAAAAGATTTTCTGCTAGTCACAAGGAACTGATGTCATCATGAAGGGATTTAGTGCTTTTAGAGATATGAGGAGATGCAAGGATTGGGATCATGAAATCAGTTCCTGAAAATATCTATCTAAAGACCTGTTCCGCAAGTTTTCCTGGAGCACAAAGTGTTCTCCACCCTGAACTCCCTTCAGGGTATGTTGAAGATCAACAGCTGCAGCAGCACAGGATTCAGTCCCCCCAGAGGCAGACAGCAAATGCCCTCTGCTGTTGCTGCTGCTAAGTCACTTCAGTCGTGTCCGACTCTGTGCGACCCCATAGACGGCAGCCCACCAGGCTCCCCTGTCCCTGGGATTCTCCAGGCAAGAACACTGGAGTGGGTTGCCATTTCCTTCTCCAATGCATGAAAGTGAAGTCACTCAGTCGTGTCCGACTCTTCAAGACCCCATGGACTGCAGCCTACCAGGCTCCTCCATCCATGGCAAGAGTACTGGAGTGGGGTGCCATTGCCTTCTCCAGCAAATTCCCTCAGCAAGCACCGATTTGTAGTTGGCAGGGTCTCCTCCTGGTAACAAGGAGATTGGGATTAACTAGCCACGTCCCTGGAGAAGGCAATGGCACCCCACTCCAGTACTCTTGCGTGGAAAATCCCATGGACAGAGGAGCCTGGTAGGCTGCAGTCCATGGGGTCACTAAGAGTCGGATACGACTGAGCGACTTCACTTTCACTTTTCACTTTCACGCATTGGAGAAGGAAATGGCAACCCACTCCAGTGTTCTTGCCTGGAGAATCCCAGGGACAGGGGAGCCTGGTGGGCTGACGTCTATGGGGTCACACAGAGTCGGACACAACTGAAGCGACTTAGCAGCAGTAGCAGCCTCCTGGTAATAAATTGGACCACACTTTGGGAGATATTTCATGACCATTTTGTCCCACGTTGCTAGGAAGGCTCATATGTAGTTCTGGAAAAGAGTCAATCTCCCTTCAGTTTTACTGTGCATGAGCTAGTTAAGAGTACCTGATTAAAAAGTCCTTCCATTCCAGGTTGGAGAAAATCCCTTAAATTATCTTTTTCCAGTCTTGGTTGCAGGTCATGAGGCATCTGATCTTCATCCAAAGATAGATTACTGAGATAAGCTTCAGTAACAAACTTCAGTTCAGTTTAGTTGCTCAGTCGTGTCCGACTCTTTGTGACCCCATGAATCACAGCACGCCAGGCCTCCCTGTCCATCACCAACTCCCAGAGTTCACTCAGACTCATGTCCATCAAGTCAGTGATGCCATCCAGCCATCTCATCCTCTGTCATCCCCTTCTCCTCCTGCCCCCAATCCCTCCCAGCATCAGAGTCTTTTCCAATGAGTCAACTCTTCGCATGAGGTGGCCAAAGTACTGGAGTTTCAGCTTTAGCATCATTCCTTCCAAAGAAATCCCAGGGCTGATCTCCTTTAGAATGGACTGGTTGGATCTCCTTGCAGTCCAAAGGACTCTCAAGAGTCTTCTCCAACACCACAGTTCAAAAGCATCAATTCTTCAGCGCTCAGCTTTCTTCACAGTCCAACTCTCACATCCATACATGACCACAGGAAAAACCATAGCCTTGACTAGACGAACCTTTGTTGGCAAAATAATGTCTCTGCTTTTGAATATGCTATCTAGGTTGGTCATAACTTTCCTTCCAAGGAGTAAGCGTCTTTTAATTTCATAGCTGCAGTCACCATCTGCAGTGATTTTGGAGCCCCCAAAAATAAAGTCTGACACTGTTTCCACTGTTTCCCCATCTATTTCCCATGAAGTGGTCTCAGGTCTCCAAAATTCCTTGAAATTTCTGTACCTGTTAGTGAAATAGCCTTCCTAACTTATCTGATAAAACTACTGGAACCTAAGAGTTTCCAATATCTGGAGGTATCAGATAGAGAGAAAAGGTAAATGTTTCAATTTTGCTTACAAAAGTATATAATTTTGCCAAATTACTGTAAGTCATAATTAGTTTGAGGGAAAACACAGATTCAAACCAATAGTTTTTCAGACAGAAACCATAAAAGTTATAAGCATATTCACCAGTTCATTCAATCCTTTTGTTCATCTTTTGAAAGCATCAGATTTCCCATTAGAATTTTTTAATTTTTTACCCAGCTCAGCATTATGGTTTAAAAATCAGAAACTTGTATTTATCCAAAAGTCCTTTCTATAAATCTTAAAGAGGAAGCATGTTTACAAAAGCATCATAATAAAACCATAACTGTCTATAATGACAAAAGACTTAAGGCATGCTTAAAATCTGAAACTTGGGTACTACTGTGACAACATTTGACGATAGTAACTAGAATCATGACTGATAGTATTTTACCAGGACATATCTGAATTTTAGGCACTCCATGTAATTTCTAGGATATCTATATTAGTAACATTTACCATACTATCTAGGTCTTCCCAGTGGCACTAGTGGTATAGAACCTGCCTTTCAATGCAGGAGATGTAAGAGATGCAGGTTCGATCCCTGTGTCAGAAAGATCCCCTGGAGAAGGAAATGGCAACTCACTCCAGTATTCTTGCCTGGAGAATCCTATGGGCAGAAGAGCCTGGTGAATCCTATGGGCAGAAGAGCCTGGTGGGCTACGGTCCATAAGGTTGCAAAGAGCTGGACATGACTGAAGCGACTTAGCACACATACTATATAGCCTGAGAAGATTTATTACTCATTTGACAATACTTTCCATGCAATTCAACATACCAAATGAACTTAATGAGTTTAATATCTCTCTTTGGGATGTTTCAGGGGCCCTCTGAAGCATCCCAAAATTAGCTAGAAATCAGAAGAACTTTAATTAAAATTTGATATTTGGGAAGCTTGTCAAAAAGTTTTAAAACACTTGGTTAAATAAGATCAGTCATTATGAGACAGTACTTCTTTCTTAATCAAATTAACCAGAGATCTCAAATCACTTAAAAGCAAAGAGATTCATATAATCTGTTATCAAAAATGGCATTCAGAAAACTCTTCTCTGAGCAGAAAGAAAAAGCCAAATCCAAGTCTTAGCTTATTCCCAACAAGATTTGTTTACCCAACTAAACTCCGTCCAGTCTCAGGAAATCCTGATCATGCATAACTCTTTTCACTATTTGTTTATTCCTCACACTTTCTTTTACGGAAAACATGTATTTTAGTTTTCTTAAAGTTTTCCATATTGAGTTACTTTTCTTGTTGACATATTTGTAACAGATAGAATAGTCTTATTTGACCATACTGACACATACATCAACAAACATTAAAATCAAGTATTAATTTGATACTGAATTCCCAGTTCACATGAACTTGAAATTCACTCAGCTTAGTTTCTCCTGTATTTATAATTGTTTGCTTTGTAAGTGCTTACTTTTCTTTAGGCCAATTAAATTACAGCTCATTTACAAATTAACCTCAGCAATATCATCCAAAGACAAAGACACACTGAGACATACATAAACCAGACAGAGATCTCATAGTGTTCCTCTTGAGATTTAAAATGTTTCTTTACTTTTTTTAAAACTCGACTTGAAGTTCAACTAATTTGCCCAAGGCTGAAGTCTCAGGCAAAAGAGGACTGTGTTTTCCAAGGATATGATAACTTCAAACTTAACTTAACAAACTTAACTTCAAACTTTCTCCT
Organism: Bubalus kerabau; assembly: GCF_029407905.1. Classification (NCBI taxonomy): domain Eukaryota; kingdom Metazoa; phylum Chordata; class Mammalia; order Artiodactyla; family Bovidae; genus Bubalus; species Bubalus kerabau. The sequence continues at coordinate 52,900,233 of NC_073636.1, read as the reverse complement.
AGGCATATTTTTGTTTAACAAGTTAGTTTTCTCTAATTGTACATGCAAGAAGAACCAGTTTTGTAATTTCAAAAAGATTTCATTTTAACTAGTTTTCTCCAGAGTCTTAATATCATGGCCATACTGTGTTTTTTCCCCTGTGGTCATGGTATCATAGCCAAAATTTAAACAATATTTGCTCAAATTGTCCCTGATAACAAGGTCAGACTGGTCCCCAGCAAGGATTGTTCCTCCTGAGAGGTGGGTCCATTTTCCCATCTTGTGGCAACAAAGATATGATATTTTTAGGCCATTTTTCTTTGTCATTGGATCATAGCTATAGGTTGACCAGTCATTTAAAGTTTTTCCCAAAATGTTCCCAAATTGGGTGTGGAACCTTTAGGAAGCACTTCACGTTTTAGCTTGAGCAGTTTGTACCAGATATCTGCACACTCAAGTCAGTCTGCATGCTCAAACCAAAGTAACCAAACCAAACCAGAACCTAACCAGCCAGAAGTCACACTCCAAATTTAAAAAATGGCAAAAACCAAATGGCAAAAAAATTCCCCAAGATGGTAACAAAGAGATCCCCAGAAGTCAAAAGTCAAATGGCATAAATACCCCAAAGCTGACTTCCCACTGCACCTGGCAGAGTCAATGCTAGTGACCTCTTTTAGTTCTGATATAGTTTCAGGCAATTTCTTGCTAGTTTCTTGGAAAGAAGTTACTCTATTGTTTCCTCTTTTAGAACTTTCTAGATACCAAAGTAAGCATTCCATTCAGTCTGTCTGCTTTTACAGCCAGCTTTTTCTAACTATATGTGCAAAAATATCAATTTTGGAATATCAAAAGAACCTCAATTTGGACACTTTAGGTTGAGATCTCCTTTAGTGTAATTTCCCCAATAAAGTAGGTACTTGCAAGTATAAGTTTTGTACATGCATAACCCTGACAGGAGTGTTAGGGCTGCTTTCTGATACCCCCTGTTTCTGTGTTTGAGAAGCTCTATTTCCCAGTTTAAGTTGAATTTTTCATGGATGAAATTCACTCTTCACTTTTATCCTGACAAATTTTATTAAGGCACTTGAACTGAGGAAAAGCATCAGATCAGCTTCGTACCTAACTACTCAGCAAAGACCATTCAGTCTCCTACAAATGAGCAACCTTGGTTTTTTTTCAACTGATTCCCCTCCCCGTTACCTTTCCACTGGGTGGGTATTCCCTGGTATCTTTCCAACCAGCCCCCCCACTAGTATCTTTCAACTGGGAAGGTATTCCTTGATATCTTTCAATTAAGCCCCAGTCAGTGTCTATACCATGAGTGGGTATGCCCTGGTATATTTCAACTGAGCCTGCCCCCTAGTGTCCTCCACCTGGAAGGGGGCAAATAACCTGCTCCACCATCAAATAAAATTCAGGATCATCAACCAATATCTGAGAACCAGGAGAGACATAACTAAATTCATCTGGACTCCCTGAGGAGGTGGATAAGTGCAAAGGGACACTGCTGATATCAAAGTTCTGGTTCCTCATAGAGCCCAAGCAAATGAGGCAAGTCCACTCTGAGTCACTTCATTAGTCACCATAAAAAAAAAAAAAAAAAAAAAGATGCACAATGTGAGAGCTTTGAGTTAAGTTTTATTTGTATCAAAATGAGGACTGCAGCCTGGGAGACAGCACCTCCAATAGCTCTGAGAAATTCCAAAGAGGTAATGGGGAAAAGTCTATATATATGATTTTGATGAAGAGGGAGTTCAGTGTAATCAAGCACTTACTTTACCAAAGGTTTTCTGCTAGTTACAAGGGGCTGATGTCATCATGAAGGGATGAAGGGATTTAGTGCTTTTTGAGACATGAGGAGATGCAAGGATTGGGATCATGAGCCAGTTCCTGAAAATATCTATCAGACCTGTCCCACCAGTTCTCCTGGGGCACAAAGTGTTCTCCACCCTGAACTCCCTTCAGGGTGTGTTGAAGATCAACAGCTGCAGCAGCACAGGATTAAGTCCCCACAGAGGGAGACAGCAGATGCCCTCCACAAGTGCCAATATGTAGCTGACAGTACACCGCAAGGTAAAGAAACTAGAATAGCCAAAACAATCTTGAAAAATAAAAACAAAGATATAGTGTTGGGGGCCGGCGTGAGGCACTCCGCCCATGGCAAAGGTCATGAGGAAGGAGGCTCGACATACGCAAAGGCGGGATCAAGCCTCAGGAGTCCCCCTGGAAATCCTCGAGCATCTACCCCCATAACCAGAGCCTGCCTACTTTACTACTTTGTGCTCTCATCTATACCTCTGACTTTACAGGGGGCTGTCCCCCACCACCTCTTTCAGAGAAGGAGTTAACCTAGAGCTCCAGTTAATAAAAACTCCTGGGCGTGACAAGAGTGTTTTAACCTACAAATTCCTCTGAAGGTTCTCTAGCCTGCCTGACAGGCTTGTCTGGCCACATGTGATTGCTCACAGCCTCCCAACCGTGAGAGGCACGAGATGCTTTAAACCTTCTAAAAACAGGTTCCTTAGAAAAGTTAGAAAGCTATTAGTATAAGTATAATGGGCTGATTAGAAATTGTATTGGTGAAGGGTTTTTTCATTTGTTGAGCCAATGTTTGTTGCTAAGTCTCCATATCCCCTGCCCTTACACACATTAATGAATATATAGAAGAAATAAGTATTAACCTTTGATATAAATCACGTTAGACCTTAGGCTAAGTAAATTCTTTCCCTAATTAAAACCCACTATACCCTCACCCTATAGGAATGTAACTTTATTTGGGTGGCATCTGTTTTAAGAATAATCACCCCTGGAGAAATAAGTGTCCTGGTTGACTGACCACTGTCACAAGGAGAGGGTCATAAATTGTCAGCAGGCCCCCCTGGCCAGAAGATGATGTAACACACCTAAGACCTCTGTATACATTTGTATGAAGCACCTGACTTTGATAAAAATCAGAACTGCTGACCCCGCGTGACTTTTGCATAACATCTCAGTGTATAAAAGTAGACCATGGAAAATAAAGAATTGGGATCAGTTCCTCGAAAGACTGGTCTACCCATGTCTCTCTCTCACTCTGGCTGAGTCTCCATCTGGAGCGCAGAACCCACCATGCTTACTATTTATGCCTGGGCTTCTAAGATCCGACCGGGGAGGCCTCAGTGTCTCCTCTCCTTCGGGAGAACGGAAGGACGCCTGTGGCCTACGTAAGTGGTGCAAACTTCTTGTCTTGAAGTTTTATTGGTCTCCCGCGTAAACCAAGCTACTCAGCCTCTTTTCTCCACTGAATTTTCCTACTGAGCTATCCTTATTCTATTACTCTTTATATCTTTGATGAATAAATAATTAAATAGGTCACCGACGCCGTCCCCGCTTCGAATACCCTGGATCAGCCGGGGCTGGACCCCGGCAATATAGGATTCACATTAACCAATTTTTGTAGGGTTTTTTAAATTTAGTTTTTTATTTGTGGTAATATTTAGCGCTGTAACCATTTTTAAATGTACTGTTAAAGATGCTGTTAAAGTGTTGCACTCAATATGCCAGCAAATTTGGAAAACTCAGCAGTGACCACAGGACTGGAAAAGGTCAGTTTTCATTCCAATCCCAAAGAAAGGCAATGCCAAAGAATGCTCAAACTATCACACAATTGCACTCATCTCACACACTAGCAAAGTAATGCTCAAAATTCTCCAAGCCAGGCTTCAACAGTACGTGAACCATGAACTTCTAGATGTTCAATCTGGATTTAGAAAAGGCAGAAGAACCAAAGATCAAATTGCCATCCGATGGATCATTGAAAAAGCAAGAGAGTTCCAGAAAAACATCTACTTCTGCTTTATTGATTACGCCAAAGCCTTTGACTGTGTGGATCACAGTGAACTGTGGAAAACTCGTAGAGATGGGAATACCAGACCACCTGACCCGCCTCCTGAGAAATCTGTATGCAGGTCAAGAAGCAACAGTTAGAACTGGACATGGAACAACAGACTGGTTCCAAATCAGGAAAGGAATATGTCAAAGTTGTATATTGTCACCCTCCTTATTTCACTTATATGCAGACTACATCATGAGAAATGCTGGGCTGGATGAAGCACAAGCTGGAATCAAGATTGCCGGGAGAAATATCAGTAACTTCAGATATGCAGATGACACCACTGTTATGGCAGAAAGTGAAGAACTTAAAAGCCTCTTGATGAAAGTGAAAGAGGAGAGTGAAAAAGCTGGCTTAAAACTCAACATTCAGAAAACTAAGATCATGGCATCCAGTCCCATCACTTCATGGCAAATAGATGGTGAAACAGTGGAAACAGTGTCAGACTTTTTTTATTTGGGCTCCAAAATCACTGCAGATGGTGACTGCAGCCATGAAATTAAAAGGCGCTTACTCCTTGGAAGAAAAGCTATGACCAGCCTAGACAGCGTATTAAAAAGCAGAGGCATTCCTTTGCCAACAAAGGTCTGTCTAGTCAAGGCTATGGTTTTTCCAGTAGTCATGTATGGATGTGAGATTTAGACTATAAAGTTAACCACCAAAGAATTGATGCTTTTGAACTGTGGTGTTAGAGAAGACTCCTGAGAGTCCCTTGGACTGCAAAGAAATCCAACCACTCCATCTTAAAGGAAATCAGTCCTGAATATTCATTGGAAGGACTGATGCTGAATCTGAAACTCCAATATTTTGGCCACCTGATGCGAAAAACTGACTCATTGGAAAAGTCCCTGATGCTGGGAAAGATTAAAGGTGGGAGAAGGGGAAAACAGAGGATGAGACGGTTGGATGGCATCACTCACTTGATGGACATAAGTTTGAGTAAGCTCCAGGAGTTGGCGATGGACAGGGAAGGCTGGCGTGCTGCAGTCCATGGGGTCACAAAGAGTCGGACATGACTGAGTGACTGAACTGAATATTTATCACTGTAATCACTTTTAAATGCACAGTTGGTGGCATCAGGTACATTCACAGAGGTGTAATGCTAGAAATATTTATCTCTTGGGTTATCCAAAAGATTCATTCTTTCTTTTTTCCTGTAAGATGACTCTAGTCGTGCTCAGATGCCATCTAAAAAGGCATCTGAAATGCAAAACAAAAATTGTGCAGTGTACGGAGAAGGTGCTATGATAGATCAAAAGTGTTTGAAAGTGGTTTGCGGGGCTTCCCTGGTGGCTCAGTAGTAAAGAATCTGCCTAATAATACAGGAGATGTAGGTTTGATCCCTGACCCAGGAGAATCCCATATGCTGCAGAAAAGCTCAACCCGTGCCCTACAACTATTGAACCTGTGCTCTAGGAGCTGTAACTACTGCAGCCCATATACCCTAGAGCTCATGCTTCACAATAAGAGAAGCTACCACACCACAACTAGAGAGTAGCCCCCACTAGCTGCAACTAGATAAAAGCTCACACAACAAGGAAGACCCAGCACAGCCAAAAATAAATAGATAAGTAGGTAAAATTATTTTTTAAGTGGTTTGCAAAGTTTCATGCTGGAGATTTGTCTCTGGACGTTGCTCGATGATAGGGTAGACCAGTCGAAGTTGATAAGGATCAAGTTGAAGCAGTAATTGAGAACAATCAATGTTATACCACATGGGAGATAGCTGGCATACTCAAAATATGCAAATCAAGCACTGAACATCATTTGCACCAGCTTTGTTATGTTAATCACTTTGATGTTTGGGTTCCACATAAGTTAAGTGAAAAAAACCTTCTTGACCTTATTTTCATCTCTGATTCACTACCTAAATGTAATGAAAATGTTCCATTTTTCAAACAAATAGTGACAGGTGATGAGAAGTGAATACTGTGCAATAATGTGGAATGGAAGAGATAGTGAAGCAAAAGAAATGAACCACCACCAACAGAAGACCAAAGAGTGGTCTTCATCCAAAGAAGGTGATGTTGTGTATATGGTGGGATTGGAAAGGAATCCTCTATTATGAGCTCCTTCCAGAAAACCAAACGATAAATTCCAACTGCTCCCAATCAGACCAACCAAAAGCAGCACTTGACGAAAAGCCTCCGGAATTAGTCAACAAAAAAATGCATCTCCCATCCAAGTAATGCAAGTCCGAACGTTTCTTTGATTGCCAGGCAAAAACTGTTACAGCTTGCCTAGGAAGGTCTGATTCATCCCCTGTATTCACCAGACATTGCACCTTTGGATTTCCATTTATTTCAGTCTTTACAAAATTCTCTTAGTGGAAAAAATTTCGATTCCCTGAAAGACTGTAAAAGGCACCTGGGATAGTTCTTTGCTCAAAAAGATAAAAAATTTTGGGGAAGATGAAATTATGAAGTTGCCTGGAAAATGGCAGAAGGTAGTGGAACAACACAGTAATATATTATTCAATAAAGTTCTTGGTGAAAAGGAAAAATGTGTCTTTCATTTTTACTTTAAAACTGAAGGAACTTTTTGGCCAACCCAATATTTCCAGAACTTTTTCATCATCCCAAACAGAAACATGTACGCATTAAGTTATAGGTCCCCATTCCCCTTACCCCCAATCGTTGGTAATCTCTATTCTTTTTTTCTTTAAAATTTTTACTAATTTTTATACACTTTTTAAAGGTATTCCATTTACAGATATACAAAATATTGACCAATTCCCCCATGTTGTACAATACATCCTTGAGAATATTTCACACCCAACAGTTCATACCCTTCACTTCCTCATAAAGCCCTCCCCCCTCCCAATGGTAGCCAGTTTGCTCTCTGTATCTCTGAGCCTGCTTTTTTTATGTCATATTCACTAGTTCATTATATATTTTTTTAGATTCCACATGTAAGTGATATCACATAGTATTTATCTTTCTCTGACCTGTTTCACTTCGCATAAAGCCCTCCAAGACCAACTGTGTTTCTGCAAATGGCAAAATTTTGTTCTTTTTTACAGCTGAGTAGTATTCTACAATATGTGTACATACCACATCTTCTTTATCCATTCATCTGTTGACAGACACAATTTGGTTTCATGTTTTGGCAATTGTAACTAATGCTGCTATGAACACTTTGGTGCAAGTATCTTTACCTACGGCTGGTTCATGTTGAGGTTTGACAGAAAACAACAAAATTCTGTAAAGCAATTATCCTTCAATAAAAAAAGAAAAGATAATTTTGGGGTTTTTTGGATATATACCCAGGAGTGGAAATGCTGGCTCATAGAGTAGTTCTATTTTCAGTTTTTTGAGAAACCTGCATAACATTTCCCACAGTGGCTGCACCAATTTACTTTTCTACCAGCAGTGGGATGGTTTGCTTTTCTCCACTTCCTCACCAACATTTGTTATTTGTGTTGTGTGTGTGTGTGTGTGTGTTCTTCTTGATGACAGCCATTCTGGCAAATGTGAGGTGATAGCTCATTGTGGTTTTGATTTGTATTTCTCTGATGATTAGCAACGGTGAGCATTTTTTCATATGCGAGTTGGCCATCTTCATTTCTTCTTTGGAAAAATGTTTATTCAGTTCTTCTGCCCATTTCTAAAAATTATTTATTTTTAATTAAGGAGAATTGTTTTACTTTCCATTTCTTCAATATTTATTTTTACTTAACTGCAGTGCCAGGTCTTACTTGCAGCACTCAGGATCGATTTACTGCAGCATTTGAACTCTCAGCTGCAGCATGTGGGATCTAGTTCCCTGACCAGGGATGGAACCCAGAACCCCTGCATTGGGACCTCGGAATCTTAGCAACTGCAACAGCAGGAAAGTTTTGTCTTCCTTTTTTTTCTTATCAGGTTGTTAATGAGGTAACCTCTATTCTACTTTCTGTCTCTATAAATTTACCTGTTCTGGTAACTTCTATAACAATTATATAGAAACATATAATATTTGTCCTCTTATGCGTGGCATATTTCACTTAACATGCTTTTTGTTAATGAGTTTTGTCTTTATTGACACATATCAGAATTTCATCCTTTTTATGGCTGAGTAATATTCTATTGTGTATATACTAGATTTTGCTTATTCATTCATTTTTTGATGGACACAGATTGTGTCTGCCTTTTTGGCTATTGTGAATAATGCTGCTATGAACATTCATGTATACATATTTGTTTGAGTTCCTGCTTTAAATTTTTTTTGGATATATACCTAAAAGTGGAATTACTAAGTCATTTGACAGTTCTATATTTAACTTTTAGAAGAACCACTAAACTCTTTTCCACAACAGCTGTAACATTTTACATTCCCACTAGCAATATACAAGGGTTCCAATTTCTCGACATCATTGCCAAAACTTATTTTCTACTTTATTGATGATAATAGCCATCCTAATGGGTGTGAAGGGCTATCTTGTTGTGGTTTTGATTTGCATTTCCCTGATGACTAATGATGTTGAGCATCTTTTCATGTACTTATTGGCCATTTGTGTATCTTCTTTGAAGAAATGTATTCAAGTCCTTGGAGAAGGAAATGGCAACCCACTCCAGTATTCTCGCCTGGAGAATCCCATGAATAGAGGAGCCTGGCGGGCTACAGTCCATGGGATGGCAACAGTTGGACATGACTTAGTGACTAAACCATCACCACCACCATTCAAGTCCTTTGCCCATTTTTGAATTAGTTTTGTTGTTGAGTTGTAGGGGTTCTTTATGTATTCTGTATATTTAAGTTTCTGTAAATATTTTCTCCCATTCTTTGTGTTATCTTTTCAGTCTTTTGCAGTGTTCTTTGATGTATAAAAGTTTTAAATTATGACAAAATCTAATTTATCTATTTTTATTTTGTTGCCTGTGCTTTCCTTATCATATCCAATAAATCACTGACAAACCCAATGTCATGAAGATTTCCCTGTTTTCTTCTAGTTTTATAGTTTTAGCTGTTAAGTTTAGATTTTTTATCCTTTTTTAAATGACATTTATTATTTATTTATTGGCTGCATTGGGTCTTTGTTGCTGAGCACAGGCTTTCTCTAGTTTCAGTGAGCAGGGGCTACTCTTTGTTGAGGTGCACAAGCTTCTCACTGCGGAGGCTTCTTTTGTTGCAGAGCACAGGCTAGTCAGCAGTTGTGGCACACGGGCCTAGTTGTCCCAAGGCATGTAGGATCCTCCCGGACCAGGGATCAAACCCATGTCCCCTGCATTGGCAGGTGGATTCCTAACCAGTGGATCACCAGGAAAGTCTGAGATTTTTTTTAAATCAATTTTTAGGTAATTTGTGTATATAATATAAGATAAGGATCCAACTTCATTTTTTTGCATGTGCAAACTACCCGATTATAAAATGTATCATAAAGCTACAATAGTCAAGACAGTGTGATATTGTGATATTGGTGAAAGAATAGATACATACCAATGCAAAAGACTAAAAATTCCAGAAATAAACCCACACAAATAAGGTCAACAGATTTTTAATAAAGGTATAAAGGCATTTCAATGGAGAAAGAACAGTCTTTTCACCAAAAGGTGCTGTAAAAAACTGGACTTCCATATGCAAAAAAAAAAAAGATTTATATCTCATATACATAAAAATTAACTCAAAGGGATCATAAACCTAAATGTGATATGCAAAACTGTAAAACTCTTAGAAGGAAATATAGGGAAAAATCTTCATGATTTTTGATTGGTCAAAGAATTCTCATATAGGACACAAAAAGAACCATCTACAAACGAAAAAACTGATAAACTAAACTTTATCAAAATGTAAAACTTCTCTGCAAAGAACACTAGCGAGAGAATTAAAAGATAAAGCAAGAGATTGGAGATAGAATTTGCAAGTCATTTGTCAGATAAAGGGTTTATATCCAACTCTCAAAACTCAAAAATAAGAAAATAAATCGCCTAGATTTTTAAATGGAAAAAGAACTCTTTTTTTGGTCTCTTATACATGACGCTTTTCTCCTGCTGCTTTGAATATTCTCTCTTTAGGCTTCCCTGGTGGCTCAGTGGTAAAGAATCCACCTGCAAATGCAGGAGACACGGGTTTGATCCCAGAAAGATTCCACATACTGCTGAGTAACATGCGCAAGGATTTCCCTATAGTATATAATGTATCCCCAGGAATGCCTTCAGTTTTACTAGATTATGCATCTTCGTATTGTCGTGTATGTCAAGTGTAATGCAAAGACAAATGGTACAGCCACAAACAAGGTTTAGGGTTAGGATTGGAGGGAACTTCTCAGCAAAGAGCTAAGATCATGCATACAGTGCCTCAAAGTTCCATTATACAAAAGATGGCTTGCTAGGCCAGGAAGGGCTGATCTTGCTGTTAGAAGAGCAGGAGAGGGGCCCCTTGGCTCCTGCCACTTGGCACATATATGAGGAAAGTAGACGGCACCTTAGAATCCTTTGACCACTACGTAACAGAGGGAGTTTTCTGGCCAGGGAAATGTCTTGCTAGAGGTGGGGGAAAGCCAGAGATTGAGTTCACATGCCATTTCAGTTATGCTGAACTAGCTGTTTCTAGGGTACCCAAGAGAGAAGGGAAAAGATTCACTGGAAACGTTCAGCCTGGGTGTGTTCAGTTATGTGATTATATAATATCCCCTTCTGTTTCTGTTAACTTTCTTTGCCCTGAAAGAAATTTCAGGGCAAAGTTTCTTGGTCTGCTTTGTCTTTAACTTTCTTTGTCTACTATTAAGATAGCCACTCCTGCTTTCCTTTGATTAATATTTGCATGATATATCTTTTTTTATCCTTTTACTTTCAAAGTGCATATATCTTTACACCTGAAGTGTTTGTTGTAATATACGGTTGAGTCATTCACTGTGCCAATAAGTTGTCCACTTATGTGTACTTTTCATTATATAAACTTATAAAACTAATTTTTTAAAAACATTTTGCTGCACAGGAAGCATTAGAGGTGGGGAGAAAAGGAGCAGGGAGATGGGAGGTGTGGCACTAAATCCCTCGTGGTGATCTGAGATTGAAAATGAGAGAGGGACAGAGACAAAGACAATACAACAGCCCAGCACTAGGTAAAGGTTACACAATAGGCTACATGGATATCTTTGTGGCATATTTTGCTTGTTAGTATTTCCCCCATTCCTGCCCTTGCAAGCTCTCCTTTGAATTGCTGGGGGCTTAGGAACCTGGAAACTACATTTTGTGGGCTCCTTTGCAAACTAGGTTACAGCTAGATTGGACTGCACAGTGGACTTCATATGTTGGAGATAGAAAGCAGAATGAAGGAGGAAATCTTTCTGTCTCCAGCCACAGCAGGCAACCACAGGTGATCACAGCTGGCTATTGGTGGCCACAGGTGGTGGTGGGTCCAGTACCAAATACAGGCTTATAAATCCAGATCAAGGATATTATCAGCTTCTTGATTTCTAAGTAGAACTCCCTTGTCCCTTTTTTTCATCCAGCTCTTTCAACATCTCTATATCCAAGGTCCAGCATTAAATTCCCTTCTTCTTGAAATACCTTGAATGGACATGAGTTTGAACAAGCTCCGGGAGTTGGTGATGGACAATAAGTCTGACATGCTACAGTCCACGGGGTCACAGAGTTGGACATGCGGGAGTGACTGAACTGAACTGAACTGAACTACCTGCAGTTGGTTGTTTTTCTGGCAAGACACTGACTGATGCACAACTTCTCCTTGTCTGAAAGAAACAAATCGCATCCCATCATTAACCAGCACTCTCCAGAAGGGCTGGTGAAGCAAACCCAAATGCTCTTGGCTATGCTCTTTGCTTTTCTCCCTGGAGCTCTCCCTGTCCGGGCCCCCACACCACCTCCCATCTACACTTTGAGAACTGTCACCTCTACTGCGTCCTGATTGACCCTCAGTGCTGTATTCCACTCCCATGTGTGCAACTCCCCCGTCTCCGCTCCCACAGCAGCCAGCCTCCACCTGGCACGCCTGTCCCCTCTCTCTACTGGGAGCCCCGGGAGGTTGAGAAGCCGTGTTTACTCTTGACGCCTTGCATGGCTGGCACTGAGGAGGTGCTTACAGAATGTTTCACGGCACCAAGTGTCACCTGCCGCAGAAGCTGATGGGTTGATGGGATGAGCTGCTCTGCCAAGTCCTAGTTCGGGAAGAACCCAGGTGGGATCCTCTTTCATTACTATTTTTCCAGAAGTTAACTGATGAGAGTAGCCAAGGGTTTGCAGAATAAGATCAGAGAAGAGGATCTGGGACATAGAGACCACAGGAAGACCGGCTGAGGTGCCAACTAGCTTTAATGAGCCCAAGCACCTTTCCCCTACACCCTGTCCTCCCCTCCCCACTCAGTGACCCCTCCTCCAGTTCTGGGCAGGTCCAGCCTGCCCAAGCCTCTGGGGCTCTTCAACTGGAAGTGTTAATTCTTCTGTCCCCTCAGCCGTTCCAGCCTCCTCCGAAGGTCCGGGGGCACCTTGGCCCCAGCTGCCAGCAGCTCTCGAAGTCTCTGTTTGGGAGTCTTGGTGAGGCGGAAATTGCAGGGCACAGGGCCCTCTTCAAAGGTGACCCGGCAGCTCCGTGTCACTGTGTGGTAGCCCTCCGCGCTGGCGGTCACCATGTAGTCCCCTGGGGTCAGCAGGCGCCAATAATCCCCACCCCATGCTGAGAGAAGTGAAGGGCAAGATCAGCGTCCAGTGGCCCGCAGCTTCTGACCTGGTTAACGCCTCCACACTGCCCCTATCCCCTCCCCCACACACCCACCTGTTGTTACATCATGGTTAATTCCATCTACAGAAATGACGGCATCAGCAATCCCAAGCTCTGTGTCTTTGTCCCTCACAACTCCAGCAATGCCCATGCGCACCTGTGCAGGAAAAGGTTATCAAAATCCCTTTGCTTCCACGACCAGTTTATTTTCTGGCTCTGTACCCTACAAATTGGATAGAGGTGCTGCATCTATTCTGTTCCTAGGTGACAATACTCTGGTGGAAGTATCTCCTGACTGATAAATGGCATCTGGACCAAGACAACTATAAACGCCTGGCAGGAGGGCGTATCTTTGGGCTTTCCCCGAGTTCACTGATTCTCGTTATGGGCTTGTCTTTTAGATTCTTTGGAAACTATACTTACGGAGTCATTCCAAGGGACATGAGTTCCTGCGGAAAGTGAAGAGCCTATGCCAGGGTACTTCCTGCACTTGCATAATCAGTCTTTTCTGAGAATAGCTCTGGGTCTGCTCCATGGACACTGCCTGGAGTGCAGTCAGGTCCACTCCCACTCTCCAACAATGTCTGACACCACCCTGCTGGCAAACTCTGCTTCCTATCCTGTATCCCTCCAAGGCAGTCTGATGCCAAGTGAGTGTGACCCATGGCACTGGTGAGTCAGAATGGCTCAGCCTGACCTTAGGAGACCTCCCTGTTGGGAGATGCGTCCAACACGGAGAACAGACCAGTCAGCAGTGACTCGGGCACGTGCAGAGTGGGGGAAATTCAGATCCAACCTGTTCCAGGTAGGTGAGAAGGGCATCTTTGTTGTTCTCCCACTCCTGGGGCAGCTCGTTCTCATGAGGGAATTTGTCACAGGACAGCTCCACAGTGACCTCAAAGCAGTTGGTGTGTAGGTAGCTGAAGTCATTCATGCCTAGGGGTACCACAGACACTGGAGCCTAAGCAGGCGGGACGGGAGCCCTGCCCTCCCAGCGCCCTCCTCTGGGAGACACTTCCTGGTGACAGCTAACACTGGCACTGTATGTGAGAGCAGACTGTCTCATTGGGGCAAGGTTATGGGGATGGAGCTAGAGCTTCCCTGATGGCTCAGCTGGTAAAGAATCTGCCTGCAATGCAGGAGACCCAGGTTTGATTCCCAGGTCAGGAAGATCCCCTGGAGAAGAGAATGGCAACCCACTCCAGTATTCTTGCCTGGAGAATTTCAAGGACAGAGGAGCCTGGCAGGCTACAGTCCATGGGTTGCAGAGTCAGACATGACTAAGTGACTAACACTTTCTTTTCACTTTTATGGGAATGGGGTAACCCCACCCTCGGGCACATACTCCCAGGAACTGTGTGCCAGTCAGCCCCGTTGATGATGCTGCCGTACAGGGAGAAGTCCTGGCTGTGGCAGGGTCGTCGATCTGGGTCCTGCATGGCCCGATTAGTGCCCGCATAGACAGTGCTGAGCCAGCGAAACACAGCCTCATCTGGGGTGGGCGTGAGTTCACGGGCAGCCCACGGAGTCCGAGTCATGTCGAAGGGGTAGGATACCACGAGCTCACCCCCGTGGAGGTTGGCACTTAGCACAAAAGGGATCCGCTGCATCCACTTGATCACTGCCCATGTTTCAGGAGCCACCTGGACAAGGGCAGGTCAGGGGAGTGGGAGACAGAGACAAAGGCCCCCAGGGTGGTCCAGAATACTCACAGTGGCATTGGGCAGAGTGTAGTAAGTGGGCAGTGGCAGGTGATGGTTGGGGACAGTGTCAGGTACCAGCCCTTCATCTTCTGCTTCCCACAGTGGTGTGTTGAGGTCAGCAAAATTATGGTTAAGATCAATGCCCTGATGGTTCCAGCGTCCCTCTGCCCAGCCCACCAGCTCTGAGCCCTGACAGGGAAGAAGTCTGTTCAAGCGAAGCAGGCTCCAGGCACCATGGCAGAAGGAGCAGGCTGGCCCTCAGGCCAAGTGGCCTACCCGGCGGAAGGCAGTCTCGTAGCCGTCAGGATTCATGGAGGGCAGCAGGTGAATGCGCGTCTCGGTGAGCAGCCGGGTCACCCTCGGGTCCCCTCTCAGGAACTCATGACACAGGAACTGCATTAGAAGCAGGAGCAACTCCCGCCCCAAGGCCTCATTCCCATGCATGCCGGCCACATAGCGCACCTCAGGCTCTCCTGGGAACAAATAGGGGCTTGCAGCTGGCTCATGCACCTGCCCCTCCCTGCTGCTGTGCCCACCTCTCCCACCCCACGTGCCAGTACCCAGCTCATGCTCCCCGGGCTGGTCGGACATTTCCATCACATACAGCTTCAAGCCCTGGTGGCTCTTCCCGATGCTGTAGATGCGGGTGATGTTGGGGCATTGTTCGTTCACTTGCTTCATCAGCTGGGGGGTGAGTATAGCATGGTGAGGGGCATGGGAGGAGCAGACCCAGGGCTCAGACCACACAGGCCATGGAAGGACTTCAAAAGTTTGCAAGGGCCCATACGATGGGGACACCATGGTGCAGTACAGGAGGGGGCAGCAGCCACAGAAGGAACGGTCAGAATAAGAGAAGCACCAAAGCAAGGGAAATCGTGAAGTTTAGGGGTCAAAAGGAGAGTGAGATGGAGGGGGACATGAGGGCAATCATAGCAAGTTATGCCCTGATGGGAAGGAGACCTGAGATGAGCAGATCCTCCCTCCTGGGTATAGGGGTTACCTTCCTCATGGCTTTATAATCATGATGCCGGAAGTCTAGTGAGTCCGAGGATCCCAGCATGGGAACCTCAGGGAATAGACCATTGGGATCTAGTAGAGGATGAGTTCACAGTAAATGGTGAGTTCCCAGGGGAGGGTGTGCCCTGCCCATCTAACCCTTGTCTTTCTCCCCACCTGAGACCGGGCAGGCCAGGATCTCTGCCCGGAGGCAAGATGCACCTCCCTGGAGCCAGGTTTGGGGCAGCAGGCGAATGAAACGGGCCACCTGGGGCTCGGGCAGGAGATTTAGCACTGGTGTCTCTGGATCCGAATTGGCAGGAAATACCTGAGGACATCAAGTCCTTTGTAAGGGCCGCTTGAACCCCAGCAGCCTAGCTCAGGGCCCAGGAAGATACTCAGGCCTGTGAGCTCAATGAAAAACCCACCCTAGTGGGCTCAGCTAGACACTTGCTCGCTGTGTCAAACACAGATCGCTGCCCACATCCTTTGCCAACAGGCAGCCCTAGGCAGCCATACTTTCCAGTTTAGTCACAGCTCATTAGACCAATATGGCCATGTGACTCAGGAGCAGGCAATCCTGAAGCTGGCCAGGATCCCACACTGTAGCCTGAGGAGATGAGAAGTGATGCAAGGAACCCCATCGCCAGAAGGGGTGTTCCAGCAGGAAGCTGTGGCATGAGGAAGTATTTGGGAAGGATGCGGGCATAGTCCAAAGCAACCTGGCTCCTGAGGCTGTCTGCCGGGTGCCACCCATCCTTTCTCCTGGGATGCCCAAGTGGGCACCTGTGTCCTGTCCTCAGAGGAGTCCAAGCCCAGCCCAGCACCCTACAGTGGGCCAGAAGCCCAACTCCCAGCATAGAGGGCCCCAGCCACCATGGGACTTACCGCATCCATCCCGCTGCTGCGATTCTTACTCCCCCACCAGGTCCGACTGTCATTGCTGAACTGGACTTTGTATGAAGTGACCCAGTCATATCTGGCAGGAAAGGTGGGCAGAGATCATGGGTGGCCCCCAAGCCTCCCACCCCAGTCCTCCTGAGTCTGCCCATAACTTCCCTGGCCTGGAGCTGTCCTGCCTCACCTCCAGATGGAGTTCCTGCCCTGTGTGATAATGCCCGAGAAGCGGGTGGGGTGCCTAGCATCCACCTGAAGCCATGGCTCGGCATCCTGCTGCTCGGCACACCAGGCCCCATCAAAAAGATCACCATCTTCCAGGCCTGACTGTGGGCACAGGACGCAGCAATCAGAACCGGGTAGGCCTTAAGGGAAGGTGGGAAGGGCAGGGAAGAAGGTCCTAGGGGTTGCCTTGCTGACCTGGATGTTGAGCCGTCCTCTGTGTGGTCCAAGACCAAAGGATTGGCTACTAGATGCATCGAGCTGGTTATCTGAAACTCGCAGGGACTCTAGGCCCAAAGGGGGACAGTCTGGGACAGGGACAAAGCAATAAGTTTGGAAAAGATAAACAGTGGTCAGGGCAAGTGGAAAGCTGAACCCACACTTGCCCGTGTGGCCAAGAGCTACATTAGTTCATGTCCCAGAGACTGCAAGTCTGGGCAAGGCCCTTGGAGTGGTGGTACCTGGTTCTTGCTTCTTAGGGAGGTCAAGGGTCCCTGAAGGGCTGGTGGTCACTGAAGGCCTGGCAGTCACTGGGGGTCTGGGGCGAGTTAGCTTCTTTCGCTTCTTCATGACGATCTTTTTCTTCTTGATGACTCGAATCCGGACATGCTGTTCTGAAGTCCCTGGAGACCAAAAAGGCAGAGCAGCAGGGAAGAAAAGGATGGCAGGAAACCTCAAATGGAGAGGTCTACCACCCTAAGAAAACCTACAAGTCCACAGGAGGCCCCACCACACGTATCCAAGGACCTTAGCATGGACTTTAAGGCCCTCAGTCTGACCCCAACCTACTGTTCCAGCCACTTCCTTGATTCCTTCTCCCCTCTGATGTGACACTGCCGCTAGGAACTACTTGCTTGCTCCAAAGAGCTGAAGTTGGTTCTTTAACTCCTTCTTTGCCTGGCTGTCCCCTTCCCTATCATATATCCACCACCTTTGACTTTATTTTCGAATTCCCATTCTTTCTTCACATCTCAGTCCAGATGCATTTCAGGAGCCTTCCTTAGCTCCAGGCTCAGTCTCATGCCCCCAAAGCCTCTGTGCCACTTCCACCACTGCGCTGAGAGGTCCTGTCCTCAAACCCATGTCTGTCCAGGTGTTCAGGCTTTCCAGAGTTGGACCCCTGCCCTGCCTGCCCTTCAGTATAAAGCATTCATTGCACAGGCCAGATGCCACTGGTTCCCCACTGAGATCCACAGCTGCCCCGCCCCCCAACACACACACTGTACATAACTGTCAGGGATTGGTACCTTTGCACACACAGTTTCCCTCTTGGCTGCCTTCCTCTTCAGCTCTTCCTAATTCAGAGCTACCTTTCAGAACCAGTTCTACCTGCCTCTCCCAAGAAGCCCTCCGAGGTTGCCAATCCCCGTGCCTTCCTCCTCTCTATTGCCACATCTGAGAAGCTGGGAAGTCCGGCAGCCTTCCCAGTCCCCACCCCAGGCAGAGCCGCGTCCCTCCAGGGCACCTGGCAGAGAGCGCTTCCTCCCTTCCTCTGTTCTTTTCCTTTCAGCCCCTGGCTCTAGCCCACACAGTCTTGCTCTGCACCCTCCTCGGTGTCTTTGCACCTCTCTCTAACCTCCTCCTGGCTCTAGCCTCAGTTTTCCCATCCGAGAAACAGGAAGGTTTGGGGCTGGAAGAGGCAGCATCCCACTGGCTCCTGTCCCAGGACTGCTGACTTGGTCTGGCCGGGAACTAGGGCTGCTGAGTCAGCAGCCATTGTACCGCGCAGGGAGTGTGTGCGCGTGGGGCAGGGTCGCCACCCAGGCGCTAGGCAGAGTGCGGCGTGTGTGGCGTGTGTGAGGTGTGTGCGCGCGTGCTGGTGAGGGGTCGCCACACGGGGGTCGGAAGAGTGGGACAAACCATTAGCGGGAGAAGCGGGCAGTGGGTAGGACGGAAGCTCACCGTTCTCCTTCCCCGCGGACGGCTGTGCCGGGCTGCTATGGGGGGTCGGGACCGGGACCTTGGTGGTCGCGGGCGACGCCAGGCCCAGCACGGAGGTGCTGGGCGCCCCTAGACCCACATCGACGGCAGGCGCGAAGGTGGCCAAGGCGAGCAGGAGACCCCACATGGCGGGGTCCAAGGCGCGGACGCACTGGGCTCGCGGTGGCCGGTGGGTTCGCCTCTTCCTGCTGGGGCTCTGGAGCCCCCCGCCCCTTCCTGCCGCCGCTGCACGCCCGCCCACAGCCCGCTCGCTGGCCTCGGACCCCGGGAGCCGAGGGGTTGGGAAGGGAGGGGAGGGGAAGGAGGGAAGGGAGGAGGAAGGGGAGGGCCCAGGCCGGCCGCCCCGGGTCTCTGCACCCACCGACTCTGCCCTCATCTCCGCTCCCCGCTCCCCCCCGCATACCCCCTCGAGCTCAGCCGCCTCGCTTGGGCTCTGCCCTTTACCGTCGGCAAAGGCCCCAGGCACCCTGGATTCCACTCAGTCCTGTGAGCCCGTCCCACAGTGGGCACCTACTGTGTACCGTGCCCGGCGCCGGGCACATTACCCGTGGCCTACAATCAAACCTTGTCTCACAAACTGGTAAACTGAGGCTTAGAACGGCTAATTGACAGTTTAGGTAGAAAGCCGAGAACTTTGGGGCGGAAACTACAACCCGGGAGGGAAATCTGTCCAGAGCCAGAACCCCCTGCCAGGAAGGTTGGGACGGAAAGAGGCTGAGGGGAAACTGAGGCGGAGGCAGGGTTACGGGGTGGGGGAGGGCTGGAATCTTTCTAAAGGACACCGAGGGGCCCCGCCAGAGGCTATGCTTCCCATCCCCCACCCCGGCGCCCGGCCTCTCTGCTCTTTTCGTTTCCCTAGCCTCCCCTCCTCCGGCTGCCACGTTCCGGGGTTACATAACCCGAGTAGAGGAGACCGAGTCGATACCCGGCGGGCTGAGGCCCGGGGAAGGGGGGGAGGGAGAGACTTGATGCGCATCCTGCCCTGCCCCACCCCAAGCTTTTCTGGGAGCCCGCAGCCCTGGGTCTGTGTCTTCGGGACCACCTCGAATTCCGGGATTCCAGAGCGTAGGACCCTCCCCATGCCTCTCCGAGGCCCCCTTTGGCTCCCCATTCCAGGGTCGCCTCCCCAGCGGGAAGGAATTCGTTCTCTGTGCGCCTCTGGCCGGTGTTTTGCCATTGCAAGGATCCTGCCAGGGATACACTGCCATCCCCAAGTAAGATGCAGTGCCCAGAGGTGACCGGGAAAACTCTAGAGTGTGGTAGGATATGGGGGGGTGGGGGGATGTTGGGGGGAGGGGCCTGAGCAAATGCTTTCTGCAAGATCACTACCCATATGAACAATTTGAATTACCCCATCGGCGTGTCAGCACCCATCTCGCCAGATCTCTCCAAAGAAATATGCGCTCCCGGAACTGAGACCCACCCTCAGTAACAACCCCCAGTCTCATAGATACAAGTCCCCGAGCTCCTGGAGGTTTGTGGTCCACCCTATGCGCTCTGGGTGGAGAACTTCCGAAAGGGAGTAACTGGGACAGGGCCCCCATGGGTCCTGCTCCCGCCTTAGAGCACCCGGCCTGGATGCCACTGCTGAGTACCAGGCACCAGAGGAGGATTTAGTAAAACTCAAGGAAGGCGTGCCAAACCTGAGGGTCCCAAAATGCCCCAGCCAAGTCAGCGGCAGAAAGACGGTACTGCGGCCCCAGGCCTCACGGAGCTGGGAGGCCAGGAGAGACTCCGGTGGAGCTAGAAGCAGGTCTGTGCAGGTCTTGAGGCCTTCTCCACCTCTGGCCAAAGCCCAATCTGGCCCCTTCCCGGCTCTGCTCCACCCTCATCCAAGTTTCACAGAGGGGTGCAAGGGGGTCAAGGCCGAACCTGGGAGGACAGGTCAGCCTCCTAAGGCTCCCACAGCCTCCAAGCCCTTCCCCACACAGCAGCCAAATCCTAGTGAGCTCACCTTCCAGCGGTTCCTGAAAGGGTTCTTCCCCAACCACACCATTCTCAGCTCATTTCCCTGTGTTTTCCCCCAGCTCATATCTCTGCAGTCACACAGGCATCCCAGCTGTTCGTGGAAGGCACAAGACCCATCCAGCTTCAGGGCCTTTGCACTGGATCACCACGTTTGCATCCTTCACCCAACATTCAGATGGTTTTTCTTTTTATTTTTGGTTGCTCTGAGTCTTTATTGCTGCACAAGGGCTTTCTCTAGTTGCAGCAGAAGGGGGCTACTTTTCATTGCAATGCTGGGACTTCTCATTTTGGTGGCTTCTCTTACTGCGGAGCACAGACTCTAGGCACTTGGGGCTCAGTAGTTTCTGCTCTACGGCTCCCAGTAGTTGTGGTGCACAAGTTTAGCTGCTCCTAGCATGTGGAATCTTCCAGACCAGGGATCAAATCCCAGTCTCCTGCATTGGCAGGCAAATTCTTCACCACTGAGCCACCAGGGAAGCCCCCAGATGGCTTTTCAATGTCACTCTCTTCCCTGACCATTCTGACAAAAGTAACCTCCATCCTTCACATGTAAACAGCAGTCTGGAGTCCCATCTGGGAAAAGGTCTGGGCAGTGGGTCCACTCCATGAGTGAGACTTAAAATTGCAGTTTCGGTGGTTCCCACTTATAATCCTGGGCTGCAAACTGTGTTGGCGCACAAAAATGCAGTTCTGGTTTTACTTTAACATTTTTACCAAGCCATTTATCTTGTGAGTCCTGGGATTTTGTTAAACCCTAGGTGCACTTGGCCAGGCCTCCAGCTCTCAGAAATTCCAAGACCCGTTCCTTTTCTTATCTAATGTACTGCCTGACTAGCTGTTGGTTGCGGGCTAGTCACGGGCTAGCACGGAATCCTGGCAGTGTCCAGGCAGATTAGAAGCAGGTCAGAGGCCTGCTCTCCTGCTTCTGAATCCTGAACAAGACTTCCTCCATTTTAATTTCCCTAACAGTTGTCCTTAGGATTGTTTAGGCTGAAGAGCATAGAAATATAACACAAGCAGTCTTGCTAATTCTATAGGTCAAATAACAATTCCAAAGGATCAAAAGAAACAAGATAAAGATACAAGCAAGAGGTTAAACTGCAGAAAACCATTTCTGAGCAGTAGAGAATGTAGTAAAGAAAAAGTCCCACCATGAGTGAGAAATATATTTTTGTACATTAACTCCTATATCCGTTAACTTATTGGCAGTAATATTTAGCTTGGTGCAAAACTAATTGCAGTTTCAGACCATGAATTTCAAATTCATTATAACTAGGCTCAAACACATTTTTAATAATCAAAATAGGAACCATTACAATCAACACATGTTTGCCAATGAGAAATGTTTGTTTATCCCTGTAGCATAAAAATCCATGCTTCAGGATTTGATGAACTCTTGAAAAGCATTTTCTGCATCCTGCTGGCTGTGGAAGGGTTTTTCCTGCAAAAGGTTGTTGAAATGCTTGAAGAAGTAGTAGTCAGTTGGTGAGATGTAGGTGAACATGGTGAATAAGGCAAAACTTTGTAGCCCAATTCATTCAACTTTTGGAACATTGGTTGTGCAACATGCGATCAGGCTCTGTTGTGGATAAGAATTGGACCATTTCTGTTGACCAATGCTAGCTTCAGGCATTGCAGTTTTTGGTGCAACTCATCAATTTGCTGAGCGTACTTCTCCGATGTAATGGTTTTGCCAGGATTCAGAAAACTGTAGTGGATCAGATGGGCAGCAGACCACCGAACAGTGACCATGACCTTTTTTTGGTGACACTTTGGCTTTGGGAAGTGCTTTGAAGCTTCTTCTCAGTCCAGCCACTGAGTTGGTCATTGCCAGTTGTTGTATAAAATCCACTTTTCATCACATGTCACAATTTGATTGAGAAATTGTTCATTATTGTTGCATAGAATAAAAAAAGACAACACTTCAAAATGACATTTTTTAAAAAATTTTTGATCATCTCATTAGGCACCCACTTATGGAGCTTTTTCACCTTTTCAACTTGTTTCAAATGCCAAATGACCTAGAATGGTTGTCATTGAGTTCTTTGGCAACTTCTGTAGTTGTAAGAGGATCAGCTTTGATGATTGCTGTAACTTGGTTGTTGTCAGTTTCCAATGGCTGGCCACTACACTCCTCATCTTCAAGGATCTTGTCTCCTTTGCAAAACTTCTTGAACCACCTCTGCACTGTATGTTTGTTAGTTCCTGGGCCAAATGCACTGTTGATGTTGCAAGTTGTCTCTGCTGCTTTACAACCCATTTTGAACTAAAATAAGAAAATCACTTGAATTTGCTTTTTGTCTAACATCATTTCCATAGTCTAAAATAAATATAAAATAACGGGCAGAGGAGCCTGGTAGGCTGCAGTCCATGGGGTCGCTAATTCACTTTCACTTTTCACTTTCATGCATTGGAGAAGGAAATGGCAACCCACTCTAGTGTTCTTGCTTGGAGACTCCCGGGGATGGGGGAGCCTGGTGGGCTGCTGTCTATGGGGTCGCACAGAGTCAGACACAACTGAAGCGACTTAGCAGCAGCAGCAGCAGCAGTAAGTCATTAGCAAAAAAATATAAAGTGGGGAATGCACATTAAAATGATGTAAAACATAACCACATTTATTTAAGAATGTATTCCAATATCAAACAGCAAATTTCAACAATGTAAAATTGCAATTACTTTTGCACCAAATGACACCTTCTATCAAGGTACAATTACATTTTTCTATGAAATTTTGTAATACTTTGGTTCCTTGCAAAATTTTAAGCAGGGGTTCTAAGGAGAAGCTAGTATTAGAAACAGACAAAGTAGGAAATATCATTAGAGTCAATAACACCTGAGTTTTCATGGAGGGGGGAATAATAGGTAGTCCCCTTCCAATATAAATCATCAACATGTGTTAGGAATCCAAAGAAAGGGGTTCCTAACTGATATATAGAGGTAGTGTTTTTACATAATCAGTCACAATACATGCTAATTGAGGGGCTGTTTCAAAAAACATATTGTAGGTTTTAGGGAAAACAGTCCATTCACAATAGCTGATGAAGTTCTCCAATAAGCAGGGTTCCCCAAATTCGAGAAGTTGGTCCACATAGCGGTCCCTTGTCAGCCTTGTCACAACCTATCGGTAAGTGGTTGTGACTATTAAAGTAACACAAGAAATTGGCACATAATGCTTGTGTTCAAGGCTTGAGCTATTTCTTTACCAGTGCTGTGTAATCTAGCAGACAGATAAATCTTGTCTATAGAGAGGCAAAGTTAAGAAAGAACAGGCCTTATTTACTGGGCAGGCAAAGTTATCCTGAGTTCAGGTCTGGCTTAGGTTTCTCCAACTGAAGATTCCCCAGTCGATTTCTTCATATTTTTCTTTTAATTGTAACATATCCTTGAAGGTTGAGGAGTGAATGACAATCCACATTACAGTCAGGCTTCTAAGAATAATCTATTCATGAGAATAACAGTGGGTTAATGGCACATATTTCCATCTTTCCTGTCCGGGGATCATCACTAATATAGTATGACCCTTCCTCTGTGCAATCACATCAGCAGGTGTGGGAGGACCTCTAGGCTGCTTCACCAAGACTTTAGCTCCAATTGCATTTATTTCATTTGTGGGTCTAAACTCTCCATCACTTCTAACTGTTAATAAAGTGGGAGGTTCTCCTTTTTGTACTTTGCCAATTACACATGAAAGGGCTTCCCTGGTGGTTCATCAGTAAAGAATCCACCTGAAATACAGGAGATACGGTTCGATCGCTGAGTCTGGAGGATCCCCTGGAGGAGGAACTGGCAACCCACTGCATTATTCTCGCCTGGGAAATCCCATGGACAGAGGAGCCTGGCAGGCTACAGTCCATGAGGTCCCCAAAGAGTCAGACACAACTTAGCGATGAAACAACAACAATTACACATGGAAGAATCAGCAACTGGGCAATTTGATCATGTAGATTAATAAATAGATCATCCTTTCCCCTTTTTGTAGAATTACTTGGATTTCTTCTTAGTAGTCTGAGTCTATCATTCCCCCAGGGACGCAGATCCCTTTTAACACTAACCTGGAGCGTTCTATGATTAATCCAAAGTGTCCAGGAGGCCTTTTAATTCCAATGCCAGTTGAAATAATGCATATTAATCTTTTAGTAAGTCTGTGTTCAGGTATAGAGTATAAACCCAGTCTGGCGCCTCAGGAGTAGCTCAGAAAGGAACTAATACTCCTGGGCCAATTTCCCAATACTCAGTTTTTTTTGGATAGAAGTCTATTTTATACATCTGTAACGTGGAATAGTGATTCTCATCAAAGGAGTTTCTGATTCTCCTGGATGTTTATTATTTAAAATATTGAGGGAAATATTCAAGCTAGTCCTCCAATTTTTATAATAGGCCTTTCCAAGTTTAATTAATTGCTGTTTAACCAAACCATTCATTCTTTCAATCAAACCAGCTGCTTGAGGATAATAAGTAATATGAAAGATCCATTATATGTTATGTTCCTGTGAAAGCTCTTGTATTAATTTACCTTTAAAATATGACCCATTGTCACTCTAAATTTGAAGTAGAATATCATAATATAAATTATCTCCAATGTTTTAATAGTATTAGTCTGATTGGCTTTGCTGAAGGGAATGACGACTAAACATCCAGAATAGGTGTCCACAGCAGTACACGCATATTGGCATCCTTTATCTCGAATTAATGGGCCAATATAATCAATTTTCCATATTTGCCCAGGCTTCTTGTCAAGTGCCAATTGTCCTTCGACAAATTGTGTCGTGTCTATGCTTGATATGTTGACAAACTGGACATTGTGAAATAACAGATTTAATGAGATCCATAGTTAAGGAAGTACCTGTATCCTGAGCCCACCTGTATGTTGCTTTTTCTCCCAGATGGCCACATTTTCTGGTGTGCCCACAAAGTCAAACCTTTTAAGTCACTGGAGTCTGGATCAACTTCTACTGCTTGGATTCGGGTTTGTTCCTCTGTAATAGTTATACCATCGTTCCATAGAATTTGGACACTGTGAGCATCTACATGGAAGACTGAAACATTAGTAGTTTGAACAATTTGCCAAATGTCAAACCATAATTCCTTTCCCCATAGCTCTTTGGAGTGAATTTGCCAGTTTTCCTTACCCTTGTGCATGTGTGCTAAGTCGCTTCAGTTGTGTCTAACTCTTTGTGACCCCATGTACTGTAGCCCACCAGGCTCCTCTGTCCATGGGATTCTTCAGACAAGAATACTGGAGTGGGTTGCTGAGCCCTCCTCCAGGGGATCTTCCCAACCCAGGGATTGAACCCACGTCTCTTACTTCTCCTGCATTGGCAGTGGGGTTCTTTACCACCTAGGAAGCCCCATTTTTTACCTATTGGGAAAGCCAAGTGGCCAATCCATTGATTGACCAAGAATCTGTGTACATATAGCACTCATTCCCTTGCTTTAATACCTGATAAACCGCATATAACTCAGCAAATTGGCTACCTTTACCTTCCTCGGTAGTTGTCAGTGATTTAGTAGTGACGGGATTATCTGCCACCACTTTCCAATAGTGAATGGATCCTATGTATTTGGCTGATCCATCAGTGAAACAGGCATGCTGTTTTTCTAGTGCAGTTAAAGAGTCAAAAGTTTGTGTTATCGTTTAGTTGCTAAGTCATGTCTGGCTCTTTTGCGACACCATAGACTGTAGCCAGCCAGGCTCCTCTGTCCACGGGATTTCCCAGACAAGAATACTGGAGTGGGTTGCCATTTCCTTCTCCAGGGGATCTTCCCCACCCAGATACTGAACCTGCACCTCCTGCATTGCAGGCAGATTCTTTTCTGCTGAGCCACCAGTGAAGAGTCCAAGGGCTTTCTCCATTTTACAGGCAACTCAGTTATCTCAGGCCTAACTATAGCTTTTAATAGGAATTTTGGAAATCTTTAGTAGGAACTTCAGAAATCTTTTCATTTAAGGCAGCAACTTCATGTGGCCCAGGTTTGGCTTGGTCCTGAATATACCATTTCCATTTCATTATGCTGGATTCCTGAGCTTGCCCAATCCTGTGGGTCTTGGGTGAACTTTGTACCTATAACATGACTGGCACTTGAGGTCTTAATATTACAATATGATTCATAGTCAATTATTTCATATCAATAAAAGCCCAATAACAGGCCAATAACTGTTTTTCAAAAGTAGTGTTATTTCTCCCAGCCTCTGGAAATTTCCTACTTCAGAAGCCCAAAGGCACTCTTTTGTCTTGCTGTTTTTGCTATAAGCTTCAATTAGCATATAGTTCATTGATATGGACATGTAATTTTATGTCCCTTTATCGTAGCTCATGGAGTATCTGATAATAAAACTAGAATGTAATATTCAGTGTAACATAAAATTTGTGTGTGTGTGACAGAGAAAGAGGGTATTAACCCTGTAGCCAGGGGAAGCTTTATCCCATCAAATAAAAAATGAGTTTTGTCAGGGAATTGGAAAAAACCAAGAGGCTATCTTGGATTTCCATAGCCACAACTGTTTGATTTATAGCTATTGTTTACCCGTTTTAAATTCCTTCATTTAGGAGTAGACTGTTGCCATGTTCTAAGGACATCAGGATAGCAAAAGTCTGACAATGAGGGGTAAATCTGTTTTTGTAGAAGCAGAACGAGCCTTATCTATGTGCGTCACAATCTTCATAAATTATTGTGAAATAATATTTACTTTGCCAAGTAACAAAATATTTTAAAAACAAATATAAATCACTTAAGGGCAAAGAAATTCACATAATCTGTTATCAAAAGCCACAGTCCAAGAAAACATTTTTCTCTTAACATAGAGAGAAAACCAAATTCCAGTCTGATACAAACTTACTATTAATAACAATTTTTGTTTATCTAGTTAATTTC
Organism: Bubalus kerabau; assembly: GCF_029407905.1. NCBI lineage: Eukaryota > Metazoa > Chordata > Mammalia > Artiodactyla > Bovidae > Bubalus > Bubalus kerabau. The sequence continues at coordinate 52,873,125 of NC_073636.1, read as the reverse complement.
AGTTTAATCTTAGAAAGTCCTTTCTGTAAATCTTGAAGAGGTAGTATTTTTGCAAAGACATCAGAATGAAACCATAGTTCTCTCTAATCACAAAAAGGCTTAAAAAGACAGGTTTAAAATCTGATTACAATCCAATCGGCCAAGTAACTTGGTTACTGCTGTGACATGTAACACTGTAAGACAGTAACTAAAATTATGACTGACAATATTTCAGCAGGACATATCAGATCTTTTTGAATTCTGTATAATTTCTAGAATATCTGTATTAGTAAGATTTACCATACAAAATAACCCAAGAAGATTCTTGACAGCACTTATTTGACAGCACTCCTCATGTACCTATAATATAATGAACCTAATTAGTTTAATATCTTTCTTTGGAATGCCTCAGGGGCCTTCCGAAGCACCCTCAAAGTTAGCTAGAAGTCAAAAGAACTTCATTAGAATTTGATCTTAGGAAGTTCTGTCAAAAATACCAAAGAGTTTAGAACACTCAGTCAGATAAGATCATAGATCACTATGAAACAATAGTTATTCACTCCGCCGAAGTAACAATAAAAGATTTCAAAAGCAAATACAGAACAAATCACTTAAGAGGTAAAGAAACTTAAAATCTGTCATCAAAAGACAGTTCAACATCCCAAGAAAACTTGTACCATACGTAAGATTCTTTTCTTGGTTTCCACTTTCCACAAATCCTTATCACTTTCTATAGTAAACACTTTAGTCTCCCATTTAAAAACAGACACCTGAAAGTCAGACCTATTTATTTTTCTTTTCACAAAATGCAATTCCATTCCTCATAACTTATCCCACTTTCCTTAAGCAACCATGAACTGTCCTTCATATTAGCATTCTGTAGATTGGTGAACATAAATACCAGTGATAATTTCTAAAATTTTTTGTTTTTCTTAGAGAACATCTGAGGATGGTACCAAACATATTCATTAATACTTCTAAACCCTTCACTTCTCTGTAAAAAAGAAAGCTATGCTATGCTATGCTAAGTCACTTCAGTCATGTCCGACTTTGTGTGACCCCATAGACGGCAGCCCACCAGGCTTCCCTGTCCCTGGGATTCTCCAGGCAAGAACACTGGAGTGGGTTGCCATTTCCTTCTCCAATGCATGAAAGTGAAAAGAGAAAGTGAAGTCGCTCAGTCGTGTCCGACTTTTAGCAACCCCATGGACTGCAGCCTACCAGGCTCCTCCGTCCATGGGATTTTCCAGGCAAGAGTACTGGAGTGGGGTGCCATTGCCTTCTCCAAAAAAGAAAGCTAGTGTTTAGTAATTACTGTTTCAGCATGTTATTTCATTTGGAAATGGCCTAATTATTTAAACTTCTATCATTTAACTTAATTTAGCACAGCCCTAGAATTCAAGTTATCAAAACCTGGAGAAACTATTTTAGGTAGACATTCCTAAAGCATAATTATTCTTAATAGAGTTCATCTAAAAGCTCTTATCTCATTTACATTTTCTTTCCTTAAAAGTTTATTCACATCAAGTTACTTTGTAAAATGGACTCAATATCTGGCCCAACTGTGGAATATGATGTTGCCAGAAGCCAAATAGCCCTATAAATTTTGAGCCTCCATTTTTGTCTGCTGCTGCTGCTGCTGCTAAGTTGCTTCAGTCGTGTCCGACTCTGTGCGACCCCTGAGACGGCAGCCAACTATGCTCCCCTGTCCATGGGATTCTCCAGGCAAGAGTACTGGAGTGGGGTGCCATTGCCTTCTCCCCTTTTTATCTAGAGAGTTTTAAATTCCATTATCTTTTGTTTAGCCTTATGTAAAATCTCTCTATATTATTTAGCTCATTGTATTTCCCAAAACTTTATAGTCTGGGCTGGTCCCTGAAATTTGGAGGAGTTAATCTCCAATCCCAAGTGTTGGAGTCCCAGTCTGCCCCTGCATTACCTATTATCAAATGAACTCTCTTTTTGTTAACTTTGCTGCACCTCTTTCAATATTGAGCTTGTGCAAACTTTTCAGTGACTTTTTCAGCTACCAACTGGAAAGTGGAGACTTGGTCAGCTAAAATGTAGCTTTGACTTTGTAACATGGATAATCATCCTTGCAAATCACATACTTCTTTAATTGTGACTTCTCTTCAACCAGTTTTAATTTGGTTTCCTGTACCTTATGGTAAGCAGAGAGGAGGATTCAGCCTCTCTGATCCAGTGAGGTCCATTCTTGTCCTTTCTCAATTGGCACAAGCCAAATTGGCACAAACATTCAATAACTTCAAAAGATTCGGCCTGCTTTAATTTGGAGTCCCATTCTCACACAATCCAGTGTATATGCCCCCTTATTACTGCTAATAAGCAGTAAGGCAAATCTTCCCATCATGGAATGAAAACTTCATTAATCTTAACCTCTTTCTTCTTAAAGAGTGGTATTTTGTTTCACAAATACTGCTCACAGCACCAATTTATATTTTGCCCAAAGTTTGACTTCCGTTTTAGTTTTGAAAGGTTGCTGCTGCTACTGCTGCTAAGTCGTTTCGGTCGTGTCCGACTCTGTGCGACCCCAGAGACGGCAGCCCACCAGGCTCCCCCGTCCCTGGGATTCTCCGGGCAAGAACACTGGAGTGGGTTGCCATTTCCTTCTCCAATGCGTGAAAGTGAAAAGTGAAAGTGAAGTCGCTCAGTCATGTCTGACTCCTAGCGACCCCATGGACTGCAGCCTACCAGGCTCCTCCGTCCATGGGATTCGCCAGGCAAGAGTACTGGAGTGGGTTGCCATTGCCTTCTCCGATTTAATAGAGGAGTATTTAACTTAATTTCAAAGTACAATGATTAAAAGAAAAGAGAAATAGAAACCATAGAGAAGAGAAACATCACATACATCAGCAAATTGGGCTGATGACCAACATATAGATTTAAGCAGCGAACTGAGAAGTCCCAAGTAAAAGCAACCTGGAGTCCCAGTTAGGAAAAAGTCTGGGGTAAGACTTCAAATTGCTGTTTGGGCGGTTCCCACTTATAATCCCAGGCTGCAAACTAATATCAGTTCATGCAAAAATGCAGCTCTGGTTTTACTTTAACGTTTTTACAATGCTGCTTGTTTTATCTTGTGAGTCATAGTGAAACTGAAAGTCCCTCAGTTGTATCTGACTCTTCGAGAGCCCAGGGACTATAGCCTGCCAGGCTCCTCTGTCCATGGAATTCTCTAGGCCAGAATACTGGAGTGGGTAGCCATTCCCTTCTCCAGGGGATCTTCCCAACCCAGGAATTGAACCCAGGTCTTCCACATTGCAGGCAGAGTCTTTCCCGTCTGAGTTGCCAGGAAAGCCCATAAAATTTTTGTTAAACCTCAGGCATGGTTGGCCAGACCTCCAGGAGCTCAAGAAGTACCATTCCCTCTCTTATCTAAAGTACTGCCTGACTTGCTGTGCTTGTGGGTAGGCACAGAATCTGAGCAGTGTCCAGGCAGGTCAGAAGCAGGTCAGAGGCCTGCTCTCCTGCTTCTGAAGCCTGAACAAGACTTCCTCCATTTTAATTTCCCTACAGGACTCTCCTGGACGCTCCCCAGTGTGATCAGGTGGCTGGAAGCAGAGATGATAGATGACTTTGGTGCCACACAAGCTTAATATCACATGCCACTTCTGCTGTTCATTTTGTTTGGGTATCCTTAGACAGTAATTTTATCTCTGAGTTTCTGTTTTCTCATCTGTAAAATGGGAACAATAATGTCTTCCTTTTGGGGTTGCTGTGATGAAGTGAGATTATATGTGGTTCCTGGGGGCCCCTAATTAACTGGATGAACTAAAGGTAGGGAAACAGCTTAATACAGTCCTCTTGCTCCCACATATGTAGATAGAATAAAACAGTATCAAGAGAAGAGAAGAGGCTATGTCTCTGGTTACACAAACTGAGAAGTAGCCTAATCTGCTGCCTCTCTGTGCTTCCTAATCTCCTGTTCCTGGCTCTCACTCCCCACTACATGCTCTCCCTGTGACATAGGCAAGCGCGGATGGGGACTCTCCTGGGACCAAGATGCATCTTCCTACATGCCTCTCTCCCCTCACCACTTCCTCCCCCAGCTATCTCTCTTCTGTACATCAATGTCTTCTAGAGCCTTGCTCCTCAAAGTGTGTCCAAGGATCTGCATTTTTAAAAATTCCCAGAGGATTCAACCCCAGGAGATACATGTGAGCTGAGAAGCACTAGATGGCGGTCTAGAGCAACTCCATCTAAAATGCATGAGACAGCTTTCTGAGTTTGATGGTGTTTGATACTGTTACTGGAAATTTTATCTCAAGCCACAAGAGTATATCCACATTACTTTAGGAAATCGGTATTTCATTCACCCTGGGAGAGTATATTCTTGATCTCCACCATAGGACACTAATATTGATTTGCTATTAAAAAAAAGAAATCATTTTAATCAAAATACTACAGAATATGATTTTAAAGGCACATCACATTTAGATTTGTATGAGACGATTCTTCTCTATGCTTCCCTATTACCAGGTTAACTACTTTTAGTGTTTTTTATTTCTCCTTGTATTTACTTTTATCTTTCTATTGCTATTTCTTGAATTTTTTCCACCTAAACTTTAAACTTTTCATTTTGTATTGGGGTATATTTTTTGGACTTTTATGTTTAGATTTTATCTGTAGATTTCCTGCTATGGAATTAAAGATTTAGCTTTCCTACCAGCCCTCCCCTCAACATACACCAAAAGACACATATACATTTCCCCCTGCCATCCTCCCAAAAGAGCTGAATCACTAGAGTCAATAATGATCATGATTATTGTTCAATTTTTTGTATTCCCTGGATTTAGCAATTATTTTACCATTTGCTTGGTTTTTAATACACTAGTTAATTCAATCCCAAAGCTTCCAAATGAACTAAATATTTTGCATATGTCTAAAAACAGCAAATAATCAGTTTTATTTTCTTCTAGAGACATCCCTCCTGGAGTATCTGTCTTTTGATTCTAGGCTGGGGTTGCTTGCTTTCTTCATCTGGAAACGTTGCTGACATCCCAGGTCTTTCTCATCATCCCTTTCCTGTGTTTAGCCTCACTTCTTTCCTAGTTTAGTTCATTATTTTTCTGAAGCACATCCTCCAGTAGCTTTCTAAGAAACAGTGTATGCAAGGTCAAGTTTTTGAGACCTTGTTTGGCTTAAAATGTCTTTGAAGTGAAGTGAAGTGAAGTCACTCAGTGGTGTCCAACTCTTTGCGACCCCATGGACTGTAGCCTACCAGGCTTCTCAGTCCATGGGATTTTCCAGGCAAGAGTACTGGAGTGGGTTATCATTTCCTTCTCCAGGGGATCTTCCCAACCCAGGGATCGAACCCAGGTCTCCTGCATTGTAGACAGATGCTTTTACCCTCTGAGCCACCAGGGAAGCCCAAAAATGTCTTTACCCTCATACTTAATAATCATGTAGACAGATATATGCTACCGCTGCTGCTGCTGCTAAGTCGCTTCAGTCGTGCCCGACTCTGTGTGACCCCATAGATGGCAGCCCCCCAGGCTCCCCCATCCCTGGGATTCTCCAGGCAAGAACACTGGAGTGGGTTGCCACTTCCTTCTCCAAATGAAGGAAAAGTGAAAGTGAAGTTGCTCAGTTGTGTCCAACTCTTAGCAACCCCATGGACTGCAGCCTACCAGGCTCCTCCGTCCATGGGATTTTCCAGGCAAGAGTTCTGGAGTGGGGTGCCATTGCCTTCTCCAAATCTACTAAGTTGTAAATAATTTTCTTCAAAATTTTGTGGGCATTGCTTTATTGTTTGGGGCTGACTCAGAAAAACGCAACCAATGAAAGGTCCCGGGGTGGTGGCATTGGCTCTATCGTTGTTGAGCCCACCATCACCAAATATGTCAAGGTCACTAGGCTTGAATCTTTGAACAGAGTCCCCTGGAGACAGATATGCAGCGAGACGCTTGCTCTGTCTCCTCCTCTCCTAGGGGCTGTATGGCCACTGTCCCCCTACCCCTACCTCCATCAGTTTGCCTTCAAAATATGATATGAGAACAAGGATTAAGTTCTCTTGATTATGACCCATTTTCACTCTTGCCTCTCAACTCACTAAACTGAAATGTGTTGGAACCTCTGTAACCATTTACAGATTACCAGTTAGAGACAGGTTTCTTTTCCAGATCAGTCCCTTCATACATGTTCATTCTTCTTAATTTCATTCTTGGAGGGTAACCTTAACCTCCAATTTTGGGGTTACTATGTTGTAGCCCTCTCACAGTCACATTCTCTGTGCCATTTCTGGAATGCCAGTATCCAGAACACCTCCCACAAACCACATTGCTTCTAACACCTAAACAGCCCCTCCTGCCCCACCCCCATTTAGCAGGTCATGTGGTTACCCCATTCCAGAAAGCCTCGGGTTGCTTCCTGGCAGAGTCTATCTGTGCATTCCAGGATTGAAATTCTGAATAATCCCCCACATGAATGCCCACAGGCATCACCTTGCTCTCAAGGGAGAGAACTGGGGACAGACAGGTTGAGTGACTTGCCCCTGGACACCTAGTCCTGGGAACCTGTGAGATAAAGAAAGTGGCTCTTCCTCTCTTGGTCAGCTGCCCAGGTGGTGATGGGGTTAGAATGCCTCCTGGCAACTCAGATCTCCACAGGCCCCTTGGGTGGAGAATTAGCAGAGACAAGAGGATGAGTCTTAGCTCTTAAATGTCAGACCTCCTTCTGGCTACACCACCAGCTAATTATGAGGCCAGGGCCAGCATTAGCAACCCCGCTTACCCAGGACCCCACCTGGCAATAGGTCACAATGCTCCAGCTGCCCAACCAACCAGAATGACTGACCAAAGTGGGAGGAGGTGAGGAGGGTTTGGTGAGTGGGCGTGTGAGGAGGGGGAGATTCCTAAACAGTCCAACTCCCCACTGCCTGAGCCTACCCTTGAGGTCTGCCACCACCCCCTCCCATGCTCCCACTCCTCCTCTCGCCCAGCACTAGTCCTTCCTGTAACCTCCACTTTCCTCCATGACCCACCTCTGCTTACCCAGGCCCGAAGCTGCTGTTTCTCCTACCCCAGGCCCTCCCAGGGTCATGGGTGCAGGGGAGGGATCAGCTAGTCCAGTGGGTCCATGTGTGTCCCCCTGGGGCCCTAGCTGGGCCCAGGTCCTAGATAGTGTCCTAGGACTGGGGGCACTGGGGCTGACAATTCGGGCCATCTTTTCCACAACTGGCCCAGCCTTGCTGCTGCTGCTGCTACTGGTCAGCTTCCTGGCCTTCGACATGCTCCACCGGTAAGTGGACTGCAGCCTACAGGCAGGTGAGCAAACCATCAGCCTCCCCAAACCCAGCTGCCGCCCTTTCTCTCCACAGGCCTGCAGGTCCCACCTGGTCACAGCACACACATCTCAGAAGAGGCCAGAGTCAGGGGGCCGGCGAGGGTCTGGGACAGCAGGAGGCTCCACCCGCGGTGGCAGTCGCAGGACGACTCAGCCTCCAGGAGGCTCTGTTGCTGCTGTGCCTGGGCGCGGGGTTGCTCCTGGGAGCCCGCGGTGTGCCTTTGGCCCTGCTTGCCCTTGCTTTTTGCCTTCATCCTTGGACCTGAGTGTCCTCCGGAAATACACTGGCCATGCTGTTTCCTCAGGCTTCCTTTCCTCCACCCTAGGTTGGGAAGGTGGGAGGATACTCCTTTATCCCCCAGCCTGCATCTTGGGGGACCTCTGGCCTCACAATGTGGACAGTGGATACCTAAGTCTGAGTCTGAGGGCATCAGTAAAATGTGAGATAAGGGACAGGGAGCCCAGTGCAGGGTATGGAGCCATCTCAGAACCTGTAGGTTGGGGGAGGCTATTCTGGCCTCCTCTGTGATTCTAGAGAACTTCTCTTGAAAGAATTATAAGAGAGTGAAGCAGGGCTGGATACAGGCCAGCAGGGAAGGGAGGGCTCCAAAGAGGGCTTTCCACAAGAAAACGTGACAGACTACATCTGTGGGCTCACCAGGCTCCCCTAAAGCCTGAAGGGTCCACGAGAGAGGCTCAGGTAAACCTCACACCCAGCAATGGTCCCTCTCTTGGCTGGCCCCCACCCTGACCCGGGTCATAATAGGGCTCCTCTGGGGAGGGTGGGGGCACTGAGAGTGGGGGCTCAACTCTGGCTGCCAGGCTGTCCTGGGTGCGGCAGGAAGCAACATGACTTAGGTGGCTCTGCCCAGAGGTAAGACCCAAACCCCAGTTCAAAGCCCCACCACACCCATGCTGGTCCCTCCTGATCCCTCTGCACCCACACCTGCCCTGAGGTCCCAGGCATCTCCAGGGCTGCTCCTGCAGCTGGCCTGGCCCTCTCCCTAGGTGCACCAACCACAATGCAGCAGCTACGAATGGAGACAGATGCCATCGGGGCCGGCGAGGGGCCGCAGCGTGCGGTGCCCTGGTCAGCCTGGGTCTCTCGGGAGGGCTGGGTGCGCTGGTGCATGTGTCACGTGCCCCCGAGCTGGACCCAGTGGTGGACTACATCTGGCTGGCGGCAACCACTGCAGCGTGTGCTGTGGGGTCTGGAGGGGGTCCTCTACCTGCTGCTGGCCCTGATGCTGTGTCACGCGCTCTTCACCACCGGCTCCCACCTCCTGAGTTCCCTGTGGCCCGTGGCGGCTGCGGTGTGGCGCCATCTGCTGCCAGCTGTCCTGCTGCTGCTGCTCAGTGCCCTCCCCGCGCTGCTCTTCGCCGCCTCCTTCCTGCTGCTGTTTTCCACACTACTGAGCCTCGTGGGCCTCCTCACCTCCATGTCTCAACCAGGCAACGCTCAGGACTTAGACCAATAGAAGGGCAACCCCATCCCGCTGCTTGTGTCTGTTGAGCCCTGGCCTAGGGCCTGAGGCCCAGGGGAAAGGGAGGGCAGTGGGACCAGGGCCTTTCTGTGTCAGCAGGCCCCCAACCTACAGTCTCTAGCTGGGACTGGGCGGGACATGGGTGATATTGCTGGAACTGACAGGATATAGACTGGCCTGACCTCTGGGCACCTCCCTCAAGCTGATGCTGCAGGTACTTGGTGTGGAAGGCCAGAAATTTTGAGAAGAGATGTTAGGGCAGAAGGCTCAGCCAGGAGCAGAGCGTGGCCAAGCCATCAAGAGTTTCCACGTGCATGTGCTGATGCTACTGGGGACCCCTTGAGCAGCTGGCAGCATCTTTTTCTTGCAGCTGCTCAACTGTCTCAGTGTTAGACTCATAGCAACTTCTACCTGTATTTACCATTTCCCCCACCAACCGCCTCTTTTCACTTGCCCAGGCTCTAGAAAGGGCTCAATGACAGAAACGTAGCTGAGAGAGGGCTAGCCAGAATCCTCATGAGACCTCAGCTTTCACCTTTCAGATGTTTCTGCCCAAGCATTCCCCACTCCCTAGACTTCCTACCTCCTGCCTCGTCCACATCCCCAAGTCTGGAAATGAGCCAACCAACGCAGTGAGTTTCCCAGGGAGAGCTTACTCTTTAAGACTCCTGAGGTTTGCTATGGAAAAACAAACAAGAAATCCCATTTCACCCACCTATGCAGTGTGTGACCTTGGCCAATTAATTCTTTTGAGCCTTGGTATGAAGTGGGTCCTGTCATGGAGCTGCTGTGAGTCAAAGGCAATAATATCTGTGTGTGAAGTACTTTGTAAAGACCAGAAAATTGTAAGCTATTGTATGGAACTCTAAAGAGCAGAAAGCTTCTCTAGGCCTTCAGAGAAATGTTCTGTCCTGGATACAGTTTGGACCCTACAATGGTTAACGGAGGATGGATGAGTGTGAACAAGAGGTAAAAGGTTGTATGCCATGAAATCTCAAAATATGCAGGTGTTGAACTCTTCTGACTGTGAAATGCTCGGTGGGGCTTGGTGCCGGGAGACGGCTTGCACAGCCATGTGAGTGCGGAAATCATAGCCCAGGGGTTTCTAAAACCAACCCAACAAGCTGTTTACAACACCAGGAGAGCTTTGGAAGGTGGCATCCCTCGATGTCCAGGATGCTGGCTTTTCACATCTCAGCTAACCCTCCAGACAAAACAGTGAGTGATTAGTCACTACAAGTAAGACACATGATAGGTAAGACCCACCCACCTGACCCTCACCCCACTCCAGGCCTCCACTTAGTCCCTGACCCTCTCCAATTCCTAGCCAGACTTGATCCCACTACATACATCACCCTAAAACCCTCACTCCTGTATCCCTCAACTAAAAGCCTCCTCTCTGGCCACCTAAATACTCAAGCCCTATGAACCAGCCCCTAGAACCCATGTTCATTTTTGCTAAAACCCATTCGCTGTGGAGTTTCATAACCCTGTGTGCCACTGATCAGATGCCTTCAGCATCACCTCCTGAAACCCAAGACACAGTCCTTCCTTCCTTTTTCCTTCCTGTTCTCCCTGAAATATGGCCTGGTAGCAAGGGCAAGGCAGGCCATGGAAGTGGCAAAGCGTCATAGCTAGCATGGGCTCTGGTGTATTAGCTCAAGCTGGGTTTGAATCCCAGCACTGCACTTTCCAGTCCCACAGCTTTGGCAAAAATTGCTAACCCGTCTTGAACTTAATTTTTCTGTTGGTTAAAATAAAGGCAAGCATACCTGTCCTAGGGCACCCGTGGGGCATCTGGTACGTGGGCAAAATTCCTGGACTGACTCCTCACACCACAAATTGTAGCTATGCTATTACTGTTCCATTTTAGAGATGAGAAGTCAGGCACAGGATAGCTACTTGCCTATGGTAAGGTCAGGTTGTTTGAGTCCTAGTCCAGCCTGACAGGCTACTAAAGAGAAAGCAATGGAGGAAATACAACCTCACTGAAGACCCCAGGGCTTCTCAGTGCCCATTGTTTAAGCTCCTGTCAGAGATGAAGCCTGGATGCCAATCTTGGGCCCCTCGCTAACTTGGCTGTGCATTGTTGGCCAGGGATATCACTCTGGAGCCTTGGGACCATTCTAATTGAGAGAGGAGATTTTGGCCCAAACCAGACACACTGAGGAGCAGGATTTTGGCAGGAGCAAGGAGAAAGCCTTCTTCCCTTCACCATGTAAACATATATCTTCTACCCTCCTGTATTGCTGGTGTGAGGTAGGGTGGCACAGGCAGACCAGAGACCAAATGGGCAATACCTATCAAATTAGATTAACACATAGCCTGTGACTCAAAATGCTATATGACACACAGCAACCCAAGAAAAATTCTCCCAAAGGCCCAAGATGGTCTTGCTCCTCAAAGTGTGATCCCAAAGCCAACAGTATCAGCATCACCTGGAAACTGGCTACACACGTAGAATTCCAGGCCTCACCCCAGGAGTCATGAATCAGAGCCTGCATTTTTAACAAAACTCCCAGGGGATACACTGGGAGAAGTTTGAGAAGCACTACAGGTGGGGGAATATGTTGAAGGGATATGTCTGAGAATGGAGCACTGTGGAGATGAGGCAGCAGTTAGAAGGGGTGGAAGTTATACAGATTGATCTTGAAATCCCAGCGTTGAGTGAAAAATAGCTGAACGAGAAATAATAGAATTCTTTTCACACAAATTTAAAACGCATGCCAGCAAAACCAGACACTTTTAAAAAATAAGAATAAAAAATAGAATGGAATGGCCAACTCTAAAAAGCGAGGAACCTTGCAGAGAGGAAAGAAAAACATAATTCTTGAAATTACTTTAAATGCAGACAAAGTCATCCGTTTAGACTTAAATCACTTAATAATGCAAGCCTGGGGAGAATTAACATGCTGGAAAGAAGTTCTAAGCCTTTCCATTTGAGCCAAGAAAGGAAAGCTGTTCCACAGGCCTGAGTCACCAGGGCTTCTTTGCGGCCCGACCCCGCAGCGAGCTCAGGTGGGGTTGGGGTAGGGGTGGGGATCCAGTAACTTCTGTAGCCTGGCCAGAAAAGTAAATCCGATCAGGTGGAGCATAAAGAACCGGAGCGGAGGAGGTGTCAGCCGCGAGGGGTCTTGCATTTGAGAAAGTGAGACTGGTTCCACAGCGGCACACACGCACCCTGGGGTGCGACTAGGAGCAGGAGCGCCCGGTAAGATTTTCTCCTGCCCCAAAGACCCGGAAGCAATGAGTAAGAGCTGCCAGGATGCGGGAGGGTCCCAGAGGACGGTGTCAAGGGAGCTCACAAAGCTGGGGGCGCCACTTCAGCTAGAGGTGTGAGTGACCACCCTGGTGGGAAAAAGAGGGATCCCTGGAAGGGGTCAGGGCGGCGCCAGGAAACCGCTCTGGACCAGCTACGGGGAGCCGGGAGGGGGCGCTCTTACCCAGACGCGGCTCCGCGCGCGCTAGAGGGTGAGCAGAGCGACCGTGCTCGCAGAGTCGGTGGCCACCAGCCTGGGCCGGGGCCGAGGGGCGGGAGGGGGCGACTGGGCCCCGAGGGGAGGAGAAAGGGGGGGGGGGGGGCTGCGTTGCTCTGGGAGGTTGCCCCAGGTGCAGGGGCCGGGTAAGGGGCGCATAGGCTCAGCAGCACCGGAGAGGGGTCTGGGCGACAGCTGGAGAGCTCCAAGCTGGCGCGTTGACCGTGGAGGCAGTGCAGTGAGCAAGGGCCTGATGTTGGGAAGAAAATCCCAAACCTAGCCAGAGATCAGAGGGCTGTGGGCACCCACGCAGGGAAGTGCTAGCTATCCCCGTAAATCAACACCTTCCCTCCACCTTCACACCACCCCCACCCCCACCCCCAACCCCCCGCTCCCCCACCCCCGGAATCATAGTCTGCAGACTAGATGCCAGGCGTGGCCCCCTGGCGGAGACCTCCAGCTCTGATTTCGAAGAGTCGGACTTCGCTGCGTGTGGGACGGAAGCGAAGAGGAGACGTGTCTCACGGCCCGGTCCTAAAACGGGCGGTGGGTGAACGGTAGATCCTGGGGCCGGGAAGGAGCTTCTCCCGCCCACTGTCTTCACAGTGGCGACTTCATTGACTACAAAATCTCTTTAACCCAAATCCCTAGCCTAGGTTCCCTAGCCAAAAACCCAGAGACAACAAGGGCAGAGCTCCTGAGAATCCTGGAGAAGGAAGGGTCCAATCTCATGAGCTTCACTGTCCCCGACTGCTGTCCTAATCCTAGTCTATTCTTCCATTCTTCCTAGGGTAAAGAGCTGTATTTTGTGAGGTTCCATCAGGATCTAGATGTACATCAGCTCACTTTGGACAAGTCATTTTCTGCGGTGCAAACATCTCTATTACCTTTCAGATATTTTCATCTTAAAAATAAAAGAACTTAAGAGGTGTAGCTTTTACCATATTTTCTGGCCTGTGTCTTCAAATGTCTAACCAAAATACAGTTTTTAAAACTGATATGTGATACTGCATACTTAAAAATATTTGTAACATATATGAAAGTTGTAAAGCCCTTTAAGCCCAAAGATACCACTTCCGTCTAAAAGCCAGAAATAAGAGGATAGGACCTCTTTCTTCATGTTCAACTTCTGATTTGTACCAGCCGGAATTCACAGACAATGACATATGGAAATGCTGCTCACTGGTACTGTTGACTGGATTCTGATTTTGAAAGAACTGCTAAGTTTCCACCATTGAGAATTACTGTCAAGTTTTGATAGTTCACCTTTATCCAGTCAAATTCCTTTCTATTCCTAGTTTGCTAGCTGTTTTGATCATGAGTGGAGGTTGAATGATAAAATTTTTTTGCATCTATTCCAAGGACTATTTTGCTCAAAATTCTCCAAGCCAGGCTTCAACAGTACGTGAACCATGAACTTCCAGATGTTCAAGCTGGATTTAGAAAAGGCAGAAGAACCAGAGATCAAATTGCCAACATCCGTTGGATCATTGAAAAAACAAGAGAGTTCCAGAAAAACACCTACTTCTGCATTATTGACTATGCCACAGCCTTTGACTGTGTGGATCACAACAAACTGTGGAAAATTCTGAAAGAGATGGGAATACCAGACCACCTTACCTGCCTCCTGAGAAATCTGTATGCAGGTCAAGAAGCAACAATTAGAACCAGATGTGGAACAACAGACTGGTTCCAAATAGGGAAAGGAGTATGTCAAGGCTTGTATATTGTCACCCTGCTTATTTAACTTATATGCAGAGCACATCATGCAAAATGCCAGGCACCAGTTGGACTCAAGATTGCTGGGAGAAATATCAATAACCTCAGATATGCAGATGACACCACCCTTATGGCAGAAAGTGAAGAAGAACTAAAGAGCCTCTTGATGAAAGTGAGAGACTGAAAAAGCTGGCTTAAAACTCAACATTCAGAAAACGAAGATCATGGCATCTGGTCCCATCACTTCATGGCAAATAGATGGGAAAACAGTGACAGACTTTATTTTGGGGGGCTCCAAATCACTGCAGATGGTCACTGCAGCCATGAAATTAAAAGATGCTTTCTCCTTGGAAGAAAAGCTATGACCAACCTAGACAGCATACTGAAAAACAGGGACATTACCTTGCCAACAGAGGTCTAGTCAAAGCTATGGTTTTTCCAGTAGTCAGGTATGGATGTGAAAGTTGGACTATAAAGAAAGCTGAGCGGCAAAGAATTGATGCTTTTGAACTGTGGTGTTGGATAAGACTCTTGAGAGTCCCTTGGATTACAAGGAGATCCAACCAGTCCATCCTAAAGGAAATCAGTCCTGAATATTCATTGGAAGGACTGATGCTGAAGCTGAAACTCCAATATTTTGGCCACCTGATGTGAAGAACTGACTCAATGGAAAAGACCCTGATGATGGGAAAGATTGAAGGTGGAAGGAGAAGGGATGACAAAAGATGAGATGGTTGGATGGCATCACCAACTCGATGGACATGAGTTTGAGCAAGCTCCAGGAGTTGGTGATGGACAGGGAAGCCTGGCGTGCTGCAATCCATTGGGTTGCAAAGAGTCAGACATGACTGAGTGACTGAACTAAACTGACAAGGGCTGTTTATTCTGCTTTATTCTGTTTATGTGGTGAATTAAATTTTTAGGTGTCTTTTAATGTTAAACCACTACCGGAAAGAAGCACATCCTGTTTTTCTTGTTTGTTTGGCTGGACTGCATTACTTTCAGGATCTCCTGACCAGGGATTGAACCCAGGCCACAGCAGTGAAAACCCAGAATCCTAACCACTAGTCCACCAGCCACCAGTGAACTACCCTAGCTCCCTCTTAACTTACATATAATTCATCCATTTTACATACAAATAAATGCACAAGTATTGAGGGTTCAATAAATTTTTACATATTTGTCTGTTTGTGTGTGTACCCAGGTAACTACCACCCAGATAGAACTTTCCCATTGTCCCAGAAAGTTCCATCATGCCCTTTCCCAATCAGTATCTCCCTCAAAAGGTAATCACGATTCTGATTTCTATCAGCATAGATTGTTGAAACCTGTGCAGAATCTATGCAGCCTATTGTTGAAACTGTGCAGAATAAAATCATACAAAATGTACTCTAGTGTCTGACTTCTTTCAGGATTACATCTGTGAGATTTACACATATCTTTGCATCTATCAGTATTTTGTTTTCCTTTATATCAATCTCATTGTATGGGAAAACTATTTATTCACTCTTGTTGATGGACATTTGGCTTGTTTCCAAGTTTTGGATACTATGAAAAAACATTCTATGAATATTCTTGTGCAAGTTTTTTGGTAGATCTTTCTAGATGTACAGATCTCTTGAAGTGAAATTGTCAGATCACAGAGAATGTAAATGTTCAACTTTAGTAAATGCTAACCAGTAATTTCCAAAGTGAGTTGTACCATGCAGTGGCTCCACTGCTTTTTTCAGCCTATCCAGCTAATTCATATGGTATTTACATTTCTGTTTCCTGTTTTCACTTTTGCTTGGGTGATTTCCGAGAGAAGGAAATAGCATCTTTACTCTATCACCTTCAGACTGTACAATCTCTTTTTTTTTTTTTAGCGGCACAGCAAACGGGATCTTAGTCCCCCAACTGGGAATGGAATCTATGCCCCCTGCAGTGGAAGCTTGGAGCCTTAACCACTGGACTGCTAGGGAAGTCCCTCTCTTTCCTTTTTAAAGCCAAGAATGCATGATTGGTTTAACATTCAAATATAATCAATGGACTTCACCATATTATCAAACTGAAAAGCATACATGATTATTTCCTTAGACATAGAAAAGGCATTTGGCAAAATACAATATCTATTTGTGATTTAAAATAAAAACAAAACCTCTCAGCAAATTGGCAGTAGAAGGAAACTTCCTAAACTTTACAGAGGGCATCTATGATAAATCTACAGTTAATCTCACACTTAATGGTGAAAAACTGAATATTTTTTCCTCTGAGATCAGGAACAAGACAACTATGTCTGTTCTCACCATTTCTATTTAACATTGTACTGGATGTCCTAGCCAGGCCATAAGGCAAGAAATATAAATAAAAAGCATACAGACTGGAAAGCAAGAAGTGTCTTTATTCACAGACAACAAAATTGTGTAAGTAGAGAATCCTATGCTGCTGCTGGTAAGTCACCTCAGTCGTGTCCGACTCTGTGTGACCCCATAGACAGCAGCCCACCAGGATGCCCCGTCCCTGGGATTCTCCAGGCAAGAACACTGGAGTGGGTTGCCATTTCCTTCTCCAATGCATGAAAGTGAAAAGTGAAAGTGAAGTCGCTCAGTCGTGTCCAACTCTTGGTGGCCCCATGGACTGCAGCCTACCAGGCTCCTCCATCCATGCGATTTTCCAGGCAAGAGTACCGGAGTGGGGTGCCACTGCCTTCTCTGATGGAGTCTATCAAAAAGCTACTAGAATAACTGAATTTAGCAAAGTAATGTGTACATGATTGTAGTTATGATACAAGGTCAAAATACAAAATCAATTGTATTTTTCTGTACTAGCAGTGAATGATCAGAAAAAGGTACTTTAAAATCTCTCTTACAATAAAATAACGTGGGACCTGGGGGTATCTGACAAAAGATATGACAGATCTATACATGGATAACAACAACATATTGCTGAGCGTAATTAAAGAAGACCTAAATAAATGGAGAGCTATATCTTGCTCATTGGGTTAGATGACTCAGTATTAGTAAGATCTCAAGTGTTTTCAAATTGATCTATGTGTTCAATACAATTGCAAAATCTCAGAATTTGTGTAGAAATTAATAAGCTGATTTTAAAACTCATTTGGAAATGTAAAGGTCCTAGAATAGTCAGAATAACTTTGATAAAGAAAAACAAATTTGGAAGACTAACACTACCTGATTCCAAGACTTATCATAAAGCTATAGAAATCAAGGGAGTTGGTACTGGCATTAAGTTAGACAAATATCAATAGATAAATGAAATGGAAAATCCAGAAATAGACCTACGTGTAATACATACATGATTTTTTACAACAATGTTAACGGAATTTAGTGGAGAAAGATCAGTCTTCAACAAATGGGCGGGAACCATTAGATATTCATATGCAAAAAAATGAATTTCAATTCATACCTTATACCATGTACAAAAATTAATTCAGAACATATTATAGACTTAAATGTAAAACCTAAAACTATAAACCTTCTAGAAGCAAACAGAGAAAATAGCCATGACATTGGGTTAGGCAGAGATTTCTTAGACATGACACCAAAAATATAATCCATAAAAGAAAAATTGATAAGCTGTCCTTGACTAAAATTAAAATGTTCTGTCCTTCAAAAGACAAGCCACACTCTGGGAGAAAGTATTTGCAAAATATATATCTGATAACAGACTTGGATCCAAAGTAAAGAACTCTCAAAACCCAGTAAGGTTTTTAAAAGGGGGCATGGTGATGAAGAACAAACAATTTAAACAGAAACTTTACCAAAAAAGAAATATAGATTGCAAATAAGCACAGGAAAACGTTCAATATTGTTAGTCATTATGTAAATGCAAATTAAAACCATACCTTCCCCCTATTAGAATGGCTAATATTAAAAAGATAACTGATACCAAGTGTTGTCAAGAATGTGGAAGAACTTCAACCCTCAGACACTGTCAGTGTGAATGTAAAATGGGACAACCACTTTGGAAAATCATTTGGTAGTTTCTTAAAAAGTTAAACATACATCTTCCATACCATCCAGACATTTTATTCCTAGATATTTCCCCAAGAGAAATGAAAGCATATGTCCATACAAAGATTCATACAGAAATGTTCATAGCGGCTTTATTTATAGGGTCAAAAACTGAAAATAACTCGTGTCCCTCAACAGGTAAATGGATAAATACAGATATCGCATATAATGGAACGCTGCTGTTGCTGCTAAGTCACTTCAGTCATATCCGACTCTGTGCAACCCCGTAGACAGCAGCCCACCAGGCTCCGCCATCCCTGGGATTCTCCAGGCAAGAACACTGGAGCGGGTTACCATTTCCTTCTCCAATGTATGAAAGTGAAAAGTTAGAGTGAAGTCGCTCAGTCGTGTCTGACTCCTAGCGACCCCATGGACTGCAGCCTACCAGGCCCTTCCGTCCATGGGATTTTCCAGGCAAGAGTACTAGAGTGGGGTGCCATTGCCTTCTCCTTAGTTCCTTGACCAGGTATTAAACCTAGACCCCCTGCATTGGAAGGCAGAGTTCTAACCACTGGAACACCAGAAAAGTCCCTGGGTTAAAGTTTTTTGAAAAAAACAATCTTCCAAATTTCTTAAAACTTTTCTCCCCTGAAAAATAAAGGCTTGTGTAACATGCTGTGCTGGTGCATCTTTTAACCCTTTCAGAAATACTTTATTTTGGCAAAGGAAAGAATATTGGAGTCACTTTTAAAACCCAAGATTCCATGAATAAGAGGAAGTCTATGTACACTTTTCTTCTTAAACGATTTGTCAGTGAAGTTTGAGTCCTGTCATGCTTGACTAGCCTACATACTATGTGCCTACATACTGGAGAAATGTAAGATTTTGTTTTTATAATCTCAAAACAAAATCCAGGAAACAATTTAAATTCATGTAATGACTTGTATGCAGCTATTTTTGAAGTTTCTTGTTTCCCAGTCACAACTTAATAAAAAATCTGTTAATAAAGGAGTCAAGTGTACTATGTGCTTACATGACAGCAAACTGAAAATAAAATAATTTATCCCCATTTTATCCTTCCAATAGATTTCCAATCTACATTGGGATGCTGAGGAGAAGATTATAAAACCTGTGAGCAATGGGAGCTACACAGCAAGATGGGGTGAAAATGAGAAACACAGAGGTAGATTGACAGGGATCTGGAGCACACTGAAGTCTCAAAGCGCTCACAGTGTGAGCGTGCCAGACTTGGGGTGGGGTTGGGAGGGAATGGAAAAGCCTAGACAGAGAAGCCTGTCGAAAAGAATTGGACACGACTGAAATGACTTAGCACGCACGCAAGGTTTTCTTAGAGAACAGGATGGCAAGCAACAGAGGGCTCCGTGAAGCTGGGTAACTCATTTTACTTTCTTCCATAAACCAGTTTAGCTAGGTGTACAATTTTCCACAGAAACACTGAGAAGCCCCCGTTTCAGAGGTGCAAAGAAAAGGGTTTTGTGTCAAGGAATAAATGACTGAACAAGGGATTCTCCCAACTGATGAAAACAAAACAAAAAACAGTTTTTACAATAAAAATTATCTAAAATCTATCTTCCTAACAAGAGGCTTTCTTTCACTTTTGTATGTTCCCATCCACTTTCTGTCTACAGCAAAGAAAACCAAGCTCATTTCAAGCACTCTCAGTAAGTCTCAGTAGCCCCGATGACATTACTCTCTAAAAGATTTTATTAACTTATGTTGTCTGTACCAGTTTCCCCAGCACCAGTGTGTGTTAATTTAGTAGTTACTTTCATTTGCACTTAGTAGTTATCC
This sequence comes from Bubalus kerabau, assembly GCF_029407905.1. Classification (NCBI taxonomy): domain Eukaryota; kingdom Metazoa; phylum Chordata; class Mammalia; order Artiodactyla; family Bovidae; genus Bubalus; species Bubalus kerabau. Next base: position 52,853,400 of record NC_073636.1, on the reverse strand, counting down.
ACCAAGGATCAACACTTCTTTGGTCCGCTATTTCCATTTCTGTAAGATGTTACATTCTTTGACAAAGTAAAATTTCAATAAAAAGTAAGGAAAGATAATGCAGTAATTCTGCACTCTTCTCCAGCCTATTCTACTTAAGGTTTAGTGGGTCTGTGTGTTTCCTTATTTTCCTGCTTCACATCGCTTATCAGTGTACTTACTGCCTTGTTTCAGCCCCCACCTCATACTACACCCAACCCAGGGTCAAGATCATTTGTCAAAGCTGAGATGCTATACTTTTAAAAAATTAATTAATTTGGCTGTGCCAGGTCTGAGTTGCATGTGGGATGCAGGATATTTATTTGCAGCATTTAGTATCTAGTTCGCCGACCACAAACTGAACCCGGGCCTCTGCGTGCATTCGGAGCATGGAGTCTTAGTCACTACCATCAGGGAAGTCCCTGAATTCTTTTAACTTTCTTATTAAGTTTGGCACAGCTCCCCACTCCCTACTCCCAATCTTGGAATTCTCTCTTTGCTCCTCTTCTCCTGCCCACCCAACCAAATAGGTTTGCGTTCACTTTGCTACTACTGCATATTGTATCTATTAAGTAATGGTTTTCTAATCAGTCTCCCACTTGGGCCTGGGAGCTTCTTGCTTAGTTCCAACCACTTCTGAGTGTCTACCATGAGCCAAGAAATTGTACAAGGCAAGGTTGGTATATCTCCCAGAGTAGGTGAACGTTGAACATACATATGAATGGGTGAGACTAGTACAGGTGAGAACTAGCCAGATACCAAACTCCATACAAAATATTAACAGTTTCAATTACAGCTCAGCCTGTGACATTTCCCAATCCCAAAGAGCTGCTGACAATAGGTAACCCCTCCAGAGTCTCTGTTAAGTACACGTGTGTTCTGGTAGGAGTATAATTGAGCATGTGAGACAGTATGAAAGATGCAGTCAATGATTTCTAAACAGTGTGGATTGCAAGGTCCGAGGCTGGAGAGAACCCAGAGGTAGCCTCCTCAACTCTTGAGATCACAGTTCAGAGACTCACTCCCTTTCACAAAAAGATGTCACTCTGTTTTTCCATGCCTTTATTGGTGACAGCAATGTACAACAACGTCAGGCATAGCAGGTGCCACGCCCACACCTGGTGTGGCAAACAGGCACTGCAGGGCCACTGGCACACACAGCCCAAACGCCAAGAACCAGTCTACCCCGGCCATGTACCCGAATGGGCATGAGGTCGTCTATCCAGTTTGTATGTGTGGATCAGCCTGTCTGAGTGTCTTGGACGCTGCCTGCAGGGCGCCCCCATCCTCGGCACATGGTAGGGGCTGTTGTGAACACAGCGTGACATCCCCCGGTGGACGGCCAAGCCCCGGTGCTGACCATGGCGGACAGGGCTGGGGACTGGAGGAGGCACGGGGCCAGGCACAAAGTTCACTCCAGGGCCACATCCTACAAAAGAACCAGCCATCATCAGAGTGGGCTTCTGGCCATGGTGAGCACAACTCTGCCTTAGGCAGTTCTGGTTCTTCAGGGTGAGTTTCTCTGGCCTTCAATTTCCCCATCTACAAAATGGCAATACCGCTTCCCGTACTGCCAAGTCAGGAAACTAACAATGAGCTAACTCATGAGTCTACAGATGCTGTTTCAGACTCAGCTGTGACAGAACCCAGTCCAGGGTGGGGCACAAGGAGTCCCTGACTTCTGTCAGCCCATCTGGACACAGGAGACCAGGTTAAGGGAGGTTCAAGGAGAGGCTGGAAAAGGTGTGCTGGGAAGTTGTGGGGGCACATACCTAAGTGGGGTGGTATCGAGAAGTCTTCCGTTGGATTAAAATTGAAGAATTCACAGGGTAGGAAGGGCTGGCCTGGGAAAAAAGGGGGTTCCTGGGGCAGGGGTGGAAACAGCGGAGGTAGGGAAGGCTGAGAAAGAGGATAGGGAAAAGGCATGGGAGGAGGTAAGGGAGAGGGTGGGGGCAAGGCCGGCTGCTCCCCGAAGTCTGAGGGCTGCCCCTGGCTCCCCTGGAAGAGATGATCCGGCTCTGGCCAGTCTTTAATCCATGGGTCTAGAAACAGGATGGTTGTTTTAAGTAGGCCTAGGAAGCCAGGTCACCCTGAACTCTGGCAGCCTACACTTCTAAACCTTTACTTCCTCCTCATGGAGAACACAGCACCCTCTACTTCATACTCAGGTTTCCTCATCCCCTCTCATTTCAGGCCAAGCCCAAGCTATGCTCCTCTTCCCTGTATCTCAGTAGTCAGTGGAGTCAGTGGATCTGTCTTTGTTCATGATTCCCTCCAGTCTGACCTCATGATCCCTTCCAGTCTTCTCCCTGTATTGCCCAGTTTGTCTATCTCTCCTCTCCTAGCTCTTCCTCAAAGACCAATAACTAAGTTTAGTAAGTCTCTGTTAAAAACAAAGATCCTATCACTTCCTTTTCCCAGCAGGTTCGGGTTCCTTTCACACTTCCTCCCACAAAGAGTGTATTTTTGCCCAGGCACCATTCCCTTCTCAACTGTTCACTACCTCTTTTAACCCTACTCCACTTCTTCAATACTTTTCCTACAAAAATGTAACCACTTCTTTACTTCCTAACTATCACATGACATGGCCAAAAGCCTCTCCCCTCCCTGAAAGTGCCTCTATCCTTATCTCCTTTTGTTTCCTCCATCAGTCTCTCTTCTCTTCCAGCTCCCAAACATGGCCATTGTTTTGCTCTTTCTGTCACTGTTCACATTCACGCCCTTATCGGCCATCTCCCTGCTGGGGACCACTGACTCCAAATCTACTCAACATTTCCATAGTACTTCAAAGAGATCTTCCCTCATCAAACTCACCAACTCATCCTTCCACCTAACTCTTCCTTTTGATGTTGCTATTTCTGTGGCTCCAAATTGAGTTCAGAAGACCTGAGACACAACAAACTAGCCTTACAACCTTTAGAGGATCCCTTTCTCTGTTAAGGATCAGTTCTCCAACTGATTTAGATGAGATTTGTGTGCTAGTTGCTCAGTTGTGTCTGACTCTTTGAAACCCTAGGCACTGTAGCCCACCAGGGTCCTCTGTCCACGGGGATTCTCCAGGCAAGAATACTAGAGTGGGTTACCATGCCCTGCTCCAGGGGATCGTCCCAACCCAGGGATTGAACCCAGGTCTCCTGCATTGCAGGCAGATTCTTTACTATCTGAGCCACCAAGGAAGATAAGATTTAGCTCTCACCTAAAAAAACAAAGAAATTGGACCATTATATGATCAAGGTCCTAATTCATTTTCCTGATACTCCAACTCCAGGCTAAAAGTGACTCTCTTGGCCATTCTGCCCTCACATCCTCCAGTGCTACTACAGCCTTCTAACATGACTCACGTCTCCAATTCAATAAACACCATCCTGCAGGTACTATATACACAGCAATTGTGCTAGATACTGGGGCTGAATTATCAACAAGTGAGGCAGGTACTTTACCCTTGCAGGACACGATCCAGGGCAGAAGCAGACATGGAACAATAACCCATGATGTCTCCTTTAAAAGCAGGCAGGAACTGAGGCTTTAACAGTCCCTGCCAAGGGGCTTTGTTGCTTCTACCACTCTGCCTGAATTACCTTTCCTCCGGTTCTGCTTTTCCACACCCTACATCCACTCCTATCTAAAAGTACTCCCATTCTTTTTCTGTTTATCTATAGCATATGGATCTTGTGACATACTGCCTTACGTACTCAATACTCAATTCGTGTACACAAAGGTGAATACAGGGCCAGGGGAAGGAAGGCACACTCAGGATTCACAATGGTCCTTCAAGGGGCTCTGCTCCCCTTGAGGATCTCTGTCCTGCTGTTTATGAGACCTATGCTCTGAGGGCCCTCTTTGCATCACTACCCTCCCCACCTGTGATAGGGCTCACCATGGGGATAGTCACGCTTGGGCAGCTCCACACCCCAGGCATCGGCCACATGGGTCAGAAGCAAATGTGAGAGGTGGCGGTGGGCATGCTGGTCCCAATGGACACCATCCCGGTGACGGTGGCGTACTGCATGCCGAAAGTGAAAGTGGAGGTCCAAGACATCGAAGCAGTGGTCCCCAGCCAGAGTAGCACTGTAGAAGTTCCCTTCAACCACATCCCGCCGCAGAGAGCCTGCCAGGGGCTGGAGCTGAGTGAGAAAATGCAGCATCTAAGAGCCACTGACTGATGCAGAATCGGGAAGGAGGGTCCTCTATCTACCAATCAGCTGCCCCATCTTCTATCCTGAGGTGCTCCAGTCACTTGCCTCAGGCAGGAGGAAACCCCCAGTGACACGCTCTCCTAGGGGCATTGCCATGTTCCACACCAGCAGGCAGGAATCTGGCAACACCTGGTCCATGCGCACGAACACTCGCTCCAGGTTCTCTCGGTAGCTCTCCATCGAGCAGCGGCCATACCTGTTGGGGTAGCACAAAGGGTGGGCAAGAAGACAGGGGTGGGTGGCCTCTGAGCCATACCTCCACCCCCAATCAGTATTTCCCTCTCCCCCCGCCCCAACCTGGAGAGATCCCAGAGGCAGGAGTTGATGATCACCAGGTCCGGGGCAGGCCCATATGTCAGCTCCTCCAGGACTCCCTCGAGGTACTCGGAGTAAACGCGGGTGAGGAAGTAGAAGCGTACAAGGTGGTGGCCAGAACCCGAGCAGAACTGGCGGACCTCCCGGTACTGTGTCCCGTTGTGCAGCTCGCCCAGCTGACCCCCAGCGACCAGCTGGTCCTGTTCAAAGCTCAGCTCCCCCTGCCCACCCACCCCCCGCACCCAGCTGGTCAGACCCAAGCCAGGGAGGAGGCCCCTACCAGGCCAGAGTCTGTGCCCGCCCATCACTGGCATGGCCACCAAGCTTCCCTCACCTTGGCTTTCAGCTGGGCAGCTGTGAGCAGTGAGTCTTTCTGGAGCAGGAGCACCAGGTCTTTATACACAGACCGCTGGACTGAAGGGAGACAAAGATCCTGAGGCTGAGGCAGGCCCTACTCCACCCCCAGCTCCTTTCAAATCCAGGCCTCTTGCTGAGGTGGCCCAACACCACCTTTGTGGAGTATTGACTTAGAGGTATGAGAAAAGGTGAAGTTAAAAAGTCCTGCACTGACTTTGTTCTTTCCAGGTGTATACCTTCCAGGTGTACATAGCGACCTGGCAGGAGTAAGTTGGCCAAGTCACCCAAGAAACAGACAATACAATTCTTCCATGAGGACACGGTAGGGGACTGTCAGGAAGAAAAATGCTGAGCAAGGTGGGGGTGAAAAGCCTGACAGGCTACATCTGTCAGGACACCTGTGGAAGGCGTTGGGGAAATAAACCTTCTGTACTGGAATGGACTGGGGATCAGGAAAGAGGTTTGAGATGGAGACAAAACGTCCAGACGCAGAAAACAGATCGCAGGTGCGGGACCAGGAAGTGGGATTCTAGCAGGGCACTCACTTGAGTCCCCCAAGATGACCACGAACTTGTTGTGTAGCAGCTGCTGGACTTCCGAGGCGTGGAAACGGACCATGTTGCTTCGCTGCGGGCGGCACAGCTCCTCGTTCTCCAGACAGAAGACCATGCTGCCGCCTACAACGACGGGCTGCAGGGAAAGGCCACTAAGCTGCACGAGGGAGGGGACTCAACTAGCTCCAGGGCCCACTTTGGGATAAAGGAGACCTGCGCTGGCCCCTTTCAAGCTGCTCAGGGTTACAGGTACCAGGTGGCAGCATTAGGGTGGGGTCCATGGTGGCGCCAGCGTCTGTTGCACTTGGCACAGTGAGCTAAGGCCCGCGAACCTCCGGGATACCCTGCCGCTTCCCACGCGGTGCCGCCCGGCGCCCCGCCACGTGCCCGTCGCCGCCCCGCGCATGCGCCCGCGCGCTCGCGCCAATTACCGAGTCGCGGGGCTCCGCGCCGTTCACCAGCGACTGGGGCAGGCCCGCACACTGCGCGCGTCGCCTGCAGCGGGCGCCAGGCCTAGCCTCATGTTCCCGTGCCAGAAGAGCTGGTCGCTTCAGCACTGCTCCTGCCTCGCAGAGCTTGTGCGTCCCGGTTAGTGGTCGGCGCGCAGCCCTTCGCCCAGCTCTCTCCATACGTGAGTCGCGGAGGCCCGACGACGCCTCGGGCCTCCCCGCCCCGGGCGACAACGCTCACAACTCCCACTTCCGGTCACTCATGTTCTGCCCTGCCCGACCCCCCAACGTCCGAGGGGACAAGAAGGCAGCGCGGGTGGCCGCCGTAGGGAGCAGGAGCCAGGGCCGAGCCCGCCCCCGTGTGGGCGGGGCACAGCGACGGCCAAGAAAAGCCGCCCACAGCGGTGAAGTCTGGTGGCCGCGGCCTCATCACGTGACCCGGACGGGCGGAAGCGGAAGTGCCTGCCTGGAGCCCAAGCTGGGCGAGTGTACCTGGCGCTGCCAAGCCGCCGCTTGTACTAGCCATGGACTGCTACACCGCGAACTGGAACCCACTCGGGGACTCTGCTTTTTATCGGTGAGCCGCCCAGCCCTCTTGCCCACGGCCTGGTTACCCCGCTAGCCTTCCGGCTCTAGTCTTCGGGCGGAGCCGGCGGCGCGCGACCCCGCTTCTACGGGCGGTGGGTCTGCCCCTTGCCGGCTCTCGCCCTGTATCTACCGCTTAACGCGCAGCCTCCTAGAGCCGGGCCTTCCCCTGCTGCGGAGAAGGAAAATGAGGCAAACCTGGTGGTCACACAAGTAGCGGCACAGCCCAACTCAACCCCAGGGCTGTCACCTTCTGGAAGAATGCTCACATCACACTGTGGGTGGCCGCCCTCTGGAGACAGTGAGTGCCTTATCTCGTGTCGGGAGGTGCTGCTGATGTCAGACCACTGGATGCTCCTGGGGGGGCGGGGTTGCACTGCTGCAGGTGACATTACTGATCAAGGGTAGGAGAAAGCGAACCGTCAGTAAATCAGACGGCGAGTGAGCACTCCCTGCTAAGGTCAGCCCTCTCAAGGGAGTTCTGGAGTCCTTAAACCACTAATCTTTCTAAATGTAGACTGGTCATATCATTACCCTAATTAGACTTTTTTTCAGTACTTTCCCTTATAAAGTACAAACTCCTTATCACGTTATATCTATAATCTGGCCCCATTTGTCTCTTCAGCTTCCTCAACTGTTACCCAAAGCTGTGTTCAGTTGGGCAGAACAAGATCTCAACACACCATGATGTTTCCTGGCTCCCTGTATTTGCACCAGCCTGCAGTTCCTTCTGTGGGCACTGCCATTTCCCTCTTTACTTTACTGGAGAATTCTAGCTCATCCTTCTGGTCTTAGTTTAAGGGTTTTTTTTCTGAAACCTTCCCTGATCCAATCCCAATAGAGTGACTTTCAGCTGACTTTCCTTTGGGTCTCAGTGCTAAGGTTGTTACTTATGACACATTAGGGCAATATTTGTATAGGTTTCTTCTGCTAAACCAAATTCCTTGAGGGCTGAGTGCATATTTCTTGCATCCCTTTATCCCTATTATGTATTTAGAACAGTGCCTGCTATGTGCGTGCATGCTGCATGCTGAGTTGCTTCAGTTGTGTTCTACTCTTTGTGGACTGAAGCCCGTCAGGCTCCTCTATCATGGGATTCTCCAGGCAAGAATACTGGAGTGGGTTGCCATGCCCTTCTCCAGGGGATCTTCCCAATCCATGGATTGAACCCTTGTCTTCTGTGTCTCCTGCTTCAGCAGGAAGGTTCTTTACCATTAGTGCCATAAAGTTTTTTAAAAAATACTTTATTGATTGCAACTGAAGATGACAAAGAAATCACATTGGAGTCTTATTTCAATAGAAGACAGCTGTTCATGCTAGTGAAACCATATATCATTGCTATTTACATATTAAAACTTTTCAGTGTAATTTTTGATGCATAAAATGTCAGCTCTTAACACTTCTGAAATGGACAAATGCCCTGATGCAATTTTTAGAGAACTGTTCCATTTGTCTTTTGTTTCTAATTCTTATAAATATGCCTGTACATTGTGAAAAAAAAAGGCAAAAACTTAGCGTGAAGTCAGTAGAAAATAGCAGTGATTTAAATGGCAACCCACTCCAGTGTTCTTGCCTGGAGAATCCCAGGGATGGGGGAGCCTGGTGGACTGCTGTCTATGGGGTTGCACAGAGTCAGTCGGACACGACTGAAGCGACTTAGCAGCAAACTATTTTTGTGGAGAAGGGATGTCACTTGACATGGGTTGCCATGTAATTTAGTGTTTACAACACAGAATATACTTTTAAAAGTATTGACTTGTATTACTTTTGAAAATATGTGTTGCATACACAGGCTTGTTACAGTACTGAAAATGATGACCTCATTACCATAGAACTTCGGTTTATCATATGAAGTCTTAGCTTTGTTTATATACTAATAAAGTTTTAAATAAGTGTAAGTGTTGAGTGAATGCTATAGACATGACCACTGTTGCTAGCCTACCCTAGCCTACCCTGTACTTTCAGAAAGGAGTAAAAGTGTTAGCCCTACTATAGAAGATGTGTTATTCTTGGTAATGGGTGTTAAGCCTTTCTGTGTACTAGACAGACATAAGTGTGCTCAGTCGTGTCAGACTCTTTGGGGACCCTATGAACTGTAACCCACCAGGTTTCTCTGTCCATGAAATTTTCCAGGCAAGAATACTGGAGTGGGTTGCCATTTCCTACCCCAGGGGATCTTCCTGACCCAGGGATCGAACCCTGGGTATATCTCTTGCATATACTGCATTGGCAGGTGGAGTCTTTACCACTGTGCCACCTGGGAAACCCTTATAGGTTTTCTGCCAGAGTAAACAAAAATGTGAAGTTTAGGTGCAGATACTTGGTTTTATTTGTTATTTGTGCATAGTCTTATGCCAGGACTTAAATAAATGTTCAAATAAGTGAATGAATGATAAACAGTTGTCACACATTTCAAGTTCTGTCTACGGGATAGGATTCTTTTGCATTGGAAGTGGTGTTCTGAAAAAATGACTAATTTAGGAGAGCAAGGAGAGGGAATGGTGTTGATTCTTGTGAGGCTCCAGAATTTTAGCCACTTTTATCCTAAAAACCCAATTTGGGATAATACCATTAAATAATTTTGCCCAACCCATTGCCAGGCAGAATGTATATTGAGTCAATAAAAAGACATGGGCCCTTTCTGCCCTCAGCTCTTACAGCCAGCATGGAGACAGTTGGTAACCACTAATCATTCTATTGGAGAAGGCAATGGCACCCCACTCCAGTACTCTTGCCTGGAAAATCCCGTGGACGGAGGAGCCTGGTAGGCTGCAGTCCATGGGGTCGCTAAGAGTCGGGCAGGACTGAGCGACTTCACTTTCACTTTTCGCTTTCATGCATTGGAGAAGGAAATGGCAACCCACTCCAGTGTTCTTGCCTGGAGAATCCCAGGACGGGGGAGCCTAGTGGGCTTCCGTCTATGGGGTCGCACAGAGTCGGACACGATTGAATCGACTTAACAGTAGCAGCAATCATTCTATTTGGGGCTTCCCTGGTGGCTCAGTCAGTTAAGAATCGGCCTGTGATACAGGAGACCAAGGTTCAATCCCTGAGTCAGGAAGATCCCCTGGAGAAAGAAAGGGCAACCCACTCCAGTGTCTTGCCTATAAAGTCCCATGGACAGAGGACCATGGCAGGCAACCGTCCATGGGGTCACAAAAGTTGGACATGACTTAGCAACTAAGCCACTACCACCAGTGACTCTATCTGGGCTTCCCTGATGGCTCAGTGGTAAAGAATTCACCTGCAATGCAGGACACGTGGGTTTGATCCCTGGGTTGGGAAGATCCCCTGGAAGAGGAATACCCACTCTGGTATTCTTGCCTAGAGAATCCCATGGACAGAGGAGCCTGGTGGGCTACGGTACATGGGGCCGAAAAAAATTGGGCACTACTGACCACATGAATGACTCTGTTTATTTGATCATGAGCACTGGGGTTGGGGCTTCCCTGGTGGCTCAGATATAAAGAATCTGCCTGTCATGTGGGAGACCCGGATTCAATCCCTGGGTAGGGAAAATCCCCTAAAGAAGGGAATGGTTACCCTCTCCACTATTCTTGCCTGGAGAATTCCGTGGACAGAGGAGCCTGACAAGCTAGAGTCCATATCGTCACAAAGAGTCAGACATGACTGACTTAACATTTTTTCACACTTTTCACTGAGGTAAAAGATTATGTAGGACCCTCAGAAAGCATATAACAGTTTGGTAAGTGAGAAGACTTTCTGAAGTAGACAATGCCCCATCCAGAAGATAGGAAGATTTAAATGCAGGAATGGGATCCAAGAATATATACAAAGGTCCTGAGGAGGAAGAGACAGGGACACTCTCAGTGACCTAAATAGAGCCAGCGTGGCCGCAGTGTCACACTGTTGCATTTGTCCTTTGTTTCTAATTCTTATTAATATGCCTGTACATTGTGAAAAAAATTGCCAAAATTTTAAGTCAGTGAAGTCAGTGGGAAATAACAGTGATTTAAACTATTTTTGTGGAAAAGGGATATAACTTGACCTGGGTTGCCATGTAATTTAGTGTTTTCAACACAATGTATACTTTAAAAAATATTGACTTGTATTACTTTTGAAAATATGTGTTTTTCAAAAGGCAAGGGGCCAGGACAAGAGACAGGTAAATGTCTTCTCCCAGCAGCCATACCCTGCAGGGCCTTATAGACCATTTTTATTTGAAGAACGCTGGGAAGCCTAAATGAAAGGATTAATGTGATTGAATTTGCTTGTGTGTGTGTGTGTTTTAAATTCATTCTGGAGGCAATGGGAGGGGGGGAAACTTGAAAGGCGCAAGCAAGAATAGAGCCAAGGGAGACTAGGTTGTAGTCTTAGGTTAGGAGGCTCATGGACTAGACCAGGGAGAAGTTGATGGTGTTGAACACCAGAGATGGAGAGAAGGGGGGCAGTCTGACAGATGGTAGCAGCGGAAAATTGAAGGAGACTGTGATGAGTTGCACTTGATAGGGAGGAGGAGGAGCAGTGAATCCAGGATGACTTAGATTTGAGTCTTAAAAATAATGAGAAAGGAAGAGTGAATCCGTTGGGGAAGAGAATGAGCTTGGTACTGAATACAGTGTTTCAGGTACTTTAGAAACATCTGTATGGTGAAAGAAAGGAGACTGAAGATACTACATTTCGTACTCTTCATAGGAGAAAGGTTAGCTGTTTTAGTAGGTTTTATGTGTTGGTATGTTTGTTTTGCATGTATAAACATGAACTGCTAAAAAAAACTGTGGTTAAATACACATAATATAAAATTTACTATCTTACTCATTATAAAGTATGATCTAGGAGTGTTAAGTATATTCACATTGTTGTGTAGCCAATCTCCACAACTTTCTCATCTTGCAAAATTGACTTATTAAATATTAACTCCTCATTCTCCCCTTGCCCCAGCCCTGGCAGCCACCATTCTGTTTTGTGTTTCCATAAATTTGACTGCTCTAGATAGCTTGTGTAAGTGAAATCATAACAGTATTTGCTTTCTTGTGGCTGGCTTAGTTCATTAGCATACTGCCATCAAGATTCATCCGTGTTGTAGAATGTATCAGAATTACCTTTTTCAGACTGAATAACATTCTAATGTATGTATACACCACATTTTATTTGTGCATTCATCTGTCAGTGGACACTTAGGTTACTTCCGCCTGGTGGCTATTGTGAATAATGCTGTTATGAACAATGGTGTGTGAATATCTCTTTGAGATCCTATTTTCACCCAGAAATGGAATTTCTGGATCATATGGTAATTCGGTGTTTAATATTTTGAGGAACTATTCTGCTGTTTTCCATGACAACTGCACCATTTTACATTTCCAGAAACAATGCACAAGGATAGTGTAGTAGTATTTTTTTGTCTTTTAAATTATTTGGTTATTTTTGGTATGCTGGGTCTTTGTTGCTGTGCATGGGCTTTCTCTAGTTGCAGCAAGCAGGGGCTGCTCTTTATTGTGATGCACAGGCTTCTCAATGCAGTGGCTTTTTTTGTTGCAGAGCACAGGTCTAGGGCGCTTGGGCTCAGTGTAGCTGTGATGCACAGGCTTAGTTGCTCTGTGGCGGGTGGAGTCTTCCTGGACCAGGGATCAAAGCCACGTACCCTCCATTGGTAGACGGGTTCCTTTCCCACTGGACCACCAGAAAAGTCCAGTAGTATTTCTTTTTAAGGCAGTCTGGAATCAAGGGGTCATAAAGAATCCATACATCGGCCAGTGCAGGAGACGTGCTTCAATCCCTGGGTCAGGAAAATCCTCTGGAGAAGGAAATTGCAACCCACTCCAATATTCCCAGTATTTTTGGGAAATCCTATGGACACAGGAACCTGGCAGGTTACAGTCCATGGGGTTGCAAAGAGTCAGGCATGACTTACCGACTGAACAACAACGAAGGTGGTCTCTCTTCAGGGCCTGGGCATTTTTGAATTGATGGAATATTCCCCATGCTAAACCTAATGTGTTTCTTCCTCCTCAGTGTTCTGATAGCCCAGCCTGGAGAGGCTGGAGATCATCTGTTTTCACACAGCTCTTCTCTTACTGCACTGAGTCATGCTTTTCCAGCAGTTCAGCTGCACTGCAGCAGGGATTTTGGCAGTGCTTCATGGAGGGGCTGGGATTGAAACCTACCCCGCTGACAAAGGTTGTCTAGTCAAAGCTATGGTTTTTCCAGTAGTCATGTACAGATGTGAGAGTTGAACCATAAAGAAGGTTGAGTGCTGAAGAATTGAGGCTTTTGAACTGTGGTGTTGGAGAAGACTCTCTTGAGAGTCCCTTGGACTGCAAGGAGATCAAACCAGTCAATCCTAAAGGAAATCAACCCCAAATATTCATTGGAAGGACTGATGCTGAAGCTGAAGCTCCAATACTTTGGCCACCTGATGCAAAGAGCTGACTCGTTGGAAAAGACCTAATACTGGTAAAGATTAAAGGCAAAGGAGAGGATGAGATGGTTAGATAGCATAACCAACTCAATGAACATGAATTTGAGCAAGCTCTGGGAGACAGTGAAGGACAGGGAAGCCTCGCATGCTGTAGTCCATGGGGTCACAAAGAGTTGGACACAACATAGTGACTAAACAACAGGACCTGCTTTAGTGATTTTCTGGTATTCAAATCCAGGGTTCATTTACTGCTACTATGGGAATTTCAACTTCCAGGACCTGCAGATAGAAGAGAAATATGTAGCTGGCCTTCCTCACTGAAGATATAACCTATCCTTACAGAGTTCTCACTTCTAGACTTTTCTGAGATGCTGTTCTCTCTGCTGCTCTCAGTCTGCCCATCTGTACCCCATGCCAACCTTATGGCATAGCTTGAGTCACCTTACTGTCCCTGAGAAGCCTTCTTTACCTTGAAGGCTTGAGGAGGTGGCCTGTACTTTGTTGCTCTTCACTCCCAGAGCCTTACTCCTGTACCCCTGCACCTCTTTCCCACTCCAGTCTATGTCGATGCTAATGTCCTAGCCTGCAACTGAAGGCTCCTTCATCCCTCTGCCCAATTGCTGACTTCACCTCGTGCTTCCCAGAGAGCTGAAAGTCATGGCCTAGAAGGGCCTAGGCTTCCCTGACAAAATCTGCCTGTTGTGTTCACAGCCTGCTGAGGATATATGCTCCCACCTCCCTGTTTTCTGAGAAACCATGTGCCATCTACCCACTCTCATGTCGCCTCAGGTCTATCTAGCCACTCTTGCATAGGACTCCCTGCATCAAGGTCACCAAAGGTGCTGCTGCATGTAGCTTCCTAGGGCAGATCTCTGTTGTCTCTGGCGCGGGTCCTTTGAATTTGATCTGTATTTTAATAAGCAGCCAGGTTTTTTTCAGTGTAGAAGACCTCTATATTGTTTTCCACCATCCCTACCCACAAGGGCTCACTATCATATCTCAACTACTATATTCAAATCTCCCCAGCCTAACAGAAAATAAAGTTCTCTATTCAAAAAACCAACAAATCCCTTTTCACCTCACCAAGGGTCTGGAAACTGCCATCTGTACTCACTTCCATTTTCTCTCTTCCCACCAACCACTCACTCAGATAACCACGATGGTGTCATCACTCACCTAGAGCCAGACATCCTGGAATGTGAAGTCAAGTGGGGCTTAGGAAGCATCACTATGAACAAAGCTAGTGGAGGTGATGGATTCCCAGTTGAGCTATTTCAAATCCTAAAAGACGATGCTGTGAAAGTGCTGCACTCAATATGCCAGCAAATTTGGAAAACTCAGCAGTGGCCACAGGACTGGAAAAGGTCAGTTTTCATTCCAATCCCTAAGAAAGGCAATGCCAAAGAATGCTCAAACTACCACACAATTATATTCATCTCACATGCCTGTAAAGTAATGCTCAAAATTCTCTAAGCCAGGCTTCAACAGTATGTGAATTGTGAACTTGCAGATGTTCAAGCTGGTTTTAGAAAAGGCAGAGGAACCAGAGATCAAATTGTCAACATCCACATAGAAAAAGGAAGAGAGTTCCAGAAAAACATCTATTTCTGCTTTATTGACTATGCCAAAGCCTTTGACTGTGTGGATCACCACAAACTGTGGAAAGTTCTGAAAGAGATGGGAATACCAGGTCACCTGACCTGCCTCTTGAGAAATCTGTATGCAGGTCAGGAAGCAACAGTTAGAACTGGACATGGAGCAGCAGACTGGTTCCAAATAGGAAAAGGAGTATGTCAAGGTTGTATATTGTCACCCTGCTTATTTAACTTATATGCAGACTACATCATGAGAAACGCTGGGCTAGATGAAGCACAAGCTGGAATCATGATTGCCAGAAGAAATATCAAGAACTTCAGATATGCATATGATACCACCCTTATGGCAGAAACTGAAGAATTAAAGAGCCTCTTGATGAAAGTGAAAGAGGAGAGTGAAAAAGTTGGTCTAAAATTCAACATTCAGAAAACTAAGATCATGGCATCCAGCCCCATCACTTCATGGCAGTTAGATGGGGAAACAGTGGAAACAGTGGCAGACTTTATTTTTGGGGGCTCCAAAATCACTACAGATGGTGACTACAGCCATGAAATTAAAAGACGCTTAAACTCCTTGGCAGGAAAATTATGACCAACCTAGACAGCATATTAAAAAGCAGAGACATTACTTTGCCAACAAAGGTCCGTCTAGTCAAGGCTATGGTTTTTCCAGTAGTCATATAAGTATGTGAGAGTTGGACTATAAAGAAAGCTGATTGCTGAAGAATTGATGCTTTTGAACTGCGATGTTAGAGAAGACTCCTGAGAGTCCCTTGGACTGCAAGGAGATCAAGCTAGTCCATCCTAAAGGAAATCAGTTCTGAATATTCATTGGAAAGACTGATGCTGAAACTCCAGTACTTTGGCCACCTGATGCGAAGAACTGACTCGTTGGAAAAGTCCCTGATGCTGGAAAAGATTAAAAGCAGGAGGAGAAGGGGATAACAGAGGATGAGACGGTTGGATGGCATCACTAACTTGATGGACATGAGTTTGAGTAAGCTCATGGAGTTGGTGATGGACAGGGAAGCCTGGCATGCTGCAGTCCATGGGGTTGCAAAAAGTTGGACACGACTGAGGGACTGAACTGTGTGGTGTTCATACTGCATCACAGCTATGGGCCATTGTATCAGGTTGTCTGCTATGAGGGAAGGGAAGTTGAGATTGAGAAGTGTTCTGAGGCTGATGGCTTCATCTTCCGCCATATATTCATGTTTCCCCCTTGAGACAAGCAAGTGGTCTGTGGAATGTGACACTGGTAATATTTCTATGATTCTGGTTAGGAGAAACCATACAGTGACTAAATAGGGGAAGTTTAACATAAAGAACTATTAAACTATGGTAGCAAAGTAGCTATAAGATAAAACTGTCCTTTCCTGGGGGCTGAGGATAAAGGAAGGAAAAGTTGGAAGGGGGGTGCCCTCCCCAAACAAGGTTCCGACCTTGCTGGAGAAGATATAGTTGCAGCTCACTGAATGGTGGTAGAGTTGCTGGTTTGCTGGGTTGGAGCTGGTCCACAGCCACTGGATAAGCAGGAGGCAGCCCTCTTGGGCCTAGATAGGGTGCAGGTGATCCATAGCTGGTGGCCAGGCTTATGGCCTTGCACAGGGAGCACCAGGCTGAGCAGGACACCTAGAGCATGCAGTATCTTGTGAAGAGAACCACAGGGAGGTAGATGGCCAGTCCAGGCCAAGGTTATGAGGGATTGTGTGCTCTGGGTGCATGGTTGGGTCAGAGTGTCCCCAGATACCCTCATGCCCACACTGCTGACTGATCTTGCACCTGCTGGAAACAGCCAATGACTCCCTTCCTCCTACAAAGACCCTTTTCTACAGGACCAGCTACTGAGAAAGCTTAACATCTGGCTCACTGTGGAGCACATATTGAAGGTTGAATTTGACTCTGGGAGGTAATAAATTGATAACTAGCAGGATCCTTTCTCTGGCCGATCAGCTTCAACGAGCACCCTCTACACGCTTTTCAACTCCCTCACAATAACCAAAGAGCTCTGTATTTCTGCTTCACAGGATACTACCATCCTTCTTATAAGTATACTACTCTTTCCCCAAATGAGGAGACACACGTCTTAAGTCATTGTATCAATCACTATATTAGTTACTCCTCAAAATGAATTACAGTATTACTGGATATTCTGTTACCTAAAAATTGAATTTAAAAATTAACCTTCAATAATTTGTGTATAAAATAAAAGTGGCAAGGAGAGAAGATAATGGCTAGTATATGCATATAAACACAAGCACATAACAAGCACAGAGAAAATGCACGAAGTGGCTGCAGTCTTCATTTCTGTAGCTGTTCACAAGATCATAGTTAATACCTATGGCTTCCTTCTTAACTGCCCATCACATATTTCCTTTGCCCTCAGCCAGAACCTTCACTGCTCTGTTCTTTACATAGCAAAGTGACCCGAACCTGTCATTCTGCTTTTTTTTGATTGCTGAGGTTTTTCATTAACGTTTCCCGTTAGAAATGGAAGTACCAAGAGGTGCCCCAGAAGATCCCTGGGTTTTAGACAAAGTCCTCCTTGCCTCCATTATGTAGTAGCAACTTGATTTCCCCTTGGCCCTCAGGATAATTACTTCAGCCAGTGGATTAACCCCATTTTATTGCCTGTTGCTTCAGTGGCATGCTGCTGCTGCGTCGCTTCAGTCGTGTCTGACTCTGTGCGACCCCAAAGACGGCAGCCCACCAGGCTCCGCCGTCCCTGGGATTCTCCAGGCAAGAACACTGGAGTGGGTTGCCATTTCCTTCTCCAATGCATGAAAGTGAAAAGCGAAAGTGAAGTCGCTCAGTTGTGTCCGACTCTTCACGACCCTATGGACTGTAGCGTACCAGGCCCCTCCGTCCATGGGATTTTCCAGGCAAGAGTACTGGAGTGGGGTGCCATTGCCTTCTCCACTTCAGTGGCATAAGAAGACTCAAATGGCAAGGTAGCACTCTTACCTTCCAGTTCAGTGAATCCAATGTTTTTATCCTCTGGTGGAAACATTCTTCCCTTGGCAACTAAGCTTTACAAATCAATAGGTCTCAAAGTTAGTGAAACTGGAAGCAATATTTTAAAATTTTATTAAAAAAAAATTTTAGCTACCCAGGGTCCTCGTTGCTGTGTGCAGGCTTTCTCTAGTTGTGGTGCACAGGCTCAGTAGTTGAGGCTCTCAGTCTCTATAGAGTGTGGGCTCAGTAGTTGTGGTGCACGGGCTTAGTTGCCTCATGGAATGTGGAATCATCGAGGACCAGGGATCGAACCCATGTTCCCTTCATGCAGGGGCGGAGTCTTAACCACTGGACCACCAGGGAAGTCCTAGAAGCAGTATTTTAATAAGAGAGTCATTAGGTTTGTAATAGTGAGAGGAGCCACTCCCACTTTCACCCCTTGACTCCCAGCCCCGCATATTGTCTGTCGAGTTAATCCCATGTAATGGTCTTTGATGCAAAGCCTAGACTTGCATCCTGTAAGACAGAGCCCCATATTTTTAGGTTACTGTCTCCTAGTTGGTCCTATAACTGAGTCATCAGTACATTTAGACCAGTCACTTCTGGGTAGTGGGATGTAAGGTAAGGCTAGTTGCTTCCATGTACCTAAGCCCACTGCTGCACTTCCTTTGCTATGCAATGAGATCCTTGATTAATTGCAAGGCTTGGCTGACTGCTGCCATGGTAGATGAGACTTGCCTTAAGTACACAGATGGTGGAAGTTTGCTAGTGCAAAGGCATTACAGGTAAAGACAAATCTACATTAAGAATATGTATTCCAATGAAGATAGATCTTTGTCTCTTCCATGATGGAAGAAGTCCAGTGTAATCGACTTGTAGGCTTCTCCCCCAGGAACAGTGCCATATTGGGGCCACATATTGATCTCTGCTCTTAGCTGATTACTCAGCTGGTAAAGAATCCACCTGCAATGCGGGAGACCTGGGTTCGATCCCTGGGTTGAGATGATCCCCTGGAGAAGGGAAAGGCTACCCACTCCAGTATTCTGGCCTGGAGAATTCCATGGACTATACAGTCCATGGGGTCCATAAGAGTTGGACACGACTGAGCTTCTTTCACTTAGCTGATAACCACTCAGCAGGAGTGTTAGCCAGGTCAGCCATGGAGAGGGAGGCTCCCAAGACATCTGCCTGAAGTGAGGTCATCACAGGGTTTTCAAGCAGAGGAAGGCTAGTCTCCTCAAAACAGGAGGGCAAGCTGCTTCCACTGCTGAGGAAGACCCGCGATGACTTGGGGCGTTCAAGATTGTCAGCTTCCTCTGGGTCTAACCAATTACCTTCCTTCCATGTTTCAGGATTCCTTTCTTTTCTAATTAGTGCCTTAACTTTCACATGAGAGATGGTGTGCTGGGGAATTTAACTGTTATTGTTTAACAACCCATACAATTAAACTGTCTTTGATTCTCAGCAGTAACAGCTGTGTGAATACAAGAAATAAGAGATTCTTTGAGGCTGTTATAGAAGCTTTCTGCTTCTCAGACCATGACTTGAGCTGAAAGTTAATGGACCTAACCTTGTCATTTCCTTTTTGTAAATGTTCAAATGCACTCAAAATAACTCATCCACACCATGGCCCTTATAATCATCATTACTGCCATACAATCAAGCACAGAAGTCATTCCCAAAGCATGTGTTTGACTTGGCATTTCGCCATATTGAACTGCAGGTTTGACTAATTGTGATGCTGCTGCATGCAGTGGGTTACTATACTAGCATCCGTTTCTCATCAGTAGGGAACACAGCACTGCACCCAAGCCTAAGCACATGACCGTACCAATCCTCAAATCCCATCTTTAGAGTCAGGAAGATCCCCTGGAGAAGGAAGTGGCAACCCACTCCAGTATTCCCGCCTGGAAAGTCCCATGGACAGGGGAGCCTGGCGGGCTACCGTCCATGGGGTTGCAAGAGTCAGACACGACTTAGCAGCTAAACTGCCACCACTACCACTCCTGGGGCCACTCCCTGTACCAGTTAGTCTGGGTCCACTGAGGAGATGTAAACTGGGAAATTTTAATAAATATACAGGATTATTACACTGTGATAAAGATTAACTATAAGATGTGAGAAAAGTTTATATGGTAGCTTAGGACTAAGGGAGGGTACTCAAAGAACAACAAACGTGGGAGGGAGGCCCTTCCCCAGCTGAACCCCAGCGAAAATGCAGTTGCAGGCCACTGGATGGCCATGAAGTTTACTAGTTTCCCTGGGCCAGAGCTTCCCTGATAGCTCATTTGGTAAAGAATCCACCTGCAATGCAGGAGACCCCAGTTCAATTCCTGGGTCAGGAAGGTTGTCTGGAGAAGGGATAGGCTACCCAGTCCAGTATTCTTGGGCTTCCCTTGTGACTCAGCTGGTAAGGAATCCACCTACAATGTGGGAGACCTGGGTTTGATCCCTGGGTTGGAAGATCCCTGGAGAAAAGAAAGGCTACCCACTCCAGTATTCTGGCCTGGAGGATTCCATGGACTGTATAGTCTTATCGGGTCACAAAGAGTCAGACATGACTGAGTGACTTTCACTTTTCACTTCACTGGGCCAGAGCTGGTCCACAGTTGATTGGCAAGCAAGAAGCAGCCCTCTGGGTTTCAGAGGGTAGCGGGGCACAGGAGAACTACAACTAGGGATCAGTGGTGTGGGCATGTAGAGAGTTGGGGAGCTGATGCTCGTAGCTTGGAGCATACAGTATCTGTAAGGCAAGCCACAACTAGTGACTTGGGTGCATGGTTATGCAGAGAGGGTCAGTGGAAATGCTCCAGGGCACGGGCAGGGGAGCCAGTGGCCAGGCATCGTGGCATGCAGAGGAAGTAGGCCCTGGTGGAGGCAAGAAGCCAGAAATGCTGTGTCTGTCCAGGGAGTCAGTCTGGACGAGCCTTGGAGGTTGCTGCATGGTGGGATCAGAGCATCACCAGATGTCCTCACATCCTGGCTGCTAGCCAGCTGCCCGGCTGGAATCAACAGGAGAGCCTGTTCCTCATGCAGTGTTCCTCCAGTGCCCTCTGCTGAGAAGGCTCAACATCATGCTCATTGTGAAGGAGAAATGCTTAAAAGAAATACCATCTGTTACCACAGAACACATGGAAGGGAGCTGAGCATCAGTGAACTGATAACTGGCATGCTGCTGCTGCTGCTAAGTCGCTTCAGTCGTGTCCGACTCTGTGTGACCCCATAGACGGCAGCCCACCAGGCTCCTCTGTCCATGGGATTCTCCAGGCAAGAACACTGGAGTGGGTTGCCATTTCCTCCTCCAATGCATGAAAGTGAAAAGTCAAAGTGAAGTCGCTCAGTCGTGTCTGACTCTTAGTGACCCCATAGACTGCAGCCTACCAGGCTCCTCCGTCCATGGGATTTTCCAGGCAAGAGTACTGGAGTGGGGTGCTATTTAAATATCTTATCTTTCCATCAGATTTCATCTAAGGATTTTAGTACCAAAATGTCAGAAGAAATGCATATATGGTATAAAAGTTCAAATAAATAACAATAGTATATGAGTAAAGCAGTAAAAAATCTGCCTGCCACTGCAGGAGATGTGGGTTTGATTCCTGGGTTGAGAAGATACCTGAAGAAGGAAATGGCAACCCACTCTAGTATTCTAGCCTGGAAAACTCTATAGACAGAAGAGCCTGGTGGACTATAGTCCCTGGGGTCGCAGAGTCAGACATGACCTAGTGATAAAGACCAGATATGTGGAAAATTCTGAAAGAGATGGGAATACCAGACCACCTGACCTGCCTCTTGAGAAACCTGTATGCAGGTCAGGAAGCAACAGTTAGAACTGGACATGGAACAGCAGACTGGTTCCAAATAGGAAAAGGAGTATGTCAAGGCTGTATATTGTCACCCTGCTTATTTAACTTATATGCAGAGTACGTCATGAGAAACGCTGGGCTGGAGGAAGCACAAGCTGGAATCAAGATTGCCGGGAGAAATAGCAATAACCTCAGATATGCAGATGACACCACCCTTACGGCAGAAAGTGAAAAGAAACTAAAAAGCCTCTTGATGAAAGTGAAAGTGGAGGGTGAAAAAGTTGGCTTAAAGATCAACATTGAGAAAACTAAGATCATGGCATCTAGTCCCATCACTTCATGGGAAATAGATGGGGAAACAGTGTCAGACTTTATTTTTTGGGGCTCCAGAATCACTGCAGATGGTGATTGCAGCCATGAAATTAAAAGACGCTTACTCCTTGGAAGGAAAGTTACAACAAACCTGGATAGCATATTAAAAAGCAGAGGCATTACTTTGCCAACAAAGGTCCGTCTAGTCAAGGCTATGGTTTTTCCAGTGGTCATGTATGGATGTGAGAGTTGGACTGTGAAGAAAGCTGAATGCCGAAGAATTGATGCTTTTGAACTGTGGTGTTGGAGAAGACTCTTGAGATTCCCTTGGACTGCAAGGAGATCCAACCAGTCCATCCTAAAGGAGATAAGTCCTGGGTGTTCATTGAAAGGACTAATGCTGAAGCTGAAACTCCAATACTTTGGCCACCTCATGCGAATAGTTGACTCATTGGAAAAGACCCTGATGCTGGGAGGGATTGGGGGCAGGAGAAGGGGACGACAGAGGATGAGATGGCTGGATGGCATCACCAACTCGATGGACATGAGTTTGAGTGAACTCCGGGAGTTGGTGATGAACAGGGAAGCCTGGCATGCTACAGTTCATGGGGTCGCAAAGAGTTGCACACGACTGAGCGACTTAACTGAACTGAACTGGTAGCCTGTATAGCCAAATTGTCTGTCTCCTTATTCCCCTCCCCCATTTACCACCTTCTCCAGAGGTAACCACTGTCTCTCCACACTGGCTTAGTGTGGAGGCCTATGAGAGTTTTTCTTTGTATTGACACACATACACGTGAGTATATGTAAATATGCCTGTAAAAATGTGTGCTCACTTTTTTATTGCCTAAGTGGATTCATGTGATTCATACTACATTGTATTGTATCTTTTTTTACTTAATATATTTTCAAGGTCACTTCATGTCAGTATACACAGTCACTTTGTTAATGGGCACAAAATATTCCCCAGAATGGGCATACAGTAGTTTATTTAACCAGTCTTGTTTGAATGGGCATTTAAGGAGATTTTTTTCCAGGATTTGTTTTTTTGGAACTATTTTAAACAGTGCTGCAGTGTATTCATACTGTTGTGTACTTGCGCAAGTAGTTTCATAGGTTAGATGTTTGAAAAGAAATTGCTAAGTTAGAGTGTGTACACATTTAAAAGTTAGATGCGTAGTGCTTCATTTTCTGCCATAAGGGTGAACCATTTTACACTCCCAATATGTAAGAAAGTTTTCATTTTTTCCATACCTTCAGCAATATTGCATGTTATTTATTAACCTCTTAAGTTTTGCTATTCAGATGGCCAAAACATCAAAATAACTTTTAAATTCATATTTACCTAGTTGTTAAGTATATCTATTCATATCCTTCGATTATTTTTCTGTTGTGTTGTTTCTGTTGATTTGTAAAGGAGCTCTTTACATGTTCTCCATAATAACTCTTTGTTAAAAATTTTCTCACTGTGGTCACTTGACTTTTATGTATTAATTTGTATGGAGTGCTCATTTTATTTAACCTGTGTTCATTTGAAAGTAGAAGTTTCTCAATCGTATCTGACTCTTTGCGACTCCATGGACTATATAGTCCATGGAATTCTCCAGGCTAGAATATTGGAGTGGGTAGCCTTTCCCTTCTCTAGGGGATCTTCCCAACCCAGGGATCGAACCCAGGTCTCCCATATTGCAGGTGGATTCTTTACCAGCTGAGCCACAAGGAAAGCGTGTGTATTAATTTTTAACATATATATGTTAAAAGTCCATGTTATAAAGTCTATCAGTCTTTTCCTTTGTAATTTCTGGGGTTTGTGTCTTGTGCTAAAAGAATTTTCCATAGTTCACATGAAAATATCAGCTTTTATAGTCCGAAGTTTTTTATGTTTCATTTTAAAATATTTTCACATAGTTATGATACAACCGTTGATCATTTTCTTTTCATTTTTATTTTACAATTAATTAGAGCCTTTTGTATTTTAAAGAACAGCAATCCTTTTTCACATGTTACATTTTTTCATTTTTTCCCCCTTCTCATAGTTTGTCTTCCTAGTTTGTTTTTGATAGATTTCTTTAGCATATAAATTTTTTTTGGCTGTGCCACATGGCATGTGGGATCTTAGTTCCCCAACAAGGGCTGAATTGTGGATTCTTAACCACTGAACTGCCGGGGAAGTCCCTATAAAAATTTTTTAATGTTAATTATTTTAATAGCTATGACTGTAGTTTAAAAGCTCAGTCTCTTTCCCATCTCTTCTCTTCTTCAACTGATTCCACCCCTCACCTGCAAGTAACTACTGTTATTAATTCTTAGAACCTTTTCCACAGTCTCTTTTTTCAAGTAGAAGTAAGCATAAATATGTATTGTTTTTACACCTTTTACATACAAGTATACAGAAGGTCTTAATTTTTATTTAGAAGCACTTGTTATTTCTCTTAGTGACTTCCATTTACGGAATTTTTTTCTACTTTGAGATTGTAAAAATAAACAAGATTTTGTTCTGATATGGCTTTATTTTTTAACATTTAAATCTTGAATTTCATCTAGAAAATTTCATTACAGAGATTAAGTAATGAAATAGCATTTATTGTGATTCTTCCTATATGGCCCATTGTCTCATTGCAAGTATCAGTTTGCCCCAGTTTGAAATGCCATCTTTATCATTGGGATGAAAAGGCTCCTTCAGTGTTTCCTGTAAGATGGTGCTAGTAGCACTTAGTTGTCTTTAACTTCATTTGAAATAGGTTTGTTAGATTGTATTGTGACAGCTATCCTATCAGTGTGCATTTTTAAAAAAAACTTACCAAAATTGGTGAATTTCTGTGTAACCATTTTAATACTGATCATGGAAGAAAAAGTAACATTTTCAGCACATTATGCTTTATTATTTCAAGAAAAGTATGAATGCATCTGAAACACACAAAAAAAGGTTTGTACAACATATGAAAATGGTGCTGTGATTGATTGAACATATCAAAAAGTAGTTTGTGAAATTTTGTGTTGGAGATTTCTCACTGGATGATGCTCCATGGTCCAGTAGACCAGTTGAAGTTGATGGCCATCAAATCAAGACATTCATTGAGAATAATCAATGTTATACCACGAGGGAGATAGCCAACATATTCAAAATATCCAAATCAAGCATTGAAAATCATGTGCATCAGCTTGGTTATGTTTTGTTTTGACTGCATTGGGTCTTAGTTGTGTTTCATTGCATCGTATGGGATCTTGTGTTGTGACGCATGGACTCTCTCGTTGTGGTTCTCAGGCTCAGTTCCTCTGTGGCATGTGGGATCTTAGTTCACTGACCAGGGATCAAACCTGTGTCCCCTGCATTGCAAGGCAGATTCTTAACCACTGGACCACCAGGGAAGTCCCCAGCTTGGTTACATTAATTGCTTTAATGTTCGGGTTCCCATAAGTTTAGTGAACAAAAACCTTCTTGACTGAAGAAAAATCTTCTTGACCATATTTCCACATGTGATTCTCTACTGAAATTTAATGAAAATGTTCCGTTTTTAAAACAAATTGTGACAGATGATGAAAATTGGATACTGTGTAATGATGTGGAACAGAAGTGATCATGAGGCAACCGAAATTAACCATCACCAACTACACCAAAGGCTGGTCTTCAGCTAAAGAAGGTGATGTTGTGTATTTGGTGGATTGGAAGGGAGTCCTTTATTACAAGTTCCTTCCAGAAAAATGATTTAATTCCAAGTACTGCTCCCAGTTAGACCAACTGTACTCTGACAGAAAGCATCTGGAATTAGTCAGTAGGAAACACATAATCTTCTATCAGGATAACACAAGACCATGTATTTCTTTGATGACCAGGCAAAAACTATTACAACTTGGCAGGAAGTTCTGAGGCATCCACTGTATTCAGCAGACATTGCACCTTTGGATGTCCATTTACTTTGATCTTTACAGAATTCTCTTAGTGGGAAAAAATTTCAATTCCCTGGAAGATAAAGGTCACCTGGAATAGTAGTTCTTTAGTCAAAGAGATAAGTTTTGGGAAGGACTTCCCTGGTGGTACAGTGGATAAGAGTCTGCCTGCCAGTGTAGGAGACACGAGTTCGATCCCTGTTCTGGGCAGATCCCACATGCCTTGGAGCAGCCAAACCTGTGTGCCACAACTACAGAGCCCACTCTCTCCGGCCTGCGAGCCACAACTTACTCAGCCCCTGTGCTGCAGCTACTGAAGCCTGCTCGCCTAGAACCAGTGCTCCCCGCGACAAGAGAAGCCCACAGCAATGAAAAGCCCAGGCACTGCAGCAAAGAGTAGCCCCTGCTCACTGCAGCTGGAGAAAGCGCACACGTAGCAACGAAGACCTAACACTGCCAAAAATAAATAAATACATTTTTAAAGTTTTGGGAAGATGAAACTATGAAGTTACCTGAAAAATGAGACAAGGTAGTGGAACAAAATGGTAAATACGTTGTTCAATGAAGTTGTTGGTGAAATTGAAAATTGTGTTTTTTATTTTTACTTAAAAAGCCAGAGGAACATTTTGGCCAACTCAGTATAACCTCTGTCTAGTCTCAGGTCTTTTTCTGGACTGTCTTCTCTTCCATTGATCTGTTTGCTTATTCCTGTGCCAAAACAAGTTTTAATTAACTTTAGCTTTTAAGTGTATTTGGTATCTGATGTATTTCTGTTTTCATATTTTCAAATATTCTTAAATATTTTCTTTCAGAAGATCTTCCTCCTCCACCACCCAAATGAACTATCGAATCAGTTTGTGCTGCCCTAACCACCAAAAAGTTGGGCTGATTTTTATTGGAATTCTTACCCATCTATAGATCCTTTAGAATATTTCCCCATGTCTTCTCTATCCTTGAGTAAAGAAATTTGATTTTGCTAAAAATTTTATTAGGCTTATTCTTAGATATCTAATAGTTTTACTGATATCACAATTAGGATCTTTTTAAAAGTTATATTTCTAATTAGTTCTTGCTATGGTATAACTGCTTCCCTGGTGGCTCAGAGGTTAAAGCATCTGCCTGGAATGCGGGAGACCTGGGTTCGATCCCTGGGTCAGGAAGATCCCCCTGGAGAAGGAAAATGGCAACCCACTCCAGTACTCTTGCCTGGAGAATCCCATGGAGGGAGGAGCCTGGTAGGCTACAGTCCATGGTGTCGCAAAGAGTCGGACACAACTGAGCGACTTCACTTCATGGTATAGAAAACTCATTGGTATAGAAAATATATTGATTTTTGTTCATTACTTACTGAGCTCTTTGTTTCATTGTTTCATAGACTGCTTTGGATTTTCTAAGTAGGTAGTCTGATCATTTGTATTGATAAATAGTAGCAGTCTCTTTCTTTCTTCAAAATGGAAGCCTGTTTTTTTTTTTTTTTCTCTTAAATTATTTTGGCTAGAATACCATTTTTCTCTTGAATTATTTTGGCTAGAATTCCAATAAGAATGTCAATAGAGATGATGGAGCCTCTCTCACCTTCTGAGATGACCCCACTCTCTGTCTGTGGAGTATGTTGCTTTTTAAATAAATCCGATTCTTACCTCTCCTAAAAAAAAAAGAGAGAGACGATGGGCATCTTCCTGGTCTTTAATGGGAAGGCTCCTGAAATGATCCTAGCTAAAATACTTGCTTCTGGAACTTTGTCTTCTCTTGTATTCTGGAGGAGTGTCCACTCCTTCTCTGTACCCTTTTCCCCACCTCCAACCATCAAATTATGGCATTCCTCAAGCCTCCTACTCTGTCCTCTCATGCAGCACATGTCTTGGTGATCCATATGCACTTCAGATTGCAGTCATCTTGTGGCAGTTTGTAATTTCAGTTACCTTCTCTGAGTCAAGCTTTCACAGATTGGCATCTGTAGCCCATGACTCTCCCAGTTCTGGGCTCACTAAGGAGCTCCTCTTGGATCTCTTTCAGGCATTGTTCACTCAGTACCTCTAAAATTGAGTTCATTATCAACAGGCCGGAGCCCTGGGTATAAGGCCCATAGCCAGATTCAGTGTTAAGAACCAGAAATAGAAGAAAGGCTGCCTAAGCTGAGAGGACCTCCTGCAGGGTCTTATTTTCTGCCAATGGAGACCCAGGCCAACCACCTCACCCTAGTCCCACCTCACTCTGTGCTCTACGTACTGGCCACATAGCCTGCCCTCCCAACACCCTCTGCTTCCTTGCCTGCTGTCCCTAGGATATCCCTCATAGTTTCTAGTCATCACCCTCCTCCTTTCCCCTGAGGGGACCTGTGCAGGACAGTTGGAAGCATTAGGGAGGTCCTCTGGTGCGCATTCCATGTGGATGCAGGGTCATGATGAGGCTGATCTCTGCTTGTCTCTGTGTGGGCAGGAAATATGAGCTGTATAGCATGGACTGGGACCTGAAGGAGGAACTGAGGGACTGCCTAGTGGCTGCTGCACCCTATGGGGGCCCCATTGGTAAGTCACCCCTCTGCCACTGCATGCTTAAGGACCATAGGATGAACTCAGGGTCCTTGTTTCCTGGGGGCCTTGCTGTTGAGGGGTTCTTGCTGGCCTGTGCTACCCACCCCCACCCCACCTTACTGAGATGTTTTAATTGTGGTTCTCGTGAGGCCTGCCACATGTGGTGTGGGCCTTCAGAACTAGTTCATAGGCCTGCTTGGCATGGAGTGGGCCTGGGCAACTAGGACAGAAGGTTTCTGCTCAAACCACAGCACTGCTGAGGAACCCCTGGCGGAAGGAGAAGCCCGCCAGTGCCCGGCCGGTTCTCGAGATCTACTCAGCTTCCAGGGTGCTTCTGGCCAGTCTGTTGGTGAGCTCCCTGCCTTCCCTGGGGCTGAGGGCTTTACAGGATTCTGCATCCTGAGGACAGCCTCTGGAGCCTCTCTCTCATCTGCAGTGGAAGAGTGGGCCCGTGGTGTCCCTGGGCTGGTCAGCTGAGGAGGAGCTGCTCTGTGTGCAGGAAGATGGAGTTGTGCTGGTTTACGGGCTGCATGGTGACTTCCGGAGACACTTCAGCATGGGCAATGTAGGGGGCCCTGGGGGCTGGGGGAAAGGGATGGAGTCTGGGACTCTCTCACTCCCTCAACCCACGACCCCTCTCTCCAGGAGGTGCTCCAAAACCGGGTTCTGGATGCCCGGATCTTCCATACTGAGTTTGGTTCTGGGGTGGCCATCCTCACAGGAGCCCACCGCTTCACCCTCAGTGCCAACGTGGGTGACCTCAAACTCCGCCGGATGCCAGAGGTGCCAGGTGAGCCCTGACACCCCTGGAGCAGCATTCACTGCCCACAAATGTGCCTCCTGTCCATGGGACCATCAGAGGCAGAAACTGTGGACTTTGGGCAGTCTAAAGTTGTCCTTTTCCATGACCATAGGTCTGCAGAGTGCACCCTCATGCTGGACCACAGTGTGCCAGGACCGAGTGGCACACATTCTCCTGGCTGTAGGACCTGATCTTTACCTCCTGGACCATGCAGCCTGCTCTGCGGTGGTGAGAAGCCTGGGTTGGGAGTGAACCGGAGGGACTGGGGGAGCCAGTGGGAGATCCTGAAAAGTCTGTCTGGTGTTCCCCCTGGCCCTGCCCCAGACACCCCCTGGCCTGGCCCCAGGAGTGAGCAGCTTCCTGCAGATGGCTGTCTCCTTCACCTACAGACACCTGGCGCTCTTCACAGACACAGGCTACATCTGGATGGGGACAGCATCTCTCAAGGTATAAGCCACATCTCTCAGGGCACTGTGCCTTGTCTAGGAAAGATGTGTGGGGCATAGGGGAAGGACTTTTCAGCCAGACTGGTGATGGCTGGGATAGGGCCATTACATTCCCTGCACTCTTTCAGGAGAAGCTGTGTGAGTTCAACTGCAACATCCGGGCCCCCCCGAAGCAGATGGTCTGGTGAGGATGGGGGAGGGGTGTTGTTCTCATGGGAGTGGACATGCACATAGCCCTGCCTCCTGGGACACATTGATTCATCCTGTATACTGACCAGAGCAAGCAGAGCTTGAATCTTGTCTGCCCTGCTAGTGCACATTTGAGGAAAACCCCAGTTCCCGGTGGGCCCCAGGTGTGCCAGGAAGCTGATGGGCACAGGGAGAGAGGGAAGCAAATAAGTCAGTCAGAGAAGTAAGATAAAGGGCAGCAAGCCTGTGCAGAGTTCCCCAAGGCAAAGTGATATAGACAGTGATGTGGGAGACATGACTGTGGACTAGGCATCCTGTGTATTAATCCCAGATGTGTGTGTGTGTGCACACAGGTGTAGCCGTCCGCGCAGCAAGGAGAGGGCTGTTGTGGTGGCCTGGGAGAGGCGGCTAATGGTGGTGGGCGACGCCCCTGAGAGCATCCAATATCCTTGGAGGGCTGCCAGGGGTTAGGGGAGGGTGGCCTGCCCCGCCCCGCCCCATCCGTGGTTACTCTTAGGAACCTTGACCACGCTCAGGTTCGTGCTAGATGAGGACTCCTACCTGGTGCCTGAGTTGGATGGGGTCCGAGTCTTCTCCCGCAGTACCCATGAATTCCTGCATGAGGTTCCAGGTGAGGCCCTCGTAAAAGCTCTGAGTGACCAGGACAGGGGCTCCTCAACACCACAGCTTCCAGACCAGTGCCCCAGAGCAGAATCAGGGCACTGAGGCAGGGCTGAGGGTTTCCTGACGCCCCCTGTCTCCCACTTACCATTTTCCTCCCCTAGTGGCCAGTGAGGAGATCTTTAAAATAGCCTCGATGGCCCCTGGAGCACTGTTGTTGGAGGCTCAGAAGGAGTATGAGGTAAAACCCTGGGCCTCTCCTGGGGCCCCAAGCCACTCGCCTCCCCCTTCCCCTAATTGACCCAGCCCCTGTTTCTGCAGCCAAGTGCTACGTTTAAAGACAGGGGTTCGGGCAGGACATGGGCTGGGCCGGGCTGGGGTAGAGAGAGCTGGCTTAGTTGGACTGAAGGGACTCGGTGTCTTCTGTGTGGTGATAGGGAGGGGCAGGGAACCCTTCCAATCTAGTCACAAATCAGGGTTCTATTGAGAGATCTCAGGGCTTCATAGGCAACTGCGCTGATTGGGGGTGTGTGTGGACACCTTGGGTGGTGAGGCTGAGGGAATTTGGGCTCCGGCCTCTGCAACCTTCCAGACCTGCCACCACAGCCCAATGGGTTGGGAGCCAGACATAGAGGTGTTCTCGGTCATGATGCACTGTCCCTGGCACTTTCCCTCCACCCCAGAAAGAGAGCCAGAAGGCGGATGAGTACCTGCGGGAGATCCAGGAGCTGGGGCAGCTGCCCCAGGCTGTGCAGCAGTGCATCGAGGCTGCAGGACACGAGCACTGGCCAGATATGCAGAAGAGTCTGCTCAGGGTTGGCCTGCATGGCAGGGCTGGAGGGAGGGCAGGGTTTGGCTGGCAGAGGGGAAAGCCCTCCATTGCTCTCTGGCTCTTTTTAGGCGGCCTCCTTCGGAAAGTGTTTCCTGGACAGATTTCCACCTGACAGCTTTGTGCGCATGTGTCAGGACCTTCGTGTACTCAATGCCATTCGGGACTATCACATCGGAATCCCCCTCACCTATAGCCAGTATCCTCAATTGTGCTCACAGGGTGTTTACTTCCAGGGGAGGAAGGGCAAGGGGATGGAGATGCCACCTAAAGGTCCTTGGCAAATAGGACTTATCTCCCAGCTGGATCCTTAACAAAATGAAATACAGATACAAGCAGCTCACTATCCAGGTGTTGCTAGACAGGTACAGCTAGGGTGTACCTGTACCAAGGGTGCTGGGTGGAGGGCTGTAGGTGGGCAGACATTACAGCCCTTGCTGTGCTCTTGTGGTCACTGCTTGTGATCCGTTTGCAGGGTGGGGTTACAGGGTGGGGCCACTCTGTCCTCTTTCTACCCTACTTTATCCCTTGTTCCCTTTATCTCCCTTGTCTGCCAGGCTTGTGTTGCGGAGGCTTTACCCCCTGGCCATTCAGATATGTGAGTACCTGCGGCTTCCTGAAGTGCAGGGCGTCAGCAGAATCCTGGCCCACTGGGCCTGCTACAAGGTGAGGATATAGAACAGGGTCCAAGGGCAATTCAGGGTTTACAGGCCAAGGTGAGGTATAGGAAAGATGTGTAGAGCTGAAAGAGTGGGTCTTGATCAAGGCAGCGGAGGTCGGGTTTAAGGGGTTAGAGCCAGATTGGTGACACTTCCTTCCCTCTCCAGGTACAACAGAAGGATGTGTCTGACGAGGATGTTGCTCGGGCCATTAATCAGAAGCTGGGGGACACGCCTGGTGTCTCCTACTCTGACATTGCTGCACGAGCCTATGGCTGTGGCCGCACGGAGCTGGCCATCAAGGTGTGGGTGCTTAGCCCTCCCTGGATGCTCTCATGTGAGTGTTAGAGGCCCCCAGGCCAGCTCCTTCTCTCTGTGCCTTCCTCCTCGTCCCACAGCTGCTGGAATATGAGCCACGCTCTGGGGAGCAAGTCCCCCTTCTCCTGAAGATGAAGAGGAGCAAACTGGCACTAAGCAAGGCCATCGAGAGTGGGGATACTGATCTGGGTGAGCAGGCTTGGGTGAGGACGAGGCTGGGGACCCTGGGCTCAGTAAGAGGCTGGGCTGGATCCCCACCCCACCTTGTCGTCCCGCAGTGTTCACAGTGCTGCTGCACCTGAAGAATGAGCTGAACCGAGGAGATTTTTTCATGACGCTTCGGAACCAGCCTATGGCCTTAAGTTTATACCGACAGGTGTGTGCAGGGGCAGAGTGGGGTGGAGCCTGAGGAGCCCCTGAGTTGGCCTTGCTGACTGCCCACCTGCTGTCCCCAGTTCTGTAAGCATCAGGAGCTGGAGACACTGAAGGACCTTTACAACCAGGATGACAACCACCAGGAGCTGGGCAGCTTCCACATCCGAGCCAGCTACGGTGCAGAGGAGGTCTGAGGGCCACAGGGCAGGTGGGGCCCACAAACTGGGCCATTGGTCTGGCTTCTTCTCCAGGAGTCTAGGCCTCAAATGTGTCACACACCCCATTTGGTCCTCATTGTGGAGGGAGAGCTTGAGAAGATGTGAGGCGCATGAGTTGGTCCCAGAGGAGCTAGTCATTCCCATTAGGAATACCAGCACAGTGCTCCCAGCAGGAAGAGCTGGCACTGGTGACCCTAGGCACAAGGATTGGGGAGAAAACTGCAGCAAGAGTGGTGATGACCGAGGTTCCCTGTGCTATGAGCTCCCTTTTGGCCTTTGCAGCGAATTGAGGGGCGTGTTGCAGCTCTACAGACGGCAGCCGACGCCTTCTACAAGGCCAAAAATGAGTTTGCAGCCAAGGTTTGGCCCGTTCTTCTCTAAACCTCTTCTCCTCACTTCCCCAGTCTTCCTTCCTTGTCCCTCTCATCCCTGTCCCACCATATTCCTGTTCCCAGGCTACAGAGGATCAGATGCGGCTCCTACGGCTGCAGCGACGCCTAGAAGATGAGCTGGGGGGCCGGTTCTTAGACCTGTCCCTACATGACACGGTCACCACCCTCATTCTCAGTGGCCAAAACAAGCGCGCGGAGCAGCTGGCACGTGACTTTCGCATCCCTGACAAGAGGTAGATGAGGGCCTGATCTGCATGTAGGTCCTGGGACCCCTGCCCCTCCTGCAGTGCCTCCATGCCCAGCTTTCCCACAGGCTCTGGTGGCTGAAGCTGACTGCCCTGGCAGATTTGGAAGACTGGGAGGAGCTAGAGAAGTTTTCTAAGAGCAAGAAATCACCCATTGGCTACCTGGTGAGGTGGGGACCTCCCTCTAGCCCATCTCCAGTGAGGCAATGCTGAGGAGATGGCCAGGCTCCAATGGTCTGTTCACACATCTGCTCAGCTATCCTACAGAACTGGTGGGCACATTTCTGAGTCAGGCACAGGGGAGGACAGGCCCAAGTCTACCTGCAAATGTTGGAGGAAAGGAGACGGAGCTGCTTTTCCCCAAGGAGGGCCACAGGGGACACTAGTGTCTGAAGGAAAGTCCTGTTGGCAGGGAGGAAGGGGAGAGTACATTTGCAGAGCAGTTGAGGGTGTTGAGCTGTTTGTTTTCTGTGGCAGGCAGTTCAGAGGTGTGGTAGGTTGGTCAAATAAGGGCAGCTATAAACTGCCCAAAACTCAGGCCCTGGGAAGGCGGGAAATGCCTGCTGTGAGGGGTAACAGTAGATGATGGCATGGACGCATAGAAATAATTGATCTCAAAGCTCTAATAGAGCTTGGGGTAGGTGGTTTTCACTCAAAGAATTTTGAGATCACAACTGTTGTATGTGTGTGGGATAGGAATTGGGGGGATTATACAGACAGAAGGATATGTAAGATACATTTGGATAATATATCCACTTGGCTTTGCTCATGGACAGAGGAGCTTTAAGAGCTATGGTCCATAGGGTCGCAAAGAATCAGACACAACTGATGTGACTTCACACACAGGCTTTGCTCATAAGAGAGAACAGGAGGGCTTTACCTGATGTCTTTCTACCCTCTTCTCCTAAGCCCTTTGTGGAGATCTGCATGAAGCAACACAATAAATATGAGGCTAAGAAGTATGCTTCCCGCGTGGGTCCTGAGCAGAAGGTCAAGGCCTTGCTTCTCGTTGGGTGCGTCTGCTGAGGGCCCTAGGGTGCTGGGTGGCAGAGCCAGTGGGCTGATGAGAGGCACAATTTGTCCCTTGGGCAGCTCAACAAGATCTCCCCTCCTGTTCAAACTGCAGGGATGTGGCTCAGGCTGCAGACGTTGCCATTGAACACCGGAATGAGGCGGAGATGAGCCTCGTATTGTCCCACTGCACCGGAGCCACAGATGGGGCCACGGCCGACAAGATTCAGCGGGCCCGGGCACAAGCCCAGAAGAAATGAGGGGCCTACCTGCTCATCTTCCTGAGCCCTGGACCTGTCAGAAGTGTCCCTGCTCATCTAGCTCTTCCCACAGAGCAAAGCCCGAAAAGCTGGGGTGGGGGCCAGGGTTCTGGTTGTAAATAAAGTTGAAACATTTTATAACAGCAGTCCCCAACTTTTTTGATACCAAGAACTGGTTTCGTGGAAGACAATTTTTCTACAGACTTGGGGTGAGGGGATGTTTTCATGATGATTCAAGCACATTACCTTTTCTTAAATTTATTTTTTGGCTTCACTGAGTCTTTATTGCTGTGCGTGGGCTTTCTCTAGTTGCAGTGAGCGGGGGCTACTCTTCCTCGCAGTACTCGGCTTCTCATCACTGTGGCTTCTGTCTCTGTGGAGCATGGGCTCTAGAGCAAGGGTTTCAGTAGTTGTGGCTCATGGGCTTAATTGCTCTGCAGAATGTGGGATCTTCCTGGACCAGGGATTGGACTTGTGTTCCCTGCATGGGCAGGCAGATCCTTAACCATTGGACCACCAGGGAAGTCCCTCAAACGAGTTATATTTACTGTGCACTTTATTTCTAATCTAATGCCGCTTCTGATCTGACAGGAGGTACCTGGCCAGGAAGTTGGGGACCCCTGTTTTAGAGCACTTGTTTTACGCAGTGCAGTCTAAGCAAAAACAGCTTGGAGGCAGAACCATCCAGATACCTCAGCAGAACTTCATGTGTTTGATTGTGGGGGTCTGGAGAGAGACCTTCTCCAGTGATATTCACAGACCCCTGTCTACAGTTACCAGGCAAAGTCCTCTCAAACTCACAGCCCCTAGGAAGATTATGGGGCGCGATAGCACACGTGCTAAGCACCACACTGAAAGCATTACCCACACGTGCACACATGGTACAAGCTCAGCACTTTACCTTGCTTTCATTTATTCTACAAGACAGCCCTATGAGAGAGGTAATACCACCCCATTTTACAGAAGAGGATTGAGGACTGGGGGGCAACTAGGTGGCAAGACTGGAATTTGAAACCATGTTGGACATTTGGAGATTTTTAGAGCTTCTCCTTGGCTGTTGTGACAGAGGAAGGATGACTCAGCCGGACCTGAAACCGGGCCCTCTGAGAAGAGGGTCCTGAGGCAAGGCCCCTGGTTTGCCCTACAGTGAGGATTGGAGGACGGATGAGGAGCATGTGGCCATTGGGTTGGAGAGATCGAGAAGGAGACTTTGGAAACCCTGCCCACTGAATAGTGGTGAGCAATTCCTGAATGGTCACTGGACTGAAGAGAAAAAGAAGGGAATTCTCCCTTTGGCAATCCTGCCAAGGAAGAGCTGCAAACTGGAGACCCCTGGCTCCCCAGTCGGCTCAGTGGAGGCCTTCCCTACAGTCAGTGAGAATGCCTTCATGGCCCTCCAGGCTCCCTGCCTCTAGCCCCTGTACTCCAGTGCACTTTGGCTTCATACCCCAGCAGTGTTACCCAACATTGAGGGCATTACCTTTCTTCCTGTTACCCTTATTAGTCTAGATGGAAGACGGAGGAAACCAAAGCCAAGAGAAGGCAGACCTCCCTGGAACTTTTCAGCTTTCCCCTCTTTGACACCCCTAGGGCTGTGTTTAAAAATAGTGAGAGATTCAAGCTTGGCAAGATGTTTCTTTTTCCTCCCCTACCTGATTGTAAGTTTATGAAAATCCTACATGCACGTGTACTAAGTCGCTTCAGTCGTGTCCGACTCTTCACAACTCTGCGATCCTTTGGACTATAGCCTGCCAGGCTCCTCTGTTGGCATTCTTGGGGATATAAATCAAATTATAAAAGAATCATTTGTTATGCTCACCACTTAGAGAATTTGAACAGGATAAAACAGGATGGTTTGTCTGTTCCACAATGTCTAGGGCATTAGCTGGAAGACTGAAAGGTTTGGGGTGACTTGACAGCTAGGAACTGGAATCTGAAGGCTTGGCAACTCACACGTCTGGCAATTGAAGCTAGTTGTTGACTGGAACCTTAGTTCTGTCGGCCAGAACACCTGCCTCAAATACCAGTAGCCAGGTCCCAAGGGCAGCATCCAAGAAGAGCCAGGTAGAGCTGTACTACCTTCCCTAACGTGGTTTTAGAAGTCATAGTATCATACCTGGAGAAGGTGATGGCACCCCACTCCAGTACTCTTGCCTGGAAAATCCCATGGATGGAGGAGCCTGGTAGGCTGCAGTCCATGAGGTCGCGAAAAGTCGGACATGACTGAGCGACTTCCCTTTCACTTTTCACTTTCATGCATTGGAGAAGGAAATGGAAACCCACTCCAGTGTTCTTGCCTGGAGAATCCCAGGGACAGGGGAGCCTGGTGGGCTTCCGTCTATGGGGTCTCACAGAGTCGGACACAACTGAAGCGACTTAGCAGCAGCAGCAGCAGTATCATACCTGCAATATTCTGTTTTTCAAGGCAGTTACATGGGCCTACCTCACCCAACTTCAAGGGGAAATAGATTCTGCCTCTAGATAGAGGAGTAGCAAGGCTCTGGAACAGTAAGTAGAACTGGAAATGTGGCCAGTTTTGGGAGTCACAATCTGCACTGTATATCAGCCTTCTCTCTCAGAATCAGCAGACCCTTATAGGGAAAGGACAGAAGATTTCCAATACTGAGGTCATTCTGGGATTTTTGTTTGCTCCTCAGTCTTGGCACCACACTTCTTCCCTGCCTTGGTACCTCTTCACTGCTTTTTAATCCATGCCATGTGGCATGTGGGATTAGAACCTATGCCCCCTGCAGTGGAAGCACAGAGTTCTAACCACTGGACAGCTGGGAATTCCCTTTAGTGCCTTTAACAAATGTTTTCTCCAGCTTTTCTAACTAGAAAAAGGGCTGGAGCCATCCAACTCAGTCCTCTTTTTCTGGAAGGGAGGCCCTGTGCAGTGCATTTAGAAGCTACACAATAAAAGCCTATGTTAGGACTTTCCTGGCTGTCCAGTGGTCAAGAATCTGCCTTGCAATGCAAGAGATGAGGATTTGATCCCTGGTCAGGGAAATAAGATCCTACATGCTGTGGAGCAGCTAAGCCCGTGCATCACAACTACTGAGCCCGCACGCTCCCGAGCCAGAAC
Organism: Bubalus kerabau; assembly: GCF_029407905.1. NCBI lineage: Eukaryota > Metazoa > Chordata > Mammalia > Artiodactyla > Bovidae > Bubalus > Bubalus kerabau. The sequence goes on along the minus strand of NC_073636.1, from coordinate 52,816,010 downwards.
GTCACAATTAGGGTCCTTGCACAGCACGAAAGATCCCGCATGACACAAGGAAGGAAGAGCCTGTGTGCCACAACTAAGACCCAATGCAGCCAAATAAAAACAAAACAGCCTGCATTAGAAAAAAGCCTATGTCCCCAAACATGCAGCATATTAATGTGCAGTGTGCAAACATTAAGCATAGTACACGTGAAGTTTTAGAAATACATGAGAAATAACAATGATGACTGTATAAACTGATTACAACTTTACACAAAGTATGCATGCATGTGGAGAAGCACTGGAATTGTCCATGAAGAGATGTGTTTGAAAATTAAAAGCAGTTTTGTATATTATAAAGTTAAATGCTGATTCTCCCCCGCCAACATTTTATCCTGAAAACTTTGAAACATACAACTAAATTGAAAGAATTTACAGTGGACACCTGTATACCCACCACTTAGATTCTACAGTTAACATGTTACTATACTTGATTTGAAGAAAGTAGGGAAAACCACTAGACCATTCAAGTATGACCTAAAACAAATCCCTTATGACTATACAGTGGAAGTGGGAAATAGATTTAAGGGACTAGATCTGATAGATAGAGTGCCTGATGAACTATGGACTGAGGTTTGTGCACACTGTACAGGAGACAGGGATCAAGACCATCCCCATGGAAAAGAAATGCAAAAAAGCAAAATGGCTGTCTGGGGAGGCCTTACAAATAGCTGTGAAAAGAGAAGCGAAAAGCAAAGGAGAAAAGGAAAGATATGAGCATCTGAATGCAGAGTTCCAACGAATAGCAAGAAGAGATAAGAAAGCCTTCCTCAGCGATCAATGCAAAGAAATAGAGGAAAACAAAAGAATGGGAAAGACTAGAGATCTCTTCGAGAAAATTAGAGATACCAAGGGAACATTTCATGCAAAGGTGGGCTCGATAAAGGACAGAAATAGTATGGACCTAACAGAAGGAGAAGGTATTAAGAAGAGGTGGCAGGAATACACAGAAGAACTGTACAAAAAAGATCTTCATGACCAAGATAATCATAATGGTGTGATCGTTCACCTAGAGCCAGACATCCTGGAATGTGAAGTCAAGTGGGCCTTAGAAAGCTTGACTATGAACAAAGCTAGTGGAGGTGATGGAATTCCAGTTGAGCTATTTCAAATCCTGAAAGATGATGCTGTGAAAGTGCTGCACTCAATATGCCAGCAAATTTGGAAAACTCAGCAGTGGCCACAGGACTGGAAAAGGTCAGTTTTCATTCTAATCCCAAAGAAAGGCAATGCCAAAGAATGCTCAAACTACCGCACAATTGTACTCATCTCACATGCTAGTAAAGTAATGCTCAAAATTCTCCAAATCAGGCTTCAGCAATATGTGAACCGTGAACTTCCAGATGTTCAAGCTGGTTTTAGAAAAGGCAGAGGAACCAGAGATCAAATTGCCAACATCCGCTGGATCATCGAAAAAGCAAGAGAGTTCCAGAAAAACATCTATTTCTGCTTTATTGACTATGCCAAAGCCTTTGACTGTGTGGATCACAATAAACTGTGGAAAATTCTGAAAGAGATGGGAATACCAGACCACCTGACCTGCCTCTTGAGAAATCTGTATGCAGATCAGGAAGCAACAGTTAGAACTGGACATGGAACAACAGACTGGTTCCAAATAGGAAAAGGAGTATGTCAAAGCTGTATATTGTCACCCTGCTTATTTAACTTATATGCAGAGTACATCATGAGAAACGCTGGGCTGGAAGAAGCACAAGCTGGAATCAAGATTGCCGGGAGAAATATCAAGAACCTCAGATATGCAGATGATACCATCCTTATGGCAGAAAGTGAAGAGGAACTAAAAAGCCTCTTGATAAAAATGAAAGAGGAGAGTGAAAAAGTTGGCTTAAAGCTCAACATTGAGAAAACTAAGATCATGGCATCTGGTGCCATCACTTCATGGGAAATAGATGGGGAAACAGTGGAAACAGTGTCAGACTTTGTTTTGAGGGGCTCCAAAATCACTGCAGATGGTGACTGCAGCCATGAAATTAAAAGACGCTTACTCCTTGGAAGAAAAGTTATGACCAACCTAGCTAGCATATTGAAAAGCAGAGACATTACTTTACCAACACAGGTCCGTCTAGTCAAGGCTATGGTTTTTCCAGCGGTCATGTATGGATGTGAGAGTTGGACTGTGAAGAAAGCTGAATGCCGAAGAATTGATGCTTTTGAACTGTGGTGTTGGAGAAGACTCTTGAGAATCCCTTGGACTGCAAGGAGATCCAACCAGTCCATTCTGAAGGAGATCAGCCCTGGGTGTTCTTTGGAAGGAATGATGCTAAAGCTGAAACTCCAGTACTTTGGCCACCTCATGCGAAGAGTTGACTCATTGGAAAAGACTCTGATGCTGGGAGGGATTGAGGGCAGGAGGAGAAGGGGATGACAGAGGATGAGATGGCTGGATGGTATCACCGACTCGATGGACATGAGTTTGAGTGAACTCCAGGAGATGGTGATGGACAGGGAGGCCAGCGTGCTGTGATTCATGGGGTCGCAAAGAGTTGGACACAAGTGAGCGACTGAACTGAACTGTTGCTTAATTTTCATATATCTGTCTATTCCTCTATCCATTTTATTATTTCATGTTATTTTTGACACATTTCAAAGTTGCAGTCATTAGTACTTCCCTCTAAATACTTCAGAATGCATTTTGTTAACTAGAGTTCATTATCTGTGCAATTTTTTTCTTTTCACACCAAAAATATATAGTTCTCATCTCATAAATGTACATTTGCTGAGTTTTGACAAATCTATACACTTATGAATGGTTGTGGAGGGGGGGTGGTCAGCCACACTGTTTGGCATGTGGAGTCTTAGTTCCTTCAGCAGGGATCAAACCCACTCTCCCTTCCAGGGAAGTCTCTAAATAGTGATTTTTTTTATTTAAAAAAAAACTAGTTCAAGTCTCACCTGCATTACAAAAATAACTAGAACTCATTTTTCAAATCTTGGTTTCTTAACTGTGCTTAGTGTAAAAATGCCTCCTCTACCCTGAGCAGTTTGCACCACAGGCCTTGGCCCGACTCACAGGAAGAGTCATCTTGGCCAATGGATGGAACTAGAATTGAGCCTTGGACCAGGATTTGGGGCCTGAGGGTAGTGAATCTGGAAACATTTCTACTGCTTTAGGATTTCAATGGCAGTCCTGAAGTGGAAATTGGGGCAAAGGCTCCTGTAAGCCACCTTCTCAGGGTGAGGAGGCTGCAGTTTCTTTAGGTACTGTACTCCAGCAAGTGACCTTTAGGAATAGAACGGTGAATGGCCTGGTAAGTCCCTAGGCTCTCATTTACTTCAACTTTCTATCATACTGTCTTGCTTTATTTTCATTACTCCATTTAGGACATTTTCTTGTTCACTTGTTTATTGTCTATCTCCCCATCCAGACTGTAAGTTCCTAAGAGCAGAGACCTTTTCTATCTTACTCCCCTGATGTGTCCAGCACACCATCAGCACTCAAAAAGTATTTGTTGAGGGAATGATTAATTGTTCCATTGACTAGATGGGGAAAGGAGGCCATGAGAGAAATGACTTGCCTAAAGAAACAGGAATCCTTTACTCCCACCCTCCAGCTCTCCTTCTAGACCAGTCCTCTTCTCATGAAACCCGTGACTTCTGGGGCACCTGTGTGGTGACTGACAAGTGCCTACCACTAGGTGTGTGCTCCTGTGGGCTGGGACTAAAGCAGCATCTGGAGCAGAAGGCTGCCTCCCTGCCCTCTCTCAGTTCCTCTCTTCTCTTTGAAAATAGCCATTTGCCTTGTGGTGGTGGGGGGAGCTGTGAATACCCTGAGCATCAGGTAGGATGGGGAATATGGACGGTCTCCACAGCTGGGCAGCTGAGGATAAGACTGTCCTCTCTCATTGAAAATAGGGTATGTGTGGTCACCAAACTGAAATTTCCTTCTCAGGGTCTCCAGGATGGAATATGCAAGGCTCCTTGGTGTGAGGTCCTGTCCCCTCTGCACACATCCCACACATGCTCTGACCCAATTGCAGCTGTCTCCTGGAGAGAAGGAACTGCATTTCCTAAGAATGGGCCACTTGCCAAGCTGTACATGCCTGTAATTCTTCATGCAGCCTTGGGAGGTTCCAGGAAGAGTAGCAGAGGGGGACTCAGGTCAAGCAGCCAGTGGCAGGGCTTGAATTTCAGGGCTCAACCACAGCATTTTCCCAAGTATGGTCAGATTGGGTGGGGATCTTTCAGATAATCCCAAGGATGAATGCTTTTTATTATAATAGCTATTTATTTCCATATAGATTAGGAAATATAAGTAGAACGTCAAACTCTTTTATGAGATTGTCCAGGTGTCTCCAGCACTCAATCATTATTTTTCCCGAGTTCAGGTTTTTTCACTTTTGCGTTCAGTGTGTGGATAGAGTGAGTTTTTCTGCTTCCTGGGTAACTGAACCGTTGGTGTATAGAAAGTCCTGCCCTCATTGGCTGCCCTTAGGCTCCAAGAGGAGACTTGGTGTGTGGGTCTTTCGGCTGTAGGATCTGTCCCTCAGAGGCGTTTAGGATTCAGTCATTTCACACCTCTGGGTCAGCCCCGCTGAGAGGTAGTGGGAGATACACCTCCCTCTCAAGGAGGGACTTTCCAGTGGCAGAGGGGATGCCTCGAAGGAGGCCCGCTGCACCCCGTATTCCCAGGTCATGGCTCTGGTCAGCACACACTGATTCTACAAATACGGGGTGCATACAGTCCCAAATTGACGCCGCAACTGCTGGCGGTGGTACGGACTGGAGGTGCTAGAAGCACTAGCCCTGTGGAAATGGCAGCTCATGTGGGCTCCTTCTCCTTTGCTGAAATGTCCCCTCCAAGAAAAAGGATTACTACCAGGAACAGACCCGTTCCCTCGGGAGCGCTGAACGTGGGACTCTGCCCAGCCACGGATGGGAGAGGGAGGCTGGCCGCCGCTCACCCCTGGCAGCTCAGGCTGCGGGTCAGGAATGAAGGGTTTCCCAGCAAGCTGTGCTTGCACACTGCTGAGCAATGTCTCCCGCCTACGGACTTACGGTCACTCCTGAGCGGGTCCGGCTCCGTCCGAAGGACCCTGCCTGAGGACTACAATCTGGGGTGTCTCACTCGCCACCCACCACGGCTGTGTAATCGGCCTTCAGCGATTCTTTGAGTCCTGCAGCCTGGGAAGCCACTTGCCGGGCATACCCACGGATGGCTTTGAGGTGCTTACGCGCGGCGGGGAGCGCTGGGGAGGAGGTCCGCGCCTTCCACCCGGTCCCAGTCCCCGACCCCAGGGGGAGACGCGTCTCCAGATCCTCTCGAAGCTTTGAGCCTCTCCTTCCCGGCCAGACCTGTCCTAAACACCCTCCGCAGAGCACCGTGTGTAGTGTTTCTACCCAGCTCGACGCGAGTCAGGCCCGGATACGCGCATCTGGAAAGCTGCGGAGATTTCCCTTGGGCTCGGGTGGGGATGGCGTGGGCTGACTTGTTAAGATGACAGCCACGGTGCTAGGTGTCTTCCAGGGGCTATGCACGTTCACCACCTTCACCACCGAGAACCTCTGTCTTTTAAATACACTGCAGCAATTAGAAAGCGGAGGGAGGGGGAGTTCTAGGGAACCCGTTTGGAGAGAGTGGAAAGATTTTTGAGCTCCAGGTCGCCCCGATCGCTAAACACTGGTGTAACTTGTGTTTGGTCTCAGTTTTCGCATCTGTAAACTGGGAAGAAGACCTACGTCCAGGTGGGACTGTAGAGAAACGGAAGGTGTTGGTGCACAGTCGCCCGGTGCTCCTAGGGTCCTGTTTCCCCCAGTATTGGACCGCGGTGGGGGGACCGCCTCCCTGGCGGTCAGTGAGACCGTGAGACAGAGAGACCCGGGCCTGTGCCCCAGGCCGGCAGGCTAGCCAGCGTTCGGAGACGCGTAAGGGCGGGGCCCACGAGGGCCAGGGGAACGCCCGTTCGATCTGGGCCAACCAGCGCCCGTCTCTGAACCGCCAATGAGGAAGCTCCTTACAGCCAAGGCCAGGTCGGGAGCGAGGCTGCGGCGAGTGCGGCGCTGACAGAGACGCGCGCGCGCGACCCAGCTCGGACCCCGGACCGTCGCCGCCATCACCGCCGCCTGCCCAGTTGCTCCTCAGCCGCTTCTCCTCGCTATGGAGGCGAGGCCGCCACCGCCGCCTCGGGGTTCCAAGCCGCGGGCCGGGCGGTGGCCCTGAGGGCGTGTGGCGGGCCGAGACGCCGTCGCGGCACCGAGGCGGAGCCGCAGTCCTCGACCCCAGCGGTCCCGCCCAACGCTGGACTCGGTGAGTGTTCACGGCCGCCGCCACCCCGACGGGCTCCGGAGGTGGGGCGGCGGTTCCCGGGCGCGGGTGGGAGGGTGTCCCCGGCCTGAGCCCAAATCCCTCTTTTCCGGGCAGGATCCATCCGGCTTCTCCAGGGATTCCACATCCTTGCGCTGTCCGTGGGGCTGGGGCGGGGGAGGGGGAGAGTCCCCGGAAACGCGCCCGCCCAGGGGCCGACCCCTCTCCACAGCCCAGGAACTTTGCGTGCATCCTCCTGGGGCCGGGTCGCTGCCATAGTTCATTATGAAAGAAGAAATTTGGACAGTGAGATCAGAATTTGCTCAGGTCCATTTAATGGGAAGAAAGAGGAGAACTCCTGGCATGAGAAAATTTGCTCTTGCAGTGACCAACTTTTCTTTCTCCAGCCCCTCTCTTTTCTGTCCACTCCCTGCAGTTGAGGCTGCTAAAGAAGGAAAACGGGCTCAGAGCTGCCCAGAATTCAAAATGAGCCAATTGGGAATGCATGCCCCCCTCCTTTTTACTTTCGTGAATAACACAAAGAATATCGTTTCTTGAGAAATTAGTTCCTAATTGTATTTCCTGAAGATAAAAATAATAATGGCAGAGCTGAGCCCAGTGTTGAGCTTTCTTTCTTTTTTTTTTTGAGGTCAGTGAATGATGTTTGTAAGACAGGAAAAGAAGAATATTCAAAACCTCTCTAGGACGGTGAATGCCTTTAGAAGCCCTTGCTTGGGGATCCCTGCTCTAGAACCAGTCACATCTCTAGAAAGATCTCTTGCCACCTGCTTGCTGTTAGGCAGCTCTAGAACCAGAAGATGGTAGGCGAGGAGAGGACTGGTGGTGAAAGATGGATGAACATTGTGTCCTACTGTTTGTGACCCCATGGACTGTAGCCCGCCAGACTCCTCTGTCCGTGGAATTCTCCAGGCAGTAATATTAGAGTGGGAGCCATTCCCTTCTCTAGGGGATCTTCCCAACCCAGGGATCGAACCCAGGTCTCTTGCTTTGCAGTCAGATTTTTTATGGTCTGAGCCACTAGGGAAGCCCCTTGCCTGGCCACTCCTTTACAAAACACAGATCTGATGCTATCACTTGTTTACTTAAAACTCCGTTGCTTTCATTTTGCCATAGGATGAATGAAGCCCAAAATGCCTTAACAAGTCATACAAGACCCTTGACAGCCTTGCTTCAACTTATTCTTTTATTTTTAAATTAATCCTTCAATTCTCCTTCCCTTCATCCCCTTCTCTGGTCATTCAGAATTGCTTGCCCGCCTTTTTTTACATTTGGATACTTTTGCTTGCTCTTTCTTCCCCACCTTTACCTGCTGAGCTCCACCTCTTTAAAGCCGTTTTCAGTTGAGAGGCTAGATGTAGGAGCTGTGTCTTGTTCAGCTGTTCATCTCCCATGTTGAGAGCTTCTTCCTCCCAATTGTCTTATAGGTCCTGTCCCATCTCTTCCCCTTTTGTTTACTTCCAGATACCCACTTCCTGAGAGAATCTTTCTTGAGTGTTTCCTGCTTGGCATGCAGCCAGGCAGATAGAATGTTGAAGACAGGACTTGTAGTACCTTGATTCCCCATCTACCCATGTCCATCCCATCCAGCCCCATAAATAATTAGCAGGTAGGAACTAACAGGTCTCATATCCCATGACCTTCAGTCTGCTCCACTGTCTCTGAAAGGCCAAAAGCGCTATGGTCTCTTTTTCACCTCTGCCTATCTGAAGTGCCCTGGCTAATGTATACTCTGAGGCAGAGTGCGATCTAGGAGGCTGTTCACTGGGTACTTTTTAGATGCTGATTTACCATCTAGGAGAAATCCAGAACCAGAAAAGCCACATCTCTGACTTAACTACATTCATGGCGTTCTATTTGCCAGACAAAGTGCTTGGGATACAGAATAAAAGTGAGGAAGTCACATTTTTACCTTTGAGGGGCTCACAGCTTAAAGCAGGACAGGTGGATACAAATACTTGCCACAGATATTGTGAGGATGTGATAATACCTTTTATTTGCCTTGTGTTAGGCTAGATAATAAATGCTTTCCATGAATTATCTTATTTGCTCCTTTCTATCCTCTAATAGTGGCTAATTCCTACTAGACAAGGGTGGAAACTGAGCCCATACAGTATGCTGATGAGGGAATAATCAGGATCTGAATCTTGGCAGTCTAGTTCCAGAGTATCTACCTGGCTGTATAGACAGCATCCCTTTTTTGGGTGGCCTGAGAAAACTTGACTGGGAGGAGGCCTTGGGTCATGAAGGATGGATAGGAGTTTCTGTATGGTGGACAGGATATGGGAAAGAGGGAGCCGCACAGGCAGGCTTGGAGGTGGAAGGAATCCATTGCCCTTGGGGAACGAGGAGAGGTTAAATGTAGTTGGATTGGGTAGAGAGAAGGGTGGGAGATGAGATTAGGTCAGCTTGAAGGGCTGTGAGTGCTGTGTTTAAGTTCGGGTGTGCATGCTCAGCCATGTCCAACTCTTTGCAACCTCATGGACTGTAGCCCACCAGGCTTCTCTGTTTATGGAATTTTCCAGGCAAGAATATTGGAGTGGGATATCATTTCCTACTCCAAGGGATCTTCCTGACCCAGGGATTGAACCCACATCTGCTGCATCTCCTGCATTGGCAGGGTGGGTTCTTTACCACTGAGCCACCTGGGAAGCCCCAAAATTTAGGCAGTGGAGACTTTAAAGGAGGATTTTAGAGGCGGTCAGGGACTTGAGCAGACCAGGCTTTGGAAAAGTCACTCGGAGGCAATGTGGGGCCAGATGCTCATGCCCTTCCAATTTAAGAGGCAATGGCCAGGACGCACAGAGGCAGAATCATGTCCTCTTAAACCCAGAGTGAGGTCCAAAGAGAATACTGCAGAATTTTGAGAAAAAGATAATACCTAGGAGAAAAATTAACAGCCGTTTGAAAGTATGTAATAGAGAAATATCTTCTTTCTACCTGACCTCCTCAGAAATGGTTGAAGTTTAGAGTACATGCTAAGTCGCTTCAGTCATGCCTGACTCTTTGCGACCCTGTGGACTAGCCCGCTAGACTCCTCTGTCCATGGGATTCTCCAGGCAAGAATACTGGAGTGGGTTGCTATGTCCCCCTCCAGGGGATCTTCCTGAACCAGGGATCGAACCTGCATCTCCTGCCTTGTAGGTAGATTCTTAACCTCTGAGCCACCAGGGAAGCCCATTGTGCTTATTTATCCTCTCTCTAAAGATGTGAATGGAACTCAAATGAATCTTTATCAGGGTATATATCAGGATAACCTGGGATGCTTCTCCACATGCTTTCCCTCACCTAACCTTCTCCCCCTGTTTGATTTTATCCTGTTTCTTTGAATTTGCAGAGGGAGATTGAGTCTCAGAAGGATAGAGTGACTTGTGCAAGATGGTGGGTGGTGGTGGTTTTTTTAAGCAGTCCTGTTATTTGTATTTGCCCAGCATCTTTCTTTGGAAGTTAGAGTTGATTTGTAAACATTGTTGCATTGTTTTTCTCCACCCTCATGTGGGAAAAATGAGGTCCAGTGAAACTTCAGTTTTAAGCAAGAATTTGGCCAAATGTAGAGCCTTGTCTTTTTACTTCTTAACAAATGCCAAATCTGAGGAAATTTTTTTAGTGACTCTGAGTACAACAAAAGTAGCAATACTGTAACACTAACAATATAATTGAGCAACAAATCCATAAATAACCCAACATTAAAATTTATTTTAATATATTCTCTATAGAAAAGAGAATCCATTAAATATGAAATTGTATGTACTTTAAATTCACATCTATTTGTGTCATTGTATAGACATGCTATGCATGCATGGTAAGTCGCTTCAGTTGTGTCTGACTCTGTGCAACCCTATGGACAGCAGCTCACCAGGCTCCAACCACAGGATTCTCTAGGCAGGAATACTGGAGTGGGTTGCCATTTCCTTCGGTTTTTTTTTGTTGTTGTTATTACCTTTTATCTGTACTTGGTAGGTAAAGTACATGCAGAATATGATTTTTGTATTTTTTTGTAATTTATTGATTTTTATTTTTGACTATTCTAGGTCTTCATTGCTGAGTGTGGTCCTTCTCTAGTTTCAGAGAGTGGGGGCTGCTCTCCAGTTGCAGTGCACAAGCAGTAGTGGTTTCTCTTGTTGCAGAGCATGGCTGTAGGGCGCGAGAGCTCAGTAGTTGCAACGGATTCTTAACGACTGGACCACAAGGGAAGCCCTGATTTTTGTGTTTTTTAATAACATCAAACATTTTATCTTTACTCATTTTGTTTATTATTTTAAATTACAAAATAGCAGTCTATGCATTGATAACTGCACTTTGTACAATCATTTTTTATTTTCTTTTTTTCTCTCCTTTTTACTATTTTGAATGGTACTTTTGAGTACCCCTGAAACACTTCTTTTGGATTATTTTCTTGGATTCTTTCCCTAAAATGGGCTCACTGTATCAGAATATGATTTCATTGCCGAATTGGTGTCTAGAAAGGTTGAACTAGTTTACAACACCATTAACAATTTATGTGGCTCTATATCCTGACAATATAATCAGTACTATTAAATATAACCTAAAAATCAATTTTGTTAATTAAAAAAAAATGTAATAGTACTTTGAATTAGGTTAAATGTACATTTCTTCAGAAAAACTTTAGAAAACTAAATGAGCTACTAAATGAGCTTTAGTAGCTCATTTAGATTTTGAATTAGCTATTGTGCTGTGATATATATCATATCCAAGAGTTATGTAGCTAAAGCCAACTTGTTTTTGAAGAAGGACATAGTTTATGACAGAAATATTGAGGAAATTTAGGATAAGATCATATTAGTATGAAATAGAAAACTGGGTGCTATTCAATAGAAAATATCAGACATTGTGCTGTGAGTTAGGGATACCCCAGAGTAATATGGATGTGTTTTCACCTGCTAGCAAGGTAATGCTCAAAATCCTTCAAACTAGGCTTCAACAGTATGTGAATTGAGAACTTCCAGATGAATAAGCTGGATTTAGAAAAGCCAGAGGAACCAGAGATCAAATTGCCCACATCCATTGGATCATAGAAAAGACAAGAGAATTCCAGGAAAACATCTACTTCTGCTTCATTGACTACACTAAAGCCTTTGTCAATCACAACAAACTGGAAAATTCTTAAAGAGTTGGGAATACCAGACCATCTTACCTGCTTCCTGAGAAACCTGTATGCAGGTCAAGAAGCAACAGTTAGAACTGGACATGGAACAATGAACTGCTTCAAAATTGGGAAAGGTGTATGTCAAGGCTGTATATTGTCACCCTGCTTATTTAACTTATATGCAGAGTACATCATGAAAAATGTCCAGTTGGGTGAATCACAAGCTGGAATCAAGATTGCCAGGAGAAATATCTATAACCTCAGATATGCAGATGACACCACCCTTATGGCAGAAAGTCAAGAGGAACTAAAGAGCCTCTGGATGGGGGTGAAAGAGAAGAGTGAAAAAGTTGGCTTAAAACTCAACATTCACAATTCCATTCACCATTGCAATGGAAAGAATAAAATACTTAGGAATATATCTACCTAAAGAAACTGAAGACCTATATATAGAAAACTATAAAACACTGGTGAAAGAAATCAAAGAGGACACTAAGAGATGGAGAAATATACCATGTTCATGGATTGGAAGAATCAATATAGTGAAAATGAGTATACTACCCAAAGCAATCTATAGATTCAATGTAATCCCTATCAAGCTACCAACAGCATTCTTCACAGAGCTAGAACAAATAATTTCACAATTTGTATGGAAATACAAAAAACCTCGAATAGCCAAAGCGATCTTGAGAAAGAAGAATGGAACTGGAGGAATCAACCTACCTGACTTCAGGCTCTACTACAAAGCCACAGTCATCAAGACAGTATGGTACTGGCACAAAGACAGAAATATAGATCAATGGAACAAAATAGAAAGCCCAGAGATAAATCCACGCACATATGGACACCTTATCTTTGACAAAGGAGGCAAGAATATACAATGGATTAAAGACAATCTCTTTAACAAGTGGTGCTGGGAACTCTGGTCAACCACTTGTAAAAGAATGAAACTAGAACACTTTCTAACACCATACACAAAAATAAACTCAAAATGGATTAAAGATCTAAACGTAAGACCAGAAACTATAAAACTCCTAGAGGAGAACATAGGCAAAACACTCTCTGACATACATCACAGCAGGATCCTCTATGACCCACCTCCCAGAATATTGGAAATAAAAGCAAAAATAAACAAATGGGACCTAATTAACCTTAAAAGCTTCTGCACATCAAAGGAAACTATTAGCAAGGTGAAAAGACAGCCTTCAGAATGGGAGAAGATAATAGCAAATGAAGCAACTGACAAACAACTAATCTCAAAAATATACAAGCAACTCCTACAGCTCAACTCCAGAAAAATAAATGACCCAATCAAAAAATGGGCCAAAGAACTAAATAGACATTTCTCCAAAGAAGACATACAGATGGCTAACAAACACATGAAAAGATGCTCAACATCACTCATTATCAGAGAAATGCAAATCAAAACCACTATGAGGTACCATTTCACACCAGTCAGAATGGCTGCGATCCAAAAGTCTACAAACAGTAAATGCTGGAGAGGGTGTGGAGAAAAGGAAACCCCCTTACACTGTTGGTGGGAATGCAAACTAGTACAGCCACTATGGAGAACAGTGTGGAGATTCCTTAAAACACTGGAAATAGACCTGCCTTATGATCCAGCAATCCCACTGCTGGGCATACACACTGAGGAAACCAGAAGGGAAAGAGACACGTGTACCCCAGTGTTCATCGCAGCACTGTTTATAATAGCCAGGACATGGAAGCAACCTAGATGTCCATCAGCAGATGAATGGATAAGAAAGCTGTGGTACATATACACAATGGAGTATTATTCAGCCATTAAAAAGAATACATTTGAAGCAGTTCTAATGAGGTGGATGAAACTGGAGCCTATTATACAGAGTGAAGTAAGCCAGAAAGAAAAACACCAATACAGTATACTAACGCATATATATGGAATTTAGAAAGATGGTAACAATAACCCTGTGTACGAGACAGCAAAAGAGACGCTGATATATAGAACAGTCTTATGGACTCTGTGAGAGAGGGAGAGGGTGGGAAGATTTGGGAGAATGGCATTGAAACATGTAAAATATCATGTATGAAACGAGTTGCCAGTCCAGGTTTGATGCACGATACTGGATGCTTGGGGCTGGTGCACTGGGACGACCCAGAGGGATGGAATGGGGAGGGAGGAGGGTTCAGGATGGGGAACACATGTATACCTGTGGCGGATTCATTTTGATATTTGGCAAAACTAATACAGTTATGTAAAGTTTAAAAATAAAATTTAAACCACACACACACACAAAAAAAGTAGACGGACCTGGAAACACACACACACACACACAGACACACAAACTCAACATTCAAAACACTTTAAGATCATGGCATCCTGTCCCATCACTTCATGGCAAATAAGATGGGGAAACAATGACAGACTTTATTTTCTTGAGCTCCAAAATCACTGCAGACAGTGACTCCAGCTGTGAAATTAAAAGACACTTACTCCTTGGAAGGGAAGCTATGACACACCTAGACAGTTTATTAAAGAGCAGAGACATCACTTCACTGACAAAAGTCTGTATAGTCAAAGCTGTGGTTTTTCTAGTAGTCATATGGATGTGAGAGTTGGACCATAAAGAAAGCTGAGCGCTGAAGAATTGATGCTTTTGAACTGTGGTGTTAGAGAAGACTCCTGAGAGTTCCCTGGACAGCAAGGAGATCCAACCAGTCAATCCTAAAGGAAATCAGTCTTGAATATTCATTGGAAGGACTGACACTGAAGCTGAGGTGGCAGTCCTTTGGCCACCTGATGCGAAGAGCTGACTCACTGGAGAAGATCCTGATGCTGGGAAAGATTGAGGACAGGAAGAGAAGGGGGTGACAGAGGATGAGATGAATGGGTGGCATTATAGATTCAGTGGACATGAGTTTGAGGAAACTCCAGGAGATAGTGAAGGACAGGGAAGCCTGATGTGCTGCAGTCCATGGGGATGCAGAACTGGATACAACTGAGTGACTCAACAACAACAACATGGATGTGATGTCTATCCTTATGGACTAATTCAGTAGGCAGACATTAATTACCTTATGGTAATTACAGATACGATCAGAGGGGAAGAATAGGATGTCTTGGGAGTGCCAGAGAAGTTCAACAGGAAAACAACACTTGCGGTTAAACAACACAAAATCCCTGAGCTAGGAAGGTGTTGATACCTTAGGTACCTAACTTGAGAGTTCACGTGAACCATCTTAGGGGTCTTGTTCAAATACCAAGTCTTGATTCAGCAGGTCTGAAGTGGGACTTGGGCTTCTCTGGTGGCTCAGTAATAAAGAATCTGCCTGCCAGTGCAGGAGACGTGGGTTTGATTCCTGGGTGGGGAAGATCCTCTGGAAAAGGAAATGGCAACCCTCTCCACTATCCTTGTCTGGGAAATCCCATGGACAGAGGAGCCTGGCAGCTACAGTCGATGGCCTTGCAAAGTTGGAAATTCTTAGCAGCTAAACAACAGGGTGGGACTTGGGATTCTGTATTACCAAGTGGCTCCCTGGTGAGGAAGATGCTGTTGGTGGGTGGACCATGCTTGAGTAGCAAGGCCTAATTGAGAGCTTGGTTAGCATCAAAAGCTGAATGACCATGGTGAGTAGTAGGGGGTAATTCTCTATCCTGGCTGCACTTTGAGTTTGCCTGGGGAACTTAAACGATCAGGGATGTTTAGTAGCCTACCCCCAGGAATTTTTATTACATAATAGTTCTGATTAAGGGACTGAGGGAGTATATATACATATATATATTTTTTTAACTCCCTGGGTGATTCTAATATGCAGCCAGAGTTAAGAACCACTGGGCTAGAGAGAGGCAAGGACCAGAGTTCAAGGCCCTGTATGCCATGCAAGTATTTTGGACTTGATCCTTAAGGCAGAGCTAAGCCTTTAAGAGATTACAAAGAGGAGTAAACTGATCTGATTTGCAGTTATGAAAAGTTCACTGTGGCTGCAGTCCAGAGCAGTAGTTTTCAGAGTGAGGTAGATAAGATGCTGGGATGCTGAATTTTTAATTATTTTTATCTAAAAATTGATAAAATATTACATTAGAGACTGTCACTGGTATCTCCTTGTGTCTATAGGTCAAACAACGTTAACATGTTAACTGCAGAACCTTAGATGTCCAGAAGTAAGAGAGAGGAGTTCTGCAGTAAGCGAGCAGAGCTGTATACATACATTAATAACAGTTTATATTATCAAGTTTTATTAAACTGACTTTCACAAAATGAAGAAGTGGCTTAAAATGATCCCTGCAAAGAAACCAGTGATTGAAGAAAATAATGCAAGCACAAGGAAACAAGCAAAATGGCACAGTTGACCTTTGTCTAGCTCCTATTATGAAGTCTTAGTGAGCTACTCAGCTTGTATTACATTGGAAAGTATAAAGAATCCTATGGACTTATATCCTCTGTTATTATAGGAATCTTGCTTTAAGATTGTGTAGAACCTGAGATGTAAAATAATAAAATATGAGGTCATCGCTAGTACAAAGCCATTTGAAAACTAAGCATCTGGAGCATAAAGAGAAGCTCTGCATTTTCTTTCTCCTAATGATTTTTTTTTTTTTTTTAATTTATTTACTTTTTGGCTGTGTTGGTTGGTTGTTGCTGCACTGGGGTTAGTTGGCCGGGCAGGTTTGGGGGCAGGTGGGAGGTAGTTTTCATTGAGGTGCCTTGGCTTCTCATTGCAGTGGCTTCTCTTGTTGAAGAGCATGGACTCTAGAGAACAGGCTCAGTAGTTGGAATGCACAGGCTTAGTTGCCCCACAGCATGTGAAATCTTTCTGGACCGGGATCACGTCCCCTCCATTGGCAGGCGGATTCTTAACCACTGGACCACCGGGGAAGTCCTCCCCCTGTGATGTTTAAAGTCAGTGGCTGGGGAGTTCCGTGGCCGTCCAGTGGTTTGGACTCCATGCCGTCACTGCCCCAGCCCAGGTTCAATCCTGGTGGGGCAACTAAGATCCCTACAAGGCCTGGCAGTGCAGCCAGAAAGAAAAAGAAAAAAAGATGTAGGCTATTCAGTCAGATGCTGTAAATAATTTTACTAACCTAATGATTCAAGTATCTATATTAGAGTTTTCTGTTCTTAGAAACAACAGAAAAGCATATACCATTGGCAGGTCTTCCTGTCTGCAGTGGTGCCCCACCCCCCCCAAAAAAACCCCGCTGATATTGTATATGGAAAATAATATGTCAAGAAACTAAAATGTATCCCTTATAACTTGTAAGAGGCATAGAAAATGTTTCTGAAGAGTTGAACAAGCAATATTAGAACAAATCTTTCAGTGTGGGAGGTTTGCTGCTGCTGCGAAGTCGCTTCAGTCGTGTCCAACCCTGTGCGACCCTATAGATGGCAGCCCACCAGGCTCTGCCATCCCTGGCAAGAACACTGGAGTGGGTTACATGGTTTTAAAAGTATAGAAGCTTGTAGCATATCTTAGTATTTGCTAGATTCTCTTTATTGAAAGAAATCTAAGAAGAATCACTTTTGTGGGCTACTGGAGGAAAGTTGCGTATTTCCTGTGCAATATTGCATAGGAACCTGGAATGTCAGGTCCATGGATCAAGGCAAATTGGACGTGGTCAAACAGGAGATGGCAAGAGTGAACGTCGACATTCTAGGAATCAGCGAACTGAAATGGACTGGAATGGGTGAATTTAACTCAGATGACCATTATATCTACTACTGCGGGCAGGAATCCTTAGAAGAAATGAGTAGCCATCATGGTCAACAAAAGAGTCCAAAATGCAGTTCTTGGATGCAATCTCAAAAACGACAGAATGATCTCTGTTCATTTCCAAGGCAAACCATTCAATATCACAGTAATCCAAGTCTGTGCCCCAACCAGTAATGCTGAAGAAGCTGAAGTTGAACGGTTCTATGAAGACCTACAAGACCTTTTAGAACTAACATCCAAAAAAGATATCCTTTTCATTATAGGGGACTGGAATGCAAAAGTAGGAAGTCAAGAAACACCTGGAGTAACAGGCAAATTGGGCCTTGGAATACAGAATGAAGCAGGGCAAAGACTAATAGAGTTTTGCCAAGAAAATGCACTGGTCATAGCAAACACCCTCTTCCAACAACACAAGAGAACACTCTACACATGGGTATCACCAGATGGTCAACACCGAAATCAGATTGATTATATTCTTTGCAGCCAAAGATGGAGAAGCTCTATACAGTCAACAAAAACAACACCAGGAGCTGACTGTGGCTCAGATCATGAACTCCTTATTGCCAAATTCAGACTTAAATCGAAGTAGGGAAAAACCACTAGACCATTCAGATATGACCTAAATCAAATCCCTTATGATTATACAGTGGAAGTGAGAAATAGATTTAAGGGCCTAGATCTGATAGATAGAGTGCCTGATGAACTATGGATGGAGGTTCATGACATGTACAGGAGATAGGGATCAAGACCATCCCCATGGAAAAGAAATGCAGAAAAGCAAAATGACTGTCTGGGGAGGCCTTACAAATAGCTGTGAAAAGAAGAGAAGCGAAAAGCAAAGGAGAAAAGGAAAGATATAAGCATCTGAATGCAGAGTTCTAACGAATAGCAAGAAGAGATAAGAAAGCCTTCCTCTGTAATCAATGCAAAGAAATAGAGGAAAACAACAGAATGGGAAAGACTAGAGATCTCTTCAAGAAAATTAGAGATACCAAGGGAACATTTCATGCAAAGATGAGCTCGATAAAGGACAGAAATGGTATGGACCTAACAGAAGGAGAAGGTGTTAAGAAGAGGTGGCAGGAATACACAGAAGAACTGTACAAAAAAGATCTTCACAACCAAGATAATCAAGATGGTGTGATCACTCACCTAGAGCCAGACATCCTGGAATGTGAAGTCAAGTGGGCCTTAGAAAGCTTGACTATGAACAAAGCTAGTGGAGGTGATGGAATTCCAGTTGAGCTATTTCAAATCCTGAAAGATGATGCTGTGAAAGTGCTGCACTCAATATGCCAGCAAATTTGGAAAACTCAGCAGTGGCCACAGGACTGGAAAAGGTTACTTTTCATTCCAATCCCAAAGAAAGGCAATGCCAAAGAATGCTCAAACTACCGCACAATTGCACTCATCTCACATGCTAGTAAAGTAATGCTCAAAGTTCTCCAAGCCAGGCTTCAGCAATATGTGAACCGTGAACTTCCAGATGTTCAAACTGGTTTTAAAAAAGGCAGAGGAACCAGGGATCAAATTGCCAACATCCACTGGATCATCGAAAAAGCAAGAGAGTTCCAGAAAAACATCTATTTCTGCTTTATTGACTATGCCAAAGCCTTTGACTGTGTGGATCACAATAAACTGTGGAAAATTCTGAAAGAGATGGGAATACCAGGCCACCTGACCTGCCTCTTGAGAAACCTATATGCAGGTCAGGAAGCAACAGTGAGAACTGGACATGGAACAACAGACTGGTTCCAAATAGGAAAAGGAGTACGTCAAGGCTGTATATTGTCACCCTGCTTATTTAACTTATATGCAGAGTACATCATGAGAAACGCTGGGCTGGAAGAAGCACAAGCTGGAATCAAGATTGCCGGGAGAAATATCAAGAACCTCAGATATGCATATGATACCACCCTTATGGCAGAAAGTGAAGAGGAACTAAAAAGCCTCTTGATGAAAGTGAAAGTGGAGAGTGAAAAAATTGGCTTAAAGCTCAACATTGAGAAAACTAAGATCATGGCATCTGGTGCCATCACTTCATGGGAAATAGATGGGGAAACAGTGGAAACAGTGTCAGACTTTATTTTTGGGGGCTCCAAAATCACTGCAGATGGTGACTGCAGCCATGAAATTAAAAGACGCTTACTCCTTGGAAGGAAAGTTATGACCAACCTAGATAGCATATTGAAAAGCAGAGACATTACTTTACCAACACAGGTCCGTCTAGTCAAGGCTATGGTTTTTCCAGTGGTCATGTATGGATGTGAGAGTTGGACTGTGAAGAAAGCTGAATGCCGAAGAATTGATGCTTTTGAACTGTGGTGTTGGAGAAGACTCTTGAGAATCCCTTGGACTGCAAGGAGATCCAACCAGTCCATTCTGAAGGAGATCAGCCCTGGGATTTTTTTGGAAGGAATGATGCTAAAGCTGAAACTCCAGTACTTTGGCCACCTCATGCGAAGAGTTGACTCATTGGAAAAGACTCTGATGCTGGGAGGGATTGGGGCAGGAGGAGAAGGGGATGACAGAGGATGAGATGGCTGGATGACATCACTGACTTGATGGACATGAGTCTGAGTGAACTCCAGGAGTTGGTGATGGACAGGGAGGCCTGGCGTGCTGCGATTCATGGAGTCGCAAAGAGTCGGACACGACTGAGCGACTGAACTGAACTGGAGGAAAGTTATACTGGAGAAGACATTCTTAAGAATAAGTGACTGCCTTCATAACATTGCTGTATGGACTAATTGCCTAATATCTTTCTTTCTTAAAAGTGTGCTATGGGATAGCATTTTCTTTGTAATTAAGAAAAAGCTTTATTGTGATGTAATTTATATATTATAAACATCACCCTTTTAAAGTGTACAGTTCAGTGATTTTTAGTATATTTGTGGAGTTGTGCAAATGCTCACCATTATCTAATTTCAGAACATTTTCATCACACCAAGGAGAAGTCCTGCAGCCATTACCTTCACTCCCCATTCCACCCTCCCTCCCGCCCCTGGCAGCCTCTAGTCTTTCTGTCTTTGTCAATTTGCCTGTTCTGTACAGTTTTATAAATGGAATCATAAAATGTGGTCTTCGTTGGCTGACTTCTTTTAATTAGCCTTATGTTTTGAAGGGGAGTTCATTCATGTTGTAGCATATATCAGTACTTCATTCCTTTTTAATAGCTGAATAATACAATCCACTGTATGGATATATAGTTACTCATCAGTTAGTGAATTTTTGGGTTGTTTCCACTTTTTGGCTATTATGATTAATCTGCTGTGAACATATGTGTATACAAGTACATGTGTGGACACATGTTTTCATTTCTTTTGGATATTGAGTGGAATTGCTGGGTTAAATGGTTCTGTTAAACTTCTGAGGGGGAATTGCCAAACTGTTTTCTAGAGCAGTCGTGTCATTTTACATTCCCAGTAGCAGTGCACTAGGGTTCCAGTTTTTCCACATCCTCACTCAACATTTATTATGCTGTCTTTGACTATTAGTGATGTAAAGTAATACCTTATTGTAGTTTTGATTTGCATTTCCTTGGTGACTCATGATTTCATTGTGATTTTGTTGCAGCCATAAAAACTCTCATATTTTTACACATGAAGAACCTTGGAAACAAATTTCTTATATGATAAACATACTCAAATATATTTCTAAAAATTTTCCAGATGAGCTACTAATGAAATAAAGGACCTTGGCATTGATCATCAGCTGCTATTAAAACCAGTTGGGAACTTTATAATAGAAGGATCAGATAGACAGTCTTCTAATCAGTCTTAACATCTCTAAAATGGGTACAACCAAACTTTATGTTCCTCTGATGTGGGACAATAGAAAAAATATAACACCATTCATGAAATATTCTTTCTCTGCCAAACCTGACTCAAATTAAGTACCTAGATCTAACAGTCAGTTTACAGAAGGTAATTATAAAATTCAGAGTGGGAGGTATCTGATAGGAAAGATTAAGCCAGTTACTTCAAATAAATGGCAAGGGGAAAAGTGGAGAAATATAACAGGTTAGAGAAGATTTTCGGAGAAGGCAATGGCAACCCACTCCAGTTCTCTTGCCTGGAAAATCCCATGAACAGAGGAGCCTGGTAGGCTGCAGTCTCTGGGGTAGTGAAGAATCGGACACAACTGAGCGACTTCACTTTCACTTTTCACTTTCATGCATTGGAGAAGGAAATGGCGACCCACTCCAGTGTTCTTGCCTCGAGAATCCCAGGGACGGTGGAGCCTGGTGGGCTGCCATCTGTGGGGTTGCACAGAGTTGGACACGACTGAAGCAACTTAGTAGTAGTAGTAGTAGAGAATATTTGAGACATATTAACTAAAAGTAATGTGTAGATCTTGATTAGCTCCTATTTCATGCAAACCAACTAAAAAATATTTATGAGACATTTGGGAGTAATTTAAATACCACTTAATATATTAAATGATTTTTAAACAATTGTTTTATTATCATATAATCATATTTTTTATTTTCATAAAGAATTACGAAAATTTATTTTTATTTTCATATTTTCTTTATTATCATAAAGATATAATAGTATTATGTTATAAGATTTCTTTTCCTTAGAGATAAGTACTGAAGTATTTATGGATGAAATGATATGATGTCTGGAATTTGCTCTAAGATAACTCATTGTGTCTGAGGGTTGTAGATTATTTACTGTTATTGATAAATCATTGACACTGGGTACTTGGTACATAAGGGTTGGTTATAGAGTTTGCTCTTGCTTTTAGTTTTAGTGGGTTTCACATCCGTTCGTTAGAAAAAGTAACATCTTTTGACTAGTTTTCAAGAGTAATTTTAAGAGCAGTTTCCTTTTCAAGGGCAGATAGATATTTGCTAGCCACATTTAAAGGGAAATGTTTGTATAATTGAATGCGTTGGAAAAATAACGATTTAGTAAGCACAGCCATAGTACTTCTTCCTTTTGGATCCATATTTCTTTCTGACTGTGATAGCTGTTAAAACCAACTATTGGGACTTCCCTGATGGTCAAGTGGTTAAGACTTTGTCTTCCAATGCAGGAAGTGTGGGTTTGATCCCTGATCTGGGAGCTAGGATGCCTCATGACCAAAAAAGCTAGAATATAAAACAGACAGTATTGTAACAGATTCAATAAAGAGTTTACTGGTCCACATCCAAAAAAAAAAGTAAAATACTGGTTTGAAACCAGACTTGCAGATTGCTTTGTCACAAAATATTAAAATTAGATTTTTCAAGCATAATGAGAAATATTTGATCCTATGGATCACACTAAATATTTTTAAAACAAGTTTAGTATCTTAGTAGTAGTAGTAATGGTTGAACCATTATTGCTGTCATTATTACATTTGGAAATGAATGTGTGTTTCTGTAGTATTTGTATATATTAGTACCTTTGTCATATTTATTGGGAAACATTTTGAGGATGTTCACATTGATTGATTGGCCAGTGTGCTGTCAAAGGTTTGTTCTTACTGTGGATAATGAATTGAACAGAGCATAGACACTCATTTGGTGATTGTTAAAGCAAGTTTGGGAAGGGATGATGGTGTTCTGGATTGCACTTAGTTTTTCTTTAGTCTTGTTACTGTAATTTTAGCTTTGCAGTTTTTGTAGAGAAATAAGACCAATAACTTTCACTTGCTCTTTAGTGTTAATTCAGCTTAACTGATTAAATTCCTTCATACTCCTTTGTTAGTGAATTTAATTTTCTTAGATATTTAAAAAACATTATACTTTTAATCTGTCAAATACAAGTCCTTGACAAGTTAGAGTTACCACCTTAAGCATAATCTCCTTAAGCACTTGAGCAGTACTAAGAAATTAAACTTATAAATGTAGTAAAACAATCTTTTAAGATTCCTGTGCTTTTCAATAGCTGAATCTGAATTTGTTGTTATTGTTCAGTTGCTTATTCGAGTACAGCTCTTTGCAACCCTATGGATGGCAGCACACCAGACTTCCCTGTCCTCACTGTCTTCCAGAATTTGCTCAGACTCATGTCCATTGGTTTGATGATGCCATTCAACCATCTCATCTTCTGTCACCACCTTCTCCTCCTGCCCTCAGTCTTTCTCAGCATGAGGGTCTTTTCCAAAGAGTCGGCTCTTTGCATCAGGTGGCCAAAGGATTGGTGCCTCAGCTCCAGCATCAGTCCTTCCAATGAATATTCAGGGTAGATTTCCTTTAGGATTGACTGGTTTGATCTCCTTGCCGTCCAAGGGACTCTCTTGGACAACAAGGAGATCAAGTCCTCTCCAGCATGCGAATTACCAGCATTTAAAAAACACACATCCTAAATTTAACTCAGAAGATCTGTGAGTTTGATATACCTCATCTTGTTGCTAACACCTTTTTCTGCTGGAGTTGTAATGCCACTTAGCCAATTAAGGAGGACAGCTTTATCATCTGTAAGAGAGCCTGAGTTACTAGATTGAAAATATAGAACCACAGTGCAGTTATTTGTTGGTCAAAGGATCAAGATTGAGAAAACTAAAGGCTTTTTGTTTCCAGGATAGTTCTTAAGAGGTGCCCTTCCCTATATTAGAGTTCTGAATTGGGTATCAATAGGGGAATCAGTGTTTGAGGTTTGTTTTAGAACCCTCCATGTGTTTTATGTTGTATTTTTTCAAATTAACCTCTTAATATTTTTTTCTGAATCAGATTGGGCTTGTGTTTCTTTCATTTTTCCTTGTCAGACCTTATAGTTATTTTATTTATTTATTTTTAATTGGAGGATAGTTGCTTAACAATGTTGTGTTGGTTTCTGCCGAACAACACCGTGAATCACCCGTAAGTATACACATACCTCCTCTGTCTTGAACCTCCCTCCCACCCCACCCCCCATAGTTATTTTAATTTGGGGAGTTGAAAGCCACTAGAGTTCATATCCTATACCTGATGCCAAAGCTTGAGTTAAGTAGTAAAGAGTAGCTTTATTACTTTGCCAGGCAAAGGGGGCCACAGTGAGCTAATGCCCTCAAAACTGTGTGTCCCCACTTGGGGAAGACAGAGGTTTTAAAGTAATTGTTCAAAGAGAGCATGATAGGTCCTTGGACATTCCTCTGATGAGTTAGTGGTAAGGTAAGTAGGAGTCAGCATCATCAACCTTCAGGTAGATCCAACGAGTCTGGGGTCATGCTTGTGAGCAGATTACCATCTTTAACTTCTCCCACCTGGAGGGGATTTCGGTGTCTGCAAAGTAGCATAAAGTGAAAGTGAAGTGAAGTCGCTCAGTGTGTCGGACTCTTTGCGACCCCATGGACTGTAGCCTATCAGGTTCCTCCGTCCATGGGATTTTCCAGGCAAGGGTGCTGGAGTGGATTGTCATTTCCTTCTCCAGGGGATCTTCCCGACTCAGGAATCGAACCCAGGTCTCCCGCGTTGCAGGCAGACGCTTTACGGTCTGAGCCACCAGGGAAGCCCAGCAGTTATACATATCTGTTGATGGGGAAACAGCACCCTGCCCAAAAGCTGCTTTTGACTGTTTCTCCCTCATCTCACGTCCCCTCCCCTCCCTAATCAGCAACTACTTGAATCTGCCCACTGAAACTCAGAGAAGGTCATGGAGACTGAATGAAAGCTATTGCCTATAATCAAAGAAATGGGAGAAACAGAAAGGCCTTGTGCCCGGGAGCCCTACAGGGCCCTGTGCCATACCATTACTTGCTGTTCTTTGTGAACATGGGCAAAGTACTTAACCTTAACTTTCTGGGACTGTTTCCTTATCTAATACATGGGTTCAACAGTAGTACTCTTTTACTGCATGTTTGTTTTAAGGATTAGATAGTGCACCCCAAGTGCTTAGTGTGTAGTAAACTTTGAGTAAATGTTTTACTGAAATAAAGTTTTCAGTATTATAATGATCTTGATTTTGTCTTTCCTCCCTAGTAGTTGATGAGGATACAGTATTGCTCTAGCTGTATAATTGATCACAGAGTAATTTTTATCTTGTACGAGTTTCAGTGTGGGGATATTGTGGCAAGGATGGGAGAGGAAGAGACAAGAGAAGAATTGAGTAAATGGGATAAACTGTAGAACATTTGTTCCCTGAACCATCTTCCCTGGAGTTCTGTGGTATACTTTCTTTGTTTTTCTTTTCCTTTCTTGCCACATGTCAGTTTCCTTAGGTCTCACTTTGACCACTCTTTGACTTACCAAAGAGTACTCTTGTGTTTAAGCTACATGCCTATGCCTAGGGTTTCAGCTTCCAGTTCTTTGCTAATTAGGAGAAAATTCATCTTTAGCACTGGATGATGACCATCAACCTCCTCTCATCATCATTGGACAGTTTCCCAGGAACCTGTAACAGGCTCAGAACTGACCCCATCTTCTTCCCTTTAAATGTGTTATTTTTATATTCTCCATCTTGAAGAGTGAAACAACCCAGTAAATCAAACCAGTAAAACAACCCAGTAAATCAAACTTGAATGACATTGTTCTTATGGTTGATGATATAGTCCTGTCTGTTTTAACTTTAATATTTCTCAAAATTGCCTGCTTTCCCCCACCTCTTCTATCCCTCAGCTCTGGTTTTCTTTTTACTTAGATTAGTGCCCATTATTATTTCCTAATTCCAGATCATGTGTCACATTGCTGCCAAGAGTGATCTTTTTGACTTCCTTATCTAATCACAGCACTCCCCAGTTTGAAATCCTCTGGATAAAATCCAAAGTCCTTATCAGTGCAAGCTTTTGTGACCAACCCCTCTTAACCTTTTAGCCTTAACCTTTCCCTGTATCCATGACTGTGTTATGCTCTTTCAGACTCTGTCTGGCTGTGCATCTCCCTCTTTTTTACCTCACATTATAATTTCTTAGGTAAGGATCAGCTCCTCCAGTCAGCATTGTCTGACTGACTGTCTCAAGACTGATGTAGGTATTTTGTTGTTTAGTTGCTAAGTCATGTCTCACCCTTTGCGACCCCACGGACTGCAGCATGCCAGGCTCCCTTGTACTTCACAATCTCCTGGAGTTAGGTCAAATTCATGTCCATTGAGTTGATGATGCCATCCAACCATCTTATCCTCTGCTGCCCCCTTCTCCTTTTGCCTTCAATCTTTCCCAGCATCAGGGTCTTTTCCAGTGAGTCAGTTCTTTGCATCAGGTGGCCAGTGTATTAGAGCCTCAGCATCAGTCCTTCAATGAATATTCAGGGTTGATTTCCTTTAGGATTGACTGGTTTTGTCTCCATGCTGTCCAGGGGACTGTCAAGAGTCTTTTCCAGCACCACAGTTGGAAAGCATTAGTTTTTCAGTGCTTTGACTATATGGACCTTTGTTGCCAAAACGATGTCTCTACTTTTGAATATGCTGTCTAGGTTTGTCATAGCTTTCATTTCAAGGAGAAAGCATCTTTTAATTTCATGGCTGCAGTCATCATCTGCAGAGATTTTGGAGCCCAAGAAAAGAAAATCTGTCACTGCTTCCACTTTTCCCCTTTCTATTTGACATGAAGTGATGGGACTGGATGCCACTATTTTAGTTTTTTGAACGTTGAGTTTTAAGCCGGCTTTTTCACTCACATCTTTCACTCTCATCAAGAGGCTCTTTAGTTCCTCTTCGCTTTCTGCCATTAGGGTGGTATCATCTACATATCTGAGGTTGTTGATGTTTTCTCTTGGCAATTTTGATTCCAGCTTGTGATTCAACAAGCCTGGGATTTTGCATGATAGAGTCTGCATATAAGTTAAATAAGCAGAGTGACAATATATAGTCTTGTCATACTCCTTTCCCAGTTTTTGAACCAGTGAGCTGTTTTATGTCCAGTTCTAATTGTTGCTTCTTCACCTACATATAGGTTTCTCAGGAGACAAGTAAGGTGGTCTGGTATTCCCATCTCAAGAATTTTTCAGTTTGTTGTCATCTATATATTCAAATGCTTTAGTGTAGTCAATGAAGCAAAAGATGTTTTTCTGGAATTCCCTTGCTTTCTCTTTGATCCAACGAATGTTGACAGTTTGATCTCTGGTTCTTCTGCCTTTTCTATACCCAGCTTTGACATCTGGAAATTCTTGGTTCATGTATTGCTAAAGCCTAGCTTGAAGGATTTTGAGCATAACCTTACTAGCATATGAAATGAGCACAATTGTGCGGTACTTTGAACATTCTTTGGCATTGCCGTTCTTTGGGATTGGAATGAAAACTGACCTTTTCCAGGATGTTTGACTTTAGGTGAATGACTATACCATCAAGGTTATCTGGGTCATTAAGATCTTTTTTGTATAGTTCTTCTGTGTATTCTTGCCACTTCTTAATTTCTTCTGCTTCTGTTAGGTCCTTACTGTTTCTTTTATCCTGCCCATCCTTGCATGAAATGTTCCCTTGATATCTCCAGTTTTCTTAAAGAGATCTCTAATCTTCCCCATGCTATTGTTTTCCTTTATTCCTTTGCATTGTTCATTTAAGAAGGCCTTATCTCTCCTTTGGGCTTTCCTGGTAGCTCAGACGGTAAAGCATCTGCCTACAATGCGGGAGACCCAGGTTCGATCCCTGGGTCGGACAGATCCCCTGGAGAAGGAAATAGCAACCCACTCCAGTATTCTTGCTTGGAAAATCACATGGGCTGAGGAGCCTGATAGGCTACATTCCATGGGGTCACAAAGAGTCGGACACGACTAAGCAACTTCACTTTCACTTTATCTCTCCTTAGTATTCTCTGGAACTCTGCATTCAGTTGGATGTGTCTTTCCCTTTCTCCCTTTCCTTTCACTTCTCTTCTTTCCTCAGCTTTGTAAAGCTTCCTCAGACAACCACTTTGTCTTGCATTTCTTTTTCTTTGGGATAGTTTTTGTCACTGCCTTCTGTATGGTGTTCAGAACCTTCATCCATAGTTCTTCAGGCACTCTAACAGATGTAACCCCTTAAATCTATTTGTCACCTCCACTGTATAATCATAAGGGATTTTATTTGGATCATACCTGAATGGCCTAGTGATTTTCCCTACTTTATTCAATTTAATCCTGAATTTTGTAATAAGGAACTGATCCAGTCAATTACAGGTCTTGTTTTTGCTGACTGTATAGAGTTCTCTATCTTCAGCTGCAAAGGATATAATCAGTCTGATTTCAGTATAGTGAATGTCCATATGTAGAGTCATCTCGTGTTGTTGGAAGAGAGTGTTTGCTATGACCAGTATGTTCTCTTGACAAAACTGTTAGCTTTGCCCTGCTTCATTTTGTACTCTAAGGCCAAACTTGCCTGTTACTCCAGGTGTCTCTTGACTTCCTACTTTTGCATTCCAGCCCCCTCTGATGAAAAGAACATCTCTTTTTGGTGGTAGTTCTAAAAGGTCTTGTAGGTCTTCATAGAACCAGTTTCAGCTTCTTTGACATTAGAGTGGTTGAAGCAAAGACTTGGATTATCATGATATTGAATGGTTTGCCTTGGAAATGAACCGAGATCATCCTGTCATTTTTGAGATTGTACCCAAGTACTACATTTCAGATTCTGTTATTGACTATGAGGGCTATTCCATTTCTTCTAAAAGATTCTTGCCAACTGTAGTAGATACAGTGGTCATCTAAATTAGATTTGTCCATTCCTGTCCATTTTAGTTCCCTGATCCTAAGATGTTGATGTTCACTCTTGCTATCTCTTGCTTGACCACATCCAAGTTGCCTTGATTAATGGGCCTAACATTCCAAGTTTCTATGCAATCTTGTTCTTTACAGCATTGGACTTTACTTTCACCACCAGACACATTCACAACTGACCATCATTTCTGCCTTGGCACAGCTGCTTCATTCTTTCTTTAACTATTAGTAATTGCCCTCCACTCTTCCCCAGTAGCATATTGTACACCTTCTGACCGGGGGGACTCATCTTCCAATGTCACATCTTTTTGCCTTTTCATGCTGTTCATGGGGTTCTCTGGGCAAGAGTACTGAAGTGGTTTGCCATTCCCTTCTCCAGTGGGCCATGTTTTGTCATAACTCTTCACTATGACCTGTCCTCCTTGGGTGGCTCTGCACGGCATGGCTCATGGCTTCATTGAGTTACATTAGCCCCTTCTACAGGACAAGGCTGTGATCCATAAAGGGGGATCTAGTTATAGATCCTGTGCTTATTTCTGTCAAGTCAGTTAATCATATTGTGTGATAATCCAGACATTTATAATCTGTACGTTGACACTTGCAGATTAACAACTTTAGAAGGATCCTGGTGGTCCAAGATGTGTCATAATATGTAATTTTGCTGGGCACAGATTCATATTACTTGGACTTTGAGTTTGATGGCAGCAGTTGAGTTCACTTAGTTCTTCAGTGAGCCTAACCTCACTAAGAATCTTAAGCTGTCCTTTTTTATTTCCTGCTTTTTCCTGTTCATTTTCTAGTTTTGTAGGTTTTCTGATTCCAAAATTGGAAAATTGAAACAGAAAACTAAGTCCCTGTAATGACTTGAAAATCCAGGTGGTTTTTAAGATGTCTTTTTCTTCTCTTCTCTTTCTGTCTCCCTTATCTTTGGCACTAAATTAGAGGATACAAACTCAAATATGTCTTTGGAAGCCACGCAGCTTATGTGAACGAGAAAGGTAGATCTGTTGGGTCTCATGTTACACTGGAGTTTCTCCATGGCCTATCTAAAGGAGTTCATATTTAACATTTTTATTATACATTGTGCTGCCGTTTTGAAACTTCAGTGTAATTGCTAAAGACTGTACCTATATGATTTAGTTTATTTTTATGAAACTAAACTCATTAAATAAGTAAAAACTTAAGTAACCATACTACTACTTAGTCTTCTAGACCCAGCTGAAATGTTACCTACTTAGTGAAGTCTCCTGAATTCTCCTCGGAATTGTTCTTTCCTCCTTTTGGGGTTGGAATAACAAGTATTGATCTAAATGTATTTTAATTACTCACTTTCATGTCTAATTTCCTGTTAGTTTATTGAAGACAATTATGTATTGAGGAACATCTTATTGATTCCATTAGGAGTTCAATACATTGGTGTTTATCATTGAGCAAAGTGCTAGGATATAGTAAACAGACATGTTCATCCATGAACAGATATCGATTAAAACCAAAATGTGGGAGCCTATAACATTTCCTTCTCTTTTGATGATTTGAAGGGCTGTGTGGCTACACTAATTTCAGCTTTGTTTCTTGGAAATTACCAGGAATGTTAGTCATGATTGATATGTGTTGCTCTATTTGGTGCAGACAGATCTGTGTACGGATGGTGACTAAACTTAATTCCAAATAATCAATGGTTCAGCCTCCTGAGAAAAGATCCCTATAAGGGGAACTTCCTGTTCTAATTTCATACAGTTAAGACTCATAAATCACCTGATAATTGTGGAAAATATAAAGAAATTTGAGTGGACCTTGGATAAAGAAAGAGTTTGGAATAAACAGACCTCAGTCCTATTTCTGACAATACTAATTAACATTGTGACTTCAGTCAGGTCTTTCCTAGTCACAGTTTCTTCCTCTGTAAAGTAATAAGGGACAGTTTCTTCCTCTGTAAAGTGATAAGGGACTTGATGGTTTCAAATCTTTCCCTAAAATTATTTAGTCTGAAAAACTCTAATTTCCAAAATATTAGGACCAGTGAAGGAAATACTGTTCATTCAAAGAAAAATTTGAAGGAATTTACTGAAGTTCGTATAATAGCCATTGTGTATGTGTTTCTGGAGAGGTTGTGTTTAGGAGCTCTCTAGAAAGAAAAAAAACTTGTCAATAATAATCATTACTGAGGAGTGGGGAACTGGATTATTGGTGGGAAGGATACATTCTGTTTAGCATATTTTCTTTGGTATTCTTTGACTTTATAGTGTGTGGTTCATTATCTACCCAATAAGGACTACCCAATATAGTGTGTGGTTCATTATCTACCCAATAATGGGAATGATGGTGCAGTTCATTAGATCCTGTGCATTTATTTAAAGAAGACTATATATTGAGCTCTCAAGTTTTAGTAGCCAAAGATTCCAAGATATTGACTTGACTTATAAGATGTGAACTATCATCAGCAGTGAAAAACAGCCTTTCCTGGCACTATGGTTTGAGGCATTTTCCTTTTAAAAGGGGTGTTGTGTGATACGGTGAATGTTTTCAATAGTACCTCTACAGTCATACTGTAGTGCAGTTTCTCAAATGGAAGGCCTTGGATATATTTTGGAGAGAAGTTTCTCTGAGTAGACTCTAATAGTTTTAGAAGTTTCAATAATCTGAACGTTAAGTATGTAGATTGCTGACTTTGTAACTGATTATTGCCACACACTTTCAGCTCCCATGTTTGTGTGTGTTTAGGATCAAGCTACATCTTTATTTGTAAGTAAATAGTTTGTGGGACCAAGGGAAGGCCAAGTAGTGCTGGGCACAGTGGGCAACTTGCTTGTAGTTGTTTGAATGGGAAAGTGGTGGGAGAATTGGTGTTATATGACATATGTGTTTAGGCCTGCCAAGCTTAAACAAACACACAAAAACTTGTAGTAGGTCATACAGTAGCTACGTTATGAGTGGTGACTTAATTTCAGCATTGAATTTATTATTATCTATTAATATTGTTAATTTGAATCTTATTGGTTTTATATTTTTATATTTATAAATTTGGTTTTATAGCTGTGTAATAGCACAGTGTTACATTTATATTTAATCATTAATAAAACTTTTAATTAGCAGTGAAGGTGTGTCAAAAATTTTGCTTCATTTAAAAGGTAGTCCATATCTCTCAAATTTGAGAACTCCTGCCATAGTGACTTTTTAAAAAATTATTTATTTTTGCGTATGCTAGGTCTTTGTTGCTACTTGGGCTTTTCTTCGGTTACGACAGGCAAGGGCTACTCTATAGTTGCAGTCCATGGGCTTCTCATTTTGGTGGCTACTTTTGTTATGGGGCACGGGCTCTAGGGGGTGTGGGCTTCAGTAGTTGTGGCACGTGGGCTCAGCAGTTGTGGCTCCCAGGCTCTGGAGCACAGGATCCACAGTTGTGGCTCCTCAACATGTAGGATCTTCTCAGATCAGGAATCGAACCTATGTCTCCTGCATTGGCAAGTGGATTCCTTAGCACTGAGCCACCAGGGAAGCTCTGCAGTAGTGATTTTGCCGTAACCTTATTACAGGTTTGCTTATTCTCAACAGAGTCCACAGATGCCCAAATAAGAGGCAGTTTTCTAAATGTCATTTCTCATAATTGAATTTTGTTGATTAGAAAAAGACTTTGAAATCATGAGTACAGTTGCTGATTGATGACAAATCCAACTTACTTTGAAAATAAAGAAGTCTGAAGATAATGGTGGTTTTCATAGATGGTGACTCCATCTATTTACATGAAACAACCATAGGAAAGGCTGAGATGGTTATCAGAAAAGTGTTCACCTGCTCTAATCCACAAATGAATGGATACACAGGTTCCAACCCTCTCAATTGAAGAGAGCATGACTTGAATGAGTTTAGTCTGAAAACAATGTCAAAGTTGATGTACCTGGCTATTCATTTTAGCTATAGAAAGATATCAGTAATTACCTAATTTTAGGTAGCATAATTTTTTTGTGAATCCTCTAATAAGGACTACTCTTTTGGAAAAGGTTTCTCTAGAAACAGAATTGGGCTTCCCTGGTAGCTTAGCTGGTAAAGAATCCACCTGCAATGCAGGAGACCCGGGTTTGATTGCTGGGTGGGGAAAATCCCCTGGAGAAGGGATAGGCTACCCACTCCGGTATTCTTGGGCTTCACTGAAAGATTGAAGGCAGGAGAGTAATCCAAAGGCATTTGTCTTCAGACCGTGTCATCATCAGAAAATTAAAAATTTCCAGATCTTACCTTGCAAGGATGATGGGCAGATACACTTTAGCCTTGACAACGGGAACACCAAATTCTCTGACCTGATCCAGCTTGTTGACTTTTAGCAGCTGAAAAAAGGGACCTACCTTGCAGACTGAAGCACCACTGCATCCGAGTGGCCTTATGACCTCAGATCTACCCTGGCTGCAGGCCAGTGGACGCTGACACTGTGCTGTGAAGAGGCCTGTGCATCGCTTAGAACACACATCTGTCTGCACCTCCGGGCTCGAAGCAAGATGGTGCGTTCTGCGCTGGCCACAATCGGCTAGTCTGTTGGACTTGATGGTGATTGATTGGCTGCTGCAGATTCAGCAGGGCCGCGCCTCTCTCACTGGCCTCATGGGGAGGGCGGGAGAGAGCAAATTCAAGAATAAACTGGAATAATGGTCTTGGCTGGGCCACGGAGGAATGCAAGCCAGAGAGAAGTGATTGGAAGTGAACTCTTGCCCTGGAATAATCTTGACAATTAAAACTGATGTGTTTAAAAAAAAGAGATTGAAGGCAGAAAGAGAAGGGGATGACAGAGGTTGAGATGGTTGTATGGCATCACCAACTCAATGGACATGAGTTTGAGCAAGCTCTCGGATATGGTGAAGGACAGGGAAGCCTGGTGTGCTGCAGTTCATGGGGTCACAAGGAGTCAGACAGAACTGAGTGACTGAACAAGAAACAGGATTGTTCTGTTCTTTAGAATTGTTGGCTGTTGGGAGCTTCACAGGTGATCCAGTGCATGGGGGCCAGGTTTGATTTCTAATCAGGGAACTATTAGTAGACCCCACATGCTGAAACTAAGACCCAGTGCAGCCAAATATAAATAAAAATAAATATTAAAATATTGTTGGATTTTATTAAAATTAAATATTAAAAAATTGTTGGATGCTCTAAATGGTTTTGATTTTAAAGTTGATCTGGACCCAATTTTTTTGTTAGTTGCTTAAAAGAATCACTTTTCTGTTAAGGTAATTGTTCTTGACATCAAAACAGTGTTTATCAGCACAGAAGAGATGACTGCATTTTCTGTCTTTTACATTTCAAATAATTCTAAAAGAATTTTAAAAGAGGAATGCAAGATTTTATATGCTATGCCGTGTTATCTGATCTGGCATTAGTTTTTTGAATCTTGCCCTGTGCTTTTAAGGCAGTTTGGCTGTGGACACTGTCAGACTAAGGAACTTCCCTTTTTTTCCTTGTTGTAAAGTGGATGTTGAATTGTATATCATGCTTTTTCTGCGTCTCTTAATGTTCATATGATATTTCTTTAAATTGTTAATATAATGAATTACATTAATCAACTCTTCATGAGAAAATATTATTTTATTTTTTCTTTTAGACTCATTTTATGTAATTTTTATTGTAAATATACATAACAAAATATACCATTTTTACTACAGTTTGGTGTACATTCATATTGATTGTTGTGATATCATCACCACCATCCATTTCCAGGACTTTTTCATCATTCCCAACTAGAACTCTGTATTCTTTTACCAGTATGTTCTGATTCTCCCTCCCTCTAGCCCTTGGCAACTACCTTTCATTAATTAAAAAGGGAGTTTTTAAATGAAACACAATTTGATCATGGTGTCTACAGTAGTATCTTTTTATCTTATACATTGATGGCATCAGATTACTAGTATTTTGGTTGGAATTTTTTCAATAACAGTTAAGGCTATTTTCTAATTTCCATTGTGGTTTTCTTCTTTGAGCCATGGGTTATTTATAAGTGTGTCTTTTAATTTTCAACTGTGAGGTTTTTTAATATGGATTAATAGATTTAACTGCATCGTGGTTAAAGGATTGACCTGTATGATTTTAGTCCTTTAGTAGTTGTTTGCTGTTTGGCTGAGTGTGTTCTCCACATTATTAATGTTAAATTGTTAACATTGTACTATAATTGCCTTATCTTTGTCACTATATCCTTCTAGCTATACAAGTTTTCTGAATCATTTAAGAAATAAGTTGCAGACAAAATGCTCTGTAACTTTAAAATCTGTATATATATCCTAAAAACAAGGATACTCTTCTGTTTAATCATAGCACACTCATTAAAATCAGGAAATAAATATTGATACAGTACTGTCTAATTCACAGATACCTCTCAGATTTCACTGATTTTCCAATTATGTTTTTTACAGCAAAAACAAAAAAAAAAAGCTAAAAGATCAACCAAAAACCCAACTTCCCCCTCCAAAAGGGCTTCTCAGGTGGTAAAGAATCCGCCTGCCAAGCAGAAGACCTGGGTTTGATCCCTGGGTTTTGAAGATCCCCTGCAGGAGGAAATGGCATCCCACTCCAGTATTCTTGCCTAGGTGATCCCGTGGACAGAGGAGCGGGCAAGCTACAGTCTGCGTTCTCTGGGTTGTAGAGAATTGGACACGACTTAGAGAATAAACAGCAACAGCAATCCTTCTAGAAAGAAAACCAGGAAAACCTCTTTCTTTCCTCCTTTTATTTCCAGTTCAGAAACCATCTAGGAACATGTCTTGCGTTTAGTTATCATGTCTCTTCAGTTACAGTTAGTTCAGAAATATTTTACCTTTTCTAGTAAGTAAATAATATCCATTTTTGTGAAATGATAACTTTGAGGCTGTATGAATAGTTCATTTCTCATCCACTTTTTACCTACTAGTTTTAGCACCCATTCATTGATGATCTGTGCCTAAGTCAGTTATTAATATAGTGGTTACCAAATGATAAAATTTATAAAATTTCATCACTCCTTTTGAGTTCATTTGGCATTTCACTGTAAGAAAAAGCTTTCTCTACCCCTTTTTCTTTTTATTTATTTATGTATTTACCCTGCTGCCTGGCATGGGAGATCTTAGGTCCCTGACCAGGGATGGAACCCATGCCCCCTGCAGTGGAGTCTTGACCACTGGACCACCAGGGAAGTTTCTTTTTTCTCTCTTAAAATCATTTAGGAGCTTCCCTGGTGGCTCAGTGGTAAAGAATCTGCCTGCCAGTGCCGGAGATCACGGATTCCAACTCTGATCTGGGAAGATCCCACATGCTGCAGAACAGTCAGGTCCATGCACCACAACTCTTGAGCCTGCGCTCTAGAGCCTGCATGCTGCAGCTGCTGAAGCAGAGAAGCCTCCACAATGAGAAGCCCTCACACTGCAACTAGAGATTAGCCCCTACTCTCCACAAGAGAAAAGTCCAAGCTAGTAACATTTCGGTATAGCCAGAAAAGAAATTTATTTTAAAAATCATTTAAACGTATCAACATGAACTCCTGGATTCCTGTTATTCATTTACCATTTATTTGATGCTCATATTGTGCTAGATTTGGCCATAGACACCCTTTCAGGCTGGCTCCTGAGGCCTTTTTTCATGTCCCCGTCATTCTTTGATCACTTACTTTTCTTTTTACACAGTAAGATTTTCCATGCTCATCTTGTACTTTCACTGCCCCAGTCCAAAATCAACGATGTCTATCAGGGAGCTCTGGTTCCTTTTATTAGGGGATGTATTTAGGAAATAAGATCTGAATACCAGATGTGTTCTTTGCTTCTGAGATGTCATTGCTCCTAGGCTCTGTTAGAGGTTAGAGATAGGATAGTGTTTTTAAATGTACCTAGGATTTAATTTATAAGTATGACTGAGTGATGGCATGAAGAGGTCAGTGCCATTGAAGGAAGTTCATTGCTCATAGTTCCCCAGAGGGAGCAGGCACCAAGCTATTATGCAGGGTTACATGGGAAAAGCACTAAGGTCAGTCAGGAGGCAGAGGAGTGAGGGGAAAATATGGATAAGTGCCTTTATCATTGTGGTGGTGAGAATTGTTAGAAACGTCCCCTATTGGGCAGAAAGTGAAACACAGATGTTGGGGTTTGTGGTTGAAGAGTTTGTAGTGATTTATACATATACATATGTATCAGATGGTAAAGAATCTACCTGCAATGCAGGAGACCCAGGGTCTATCCCTGGGTCGGGAAAATCCCCTGGAGAAGGGAATGGCTGCTACCCACTCCAGTATTCTTGCCTGGAGAATCCCATGGACAGAGAAGCCTGGCGGGCTGCAGTCCATAGTGTTGCAAAGAGTCAGACATGACTGAGTGACTGACACTTTCACTTTGACACGTGTGTATACACAAACACAGACGTCAATATCTGCCTATAAATATTGAAAGCCATGATTTCACTTGGATACCTTTAGTTTTGTTTCAATACCATGGATTTTTTCTAGTCTTTTCCTCTTTCTGAATTTGTACCTCCTTTCTCTGACATTTAGAACCTGGCTTTCCAACTTGTTCCCTCCAGCACCATTGTGGGTAACAACCTCCTGA
This sequence comes from Bubalus kerabau, assembly GCF_029407905.1. Taxonomy (NCBI): domain Eukaryota; kingdom Metazoa; phylum Chordata; class Mammalia; order Artiodactyla; family Bovidae; genus Bubalus; species Bubalus kerabau. Next base: position 52,778,820 of record NC_073636.1, on the reverse strand, counting down.
CCACAAGGGCTGTCTCATTGACCCCAGTCCCACTGAAAGTGCTGGCTGAGCACTATTTAGTTCCATGATTCCCTTTTAAATACAGAAAATTCTCACTTTTCATAGTTCCCATATGCATGAATTTCTGTTACCATGGTTTAGATGACACCAGTCCCCAAATAACAGTTAATGTAACTAAATATAACTTGTGATCAGAAATAACTTCTCCAAAACAATTAAAATTTACTTTGACTCTGTAATAGCTGTGATTACTATCTCCCCTGAACAATATTCAGTTGAAGGTAGCGTGTTTGTTTGTTTTTTTTAAAAGGAAAATTGCAGTCTCTGCATTGCTCTCAGCTGAACTTTACACAGCTCTGCATTTCCCTCTCTCAGTTCCTCTTGGAATGGTGGGTGGGTAGAGAAGAGAGGATATGTACAAAAATATATTTTTAGTTCTTTTGAACAGAGGGGTTGCTCCAGCCATTGCTATTGATGACAGGAAGTATATTTATAGCTCCAGGGAAGTAGGGTCCTGGTTTTAAGAAAACCTGTGAGGCTGTACTTAATATATTTCACTGAAGCGCATTTGCAGTTCATAGGAAGTGAAGTTAAGATGAATGGACTTGCAGCATATGTTACAAAGTATAGTTATTTTCATAAATATATTCAGTCTTTTCCTGAATTTGGAAAAAAAACTTCCATTTTGAAATTTCACAATTTTTGACACCTAAAACAAAGGACCCTTCTAGAGTATATGGATGTGTGTGGAGAGTTCAGATGATAGTATGCAGTTGTGCACTTGAGGGTTACCAAATATTGTTCCCAGTTAGATATCATGTATGAAGTTCTTACTAGTGGAGCTTCTATTGTGATCTTTTTTTAAAGACTGAAACCAAAATAATTGTTCATGGGTCATAAGATAACCTCTGTAAAATCAGTTTGGAATTTTCCACTAACATCATATAATTTTCTCACAGATTTGATTGGGACAGAACTTTTGCCATTGATTATCATGCGCAGTGAACACATTAAACACAAGTTAAATTATTCTGAAGCCTTTTCGCTCTTTTTTTCCACTCCTTTTCTTAATTGAGGGAAGCAAAGAGTTGGTTTCCAAGGATACATCTTCTCTCTTACACTGGTCTCAGATTGATGTAGTCGTGGAAACCAAGCAGTAAACTCATTCTTGGCAGCTGCCACCATTGGTCTGATCCTTTCTTTTAAAAGCATGAGATTCTTTAATAATTCATTTTGGGAAGATTGGGGCCAAATGATTCCAGGTCATCCCAGAGGGGGGTTGGGAATGTTGTCAAATAGATGCAATTCAGTTAAGTACTAACTACCCACTCCAGTATTGTTGGGCTTCCTTTGTGGCTCAGCTGGTAAAGAATCTGCCTGCAATTCGGAAGACATGGGTTCGATCCCAGGTCGGTTTGGGAGGATCCCCTGGAGAAAGGAAAGGCTATCCACTCCAGTATTCTGGCCTGGAGAATTCCATGGACTGTATAGTCCATGAGGTTGCAGGCAGTCGAACACAACTGAGCGACTTTCACTTTAAGTATTAACAAGTTGCTAAACAAAACTACAGTGCTAATGAGAGATTTGTATGCCTGATTTAAGCAGGACTATAAAGTATAGAATTATTAATATTTAGTCTTTTAAAAAATAATTTTTATTTATTTATTTTTGTCTGTGCTATGTCATTTTGCTACTCTGGCTTTTCCTAGTTACAGCGAGCAGGGGCTACTCTCTAGTTGTGGTGCCTGGACTTCTCATTGCAATGGCTTCTCTTGTTGCAGAGCATGGGCTCTAGAGTGGGCTTCAGTAGTTGTGGCAGGTGGGCTCAGTAGTTGCGACTCTCTGACTGTAAAGCACAGATTCAATAGTTGTGGCCCATGGACTCTGCAGTATGTGGGATCTTCCTGGACCACATACAGACAGGATCAAACCCCTGACTCCTGCATTGGCAGGTGGATTTTTTGCCACTAAGCCACTAGTGAAGCTGTGGTTAGTCCTTTTAAAGAATAGTTTAAAACATTCCTAAGTATAATTTGAGGATTTTATTTTTTGCTTTTAGCTTTATGAATTTAAAATGTTAAGAGTTATAGATATGCTGAACATTTTTTTTTTTTTTTAGCGCAATGAAGGTTTTCAACTTAGGGCTTTCCTTGGTGGATCCAAGATGCAGGTTTGATCCCTGGGTCAGGAAGATACCCTGGAGGAGAAAATAACAACTCATTACAGTATTCTTTCCTGAAAAATCCCATGGACAGAGGAGCCTGGCAGCTCGTCCAAAGGGTCACAAAGTTGGACACAACGGAGCACACACAAGATTTTCAGCTTACCCACTAAATGCTATTTACTCATGAAATAAAAATATGAAATAATGTACTCTTTAAAATATTTTGTGGATTATGAAGCCATCTACTAAATTGATCACTCTCTCTGCTTCAGTTTCCCCTCTGCAAAATGGGACATCATAATATCCACTTCACGACTGAAGTGACTTAGCAGCAGCAGTAGCAGGGTTGTGGTGGGGCGTAAATGAGCTAAATTATGTAACATACCTAACTTATCAGAAGTATTAAACTAATATTGGCCATTAAATTTATACATAAAGAATAGAATTATTGATGAGGTTGTAAAAGCTGAAAAATAACTAAATTCAAAGATGATTTGTACTGAGTTCATTTATGAAAGACCCCAAAAGGAAGGACGATGCCTTTTGACACATGTACTGCTTTTTAAGTTAACAAGGTGATAGAGGATTTAGGAATGTCCTCCCTATCCCGAATGAGTAAATCATCTGCTTTCTTCTTCCTTTTAAACATTTAGTAAGATATTTGTCAGTCTGGGAAACAGTAATTGTTTGATTGATTGCTACATACTAGGTAGGTGCTAAGGTTTCAAAGGTGAATGAGACAACATTCTGTTTGGAGGGGTGTGAATGGAGAAGGGTGAAGAAGTGAGAATGACCTATTCTTATAAAACTTAATTCTTTATAAACTGTGTTAAAGAGCTTCCCTGGTGGTTTAGTGGTAAAGAATCTGCCTGCCAGTATAGGAGACAAAGTTCCAGCCCTGACCCAGGAGGATCCCACATGCTGAGGAGCATCTAAGCCCTTGCAGTACAACTACTCAGCCTGTACTCTAGAGCTTGGGAGCCGTAGCTACTGAGCCTGTATGCTGCGGCTACTGAAGCCCACTCTAGAGCCCATGCTCCGCTCTAGAGGCCACTGCAAGGAGAAGCCTACACACTAACTAGAGTAGCCTCTGCTCGTCACAACTAGAGAAAAGCCTGCACAGCAATGAAGACCTAGCATAGTCAAAAATAAAATTATTTTTAAAAATTGTGTTTGAGGCGGCTGGACCCGCCCGAGAGGCCCGGGCGCAAGAAGCGGGGCAGGGAGGTTGGCAGGTTTGGGGTGTAGAGAGTGGCGTAGGAGACAGGGTCGCCCCCGGGTTCACGATGCAGCCCCCGGATGAGGCCGCAGTATTTTCGTTATATGATCGGGCCCCATGGCTGATGGCGCCGCTGGCCCGGAGCCTGAGAGGGTTATGAAAACGTGTCAGACAAAATGGGGCCAGGGACCCGGGGGCTGGGAGGTTAGGGGAAGGCAGTTAGGCTAAGATTTGGGTGACGTTAGGGTGGTCCCTGCAAGCCCTGGTCGATGATGACGTGACCACTGCGCAATCTGAGTTCTGGGAACTAGGTGATGGAGCATGTTTTGAGAACGGACTGAGACCGGGCGGGGGAAAAAAAAAATGTGTTAAATGCTGCTGCTGCTGCTGCTAAGTTGCTTCAGTCGTGTCCAACTCTGTGCGACCCCAGAGACGGCAGCCCACCAGGCTCCCCCGTCCCTGGGATTCTCCAGGCAAGAACACTGGAGGCGTTGCCATTTCCTTCTCCAATGCATGCAAGTGAAAAGTGAAAGTGAAGTCGCTCAGTCGTGTCCGACTCTTAGCGACCCCATGAACTACAGCCCACCAGGCTCCTCCATCCATGGGATTTTCCAGGCAAGAGTACTGGAGTGGGGTGCTACACTAGTAGAATTTTAAATTAAAAAAATTATGTGATAGGGGAGAGTACAAATTAACTTAATAAAAAATATGTAAAATTAATGTGAAAAAATGAAAACTTTTTAAAAGAATATAAAGGATTTTTTAAGAGATAAATAAATTCAATATTGGTGCTGTGTCCCTGAATGCGAGAGACTAATAAAGTATTATAAAGATATTATATAGATGTCAGTGCTCCCCAAGTTATTCTACAGATTTAATGCAAATTTTTTGTAAGCAGTGGGGTGAGCCTTTTCTAGAGCTTAAAAAATTGCATGCATGGTTCATTTGGAAGGATGAATTCAGTAGTTGAAAAAAGTTTGAAAAACTTTTAAAAAGAACAGTAGTTGGAGGACCGTAGAAGTGGGGAGGGTATGTGACATTTGACCCTCCAGATAGTAACATATCAGAAGGTTAAAGGTATTTAGGGAGCGTGGCATTTGTGTTAGAATAGACAAAACAAGTGTTTAGAGCAGAACAGTAAGGTCAGAAACAGACCTGGGTATGCTGGGAATTTAGAATGTGATAAAAATAACATTTAAAAATCAACGAGATGCCACAAATTGGGAGCCCACGCGCTGTAACTGCTGGGCCTATGCTCTGCAACAACAGAATCCCGTGCACTGCGGCTAGAGAAAAGCCTGCGTGCTGCATCACAGAGCCCGTACACTACAATGAAGATCCAGTGCAGCCACAATAATAAATAATAAATAAAAATTAAAAAAAAATCTGGATGAGAAGGATGGAGTATTCAATGAGTGGTCCTGCAATAGTAGGCTGTTTTGGAGGAAAATATATAAAGATTGCTAATTTAGACTATGCTCAAATAATCATGAGATTATAGAATATGCATCAGTTCAGTTCAGTTGCTCAGTTGTATCCAACTCTTTGTGACCCCATGAGCTGCAGCACGCCAGGCCTCCCTGTCCAATACCAACTCCCGGAGCCTACCCAAATTCATGTCCATTGAGTGATGCCATCCAACCATCTCATCCTCTATCATCCCCTTCTCCTGCCCTCAGTCTTTCCCAGTATCAGGGTCTTTTCAAATGAGTCAGCTCTTCACATCAGGTGGCCAAGGTATTGGAGTTTCAGCTTCAACATCAGACCTTCCAATGAACACCCAGGACTGATCCCCTTTAGGATGGACTGGTTGGATCTCTTTGCAGTCCAAGGGACTCTCAAGAGTCTTCTCCAACACCACAATTCAAAAGCATCAATTCTTTGGCGCTCAGCTTTCTTTATAGTCCCAACTCTCGCATCCATACGTGACTACTGGAAAAACCATAGGCTTGACTAGATGGACCTTTGTTGGCAAAGTAATGTCTCTGCTTTTTAATATGCTAAATCAGTATGCATACTACTGAATTAACTAGACTTTTTTTTTTTTCTTGACTGTGCCACGCAGCATGCAGAGTCTTAGTTCCTCAACCATGTTAGGACTTGTGCCCCCTATAGTGGACCACTAAAGAATTCCCAGTTACACTTTTCATTCTTTAGAATATACTGAGTGATTCTTAAAATAATCCAAACACTCATGGCTGATAGACTACTCTCTAGTATACCTTGCCTTCTGCAATCAGTAGTTGAATTTATACTTTCAGGGATCAGTGTATTCTAAACCTGCCAGTTATACTTATTGTAACCTAATTAAATATTATATAAACCAATGAAATATATAAAAAGAGTTGTTTTTAAGAAAGTTAAGTTGAAGATCCTGAAAGAATTGGATAAATACGAGTCCCTTCCTCCCTTTTTCTTACTAGTCCCCCACTTTCTTACTAGTTTTGGGCATTTAATCCTTTAAAAGATTAAGGGAAAGAACCATAAAAGTCTTACTAATCCTTCTGTGCTCAATTGTTTCACAGATGTCTTAAGTTATTGAAATTTAAAATCATAGATATGTATTAGGGACATGATCTATGCAGGAAAGAAGATGTGAAGCATTAATTAGCATATCTGTACTTAAAATGCTGTGTATGAAAGTAAATGGGTTTAAGTAAAAATCAAATAATTAAGTTACATATATATATATATATTTATTTATTTTGATTACCTGCTTTACTTTGTTTTTTCATGTAACCAAACAGGCCTGGGTCCTGTCTGTGTTGGATAAAAGTTTTTACCTGTCCCTGGAAGAAATAGACGTAGTGCTTTTATATGCTTAGGCTAAAGAAAACCTTTCTCCATTGATGTCTATGAAGACTGTTGTCTTCATAGACATCAGACAGTTTCTGTAGTCATCAGACAATTTCTATGAAGAGCCAGAGAGTAAACATTCTAGATTTTGCAGTCCAAAAAGCAAAATTGAGGCTCTTATGTAGGTACTTTATAACAAGAGAGAAAATATATTTCCACAAATGAATTACCTGTGGCGGATTCATTTTGATATTTGGCAAATCTAATACAGTTATGTAAAGTTTAAAAATAAAATAAAATTAAAAAAAAAAAAAAAAAAAAAAAAAAAAAAAGAAATTCAAATATGATAGTAGTAATAATAATTACTGTTACTACTGAGTACACTTTTTGTAATATAGGTATGCTAATGAGAAAAATGGTGATACATTTTCCTTAATTGGGGTTCAGAGTTAGTGTTTCCTGTCATCAGAATTGATTGCAAATGTTCATCTGTTATTGCTGATCTATAATGAGATTTTACAAATTTCATCTTTGGAAATATCTTCACACAGATATATAGCCAATTGAAATCAGCCCACAAGCATATGGTTTTAATTGAGCATATTAATCCATTGGGAAACATTTGTAGAATTATATTGTAGTTTTCTCTTAGTATTTGCCTTTTAGTGTATCATTACATTGTAGATTAATTACTTTCAATTGAAGGTTCGATGTCAGTGCCATAATTGCACTGTTAAATAGATTTTGAGACATGGAAATTTTCTTTGCACTTGCCTTAAAGTCTTAAAAATGCTTCCAGAATTATAATTTAATCTAAAATACGTATTCACTGCAAATTTATTGAGAATTGAGATCTCACTTTTTGTTTTAACTTTTTGACAGCACTGGAAGTATATAAAACAGCTTGACATTACTTACGATTTGAATAATAGTTTTTGTCTAAATGAATTAACTACAGTTTAGATTTCACATGTAAGTCCAGTTCTGCCCTATAATGTTAGGTTGATTTTATTAAATATTATAAAACCTGCAACAGAAGCTAAGTTTCAAAGCCATCAGTGATAATAGTGACTGAAAAGGTCTTAGTGTTCTGAAACTGGAATCTCAGCCCCGAGCTTTAAAAAAATTTTATCACAGTAAAACTTTACAGTTGCTAAGCCATAAAACTCCTACATGAGCAGGCAAGACAGGTTATTCTGCTCCTGTTGCTGACAGTGATTTAGCCCATGACAGCGAATTAAGTTCATCATTGACACTATTGGTTCCTTCAGTAACATGATGCTGCTGCTGCTAAGTCACTTCAGTCGTGTCCGACTCTGCGTGACCCCATAGACGGCAGCCCACCAGCCTCCCCCGTCCCTGGGATTCTCCAGGCAAGAACACTGGAGTGGGTTGCCATTTCCTTCTCCAATGCATGCAAGTGAAAAGTGAAAGTGAAGTCGCTCAGTCGTGTCCAACTCTTAGCGACCCCGTGGACTGCAGCCCACCAGGCTCCTCCATCCATGGGATTTTCCAGGCAAGAGTACTGGAGTGGGGTGCCATTGCCTTCTCCGAGTAACATGATAAATTTAGATATTTTCCAGAGTACCTGCTGATGAAAAATAATAAACAACCACCTTATATCTTCACAAGCTTTCTAAGTTATCCAGCTAAGCCTTTTTCTACTCCATATATATTTTTACAAGCATCATCAGTTATAACTCATCTTTCTATTTCAGCTTGTTCCAAATTAGTATTTCCTCAGTTTCTCACCACACAGACTATTCACAGAAGCTAATCCTTCAAATACTTTAAACTTGGCATTAATTCCTTGAGTAAACAACAGCAACTGAGCTGTATTAGCAACATCTAACTCATCAACGGACAGGGTAATTTACTTGAAATCATTTGTGTTAAAAAAAGATGACAAATTTTATTACCATTGTCTTCAACCTTTGGAGCAGCTGGTTTTGCTGAAAGGCTAATAATAATCTCAAGCTTAGTTTCTCTGAATACATTTCTTGAGCTCCGGCAGTCAAGCATTATTTTATTTTGCTTTTATTTTTGGTCATGCCAGTTGGCTTGCAGAACCTTAGTTTCCCGACCAGGGATCAAACCAGGACCCCAGCAGTGGAGGCACAGAATCCTAACCACCAGACCACCAGGGAACTCCTAGGTGCTTTTTACTAACTCAAAATTAGCAAATTACTTTCCTTGCTTGGCTAACAAATGAGCTTCTTGGAAATTTACTTTTGTTGCAGCGTAATTTTTTTTTTTTATATACTCCTTTCCTTTCTTTCTTCCAGAAATTCTGCTGTGATGAGATATTCTACTTCAGATTTTCTACTTTTTTTGACCGTTGCTTTCCTGTGAATTGGGAATATTGAGATGACTACTTAGTCTGGTAATGTTTATATATATTGACTTCTTCTACCACAAGCTGTAGTGTCATTGCATGATAAACAATGTTTTCTCATCTGACTTGATAGCAAAATAATCCACACTGTCCACTGTGCGTTGAAAAGAGTCAACTTTTCTCTTTTCTTGTTTTAACTTGACAGCTATCTACTGGTAATTAAAAAAAGGAAAAAAATCTATCACAGTATGCCAATATGGGTGTGTGACACTCAAAATGCTGTTGACTTGTAACCTGGTCACTGTGATTTGTGGTACACTGAACAGCAGTGTGAAGCTCTGAGCACCACATATACAAGGAGCTACTTGATTCTGCTGTTGTAATGATGAAGCTAGCCATACATAGCCAACATATAAATGAATGAGTACAACTGCATTTGATATTATTTGTGGACACTGGAGTTTGAATTTCATATAGTTTTCATATCATTAAATAGTACTCTATTTTTTCTAAACATTAAAAAATGTAAAAATGTTTCTTAACTTGCAGAACTTACTAAAATCAGATAGTTTACTCATCTTTATTTAAGGTAAGGCATTACACATGGCCAAAATCAAGAAGGAAAAGGTTGCATAAAATGTGACTGCTTGAAAAGATAATATAAGCAAAACTAGATGATGAACTGCAAATTTTTGCAACAGTGTGTCAGGAAAGGGTTAATATCATCCTAGTATGAAAGAGTAGCTACAGAAAAGAAACAGACCAATACTCTATTAGAAAAAATGGGCAAAGATGGTTTACCAAATAAATACAAATGTCAGTACCTGTGTGAACTGTTGATCCAATACTGAACCAGTATTGGAAGGCAAATGAAAACATGGCAGGCTTTTCACTTTTCACTTAATACAACTTGAATATTGCTTGAGACTTTTACAGGAAGCAAATACTACTACATTTGTCAATGTTTAAAAACCAGCAAGCTAGTAAACAAAAATTTTCTTACAATTTTTGAATTGCTGCTTGTTTTTCTGGTCCCTAAGTTTTCTTAACATGACCAGCGATAATGTTTACTAACAGTTACTGACCGCTTCCTGGGTTGCCAGGCAATCTTCGATTCACCTCATGCAGGATAGATACTGTTAAGAGCGTGGGAAAGAGGAGCCGGGGAAGGTTAAATAATTTGTTCAGAGCTACACAGGGAGTGAGGGAGGCAGGGTTGTGAGCCCAACAAATCTGCCTACAGAGATACCTTCTTTACTACCAAGCCATGCTGATGGTGTCACTTGACTCTGCTGATAAGGAATCTCCACATTTGTAAACAACTGCATAGTATGTAGTAATAATTCTTTTCTGTTTTCTCCATAGTGATTATCATGCTCTAAAATTACCTTGTCCGTCTACTACTTGTTTATTTGTTCATCACTTGAGTCTCATTTACCACACTATTAAAACAGAAGTTGCTTGTGATAGGTGCTGGTGAAACATCCATGATTAAGGCCCTATAGTAAAAGAATATTTATACCTGTCTCTGACATACAGTAGGAACTCCAGAAATATTTGTCTAACAAGTTAAAGTTAAGGACAAATTGTGGCAACTGGAACTTTCCATAATTATATCCCCTTCTGTCCCTCAGAAAGTATTAACAAGGTTTACAAGTGAAAGCATATTTAACATCAGTTAATATTAAGGTATCGCATGGACCATAGCCTTGTCTAACTCAGTGAAACTATGAGCCATGCCGTGTAGGGCGACCCAAGATGGACGGGTCATGGTGGAGAGTTCTGACAAAATGTGGTCCACTGGAGAAAGGAATGGCAAACCACTTCAGTATTCCTGCCTTGAGAACCCCATGAACAGTATGAAAAAACAAAAAGATAGGACACTGAAAGATGAACTCCTCAGGTCGGTAGGTGCTACTGGAGATCAGTGGAGAAATAACTCCAGAAATAATGAAGAGACAGAGCCATAGCAAAAACAACACCCAGTTGTGAATGTGACTGGTGATGGAAGCACGATCTGATGCTGTAAAGAGCAATATTGCATAGGAACCTGGAATGTTAGGTCCATGAATCAAGGCAAATTGCAGTTGATCAAACAGATGGCAAGAGTGAACGTCAACATTTTAGGAATCAGCGAACTAAAATGGACTGGAATGGGTGAATTTAACGCAGATAACCATTATATCTACTACTGTGGGCAAGAATCCCTTAGAAGAAATCAAATAGCCATCATAGTCAACAAAAGAGTCCGAAATGCAGTACTTGGATGCAGTCTCAAAAACGACAGAATTATCTCTGTTCATTTCCAAGGAAAACCATTCACTATCACGGTAATCCAAGTCTATGCCCTGACCAGTAATGCTAAAGAAGCTGAAGTTGAACTGTTCTCTGAAGACCTACAAGACCTTCTAGAATTAACATCCAAAAAAGATGTCCTTTTCATTATAGGGGACTGGAATCCAAAATTAGGAAGTGAAGAAACACCTGGAGTAACAGGCAAATTTGGCCTTGGAGTAAAGGGCAAAGGCTAATAGAGTTTTGCCAAGAGAACACACTGGTCATAGCAAACACCCTCTTCCAATAACACAAGACTCTACACACGGACATCACCAGATGGTCAACACTGAAATCAAATTGATTATATCCTTTGCGCCAAAGATGGAGAAGCTCTGTATAGTCAGCAAAAACAAGACCGGGAGCTGACTGTGGTTCAGATCATGAACTCCTTATTGCCAAATTCAGACTTAAATTGAAGAAAGTAGGGAAAACCACTAGACCATTCAGGTATGACCTAAATCAAATCCCTTATGATTATACAGTGGAAGTGACAAATAGATTTAAGGGACTAGATCTGATAGAGTGCCTGATGAACTATGGACTGAGGTTCGTGACACTGTACAGGAGACAGGGAGCACGACCATCCCCAAGGAAAAAAAAAATGCAAAAAGGCAAAGTGGCTGTGTGAGGAGACCTTACAAATAGTTGTGAAAAGAAGCAAAAAGCAAAGGAGAAAAGGAAAGATATCCCCATTTGAATGCAGAGTTCCAAAGAATAGCAAGGAGAGATAAGAAAGCCTTCCTCAGTGATCACTGCAAAGAAATAGAGGAAAACAACAGAATGGGAAAGACTAGAGATCTCTTCGAGAAAATTAGACATACCAAGGGAACATTTATTGCACAGATGGACTCGATAAAGGACAGAAATTCTAGGGACCTGACAGAAGCAGAAGAAATTAAGAAGAGGTGGCAAGAATGCACAGAAGAACTGTACAAAAGAGATCTTCACAACCAAGATAATCACGACGGTGTGATCACTCACCTAAAGCCAGACATCCTGGAATGTGAAGTCAAGTGGGCCTTAGAAAGCATGACTACAAACAAAGCTAGTGGAGGTGATGGAATTCCAGTTGAGCTATTTCAAATCCTGGAAGATGATGCTGTGAAAGTGCTGCACTCAATATGCCAGCAAATTTGGAAAACTCAGCAATGGCCACAGAACTGGAAAAGGTCAGTTTTCATTCTAATCCCAAAGAAAGGCAATGCCAAAGAATGCTTTAACTACCACACAGTTGCACTCATCTCACATGCTAGTAAAGTAATGCTCAAAATTCTCCAAGCCATGTTTCAGCAGTGCATGAACCATGAACTTCCACATGTTCAAGCTGGTTTTAGAAAAGGTGGAAGAACCAGAGATCAAATTGCCAACATCCGCTGGATTATGGAAAAAGCAGGAGAGTTCCAGAAAAACATCTATTTCTGCTTCATTGACTATGCCAAAGCCTTTGACTGTGTGGATCACAATAAACTGTGGAAAATTCTGAAAGAGATGAGAATAGAATACCAAATCACCTGACCTGCCTCCTGAGAAATCTGTATGCAGATCAGGAAGCAACAGTTAGAACTGCACATGGAACAACAGACTGATTCCAAATAGGAAAAGGAGTACATCAAGGCTGTATATTGTCACCCTGCTTATTTAACTTACATGCAGAGTACATCATGAGAAACACTGGGCTGGAGGGAGCACAAGCTGGATTCAAGATTGCCGGGAGAAATATCAATAACCTCAGATATGCAGATGACACCACCCTTATGGCAGAAAGTGAAGAACAGCTAAAGGGCCTCTTGATGAAAGTGAAAGAGGAGAGTGAAAAAGTTGGCTTAAAGCTCAACATTCAGAAAACGAAGATCATGGCTTCCAGTCCCATGACTTCATGGCAAATAGATGGGGAAACAGTGTCAGACTTTATTTTTTTGGGCTCCAAAATCACTGCAGATGGTGATTGCAGCCATGAAATTAAAAGATGCTTACTCCTTGGAAGGAAAGTTATGACCAACCTAGACAGCATATTAAAAAGCAGAGACATTACTTTGCCAGCAAAGGTCCGTCTAGTCAAGGCTATGATTTTTCCAGTAGTTATGTATGGATTTGAGAGGTGGACTATAAAGAAAGCTGAACGCCAAAGAATTGATGCTTTTGAACTGTGGTGTTGGAGAAGACTCTTGCTAGTCCCTTGGACTGCAAGGAGATCCAACCAGTCCATCCTAAAGGAGGTCAGTCCTGGGTGTTCATTGGAAGGTCTGATGTTGAAGTTGAAACTCCAATACTTTGGCCACCTGATGTGAAGAGCTGACTCATTTGAAAAACGCTGATACTGGGAAACATTGAGGGCAGGAGAAAAAGGGGATGACAGTGGATGAGATGGTTGGATGGCATCACTGACTCAATGGATGTGGGTTTGGGTGGACTCTGGAGTTGGTGATGGACAGGGAGGCCTGGCATGCTGTGGTTCATGGGATCACAAAGAGTTGGACACAACTGAGCGACTGAACTGAACTGAATGGTGTTTCTCAAAGAGCAGAAAGTTGTAATTTTGATGAAGTTCAAATTATCACTTGAAAAAATATCTATTTATTTATTTTGGCTGCGCTGGGTCTTCGTTGCTACACGTGGGCTTTCTCTAGTTGCTGCGAGCTGGGGCTACTCTAGTTGCCATACAAGGGCTTCTCATTGTGATGACTTCTATTGTTGCAAGGCTTAGGCTCTAGGCATTCGGGCTTTAGTAGTTGTGGTGCATGGCTTCAGTAGTTGCCGCTTGTGGTCTCCAGAGTACAAGCTCATTAGTTGTGGCACGTGGGCTCAATTGCCGCGAAGCATGTAGGATCTTTCCAGACCAGGGATCGAACCAGTGTCCTTGTATTGCAAGTTGAATTCTTAACCACTGAACCACCAGGGAAGCCACAGATTAATTACTTTTTTTTTTAATGATTCATGCTTTTTGTGTCCAATCTAAGAAGTCTTCGTCTATCTTTGGTTGACAGAACCCTAAAAAGACCCCTGATGACCCACACTTGTATAGAATTTCTTCTCTTGAATGTGTACTGGACCTGTGAATTTGCTGAAATTTTATTTCGGTGCTTAATGTTACACTACATTACAAAAGAGATATTAAAGATGTGATCAAGTTACTAATAAAGCGACTTTGAGTCAGCAAAAAGGGAGATTATGCAGAAGGGCCTATCTTAAAATTTGGGTCCAGAGTCAGAGCAAGAAAGAATCGGGTAAGTTAAAACATGAGAAGAATTGAATTAGAGGGAGATTTTTCCATTGCTGGCTTTGAAGATGAAAGAGTCCATATGACAAGAATTGCAGATGACCTCTAACAGCTGAGAATGGCCCTTGTGAGATAGGAGGGAAGCGCGCAGGGTCCAACTGTTAAAGAATGACACAGCCATTGAGGATATGACAAAAACTATTTAGAACCAACTAAGCTCAAGATGGTGTAAGATGACTTACAGTAGACCTTGAACCTCATTATATGCTCATTATAATGTATTACGCTAAATAACACACCCAACCAGTACCAGGACAGATCGAAGGCTGGCCATAAAAGGCCAAAAAGTGGGCAGTGGCCCAATTCCTGGAAATCCCTACTCCCCCCTCCCCCAATAGTTGGTGTTACCTAGCCCATAAAAACTAACCACTCTTATCTCACCTTCACTTTCTGTCTATGGAATGTAGCCTTCTGATAACAAGCCCATATTCTATCTGTGGGGTGTGATTCTCCCTGAATAAATCTGTTTTCACTCTGCTTCTGACTTACTGTTAAATTCTTCCCTGTACAAAGCCAAGGACTCTCACTTAGCGGCCTATCCCAGTAACTCTCCCCTAAGACCTAGGATGTGACCATTCTCTCATGCCTCCTTCTGCCACAGTTGAATAAGAAGTAACAAAGAAATAGGGCCCATTGTCCTACAGCTGCAAGGAACTGAATTTTACCACAATTATGTGCACTTGAAAGAGGTTTATTTGAAGATAAAAAAAGATAAGATTGTGTGCTTTAAAGATTGAGTTTAATATACGGAAATATTGGGTGTCATCCAAAATATAAAATTACTTTTACATATTCATTTATTAATTTTCAGTTTTAAATGACAGCTTCCTCTTTTAAAAAACATCAGGAGCGTGGTTTTCTTGTCTGTTTCCTGAGGAAGCGAAAAGGCAGAAACTTGGTGAATAGCAAGACCATTGGTTGCTATAGTAAGCATGGGACTTCCTGACAATGGCTCTATTAACAGTAGGAAATGGAACCATGGGAGTGTTCTAATTTGCCATAAGATTTTGTTTCCCATCTTTAGAGTAAGAGGTTCTGCTATATACAAGGAATTGACTCTTCCAGTTTATTTATTTAGTCAGACAGTGATTAGAAGGCCTCACTGTCTGTGTACATTGCACCATACTTAGGAGTTTTGTAATTATATGACAAGTATGAAAACATTTCAAATAGAGCTTTGAAACTTTCCTTCTGAAGGAAGCTTTTTCTCCAGTGGATATTGATATACCTTGGTTATAGGCCCTATTCAACCAGTGGTGAGAGCATAGATTTTGGAATCATGTGTGCCTGGGTTGGAGAAGGAAACCGCAACCCACTCCAGTATTCTGCCTGAAAAATTCCATGGACAGAGGAGCCTGTTGGGCTATAGTCCATAGGGTGATAGGGTCAGACATGACTTAGCGACTAAAGCAACATACCTCAGTTTGAGTCTTAGTCTTGTCACCTACTAGTTGTTTGACTATGGACAAGTTATTTAACTGTTCTGTGCCAGTTTCTTCATCTGCAAAATGAAGCATCTATTTTCTGTGCTTGTTTGAAGATATGTTAAATACTGTGCATCATATGCCTTGATACAGTGCCTAACACATACATACTAAGCGTTAACAAATGGTTATTACAATCTTTGTTGGGCTGCTGTTTTTTTAGATGTGTCTGGTTATGTCTTTTTTTTTTTTTTTTTTTACTATGCCTTGTTTTTCTTTCTTTAATTGAATGACTTTGAAGATGTGATTACGGTTGAAGGTGCCACTTAGAAAGGAGAGATGTGTAGAAGGCGTAAAGGCTGCTCATAGACCCAACTGTAGTGCTAACTAGCCACTGTATTGGCATCTCAAATTCATTGTTTCAAGATGCATACAGCATTTCAAGGCCTTGGAAAGCACAAAGAGCACCCAGAAAACAAATGGAGCAGTTACTGGAGCATTGAATAAAGATCATTATTATTTGTACTTAATAAACATGTTCCACGTTTGCCTGAGCATTTAGATAATGCATTTTAAAATTGGCTGTTTTTCTTTTTCCTTTAAATGTTACTGTTAAGTTCAAGAACGAGCCAAACTAAAAAGAAACTGTTGTCTTAGAACAGACCTGTTTCTTACCTTCAAGGATCTTACTGTCAGTTGAAGGAGGCCATAAACACTTAGAATAGTGTGTGACAAGTACTTTACTAGAGGTAAGGACTGACTCTCCTGACTAAGGGAGAAGAAGGAGTTGGGACACCTAGGATCTCTGGCTTTGGTAAAGGGGAGACCAGAGCTTGCAAACTGATAGTTTTTCCACAGCCCACAAACTACGAGTTGTTTTAACATCCTTAAATGGTTGGGAAAAGTCAAATCAAAAGAAGAATGATACTTGATGACATATGGATATTATGTAAAATTCAAATTTCAGTTTTCTGAAATGAAATTGAACTATAGCTACAGTTAACCTTTTGTCTGTTGCAGCTTTTATGCTAAAACAGCCGAGCTGAGTAACTGTGACAGAGGCTGTATGACCTCCAAAGCCAAATGTTTACTGTGTGGCTCTTCACAGAAAAAGTTTGCTGATTCCTGGGATAGATGGTGATTTTTATCTACTATTGTTCAGTCACTAAGTTGTGTGCAACTCTTATGACACCATGGCCTACAGCACACAAGTCTTTCCTGTCCTTTACTGTGTCCTGGATTTGCTCAAATTCATGTCCATTGAGGTGGTGATGCCATCCAGCCATCTCATCCTCTGGCACCCTCTTCTCCTCTTGCCCTTAGTCTTTCTCAGCATCAGGTTCTTTTCCAGTGAGTTGGCTTTTCACATCAGATGGCCAAAGTATTGGAGCTTAAGCATTGTTCCTTCCAATAAATATTCAGGGTTGATTTCCTTTAGGATTGACTGGTTTGGTCTCCATGCTCCTGGACTCTTGACCAGGGGATGGTCAAGAGTCTTTTCCAGCACCACAGTTTGAAAGCATCAATTTTTCAGTGCTTAGCCTTCTTTATAGTCCAACTCTCACATCCATACATGACTACTGGAAAAACCATAGCTTTAACTATATGGACCTTTGTTGGCAAATTGATGTCTTTGCTTTATAATATGCTTAGGCTGGGTTTGTCATAGCTTTTCTTCCATGGAGCAAGCATCACCATGATCTTAGTTTTTTAAATGTTGAATTCATCACCATGATCTTAGTTTTTTGAATTTTAAGCCAGCCTTTTCATTCTCCTCTTTCACCTTCATCAAGAGGCTCTTTAGTTCCTCTTTGCTTTCTGCTATTAGGGTGGTATCACCTGCATTTCTGAGCTGCTTGATATTTCTCCCAGTAATGTTGATTCCAGCTTGTTGATTCTGGTTGAGTAATGATGGGACTTGTGGCAGTGGTCAGATTCACAATTTGGTGATAAAAATAAGGATTGTGAAATCTTCTTTGAAGATTGTTTTTGACTGTTTATCAAGAGGAGTTCCTGTGGAGACAAAGTGAGAGTGTATGTCAAAGGGTAGGAAGTAGAGGAGGAGGGACACTAAGTGTACTATTGAGAAGATTGGCAGGGAAGGAAAGGAGAGAAAGTGATAGCTGGGAATGGAAGGCATTAGAGATTTCATTTGAAAGGTTCTTTAAGATGTTAAAGGCTTGTGTCTATTCATGCACTGAGGGAGTCAGCACTTGCTAACTGCCTGGAATGTTGTTATTAGATGCCACCATTCAATTTTTCATAGAAAGAGATACATTTTGAACAGTTTTGGGATAATCTTACTTTACCCTTTTTGGAATTGTATGTTTAATGTGGTTCCTACATTTAGACATATTACCCCTTTAGCTGGAAAGAGAAATGGACATCAGTCAGTTCAGTTCAGTCGCTCAATTGTGTCCAACTCTTTGCGACCCCATGAATTGCAGCACGCCAGGCCTCCCTGTCCATCACCAACTCCCAGAGTTCACCCAAACTCATGTCCATCGAGTCAGTGATGCCATCCAGCCATCTCATCCTCTGTCGTCCCCTTCTCCTCCTGCCCTCAATCCCTCCCAGCATCAGAGTCTTTTCCAATGAGTCAACTCTTTGCATGAGGTGGCCAAAGTATTGGAGTTGCAACTTTAGCATCAGTCCTTCCAAAGAACACCCAGGACTGATGTCCTTTAGAATGGACTGGTTGGATCTCCTTGCAGTCCAAGGGACTCTCAAGAGTCTTCTCCAACACCACAGTTCAAAAGCATCAATTCTTCAGTGCTCAGCTTTCTTCACAGTCCAACTCTCACATCCATACATGACCACTGGAAAAACCATAGCCTTGACTAGAGGGACCTTTGTTGGCAAAGTAATGTCTCTGCTTTTGAATACGCTATCTAGGTTGGTCATAACTTTTCCTTGCAAGGAGTAAACGTCTTTTAATTTCATGGCTGCAGTCACCATCTGCAGTGATTTTGGAGCCCAAAAAAACAAAGTCTGACACTGTTTCCCCATCTATTTGCCATGAAGTGATGGGACCAGATGTCATGATCTTACTTTTTTGAATGCTGAGCTTTAAGCCAACTTTTTCACTCTCCTCTTTCACTTTCATCAAGAGGCTTTTTAGTTCCTCTTCACTTTCTGCCATAAGGGTGGTGTCATCTGCATATCTGAGGTTATTGATATTTCTCCCAGCAATCTTAATTCCAGCTTGTGCTTCCTCCAGCCTAGTGTTTCTCATGATGTACTCTGCATTTAAGTTAAATAAGCAGGGTGACAATATACAGCCTTGATGTACTCCTTTTCCTATTTGGAACCAGTCTATTGTTGCATGTCCAGTTCTAACTGTTGCTTCCTGACCTGCATATAGGTTTCTCAAGAGGCAGGTCAGGTGGTCTGGGATTCCCATCTTTTTCAGAATTTTCCACAGTTTATTGTGATCCACACAGTCAAAGGCTTTGGCATAGTCAATGAAGCAGAAATAGATGTTTTTCTGGAACTCTCTTCCTTTTTCTATGATCCAGCAGATGTTGGCAATTTGATCTCTGATTCCTATGCCTTTTCTAAAACCAGCTTGAACATCTGGAAGTTCACAGTTCACATATTGCTGAAGCCTGGCTTGGAGAATTTTGAGCATTACTTTACTAGCGTGTAAGATGAGTGCAGTTGTGCGGTAGTTTGAGCATTCTTTGGACATAAGGCATTGAGAAACAAGGCCAACAAATGTTCTTCCCTCATCCTATCTGGGGCATTGATCTCATCTATGAAAACATGAGGGTGAATGAACAGGCTCCATTGTCTCTTCTGAAAGTCTTTATAAACAAATGAGGAACCTATGAAAAGTCTGTGAAGCCCAGTGCCTGATCTTTTAGTTCCTTGGTACCTGGGCATATGCTTTTTTTTTTTTAAGAACACCAGCAATTTGTTTATGACTCACTAATTAGTGAATTTTGGGGCACAATGTGTACAAAATACACCATTTTATCATTAGAATATTTCCTTAGGAGCAGAATTAGGTATGGCATCTTCTAATGGTTTTATTATTATGTATAAGTAATAGATGGTGGTTAAGGAATACTTTCCTGGTGGCTCAGATGGTGAAGAATCTGCCTGTAGTGCAGGGAAACCAGTTCAGTCCCTGGGTTGGGAAGATCCCCTGGAGAAGGAAATGGCTACCCACTCCAGTATTCTTGGCTGGAGAATTCCATGGACAGAGGAACTTGACGGGCTACCGTCCATGGGGTCACACAGAGTTGGACATGACTGAGCAACTAACACTAATAAGGAATACATAAATAGTACAGAGGTCTCACCATTGTTAACATTTTAGTTTATTTAATTGGGAGTCGTATTTTTCCCCAGTGGTTTTTGTCACTCCATCAGTGTTAATAGTATACTTAATATATGTGCCAATTGGGTTCTCCAGTAATTAGATTGAGATGGAGTAGGAGAGCAAGGGGCTTTTTGAGGAGTAATGCCTGTGAAGTGGCAGAACAGATTAGGTTGGGCATGGGAGGCCATCAGAATGCAGTGCACACCTGACCAAATCTGTCAGCCCAGATTGCCAAATTGACTGGTTGGAAAGGTCTAGGCCATTGTACCACCCCACATTGTCCACTCATTGGCCAGGGACAGTCCTGAGGAAAGGGTACCCTCTATTTGAAAGCTAAGGTGAATTCTAAAGGGATTAACAGCAGGAAGCTGTCAGCTAACCAGTCTCCACAACTAAATAAGAAGTCCCTTCTTGAAGAGGGTTCTGAGCAGTAAAGCTTTGTGTCTGTCCTGGTCACATCAGTAGGGTGGCTACTATCAAACAAACCAGAAAACAAGTGTTGGTGAGGATGTGGGGAAATTAGAACATTGTGCACTGTTGGTGGGAATGTAAAGTGGTATATAGCAGCTATGGAAAATGGTTTGGAGATATTTTTAAAAATTAAACATATAATTACTACATGATTCAGTAATTCTGCTACTAGTATATGCCCAAAAGAATTGAAAGTGATCCCAAAAGCTCAGCTTCTCTGTACACTGGTGCCGAAATTTTGGGTAAAGTAGTAAAGGGTAGCTTTGTTATTTTGCCAGGGAAAGGGGCCCATAGTGGGCTAATGCCCTTAAAACCATGTGTCCCAACTTGAGGAAGATAGTGAGAAGTTTTATAATAATTGTTTAAAGAGGGCATGATCAACTTGTGGACATTCTTCTGATGGGTTCAGTCAGTTCAGCTCAGTGATGTCCAACTCTTTGCAACCTTGTGGACTGAAGCATGCCAGGCCTCCCTGTCCCATCACCAACTCCTGGAGTTTACTTAAACTCATGGCCATTGAGTTGGTGATGCCTTCCAACCATCTCATCCTCTGTCATCCCCTTCTCTTGACTTCAGCCTTTCCCAGCATCAGGGTCTTTTCCAGTGAGTCAGTACTTTGCATCAGTGACCAAAGTATTGGAGTTTCAGCTTCAGCATCAGTCCTTCCAATGAATATTCAGGACTGATTTCCTTTAGGATGGACTGGTTGTATCTCCTTGCAGTCCAAGGGACTCTCAAGAGTCTTCTCCAACACCACAGTTCGAAAGCATCAATTCTTCAGCACTCAGCTTTCTTTATAGTCCAACTCTTACATCCAAACATGACTACTGGAAAAACCATAGCCTTGACTAGACAGACCTTTGTTGGCAAAGTAATGTCTCTGCTTTTTAATATGTTGTCTAGGTTTGTCATAGCTTTTCTTCCTAAGAGCAAGCGTCTTTTAATTTAACAGTTGCAATAACCATCTGCAGTGATTTTTGGAGCCCCCAAAAATAGTCTCTCACTGTTTCCATTGTTACCCCATCTATTTGCCATGAAGTCATGGGACCGTATGCCATGATCTTAGTTTTCTGAATGTTGAGTTTTAAGCCAACTTTTTCACTCTTCTTTTTCACTTTCATCAAGAGGCTCTTAAGTTCTTCTTTGCTTTCTGCCATAAGGGTGGTGTCATCTGCATATCTGAGGTTGTTGATATTTCTCCCAGCAATCTTGGAGTCAGACACGAATGAGGGACTGGGCTGAACTGATCTTGATTCCAGCTTGTGCTTCATCCAGCCCGGCATTTCTCATGATATACTCTGCATATAAGTTAAATAAGCAGGGTGACAATATGCAGCCTTGATGTACTCCTTTCCCTATTGGAAAACAGTCTGTAGTTCCATGTACAGTTCTAACTGTTGCTTCTTGACCTGCATACAGATTTCTCAGGAGGCAGGTAAGGTGGTCTGGTATGCCCATCTCAAATTTTCCACACAGTCAAAGGCTTTGGCATAGTCAACAAAGCAGAAGTAGATGTTTTTCTGGAACTCTCTTGCTTTTTCAATGATCCAACAGATGTTGGCAATTTGATCTCTGGTTCCTCTGGAAAAGGTCAGTTTTCATTCCTATCCCAAAGAAAGGCAATGCCAAAGAATGTTCAGACTACTGCACAATTGCACTCATCTCACACACTAGCAAAGTAAAAACGCTCAAAATTCTCCAAGCCAGGCTTCATTAGTACATGAACTGTGAACTTCCAGCTGTTGAAGCTGGAGTTAGAAAAGGCAGAGAATATTGAATGCAGACTCTATAGTGTTTTTCCAAGGGAGAAAACTGAGGCTTAAGGAGGTTTATAGATTTGGCTTGGGACACTTAGCTAGACACTTAGGTTGCAGAGGTTAGACCCGAGAGTGTTTTTGACCAATGCTTGGGTTTTCAGCTTTGGCCTTTGGGGATAATTCTTTGTTTTGGAAGGGCCATCCTATGATTTGTTAATCAAAACTGTCTTCAGACATTGCCAAATGTCCCCTATCGGAACGTTATGGTACATAAATACCCCTACCATGGAATAATCCAGGTTTTTTGGACAAGGGAGGAGAGTTCCATCCTATCTTCTACAGTAAGGACCTAAGATATTGTTGAATTCAGTTCTCATGAGCTCGTCAGTGATCTGAATTAACTATTTAAGATGAAGTTTTGTGCTGTGGCTCCTGGAATGTTCATTACAACTCTGTGAGATATCTTGGTAGAGTGTACCCTCTCCCCCAGAACAACCAGTGCTCTTTAAATAGGGCTGTTTCATCTTTCTAAAGATTTTTTTTTCTTTAGTTGCAGGTGGCACAACTGAAAAAATTTTTAATGGAATTCCAATGAGTGTTGATGGATGATGCAGTTCAAGTAGCTAAAGAGGTAAAACCTGAAGTACAAGGAAACATTTGTCACCCAAATTATTGTCTTCACAAAATATAGCTAAAATCAGATTTTCTCCCACTCCCATTTAATTTCCAAGCTATAAGAGTAGGTTTTTTTTTTTCTTTACAGACTATTTTTATTTATTTATTTGGCTGTGTCAAGTCTGCGTTGCGGCATGCGGGCTCTTGAGTTGCAGCATGAGAACTAGTTGTGGCCTGTGGGATCTAGCTTCTCCACTAGGGATCGAACCCAGGCCCCCTGCATTGGGAACACAGAGTCTTAGCCACTGGATCACTGGGGAAGTCCCAAGAGTAGGTTTTTTGGTTTTTTTAATGCTTAAAAATATTATAATTTTCATCGGTTAAGACACTGGTTCTCAACCGGGTCATGAATCAGGATCACTTAAAGAGCTTTAAGAAATAAAAGACCAAAGTCTGTACCCTGCTGTCCTGCCCTTGTTGAATCAAAGTTTCTGTGGGTAGAGCAGAGATGATCCTGATGTCAACTACAAATTGGCACTTGTCATTTGCCTCTGCAAGGATCAAATTACAAGTTGTGACCACTGACCTTCAACCCCACCCTGAAAGGATTCAGGGTGGAGATCAGGAATGAGGTACTCTGTGCTCTGGGAAAAACCTGCAGAACAGGCCTTCAGATAGTTAGATATTTTCAGGAGAAGATTTTATGAGCCCACTTCTTGCATCTCCTCATATCTAGAAAAGCACTAAAATCTTTCATGGTGACATGTGCTCCTCGTGACTAGCAGTCACCTTTACGAGACTGGCAGCAACGTTCTGCAGAAATGTGTGCTTGATTGCATGTATTCTGCCTTCACCAAAATCACATAATACGCTGACCTTCCTACCACCTCTTCAGAAGGGTTTCTCAGAGCTGTCTGAATTGCTGCCTCCTAGGTTATAGTTGGCATTTTACTCCAAATAAAACTTAACTCACAACTCACATTGTGCATTTTTTTTTAGTTGAAATTGATATGGATCCTTGTTGAAGAGCTGATCCACTGAGAGTTTCAAAGAATTCAGTACTCAGTCTGTGTAGCATTAAACAACAATTTGTATTAAAAAGGAAAAGCAGAATTTCATTATCAACTTACCATCATTCTAAGTTTTAAACAGCAGTGTAAACCAACACTACAGTTTTGGAAAATCATTGAGTATTTTCTACAAGCTAAATATACATGTATCCAATAATCCAGAAATTCTACCCCTAGGTATTTACCCTTGAGAAATGAAAATATATGTCTACATAAAGACTTGCATGTAAATATTCACTGTAGCTTTATTTATAATAGCAAAAAAGAAAAAAAAAGGAAATAATCAAATGTCTAAAAATGGGTGAAAAGATGAATAAATTGTGATACATTCATACAATGAAATTGTACTCAGCAATAGAAAGGAATGAACTACTGCGCAACAATATGGATGAATCTCACAGATATATATAAGAAGCCAGACACACAAAAAAGTAGATATAGTTCAGTTGCCAGGAGATACGATGATAGAAATCAGACTAGTGGTTCTTCTGGCAGGAGTTGGGAGCAGGAAAAGGTATGAGAGAGCAGCACTGAAAAGGTGTTACATGTTAAAGTATTCATATACATATTTTTTTCTTTGTTGTACAAAAATATGTAACATAAAAATTAAGCATTTAAATCAGTTTTATGTGTCAAATCATTGACATTAAATATATTTATATTGTTGTGCAGCCATCATCACCACCAACAGTCTCTAGAACTTCATCTTCCTCAACTGAAATTCTGTACCGTTTATAGCTAACTCCCCATTTCCCCTTTACCTGAATTCCTGGCAACCACATTCTGCTTTCCCTGACTGCTTTGACTACTCTAGGTACACATGTAAGTGAACCATACAGTATTTGTCATTTTGTGTCTAGCTTATTTCACTTAGTATAATCTTCAAGGTTTATTCATGTTGTAGCATGGATCAGAATTTCCATCCTTTTTAAGGCCAAATGATCTTCTACTGTGCATATATGCCACATTTTGTTTATTCATCCTTCAGTGGACATTAGGGTTGTCTATACCTTTTTGCTGTTGTGAGTAATGTTACTATGAATTGTTATTGTTATATGAATTGTTAATAACAATTGTTATTGTTCAGTCGGTAAGTCATATCCAACTTGCGACCCCATGGACGTTATACCAGCCTTCCCTGTCCTTCACTATCTTGTGAAATTTCCTCATATTCATGTCCATTGAGTTGGTGATATTATCTAACCATCTCATCCTCTGCCAACCCCTTCTCCTTTTACTTTCAATCTTTCTCAGCATCAGGGTCTTTTTCCAGTGAGTTGGCTCTTCACGTCAGGGGCCAGAGTATAGGAGCTTCAGCATCAGTCCTTCCAGTGAATATTGAGGGTTGGTTTCCTTTAGGATTGACTGGTTGGATCTCCTTGAAGTCCATGGGGCTCTCAAGAGCCGCCTTCAGCACCATAGTTCAAAAGAATCAGTTCTTTGGCACTTAGCCTTCCAGCACTTACATCTGTACATGACTACTGGAAAAAGCATAGCTTTGACTATATAGATCTTTGTTGGCAAAATGATGTCTCTGCTTTTTAATATGCTGTTTATGTTTGTCATAGCTTTTCTTCCAAGGAGCAAGCGTCTTTTAATTTCATGGCTGCAGTCACTGTCTGCAGTGATTTTGAAGTCCAAGATAAAACCTGTGACTGTTTCCACTTTTTCCCCATCTATTTGCCATGAAGTGATGGGACCAGATGCCATGGTCTTAGTTTTTTGAATGATGAGTTTTAAGCCTAAGCCCACTTTTTTACTCTCCTCTTTCACCCTCATCAAGAGGCTCTTTAGTTCCTCTTCACTTTCTGCCATTAGAGTGGTATCATCTGCATATCTGAGGTTGTTGATACTTCTCCTGACAGTGTTGATTGCAGCTTGTGATTCATCCAGCCTGGCATTTCACATGATGTACTCTGCATTTAATTTAAATAAGCAGGGTAACAATATACAGCCTTGTCATACTGCTTTCCCAGTCTTGAACCAATCTGTTGTTCCATATCTGGTTCTAGCTGTTACTTCTTGACCTGCATACAGGTTTCTCAGGAGGCATGTGAGGTTGTCCAGTACTCCCATCTCTTTAAGAATTTTCCAGCTGGTTGTGATCCACACAAAGGCCTTAGTATAGTCAATGAAGCAGAAGTAGATGTTTTTCTGGAATTGCCTTGCTTTCTCCATAATCCAGCGAACGTTAGCAGTTTGATCTCTGGTTCCTCTGCCTCTTTGAAACCTAACTTGTACACCTGGAAGGTCTGGGTTCACGTACTGCTGAAGTCTGGCTTGAAGAATTTTGAGCATAACCTTGCTAGTATGTGAGAATAGCGCAATTGTATGGTAGTTTGAACATTCTTTGGCATTACCGTTCTTTGTGATTAGAATGAAAATTGACCTTCAGTCCTGTGGCCACTGCTTAGTTTTCCAAATTTGCTGGCATATTGAGTGCAGCACTTTCACAGTATCATCTTTTAAGGAATTTAAATAGCTCAACTGGGATTTTCTTTCTGGAGTTCCTGATTTTCTTTTTTCTTGTCTTTTTTTTTTTTTTGGTCATCTTTATTATTATCCTACTGTTCCCCATGCTGTCAATCATATACATTCTAGTCTATTATTCTTGAGGTCATCTGCATGGCTATTTTCTTGTGATTTTCCTCATTGCATTTTTGAGTTGTATCCTTCCCCCTGATCTTAGATCTCAGTTTTCTTTTTTTAATTAAAAATTAAAAGCTTTTTTTTTTTTTGCTAAAGTTCATTCTCAAGTAACTTCTTAAGAGAAAGAGTACTCAGCAGATAAACTGATTCTTCTGATGTCTGTTCTCCCCTCATGTTTGAGTGATGGTTGGGTTTAGAATTCTAAATTGCAGATTATTTTCCCTCTGAACTTTGAAAGTCATTGCTCGGTTTTTTTTCTGGCATTCATTGTTCATCATAAGAAGTGAAATTTAGTCTCATTTTGTTTCCTGTAGGAAATTTATTCTATCATTTCTCTGAAATCTTCTCTTTTTTCCATATATAGTTGATCATGAACAGTACGGGTTTGAACTGCACGTTTGAACTCCTCTTATTCACAAATTTTTAAAAATAAATACAGGTATACTTCAAAGATATTGTGGGTTTGGTTCCAGACCACTGCAATAAATACTGCAATAAAGTGAATCACGTAATTTTTTTCTGGTATCTCAGTACATATCAAAGGTATGTTTAGGGGGAATTCCCTGGTTGTCCAGTGGTTAGGGCTCCACTCTTTCACTGCTGAGGGCCCAGCTTCAATCCCTGGTATGACTGTGATGATACCACAAGCCATGTGATACAGTAAAAAAAAAAAGAAAAATTTGTACTAAGTGTGCAATCACATTAAGTCTAAAAAAAAAAAATCTAAGTAACTTAATTAAGAAATACGTTATTGGTGAAAAATGAGCTTTCAGTCAATCATAATCTTTTTGCAGTAGTTACATCAAAGATCACAGATCACCATAGCAAATATAATAATAATGAA
The DNA here is from genome assembly GCF_029407905.1 of Bubalus kerabau. Taxonomy (NCBI): domain Eukaryota; kingdom Metazoa; phylum Chordata; class Mammalia; order Artiodactyla; family Bovidae; genus Bubalus; species Bubalus kerabau. Next base: position 52,751,535 of record NC_073636.1, on the reverse strand, counting down.
CACATTGAAAATAATGCCATAACTAACAAAACGGGGTGCAGAGACACAGGGTAAGCAAATACTACTGGAAAATGGTACCAACAGACTTGCTTGATGCAGGATTGCCACAGACCTTCAGTTTGTAAAAAACAGTTTCTGCAAAGCATGGTAGTGTCGAGTGCAATAAAAAGAGGTATGTTGAATGTACTATATAGCACCATATGATGCTTGAATCTGAGGATGCCAAACCTAGGATGTGGAGGGCCAACTATATAAAGTTATACATGATTTTTTTTTTGGCTGTGTTAGGTCTTCTTTGCTGTGTGTTGGCTTTTCTCTAGTTTCAGCCAGATGAGGGGCTGCTGTCTAGTTGTGGTGCCTGGGTTTCCCATTGTGGTGGCTTCTCTTCTCTTGTGCAGCACAGGCTTTGGGGCACAGTAGTTGTGGCACGTGGGCTTTTTTGCCCCAGGCCATGTGAGATCTTCCAGGACCAGGAGTCGAACCTTGTCCCCTGCATTGGCAGATGGATGCTTTTTTTTTTAAATTTTTAATTGGAAGGTAATTGCTTTACAGTGTTGTGTTGGTCCCTGCCATATATCAACATATATTCCCTCTCTCCCGCCTCCCACCCTCTAGGTTGCCACAAAGCACTGGCTTTAGATCCCTCTGTCATATGGCAAATTCCTAGTGGCTGTCTATTTTATGTATGGTACTATGTGTGTTTCAGTGCTAGTCTCAGTTCATCCCGCCCTGTCCTTCCCCTCCACTGTGTCCACAAGTCTGTTCTCTGTTATGTCTAGCAGATGGATTCTTAAGCATTCTTTATACATGGATTTTTGACTGTGTTGGGGACTGGTGGTGGTAATGGGGGTCTGGTTGGCACCTTTAACCTCCCGAGTTGTTCAAGGATCAGTTGTTTTCTAAGAATTCCATAGTGGTGTACTTGATGGGTCCCTTAATCTGTTTTTTTTTTTTTTTCTTTTTTTTTTGGTGAAAATATTTATTTATTTGGCTGCATTGGCTCTTGGTTGCAGCATGAGGGATCTTTCTTTGCAGCACACGGGCTTTTCTTAGTTATGGCATGCAGCCTTAGTTGCTCTCTGTTATGTGGAATCCTGTTTCCCCAGTCAGGATCGAACCCATGTCCCTTGCATTGGAAGGTGAATTCTCAGTCACTGGACCACCAGGAAAGTCCTAGCCCCCTTAATCTGCAGACTTGTATTTTTCATGTTTAATGATTGCCTTATGTTTTTCTTAGATGATATCCTCCACTCCATTTTCTTACTTTTTTCTCTCAGAAATTCTAATTTGGGCCTCTTGGATTGCTCTTACAATGTTCTTATCTATTCTCGCCTGTTTTCAAACTTTTTTTCTTTGGTTTCCTTTTTTCAGGTCTCTCTTCTGGGTGATTTTCATGACTTTTTCTCTCTTTCTATTGAATTATCTTCAGTTTATTTAAAATTTTTCTAGAGTTGTTTCTTGTTTTATGATTTTACTTCTATTTTTATCTGTGAAGATAGTTTTTAAAAGTTTTGTTTTTTTTCTGGAATCATTCCTGTTTCCTCCAGTCATTTTCTTTTCCTGTTTATCTTCGGTGATCCTTGCCTATTCTTTCATTTTTAAGAATGAAAGTTTAGAAAAGTTGAGTAAGAGCTTTGAGTACATAGGAAAGACTTGTCAGCTGGCAGAGTAAGTGGGCATGAGCTGGCTGTTAAACTTTCTAGAATGCAGAGGACTTGACCATATAGCATTAGCTCTCTGTTTTTCCTATTCTCCCAACTTTAGTTCCTGCTGTATGTTTAAACAAGGTCTTTATTATTTACTTAATGTGCATCTCTGCTTCTGAACAGTGTCATCATTAATGAGGGTGAGGTAAGATTGTGTGTGCTGACATCAAAAAATGACCATAAAATAGTGTAGGACAAAAAAAAAGAAAAATCAAGTTACATAATAATAATAAAAAAGTAAATATAAAATAATTTAACAACGAGAAAGTTGCAGTAGGGCCTGTAGTAGGTGAAAGAAAGGGAATTGGGAGAGAAGAACTAAATGGAGGAAGTCACAGCCCAGAAAACTCATGGGATGAGCTCTCGATCAGGAGGGATCTGTAGTAGGAAAGGCCCAAGACATGGAAATGTTGGCAGTGAAGCAGGCACTGACTGAAGAAAATTTACTTAAACGTTTGTGGATACTCTAACCCCAGGCTGGTAGGAGTCCGAAGATTTCTAGTTTGTGGCAGCAGGAACCCCAAAGTAAGCTCCCAACTGCTGATCACATTCCAGAGTGGCTGTGGAAATGAGGAACAGAGTGAGCTGCTACTACCAACATGAATGCATTACTGCTTTCATCCTCATCACTACATGTGCAAATTTTGAGTTTCAAGGAACCTATAGAATGCTTCATAGGAGAAAAGTTTAAGTGTAAAGTCTTACAAATTTGAGTGTTATGATATTGAATTATATAGAATTTGAGTTCCTCATCTTGAAGGTGTACGTTAAGGTGAGGGCTTAATTGAAGCCAGAAAAGTCAAGGCAAAGAAATGTGTAATTTGAGTACAAATGGTCATTTTGGTCATAGTGAAGGATTAGTGAATTAGGAACAGGTGTAGGGGCAACTTGGAAAATGCCTGCTGTGTACTAGATTTTATGATGGAGTTTTATGTATAGATATATTTACATTACTTTTTTTTTTTTTGGCTATGCTCTGTGGCATGTGGGATCTTAGTTGCAGGCCCTACCCACTGGACCACCAGGGACTTCCCTACATTATGTTTTTTATAGTACTCATAGCAGTCCCCTGTTATCAGTGGGAGACATTGCTATTTTAAAGATAAGGAAATGAAAACTCAAAACATAAAAACCAAGAGCTTTTCCTAAGCTGTAGTCATCTCAGAGCTAAGATTCATATACAAGTATGTGTGACTTCACAGTCCATGTTTTTTTCACTCTACTCTGTTGGCTCTCTAAGGAAAAGAATTGCTTTCTCGATTTCTCATGTATAGTGAAAACTACAATATGTTTCTAAACCAAGCATTGTTAGTCTTTTGTTCTTCATGTATTGGGCATTTGCTGAGTGAAGATTCTGCTTTCAAGGAGTGTATAGCATAAGTTAGGGACACAAAAAAGAAGTTTGCCTGTGGGCTATGAGCTCATTGAAGACAAGAACTGTTTTTGTTTTGTTTTCCTGTTTTTTGGCTGCCAGATCTTAGTTCCCCTACCAGGCATCAACCCCTGCAGTGGAAGCACAGTGTCTTAACTACTAGACCACCAGGGAAATCCCAGACAAGGACTGGTTTTAATTGGCTTTCTGAACCCAGCACTGAAATTTTATCAGGTTGTATAACCACTGCCATAATCAGGATAGTTCCCCTACCAGACATCAACCCCTGCAGTGGAAGCACAGTGTCTTAACTACTAGACCACCAGGGAAATCCCAGACAAGGACTGGTTTTAACTGGCTTTCTGAACCCAGCACTGAAATTTTATCAGGTTGTATAATCACTGCCATAATCAGGATACAGTACTGTTCCACCACCACAAAGAAGAAAAAAATCCCTCGTGCTACCCCTTTATAATCACCAGATCCTCTCCCCAACATAGTTGTGGCAGCCTATCACTGTGAAAGTCGCTCAGTCGTGTCCAGCTCTTTGCAACCCCATGGACTGGACAGTCCATGGAATTCTCCAGAGGATCTTCCCAACCCAGGGATCAATCAAATCCCTCATTGCAGGTGGATTCTTTACCATCTGAGCCCAAGATTCTTTACCATCTTCCCTTACCATCAGGGAAGCCCAAGAATACTGGAGTGGGTAGCCTATCCCTTCTCCAAGGGATCTTCCTGACCCAGGAATCAAACCAGGGTCTCCTGCATTGCAGGCAGATTCTTTACCAGCTGAGCTACCAGCGAAGCAACCTATCAGTGAAATGAAAATCACAAGTTTTTCATTTCAAGTGTGGTATATAAATGGAATGTGTGTAACCTTTTGAGATTGGCTTTTTCACTCAGCATAATGCCTTTGAGATCCATCCAAGTTTTTGTGTGTATCAGTAATTTGTTCTTTTTTTGTAGCTCAGTAGTACTACATTGTATGGATATGTTGCATTTTATTCATGTTCTTGTTGAAAGACATTTGTATTAAGTCCAGTTTGCTGCTGCTGCTAAGTCACTTCAGTTGTGTCCAACTCTGTGCGACCCCATAGATGGCAGCCCACCAGGCTCCCCCGTCCCTAGGATTCTCCAGGCAAGAACACTGGCGTGGGTTGCCATTTCCTTCTCCAGTGCATGAAAGTGAAAAGTGAAAGTGAAGTCGCTCAGTCGTGTCCGACTCTTCACGACCCCATGGACCGCAGCCCACCAGTCTTCTCCATCCATGGGATTTTCTAGGCAAGAGTACTGGAGTGGGGAGGTATACAAGAAAACTGTTACGTACATTCACGTACACATGCTTTGTGTGGACATGTTTTCCATTTCTCTGGGATAAATGCCCAGAAGTGCCATTGTTATGTTGTATGGTAAGTGTATGTTTAGTTTTTAAAGAAACTGCCAAACTACTTTCTGGACAAGTTATAAAAATTTTGCATTTCCACTAGCATTATATGAAAGATGAAGTTTCTCTCTATCCTCACTAGCATTTGGCATTGTCAATGTTTAAAAAATGTTGGTCATTCTGAAAGGTGTTGTAATAGTATCTCATCGTGTCTTTAATTTGCATTTCCCTGATTTCTCATGATAGTGAACATTTTCATGTCCTTATTTGCCATCTGAATATATTCTTCAGTGAATATTTCTTCATGTGTTTGCCCATATTCTAATGAGATTCTTTGTTTTCTCACTTTTGTGTTTAGAGACTTTCTGGATAAGTGTTCTTTATATGTGTTTTCTCCCCAGTCTGTGTCTTGTCTTTTAATCTTCCTAACAGGGTCTTTGATAAACTTGATTTTTAATTTTGATGAAGGCCAATCCTCTCTTATAAGTCTTGCTTTGGTGTCATGTCTAAAAACTGTTTGCCCAACTCTAGGTCACAAAGGTTTTCTCCTGTGTTTTCCTGTACTGTTTTTTATAGTTTTACCCTTTATCTTTGCATCTAAGATCCATTTGCAGTTAATTTTTACATAAATTTTGGATCTCTGTTTTTTCTTTGCCTATGGAAGTCCATTTGCTCCATCCCCATGTATTGAAAAGACTATTCTTCCTTCTTGGATTGCTTTTATATCTTTGCCAGAAATCAGTTAAGCATACTTGTGAGTCTGTTTCCAGTTTCTCTATCCTGTTTTATTGATCTCTGTGTCTGTCCCTTCTTCAGTACCATACACTCTTGATTGCTGAAGCCATATGGTAAGTTTTAAATTTGATAATATGGTTCCTCCAAGTTTTCAGTATTGTTTTATTCTGAGTCATTTATCTTTTCATATAAATTTTATTTTATTTATTTTTTTTTTGCACAAATAAATATTAAATTTTAATGTCAAATTTAATGATGAATAAAGGAAAAAATTCAACAAAAATAGCTTAAATGTTACTGTACTAAATTTATACACATTTCTAGCAAACTTATATGAAAAAGTTCGGCAATCAATTGATATTTTATAAAAAGAATAAAGAATGAAAAATTCAGGTAGAGAAAAGCATACAGACAATTATAACATTTAGTCCATTAACAAGAATGAAGTATGAAACTACACATTGTTTTATTCCCTTTCAAGCAAACAATATTTTCTTCTAAGAAAAAAACAAGTCCACTCTGATTTCTTAAACTTTGCCAAGCATACTTCATGGATTTCTTCTTTTTGCATACATAATTTATCAGTTTTCAATCACCTGATATCCCAGCGCTGTCAGATTTTACTTTCGCTGCATAATACCCTATGTAGGAGGGCAAAAATGTCCGGAATCAACTTGTCTGTCTATTTAAAAAAATTGCCTATAACTTGTCTGTATCTACCCCCCAAAAAAATGCTGTGGTACTTCCCTGGTGGCTGGTTCAGTGGTTAATACTCTGCACTTCCACTTCAGAAGGCACAGTTTCAGTCCCTGGCTGGGGAAGATCAGCATGCTGCAAGGTGTAGCCAAAAAAAAGGGGTGGGGGGGAAACTGCTATGCTTTTTTTATAGGATTTGTGTTAAATCTGTAGATTATTTTAGGGAGAGTTGACAGCTATACTAATGTTGAGTGGTCCAAAACATGCACACAGTAATGTCTTTGCATTTATTTAGGCCTTACTTCATTAGTGCTTTATAATTTTCAGCATACCAGATTCTAAACATGTTATGTTAAATTTATACTTAAATAATATTTTCTATTTGGGGAAGTGATTGTAAATGGTGTTACATTTAAGTTTGTTTTTTCTTTAGTCATTCTTAGTATACCAAAATATTACTGATTTTCCTGTGTTGATCTTAATATCTTGTGACATTATTAAACTAGTTTGAAGAGATTTTAATTTGATTCCCTGGGGTTTTCTATGAGGTTAATCATGTCCCCTACTTTACAATCTGTGGAAAATTTTATTTCCTTTTCTTGCTTTATTGCACTGGCTAGGACTTGGGGTACTATGTTAAATAGGAATGGTGAGAGCAGGTATCTTGGCTTTGTTCATGATTTTAGGAGGAAGTATTCAGACTAGGTTTTTTGTTTTGTTTAGCTGCCTTTTATCAGGTAGTGGGAGAAATTCCTTAAATTTCAAGTTTGCTGAGCGTTTTTCTCATGAGTTTGTGTCAAATGTTTTCTCTGCATCTGTTGATAGGATCTGTTGATTGACAGTTTTTTTGGAAGCAGCCTTATATTCCTGGGATAAATCCCACTTGTTTATGGTATATTTTTCTTTTTATGTATTGCTGCATTTGGTTTGGTAATATTCTGCTGAGGATTTTTGTTTCTGTGTTCATAAGGGGAATTGGTCTGTAATTTTGTTTTTGTTTACCATCTGGTTTTATCAGGATAATATCAGTATAAAAAATGAGAATTGGAAAGTGTTCATCTTCTATTTTTTGGAAGAGTTAGAATGGGTGTTATTATGGCAGGTGTAGAATGGGTATTATTTCCTTTTTAAATATTTGTGGGACTTGCCATTGAAGACATCTTGGCCTTAAGATTTGTTTTTTTAAAGTTAAACATTTCTTTAAAAGTTATAGGAGTTTGTGATTTTCAAGGAATTTGTGCATTTTGTCTGAGTTGTTGGATTTCTGTATACAGAGTTGTTCTTAGCATCCCTTATCCTTTTGATGTCTGTGGTTTCTATAGTGATGTCCCTTCTTTACAGTTGTGAAGGTTTGCTTTATGAACCAGGATGTGGTCTGTCTTAGAGAGTATTCCATAGGAGTTTACAAAAAAAAGTCTAGCCTGCTGTTGGCTAGAGTGTCCTATAAATGTTAGTTAGGTCTTGTTGGTTGATGGTAGTGTTCTTTCTGTTGCTGATTTTCAGTTAAGGTTTTTTGTCAGTTACTGAGAGGGGGTTATTGATTTGTCTTTCTCTGTTTTCAATTAGGCCAATTTTTGCTTCTTGTATTTTGAAGCTGTTTTCTGGTGCATACACATTTAGAATTTTATGTCTATTTTGGCCTTTTAGTCAATATGTATTATTCCTTTTTGTTTCTGATAATTTTCCTTGTTCTGAAAAATACTTTATCCAGTGTAACATGGCTACTTCAGCTTTCTTTTGTTCCATATTTGCATGGTATGTCTTTCCTCATCCATTTTTTTTTTAATTGACAAATTTAGGCAGTTCAAAGTAGAAATACAGAGCTCCCATATACCCTCTTCTTACCAACTCCCACCAGTTTCCTTTATTAACATTTTGCATTCATGTGGTTGATTTGTTACAACTGATAAACCAATATTGATACATTATTATTAACTAGAAGTTCATAGATTACTTTAGGGTTTATTCTTTTTATTGTATATTTTATGAATTTTAACAAATACACAATGACATATATCCATTACAGTATCATACCAAATAGTTTCACTACCCTAAACACCTTCTGTGCTATACTTTTTTATCCTTCCTTTTCTCCTCCTAAAACATGGAATCCATTTATTTCTAACCTTTCTATATCATTGTCTTTGAAGTAAGTTTATTATAGACAGCATATGAAGTGAATTGAAGTGAAAGTTGCTCAGTCATGTCCAACTCTTTGCAACCTCATGTACTATACATGGAATTTTCCAGATCAGAATACTGGAGTGGGTAGCCTTTCCTTTCTCCAGCGGATCTTCCCAACCAAGGTCTCCTGCATTGCAGGCAGATTCTTTACCAACTGAGCTATCAGGGAAGCCCCCTAGACAGCATATAGTTAGGTCTTTTTCCTTTTTAACCAATTCTTCTCATCCTTGTCTTTTTAGGTGGTGTATTTAGACTATGTATATTGAATGTAATTTTCAGTATTTTGCATTTGTTTACCATTTTATGAATGGCAAAGTTTGCCATTTTAGAAATTTTTTTTCGTATTTTTCTTCTGTTTTCCCTTCCTTGTATTCCTATGGGTTACTTGAACATTTTATTAGTACTCCAGTTTGGTTTTTCTGTAATGTTTTTAGAGTATCTCTTTGTATAGTTTTTGTGTGTGATTGCTCTAGGGATTAAAATACGCATACATAATTTATCACAATCTACTAATTGATCTTTTGCCACTTTAAGTGGAAGGTGGAAACCTTACTACCTTTTAGGCCCTTACCCCCTTTATGAAACAGTTGTCTTAAGTGTTACCTTTATGTATGTTGAAAACCACAGGGCAGCGTTACAGTTTTTACTTTCAATCATCAAACATAATTTTAAAAACTGAACAAGGGGAAAATTGTTTAATTAGTATATATGTATTTATGTATATGTTCATACACAATACATATGTAGCATACATACACATGTGGGCACACACCCTTTCTACTGCTCATTATTCCTGATGTTTGAGGTTTTTGTCATTTATTTCCTGTGTGAAAAAATTCCTTTAACTATCCTTTTAGAGCTGTTTTGTTGATGACACATTATTTCCTTCATCTGCCTGTGTCTTTTTCTCATCTTCATTCCTGAAGGATGATTTTACTCTAATGTAATATGAAGATCTGTACAAAAAAGATCTTCACGACCCAGATAATCACGATGGTGTGATCACTGACCTAGAGCCAGACATCCTGGAATGTGAAGTCAAGTGGGCCTTAGAAAGCATCACTACGAACAAAGCTAGTGGAGGTGATGGAATTCCAGTTGAGCTATTTCAGATCCTGAAAGATGATGCTGTGAAAGTGCTGCACTCAATATGCCAGCAAATTTGGAAAACTCAGCAGTGGTCACAGGACTGGAAAAGGTCAGTTTTCATTCCAGTCCCTAAGAAGGGCAATGCCAAAGAATGCTCAAAGTACTGCACAATTGCACTCATCTCACACACTAGTAAAGTAATGCTCAAAATTCTCCAAGCCAGGCTTCAGCAATATGTGAACTGTAAACTTCCAGATGTTCAAGCTGGTTTTAGAAAAAACAGAGGAACCAGAGATCAAATTGCCAACATCTGCTGGATCATTGAAAAAGCAAGAGAGTTCCAGAAAAACATCTACTTCTGCTTTATTGACTATGCCAAAGCCTTTGACTGTGTGGATCACAGTAAACTGTGGAAAATTCTGAAAGAGATGGGAATCCTAGACCACCTGACCTGCCTCTTGAGAAACCTATATGCAGGTCAGGAAGCAACAGTTAGAACTGCACATGGAACAACAGACTGGTTCCAAATAGGAAAAGGAGTACGTCAAGGCTGTATATTGTCACCCTGCTTATTTAACTTCTATGCAGAGTACATCACGAGAAATGCTGGGCTGGAAGAAGCACAAGCTGGAATCAAGATTTCTGGGAGAAATATCAATAACCTCAGACATGCAGATGACACCACCCTTATGGCAGAAAATGAAGAAGAACTAAAGGGCCTATTGATGAAAGTGAAAGAGGAGAGTGAAAAAGTTGGCTTAAAGCTCAACATGCAGAAAACTAAGATCATGGCTTCCAGTCTCATCACTTCATGGCAAATAGATGGGGAGACAGTGGCTGACTTTATTTTTTTGAGCTCCAAAATCACTGCAGATGGTGATTGCAGCCATGAAATTAAAAGGTGCTTACTCTTTGGAAGGAAAGTTATGACCAGCCTAGACAGCATATTAAAAAGCAGAGACATCACTTTGTCAACAAAGGTCCATCTAGTCAAGGCTATGGTTTTTCCACTGGTCATATATGGATGTAAGAGTTGGACAATAAAGAAAGCTGAGCGCTGAAGAATTGATGCTTTTGAACTGTGGTGTTGGAGGAGACTCTTGAGATTCCCTTGGACGGCAAGGAGATCCAACCAGTCCATCCTAAAGGAGATCAGTCCTTGGGTGTTCATTGGAAGGACTGATGTTGAAGCTGAAGCTCTGATACTTTGGCCACCTCACGCGAAGAGCTGACTCATTTGAAAAGACCCTGATGCTGGGAAAGATTGAGGGCAGGAGGAGAAGGGGACGACAGAAGATGAGATGTTTGGATGGCATCACTGACTCAATGGACATGGGTTTGGATGGACTCCAGGAGTTGTTGATTGACACGGAGGCTGTCATGCTGCAGTTCATGGGCTTGCAAAGAGTTGGACACGACTGAACTACTGAACTGAATATTTTGGCTTGATCCTTTTAGCATTTGAAAAATATTATATACTTCGTTTTAGTTTCCATGGTTTTTGGTGGAAAATATACTGTCCTTCAAATTGTTATTCTCTTAGAAGTAGCATATCATTTCTCTCTGGCTTCTTTCAGAACTTTGTCATCAGTTTTCAGCAGTTTGAAGGTTGATAATCCTTAACTAAATTTGGAATATTTTCAGCTATCATTTTTCAAATATATATATGTATATTTATCTCTGCATTCTTTTTCTTCTCATTTTTTAGGACTCTAGTGGTGAACATGTTATATCTTTATTATTGTCCCACAGGACTCTGAGGTGCTATTCATTTTTGTTTTTTAATCTCTTTCGTCTTGGTTGTAGATTGGACCTTTTCTGTTGATTTGTTTTTAAGTTCATTGATTGTTTCCTTTGTCATTTCCATTCTGCTGTTGAGTTTTTTTAAGTCTTTATTGGATTTGTTACAATATTGCTTTTCTTGTGTGTATTCTGGTTTTTTGGCCACAGTGAGGCATATGAAATTTTAGCTTCCTGACCAGGGATTGAACCTGCACCACTTGCATTGGGAGGTGAAAGCTTAACCACTAGACCTCCGTGGAAGTCCCCATCCAGTGTTTGTTTGCTTTGATTGTTTCTTTTTCAGTGTCAACTTTTGTGCTTTTAGTTCTAAAATTTCTATCTGATATTCTTTATATCTTCTGTTTCCTGAGTGTGTGTGATTTCTTTTTGGAGAGTTCTTAGGATAGCTGCTTTAAAATAATTTCCAAATAATTTAAAATCTGTATTATCTTATTGTAATATTTATTACAATATTTATTGTATTATTGTATTGTAATACAACTGGCCCATCTCCCATATTCAGCCTACTGCCTTTTTTTTTTAGTATGACATATGAGCACAAAATGGGTTTTACGTTTTTATTTATAATAACAATACAATAATACAATATATTGTATTTATTTATAATTATTATTATCTTGTCTTCATTCATGTTGAGACTTGCATAGTTCCTGGTGTGACAAGTGATTTTGAACTGCATCCTATCCATTTTGAGTGTTCTGTTCCCATTTAAACCTTTTTGTTTAACAGGCAGTCAACCTGTTTAGGTTTGGAGCACACACCCTGGCCTACTTTTGTTGACTGTGGTTCAAAAATCAGTTTATTTTCGAAATCTTGCTCTGTTATTCTGCTCTGCCCTACTTGTGTGCTACCAGGAGACCAATCTGAAACCTGGGCCTTAATTCATACCAGAGTTTAGTACTGAAACCTTTTACTGTGCTGTTTCTGGTCACTTTTATACATAGGTTGTTCAGAGGTGGTCTAGGATTTTGTACTGATATTTAAAAGATTCATTTTTCTAGCTCTCTCCTCACATAATCTTCACCCCATTTTCTAGTTGTACTGGGGTGAAGCTCCACCTTAATATTCCAGGGTAGAAATGGAAGACAGAGCTTTACCCACATTCTTCAAAGCTGCCACCTAATAGGTGAGGGGAGGTGCTGCCTTACTGATACTGGACAGAACTGGGAAACAGTGCCTCGTGAGGTGGAGGGATGCCACTTTTCTGTTGTTGTTTGCCTGGATTGTGTATGTTAAAATGTTTCTGTCTTGCTGTGTCACCCTTTTCCTGGTCTTTTGTCTATAGAAAGCAGGCTTTTCTTGGTACTTTTTTGTTTGTGCTCATTTTTATTTTCAGGTTGTGGGCCTCTCCAGAGCTCAGGACAGGACATATTAGGAGTCAATCCCAACCAAGCCAAACAAAAAATAGGAAACTTCCTGCAGGAAGTTCTGTCCTTGTGTCAGTCTTTGTGTTCCATGGTCCCTAGCTAATCTACCTTATTTTTTCTCCTTTTTGTAATCGTCTGTCAATTGCTTCATGAATTTTGTGTGAGTTTTTTGTTGTTGTTCTAATTGGTGGGAGGAATAGGGTGAAATATGCTTATTCCATCTCTTGTCCTGAACTGAAAGTCCAGTTTGTTTTAAATTATAAACTTAAGTTTATGGACACTAGTTTAACACCTGTATACTTATTTTTCATAAGTACACGGCCTTGCATGTGTTAAGGTTAGGTACGGTTCCCCAATAGTTAGCGCTCATTTTGTTTCCTCACCTCATTAACTGGAATTTCTAGAACAGAGGCAGCAAATTGGCCCATCTCCCATATTCGGCCTACTGCCTTTTTGGTTTTTTGTTTTTTTTTGGTATGACATATGAGCACAAAATGGGTTTTACATTTTTAAGTGGATGGAAAAAGACTCAAAAGGATACTGTAGGAACCCTACATGAAATTTAAGTGTTCATAAATGAAGTTTTTTTGAAATACAACTATGCTCATTCATTTTCATATTGTCCACAGCTGCTTTTATAGTACAGCAGCAGAGTTGAGTAGTTGCAACAGAGATTGTGTGCCAACCTCTATTGTAGAAGATTAAATCGTTGTAGTGATAGCTTATGTGCTTTTTTAATCCTGGTTTAGTGATAAATGAAAATGATTTAAGTGTTTTACTTTTCAATATGTTGTTGACCATTATTTTGAGATATTTAATTTTTTCAGTTGAAAGATTCTTTTGTTTCTGGTTTTTAAGGATTCCTGAGAACTTTCCCTCACAAATGTGATTATTTTCCTTTGTTCTTTGACTCATCTAATGGCACAAACTCGGTAAACCAGAAGTCCGAGGAGTAGCATTTGACGCCTTCCTCTCTCTCAGCTTAAGAGAAAATCCACTAATCAAGTCCTGTGCAATTTACCTTCTAAATGTCTCCTACTTGTAATACTTAACATCTTTGCCAGTAGCCTGGCTTTCTCCTCAGGTCCTGAACTCTGTCCTCTATACAAGTGATCCCCACAGTACCAGTCCATGGCCTGTTAGGAACCAGGTTGCACAGCAGGAGGTGAGCAGCGGGTGAGCGAAGCTTCGTCTGTATTTCATTGCTCACGTTACCTCCGGTCAGATCATCGGTGGCATTAGATTCTCATAGGAGCACAATAAATGTAATGCACTTGAATCAGTCTGAAACTCTTCACCATCATCACCACCCTGGGTCCATGGAAAAATTATCTTCCACGAAACTGGTCCCTGGTGCCAAAAAGATTGGGGACCACTGTCCTATACCCAGCCAGAGTATTCATTCCAAAATGCCTGACAGGTAAGTCACCCTCTAGTAGAAATAGAATTCATGCTTCTACTCTTCAGAGGCTTCTTAATGCTCTTAGGACAAGGAAAAATCCCACATATGTGGTCCTGACCTGGATACATCTCCACCCTTCTCTGGTACCATGATCTTCCTTGTTGTTTGTGCTCTAGACGCAATGGCTGCTTTTTGGCTTTGTTTCCCCCATTTCTGAGACCATTGGCTAGATGGAATAGGGTTCCCCTTGCCTGCTCAACTCCTGTTCATCCTTAACTTCTCAGTTCAAGAGTCAGGAGTCCTCAAGGAGCTTTACTAAGCTCCCTGATCTTGGTCAGATTTTCTTCTTATAGGCTGTTAAGAGTCTTGTAATTCTTCTCTCACTTCCTTCAGAGTTTATCTCTGAGGTGAGTTATTTAATGTCAGTTTTTTTTGCTCCTAGACTGCAGTTTCATGAAGGCAGGGATTCATTAGGTTTTGCTTATTACGATTTCACTTCTAGTACCAGGAGTAGGACCTGGCACAAAATGAGTGCTCAGTAAATGTTTTTGTCTAATGAATGCATTTTTAAAGATCAAGAGTTTTACAAGCAGGTTTTCTGGCAACCATCAGGGTAATCATGTGGCTTTTATATTTTGAATTATTTTTGTGAGAATGTTTATTAATATGTTTCCTAAGAACAGATTGTTGCTAAATTCCTGAAGTAAGACTTACTTGGTCTCATTGTAGTATAATTATAACATGTGCTATATTTTTTTGGTTAGAATTTTAAGATCTTTACATTTATTGTGTGTGTGCATATATGTGTGCATGTGTGCTTTGTCACATATCGATACCAGAGTTATTCTATTTTCATAGATTATTTTATTCTGCTTTTTTATTTTCAACTTTTATATGTATTTGTATTTTCAATGTTTCTTACAAACAGCACGTAGTTCATTTTTTTTTTTGCTTTTATGTCTTATAATTTTCATATTTTAATTGGAATATTTAGTTCATTTCATATAATTAATATGGTTGGTGGCTTAGTCACTAAGTCGTGTCTGACTCTTTGCAACCCCATGGACTGTAGCCTGCCAGGCTCCTCTGTCCATGGGATTCTCCAGGCAAGAATACTAGAGTGGATTGCCATTTCCTTCTCCAGGGGATCTTCCCGACCCAGGAATCAAACCTGAGTCTTCTGCACTGCAGGCAGATTCTTTACCAACTGAGCTACAAGGGAAAGCCCATAGTTAATATATTTTAATTTAAATCTGCCATCTTACTTCTTGCTTTCTATTTGACCTATTTGTTCTAGGTTCCTTTTTGTCTCTTCTTGCTTTTGCATTGACTGGCTTTTTTACTACTGCATTCCCCCCCGCCCCCTTATCCTTAAAGTTATAAACTCTATATATTGTTTTGTGATTACTTTAGAGGTTACAACAAGCAGGTTAGACTATCAGATTAATGTTAACAATATATTGGTACATTGGTTCTTAAACAGTGTAAAGACCTTGAAACACTTGACCTCTTCAGTTTCCCTCTCCATGTATACCTATTTTTGTTTTAAACTCCAAAAGATACTATTATTTTATATGGTTGGTATACATTTAGATGTATCTACATATTACCGTTTTCATTTCCGAGTCTTCTCTCAGACTCTTTTTGTAATTGTTTTCCCTCTGCCTGAAAAAATGTCATTTAGTAATTTCTTACTGTAGTTTTGCCAGTGATGAATTTTGTCTGCTTTTCTTGATCTGAAAATTCTTAAATTTCACCTCAAGAGTCTTAAGATATTTTTGCTGACTATAGAATTCTAAGATGGCAATTTTTTTTTTTTTGCCCTTTTATGATTATCATTACCTTGTCTTCTGGCTTCTGTCTGTAGTAGTCAGGATTCTCCAGAGAAACAGAACCAGTAGGTTGCATGTGCATGTATATATAAAAAGATTCCATTTAAGGAAATGACTCACCCGATAGTGGCAACTTGTCTAGTTCAAAGTCTGATGAGGGGTTGGGCAATAGATTAGAGACTCAAAAAAGTTGAATTTTGAAAGTAGTCTGTTAGAGAATTCCCTGACTTAGGGAATCAGCTATTTGTTCTGTTCATGCTTTCAACTGATTAGATTTAGCCACCCACTGTAGTCAATAAGTTATGTGAGATATTCAATACTTTATTATAAAATTTTGCTCAACTATAGGCTAATGTTAAGTGTTCTGAACACATTTAAGGTAAACTAAGATAAGCTCTTATGTTTGGTAGGTTAAATTACTAAATGCATTAAAAGAAACATTTTTAATGCATTTTTGTATCATTTCTTTTTAAATTCCACATATAAGGGATGTCATATGATATTTCTGCTCTGTCCGACTTAACTTCACTCAGTATGACACTCTGGGTCCATCCTTAAATGCATTTCTGAATTGGACTTTTTTCAGCTTACAGTAAATGTATCTGGACATAACCCCACCATAAGTTGAGGAAGATCTGTAATTGGCTTATGATTCTGTGAATCAGCAGTCTATGCTGGGTTTGCTGTTTAGTTCCTCTGTGGTATTGACTAGAGTCATTTGTGTAGCTATAGTCAGCTAGTGGTTATTCTGGGACTGAGATTGTTTTAAGTACATCTCTGACAGTTGGTGTTACCTGTTTTCTGGAGCTGTCTATGTAAAGAGGTCAGCATGGGCTATTTCACATTATGGCAACAGTGTTCCCAGAGAGCAAAATGAAAGCTGTAAGTTCTCTTTAGGTCTCAACTTAAAAATTACACCATCACTTCTGTTGCATTTTATTGGTTCAGTCAAGTCACAAGTGAAAGTGAGAGTCACTCAGTTGTGTCCAACTCTTTATAACCCCATGGACTATACAGTCCATGGAATTCACCAAGCCAGAATACTGGAGTGGGTAGCCTTTCCCTTCTCCAGGGGATCTTCCCAACCCAGGGATCAAACCCTGGTCTCCCACATTGCAGGCTGATTCTTTACCAGCTGAGTCACAAGGGAAGCCCAAGAATACTGGAGTGGGTAGCCTGTCCCTTCTCCAGCAGATCTTCCTGACTCAGGAATTGAACTGGGTCTCCTGCATTGCAGGCAGATTCTTTACCAACTGAGCTATCAGGGAAGCCTGAGTCACAAGGCCAGCTTAAATTCAAAAGAGATGGGGAAATATATTTCATCTTTTGGTAGGAGGAATACTAGTCTCATTATAAAAGATATATGTACAAAAATGGGAGGAATGTTTGTAGCCATCTGCGCAGTCTACCATGGTATCTTTTTTCCCCTTTCTTAATGCTTAATTTTTTAAAAAATTCTTTTTCAGAAGTATTACTTTGGTGTATCTATACATAGATTTCATGTTTGTTTATCTGCTTGGGGTTCTTGGAGCTACGTAAATCTGTTGCTTGATGTCTTTTATCAGTTTGGGGGAATTTTTAGCCTTTGTCTCTTGAAATATTTCTTCTGTCTCATTTCTCTCTTTCCTCTTATCTGGGACTCATATTGCATGTACATTAGATCATCTTACTCATATTCTCTATACCTCTTATCCTCTCTTGTATGTTTTTTATCCTCTTGCCTCCCTCTGCTTTATTCTAGATACATCCTTTTGACCTATCTTCCATTTCATGAACTTTCTCTTCAGCTGTATTTTATCTGTTCTTAAATCCTTCTATTGAGATCTTTGTTTCAAATATTGTTTTCTCAGTTCTAAAACTTCTGTTCTTTTTTCTTTTTCTAGTTTTTCTATTACATTTTTTAGTAGCACTAACACTTGGCTGAAATTCTCAATGCTGTGGTGCTGTTCTTGTCTGTTTTTTTTTTTTTTTACTGTTTTTCTTGTTATTTTCTCATGAACCAAACATTTTATTTTTAAAATTGCTTATAGAGATAATAGGAGACCTAGTATGGTATCTTTTTCTGGAGGATTTAAATTTGTTACTAGTCTTTCTTGGGGGTCTTGAATTGTTTTAATCCATTTTCAAGGGTTTGTGTTGCTTTTAAGCAGAGGCAGTCCACTACCTGGGATACTTGTTATGTGTGGGGAGCTTTGCTAGGTGTTGGGTAGATCCTGTGATCAGAGTAGTCATAGTCTTTGATTCACATGGAGCACAGAGTATTGATTATGATTCACAGGTAAATGTGTATGCAATTAAGTTTTTGGAAAGCAATGAATAGATATTTATGGTAGTGAATATTTGGGGTAGGGAAGGAGGGAGAATGGTCCTATTTAACTAACTGGAACAAGTTTTGTTAAAACTGAGACCTGGCTGATGTGACAAGACTGGGAGCAGAAGTGTTCAAATAGCAGCAGTGCCAGTTAGGGAATGGATGACAACAAAAAACTTGGGTAGGGGGAGAGAGTTGGTATTGATTTGAAAGTGAAAGTTGCTCTGTCGTGTCTGACTGTTTGCGACCCCATGGACTATAGAGTCCATGGAATTCTCTAGGCCAGAATACTGGAGTAGGTAGCCTTTCCCTTCTCCAGGGGATTTTCCCAACCCAGGGATTGAACCCAGGTTTCCCGCATTGCCAGCGGATTCTTTACAAACTGAGCCCCAAAGGAAGCCCAAAAATGCTAGAGTGAGTAGCCTATCTCTTCATCGAATCTTCCCAACGCAGGAATCAATCTGGGGTCTCTTGCATTGCAGGCAGATTCTTTACCAACTGAGCTATCAAGGAATCCCCAGATGACTGAGATTGATTTAGAACCATACTAATGAGTCTGGGAAACAACACCCCGCTACCCTGCCTCCACCACCATTTTACTTTGATTTTGTTTCAGAAAGACTAGCGAATTGGGAATTGACAAATCTAGGTACTAGATCTAGTCCTGTGATCTTAGACCAGTTACCTGATTCTTCATTCAGAGCAAAATGGAGGGAGAGAAGGAGGGGACAAACGTGGAGATGGAATGGGAAGTAATGAAATAAGCACATGAAGAGAGAGAGCATGTCAGGTTTCTTTGTATTCCTTACAAGTGTTTGCACTGTTTGGTGTGTATAGTAAGCATTGCACCTGTTGATTTAGCAAAATGAGAACAAATCAGGTCATGCTTTTAATGAGGAATTAATCATAGCAGAGAAGAATGAGAATTTTCCATCTTATTCCTCTACTTAAAGGAAAGAAAATAGATGAATCAAAATGAAGAAAAGCCATGTTCATCTACCTCCTGGAGTACCAGGATTTTATTGACTAACCTGAAATGTTTTGAGTAACATGAGAATGGTGGGTGAGAGAATACTTTAGATGTGAGCTCCTCAAGGGCAGGAGCACCCCTCTCCTTTGCAGCTGCACTTGGCACAAGGTAAGAGTTTGCCTGAACAAATTAGCAAATGAGTGGTTCCCTGCTTTGAGGCAACTTTGGTTTGTCCTTACCTTACAGTATAGTTTAGCATCCCTTAGCTTTGTATAAATTCCAGGGAGGGATTAAGAAACTATTTCCTCTCATAATATTGTTAGCCCAAACTTCTGATCTGATTGATGGATATACAACTTAGATTTCTTCATAGCCAGCAGTCAGAGAACATATTGTTAAACTGAAGTGAACAAGATCATACCTCTTAGAACCTTAGAAAGTATTCTGTCTCTGGCCTTAGACTGTAGGGCTTCAGCTGATGTTTGAGAGGAAAAGATTGGAACTTAGTAATTTGAGTTACATTCCCTGTTTCTTAATTTTACAACTATTATGTAAGGTTTTCTTTTTCTAGAAAGAGACTAAACTGGAATGAGAATGAATTCTCATCAGTAAAAGCAAAGCTTTAAGTAGGTCACCTGACTTGGCTTTTGTGCTCCACATTCACCCTGGTTATAAAAGGGCCTTTCATGAGTTTTTTAGGCTTTCACACTGCCAGACTCTCTGCAGGCATTATAAAAGAGTTAAACTACCCCCTGCCCCATGCCTGTCTCATGGATTCTTTCATAGACTATGCACTGCACTATGTTTTAGCTCAGCAGGAACTCTGCAGACCCTGAATATATGAAAAATCCTCCTTCCAGACAAAAGAATTCAATATTAATTAGTGTCCTAGCCACAAAAGTTAGTGTCCACTAGTATCTAATAGATATAGTGACTTGCAGCCTAATTTTTGCAAAATTATTGGGCCAGAGCTTATATATAAAATTATATATAAAATTTATATATATATATAATATATATACTTATATATAAATTTTTATATATATATATAAATTGTATAAGCCAGAGCTTATATATAAAATTGTCCTATAGATAATTTCTGTATAACCAGTTGAATAAGAGATTGATGGATGCTTCAAACAACCTACATACTGATAATTAACTTTTTTTTTTGCTTTTTAAAAAAATTTTTTTATTGAGATGGAATTTATATAACATAAAATTAACCTTTAAAACTGGACAGTTTTTAGTACAACCACTATGGAGAATTGTGTGGATATTCCTTAAAAAACTGGAAAGAGAACTGCCATATGATCCAGCAATCCCACTGCTGGGCATACACAATGAGGAAACCAGAATTGAAAGAGACATGTGTACCCCAATGTTCATTGCTGCAATGTTTACAACAGCTAGGACAAGGAATCAGCCCAGATGTCCATCAGCAGACAAATGGATAAGAAAGCTGTGGTACATAATACACAATGGAATATTACTCAGGTATTAAAAAGAATGCATTTGAATCAGTTCTAATGAGGTGGATGAAACTGGAGCCTATTATACACAGTGAAGTAAGTCAGAAAGAAAAACACCAATAAAGTGTATTATCGCATATATGTGAAATTTAGAAAGATGATAACAATGACCTTATGTGCGAGACAGCAAAAGAGACACAGATATAAAGAACAGACTTTTGGACTCTGGGAGAAGGTGAGGGTGGGATGATTTGAGAGAATAGCATTGAGACATGTATATTACCATATGTGAAATAGATCACCAGTCCAAGTTCGATGCATGAAACAGGGCACTCAAAGCCAGTGCACTGGGAAAACCCTCAGGGATGGGATGGGGAGGGAAGAGGGAGAGGGGTTCAGAATGGGGGACACATGTACACCCATGGCTGATTCACGTCAATGTATAACAAAAACCACTACTATATTGTAAAGTAATTAGCTTCCAATTAAAATAAATTAATTTTTAAAAAACTGGACAGTTTAATAGTATTTGGTACATTTACTATTTGTAAATGTAGTAATTTACTACATTTGTAGTGAATACATAGTACTTACATAGTACTACATAGTACTACAAATACTGTTTGTAGTATTTGACCCTTATCTAGTTCCAAACATCTTTATCACCCCAAAAGAACCCCATACCTATTTAAAATCACCTTCCATTTCCCCCTCCTTCCAGTCTCTGACAACCACTAATTTGCTTTCTGCCTCTATTAATTTACCTAATCTTGGATTCTGTTTGCTAGTATTTTTGCATACATGTTCATCAGTGACATGAACATAGTAATTTTCTTTTTTGTGTGATATTTTTGTCTGGTTTTGGTATCAGGGTGATGGTGGCCTCCTAGAGTTAGCTTGGGAATGTTCCCTCCTCTACAGCTTTTTGGAAGAGTTTGAGATGGATGAGTGATAACCTCTTCCCTGAATGTTTGATAGAATTTGCCTGTGAAGTCATCTAGTCTTGAACTTTTGTTTGTTGGAAGATTTTTAATTGTAGTTCATTTGATTACTTGTGATTGATCTGTTTATATTTTCTGTTTCTTTTGGTTTAGTCTTGGAAAGTTTACTTTTCTAAGAAATTGTCCATTTCTTCTGGGTTGTCAATTTTATTGGCATATAGTTGCTTAATTATTTACTACGATCTTCTGTATTTTTGTGATATCAGTTGTAATTTCTTTTTCATTTCTAATTTTGTTGATTTGAATCCTCTCCCTTTTTTTGCTTGATGAGTCTGGCTAAAGGCTAATCAATTTTGTTTATCTTCGCAAAGAACCAGCTTTTAGTTTTATTGATTTTTGTTATTGTTTTCTTTGTTTCTATTTCATGTATTCAGTTCAGTTCAGTCGCTAAGTCGTGTCTGACTCTGCAACCCCATGGACTGCAGCATGCCAGGCCTCCCTGTCCATTACCAACTCCTGGAGTTTACTCAAACTCAATGTCCATTGAGTCAGTGATGCCATCCAACCATCTCATCCTCTGTCGTCCCCTTCTCCTCCTGCCCTCAATCTTTCCGAGCATCAGGGTCTTTTCAAATGAGTCAGCTCTTTGCATCAGGTGGCCAAAGTATTGGAGTTTCAGCTTCAACATCAGTCCTACCAATGAACACCCAGGGCTCATCTCCTTTAGAATGGACTGGCTTGATCTCCTTGCAGTCCAAGGGACTCTCAAGAGTCTTCTCCAACACCACAGTTCAAAAGCATCAATTCTTCGGCGCTCAGCTTTCTTCACAGTCCAACTCTCACATCCATACATGACCACTGGAAAAACCATAGCCTTGACTAGACGGACCTTTGTTGGAAAAGTAATGTCTCTGCTTTTGAATATGCTATCTCGGTTGGTCATAACTTTTCTTCCAAGGAGTGAGTGTCGTTTAATTTCATGGCTGCAATCACCATCTGCAGTGATTTTGGAGCCCCCCAAAATAAAGTCAGCCACTGCTTCTAGAGATAGTAAAAAAAAAAAACAAAACACTCACCTGCTAGAGTACCTTTCATATGCAAACCAACCAGTCCAGAGCCCACACCCTAAATACCTCAGTTATTGGGCTCTTATACTGTCTCCCCTGGAGGAGGGCATGACAACTTACTCCAGTATTCTTGCCTGGAAAATCTTTGTACAGAGGAGCTTGGTGGGCTACAGTCAATAGGGTCACAGAATCAGACACGACTGAAGCAACTGAGCACACACACACACCTATGGTCACTGTTGACCTGGTCAGTTTTCCCCAGGGCCATGTACCAGGTGACTAAGGACAACCTTTAAGCCCCAGAGCTAATCTTAAACCTGTTTTCCTTCTGTTGTCCATTCCTTCCTGAAGAAACAACAGTAATGTCTCTTACTCAACTTTTCCCCTCACTCCGTCTCTTTTTGAGAATTGTGAGTAACAAGCAAGTCTTTTCAGGGACAGTCCTCTGATTTGTTCGTCACAGCATGTGTGAATAATAATGAAACCTATATTTTAAAACAAATATGAACTCTTTTCCTTACTCTTTTATTCAGCATAATTATTTTGAGATTCCTCTATGTTGTGTGTATCAACAGTTCATTTATTCTTATCGCTGAGTAGTATGTCATTATATGTCTATATGTAGTGTCTATACGAAATTTGTTTTTCTATCCATGTATTAATGGGCATTGAGTTATTTCCACTTTGGGGCTATTACAAATAAAGCTGCGGTGAATAGTAATGAACAGATTTTTATATGAACATATCTTCCCTTTCCTCTTGGATGAATGACCAAGAGTAGAATGGCTGGATCACAAAATATTATCTCCAGGGGTGCCCATTCACCTTGATGAGGTCGTTACTGCATTTTCAGTGCACAGTGGCTGTGACAGTCTTCTTGCTTTTGAGACAGAGCTCTTGGACAGCATGGCTGTGGGTGTAAGCTAGAGCTCCTAACCGTGCGGTGCCGCAACCAGAAAAGCATGATTACTGTTTCTGACGTCATATTTTTCATCTGTTTTGTGTATCCCTTGTCTACTTCCTGTGGATACAGATGATTTCATTACTTTTGTCTTTTAACTTCCCTAGTAGCTTTGTACATGGTTTATTTAATGTTTTTTTGTTTATTTGCCTTTATTGATGAGCTTTTTCCTTTCGTCATTTTCATGTTTCTAGTTGTTGTTGTTGTTGTTGTTTTAAAGAAGTTTTTTTTTTTTTTTTTAACACTTCCTGTAAAGTGGTTTGGTGGTGCTGAATTCTTAGCTTTTGCTTGTTTATAAAACTTTTGATCACCATCAAATCTGGATGAAAGCCTGGCCAGGTAGAATGTTCTTGATTGTAGGTTTTCCCCTTTCATCACTTTAAGTATATCATGTGGCTCCCTTCTGGCCTGCAGAGTTTCTTCTGAAAAGTCAGCTAATAGCCATATGGAAGTCCCCTTGTACATAGCTTGTTGTTTTTATTTATTTATTGCATGGTCCAAGTTTAGTGACCTGCTGATACTAAGTTGTACAAAATGGCACCATTTTAATTAGGGCTTGTATTTGGGCAGCTCAAAAGTAATTGTATCATTAGTTTGGTCAGTTTAAATACTGTAGCTCCCTGTTGAATAGATGCACAAACATTAATGCATACAAAGCAACATGCCTTGGCTGCTTTTAATATTGTTTCTTTATCTTCTGTTTTTGCCATTTTAATTACAATGTGTCTTGATGTGGTCCTCTTTGGATTGATCTATTTAGAGTTCTCTGTGCTTCCTGGACTTGAAAATATAGAGAATGTCTGTTTTCTCTTTCAGGTTAGGGAAATTTTCAGCTATTATGTCTTCATAAGTGTTCTCTGCCCCTTTCTCTTTTCTAGGACCTCTGTAATGCAAATGTCAGTACTGTTGTTGTTCTAGCAGTCTCTTAAATTGTCCTCATTTCTTTTTATTGTTTTTTATTGTTGTTCAGCTTCAGTGATTTTCACTATTTTGTCTTCTAACTTGCTGATCTGTTCCTTTTTATCATTGAATATACTATTCATGCCTTCTAGTGCATTTTTATTTCAGTTATTTTACTCTTTATTTCTGGTTCTTCTTTATATTTTCTCTTTGTTTTAAACTGCTAACTTCTCACTCTTTTCATCCTTTCTCTTCCCAAGTTCTTTGATCATTTTTACGATCATTACCTTGAACTCTCTTATCAGGTAGACGGCCCATCTACATTTCAGTTAGTTCTTTTTCTAGGGTTTTATCTTGTTCATTCATTTGGAACAAGTTCCTTTGACACCTCCTTATGCCTACTATGCTGTTTTTATTTCTGTGTATCTGGTAGGTTATATTTCCCAACCTTGGATATGAGGCATTTCATAGGACATGACCTGTGCATCCCAGCAGTGTACTCCTCTCCAGTCAACAGAGCTATATGCTCTAGGGGTGCCCACTGTGTAGACTGCATTGGTCCTTCTGTTGTGGTGGTCTGGTAGATGGGGCTGGTCCCTGGTCCATTTGGTTGCCAGGCCCTGCCTTGTATGGAGGCTGCTGGCCACTGGTTGGCTGGATGAGAGCATGAGGCAGCTGGTTATGGAAGCCTAAGGGCATACCACGGCTAGAGCCAGATTCTGGGGTGGGTGGTTGCAGGACAAGGGTTCCTGGATATAGTGTAGTCTGCTGGTAAGTGGGGCCAATTCCTGACATGCCTGACTATAGGTTCCAGGGTGTTGCAAAGCTGGTGCTGCCCCACTAGTGAATGGGGCTGGACCCTGGGGCACCTGGGTGAGGAGTCCATGGCTTCTTAGAGCTGGCGTTCGCCTTTTGGCATGTGGGCCTGTAGCTGGTATTGACCAGCTAGTAGGTGGAGGGAGACAGAGCCCAGAGATTCCTGGGGTGAGTGCCAGCTTACTGCTAGGAGGAGCTAGGTCCTGGGATCTCTGAGTGCAGGGCCCTGAGGTCTCCAAAGCTGGTTCAGCCTGCTGGTGGGCGGGGCTGCTGGCTGAGAGGCCCAAGATGTCCCAGAGCTGGTTTGACCTACTAGTGGGCACAGCTGGGTTCTGGGTGCGGGGGTCCCCATGGCTGATGCCAGCCTGCTCACTTGTTAGCTGGGTCCTGACAGGGCAGACTGCAGGGCTGCAGTGGGCCTAGGACTGGTATTCACCAGCTGGTGGGTAAGATTGGGACATGAGCTCCCAGGACACATGGCCTGCCCACCAGTGAGTGAAGCTGGGTCCCTGGGTCTCTGGTTACAGGGCTGAGTGATCCCAGAGTTGATGTTGAACACCTGCTGCTGTGATTTCTGTTGCAGGGCCATGAGGGTCCTGGAATTGGTGTGGGTCCAATTCCCAACATAGCTGACTGTTCTCTTTGGGTTGTCCTGAGGCTTATGCCTGCCTTCTGATGCCAGGTTGGCTAGCCGAGGGGCCCAAGGTGTCTTGGAGTTGATGTTGGCCTGCTGTTGGTTAGAGCTGGAGCCCAGGGGGTCCTGTAGCTAGTGCCTGCCTACTTGTGTCTCCCAGGGTCTCTGGCTGCAGGGCTCTGGGGGTCCTGGAGTTGGTGTATTGGCTCACTGGTGTGCCTGCCCACTGGTGGATAGAGCTGGGTCCTAGGGTCTTTTGAATCTCAACATTAAAAAAAACTAAGATCATGGTATCTAATCCCATCACTTCAGGGCAAATAGAGGGGGGGGAAAGTAGAAGCAGTGACAGATTTAGTTTTCTTGAGCTCCAGAATCACTGCAGATGGTGAATGTAGCCTTGAAATTAAAAGATACTTGCTCCTTGGGAGGAAAACTATGACAAACCTAGACAGCGTATTCATAGCCAGAGGTCCGTATAGTCAAAGCTATGGTTCTTCCAGTAGTCATGTACAGTTGTGAGAATTGGACCATAAAGGAGCCTGAGCACTAGAGAACTGATGCTTTCAAACTGTGGTGCTGGAGAAGACTCTTGAGAGTCTGTTGGACTGTGAGGAGATCAATCAATCAAAACCAATCAATCCTAAAGGAAATCAACCCTGAATATTCATTGGAAGGACTGCTGCTGAAACTGAAGCTCCAGTGTCTTTGTGGCCACCTGATGAGATGGTTAGGTAGCATCACCAACTCAATGCAATTTGAGCAAACTCCAGGAGATAGTTGAGGAGCGAGCAGCCTGGCATGCTGCAGTCCATGGGTTCACAGAGGCAGACAGGACTTAGCAACTGACAACAACCACCTACTGGTGGGTGGGGCTGTGTCCCGCCCACTAGTTGCTTGGCCTGGGGTGTCCCAGTACTGGTACTGACAGGCTGGCAGGCAGAGCAATGTCCCAGTGCTGATAAGCTAGAGGGAGGATTCCAAAATGGTACTGCTAGCACCAGTGTGGATGTGGTAGAACAGTTTCCCCCAAATGGCTGCTGCCAGTGTCTGTGCCCCTAGGGTGAGCTCTAGTTGCCTCTTGCCTCTCTAGGAGACTCTCCAAGATTAGCAGGTGGGTCGGACCAGTGTCCTTCCAAATTACTTCTTCTGCCCTTCATCCTGAAGCATGTGAGAGTTTGTATGTACCCTTGAAGAGGTTATTTCTCACAGCTCTCTGAGACTTCTACAAGCAAGCCCACTTGGCCTTCAAAGCCAAGCACTCTGGGGACTTTCCCTGGTGCAGGCCCCCTGGACTGGGAACCCCAATGTGTAGCAAAAACTGGTTGCCGCTTGGGAAAAACCTCTGCAATTATGATTATCGTCCTGTTGTGTTTTGCCCACCTGGGTATACAGTTTTGTTTTTTAACTTTTTATTATATATATATATATGTATATATATTTAACAGTGTCGTGATAGTTTCAGGTGGACAGCAAAGGGACTCAGCCATGCATATACATGTATCCATTCTCCACTAGGGGGTATGGGTCTTGACTGTGTCACAGTGCCAGCCCTCCGGCCCATCTGGTTGTGGCTTCCTTCTTATCTCTGTGGATCTTTTCTGCTAGATTCTGGTCTTTCTCATCAGTAGTAGCTCTGGAGATAATTCTGATTTTGGTATGCCTGCAAGAGGAAGTGCTCAGGACCATCCTACTTCACCATCTTGGCCACGCTCTGTCTGTAATTTGTTTTTAAACTTAATGCATATAACCTGTGCTATATTTTGGTTTTATATATCCAGTAGTTTATTCCAATATGTGATTTAAGTAGGACAAATAGTTTTCCATATTGTTCTTTGTCTTAATTAACCTGCAGTATAAGTTTATACCAAACTATTTTATTTATTGAAGTAGTCTAATTGATTTCCTTGTCTCCGGGACCCAAATTGAATCTTGCCTTAGGTATAACTCAGAGATAAGAGAGTTTAACATTCTGTTTCACAGCCTTAGTGTTTTTGCGTTGTCTTTGTTTTCATTCTCTATATAGGCTTATCTCTGGAAACGGGCTGCTTCTAGAGGTTCAGATTCCTATTAATTTTACCTCTATCACATTGCCTTTCTCCATGGAAGACCTACAACAAAAGTTGATTTCTGGTGTCCCAGGCCTCACTGAGGAGCCCTTCAGCAGTTTTTCAGGTTCTCTTTTCTTACTAGCAAGTATGCAGTGTGTGCCATTCCTACTCCACCCTCCCTTGGTGACATGTGTCAGTTTTTTATTCATCAGCACCCACCTTCTCCTCCCTCCTGTGTTTGTCAGATGTCTCCTGCCTGGCTTACTCACTGCTGCTTTTGTCAGGCTCTACAGCTGTCTTCTTCCTTTCTCTGGCATGCTGCCTGACTTCCGTGGCAGCTGCTCTATCGTTGCCTGTCTGCCATTCTGCCCCATCTCCAGCCTTTCACCCCCTCATGCCTTCCCCCTTAGGTGCAGCATGTACTGTAGTACTGTGTCATTCTCAGTGTTCAGAACTGAGTTCATCACCTTCCCTGCAGCGTGTCCCAAAGCAATCATCCTCCTGCATATAGCACCGAGATTGTAAGTTGGAAACCTGGGCCTTCCTTACCTCTGGCATCTCATTGTTAAGTTTTTAGTTCTGCCCCTGTGCTCTGAGATCTGTACCCCTAAACTCTGCTGCTATAGCTCTGAGGTCCTTCTGGTTTATTGGCTAGGTTACTTTGAAAAGCTTCCATCAGCGGCCCTCCAAACGTCAAACCACACCAGTTGATCCTCTGTCCTACTGTCGGTCATTGTTTTTAAAATCCAAACTGTTATTGTCAACCTCCCTGTGTTAAAGCCTTTGGTGGTTCCTCAGTGAGTTTAGTGGAAAGTCAGAACTTTTTATTACATCCTAACAGGCACCTTTGTGATCTCTTTGTTGCTTCTTCTAGCCTCATCTCCTGTATTTCCTCCATATATCCTCACAGACCCCACTCTTTAATGCTTACCATTTTCACATTCATTCAGCAAATGTTTATTGAGGTTCTGCTTGATACCTTTCCTGCTTTGCCATTCCTGGAGCAAGATAGACCTTTTTAAGTTTCAGAGTCCTCTTTGCTCTAAAGACTATTTCTTGTTTCCAATCCTTCTCTTGGCTGACTACTTTTACCTTCCCAAGTTTATCTCAAGCATTACCTCCTCTGAAAATTCTTTCTCTGGACTACGGTTTTGTACTACCTCATCTTAGTGTTAATTGATCAACTTTATGCCACAAGATAATTCAGGGTTTGAACAAATAGCTTATTTGTCCCTCACCACTTGACGACCATCTATATCTAGTCCATATCTAACCTGTGTATTCCCATTATGATCAAGTACAAAGCACATGAACTTTGGAGTTTTAAAAGCCTTGAGTTTGAATCCTAGTAAGTAGGTACTTAATGGATATGTGGCCTTAAACAAATTTTTGACCTCTTTGATCATTAGTCATTTGTAAAATGGAAAAACAATACCTAACTCAAAAGGTGGTTGTGGGGAATAATTAGGTTAAAGTATACAGAATGCCTGTGTGCAAGTGCCTAGCACATAGCAGACAACCAAGGATTATAGTTGTAAAAATAGTTTTTGTTCTTAATAATAAATAATATAATGTTGATTGAGTAACAGCTGAAGGAACTGAACTCTCCATCTGGGTGCCTTTTTCTCAAAGCGAACCTGAACAGCTCTAGAAGAAGGCTTGGACAGAGCTTAACACTCCTAGCTGCCACTCCTTTGTTTGTTTCACACCTGGGAGTATCCTTCAACAGTCTGTGAACTTTTTGAATTCTACTTGTACAACTGCCAACTATGTGACCATCTCTCAATCTTCAAAATGGGAGTAAGAATATCTCTCTTGTAGAGTTGCTCTGAGATTTAACTGAGGTAAAAGGCCAGATATTCAGATAAATTGTACCAGACACTTGATCATAATTTATCAATGTATTGAATACTGAATGGTTAACTTTGTATAGGTGGACTTTTATTAGAAGTTATCACAGCCAGTCTAAACTCTAGAGAATGTGCATATTGGCCGAGCTCTCCTTTGCTCCTGGGAATTTCATAATACTGATTCCTTGTAACATTTTTTTCTTTAGCATATACATATGTAGCGTTGTGCTTCCTAACAAGAGCACCAAGAAAAATGCATTTCAGAGTACCCTCATCATTTCCATTCCTCATCCATTATAAGTCATGCTGCTGCTCCTGCTAAGTCGCTTCAGTCGTGTCCGACTCTGTGTAACCCCATAGACGGCAGCCCACCAGGCTTCCCCGTCCCTGGGATTCTCCAGGCAAGAACACTGGAGTGGGTTGCCATTTCCTTCTCCAGTGCATGAAAGTGAAAAGTGAAAGTGAAGTCACTCAGTCGTGTCTGACTCTTAGCGACCCCGTGGACTGCAGCCCACCAGGCTCCTCCGTCCATGGGATTTTCCAGGCAAGAGTACTCGAGTGGGGTGCCATTGGTCTTATTCTTTATCAGGATTGGGGTTGGTTGCATATATCAGAGTATAGGTTTATTTCTTTCTTGTATATATGAAATCTGAAAGTAAGCAGGGCTGGTATGACAGTTCAACAGTGTCATCAGAGAATTCAGTCTCTTCCTGGCTCTCTAATTCTGTTATCCTGGAAGTCACTTCAAAGTTCATAATGGCTGCTGGGTCTGTACTCATCACATCTGAATTCTAGATTACAAGGAAAGGGACAGAGAAAAAAAAAAGACTCCCTCCTCCCTCTTAAACCACCTTCCTAGAGATCTCATAATAAACTTTTTTCCCACATGATATACTTAAGCTTTTACCTCCTTGGCCAGAATTTAGCACTTGTCCACCCCTAACTGAAGAATGGATGTGTTCTCCTAGCATCCAGTTTTCTTTCTTTCTTCCTCTCCTTTTCTTAGGAGAGGATAGCATGTCTCTCTGGACTTCTGGGTCCACTGATGGTGAGTGTACATCTGGGCAAGGAATGTTCCTCTTTGGCCAGAAGCTCACAAAATCTTTCTCTACAAGATATTCAACATACCTGTGATGGTTCCTTCATCTCAAGTGCAGTACATATATTTCAAATAATATACCCCTGAAATGTGTGTAAGCATATATAATTGATTGCTTATGAATTTCTGTGATTCAAGAGAGACTCTCTCACTCTAAGAACATTTAGGAAATATTCTTAGACTCTCAGTTATCAGAAAAACAATAGCTATAATTTTTTAGAACTTACTTTGTTGTGTTTGTCATAAGGCTTTTAAGTATTTGCTATTGGCATCTTGGTTTTCCTTTGTTATTTGAATGTTAAACTTTGCTGGTTTATCTCCCTAATGTGCAGTAGAAACAGATTTTTTAAGTAAGAAATGTTTTTGTAATTAAAAAAAAATGGTGTGTATTAGCCCTTTGTCTGGGTGTGGTGGGGTAGGCAAAAGGATGCAGCGTGTATGTCATTGTGTCAAATAAAATAGGGAATTGCCCAGAACTTCATGACTCATCTCCCGAAGCCTCCCTGCTTATTTGTGCTATATTCACATAACGAAAAGCTTATTATTCACAAGCAGGTTTGAAAAATGAAAAACGTATAAGTTTGAGTTTCTTCCCATTTGGCTCTCCTAGAGTATATAATTCTGTCTTTATTCAATCCACTGTTGCCGAATCAAAAATAATGTGTAAGATAGAGGAGGAAATCATATGCAGTTATCTCCTACCTAACAAAAATAGAAAGACTGGTTAAAATAATTGTATATTAACACATATATGTGGAATCTAGAAATATGATATTGATGAACATATTGGCAGGGAAGGAATGGAGACGCAGCTATAGAGAACAGGCTTGTGGACACATTGGGAAAGGAGACAGTGGAACGAATGTAGGAAGTATCATTGGCATATATACACCACCACGTGTAAAGTGGGTAGCTGGTGAGAAGTTGCTATATAATACAGCGAGCCCAGCCTGATGCTCTGTGTTGACCTAGAGGGATGGGATGAGGGAGGGGAGGGAGGTGATATAGGTACAATTATGACTGATTTGCATTGTGGTACAACAGAAATGAACTCAACATTGTAAAGCAATTCTCCTCCAATTAAAAAATAAATTGAAAAATAAATAATTGTGGTATACCCGTATGATGACCTACTACTTAGCCATTGCAAAGAAAGGTAACTAGAAAGTATTGATGTGGAAGATATCCAGGATTTATTATTTTAAGTAAAAAATGCAAGCTGTAGACAGTATGTCTACTATCCTATTTATTTATTTTTTATGTGTGGGTATCTATTTCTAAAGGGTATGAAGGAAAGTATTTAGTGATCACTTTTGGAAAATGGGACAGGCAGGAGATGAATGATACTTTCAGAGTTTTCTTTATATCCCTCTGTTCTTTTTGATATCTTTGTTTTGTTTTGGGCTGCACCACACAGCTTGTGGGACCTTAGTTCCCTGACTAGAGATGGAACCCAAGACAGTGGCAATGAAAGCCCCGAGTCCTAACCACTGGACTGCCAGGAAATTCCCAGGTTATATGTCTTGTAATGAGCATGCTTTATTGATTTATTTTAATAGTTTATAATTTCAGTGAAGGAAAGGAGAACCAGTGTCCTTCCTATATAAGAAAAGTAATCTTTTAATTTGTTGTTGTTCAGTCATTAAGTCGTGTCCAACTCTCAGTGACTCCATGGACTGCACCTGTCCTTCACTTTGTCTCAGAGTTTGCTCAAACTCATGTCCATTGAGTCAGTGATGCTGTCCAACCACCTCATCCTCTTTTGTCACCTTTTCCTCCTGCCCTCAATCTTTGCCAGCAATGGGTTTTTTCCCAGTGAGTTAGCTCTTCACATGAGGTGGCCAAGGTACTGGAGCTTCAGCATCAGTCCTTCCAGTGAATATTCAGGGTTGATTTCCTTTAGGATTGACTAGTTTGATCTTCTTGCAGTCCAAGGGACTCTCAATGAAGTAGTCAGTGAAACAGAAGTAGGTATTTTTCTGGAATTCTAGTTTTTTTTTTTATAGTCCAGCAGATGTTGGCAATTTAATCTCTGGTTCCTCTACCTTTTCTAAATCCAGCTTGTATATCTGGAAGTTCTCAGTTCAAGTACTCCTGAAGTCTAGCTTGAATGATTTTGAGGATTATGTTGCTGGCATGTAAAATGAACACAATTGTGTGGTGGTTTGAACATTCTTTGCTATTGCCCTTCTTTGGGATTGGAATGAAAACTGACCTTTTCCAGCCCTGTGGCCATTGCCAAGTCTTCCAAATTTGCTGACATATTGAGTGCAACACTTTAACAGCATCATCTTGTAGGATTTTCAATAGCTTAACTGGAGTTCCATCACCTCCACTAGCTTTGTTTGTAGTAATGCTTCCTAAGGTCCACTTGACTTCACACTCCAGGATGTCTTGCTCTAGGTGAGTGACCACACTGTCATAGTTATCCAGGTCATTAAGATCTTTTTTGTACAGTTCTTCTGTGTATTCTTGCCACCTCTTCTTAATCTCTTCTGCTTCTTTTAGGTCCTTGCTGTGTGGAGTCATATATTACTCTTTTCTGTAAGGCTTTTTTCACTCAGCGTGATGGTTTTTAATTTATTTTTTTATTGAAGGATAATTGCTTTACAGAATTTTGTTGTTTTCTGTCAAACCTCAACATGAATCAGCCATGGGTATACATATATGCCCTCCCTTTTGAACCTCCCTCCCATCTCCCTCCCTACCCCACCCCACCCCTCTAGGTTGATACAGCGCCCCTGTTTGAGTTTCCTGAGTGGTTTTTAGATTCATTCATGTTTTTGTGTGTATCTGGAGTTCTTTCCTTTTAATCACTGAGTAATATTTCATTGTGAGGGGGAAAAATGCACTTCTGTTTATATATTCTGTTATTGGTGGTTACTTGGGTTATTTTCAGCTTTTTGTTACAAACATTATTGTACTTATTTTTTGGACGTATACTCTTATTTCTCTTACATAAATATATAGAAGGGAATTACTGGATCACAAAGTTACATGTCTATAAGTCAGACAAAAAGTATCACAGATAACTCATCTAAAAATCATTCTGTGACAAGGCAGAACCATTTCTGCTATGAGAGTTTATGCACAGGCTTCCTGGCATTGTGCAGACTTCAGCTGAACAGGGCTGGTTACCTTCTGACATTTGATAGTGCACATTTCCCTCAGATTCAAACTATTTAACTGTTCATCCTTGTCAGGCTAGGCCTTCATCACAGAACCAACTTTTTAAATCCTCAATTCATAGAGAGATATGGGGAAGAGATGAATTTGGGGAAGTATGGGGTGTCGATAAATAAGATGTGACAGAGAAGTTGAGGGATTTAACAACAGAAAGGTGTTGTGTGCGTGTGTGACACATACCCAGAGAGAAGGGTGGAGGAGAGAGGAAGAGAAAGGAAAATGGGCGAAGGTAAAAGAAATACAAGTGGGCTTTTCCTCTTGTGAATTTTAATTGAGTTTTTTTGCAAATAAATAATTGTGGTATACCTGTATGATGACCTACTACTTTTAAGATTTAAGAACCATTTTTAAGATGGTTCAAAATTTTAAAAGTCCTGTATGCTGAAATAAAATGATCTCCAAAGAACCTCCTCATTCTGTTTAACAGCTGCATAGTATTCCATTTTATAAATATGCAGTAATTTATTTAAACATGTCCTCTCGGGTTATTTTCAGTCTTTTTCTGTCGCAAACTGTGTCGTTTTGAATAACATTTAAAAGATCACTTTAAAAGTATGGATATATCTGTAAAGTTCCCAAGTAGAATTGTATGAAAGAGCTTATGCTTTCATAATTCTGGTAAGTATTTATAGTTTGTATGAGAGTATTTGTTTACACAAACCCTTGCCAACACAGTGGTTTGTTTTGTTTTTTTTAGTTTATTTATTTTTGGCTGTGCCAGGTCACTACTCTCTAGCTGTGGTGTGTGGGCTTCTCATTGTGGTGTCTTATTACAGAGCACAGGCCCTAGAGCATGGGGCTCTAGACTTCAGTTGAGTCACTCAGTTGTGTCCGACTGTTTGCAACCCCATGGACTGCAGCACACCAGGACTCCCTGTCCATTACCAACTCCTGGAGCTTGCTCAAACTCATGGCCATCAAGTCAGTGATGCCATCCAACAGTCTCATCCTCTCTTGTCCCCTTCTCCTGCCTTCAATCTTTCCCAGCATCAGGGTCTTTTCCAGTGAGTCAATTCTTGGCATCAGTAGTTATGGCACATGGGTTTTAGTTTCACTGTGGCATGTGGAATCTTCCTGGACCAGGGACTGAACCATAAGCAGGCAGATTCTTAACCACTGGACCACCAGGGAAATCTGCCAGTGTGGTGGTGTTAAAGTTTTTCTGTATTTGCCTATCTGATAGGTGAAAAATGACATTGCAGTGTAGCTTTGATTTGACTTTCTTTGATCGCGAGTGAGGTTAAGAATTTGTTCTTATATTTTAAGAGAACTATCTGGTTTTCTGTGAATCTGTTTCATCTCTTTTGTCATCTCTTAATCTGTAGGTGTCCTTTATTATATCAAGGAAATTAGAGTTTTGTGAATTAGTTGGAAATATTTTTATAATGCTTTAAAAATATGGAGGTAGCTGTTTTAGTGGACTGGTGGGAAAAGAAGCCAGATTGCTATGGAAACAACTCTTTCTAGAAACTTGGCTGCAAGGTGGAGTAGAGTGATTGCTAGCTGGAGGACTGATGTAGATTAAAAAGGGGCTCTTCTTTTCTTTGAGAAATTCTTCAGTTCAATTCAGTTCAGTTGCTCAGTCATGTCCGACTCTGCAGCCCCATGAACTGCAACACGCCAGGCCTCCCTGTCCATCACCAACTCCCCGAGCTTGCTCAATTGCATGGCCATTGAGTCGGTGATGCCTTCCAACCATCTCATCCTCTGTCATCCCCTTCTCCTCTTGCCTTCAACCTTTCCCAGCATCAGGGTCTTTTCCAGTGAGTCAGTTCTTCACATCAGGTGGCCAAAGTATTGGAGCTTCAGCTTCAGGATCAGTCCTTCCAGTGAATATTCAGGGTTGGTTTCCTTTAGGATTGACTGGCTTGATCTCCTTGCAGTCTAAGGGACTCTCTCAAGAGTCTTCTCCGGCACCACAGTTCAAAAGCATCAATTCTTCAGCATTCAGCTTTCTTTATAGTCCAGCTCTCACATCCGTACATGACTACTGGAAAAACCATAGCTCTGACTAGATGGACCTTTGTCAGCAATGTCTCTGCTTTTTAATATGCTGTCTATGTTTTTCATAGGTCTTCTTCCAGGGAGCAAGCATCGTTTAATTTCATGGCTGCAGTAACTGTCTGCAGTGATTTTGGAGCCCAAGAAAATAAAGTCAGCCAGTTTCCATTGTTTCCCCATCTATTTGCCATACAGTGATGTGACTAGATGCCATGATCTTAGTTTTCTGAATGTTGAGTTTTAAGCCAGCTTTTTCACTCTCCTCTTCACTTTCATCAAGAGGCTCTTTAGTTCTTCTCTTTCTGCCATAAGGGTGATGTCATCAACATATCTGAGGTTATTGATATTTCTCCCTGCACTCTGGATTCCAGCTTGTGCTTCATCCTGCCCAGCGTTTTGCTTGATGTACTCTGCATATAAGTTAAATAAACAGGGTGACACTACACAGCCTTGACGTACTCCTTTCCCAATTTGGAACCAGTCCGTTGTTCCATGTCTGGTTCTAACTGTTGCTTCTTCACCTGTGTACAGATTTCTCAGGAGGCAGGTAAGCTGGTCTGGTATTCCCATCTCTTTAAGAATTTTCCAGTTTGTTGTGATCCACACAGTCAAAGGCTTTGGTGTAGTCAATAAAGCAGAAGTAGATGTTTTTCTGGAACTCTCTTGCCTTTTCTGTGATCCAACAGATGCTGGCAATTTGGTCTCTGGTTCCTTTTCTAAATCCAGTTTGAACATCCAGAATTTCTTGGTTCACATACCGTTGAAGCCTTGCTTGGAGAATTTTGAGCGTTACTCTTCAGTGAGTGCAGTTGTGCCATAGTTTGAACATTCTTTGGCATTGCCTTTCTTTGGGATTGGAATGAAAACTGACCTTATCCAGTCCTGTGGCCACTGCTGCGTTTTCCAAATTTGCTGGCACATTGAGTGCAGCACTTTCACAGCATCATCTTTTAGGATTTGAAATAGCTGGAATTCCATCACTTCCACTAGCTTTGTTTGTAGTGATCCTTCCTAAGGCCCACTTGACTTTGTATCCCTGGATGTCTGGCTCTAGGTGAGTGATCACACCATCATGGTTATCTGGGTCATGAAGATCTTTCTTGTATAATTCTTGTGTGTATTCTTGCCACCTCTTCTTAATATCTTATGCTTCTGTTAGGTCCATACCATTTCTGTCCTTTATAGTGCCCATCTTTGCATAAAATGTTCCCTTGATATCTGTGATTTTCTTGAAGAAATCTCTAGTCTTTCCCATTCTATGTTTCCTCTATTTCTTTGCATTGATCCCTGAGGAAGGCTTTCTTATCTCTCCTTGCTGTTCTTTGGAACTCTGCATTCAGATGGATATATCTTTACTTTTCTCTTTTGCCTTTCGCTTTGCTTCTTTTCTCAGCTATTTGTAAGAAATTCTTAATTGTGTTTAAATGTTGTTATGAAAGGGAGGTGTTAAAGCTAGAAGATGGTGTTAGAAGATCTATAGGACAAGGTTCCTAAGGAACTGAGATTCTTGGGAGGAAATGCAGAGAAGGAAGAAATTAGTAAATAAGGTGACTGATAGGTAAGGGTGTCACAGTCTAGTGGTTTCTGTTTTCTTTGAAGTTGAAGGCAAGGCCAACAGCCAAGGTTGTGAGAGGATATGTTGGAGAGGAGAGGAGGGTCTTTGAAATCACTGCAGTGGAGAATTGGAGAGAGAGCTAAGTAGGGAAATATAGAAAGATTGCAGAAAGTGTTCAGAGTTCCAGTGAGGCAAATCTCAACCTTATGGGTAGTTTGATTTTCTTAAGAAGCATGTGGCAGCCCACGTTGGCTGACAGTTGGATTTGTTCAGGATTGGGGGTTATTTTCCCATATAGATATAATAGAAGAACAGTGTAGCAAAAGAATTTAGGATATTTGCAAGGCAGTGATTGAACTGACACCAACTTTTCTTGGCTGAGTAGAGAAGGAAATAGAACAGAGATATTGGAATGAAAATTAGAGGATCAAGGGACTGAAAGCCTGAGTGAGGTCCCAGGCTTTAGTAGTAAGGGAGTATGGTTGGAGAGTGGGAAAGTAAGATTCAGTATGAGCATTTTTCCCAGTGCTGACAAAGTCTAAAGTACAGCCATTGTCACGACCGGCTTCAGTGGAGTGTACGTTGTATAAGTGTTGTAGGATGGGGAACCCCTTCCAGAGTTTGAAGGTGGGCTCTTGTCTAACACTCAGAAATGAGTTGTCTGAGTAGATAGACATGCTGACAGAGCAAGAGACTTTATTGGGAAGGGACGCCCAGGCAGAGAGTGGGAGGGTAAGGGAACCCAGGAGAACTGCTCTTCCACATGGCTCAAAGTCACAGTCTCTGGTTTTATGGTAATGGGGTTAATTTCCAAGTTGTCTGGCCAGTCATTCTAACTCTACCTTCCTGGTAGCAGCACATGCATTCCTCAGTCAAGATGGATTCTAGCGAGGAGGATTCTGGGAGGTGGTAGGACATATGGCCTCTACTTTTGACCTTTCCTGAACTCTTCGGGTTGATTGTGGCTTATTAGTTCTGTATTCCTTACTGTAACTGCCTGTCATAAAATAACTAATGCAAATGGTTACTATAGTGCCTGGCCAGTGTGGCGATTTCAAATCAGTATGTTTCCCTTAAGGTCGTTGGAGTTGAAATCAGAGAACTCAGAGATGTGTCTGGATGTGAATTGTGGCTGTCACCTGTGAGGATGTTGAAAAATCTTCCAAGGATATCAGGACTTTGCGATAGGAAGAAAGCTGTGAGCCACACTGTATTGTCCTCAGTGAGTGCCAGGAAACCAGTAGGCAAAGAAAGCCCTCAGTAATGGGCTATTCAGTTTTTATCTGACTGGTTTTTAATATTTATTTTTATTTTTTTGCCTTCCCCAGGTCTTTTCTTTCACAGCATGTGAACTGTTAGTTGCAGCATGTGGAATCTAGTTCCCTGACCAGGGATTGAACCCAGGCCTCCTGCATTGAGAGTGTGATGTCTTAGCCACTGGACAACCAGGAAGTCCTGATCTGACTTTTTTTTAAGCTTAGAAATGACAAGCTTGTTCCATTTTCTTAAATTCTTGAAATTCTCCAGACAAGAATACTGGAGTGGGTAGGCATTCCCTTCTCCAGGGGATCTTCCTGATCCAGGGAAGAAACCTGCGTCACCTGCATTGCAGGTAGATTCTTTACCATCTGAGCCACCAGGGAAGCCCATAGCATACCATATAGCCACAATTATTGTTTGGACTAGCAGCATGATACTCACTACCACCTTTTCCCTGTTTTTCCACTTAATGACTAAATAGCTCTTTATCATTTTAATCTTGAATTTCAGATTATTTATTTATACTCAAGAATAGAACCTTGGAAATCGGTCAGGAAACAATGTGGGACCTTTAAGATTCTTGTATAACCTTTCTGGAAAGGAGTTTGTTATTATAGGCTAATTGGTATTTCCATCATTATTTCAATTCTTTTCATTCGACTCTTCGAAGCATTGTATTTTCATGCCATTGGTCTTTCCTGCAAGTAAAAATGTTCTCTCTTTATTATTTTCCTTTGATTAGTCAGCACTTTTTTGTGTATTTTCTTAGCTGTTTCTTTTTCTCTTTTGTACATTATGTTTAAGTTTTTCACGTTTTTCAGAATTGGAATCTTAATGTATTCCATATTAATATGAATTCTTGTTTTAATTATTTGTTTTGTGACAGTTTTCCCAGTTCACTACCTTTTTTAAGAAATAGACTTTATTTTTTAGAGCAGTTTTATATTCACAACAAAACTGAGCACAAAGAATAAAAAGTTCCCAAATTTTCCCTTTTGCCATACACACACAACCTCCCCCACTGTTGACATCCTGCACCACAGTATACACTTACTACATTTGTTAAACCTACTTTGACATCATTATCACCGAGAGTCCATAGTTTACATTAGAGTTCACTTCTGGTGTTATACATTTTCTGTGTTTGGACAAATGTATAATTACATGTATCCACCATTGTATTACCATACAAAATAGTTCACTGCCCTTAAAATCCTCTGTGCTTCACCGATTCATTCCCCTCTCCTCCCTAACCTGGCAACCACTGCGTCCAGAGCCTTGCTTTTTTAAGAATTATCATATAGTCAGAATCATTCAGACTGTAGCCTTTCATATTGGTTTCTTTTACTTAGTAATGTGCATTTTTCTCCATGTTTCTTCGTGGCTTGATGGATCATTTCTTGTTCGTGCTAAATAATATTCCATGTTCTAGATGTACTACAGTTTCTTCATTCATCTTCTGAAGAACAACTTGCTTGCTTCCAAGTTTTGGCAATTATGAATAAAGCACATTTCTATATGGGTGTAAGTTTTCAATTCTTCTTAGGTAAATACCAAGGAGCACAATTGGTTGGATCATATAATAAGAGTAAGTTTAGTTGTGCAAGAAACCAGCAAACTACCTTCCAAAGTGTCATTCCCACAGTGAAGGAGAGTTTCTGTTGCTCCACAGAAGCACTGGGATTTGGTGTTGTTCAGTTCAGTTGAGTTCAGTCGCTTAGTCGTGTCCAACTCTTTGTGTCTTTGCGACTCCATGAATCGCAGCACGCCAGGCCTCCCTGTCCATCACCAACTCCCGGAGTTCACTCAGACTCACGTCCATTGAGTCGGTGATGCCATCCAGCCATCTCATCCTCTGTCATCCCCTTCTCCTCCTGCCCCCAATCCCTCCCAGCATCAGAGTCTTTCCCAGTGAGTCAACTCTTTGCATGAGGTGGCCAAAGTACTGGAGTTTCAGCTTCAGCATCATTTCCCCCAAAGAAATCCCAGGGCTGATCTCCTTTAGAATGGACTGGTTGGATCTCCTTGCAGTCCAAGGGACTCTCAAGAGTCCTCTCCAATACCACAGTTCAAAAGCATCAATTCTTCGGCACTCAGCTTTCTTCACAGTCCAACTCTCACATCCATACATGACCACTGGAAAACCATAGCCTTGACTGCTGCTGCTAAGTCACTTCAGTCATGTCTGACTCTGTGCGACCCCATAGACGGCAGCCCACCAGGCTTCCCCGTCCCTGGGATTCTCCAGGCAAGAACACTGGAGTGGGTTGCCATTTCCTTCTCCAATATAGCCTTGACTAGACGGACCTTTGTTGGCAAAGTAATGTCTCTGCTTTTCAGTATGCTATCTAGGTTGGTCATAACTTTTCTTCCAAGGAGTAAGCGTCTTTTAATTTTGGTGGTGTTAGTGTTTGGTATTCTGATAGGTGTGTAGTGGTGTCTCATTGTTTTATTTTGCAATTCCCTAGTAACATATGCTGTTAAACATTTTTACATTTGCTTGTTTGCCATTTGTATCTCTTCCTTGGAGAGGTGTCTGTTCAGGCTTTTGACCATTTTTTAATCAGCTTGATAATTTTTTTATTGTTGAGGTTTTATTGCTTATTTTGGATAACAGTCCTTCGGCTAATGTGTCTTTTGCAAGTATTTTCTCACAGTCTGTGACTTGTTTTAACATTCTCTTGGTTTTGTCTTTTACAGAGCAGAATTTTTTAGTTTTGATGAAGTGCAGTTGATTATTTTTTGATGGCTCTGTCTTTGGTGTTGTATCTTAAAAGTTATTGCCATACCCAAGGTCATCTAGATTTTTCTCCTGTGTTATCTTCCAGGAGTCTTTTGCATTTACATCTCTGTCTGTGATTCATTTTGAGTTAATTTTTGTGAAGAGTATAAGATCTGTGTCTAGTTTTTTGTTTTTGTTTTTCTTGGTATGTGTATGCTGAATTATTCCAGCACCATTTGTTCAAAAGACTGTCTTTGCTCCATTGTATTGCCTTTGCTCCTTTGTCAGAGATCAGTTGACTATATTTGTGTGGGTCTTTATCTGAGTTCTCTTGTGTTCCATTGGTCTGTTTGTCTGTACCACACTGCCACTCTTTGCTGTATCTTTCTTTGCTTTTTTATATTACTATTTGCTTTTAAATTAATAGTAATTCTCTGACTTTACTCTGCTTCTTCAGTATTGAGTTGGCTGTTCTCCATCTTTTGCATCTGCATATAAACTTTAGAACTAGTTGTTGCTATCCACAAAATGGCACCCCACTCCAGTACTCTTGCTTGGAAAATCCCATGGATGGAGGAGCCTGGTAGGCTGCAATCTGTGGGGTCGCTAAGAGTCGGACACGACTGAGTGACTTCACTTTCACTTTTCACTTTCACACATTGGAGAAGGAAATGGCAACCCACTCCAGTGTTCTTGCCTGGAGAATCCCAGGGACGGGGGAGCCTGGTGGGCTGCCGTCTATGGGGTCGCACAGAGTCGGACACGACTGAAGTGACTTAGCATAGCATAGCATAGCATCCACAAAATAGGTTGGTAGTATTTTGATTGAGATTGCATTGAATCTGTAAACTGAGTTGAGAAGAACTGATGTTTTGACAGTGTGGAATCTTCCTGTCCATTAACATTGTTTGATTGATTTCTTTCATAATTTTTTCTATTGCCCGATATTCCATTTTTCCTTTGTGATTTCTTTTTTTTAATTATTTTTCTATTGAAAGATAATTACTTTACACCTTTGTGATTTCTTACATTGCCTTTATGTCTAGAAAATCCTTCCTCATTATGAACATACTCATTTATTTCCTCTTAAAATGTGTCTGTAAACATTTAATTCTTCAGCCCATCTGGATTTTATTTTGATATATGGAATGAAGTGATCATCTAGCCTGCTTCCTCCAAATACATTATTTTTCACAAAATCGTTTCCTATTGATTTATCTAGCATATACATGAATACATACATAATAATCAGCCTTCCAATCTGTTTCCTAACCCTTATGGAGGAAATTTTGTGCTCTCCCCATTTTGGGTAACAGTCAGGTAGGAAGAGTGGGGAACTAGTCAAATCACGTATGGTTATACCTTGGGAAGGCCATTGGCTGAACCCAGTTCCCTGCTAAGCATGATTACTGGTATTAAAGGCAATCTCCTGGGCTGTGTATAAACCACCTACATCTCTCCACCCTCCCTCAGAGATTTTCATGTTCCCCTCGAAGAGGCATGTCTTGGTTGCTTTGGAGAGTCACTGCCAGATTAAATTACCTCTGTGCTATGAGTCCCATGAAAATGGGATCTTGGAGTATATTGTTCCCTAGTTGTTTCCCTGATACCTAGCTTAGTATCAGGCACAGACATCTGAATGGATGAATAAACCTCTGTTACCAGTATGAATGGGGCACAACCC
The DNA here is from genome assembly GCF_029407905.1 of Bubalus kerabau. NCBI lineage: Eukaryota > Metazoa > Chordata > Mammalia > Artiodactyla > Bovidae > Bubalus > Bubalus kerabau. The sequence continues at coordinate 52,708,485 of NC_073636.1, read as the reverse complement.
TCTGATATGATTTGAAGGGAAATAAAGTTTGAGGACAGCTGTATAATGTCTGCTTTGGAGGTCAGTACATCCTTGCAGTCAACCTACCTTCTCCGTGCTTCTCATTCTGAAGACACTAAAGCTGCAGTTACCTAGGAAGCTTTTAAAAGGACTGCTACCTGCCTCTCACTCTCAGAGATACAGTCTGGCACAGAGTTTTGTTGTTATTAAGTTCTTTGAGTGATTCTAAAGTATGCCAAGATTGAGAATCACTGCTCTTATAGTTGTATAAACTTTCAGTTAAGTAATTGGATTCCTGGAGAGTTGTGCTTATCAGACTCCTAAAAGATCATTGGTCCTGTGTGTGCACTTCAATAGCTAGGAAGAATTTGCCCAAAATACCTCCTTTGGTGAGTTGTTTGGACATAGTTTTACAGTATTTCAGTACTGTATCTAAAATGACTCTCTGTTTTCCAGGTCAGCATGGATTCCTGGTTCCTTCTTACTCTGCTTGGCAGTGGTCTGATACAGGTTGGTGCCAGCAACACTACCACAGGTAAATTGCCATTTGTTAAGATTGGTACTTGGAATAGAATTTTGTTTATATTTATGTTTAGTGACCCAAGTTTGAAGACGTTGGTGGTACTAAAGAAAGAAAAAATTAATATTAAGTTTTACTTAAAAGTGATGGCAAAATAAGTTGTCTTTGAGAATCTCTGGGTCATATTGTATGCCACACTCAGCATTGTTCTATATACCCCATACTACTTCAAATGAAGAGATTATATTCATGCATTGGAGAAGGAAATGGCAACCTACTCCAGTGTTCTTGCCTGGAGGATCCCAGGGACGGGGGAGCCTGGTGGGCTGCCGTCTCTAGGGTTGCACAGAGTCGGACACGACTGAAGTGACTTAGCATAGCATATTCATTCCTGAAAAGTTAAAGAAGACAAAATGGTTACTATTTAAGATCCTATATATTGACTCTGAGGAACTAACTAAGAGACCAATTTTTCCCTCCATTAGACAGTAAACTTTTAGAAGTGGAGGGAAGGAGTCACCATTTAAAGAGTGTATGCTCCTTGAAATACACCTGGAGAAAATTCTGCTTCAAAAAGATACATGCACTCTTATGTTCATAATAGTACTATTCACAATAGCCAAAGCATGGAAGCAATCTAAATGTCCATCAATGGATGAATGAAGATGTGGTACATATATATAATTGAATACTACTCACCCATAAAAAAGAATGAAATAATGTTATTTGCAGCAGCTTAGAAATTATCATACTAAGTGAAGTAAGTCAGAAAGAGAAAGACAAATACCATATATCACTTATATGTGAAATCTAAACTATGGCATAAATGAACCTATCTATGAAACAAATACTCACAAGCATAGAGAACAGATTTGTGGTTGCCATGGAGGTGAGGGGAGGGACTGCCTGTTAGTTTGGGATTGGTAGACACAACCTACTATATTTAGAATGCATAAATAGCAAAGTCCTACTATTATAGCTCAGGGAAATACGAGCTGGGACAAACCATAATGGAAAAGAATGTTTAAAAATGAATGTGTGTGTGTGTATGTAATTGAGTCACTTTGCTGTGCAGCAGAGATTAGCACAACATTGTAAATCAACTATAATTTTTTTAAAAGATAATAAAATAAAAAGTGTGTGTGTGGTGCGTATATTGGTCTCCAAGTGTTTGAGGTGTAGTAGGGCTTGCTGCTTTGTGTCTCGTAACTTTTGAGATCTCAATTCTTTGTGTGATGTTTTCTTGGTTTTTTTTGGTTTTTGTAGTTTCACCTTCAGTAGGTGTTACAAGATCTGTGAAAGCATCTACAACAGAATCACTTAAAGAAGAGACCAAAACTTCATATCCTACTCCTTCAGTAACTTCTTCCTTGACACCAACATTCAGCCCAAATCTAACTCTGGGACCTGTATATGTAACCACTGTCAATTCTTCAGACTCTGACAATGGAACCACAAGAACAGTAAGCACCAATTCTGTAGTCACTACAATTTCACCAAATGGAACATGGCTTCCAGATAACCAGTTCACAGATACCAGAACAGAACCTTGGGAGGGGAATGCCAGCACTGCAGCAACCACTCCAGAAACTTTTCCTCCTTCAGGTACTAGAGATGGTTTCTGTTTGTTCTTTCTTTGGCTCTTTGAGTTTATTCACCCTTTTATTGTTATTGTATGTGTTTTCTAGCCATAAAATTTCTTGAAATAAGTAAAATTGCCCAAGCAAAGTAATGAAACCTAGATATAGGGGATTCTCAAGAATATCTGGTTAACATAGAATTAAGAGCAAAGAAGATAGGGGACTTCCCTGGTCATCCAGTGGTTAAGACTCCATTCTTCCAGCGCAGGAGGCACAAGTTTGATCCCTGTTCGAGAAACTGAGATCCAGCACACTGCATGGTATGGCCAAAAAAAAGGAGGAAAGAAGGTAGATTCTGGAGGAAATTCTGCTTTGCATGGAATCCTGGTTAGATTAGGGACGATTAATGTTTAAAGATAGAGAAGAAGATACAAGAGAAAGAGAATAGGTAATTGATGATGCTAGAAACTGAGGTTGAAAGGAAAGTATAATTGAATAATAGGATTAGCCTTGAAAAGAAAGGAATCCCTGGAGACCATGGGAGGGAGAATGGGCCTTATCTGTAACAGTTAGATAAGAATGGAAGGCCTGTGGCCAGGAGTAGAATTATTAAGAGAAGATCAGGAAAAACAGTTAAGTTACAGTACCAGTTTGTTCAGGGACTGAACCCAACCTGCTTCTCCTTGAGTCAATCACTGAAGTGGAAGTGGCTTTGAAGATAGAATCAGAGACCTGAGTATGAGACCATGTAGGGTAGGGCAAATTTCCAAGGATTGGGAAGGTCCCTCTTAGGGCTTCTGTGAGTAGTAAAAGGAAATAATTATTCCTTGACAGCTGTATAATTGTCATTCCTTTTCTAGCAAAAATCAGTTACTCTTCTTTGGTCTCATCCCCTTGGCTCATATTTTTCACTTGTTAGGTGGTGAGTGCCCCTGGGTAGAATCACATATGGCTCATGAACTGAGTGTCATTTGCTGATGACATCTTTTAGCTAGACCTTACAACTCAGACCCTGCACCTGCCAGCTTTAATCCCATATTTTCCACTTGAGTTTGAATCCTAACTCTGCTGTACCCTAGCTGTGTGACAATAGGCAAGTTTATTTAACCTTTCTACCTCAGTTTTGTCATCAGTATATAAGAATGAATGATGTTGATAGTACTTAATTCATGAAGGAGCTGTTAGCATTAAACAGGTTATTATGGGTAAAGCATTTATAGTGGGACCTGCATGTGGTAAGCACTAATTTTAAGTGTTAGGCATTGTACTAAGAGTTTTATAGAAGTAATTCATATGAAGTATCCTATGGATTCTGTTACGTTGGTTCTGTTTTATGTTTTATAGGTGAAGGAGTTTTACTGTGTTTTTCAAAGTACAAATCATGACTGATTCATGAAATCAGTTTAGTGGGCCACTACAAATCTGTGTGTGTGTGCATTGTCCTTTTCAACTTTTATTCTTTTCCTGTTAACTTATTTTATAGAACTTCTGTTCAAGTTATACACAAACATATACTAAGTAATGGTATAAAAATGTATTTCTTTCTGTAAATTATGGCCATTGCTTAGAGAGGAAAAACAAAACTTGTGCAAGCTGAATTAGTACATGGAAAAGGTGAGACTCTCACTAACTTCACGGCCTGTGTTTTTGTTGTTTTTTGGCTGTGCTGTGTCTTCTTTCTCTAGTTGTGGTGCACAGGCTCTAGAGCACATGGGCTCAGTAGTGGTGGCTCACGGGCTTAATTGTCCCACAGCATGTGGAATCTTAGTTCCCCGATCAGGGATGGAACATACATCCCCTACATTGGAAGGTAGATTCTTAACCACTGGACCACCAAGGAAGTCCCACAGCTTATGTTCTTAACTTATGTTCTGTTCTGTCTTTCATTTAATAATCTGTGAGATGACCAGTGGTAATTATCTCTTTTTTTAGTAGATGTTTGATGTAAGACCTTAGAGGTTAAATAATTTGCTTTGGATCTGAAGGCTGTCAGGTAGTGAATTAGGCCTGTTTCTCACTTCGATAGTCTTTGCACACTGCTACTGAGTTTTATGTAATCTGCTGTAGGTCCAAATTATGCCATAGCTGAGAAGCCAGTTATTGAACAGTTAACACATTTCATATCTCAGAGGAAGTTGAGACTGTATTTCACTGGTGACTGTTATTCACGATCAGTAAAAGGATAACTTTATGGCACATCAGGATGTTATATTCTGTAACCCCACATCCTCCTCATTTACCACCATTTTACCAATCCCCCCATAATTGTTACACCATAACTTCTGTAATACTGTTCCCTGCTGAGCTGTGGGTATAATGTGAAATTGCCTTTTATTTGTTTGTTTAGTTTTCTATTTACTGTTGATAGCCAGTTCTTCCTGCACTTTCCATAGCTTCATAATACAGTTTTCCATAAAGTCAGACTTACTAGATAATCTGTTATTTCTTTTTTACATGTCTAAAAATATCTTCAGGGGTATGTATAGAATTTGAGGAAATATTTTTTTCCCTAGAATTTTTAAAGCATTGTCCTGACTTCTAATTTGCAGGCTTGGAGAATTGTACTGCTGTCTTGATTCCTAATTGTTTGTGTGTTTTTAAAGATCTACTCTTCATCACTGGTGCCTTGAAATCTCATAGAAATGGATCTTGATGTGGGTCTTTTTCTTCCGTTCATTATTTTGGGATAGGACCTTTGGAGTTTTTGTCCTTTGGTTCTGAAAATTTTTCTTGTATCTGTTCAGAAATGTTCTTCCCCCTTCCATTTTCTCTGTCTTGTTCTAAAAATCCTTATTACTTGGATATTGGACTTACCCTGGATTAATTTTTTAATCTTAATTTTTCTTTCCTACTGACCTTTTTTTCTTTTTTAAAATAAGCATACATACATACTTATACATACCTTTTTTCTTCCATTTATAACACAGATAATAAATGTACTGTGTATATTTCTTCACCTTAATTCTTTTCAATTAGCCTGTCATACTTTTTCTATGTTATAGTAAGGAGCTGCCTCGTTGTATGGCTTTACTTTGATATATTTATCCAATCTGCCATATTGGCCATCATTCAGGCTGATTTTACACTTACCGACAATAGTCTTGGGAGAATATAGGTTGAATAAGTTATTTTTAGTGTGCATTTGTAAATTTAAATTGAATATTGTGAGATCTCCCTCTTTTAAGCTGTGTGTCGGAATGCCTGTTTTCCTACATTTTCTTCAGTGCAATAAATTATCAAACACCTGGATCTATGTCAGACTGACAGGTGAAAATTAGTATCTCAGTGTGACTTGAATTTGCATTTTAGTGAGGTTGAGCATCTTTCCATATTTAGAAGGATCATTTATATTTCCTTCTTTCTTTTCCTTTTTTTGAGAAAACTCTGTTGCTATCCTTTACCCATTTTTTTTTTTATTAATGTGTCAGGCTTATCACTAGTTTCTGGTTCCAGCCCTTGGGAAGGCGGAACAGAGGAAATAGTACAATTTCTTTTCCAGAGGATGTGACCCAACTCATTTATAGAAGGTCTTTGATGTTAGAGAAATTAGCCCTATAATAAGATTGCAGTTATTTCCCCTAGTTGTTCATCTAACTTTTCTTCATTGTAGAAACTGTTACTATCAGCTATTAATTTTTTTAATTAAAAACTTATCAGTTTGTGGGATTTCTCTAGCTGTCCAGTGGTTAAAATTCTACACTGCCGCTGCAGGAGATGCAGGTTCAATCCTGAGTCAAGAAACCAGGATCCTGCATGCTGCGCAGTGGAAAAAAAATGGATTTGTGTTAACTAAATGTGTTCTAGGTATTAGATCATATATAAAAAGCCATTCCTTATACCAATATTATAAAACAATTGTCTTTTATGTTTTTCTTTTATACTGTTACAATTTTTTTCTTCTGTGTGTGTGCATGTGCTTATATGTGCCTGCACTAAAATCTTTGATCCATCTGGAATTTTTTCTGATGTAAAGTGTGAACTGTGGACTTTATAAAATACTTAATATCTGATAAAGTGAGTCATCCCTTGTTAATCTTATTTTTCAGAATTTTGCTAGTAGTTCTTGATTATTTTCTTCATGAACATTAGAATCAACTTACTGTATAGCTGGAAAAAGTTCTTATTGATCATGTTAAGTTTTTAGATTAACAGGGACAGTTGATATCTTTAATTTTTCCTATCTAAGAATGCTGTATATTCCATTTGCTGAAGTCTTTTATTTTGTATTTCTTGGAAGTATTTTAAAACTTTTACCACTTGTGTGGCACATGTTTTATTCAGTTTATTTCTAGATATTTATCGATTCATTCCTGTTTTAAAGAATATTTATGTTAAGAAAGGGTGTTAAATTTTGCCAGTTGCCTGCTCAGCATCAATGAGCAAGATCTGTATGATTTTTTCTATTTGTGCTATAGTATATCATATTAATTGATTTCCTGTTTTTCAACTATTTACATTCCTGCACAAACAGCTCCACTTGGTCTTATATTTTTCTTGACTGAAGTGTTGTGATTTATTTGCTATTTTCTATTGTAAATTTTTCCAAGTTTTTTCTAAATGAGATTGGTATATGTGTTTCCTTTGTAGGTAGCTAGTTTTGATAAGTTTTATTAGTCGATGTTTTGCTTTGCTTTTTGAAAATAATTGAAGTTCACTTAAATTTTTCATTTTGTTCAGGTTTTCAAAATTACTTAAATAGATTTGAGAAAAAGTCATCCCTTAGAGTTAATTTCTTACATCCCTATGAGTATTTTATATATTTAAGTCCTTTTTCCTGTTTAGGTTGACTAACCTATTTCATCGTTTATTGCTTTTTCCTTCTCAGAGATCTGCAATAAATATTGTATATTTTATTAGTTCTGTCATTTTTCAGTTTTTATTTCATTAATTTCTCTTTTATTCTTATTCTTTTCCTGCTTTTCTTAGATTTATTTTACACTTTTTCTATCTTCCCTAATTGAATGCTTCATTTGTTTGTTTTCATTCTTAATTAATATGTATGTAATGCTGTGAATTTTTTATAAACACAGCTTTAGGCATAACCCATAAATGCTCCTGTAGGTAGATAGTTAGGGTGTGGTCTAAGCTATTCTGGCAAAGACATACCAAAATTCTTTGGTTACACAAAAATGTCCTTCCCCTGTCACATTCCGTAAGTGGGGGGCTGGGGGGGGCCTGGTGCTTTGCTTTGTCAGAAACCACGTTTTTCCTTTTTTCTTGTGGCTCTGGCATCCTGACAGTTGCCCTCATCTGCTTGATCAGAGATGGCTCTTATCAATGGATTCTGGTTCCAGCCCCTGGGAAGGGGAAACAGAGAAAATAGTACAATTTATTTTCTAGAGGGTGGAACCCAGAAGTTACTCTTCTCCCTTTTGTTCACATCCTGTTGACTGGAATTCTTCACATGATTATACCTAGAGTATCAGAAATTAAGTCTCTAACTGGACAGCTTTGCACTCACCTAAAAAGGAGGGATGTTCTTTACTAAGGGCAAAAAGAGGAAGAGACTAATAGATATTGGGGGAAAGGTGGTAGATTACTGCCACAAATGTGATTTTTTTATTTTTTAGATATTTTGCAGTTTAGTTTGTTGTGTTGGTTTATGCCATATAACTGTGAATCAGCCATAAGTATACATATGCCCCCTCCCTCTTGAACTTCCCTTTGCAATTTGGTTTTGATTTTAATTTTCAAGTATTTTCTTACTTTGTTAATTTCTAGTTTTACTGCATCATGATAAAAGAATGTTGTCTGTGCTGTTTCTCCTATGAGGCATTTATAAAGGCTTGTGGATATTCCATAAGCCTTTGAAAAAGTTTTGTCTGTTAGTATATAGAGTTTGATTTATGCCATTTAGATTTCATTATCTATTATCATTTAGGTCTTTTATATTTTTAACTTAATTTTGCCCTGATGCATTTTGATGGCCTAAAAGGACATAAAGACCATAAGAACCATTGTGTTTATATTACTCTTTGCATTCTTGTACATTTTATGAACATTAATGCTGTGTTGTTTTTGTCCTCAGGGAGAAGGCCAGATCATTGATAAAAGTTTAATGAATCTGGGCAGTCTTATTTCCGAGTTGTTTGTGGGTGCCTCATTCTAGCTCCAGCATATACAAGGGAAAAGTATCCATATTCCTAGAGCTTATTTTGACTTACATTAGGTTGAATAATAATGCTTTTCTTTAATCTGAGTGAACATTTCTGTTTTTTTACTCATTACACAGGTAATTCTGACTCGAAGGACAGAAGAGGTGAGCCGTTCACCTTATGTCTCTTGTCCTTTTTACAGTATACAATATCTGTTGTGTTTCCTCTGCTCAATCTATGTAACCTTGTGCATCTCTGGCTGTTACGTGTTTATTTTTCCTTAAATTGTTTCCATAATAACCTCATGGAGAAGAGTAACAGAAACAAATATTCATTGTTTTTAAATGTAGATGTTGTTTTTTCTGTAGCCTATAAAATGTTGGCCTTTTGTCACTTTATATGGATTTTCAGCCCTCTCCTGTAAAGTTGCTATGGCAGAAGATGCTATGCCAGTGGTCAAAGCAGGACTGTGGAATCCCTGGTCACCAGAGAATAGAATGCATGGATCCTCATGTGTAGAAGTGCACATTTTGATTAGGGAATAGTAAGGCTGCCATCATGGAGTAGGAAATGGAAACCCACTCCAGTATTCTTGCCTGGAAAATTCCATGAACAGAGGAGCCTAATGGGCTTCATTCAGTTCATGGGTCACAAAGAGTTGGATATGACTGAGCAACTGAGCATGCACACAAGAATACCAGTTTAAGGTAGACTATCAAATGGTCTAAGAAATGATCATTTCATTTGTTTGGAAAATATTAATCTATGAAGCAATTTTTCTCATTCTGATTTCCTGTTTATCAAGTCAGACTTCTTGAGATTTTTCTGATTTCCATTATTTAATCATGCACAGTTTTTCTGCATCAGTAAGCGAACACTTGCATGCTTATGAAGGTCTATTAAGTAGAGAACATTTGAATCAGAAAAGTAGATAATACTCTGTACAGCAGCTATAATTTTTTTTAATATATTAGGAAATAAAAGTAGACACTAAGGCCCTTTATTTACTGTCTGTCTGCCACTGTGTTTGGTGAGGAACAGTGAAGTGTTACCATATTATGTACAGATTTCCCTTGATTTTCCAGCTCTTGCTTTCTTAAACTTGGGAACTTGGTTTGACTAATGCAGTGCCCTTGTTATTCACTTTCAGTTACTGGAGTCTCACTATCAAATGTAGAACTTAATTAGATTTATGTTGCAATATATACTTGAATTTGCTCCCTAAAACTGCTCTTTTAACCAATCTTACAATAAAATCAAAAGTCAAAGTGGTAGGCTTCAAAATTAAACATAAGATCTGTGATTCCTTCCTACTTCCTACTTAGTGTGTATTTTGGTGACTCAGACGGTTAAGAATCTGCCCACAATGTGGGAGACCTGGGTTTGATCCCCGGGTAGGAAAGATGCCCTGGAGAAGGAAGTAACAACCCACTCCAGTATTCTTGCCTAGAGAATTCCATGGACAGAGGAGCCAGGCAGGCTACACTCCACGGGGTCACAAAGAGTCACACGACCCAGTGACTAACACTTTCACTTTCTTTTCTTACTCTTCAGCCTTTTTCTTGCCCTAGATACTATCCCTGTTTTATCTACCTGACTAATATGGATTTTAATACTTTGATAAAAAAGAAATAAATTACTTTAATTATCTAGATTATTGCTAATTGTGACACGCTAAAGGTCCATCTAGTCAAAGCTATGGTTTTTCCAGTAGTCATGTATGGATATGAGAGTTGGACCATAAAGAAGATTGAGTGCCAAAGAATGGATGCTTTTGAACTGTGGTATTGGAGGGTCCCTTGGACTGCAAGGAGATCAAACCAGTCCATCCTAAAGGAAATCAGTCCTGAATATTCATTGGAAGGACTGATGCTGAAGCTCTATTACTTTGGCCACCTGAGCCAACTCATTAGAAAAGACCCTTATTCTGGGAAAGATTGAAGGCAGGAAGAGAAGGGAATGACAGAGAATGAGATGATTAGATGGCCTCACTGACCCAATGGACATGAGTTTGAGCAAGCTCCGAGAGATGGTGAAGGATAGGGAAGCCTGACATCCTGCAGCCTATGGGGTCTCAAAAAGCTGGACATGACTGGGCGACTGAACGACAATGTAATAAATGTTTTAAGTTTAAAAAATAATTTTGTGTAACTGCCTTTAACCAAATAGGAAGTGAAGACGCATATGTAGTCTCAGCCTCATATGTAATGATGATTTACTAGAGCCTATCTTTAGAAGTATTACTATAAATTTTGATATCACATTGTAATTTTAAAGCCAAGTGCTTTTTGACAAATGAGGCTATTGTTTTGAAGCATCTGTATTACGTTGGGTTTGCTAAGCAAATGATGTCTTATGTAAGTGATTAAGGGTTATAAATTTTTATGCATTGATCTTTGATATGTTTTTGAACAGCAGGAGGGGCATAAAAGAATAAAAAGAAGAAAAAAAAAAAAGAATAAAAAGAGGGGAAGGGAGGCAAGCTGCTTTGCTTCCTTTCTTTCAAAGTTGAAGCTATTTAGTAGGCCAGAAAGTGCCTTCAGTTTTTAAGTAAAAATAAAAGACATATTTTTCATTTTTACCAAGAACTTTACTGATCAACATATTCACTGTTTTGTTCCACTGTCTTCTGCCATTTTTCAGACAGTTTCATAATTCCATCTTGCCCAAACTTTTATCTTTTTGAGCAAAGAACTGTTTCAGGTGCCTTTTACAGTCTTTCAGGGAATTGAAATTTCTTCCGTTAAGAGAATTTTGTAAAGACCAAAATAAATGGAAATCTGAAGGTGCAATGTCTGGTGAACACAGTGGATGAATCAGAACTTCCCAGCCAAGCTGTAACAGTTTTAGCCATCAAAGAAACATGTGGTCTTGTGTTATCCTGATGGAAGATTTTGCATTTTCTGTTGGCTAATTCCAGACGTTTTTTGTTGAGTGCTGTGTTCCGTTGGTCTAATCTGAAGCAATACTTATTGGAATTAATTGTTTTTCTGGAAGGAGCTCCTAATGGAGAACTCCCTTCCAGTCCACCATGTACCCACATTACGTTGTTTGGATGAAGACCAGCCTTTGGTGTGATTGGTCGTGGTTCATTTCTCTTGCACCACAGTCACTTCCGTTCCACATTATTGTACAGTATCCACTTTCCATCACTTGTCACAATTTGTTTTAAAAACGGAACATTTTCATTATGTTTCAGTAGAGAATCACATGTGAATATACAGTCAAGGTTTTTTTCCGCTTAACTTATGTGGAACCCAAACATCAGAGCAATTAGCATAACCAAGCTTGTGCAGATGATTTTCCACACTTGATTTGGATATTTTGACTATGTCAGGTATCTTCCATGTGGTGTAACGTTATGTCTCTTGATCACTATCAACTTCAACTGGTCTACTTGACTGTCAAGCATCGTCCATCGAGAAATCTCCAACATGAAACTTCGCAAACCACTTTTGACATGTTTGATCAGTCACAGCACCTTCTCCAAACACTGCACAAATCTTTTTTTGCGTTTCAGCGGCATTTTTACCTTTTTTGAAATAATAAGTATAATATGTTGAAAATGTTGCTTTTTTCCTTCCGTCTTTAGTATTAAAATAGCTACACAAAAATTCACCAATTTTGATATTAAAAGAAAAATACACACTGACATGACAGCTGTCACAATAGTCTTAACAAAATTGTTTTGAATGAAGTTAAAGACAACTGAGCACTACTAAAGCCATCTTACATAGGCAAAACACTCTCCAACATACATCACAGCAGGATCCTCTATGACCCACCTCCCAGAATATTGGAAATAAAAGCAAAAATAAACAAATGGGACCTAATTAACCTTAAAAGCTTCTGCACATCAAAGGAAACTATAAGCAAGGTGAAAAGACAGCCTTCAGAATGGGAGAAAATAATAGCAAATGAAGCAACAAACAACTAATCTCAAAAATATACAAGCAACTCCTACAGCTCAATTCCAGAAAAATAAATGACCCAATCAAAAAATGGGCCAAAGAACTAAATAGACATTTCTCCAAAGAAGACATTCAGATGGCTAACAAACACATGAAAAAATGCTCAACATCACTCATTATCAGAGAAATGCAAATCAAAACCACTATGAGGTACCATTTCACGCCAGTCAGAATGGCTGCAATCCAAAAGTCTACAAACAGTAAATGCTGGAGAGGGTGTGGAGAAAAGGAAACCCCCTTACACTGTTGGTGGGAATGCAAACTAGTACAGCCACTATGGAGGACAGTGTGGAGATTCCTTAAAAAACTGGAAATAGAACTGCCTTATCCAGCAATCCCACTGCTGGACATACACACTGAGGAAACCAGAAGGGAAAGAGACATGTGTACCCCAGTGTTCATCGCAGCACTGTTTATAATAGCCAGGACATGGAAGCAACCTAGATGTCCATCATCAGATGAATGGATAAGAAAGCTGTGGTACTTATACACAATGGAGTATTACTCAGCCATTAAAAAGAATACATTTGAAGCAGTTCTAATGAGGTGGATGAAACTGGAGCCTATTATACAGAGTGAAGTAAGCCAGAAAGAAAAACACCAATACAGTATACTAACGCATATATATGGAATTTAGAAAGATGGTAACAATAACCCGGTATACGAGACAGCAAAAGAGACACTGATGTATAAAACAGTCTTTTGGACTCTGTGGGAGAGGGAGAGGGTGGGATGATTTGGGAGAATGGCATTGAAATATGTATAATATCATATATGAAACGAGTCGCCAGTCCAGGTTCAATGCACGATACTGGATGCTTGGGGCTGGTGCACTGGGACGACCCAGAGGGATGGTAAGGGGAGGGAGGAGGGAGGAGGGTTCAGGATGGGGAACACATGTATACCTGTGACAGATTCATTTTGATATATGGCAAAACCAATACAATATTGTAAAGTTAAATTAAATAAAATTAAAAAAAAAAAAAAAAGAAAGCCATCTTACCAAAAAAACCAAACAAACTTTTTGGCCAACTCAGTAATTATTTTCTCATGTGTATTATTTATTAAATGTATTCCAAATTATTTTGGTAGAGCCAGCCTTTTCCTAATTTTGAAAAATACTAAGATTTACCATTTTAACCACATAGTTCAGTGGCATTAAGTACATTCACATTGTTATGCAATCATCACTACCATCTGTCCCCCCAATTTTTTTTTAATCATCTCAGACTAAAACTCTGTAGCACATTAAGCAATAACTCCATGTTTCTTCTTCCCCTAGCCCCTGGTAACCATTAATATACTTACTATCTCTATAAATTTGTCTGTTCTATGTACCTCATTTAAGTGGGTTCACAATATTTGTTCTTTGGTAACAGGCTTTTCCTTTAAAACATTTTCACTGGTGTTAGTTTGTGTGACTGGATGATTTGTGTAATATACAATAACGTATTAAGCCTAATTCTAGCATTATCTACCAAAATACAGTGGTCATGAGTATACTCTCCAGTTGTTATTTAGTCATTGCTAGTTTGAGATCACAATTTTATTAGTTTTGTTCTAGGGGAAGTAGACTCTGAGACAGAGATTTCATGTACCTGTGAGGCAGTGATGGCAGGAGAATTGGGTAGGGGTTGGGAAATAAGATGCCATGATATCAGAGCAAAGGCATTAGTCTGTGTGGGCTCTGGAGCTAGACCATCTGAGTTTGCGTGTTGACTCTACAACTTATGGCAGGGGTGGGGGTAGGTACTTTGTCTTCTTTTGCCATTTGCAAGATAGGATGGGAACAAAATTTCCTCCATAGGGTTGTCGTGAGAAATGAAGTGACGTTAAACCAGTGCTGGGTCGGCATAAAGCAGTTGCTCAGCAACTCCTGCTACCACTGCCACTCTGTTACTGTTACTTAAATGGGTGACTAAGGGATCAGGAATCTCAGCCATCCAGTCAGAACTGTGGGAACAAGGGTGCTCCACGGTATCCCAAGGCAGGGTTACACTGCAGCTTACTACCACAACTGTCGACATTAGGTCATTCTCTGTCCTGTATCTTTTAAACAAAATTCTGTATAAACTTGTCTCATCTTACTTTTTAATCTGCTGTGTGCTTAGTACTCAGTGTCCAACTCTTTGCAACCTCATGGACTGTAGCCCACCAGATTCCATAGTCTATCCATGGGGATTCTGCAGGCAAGAATACTGGAGAGGATTGCCATGCCCTCCTCCAGGGGATCTGCCCAACCCAGGGATCAAACCCAGGTCTCCCGCATTGTAAGTAGATTCTTGACCATCTGAATGTTTTTAAAAGTAGGGTTTTTATATGAAGACCTTATAACTGATATTTGTTAAATAGCAAGAGTACAGGCTAAAACTTTTCTAACCATAAATTATTTTAGATGTAATCATTTATATAACTTGAGTTTTTTGGGTTTTTTTTAGATCTGAAATAGTACCCTGTTAGTATTTGTGAAGGAGTTCTGGAACTACAGAGTTCTACAACCAGGCAGGATAAATATTCTGTTGCATCCTAGAGAGGCGCCTTAAAGTTTCTCAGCTCTCAGATCAGATCACCTGCTCCCCCTGGCTTTCTCTTTCAGTTCTTTTCTAGAGTTGGAATCTAGAAAGGGGCTGACATTCTTGTTAAAGAGATATCTTGATGTAAGTGACATTATTAAGTGAACTTCATTTATAATGGCTTTCTGTTTTGGTGGTTTAGTCACTAAGTCGTGTCTGACTCTTGCCCACCAGGGTCCTCTGTCCATGGGATTTTCCAGGCAAGAATACTGGAGTGGGTTGCAATTTCCTTCTCCAAGGAGTTTTCCTGACCCAGGGATGGAACCCGGGTCTCCTGCATTGCAGGCAAATTCTTTACTGATGAGCTGCCAGGGAAGTCCAGTGGTTTTCTGAAGCACCTTTAATAATATATTCACTCAGCACCTATAAGATGCTGAAGATTCTGTGGGCAGGCAGTGTTCCCTGTCTCATGGAAGAAGCATGTGAACACCAAAAATCAGAGTCTACTCAGCTACATACTATTGGATATACCATACAAAATGCTATGAGGAGAGCTTAAAAGGCTCACTGTACATGGGGAGCAGGAAGGAGGCATGATGGTGAGTTTTGAGCAATTTAAATTAATATAGTAACTGAGGAAAATGAGGGCGCATGAGATAGGATAAAAGCGAGGAGACATGAAAGAGCCAGTCATGTGTTTGAGGAACTGTGCGTGGTTAACTTGCCTGAGGTGGGAAGTGGTAGGAGGTAGCCTTAGTGGTGCGTTAAGCTCAGGGTGTCTCCTGGTGATGTGATGGAAGGAAGGAAGATGGTCAGATTATTGTTTAAGAAAGCTAACTCCAGGGGCCTTAGGGAAGATGGATGAGTAATAGAAATAAAGGCTTCCAAATGGTAATTTGGCCCAAGACAGCAGTGACTGGGTTAACCCCAGAGGTTTGGGCACTTGAGGCAACTTGATGACTTTCACTGTTTTTAGAGCACTTTACAACCTATGAAGACGCTCTTAAAACGATGGTGCCTTGGAGAGTTGATAAATATTTGCCAAAAAGTATGAAGACAAGACAAAAAATTGGGCCTTAGGAGTTGAGGCTAGAGGAGTATGGACTTTACTTCACTGATTATGTTGCAGTTGACCAGGGGGTGTCTTAAGACTTTGGATGATTCACTTGTCTACATATGCTCAGTCGCTTCAGTCATGTCCAACTCTTTTGTGACCCCATGGACTGTAGCCCACCAGGCCCCTCTGTCCAAGGGATTCTGCAGGCAAGAATACTGGGGTGGGTTGCCATTTATGAGCCCTTAGAATAATATGCCCTTTGTTTTCTTGCAAAGGGAGTATAAGCAAATAGACAACTTTTGTCCCAGAACACCATTTTAGTACTTTTAAAATGCTGCCCTTTAAATGCTGAACTTCCGCTAGAATGGATGGTTGGGGAGTGGGGTGTTGGGGTGGGAGTAGCAGGGAATGGGCTACCGTTCCTGCCTTGGCTGCATCATTTAAGGCCATATCTCCAGAGAGCCCAGACAAGGACAAGGCACAATGAGATGATGAGTCTGTCTGGTTTGGGAGGAGCTCTACCTAGTATAGTGACTGGATTATGAGCCTGTCTCCAAGTCTGAGATTTGATACAGGGAGCTGTAAATTCTCTACTCTTTTATTAATAGATGTGAGTCTCCTTCCTTCACACAGGGCTGGGACATCTTTACTATCTGTATTATCTTTAACTGTATTTAAAAAACATGGGTATAATTGAGACGTCAAGAGGTAAAATCTGACTTTAATGATAGAGGACTGTTCTGGCCTGAAAGCTTGGGAGAGTTAAAATGTTTTTCCAGCAAACTCATAGAAAAAGAGATCAGATTTTGGTTACCAGAGGTGGGGAGTAGGGGGAGGGGGAATTGGATAAGGGCAGTAAGTCCTAGGGATGTACATAATTAGCACTTGTTATTGTCGTTCAGTACTAAGTCGTGTCCAACTGTTTGCAAACCCATGGGCTGCAGCCTGCCAGGCTTCACTGTCCTTCACTATCTCCCGGAATTTGCTCAGACTTGTGTCTATTGAGTCAGTGATGCCGTTCAACCATCTCATCCTCTGTTGCCCCCTTCTCCTTTTGCTTCAGTCTTTCTCAGCATCAGGGTCTTTTCTGATGAGTCAGCTCTTCACATCAGGTAGAGCTTTAGCAGCAGTCCTTCCAATGAATATTCATGGTTGATTTCTTTTAGAATTGACTGGTTCCATCTCCTTGCTGTCCAAGGGAGTCTCAGGAGTCTTCTTCAGCACCACAATTCAAAAGCATCAATTCTTTGACACTTAACCTTCTTTATGGTCCAACTCTCACATCTACATATGACTACTAGAAAAATCATAGCTTTGACCATGCAGACCTTTGTTGGCAAAGTGATGTCTCTGCTTTTGAATATGCTGTCTAGGTTTGTGGTAGCTTTTCTACCAAGGAGCAAGTGTCTGTTGACTTCATGGCTGCAGTCACTGTCCACAATGATTTTGGAGTCCAAGAAAATAGAATCTGCCACTGTTACCATGTTTTTCCCCATCTATTTGCCATGAAATACTGGGACTGGATGTCATGATCTTAGTTTTTTGCATGTTGAGTTTTAAGCCAGCTTGTTTTCAGTCTCCTCTTTCACCTTCATCAAGAGGCTCTTTAGTTCCTCTTCACTTTATACCATTAGGGTGGTGTTATCTGCATATCTGAGGTTGTTAATATTTCTCCTGGTAGTCTTGATTCCAGCTTATGACTTGTCCAGCCCAGCATTTTGCATGATATACTCTGCATATATAAATAAGCATGGTTACAATATACATCCTTGACGTATTCCTTTCCCAATTTGAAACCAATCCGTTGCACCATATCCAGTTCTAACTATTGCTTATAAGTAGCACTACTGTATGTTAAATACAAAAGTTAAGAGAGTAAATTCTAAGTGTTCTCATGCAAGAAAAAAATGTTTTCTATATATTTAATTTTGTGTCCGTATAAATCATGGATGTTCCCTAAACTTACTGTGATAATTGTTTCATGATGTAAGTCAGATCATCATCCTGTATACCTGAAACTTTTCTGTTTCTGTGAATTTCACTGCTCTGGGTACCTCATATAAGTGAAATCATACTGTATATGTCCTTTTGTGACTGACTTATTCACTTAGCTTAATGTCTTCAAGATTCATCCCTATATTGTAACATATGTTTCCTTACTTTTTTAAGGCTAAAAATATTTCATTGTATACGTATGCCATGTTTTGCTTATCCATTCATCTGTCGGAGGACATTTGGTTGCTTCTACACCTTAGCTATTGTGACTTATGCTTTTATGAACATGGATATTCTTTTGAGCATATACCCGGAAGTGGAATTGCTGGATCATATGGTAATTCTATTTTTTGTAGAACTGCCATACTGTTTTCCACAACAGCTACACCATTTTACTTTTCTACCAATGCTGGCCAACACTTATTATTTTCTAGGACCTTTTTTAATAGCCATCCTGATAAGTGTGAGATTGCTCCTCATTTTATAGTGGCTATTTTAAATTGATACAGGGTCCTCTTGCACAAATTGCAGTATATTTTGAAGATTTACCCTATTTCTTATATTACATCTTCTGTCCTTGATGTTTGTCTTCTGTAGGACTCTGGTTGAGCTTTACTCTGGAGTGCTGAGGGGATTGGAATGTGCTCACAGTAGGGTAATGGCATGGTGAATATGTTAAGAATTCTTATCTTTTAGTGATACATACTGAAGTAACTACAGTTGAAATGATATGTCTCAGATTTGCCTTAATATATGCAACAGGTATAGACCAGTGGTTCTCAGTTCAGGGTGACTTTTCCCCTAGAAAACACTTGGCAACATCTGAAGGTGATTTTTGGGCTTCCCCTGGTGGCTGTGTTGTTAAAGAGTCCACCTGCAATGCAGGAGGCCCGTGTTCAACCCCTGGGTCAGGAAGGTTCCCTGGAGAAGGAAATGGCAACCCATTTCAATATTCTTGCCTGGAAAATCCCATGGACAGAGGAGCCTGGCAGGCTACAGTCCATGGGATCCCAAAGAGTAGGACACGACTTAGCAACTAAACCACAGAAGCTGATTTTGGTCATCACAATTAAGGGTTTTCTACTGGCATTTAGTAGCTAGAGACCAGAGATGTTGTTAAACATCCTATGGTGCACACAACAGCCCCCTACAACAGAGAATTAGTTATCCCACAGTGTTAATTAGTGTGCAGCTGAGAACCCCAGACCTGGTAAAGATGGAAAAAGCTGGCATGTGATAATACTGTAGAAGTGAAATGATAAGTGCCTAGGGATTTATTGTAGTGTTCTCTTTTCCCCTGTGAGAGTTTGAAAGTTTTCCATAATAAGGTATAAAATATATATGCAACTTCTATTTATTTATATATATTTAATAAAGGAGCCACCAGCACACTTCCTCTCTGTGTAGAGCATTGTTTTTCCAACTGAACCACAGCTTGTCTGTATACAAGCTGTGGTTGGTGAGCCTTTGGTTAAATACTCTGCTACTTCAGAGCCTACTTTTATCCCTAGTCCTGGTTGACTCTGAGTTTGAGGTGTTTCTCAGCCCAGGCTGGTAGAACTAGTACTACCTCTCTCCTGGAGTTTCTTTAGCTCTCATCTCTTTAGCAGTCTAAGTCCATCTGCTTTGTCTTCCACAAATCCCTCAAAGTTTCTGGTCTACTGATGCCACTCTATTTCTTCTATCATTTCAGTGTCCTTTTGGCAAGAGGAAAAAATAAAATTATGGATTCAGCCCACTATCTTGAGCCAGATGTCTTCTAATTACCTTCTTTTAATACCTGATATACAGCCCTCTGGAGAAGGCAGTGGCACCCCACTCTAGTACTCTTGCCTGGAAAATCCCATGGATGGAGGAACCTGGTAGGCTGCAGTCCATGGGGTCGCTAAGAGTCGGGCACGACTGAGCGACTTCACTTTCACTTTTCACTTTCATGCATTGGAGAAGGAAATGGCAACCCACTCCAATGTTCTTGCCTGGAGAATCCCAGGGACGGTGGAGCCTGGTGGGCTGCCGTCTCTGGGGTCGCACAGAGTCGGACACGACTGAAGCAACTTAGCAGCATCAGCAGCATACAGCCCTCTGTGATTAGCATTGAACTGAGACATAATATGGTGATAAATCATTAATTCTTTTATTCATTCACTCGGTGTAGTCCATCTAGTATTTGTTCAGCACCCAGTATGTGTGAAATTCTGTTCTAGGTGTTAAGTACATAGTGAGAAGCAAAGCAAGTATATAATCCTTGCCTTTGTGGAATTTAGGGTATAAAGGAGGGATACTCATAATCAACTTTACTCAAATAAATACAGAATGTGAGGGGTATTTGCAAAGGAAATAACAGTGTTCTGTGCAAAGAATATTAAAAAAAATAGCTAATATTGACTGTGTACGTAATTGTGTGCAAGTTACTGTGCCGAGAACTTTATGTGGATAATCTCATTAATCTTTAGAATAACTGATTTTAGAAATAGGGAAACTAAGACCTACCTAATTTAATGTTAAGTCAGAAAAGACCTCTCTGGAAAAAGTAATACTTGAAATGAGAACTGAATGACTAGGAGTTCAGTGCAGTCACTGAGTCGTGTCCGACTCTTTGCGACTTCATGGACTGCAGTACGCCAGGCCTCCCTGTCCATCACCAACTCCTGGAGTTTACTCAGACTCATGCCCATTGAGTTGGTGATGCCATCATCTCATCCTTTGTTGTCCCCTTCTCCCACCTTCAATCTTGTCCAGCATCAGGGTCTTTTCAAATGACTAGGAGTTAGCCAGGTAAAGAATGGAGGGAGGCTAAATACAGCAGAAGGAATAGGGTTCAAAGGCCCAAGGAAAGAGCAAACCCAGCATGGAAGACTGCCAATGACTGAAGTTTAGTGAGCAAGGAAAGAATGGAGGAGACAGAAAAAGCAGGGGCTAAATGGGGGAGGTTGTTTCTGGCCAAGGTAAGGATATTAGATTTCAGTCTAAAGGCCTGGGAAACCTTGGAAGGTTTTACATAAATGGAGACTATGATCTGATTTGCTTTCTTCAAGATCACTGTCCCTGCTTTGTGGAAAATGGACTGGCAAGGGATAGTGGCTTACTGTGATTCAGATGAGAAAAGACAGAGATTTAGACTAGAGTGATAGCAACAAAAGGGAAAAAAAGGCAGACAAATTTGAGGTGTTGGTTTTAGTACCAAGACATTACTTTCAGGGACTTTCCAGGTGATCCAGTGGTTTAGAATCTGTCTTGCAATGCAAGGGACAGAGGTCAGGGGACGAAGATCCCGCATGCCACAGAGCATCTAAGCCCCACAACTAAGATGCAACGCAGCACAATAAATAAATAAGATGAGAGGCTATTTTTAAAAAATAAATAAAATACTACTTGCAGCTGAGTTGCATACAGAAGATAAGCCTAAGGAAGAAATTAAGGGAATTCTTACAATTCCTAGGTGAGCAGTAGCGTAGATGGACAGCAGTGCTAACTATTGAGTTACTGGTGAAGGAAATTTTTTAACACAGGAAGGTGGCATTGCCTGTGAAATTTAAAGTAGAGGTAAGATAGTTTCAGAAAAGTTTGAAGAAAAGTCTGACCAAGCAGTGCAAATGTGGAAATTGCTAGCATAATAACCTGAGCTTCCAGCCTGGTCTGATCAACTGGATGAGTATTGAGAAGAGTGCCAAGGACAAAGCCCTGAGTAAATCAGACAGTTAAAGTTCTGTGTGAGAAAAGGAACAACTGATGAGGGAAAATACAAAGCAGGCAAGGGACAGAAAGAAGAGTGCTTTCTCGTGGCAACTGAGAAGAAAGTTCTTCAAAGAGGAGGGAGTAGTCAGCCAGTTTGAATGCTCATTTTAATATGAGATTCACATACCAGGGTATGTGTTGCATGCCAGCTGCCATTAACAAAGAAGCATGGAAATATAATATTTCCCATCTCTTTAAAAACAGACAAACTTTCCATCTTGCCTCTGCCTCCAGCTGCTGCTTTTCTCTGCATCTCTTGATGATGAAAGTCCTCACCTCAGATAAGGCATCGGTGTCTCACTGTCTTTTCTTTCCATCTTTATTTCATTCCATTTGGGCTTTCTCAATAACTTAACTGAAACTGCTCTTTTGAAAAGGTTACCAATAACTGCCCTCTTGTCAAATCAAGTTTCACTTCTCTGTTTTCTTCCTACTTAATCTGTCTATAGTATTTGATTGAGTTGATTACTCCCGCCATCTTGAAAAACTCTTCTTGGCTTTCATGACACCACATTCTCCTGGGTTATCTCCTACCTTAAGACTGCTACTTACAAGTTAGTTTGCCTACCTGATCTTTTTAAGAATGTAAGTCTACTTATATACCTTCTCTGTTCAAACTCACCAATCACATAGTGTTTCTCATCACATTCAGAATTAAATCCACACTCATTACTGTGGCGTACAGAGTCTTCTCATTCCTGCCAACCTCTCCAGCCACATCCTGTACCAAAACTGGTCTTTGTGCTCTTTCTTGAACCCACCAAACTATTAAGGACTCTTATGCTCACTAGTCCCTGGGCCTAGAAAACTCTTTGCACAGACCTTTTTGTGATACACTTCTTCACATTATTCATACCTCTGCTCAGTGTAACTGAGAATTCCATGGATTGAGCAGCCTGGTAGGCTATAGTCCACAGGGTCGCAAAGAGTCGGACATGACTAAGCGACTTCACTTCAGTGGTAACTACTTCAGACCTTCCCAGACTACTCTAACATAGCCAGCCACTGCCCTCTCCCAAACCCCATCATTCTGTATCCCCTTACCCTTCTTTTCATCATGTATCTTATCTCTGAAATTGTTTATGATCAGTTTTCTCCTTCTTCCCCCAGAATGTCAGCTCACTGTCAGTTGTCTGTTTAATCACTTCTCTATTCACTGTCAGTGGAACAGTGTCTGGCATACAGTGTGGGTCCATAAATATTTTTTGGATGAATGCTAGTAAGAGGTTGAATCAGATGAGGGTGGGAATGTTTCCGTTGGATTTGGCAATTTGCCATTTATTGGTGTCCTTCATGAGGAATGTATTTAAAGGGTGCACTCAGGGTAGGTGTCAGAGCAAAATAGAGTATGGAGTACCCAGAGGTAAGAGGTTAGAGAAGACAACTGTTTTATAAGATAACTGTGAAGAGAGACATGGGACTGGCTATTGGTGGTAGGAAGAAGGTCAGTGAGGTCAAGAAGACAGATACTTGAGGTGACAGTAACAGATGTAATACAGACCACATGTGACAGGATTGACTTTTACATGGAGGGATCTGCTGCAGAGGGCAGAAAGTGATGCTGCTAGAAAGGGTGGAAAATGGTGAAGATAGTTACAAATTCATACTGGTTGTGTAGTTCATGGCAGGGGCATGAAAGTGCAGGAGGAGGGTGAGGCTCGTTATGGGGTAGAAAGGAAGCCAGGCCCTGTGGAATGGAGGGCAGAGTTACTGTGTCTCCTCCAGGCCAGATGTTGCTGTAGTTGGGGTCCTGGTGGAAAGAGGTAGAAAAGGATGACTGTGGAAAGAGGTAGATCAGAGTAACCAGCAGTTTTAGACACACAGCACTTAAAGATCCGATGATGTCTCCTTGCTTTAATCAGGAACAGTATTCTCTGTTCCAGGAAACTGTTTGCATTTATGATAGGAAAATTGTCCTTTTTCCTTTCTCTCCCATCTTCATGGAGCCCACTGAGCCTGGGAGAAAGTACACTGTTGGGCCTGCACTCCAGCTTGCCATCAGGATTGGATGTGTTCATGCTTTCAAATATTTGAGTATTTCTTACATGCTGAGCACTGATTTTGTCTTAGGCTCTATAGCAGTGAAAGAAGCAGTCTCTGCCTTCAAAGAACTTTCATTCTAATGTGGGAAAACGGAGAATAAACATATGTATGATAAGTCAGGTTGGGTGGGCATGTCACCCTGGGCCTTTACCCTGCTCTACCCTCCTCTTCACCCAGTAGCCCTGGGCTGGCACTCTTCTCTTTTTTCCCTTTCCTCCTCCCCATGCTCAACCATCTGTCAATACATAAGCATTTGGAAGAGCTGTTCTTCCTCATCTGAGTGTTTCCCTGAGCAGTGGACTCAAGCCTTCCATTACCTACCGTGGTTAACAACATGTTTTGTTCTCTTGATTTCAGATGAGACGCCAATTATTGCAGTGATGGTGGCCCTGTCCTCTCTGCTAGTGATCGTGTTTATTATCATAGTTTTGTACATGTTAAGGTGAGCATGCTGGTGCTTCTGCATTCTTGTGGACTCTGTTTCAGTACCCCAGGTTCTCGATAAGCCCACAAGTCCAAAAGACAGTAGGATAAGGACAGTGAGTAGGATAGAGGGAATGACTCATGGTAGCTTTCCTAATATTAAAATTCTGCTTAAAAATGTTGTTAAAATTTTATATAGTCTTAACACCCAGCCCCTTCCTTTTGCTTCCATCTGTCCCAAGTCCAGTCCCTCAACTCCAGTTCATCCTAAAGCCCAGGACCGTGGTTTAGAGGTTGAGGGAAGATGCCACAGTCTGTTGTTACTGATCAGCATTTTAAGGTCTTCAGATCTAGCCCTATTGAAACAACCCCCGAAAGCGCCCCAGTGGAGATTATGTGTTCAGTTAAGGTCTACTTTATTTCTGGTTGTGGCTTTGACCCCATACCCCTCCAGCTACACCTCTGACTGAGTGTGCTGAACTGAACCATGTAAGCAACAGGGTTCCTCTTCCTGACTTTCTTCCAGGGTCTTCTAGATACTACTCCTCAAACAGGGAGCAAAAGCCAGGAAGGGAAACCCAAGGGAGGGAAGTGGGAGGTACATTTGTTCTTTTCCTACTGGAGTCACTGCCCTGACTGAGTTTAACTCTGCTCTTATTTTTGGCTTAAGCTGCTCTGGGCTCCCTCTGTTCTTCTGTATGGATAAAGATAGGGGAACACCCTACGAGGGGAACACCTTGTACACCCCTATAGTTTGTCTTGTGTCTCCTATCTTTCTGCAGAAGACTTGTGGCCAGACCTCTGCCAACAAGTCTGAAGCTCTGAGTTTCTCTCTTATTACACCCAGAAAGTACCAGGAGTTTTGTTTGATACTGTTTGATCTCCCTCCACTTTATTATACCCACATATCCTACCCAGTGTCTCCACCTGGTGTGGCTGTGATTTGCAGCAAATCCTGGAACTGTGCAAAGGAGCCATTCCAATGAGAAAATACTGTGGGGTTGAATTCTAGTGTGGCTTAAGCAAGAGCACACTGAGGTGCTCAGTCTCCACTGGAGCTGCTTCAGTGTGTAAAGGCTGAATTGATAAGTGGAACTACAAACCAGTGATTGGTCTCTCTGACTCCATGCTTAGTGTTTCACTGTGAATATTTTCTCATTAGGTTTAAGAAATACAAGCAAGCTGGGAGCCATTCCAATTCTTTCCGCTTATCCAATGGCCGCACTGAGGATGTGGGTAAGACACCCCTGAATGACATGGGGGACTTTCATGGAGAAGAAAAATGGAGAAAATAGGAGTTTCCCCATCCTAAAAGAAAAAAAGAATTGAGAGCAGCACTGGCCCATGAGCTAGAGCCCATAATTTGGTCTCCAGAGAAGGGCTGTGTCCTAAAGGCACCTGACCAACCTTCCCCCTTGTGCACTGCAGAACCCCAGAGTGTACCACTTCTGGCCAGGTCCCCAAGCACCAACAGGAAGTATCCACCCCTGCCTGTGGACAAGCTGGAAGAGGAGATTAACCGGAGAATGGCTGATGACAATAAGCTCTTCAGAGAGGAATTCAACGTGAGTTCTTTACTGAGGCTGGTGTATCAGCAGGGAGAAAGGCAGACCTAAGTCAAGCCTTTTGAGTGATGGGGTAGAAAACAGGTTTCTAATAGGTTAAGAGGTGAGGAGTTTTTACCAGGTTCATCTGACTTCTTTTCTATGTGATCATGGACAGGAAATGAAAAAAAAAATTGCCTTGCCTCCCTCATCTACCCATCTATCCATTCATTCATCATTGCGTCTGTTACTTTTGTTTACTTATCCAGACATCTAATATATGTGAGGTGCAAGGGGAGCAAAAGCAGATAGTCCCTGCATTCAGGGACTTGGTGTATAAGTTCAAACAGCAGTATAGAACATGAAGAACTGGAGGACATGAAGAACTGGTGCTGAGGCATGGGAACCTGTATTAAGAGGCATGGCCTTTAGAGTCTAGAGCCAAGGGGTCCCAGGGTATCTTGAGTAGACAACAGGAGGAAGTCATTGTGGAAAATGAGGACCATGGCAGATTGCAGAGCACAGGCCTCATCTTGGGTAGTGTTTACATTTGTATGTTTTATAAATCCCTCAAGAAAGCAGACCATGTTTGTGAATCTACCAGTTGTTGATCCCAGTCCACTAATTCAGAATTTACTTTAAAAAAAAAAACAAAAACAATGTTTTAATTGAGACCCAATCATAGGCAAGGGCGTTGGGGAAAGGCAGATGGGGAACATTCCAGGTACTGGGAATATCAGAATCAATCTGTCAGTAGTGACAGTGGGTGAGGGAAGGCACATTCAAAGAATAGTAAAAGCTGTGAGTGACTGAAAGGCAGAGACTTGAGGGAGATGAAAATGTAGAAGACTGAGCCAGACTGTAGATCCGGTAAACTGTCATGAGAGAGGTGGAAAGCCACAGACCAGCCAGGTTTGTATTTTGAAAAAAAAATGACTCTGGTGGTTAGGGAATAGCCAGGATAGAAAAGAAAATGGGGAGACCAGGATAGAAACAGGAAATACAGTTAGGGGCTGCAGCAGTTAGACCAGAGGTGCTGATCCAACTGATGTAAAGTGGTAATGATTAGGGAGAGGGGAGTGGATTTGAAGACACAAGAACAGTTCCAGAATTGGCTAATTCATCAACCTGGGCATTGCTGAACTCTCAGTCTCCTTCATACCTTTCCACTCAGCCATGTGTCAGCCCTGTTTCTTAGGCTGGGTCCCCTCATGATGCCAAACTGGCTGCCCAGGGAAGTCCCTGGTGGTCCAGTGATTAGGACACTGCATATTCTGTGCTGAGGGCCTGGGTTCAGTCCTTGGTTGGGGAACTAAGACCCCATAAACCATGCATCACGGCCCCCTAAAAAAGTAATGGCTGCCCTAGTTGTAGGCACAAATGGAGGTAAACAAGTCCAGGGGGAAAAGGGTGACTGTTTCTCCTGTGTGTTTCCTTTTATTAGTGAGGAAAACTTTCCCAAAAGCTTCTGGGGACTTACCTGGTCACATATTCTTTCACAAACTAGTCATAGGCAAGGAAGAAATAGACTTATTGCACCTGGTGGAGACCAGTCCAGGTTATTCCTGTGTCATGTAGAAGATGGGTGGATAACCCATAGAATGGAAGCTCTTGTAGCAAGGAGGAAAGGAGGAATGATTATTGGGATATTTGCTCCACCACTGAAGGGCTTGGAGTAGAGAGTGGTGTGGTCAGACTTACAGTCTGAGAAAATCACTAGCTACAATTTGGAGACTAGATGGCAGGGAAGCAAGAGGTGAAGCAGAAGACCATTTACCAGGGAAGACTTAAGTAATAACTTGGACCCCTTTTTCTGGCTGTTAGAATAACACCACCATTTAATACTCATTATTGATTAAGAACATTTCACCTTATCCCACAAGATAGCACTCTAGCCTCAACTAAGCTAGGTTTCCAGTAGGCATTCTGTTGTTTTGTAATTATGGTGTAAGCTACTTCTGAGTAATGCGTACGTGACCTTGTAGCCATATTTTTTCTGTGAAATGAATTCTTTCTTTGGAGATAATTCCCTGAGATCCATAACAAATATCTGAGTAGAGGTGGTGTTCCTAAGAGGCATGGTAGGCAAATTCAGATAGGTATTGTGCCAGCCAATTGCTGTGCTACCATGGCCACATATGTGCAGTTGGGGTGGTGAGGGAAAGAGCTGATCAACGTCTCTTGGCTTCTTACAGTGCGTGCCATCTGGTGAGCATACACAGGGAGTGTAATACATATTTCCTGTCTTTCTTGTCCCAGTTATCTACTACCCAGGGGTCAGCTTAGATCCTGAGATCCAGTGAAGTGGATAGTGTGATACCTTGCTTGAAGTTCTGTTCACCAGATGAATTTCTCTTTTATTCGGAGTGATACCTAAGTAGATTATCCCATAGCCGTCTACCTCCAGAATGGGCTAGCATGACTCACAGAGCCATTTGTACACTAGGCTGGACTTTTTTTCTCCCTTAGTCAACTGTTAGTATCATCAGGAAGTCAGTGGAATCTATTGAAGGAACGGGTGTGTGGCATGTGTTCTGTACACATCCATTTCAGCTGAATTCTGGACATGTCCCAATTTATAGCCTATAGACACATAATACTAAATTTGGGCTTCCCAGATGACTCAGTGGTAAAGAATCTGCCTGCCAATGCAGGAGACGTGGGTTCAATCTCTGAATCAGAAAGATCCCGTGGAGAAGGAAATGGCAACCCACTCCAGTGTTCTTTTTTTATTTTGCTTTATTTGGCTGTGTCAGGTCTTGGTTGCAGCATGCGGAATGTTTGATCTTCATTGTAGCATGCAGGATCTTTTTAGCTGTTGCATGGGAACTCTTAGCTGTGGCATGTGGCATCTCATCCCCTGACCAGGATCATACCCAGGCCCCCTGCATTGGGAGTGTGGAATCTTAGCCACTGAACTTCCAGGGAAGTCCCCCCGCTCCAGTATTCTTGCCTGGAAAATCCCATGGACAGAGGAGCTTGGTAGGCTATAGTCCATGGGGTTGCAAAAGAGTCAGACACGACTGAGCAACACTAAGTTTATAATGAGCAGTTAAGGTCATGGATATCTAGTGTCCCATGGCCAGGCTTACATCATTACCAGAGCCCAATGTTGAACTAGAAACATGATGTTGCTGACAGGATCATGATCTTTTCCCCAGATTCTAAGGTTATTTCATTGCAGTTCTCCTGTTCAGCTTTAACCAGAGACACTTAGGGCCCCCAAAACCTACCAGAATTCATTTCTCTGGCCTGGATCAGCTAAAGAGCCTTCTCTTTTCAGATCACTCAACAAATGAGTCAGACCAGGACACCAGCATGAGATAGGTGTTGTCTCCAAAATCTGTAATGGCACAGCAAGCATCACTCCTCCTCCTTCAAGTGGGCAGAGGTTGGGGGCACAGGGGCAAGGAGTAGCAACTTGTTCTTTATGGTAGATGGTGACATGCTGTGGGCCTTTGACTTTCAGAAAACTTGGCCTAGGTGGCAAGCCACTATACTTTTATTTTTATGTCTATCATGTACATCTAAGATACATAATATCCTGTTCTCCAAGTCCTGTTAGCTTCTTGTATCAGCATAGTTATCAGGGTGATGTCCTTTGAAACAAAGACAAAACCCCAATGAACCAGATCACAGCAGAGAGAGGTCAAGATGATTTATCACTGAAGCTGCTCCTGCCATGAGGAAGGGAAACTGCGTGTGTAGTCTTTGTGCATCGTAAAGGAAAAAATAAGTACACTTGCCTTATTAATAGTGAAATTCCAGGTACCGGGGGTTATATTAATCTTTAGGAATGTGAGCACATGTGGAAAAGCAACTGCAAATCTGCAGCTCCACATGATTTGTGTATGCTGTATACTGACATTCCTAAAAACTGTCATCTCATCTATTTGGTAACTTATATGGGGAGTAATAGGAAGCATCAGAATAGTTAATACTAGTAGTTACTGAGCACTTGCTTCATGCCATCAGTAAACTCACACATGTAAATGGGTTATCTCATTGTTACCCACAACTTTTAAGTCTCCTGTCGCGGTTAGGATCTCTGTGACTTGCCTGGGACCTAGCCTTTTGATAAAGGGAGATTATTACTCCAGCAGCTTGCATTTGTTCTGGAGGTCATGGTGTGGCCTCTGAAGCTTTTTTTCATTTCACTAAGATCAAGAATCCCATTTTGATGTCAGTTCCTTCTTCTAAAAGATTCAGGTGCTTTCCTCACCAGTGTGCACCCTCTATTAAGGCATGCATTATAGAGCCCATCAAGGACATGATGAAGATGTCAGTAAGAAGGTTGAACCTGTTGGATCCCCTGTTGGATCCCCTATAACACTGATCTCCTCTACTTTGTCCCAAGGGCTTTCTGGCTTTTCATTGAACCCAGCTCTCAGTCCAGGTTCCCGCTGGCCACTCCACCACTAGAATTGTGGCCAGTTTCCTAAGCAGGTACACTAACGCAGAAGTTCAGTTAACCATGCCATAACTAGAAATCTGGCCCTATTCAACAATTAGAATTAGATCCGTCCTTGATCTAACATTCTCAAAATCTATTTAAACAGTTACTCCTATGGTTTTTGATGATCCAACTCAGTGAATTCCTGCAGTTTCTTCTGGGTGTTAGTTCTTTGCTTTTCTACCTTCTTTATATTTCCTCCAGATTGTGTTATGCTTGCATCCTGATTATCCTTGAGCAATGAGAGCTGGGTTGTGGGGCAGTTTTCATCATCAAAGCAGGATGCAGTGAAGAGCACAATAGAGATTTTTAGAAGTTGGTTTTCTCCAACTGTTGTTTCATTTTTGCATCATTTCAGTTATCTCACTTGATAATTCAAGAGATAATTTTCTCACTAGATAATTAAAAGCCTTGTCTTTCACATGACCAACCAAGAAAAGATGTGAATTCCATTGGCATTAACATTTAGTAATCAGCAAAATTCTGAAACCTTAACTTTTGGTTCAGCAAAATACATAGCACAGTCATAGAAGGGCCCTGAGTTTTATGGTGTCTTTGGAGATAAATATTTGATGTTGGAGCTGGTCTTTTTCTTGTTTTGTTGTCTAAAATTTGTTAGAAATAATTCTGTTACTTGGTTTCAGTGTCTCTTCTCTCCTTTTAATTGGGACTCCCCTCTCCCTAAATTCCTTTACCATCAGCTAGAACACATCCCAGGTGATGGCAAGCAAGTCAGTAACTGAAGTAACTGTTGTAGAGTCATGAGGTATAAGTGGCTTGCTCTTTCCCATAATGAAAATTGACTAACAGTTCTTTCCCTTCATCTGAACTCAGTGATTAGGTTCACATCACCTGCATTTCCCCCATCAGTCTCTCACCTACAACCCCACCCTCTGTTACTAACTGCTAAGTGAGCTTAAAAACAAGAGAAGTCATCTCAGTTAAGCAAAAAATTAAAACCATCAATTGGGAAGATACTGGGGAACCTGGCAGAATCAAAAGATGAGATAGACAACCAGCCCCTGGACTGAGCAGATCCTATCTTGGTGGTTCTGGGCCCTCTAGGGAAGCCTCTGCTGCTTCTTTAGTTTCAAAATCCTAGAAGAGAGAATTTAGATGGCACAGTGTAGGTATGGTGTGACTGGGCTTGCATTGGTCAGCCCTGACAGGAAAGAGAAGAAATAACCATAGGACAAACACAACAGTTTGTGTCCACTATCATAGAATAATATTCTTGTAATCATAGAGTGAGGAAGGCCTTTGTAAACAAAACTCAAAATTCAGAAGCTAGAATGGAATAGATTGAAAGATAATAAGTGTATTAAAATGTTAAGTGTCTCTTAAAAATGACACCTTAAAAAAGTGGCCAACTGGAAGAAACTATTTGCCACAGATAGACAAGAGAATTTTCCATAATGTACAGAGATTCTCCAAACCTATGAGAAAAAAGTAAACGTTTCAGGAGAAAAATTGGGAAGAAAAATTCAGGGAAGAAAAGCAAATGGTCTATAAACGTAGGAAAACAAACTCAGCTATATCTAGTAATCAGGAAATCCAAATTAAAACTAACCATTTTGGGGGGCCTGTTAGATTTGAAAATTTTCAAAGATTCATACCAAGTATGGACAGGTATGGGGGTAAAGACAATCTTACACAAATGTAGGAGGAGTTTTAAGTTGATAGAGCTTTGGGAGGATAATTTGGCAACATCAACCAAATTTCAAATGCTTATACTATCTGACCTAATTTATGAGACTCTAACAAGAAAAACCACACATATATTTTTACAAGGATGTTCATTATAGCATTACTTATAATAGCAAAGAAAATAAAATGAAAAGTATTTGTTAGATAGCCAAGTGGCTAAATGATTTCTCTCATCTATTATGAAATTCTGTACTGTCGTTAAATGTCAACATAGAAAAATATGGGGAAAAAAACCACTATTTTGGTGACTTACATGGTATGCTGCTGCTGCTAAGTCGCTTCAGTCATGTCCGACTCTGTGCGACCCCATAGACGGCAGCCCACCAGGCTCCTCTGTTCCTGGGATTCTCC
Source organism: Bubalus kerabau (assembly GCF_029407905.1). Classification (NCBI taxonomy): domain Eukaryota; kingdom Metazoa; phylum Chordata; class Mammalia; order Artiodactyla; family Bovidae; genus Bubalus; species Bubalus kerabau. The sequence goes on along the minus strand of NC_073636.1, from coordinate 52,676,498 downwards.
AGGCAAGAACACTGGAGTGGGTTGCCATTTCCTTCTCCAATGCATGAAAGTGAAAAGTGAAAGTGAAGTCGCTCAGTCGTGCCCGACTCTTAGCGACCCCATGGACTGCAGCCTACCAGGCTCCTCCGTCCTTGGGATTTTCCAGGCAAGAGTACTGGAGTGGGGTGCTATTGCCTTCTCCATTACATGGTATAATCCCCTTTAAAAAATATATGTATGTCTGTGTGTGAGTGTATTAATGCTTTTGTTTATTTTATTTTTTTAAGTCTGAAGGAACACTGTGAACTGTAATCAGTGGTTGCCTACAAGGATGGGTAGAAGATAAAGATGATAGGGAACTTCTACTTTCTACTGAACTATTTGACTTTCTTTTACAGCAAGCATAGTTTTAGATAATATTTTTAAAAGCAGGCTTTAAAATAAAAAAGTTTTTTTAATATAGTAAATAAAGCTATTCAAGCTTATTAGCTTTAGCATAATATCCATTATGCTTTAATGAATGTGTAGCATATAGAATAGAGTTGTGTACCCAGAGTGAGCTGTGCCAAGAGTCTTGTGATTAGGTCTCTGTGAAAAGGAATAACATTAAAAGGGAATTTGTTTTAGAGAAAAACTGGACCATGGAGGTGAACAGCTGAAGAAACAATAAGCATAGGAAATGACAGCTGTTTTCAAATATCTGACAGACCAGAGAGTGTGGCCTTTCATTTCTATGAAGCCCCACCATAGTTGAAAGTTACGGGTAATGGAACTTTGTCTTAAAGTTATAAGCTGGAACTTTTTTACTGACCAGCATTTGTCTCAGAAGAAAGTATTGAATTTTTTTTTTAAGCAAGAGTTTGAAAAGTCCCTTATTGAGGTCCCTAAAGCATGTTTAAGGTTTAATAAATAGATAGAATTTAGTTAGCTCCTGAAGTGAAAGGAATAAGTGAGGAAAAGAACTGGAGGGGCAGTGAAGTGGTCAAAATCTGTGATTTGTGAAATGTGAACCACACCCCCACACACACAACCAAGTCAGGGCCCTGCATCTTTAGAGACAGCTTAATTATTGAATTTCCAAGTAAAGACGCATTTATGTGCAACATGGTAACAGAACTGTGTGGCAACTGAATGAATCAGAAACAGAATAGCCTCTACAGGGATGAGTTGTCTCCAAATAAATGAATCAGAGCCAGAGGCTACAGGAGTTATCAGTAGCAGTCAGGAGCTTTGGAATTGGGGTTTCAGCAGGGAATTGGGGGTTCAGGATTTCCAGGGAACAGAGAATATACCAACTGACCATTGGGTTTTACAATAGTCAGTAAAAGGGAAAAATGAAACAAATTGTGTATCGAGGTGTTAAGTCCTTCTAAACCAAACTGTTCCAAAATAAGGGGAACTGCTGTAGTAGGATCCCCATCACAGCAGGGTGTTCAGACACTGGTGAGGAGTCAGGATATTTGGAAGGGGATTCAAACTTAAAGTGAATGAGATTCAGTACTATACTAGAGATATTAGACAGCACAGTAAGGCAAGAAAAGAAATGAAAGGTATGAAGGATTGGAAAGAAAGAGACAAATCAGTTTTGTTTTTTTCCCCACAGAGGAAATTATTGTTCCAGAGAAATTCATAGATTCACCATATAAATTATTAGAATTAATGTTATTTTAACAAGGTTGATAGATACAAAAATAGCTTAACAATTAATGCATTTCTATACATAAAACCAAAATCAGGAAGTCTAATATTTTTTAAAAGATGTCATTTACAGTAACATCCAAAATATGAAGTACCTAGGAATAAATTTAATAAAATATTTATAAAATATTTGGAGAAAATTATAAAAATGTTTGAAGACATTAAAGAAAAAAGCCTTAATTAGTGAAAGAGATAAGATCAATGAATTAGAAGGCTCAATATTGTAAAGTTGTCAATTCTCCTCAAACTGATATATAGATTCAATGCAATTCCAATAAAAATCCCAACAGGTTTTTTGTGGAACTTGACAAGCTGATTCTAAAATATATATGGAGGAGAAAAGATTCAAGAATAGCCAAGACATTCCTGAAGAAGAAGAACAAGGTGAGGAGACCTGCCTTACCAGATATAAAGAATTATTATAAAGTGTAGTAAGTAAGATAGTTTTATATTGGCACTGGAATAGATGGATTGACCAGCAGAAAAAATAGAGAACCCAGAAGCAGATTCATGTGTAAAGGGAAACACTGGTGACAAATGCGGTTGTCGTTTCGCAGGGGGAGAGGAGGGTCCTTACATAAACAGTGCTGGACGACTGGGTGGGGATAAATGAAACTGAATTCCTGTCTCATACCAAAAATCAATCCCAGTTGATGTAAACACTGAAATTTAAAAGACAAAATGTGGAGACAATAATGTAGGAAAATATACCATGATCTCTCATAGGAAAGCATTCTTAAGATTTAAAATGTTTATAAAGGAAAAGATTGATCAACTTGACTACATTAAAATGCAGAACTTCTCTTTATAAACAAATAACATAAAATGAAAGGGCAGGCCACAAACTTGGAAAAAAAAATTCTTGTAACACTTATAACTGATAATACAATGAGTATCCAGAACACATAAAGAACTCCCTACAAATTAGTAAGAAACAGTCCAGTAGAAAAATGGGGAAACACTCAACCAGGTTCTTCACAGAAGAGGAAAGACCAGTAAACTGTGAAAAGATGGTTAATAATAATAATCAGAGAAATGTAAAGTAAACCTATATTGATACATTTAAAGTCTGATTATAGCAACTTTTGATGAGGATACATAACAGCTGAAACACTTTGATGGTGGGAGTGTGAATTGGTGTAACTACTTGGAAAAACTGCTTGGCCTCTTCTGATAAGGTTACTGGTACTCATCCCTAAAACTCATGTGCATATGCATGAGGAAACACAGTTAGTGCTCAAAGCAGATTGTTAACTGTAAACAACCCAAATATTCATCAGTAGGAGAACGGAAAAATAAATGTTGGTATGGACTAAAAATTAAGGACTACCAAGTAGTTAAAATGAATGAACTTCAGCTGCATGGAACAACCTGAGTGAATCTTAAGAATGTAATGTCGGGCAAAAAAAGCAAGTCACCACTTGATAATCATTCCATTTTTATTAAAAAAAAAAATAGACTGAACAATAAAAAATATATTTTTATAGATACAGAATGTTTGGGATACAAATAAAGCAAAGGGATAATAAGTACAAAATTCCAAATTTACTTGTGAGAGAACGTAGAAGACATGATGAGGAAGGACCTAAAGAGAACATCTTCTAAGTTAAATTGGGTGGTGGATATACTTTTTTAAAAGATAAATGTAAAAATTGAAGAAAAAATTTTAATTGACATTAAAAAAAAAAAGCCTTGCATCCTGTAAAGGCTGAAGCAAGGGATGAAATGGTCTTTGATGCCACCTCCTGTTTGTGGAGAATTTAACATCTTAGAGCCTTCTGGTTTAGCTGCTTCTGTCCGGCTCTCCAGGCTCAGTTTGTCAGAGTAGAAACTGAAAGAAATAGGATTCCCGTGTTTTCATCCTTGACCTCAGCTCTTTAGTGTGACATTTTGCATCTAGCACATGTTCTCTAAAGGAAACTTTTTATTTTCTCTTGTCAAACAGTGGCTCCAGTTTCTTCCTAACTTTGCTTTTTGGAGCCTCAATCGACCTGGAGACCTAACTTTTCTTCATCAAGACTGGGGGAGTTAGGGATGCTGACAGGACTCTGAGATGTGGTCACTGTCATTACTGACCTTGAGGATTATTTTCAAGAATCTTGTTGTCTCTACATCTGTTCTATATCATTTTAGACAAGGGATGTTACAGTTATGCCTTATGATTAGTCGTGAGGGCTTTTAAAATCTTGTCTCATCCTACCCTGCATCAAGGTGGAAACCTATGGAAATCTAGCCTGTCTTAGTGAAGAGAATGCAAACTGTGGGTGAATTGGGAAATTCCAATCTTCCAGCCCAGGAAACTTTTTTCGTCTTTAATGTGTTGATAGCACTGGGTCTAAATAAATTGCTTTTCTTAGGGAAATAACATGGAGGACCTCTAGGGTTTTAACTGTGAAAAGAAAATCTCTTGAGTAAGCGAAGGTAGATGGACTATGAGACTTTGATGATTATTGTTATCTTGTGGTCTTTCACTTTAGTTTCTCCTACCACTATACTGCTGGTTCCCAGGAAATATATTTGTTCCTTCATAAAAGTCTTGCTTCTATCTGACAAAATTGATTCTTTTTAGGCTCGCATTTACTTAATTTAATCTTTATTATTATTATCCAAGCTAGAAACCTGCAAGCATCTTTCATTCCTGTCTCTTTCTCTCCCCAACTTCCCTTTTGTTCATTCCATCTCTAAATATAGTAATTCTAACTGTGTGATATATTGCAGATGTGACTATTTCCTTGCACTATCGCCTTTCTACATTCTATACTTGCCTTCCTCCTAGCCCGTTTTCCATGCAGCAGCCAGAGTGATTCTTTAACATGTAGAATGAACTGCAATTTAAAAACTTTAAATGGTTTCCTCATGCACTTAAAGTAAAACTCAAACTTCCTATTAAAGGACCTACATGGAAATACATGATCTTGTTAACTAAGCTCCTCCCACTTCCTCTTGCCATTCCCACTAACCACACTTTGTTTATAACACCCTTTGTGCACAACACATTTTGTGCATAACACCCTCCCTGACACTTTATTTCCCCACACAAACGAAGTGTTCTCCTGCCTCTGGATCATCGCACATGCTCTTTTCTGTGCCTGGAATACTTTTTTCCATACTCATCCTTCCTCATAGAGACCTACCCCTCAGTCTGTACTGGGGTATTTCTTGGGCTTTTGATTCTTTCTCTAGTAATATTCTGTTCTTTCATTGCATATACCTTGGTATGTAACTTTATATTTGTTTTATTTAATATCCATCTTTCACCTACAAGTTTGCATTGTTCATGAGAGCAAGAGCTATGTATATGATTGATTTACCACTGTTTGCTCTGTGCCTAACCTGGTACCTAAGAGGTACACATTTTATGTTTGTTGAAAGAGTGAATGAAAAGTAACACACAAACCATACTTTACTTAACTGTTCCCCTACTGCTGAATACTAAGGTTGTTTTCAGTTTGGAGTCGTTCTAAACAATGATAAAGTAAGTAATCTGAGCATTGAGATTTTTATTTAGACTAGAATCCAGAGTTGTTAGGTCAAAGAGTATGAATATTTTTAAGGCTTCTAAAGCATATTTCCAAATCACTTATCAGGAAGGTTGTCTAGGTTATAATTTTAAACTTTTTTTTTTTTTTTTTGCTTTCTTAGTTTTGAATATATAGAACATAGAAGAAGAAAACAGTTCAAATAATAAAGTTTAGCTTCCTCCTCCTATAAAACTAATTTATTGAATGCTTATTCTATGCCAGACATGAGATTATCTTATTTACTCCTTATGTAGCAGATATTATTATCCCAATTTTATGGGAAACTTTGCCCAATTTGCTCAAGTTCATGTAGTGCAGACTATCTTATATCAAGCCATTTATTGATACTTGTTCCATACCTCCCAGTGCCAGCTAATTTACATTTGCTCCAAAACTGCTGCAGATTCCATGTCACGTCATCCAAGTCCTCTGCTTTCTAACTGCTGCATCCCCGTGAATGCCGTCTCACCCACCAACCTTATCCACATGTTGCTAGAGGCTGGGCTGCCATACCTGCTTGTCAGGCCCCTAACCCAGCTGACCATCCAGACCCCTCCTGTGTGGTTTACTCTTGAAATGCATATCAACTTTGCATGGTGGGTCAGCATGAGTATAAATGGCCCATCCCTTCAGTTATGCCACCCACTCCTATATACAGTAAGGGGTGGGGGGTGCCTTTTGATCTAGCATTGTAATGGGCCCCTAACCATAGAGTAATCATGTAAAGAGCATGCTTATAGTAATGGAAAGGGCATTCAGACCTCTGGGCATTCGGACTCTACGTAGCTTAGGAACTATTTAGAAAAGAAGTGCACTGTCTTTATTAGGCTGTAGCAATTTATGTGGGCATATTTTTTTCTCCCCAAGAAAAGGTAGAACTTGCTGCCAGGTCAGAGTATGGTGCAGCAGTTTACTTGTCTGGTACTTATCCCTATGAATAACTCCTGTAATTTCTCTTAACCTTTTAGGCTCTTCCTGCTTGTCCTATCCAGGCCACCTGTGAAGCTGCCTCCAAGGAGGAGAACAAGGAAAAAAATCGATACGTAAACATCTTGCCTTGTGAGTGTAGGGTTTCTTGGGATACAAACTGAAACTGCATCTATAGCCAGGTTTTCTGAGGATAGAAGGAATCTGGTGATTGATCATGGGAAGACAAGTAATAAGAATAGAGTGAAAACTTTGGGTAATAAGAATAGAATGAAAGAGCCTTTATGGCTCCCCAGGCATCCCCAGGTGCTCATCAAGTCAGTTGGGGTACTTAACCAGGTTTTTTGTGGCAGACCTAAAGTTTCTAGGAGGTTAAAGAGAACAATTTCACTAAAACCAGATATAAAGTGGTTGTTGTGGAGTTTTTTGCTGCTTATTGCAAAAAAATTCTAATTTAGAGTTCTCTTCATAACTCCTTCCCAGAGTTAGTCATTATGAATCTGTTTATCTGTAACTTAATGGACATTTTTCTAGGCTAGTGGCCTCCAGAATAGAATATACATAATCCAGTGGGATGCGAGAGCAAAATGTTTGAACTTTGCTTTATTTTTATAATTGCTTTTTTAAAAATTCTTTTAAAAATTCCTGGTGTATTTTTGGGTGCATAATATAATTAGAGACCACTATACTAGCCGTTTATAGATACTTTTGTCTTTTTATTTGTGTATAAATGTGTATTTTTTTTAGTATAACTGGTATGCTGTATACATTGCTGTTATCTTGGAAAATTAGAGAAAGATAAATACTGTATGATTTCACTCATGTGAAATCTAAAAAAAACAAACACAAGCTCATAGATTCTGAGAACAGATTATTGATTATTGCAGAGAAAGGGGGTTGAACGTGGGTAAAATGAATGAAAGGGAGGGGGTCTATTGCATGGTCATGGATGGTAGCTAGACTTGTGGTAATCACTGTAGTCATTACAGATGTTGACTTATAATGTTGTATATCTGAGACTATAATGTAAAGAAATGTAAAATAAAAACAAAGCTAATATATATTGGCAATTGTCAAGAAATAGGAATATTCACTTTCTTTTTTATCATCTGCTTACTATTCCATATTATGGTTGAGGTATGTTTGAATTTTTGCTGTTATAAATAGTGTTGCAGTGACAACTTATACAGGTGTATGTTCTACATCGTCACAACTGGCCTGCTTGCATTGGGACCAGGGAAAAATAAAATTGAATTTAATTGAAAAAAAATTTTTTTTCTAGATGACCATTCTCGAGTCCATCTGACACCAGTTGAAGGAGTTCCAGATTCTGATTACATCAATGCTTCATTCATCAATGTAAGAAACTTGAGTTTTTCTCATTGTTACCTTGACTGACCATTGGCTCTTTTCCAGCTGCATATAAGGAGGATTACTTGTCATTACAAGTTTTCCCTGAGGATAATTTTTTTAAGAGACTAAAAAAAATTTTTTTTAAAGATCAAACAGATAGTTTAAAATGTATTCTTATGTTTATCTGTCATCACTACCAAAATTTTCCCACACAGAAATCAGAATCTAAATGTATACGTCACAGTAGGAGTCAGTGAATCCTTTATTGAGCTTATTCGGATAACTAAGAACAGAATCACACCTTGCCATCTACAGTAAAAGTAGGGAAACAGGACAAGGATATCTGACTCCAGATAAGTCTGGCTAGTCATGTCTACTTCAAGAGAAGAGCTGAAATTGGAAGGAGGTTTTTAGGGTGATTTAGAGAATGTTTATAGAGATGGTATGAGAGACATGAGTATGTTTTATAGGCTCACAGGAAGGAATCAGTAGAGGGAGAGTTTGAAAAAAAAAGAAAGTAAGCAAGAGAGCTAAAAAGAGCAAGCCTGACTACTGAAGCATGAAGAGAATATTGATGAAATTTGTACACTCATATTCATAACAGCATTAATCACAATAGCTAAGGTGATTGCAGCCCATCAAGGGAAGAATGAATAGGTAAAATGTGGTATATACATATAATGGGATATCATTTAGCCTTGAAAAGGGAAGAAATTCTGACATATACTACAACATGGATGAATTTGGAAGACATTATGGCAAGTGAAATAAGCCAGTCACAAAAGGATAAATACTTTCTAATTCTACTTATGTGAGGTAGCTGGAGTAGTCAAATTCTTAAAGGCAAAAAGTAGAATGGTGGTTGCCAGGAACTAGAGGGAGAGAGGAACAGGAAATTATCATTTAATGGGTACAGAGTTTAGGAAGATGAAAATGTTTCGGAGATGGATGGTGATGATGGTTGCCCAGCAATGTGAATAAACTTATTTATTCAGAACTGTACACTTAGAAATGGCTACAGTGATCAGTTTTATGTTGTATATATTTTACCACAGTTTTGTTTTTTTTTTTAAGCCAATAGATTAGCATTGAACATAAAAAAGGAAGTTTTTCCTCTTAATTTGCTGGTAAAGGAATATAGAATAGATAGAATTGGTTTGTAAGTGTGAATAAATCAAGCTGAAGGAACTCATCTGTGTTTTCTGAGAAGTTAAGTCAGGGTTATCTGCTGAAAAGGAGGGATGGGACTGTGACATGAGAGTACTGAGATCAGTAAGAAAGAACACGGAAAAGGGCATGAAAAAAAACATGTTTAGCTGCACTGAGGACCTACCTAAGATGGAAATCATTGATGTATAAGGGCCTCAGTTGTGTGATTTTCTCCGATTGTACCTAGGATTGGTGATATGCAGAAAACATGAGGTAACTCAGTTAATAGGACTAAAGAAGTCAGTTGCTCCTCTAAGTAGTCAGCTAAGGTCTTCAGGTTCGGTGGAGAAAGGAAGGGATCAAGGACCAGGTTTCAACAAATTGAAAGAGCAGTCTTGGGATTAAAAAGGAGAAAGGTGGAAGAAAAGAGGCTGTGGCTAATAAATAGATTATCAGATGGAGTTCAGAAATGGAGCGGTGCAGGCATCCTCACTAGAATGGATTTGCTGAAATTCCTGTATATGTGTTTCATAGGGATGGTCATATGTTTATAGTTAGAAGGAAAAGAACCCTACAAGAAATGATTGCTGTGGTAGATAAAGGAAAGTGGAAAAAGGCTAGTAACCAGATAAGATTCCCAGAATTTAGATCAAAGATTATGATGAACAGGTAAGGAGGAATAGATTGAGTTTAATATTATATGGAAGAGTATAGCAGTATCAGTCAAAATGTTTCCATCTTAAGGTAACAGAATACTCAGCTAAAATTGGTCTGGACAGGAACATTTACTTCTCATATAATCTGAAAGAAAATATACAGCAGTTTCAGGGTTGGCTGAGTCTGTGACTCAGTGACATCCTTAAGAAAACAGGTGTTTCCATCTTTCTACTCAGATGTCTTCATCCTGTTGGCAGTGTCTCTTGGTCACAAGATGGCTGTAGCAGTTCCAAACATTTCTTATACACACAACAAGCAGCACAGAGGAGGAGGAGGTGGAGAATTTGTACATATGCTTTCCTCTTTATTTGGGAGCATGATCTTTCTCAGAAGCCTGTCCAGTACAGTGCCCTTCAGAGCCAACAGGCCAGCATCGGATCACATGCTTACACCCTGTCTCTAGTCACTGGCTAAGGCACTGAGAATTATCTTGATTTACCCTTCTGGGGCTGAGGAATTGTCATCTTCCAAGCCAGTAGAAGGTAAATGTCCAAACAAAAGCATGGTTTTGATGGCAAGGAAGAATGGGGAGGAATAGCTTTTGAGTTAGTAATCAGCAGCGTCTGTCACTGTAACCAGTTTGGATCCTTCCCACACTGAAGGTGAAGACAGACAAAAGTAAGTTGGATGTGAAGACTGGTAAGCAAGTAAGGTGGGTCTTGATGGTCATAATAAGCAAGGCACTAAAAGGAAACATGCCTTCTGCTTTGGCCATGCTTAGTTGGAGCTCACAGTAGGGCATCCTGTAATGCCATGGGGTTTATTGGAGGTTATTAATAGGTGAAATGAAAGTTTAGATGAAGAGGTTAAATTGGGGGCACTTAAAAATTCAGTGAAAGTAGAAACGCAAGAAAAAGCTATGGTGAACCATGAGTAAGAGTCAGGGCTTAAAGAAGATTTAAGTTTATTCAATTCAAGCAACATTTTTTGATCACCTTTTGTGTGGTAAGCACGGGGGATAGGCTTAGAGGTTACAGAGATAGGGTGTAGTCCCTAGTGTGATCTACCTACAGGTAGATCATTATCTTTAGTGTGCAACATGTGCAAAGGAGATACTGCCAGATTCTTTGGGACTTAAGGAAACATTCAGCCAACCTGGTGATCCAGTAGAGCTGAATATTTTAAAGGGTAAGTCTACATTCAAGAGAAGAAAGACAGGTAGAAATTTTAAAGCAAAAAGAAAAGTATGAGTGAAGTCAGAGACTGGAAATAGTAGTCTTAGTTATGAGGTACAAGGTGGGAAGGAACGAGGCTTGAAGGATTGGCAGGAGCTCAGTCTTAGAAGGCACTGAATGTTAGGTGTGTGTTGGGGTTCTTAGTTTCAGACAACAGTGTCAGCTTTCTATTCTTTTAAGCAGAAGGGGTTTATTGTTAGATACTAGGTAGCTTACAAAAATCTGTGGGAGAGTTGCAAGGTGGTGTTCAGTGAGGAACAGAGCAGCCATAGATGTACCCAGCTGCCCCGTATGACTCTCGGAGTGGAACTCCTTTGCAGGTACTACAGAAGAACTCAATGCTTCTGCTGCCATGCTTTCCCAGAGACTACATCTTCCTAGCACAGTCACCATCTCACATTACTCACTTCTGTCCCAAGTCTTATGTGGGACTAGGAAGAAACTGAGTTCTTAGGCTGAACAGAGCTGCAAGAGAGTCTGGGGAATTCAGCTTTTAGTTTCTCAGCCTCTATAGAAAGGAGGTCAGGCTGTTAGTGGGTGGGACTGGATGTTGATTGAACTACCTTAAAATATCTGCAAATTTTCAGTACAGCTGAGTGCCGGGGTCCAGCCCCGGCTGATCCAGGGTATTCGAAGCGGGGACGGCGTCGGCGACCTATTTAATTATTTATTCATCAAAGATATAAAGAGTAATAGAATGAGGATAGCTCAGTAGGAAAATTCAGTGGAGAAAAGAGGCTGAGTAGCTTGGTTTACGCGGGAGACCAATAAAACTTCAAGACAAGAAGTTTGCACCACTTACGTAGGCCACAGGCGTCCTTCCGTTCTCCCGAAGGAGAGGAGACACTGAGGCCTCCCCGGTCGGATCTTAGAAGCCCAGGCATAATTAGCAAGCATGGTGGGTTCCGCGCTCCAGATGGAGACTCAGCTAGAATTTGAAAGAGAGAGCGACATGGGGAGACCAAGTTTCAGTGAACAAGGCCCGCACTTTATTTTCCAAAGTAGTTTTTATACCTAAAGTTGTGCATAGAGGATAATGGGGGAAGGGGTGGAGTCATGCAAGGACAGCAGTTCCTGGTCCTAATTGAAGCCAGGCTTTCAAACTTATCATATGCAAAAGTTCAGGTGATTGACATCATCTTCTGGCCCGGAGGCCTGTTAACATTTTAAGAAACTTATTTTTCTCTAAAGGTGATTATTCCAAAGTCAGGCACCAGCCTTCCAAAAAAGCATTGGACAAAGCTGCATTCCTATAGGGCAAAGGTGAGGTGGGCTCAATCAAGAAAAGAATTAACTCAAGGGTCCAACGTTACAAACATTGAGGCTACTACTTACATTTCTATACACCCATTATATCAATCAATACACTGCCAAGGACACAGTAGGTACGGAGTATGGAGACTTAGCAGCAAACATTGGCTCAATAAGTGAAAAACCCTTCACCAATACAATTTCTAATCAATCTTTTAACTACTCAAAGGAATCTGTGTTTAGGCAGTTTAGAACATCTCCTGCCTCTCACAGTTGGGAGGCTCTGAACAATCACATGTGGCCGGAAAAACCCATTCAGGCAGGCTAGAGGATTTCCAAAGGAGTTTGTAGGTTGAAACACTGTCACATCCAAGAATTATTAACTGGAGCTGTAAGCTAACTCTTTTTTCAGAGAGAGGTAGTGGGAGACAGCCCCCCGTAAAGTCAGAGGTGTAGGTGAAAGCACAAAGCAGAAAGTAGGCAGACTCTGGTTTGGGGGGTAGATGCTCGAGAATTTCCAGGGGGACTCCTGAGGCTCGATCCCGCCTTTGCGTATGCCGAGCCTCCTTCCTCATGACCTTTGTCATGGGCGGAATTCCTCACGCTGGCTCCCGGCAGTGATAGAATTCCAGTTGAGCTATTCCAGATCCTGAAAGATGATGCTGTGGAAAGTGCTGCACTCAATATGCAATATGCACTCAATATGCAATATGCCGGCTCCCGGCAGCTGAGTTTTTATTCTAGGCAGTGGGATAACACTGAAAGGTGTTAAAGATAAGGAGTGACATGGCCACATTTGAATATTGATCACTCAGGTTACTGTGTGCAGTATGGACTTAGGAAGGGCCAGTTAGAGGCTGTTACAGTATCAGGCTCTGGATGGTGAGGGTAGAAGGGTTGGAGAATTATCAAAGTAAAAACCACTTTGGAGGTAGAATTTAGTAGGACATGGTGATCGATTATGTATGAGAGAGTATAGCGTGATACTCTGTAGAGTATATTGACCTGAGCTGGAGGAAACACTGAACATGTGAAATCCCAGTGCTGGGCAGCCAGGGCCACATCCACACCTGCCTAACATTGAGCACCCTGAAGGTTGCAATCCTGCTCATCCACCACCTGCCAACACTACCTTTCCTCTAGGCCCACCTTCCCACTCCCCCAGGAGGACCCCAGGGGAATCCAGCTCTTCCCCCTGGTGGGCCCTGTTATCCTGTGCCACAACCAGGGTCTTTAGGATGCCAACCCTCAGGTCTATACCCCTGCCCATACCCACCACCTGCCCCTGGCATGTATCCTGTGAACCCATTGGCTCCTGGCATGGTAGCACCAGGAATGGTGACAGACAAAGGATGCAGACGAAAATGAAGAACGATCATAAAAAGCAGCAGAAACACCACAAGCATGGTAGGCAACACACCTCCTCCCGCTCCTCCACTACCAGCCGTGACTCCGACTGAATACAGGGCCTGGACCCTTCCTCAGGTCTCTCCAATCCTGCTCTTCATCAAGCTTCAGATGCCATCTTGTACTAGGGGAAATTAGCCCTTGTGTCCCTTCCCCTCACCCCCACCATCTGTGCCTCACTCTGCTGTTCAGCCCTAAGTGGTTAGGGAAAATGGGAGAAGAATCGCCATGGACTAGCAAAGACCATCTTCCTACTGCCTGGATAGAACTTTTAGCTGATGAGTTTTGCAAGAGAAATGTTTTTTGAAGATGGTGAGATTTGAACTAAATGCTGAAGACAAATCTAAAATCTGTAAAATGTGATTTTTTTTCACTTTCATTTGTAATACTTGTTATTGGAGAGATGCTGTGAAAAATTAATTATGGGGAAAGAAAACCAACCTGTGCCTTTCTTGTATTTAAAAAAAAAGGTATAGGGTGATCCATGTGGATGTATCCAGCATAGTTGGGCATTGATCTGAGCTCAGGGGAGAGATTCCAAAGCCATTAGAGACAGAAGAGTAAATCCTGGAGTCCAAAAACCTCTGCCAAGGCACAATGGGCAAGAGGTGCTCATGAGTGAGACAGAAGAACAGGAGAGAAGAGCATCTCAGAGGACAAAGAATAAAGCATGGAGAAAGGTGTTCAGTGGTCAGCAGAGTTGAGTGCAGATGAGAGATCCAGTGGGAAAGAGGGAGCACATGTGCTCTGGACTGGGAGGGTCAGACAGCAGCCTTTGCTAAAGCACATTGAGGCCATTTGTTGTGGGCTGCCAGTTACACTTACCAAACCCTATTTTTTCTCCCAGCGTGACTGAGGTATGTAAGGTAAGTTTATATAAACTATACCTCAATCATGTTGGGAGAAAAAATAGGGTTTGGTAAGTGTTATATAACAGTAATTCAGACATTTGAAACAATAGAATTCCTTGAATTTTAGTAAGTGTACCAAGTTAATGCTTCCATTGCATGCTAAGTTGCTTCAGTCGTGTCTGACTGTGCGACCCTTTGGTCTATAGCCTGCCAGGCTGCTCTCTCCATGGGATTTCCCAGGCAAGAATACTGGAGTGGGTTGCCATTTCCTTCTCCAGGGGATCTTTCTGACCCAGGGATCAAACCCACATCTCTTAGGTCTCCTGTATTGGCAGGCAGCCTCTTTACCACATACCACCTAGGATGGCTTTATTGATGTAATTCACATTCCATAATTTTCACCCACTTAAAGTTTACAATTCACTGGTTTAAGTCTGTTCACAGATATGTGCAACAGTGATCACTTTTAGAACATTTTCATCACCTCAGAAAAGAAACACTGTACCTCTTAGCTATTGCCTATTAGTTTTAACTTTTTGCTTACCCCCAAAAGAATCTTCTTATCAACATTCCCAGTCCTGGCAATCACTTACTGAGCCCTTTGTGCACACAGAGAACCAAGATCACACATGAATCTTAAAGAGAAGTGGTGTCAGGTACCAGGGAATGGTGGCAGCAGTTGGGGACGGGGTGGGACCTGTGGTTTGGAGACTACAAAGGTCCGAAGTGAACCTGACATTGTTAACAAGAGAAGATGAAATAGACAGTGGAACAGGTGGCAGCTGGGCTTCCCGCCTGAAGTCTTAGGAGAGACCAGTTTCCTCACTTACTCTTAGGTGTCTAAGAATATTTAGAGGATTTTTTTAGAAGTGTTTTGTTTTTGTTTTTAAACTGGTAGAAATGTAGATGCCACATGGAGCCAACTTGGCATTTGACTTTCAGAATCCAAAGATGTCTCAAGATCTCGGGAGCCACATTTCTTCTTTCCCTTGAATATAACACAGGGAAGATCAGTAGTTTGGCCTCATTCTAGTTTTACCTTATTGGTTAAGCAATATCACCATATCATTATGTAGGCATGTTTTCATAGGGAATATATAGCACACTCCTAATGAAGATGGAGCAGGAAGCACTTGCGGGCTGGACCCTCCAACTGTGCTTTTAAGCTATTCATGACCCACACACTCCAGTGAGAGTTTGGCAGCTACTTCTCCTGGAGCAAGGATATATTATAGCTTAACATAATCTAAGAACTCGGTTTTAATTACACGTTTAGTGCTGTAACCAAAGTGCAGCATCCTGAATTAAGGTTTTATCAGTTTTCATCTTCTACTGATTAAAAACATTTGGAAAAACTTAAATTGCTCTTCTAAATAAAAATTTTAACAAACTTCTTGTTAATTCTGAACATCTCCATCTTGAGGCCTAAAGCTTTCTCCAGTGCTGAGCAGCAGTTATGCCACTGCCTTGCAGACTTGTATTTCACATCATCACCTTGGTGTGACATGGTGTCCCATCCATGAAACTGTCTTGCCCTCATTGTCCATCTTAATGCTGTCTGAAAGAAGCAGAGGTATTTACAATCTTTAAATCAAATGATTTTTTCATTTACCTAGGACTTCTCAAGTAAACACTACATTTAAACAATGAGGTTGAAAAGGTGTGTGACTAAACAGTAAATACTGAAAAAGAAAGTTACTGCTAGTGTCAGTTTCTCAGAGGATCCTTATCATTTTTTTTAACTGAAGGATAATTGATTTGCAGTATTTTGTGGTTTTCTGTCACACATCAAGAATCAGCCATAGTTACACCCATGTCCCCTCCCTCTCGAATCTCCCTCCCTGTTCCACCCTTCTAGATTGTCACAGAGCCCCTGTTTGAGTTCCCTGAGTCATACAGTTAATTCCCATTGGCTGTCTATTTTATATACGTATTGTAAATTTCCATGTTACTCTCGATATACATCTTACCCTCTCCCTCCTCCCCTTTCCTCCCCCCACCATGTCCATAGGTCTGTTCTCTGTCTTTCTCCATTGCTGCCCTGAGATAAATTCATCAGTACCATCTTTTTAGATTCCATATATATGTGTCAGTATACAATATATAAATCTTATTAAGATATATATATGTATGATAATATATGATATCTTATTAAGTGATGTCCCCAGGCTGCTTGGCTTCTTTGTCTCCCATTTCTGGTAAAGGAGAACCCTGTTGTCAAACACCTGGGAGCTGTTAACCATACCCATGGACTATTCCCAGAAATCTTCTGCACCTGGGTGAAGCATCATCAAGCAAAAGACTTTTTACCTTCTTAGTGTGGGCTCAGCCTCACATGCTTCTGACTTGGAAGTTTCCTATCCATTAACACTAAGACTCAGATTGTCAGCAGCTGAGAGAGCATCAGAACAGGATCTAGCCTGCTGCTGCTGCTGCTAAGTCGCTTCAGTCGTGTCCGACTCTGTGCGACCCCATAGACAGCAGCCCACCAGGCTCCCCCGTCCCTGGGATTCTCCAGGCAAGAACACTGGAGTGGGTTGCCATTTCCTTCTCCAATGCATGAAAGTGAAAAGTGAAAGTGAAGTCGCTCAGTCATGTCCAACTCTTCGAGACCCCATGGACTGCAGCCCACCAGGCTCCTCCGTCCATGGGATCTAGCCTAGTAGTTGTTATTTGGATGTTCTTATACTAGTGTTCATTAATAATTCACTTTAAGAAGACTGCCTAGACCATGTAAGCTTTGCTTCCTGCTGTCCAGCTAAAAGATGCTTGTTCCTTGGAAGAAAACCTATGACAAACCTAGACAGCATATTAAAAAGCAGAGACATCATTTTGCCAACAAAGGTCTGTATTGTCAAAGCTTTGGTTTTTCCAGTAGTCATGTATGGGTGTAATAGTTGGACTATAAAGAAGACTGAGTGCTGAAGAGTTGATGCTTTCAAATAGTGGTGCTGGACAAGACTCTTGAGAGTCCCTTGGACTGCATGGAGATCAAACCAGTCAATCCTAAAGAAAATCAATCCTGGATATTCATTTGAAGGACTGATACTGAAACTCCAATCCTTTGGCCATATGATGCAAAGAGCTGACTCATTGGAAAAGACCCTGATTCTGGGAAAGATTGAAAGCAAAAGGAGAAGGGGCAGTAGAGGATTAGATGGTTAGATAGCATCACCAACTCAATGGACATGAGTTTGAGCAAACTCTGAGAGAGAGTGGAGGACAGAGGAGCCTGGCATGCTGCAGTCCATGAGGTTGCAAAGAGTCGGACATGACTTAGCAACTGAAAAACAACAACATGCAAAGCTTGATGTTGTTTCAAACATCAGTACCTTGAAAATTTCTAGAACGGAAATTCTTGTTAATTTCCTGGACCTTTTCACAAGGGAGGCTTTGTAAACTTGTTGGGAGTCTGGAGAATTTCATTCTTATCCATTTTTGGATTTTCACTTTCTTTTTCTCCTCTATTTCCCCCCACCCCACTCCCAGGGCTACCAGGAAAAGAACAAATTCATTGCTGCACAAGGTAAAATAAGATAATTTTTTACTCTTGGGTTTAACCGTGAATGGGCTTGGGTTTTTTCTTCCAAATCCTAAACAGATTACACAGACTGTATTAGCTTTTCTGTAATTATTACCACCTGAAAGAAAAGCAATGTACTTTGCAGGTTTCTAATTAAGGGGCTTCATCTTGATGATGTAGTGTCCAGGGGTCCTTTGAAATAAATTCTTTTTTATATGTACATAAAAAATACTGGAGAACACACACACACACACACAACAACAACAACAACACAGTCTAGTGAGCTTCTCTAAAGAGGATTGGAGACTCAAAGGTCCAGTCTGACTCATCTCCTCTACCCACTAATGGGCCTGAGCTCTACTATTATTCACAGAAAAGTGGTCTAAAAACCCTCAAATCAGGGACCCAATGTGCTATACATGCTCTGTACACATTTCCACAGCCTAAAGTTCTAATAAGTGTCCTCACTTTTAGGATCCTAGCAAAAAATATTTTGATGTTTGTAGCACTGTAAAGTAATTGATGTTATTATGGTCCATCAAAGCCCATTTAATTAATCATTCAACAAATATTTATTGACCATTTATTGTGTGCCACACACTGGCCTAGGTGATGGAAATATGTACAGGAATAAAATAGAGTATGGTCTCTGCCTTTAAGGAGCCTTTAGTTGGTAAAGGATGCCGTGCTGTGCTAAGTCGCTTCAGTCGTGTCCTACTCTGTGCCACCCTGTAGACTGTAGCCCCCTAGGCTCCTCTGTCCATGGAATTCTCCAGGCAGGAATTCTGGAATGGGTTGCCACTTCCTACTCCAGGGGATCTTCCTGACCCAGGGATCGAACCCACATCTCTTAAGTCTCCTGCATTGGGAGGCAGGTTCTTTACCACTAGAGGATAATTTATAGCAAAATAAACAGAAACTTTGGTAAGTGGCTATTCTGTTCAATACAGTAGTTACTAGCCACAAGTGGCTATTTAAAATAAGATTTTAGGGAGTTCCCTGGCAGTCTAGTGGGTTAGGACTCTGTACTTTCACCACTAAGGACAAGGGTTCAATCCCTGGTCAGGGAACTATGATCCTGCAAACCATGTGGTACAGCCAAAATAAAATAATTAAAATTAAATAAAATTTTAAATTCAGTTCCTCAGTCACACTAGTCACAGTGACTAGAGACAACCGTATTAGCGCAGATATGAAACATTTCCATCATCGCCTAAAATTCTGTTGGACAGTACTGTGAGCATGATAAAATAGGGATAGAGGTAAAATAAAGTAGAGTGGTCAGGAAAAGCCTTATATCCTCCTTGCTCGTGCATCTTCCACCAGGGCCTGGCCCTTGCCTAACCAAGCCCCACTACCCTCCCTCTATAGCCATCTGTCGATTCAGGGCCACTCTCCAAGGCCCAGCTCATCTACCACCTACTCAGTGATTTTGGCACCAACAACCACATACAGTCTCTTCCGCTGTTTGTCGTGGTGCCTTTTTGATGCTAAAATATTTCTTAAAGTCACCTTTGATTTCCTAGTGGGCCTTTTCTCAGACTCCCTCTTGAACTTCACAGAACTTCACTCTCCTTGAAACTCTCTGTTATTTCCAGACATTCTGTTCTCTTGATTTTTCTCACTTTTCTAAGTATTCTCTCTCTAGCTGTTATTCTTCTTTCTGCATCTTAAATACAGTTTCTCTTGAAAATTGTAGATGGCGGCTACTTTAAAATTCCATTCTTGTCTTTTCGTGGCACATTTCTGTCTATTCTTCTGCCTCCTCGGCTTTTTGTTCTGTCTGAACTTGAATAATGCTCAAAGATCCCCAGCATTCTGTGTTTACACAGAATTCTTTACCCCTTCTTTACTCCCTACTCCCACCCCCTCTTTGAGAGACTTCATCTAATACCCACCTCTGTTTGACTGGCTGCTGCCTCTCTTGAGCTCTGGAGCCACATTTTCAAGCTAACTTTGTGCCCCTCCACTAGAATACTCTCACAAACTCTTTAGATTCAACATCAGAAGCTGAAATGTGACTTCCTCAGCCCAGAGGTGCTTTTTCTCATAACTTCTTTGGAGACCTAAGCACCAAGCTTAATATAGGATCATTCAAATGTCCTACCTGTCCCTCGCTTTAAATACAATTAGTCCTCCGGTTTCTAGCTCCAAAATCCGCCTTCTCTGACACGCGCCCTTGCTCTCAGCTCTTCTCGTTCTGTTGCAGTAGCTCACTGATTGATCCCTGTAGGCCCTAGCTTTGTTCCTTGCATTTCTTCCACCAGAATGACCTTTCTTAATGTAAAACTTCTGTCAGACTCGCATGAACATCCTATAATGATTTTTCATTATCTGTAAAACAAGCCTTTGTAAAGAGCTGGCCTCCAGCTCTTTAGATTCTGGTACCTCACCTATCTTCCTAGCTTCGTCTTCTCTCCTCCACACCGCCAACACAGTGAGCTCACCTTCAGCCCATGTGAGTCTCACACTGTTAGCCCCCGGCCCCTCTGCCTGGAGTGCCTCTTCTCCCTACGCCTCCTTTCTAAATTCACGTCTGCTTTATCTGTCCTAACACATGGCTAAGATGTCACCTCCTTCAGGAGATTTTTCCTAACCTTACCAGGCAGTGAAACAGTTTCCCTCTGTACATCTTTCTGGCATGTGTCCACTTCTGACATGATTTGTTTCTCGTCTTAATATTTTTCTTTTTACCAAAGGGAGTACAAAATTTCTTGAAGAAAGTCAAAAAAGGTATTACAAGATCTGTAGAAACAAGTTCTCCCCTCAAAATTTTGTCTTCACCTTTTTAGTCTAATTCAGCCATTTTTATCTGTTGACCTCTTATACTAATGCATGCTGCTGCTGCTGTTGAATAGCTCAGTCATATCTGACTCTTTGCGACACCATAGACTGTACCCCTAGGCTCCTCTGTCCATGGGATTCTCCAGGCAAAAATCCTGGAGTGAGTTGCTGTGTCCTCCTCCAGGGGATCTTCCCCACCCAGGGATTGGACTCTCTTATGTCTCCTGCATTGCCAGGCGGGTTATTTTACCACTAGCGCCACCTGGGAAGCCCTATTGTATTACTACATAACTTATTAAATCTTACAAACTACATCACACTCAGACATGTCCCTTTTCCCTATTCTCCCAGTGGAGTTAAATCATAATTTGGAGTGAAGATAATACTTGTTATTTACATTCTTATTACTAGGCCAGTGTTATTCACAGCTAAAGCACATAGTAGTATATGATTTTTTTTTTTTTGGATACAGTTTTTGGTTTTCTTCTTTCCCAAGTGTTAATAATTACCTTTTTTCCTTATTCACTTAATTTTGTATATACCTAGCACTGATTTTTTTTTTCCCCTCCAAACTCTTTGCTGGAAATACATATTTTTCTCTTGGTACCCTCAGATACATGAGGTTTAATTTTTTTAAGTTTTTCTCTTGGGATCCTTCTAGAACCTTCTTTCATTCCATTCTGGGTTGATTGCCCTTTAGCCTCTAGCAGAGTAATTATCCTGAGCCTTCCCTTTTCCAATACCCTGGGGATTCTGTTAGTCTCTGTCCTATATTAGATCCCACTTTTTTCTTTATTTATGCCCTTTTAGTGGCTTTCTGGGAAAGGCTGTATAGGAAGTAAATTTTAAATTTCAGCCTAAGCAATTTACCCAACCTGTTTCACTAACGATACCCACCTCACAGCATGGTAAGAAGAGTAAATGAGATATAAAGCACATAGCTCACTATCTCGCCCTTAACACTGGTATTCAGTAGGAGTCATGATTCCTGATCCTCAACTGTAGTATCCTTGAGAAACATTGTACGGGTCTCTTTTTATTTTGACAACTTCACACCCTCACTTTACTTCCTATTGAAGTGCCTGACACATACATGGTGGAAATGTTCAGTTAGTAGGTGGGTGGATGGGTAGATGGATTCTATAATTAACTGGGGACATGTGGGCACAGGCTTCCAAAAATCAGGAATGAATGTTCCTAATTTCCCAGCATCCTTCTTCCTCTTGCTTTGTGTTCTCATCTTTGCTGTTGGTTATTGTAGGACCAAAGGAAGAAACGGTGAATGATTTCTGGAGGATGATCTGGGAACAAAACACAGCCACTATTGTCATGGTGACCAATCTGAAGGAGAGAAAGGAGGTGAGTGGAGAAATTAGATAGAATGGCCTCTGATACAGGCATGATGAACAGAGGGACTGCTTTTTTGGTGTTCTGTGTTTGAGCCTAGGGTGTCCACCTTTTTTGGCTTCTGTGCCAGTCATTCATCCAGACAGAATCCAGGCCAGGGTGCCCACTACATTTTTCTGTGGCCTGGAAGCCTTCGATGATCTGAGGGATATTCCTAGGGCACGGCCTGTGTTTGGTAACCAAATAACTCACCTTAAATCCAAAACATCTTAGAAGAAAGACTTGGACCATTAGCCAAGGAAAAGCCTCAGTGAGGCTTTTCTCCCCTGGCTTCTCTTGTCCCTCACTCCCCTGGGTTTCTTGCTTTTGTTTTCTTTCTGTCCCTCCTCCCTAGTCAGCAGAGGGAGCTGTTTGGGCCCAAGGAAATGTGAACCCCCGACCTCATCCTTCAGGCAAAGCTTCTGACTGGCCCTTTTCTTTCTGTGACTGCTAAGTCCATGCCTAGTCAGCTCCATCACTGGACCACAGCCAGCACCAATCCTGAGTCCTGGATCAGGCCCCAGAGAGGAATCCCAATTCATGACTGTCTCTCTCCAGGATGGCACCAGAGTCAACTTAATACCCACACTGGGCTGTTGGGTGTGTTGATCAGCTTAGGAGGGTTAGCTTTAGAGCTGGACTTTAAGTTCGTTTCCTGCGTCCCTACCTGTGGCTCTTGGGAGCTGTTCAAGGCCTAATCCCTAGAGAAGGCCTTGGGCCTCTCATGGCAAGTTTACAGTCTGTATCAATCCATCCTAGTGACTTCCTCATAGCAGCTTGTTTTTTCCAGGGGATCAGTGAACTTGCCCTTAGAGCATGACCTGGAATATTGTGGAAGTCCAGATTTTATACATAAAATGGCTTCTGATTTGCCCTGAATTGAGACACTAGAGTTGGGAAAGAATGAGGAAATATATGGCTGGGGCTATGTGTAAGTTAAGAGATTGTGCTAAATGGGATGGAAACTGAAGAACTTAAAAAAAGAACAGGGAGTTTCTTGCCAGCATAGTGATTAGGATTCCGGGCTTTCACTGCTGTGGTCTGTGTTCAGTCCCTGGTCGGGGAGCTGATATCCTGCAAGCTGCATGGCACAGCCAAAGAAAAAAAGGGAAACAGTTAAAGTCTGCAGCTGACAGAGGTGAGAGAAGAGGCCAGAAGGCTTTCTGAAGATTTCAGTCTGGGCTTTTGTGGTCCTTTCCTTTAGGGCCCTTTGCATCTGCTAGGGGTGGGAGGCCTGAAGTCAAGGGGATGCATGTCTGTTCCTTTCCAGTGTAAGTGTGCCCAGTACTGGCCAGACCAAGGCTGCTGGACTTACGGGAATATCCGTGTGTCAGTAGAGGATGTGACCGTGCTGGTGGACTACACAGTGCGGAAGTTCTGCATTCAACAGGTACTGTCTGCTGCCTCTTTTCTTGGTTCTCATTTAGGATCTGCTGACCATTAAGAGGGCAGAACAGGCTGGGTCATCCCCCTCTTACTCAGGGTGGTCAGGAGTCACTGAGTATGCAGTATGTTTGGACTCTGAAATCAGAGATCAAGGCTCTCAGGATTTATCCCCCCCCCGTTTTGGTCAAAGCCAAGGGAGGAACATTTTCATGACTGGGAGAAAAAGTATTACTCAGGTGGAGTTTGGTCATCTTAGGTATCAACTGGGTGTGTCAGGAGGTAGTGTAATCTTCTGGGTACTTGACTCATCTCCTTTCTTACCCCAAAGACTCCTGACATCAAGGATGTGGGCCCTGCTCCTGACCCTTCAGAGTGACCCTGGAGGCTTGAGCAAAGATTGCCTTCAGCTGAGGGCAGTGTGCTGCTGTGAAAAGAGAGCTTACCAGGAATTAGGAGACCTGCACTTTAGTTCTGACCTTGCCTTTTACTAATCCTGGGACCATAACCAGGTCATTTAACTTTTTTGAGTTTCACATTCCATGTCTGTAGAAACAAATAATAGTAACAGCCTTGACTACCCCATGGGGTTCCTGGGAAGGTTCTCTGTCCATGGTTAAAACTTTTCTTTCTAATTTTTTTAAAAATTTATTTATTTTTGATTGGAGGATAATTGTTTTCTTGAGAAGTTTATTACTCTTCACCTCCCCATTGTCAGTGACAGCTACAGCTGGCCCTAGCCCCTTCAGTCTCACCCTCCTTCCCCTGGTGCTGCCCTACCCCAGGGTATCAGGGCCAACATGCAAGATCTCTTCAATTCACAGGTGGGCGACGTGACCAACAGAAAGCCACAGCGCCTCATCACTCAGTTCCACTTTACCAGCTGGCCAGATTTTGGGGTGCCTTTCACACCGATTGGCATGCTCAAGTTCCTTAAGAAGGTGAAGGCCTGTAACCCTCAGTATGCAGGGGCCATCGTGGTACACTGCAGGTCAGTGTGGCCTGACCCTTGGCTCCCCACTCATACCACATTCTGTTCTCACACTGAGAGCAGGGCAGGCATAGGAGCCCTGGCCAAGGAGGCTGGCACAGAGCAGATGAATTACCTAGGCCCCAGAGCAGCAGCCAGAGAGACTCTTCAAGTTTTGGTGCTAGGTGGAAAGCACTTGAAGAAAGAGGGAAGGGCAGTCCTCCAAGATTGGGGGTGAGGGGACCACTGCTGTGAAGCCAGAAAGCTAAGTTGAGTGCTGCCTTGTGTACGTGGACTCTGCAGACCATTCTAAGTGTCCCTGGTCCTGATAACTCGAGGTAAGGAGTTCACAATACAGTGGGGTTGTTGGTTCCATGAGAGTCCCAGCTCTGCTCCATACAGAATTAGAATGTAAAGGCTTGAAGAAAGAGCTCTACCCTGTGCTTCCCCCTCCATTTGTGTTCCCCCAAGGCATGCTAGCCATCCCAGTAATACTCCTCTCTGGCCACAGTGCGGGTGTAGGACGTACAGGTACCTTTGTCGTCATTGATGCCATGCTGGATATGATGCATACAGAACGGAAAGTGGATGTTTATGGTTTTGTGAGCCGGATCCGGGCACAGCGCTGCCAGATGGTGCAAACAGACGTGAGTGGTTTGTGTGTGAAACAAAGGTGGGGGGCATATTAGGACCAAAACATCTACCCACCTCGTAGATTACTGAGTCTCCCAGGTTATTGTAAATGACCATCATACAGTGTGACAAGGGGCCTTATAAATTATGTAGTAAAAGAATATGGAGCACAGAGAAGGGTGTGCCCTTGGGGAGTCAGGAAGGTGGGCAGATGTCATTTGCACTAGGCCCTAAGGATATGGAGCAGGTCCTGAGGGAAGAGCCATTGCCCCAGAGTGGTGACACAGCTCAGCCAGGTCCAGGAGCAGCAGTGTGACCAACTCTGTGGTTAGGGAATGGGGTGCAGAGGGCACAGCACTGGGAAGAGGGCTGGCATGGGCTTTCTGTGTCACTGGGGTTTGACAGCCCCTCAGTCTATCCATCTATGCTCTGGATATGGATGAATGAATGGATTGGATCTGTCCTTCTCTCCAGGAGAGTATCAGAGTAGGACTCTCCCTCCCAAGTTTAAGCACCCCTAGAAGGACTCAGGCATTTTGAGTCCTGCCTCCTTGAATTTGGACAAGAGCAAATCATTTTATATGTGCTCGGATCAAAGAAGTGGACTGAAGTGAAACAGGAGTGTGGGAGAGAGTGCTCCAGCACCACCAGTGTGTAACTGGGAACTCTGCATCATCCATATTTCAGATGCAATACGTCTTCATATACCAAGCCCTTCTGGAGCATTATCTATATGGGGATACAGAACTGGAAGTCACCTCTCTAGAAACACATCTGCAGAAAATTTATAACAAAGTCCCAGGGACCAGCAACAATGGACTAGAGGAGGAGTTTAAGGTGAGTTGGAGCTGAACTGTCTCTTTCAGAAAGAAGGATCTGTGTGACTTGCGGCATACAGAATGTTTGACTGCTTTTGAGTTTACCAACAAATGTTAAATCCTCTTTCAAGGCATGTGGATAGTTAGGGAGGTGTGTCTGTGGCCCATTACTCATACCCTGCTGCTGCTGCTGCTGCTAAGTCGCATCAGTCGTGTCCGACTCTGCGACCCCATAGATGGCAGCCCACCAGGTTTCCCCATCCCTGGGATTCTCCAGGCAAGAACACGGGAGTGGGTTGCCATTTCCTTCTCCAATGCATGAAAGTGAAAAGTGAAAGTGAAGTCGCTCGGTCGTGTCCGACTCTAGCGACCCCATGAACTGCAGCCTACCAGGCTCCTCCATCCATGGGATTTTCTAGGCAAAAGTACTGGACTCATACCCTAGTCATTCTCAATCCTGCATGTTAGAAATCACTTGGGTTGCATTTAGGGAATGGGTGAAGAAACAAAAACAGGCAGTGGCTTTTTTTTTAAGTCCCTCAGCTGCCCCTCCCAGGTGATTACAATGTACAGCAGGAATAAACTTCTTCTGTAGAATAAATATTTTTGGCTTTGCAGGCCATATGGTCTATTCACAACTACTTAACATTGCAATGTTTTAACACAAAAGCAGCCATAGATACCATGTAAACAAATGAACATGGCAGTGTTTCCATAAAACCTCATTTACAATCAGTAGACTAGCTTGGCTCATAGACCGTAGGTTGCTGACCCTGCCATATTCAGATAGACAATGGTTCTAAACACACTTATGGGGTGTGTCACACTCTCAGCAATAAAAGCGCTCCCAGAAGCAAGAGATTTCTGGGTTGGGACAGGGAGGACCACTTTCCATAAGCACTCCTGAAACTAAGAGGTTACCTCAGGGCTCTGATTCAGCAACTCTGAGTTGGGGCCTGAGATTCTGCATATTTGACAAGATGAGGCTGATGCTTCTGGTTTATAGGATACACTTTGAGTAGCAAAGATCAGGAAGAAACCTTGAAATCAGGAGAAGGGAAGATATCCATCTTAATAAGGTTTTTCTAAAGAAGGTAAGACAGCCTCTGGGAATAGAACAGCAGGGAGGGAGGGAGGAAGGGCACACTAGATTCCTTGCTCCAGGATCATAAAGTGCCAGTCCAAGGAAATAACACAGTGGTCCACAGGGCCCAGGAAAGCAGTGTTTCCCAGACGTTCTTGTCTTGTTTACTGATCTTAAAGTTGAAAAAACAATGGTCTGATAAGAGCATGTGGAAATGGAGGTCAGGGCTCTGATGAGAAGAGCAGTGTGCAACCAGTGTGGCCTGGATGCAGGTCCAGTGACAGACATAATCTTGTCAAGTTCAGTTACTGAAACCAGTAATGTTTCCCTTCCCCTTCCCAATTCAGAAATTAACATCGATCAAAATCCAGAATGACAAGATGCGGACCGGAAACCTTCCAGCCAACATGAAGAAGAATAGGGTTTTACAGATCATTCCATGTAAGAGCCCACTCCTGACCCCAAAGCTCTAATTCCCATCCCCCTTTCCTTTAACCCTTCAGCCTTCTTCTGTACTAGTTAATGATCAGCTTCGAGACAAGAATTACGACATTGTCTCTTATTACTCCCAGTTCTTCAGTGGCTTTTGCAAAGAGCGGGAAGGCCAAAGTTTTCTGCCTCCTGGGCTAGGAATAGGCATGTTGTTACCGAGCTGGAATTACATCTGCCCAGAGCCTGAGAAGAGGCGGGGATAGATGAAAAGAGAGGGAGGAGAGGACAGGTGATGCTGGGGAGCCACAAGCTGCTGTCCTTCTTGCAGATGAATTCAACAGAGTGATCATTCCAGTTAAGAGGGGTGAGGAGAACACAGACTATGTGAACGCATCCTTCATTGATGTAAGTTGTGGCAGTGTCCCCTGAGCTCCCAACACTTCATGGAGATTGATCTGGCCCTTGCAGTGCTGCCCTCCCACTGCTTGAAAGGATGGTCTTTGAGTCAGTCATCAAATGCAGAACTGATACCCTTCCTGTGCACTAGGTCTGTCAGAAACCCCAAGAGTAGAAGGTGGGGTAACAGAGGGTAAACACCAATGTAAGAGCTGGAAGGAAAAGTTCACAGCACAGACCAAAGGCTAAAAACACTAACCTCTGGGCCTTCCCATTCGTGCTCATCATAGCCCCAGCCCCACTTCCCTCACCCTCATACAAGGAAACCAGTGTGCCATCCAGAATTTGGTCCTTGGCCAAAGAGGAGCTCTGCCTGGGATTTGTTTGCCTCTAGGCAGCCCCCTCCCCAGCCCAGTGGCCTGTCTTCTCTACTAGCCCCTCCATGATCAAACCATCTTACTCACATCTCATCTCACATTGACCTGGCCTTCATAGGGGTACCGGCAGAAGGACTCCTATATCGCCAGCCAGGGCCCTCTGTTCCACACAATTGAGGACTTCTGGCGAATGATTTGGGAGTGGAAATCTTGCTCTATCGTGATGCTAACAGAACTGGAGGAGAGAGGCCAGGTGAGTTCAAAAGATCCTGGGCTATGGGAGACAAGCAACAAGGCAGGGAGAGGGGGGGAAGCTAAGAGGTTTTTTCTTTGATTTAATAAAATAGCCATTGCCCAGCCTCTTGGTATCTGAACAGTCAGCTCCTCTCAGGACTGGTCTCAGTTTCCATTCGATTCCCAAACCTTTCACTTCTCTTCTAAATACAGTCTCCTCAAGCCTAGCTTTGTACCCGCTACACCCCACCCCCATGGGCAGAGCAGAGCTAGCAAGATGAGGGATACAGAGTCAGACTGCAGCTCCATTGGAGCTTGTGTGAAGTCCCTTAAGGAGCCTTCCAAGCCAGAGAAATTAACCAGAAGACTGATGGGAAGATGGGTCACCTCTTTGCTGACTGCCCAAAAGAAAACAATAGAATTTGAGAAATAAAAACAAGAAACTTATTTTTTAATTGGATGACAGAGAATAATATTATGATTTCTTCATATATATCCAATAGCTAGTTCCATAGCACATTTGCTGACCTGTTTATAGACCTGTTTATATACCACATGCTTTTTTTCTTTTTCCAGAAGCAAGAAACTTACAAGTTAACAGTCAATAACAAGGAAATCTTTTTTTAAAAGCCCTGAGTCAATTAAAAATTAGACTTGTCAGTGAACTCAGAATATGAAGGGACCTTAGAGGCCCCTAGGCCAGCTCACATTCAGTGTAGGAAATCTCAAACATCATTCCTGAGTCAGAACCTTGAAGCCTCTGCTGAGTACGTTCAATCTCAGGGGTCGCTCTTTCTCTGTCCACTTCCCACCCCACCTCTCCCAGTATTACAGAGTGGCCCAGTCTTTGTTCACATAGTGCTTATTATGTTCACACTCTCTCTGCTGTGGATGACAGTGCAGTAAATGGTTGCTTCATGATGCCTTAGCAGTGGGCAGAATCGAGAGAACAAGCAGAAGAGGCCAGCAAGGGCCCTGGGGAGAAGGTCCTTCTAAGCCAGAGTGAAGGGTTTGAATTTTGTAAAGCAGTTTAAGAACCCTTGACAGTCTCAGATTTGTAAGTTTTTTAGAATCTCTCTGACTGCAGTTAGAAGGACACATTAGAAATTAGCAAGCCAAAAGCAGAGAGGTCGCTGCCACAGGGATGCTGCTGGACTGAACTGGGCCTGGGGAGCGGGGATTTAAACACATTTTTTATGTTAATTGTTCCAAACCACATCATTTCCATTCTGTACTTGGACAGTTTGTTTATTTTAACCTTGATACAGGCTTTGTATATGCTTACCTGATGTTCTGATTTGTCAAGATTTTCTTCAAATTTAATCATTTAAATTTGAAAGATTTCTCTTCCTGGATTTGTATCATGTACCTAATCAACAGACATACATAATAGATCTTTGATCTTCCTCTATCATTAATAACAATACTGATGAGGTGAGAAATTTGGGGGAAGTGTACACCTGCGTAATAAAGGCCAGTTGGGGGATGAGCTCCTTTATTGTCAGGAATGAGGTGCAGTATCCTGACCCTCTCTGATAAGCTGTGATGGAACATGCAAATAGGGACCTACATGCGGTTCCATCCACACTTCTGCCCCCTGGATCTGCAGCAGTCAGATGCAAAGAGTAGGCAGAAAATGCTGGAGTGACAAGCACATTCTCTGTCCACTGCCCCGTAATAAAAAGTGGCCCAATGAATACCTCAGACTCTGTCTAGTCAGATTTTTCAGGCTTTTCCATCCTTGAAGCAGACTGCCGGGGTCCAGCCCCAGCTGATCCAGGGTATTCGAAGGAGAGATGGCATAGGCGAGGGTCAGGGAACAACTGCTTAATTAAATGTTAATTAAGGATATAAAGAGTAATAGAATAAGGATAGCTCAGTAGGAAAATTCAGTGGAGAAAAGAGGCTGAGTAGCTTGGTTTACGCGGGGGACCAATAAAACTTCAAGACAAGAAATTTGCACCACTTACGTAGGCCACAGGCGTCCTTCCGTTCTCCCGAAGGAGAGGAGACACTGAGGCCTCCCCGGTTGGATCTTAGAAGCCCAGGCATAATTAGTAAGCATGGTGGGTTCCGCGCTCCAGATGGAGACTCAACCAGAGTGAGAGAGAGACATGGGGAGACCAGTCTTTCGAGGAACTGATCCCAATTGTTTATTTTCCATGGTCTACTTTTATACACTGAGATGTATGCAAAAGTGACTTTATGCAAAAGTCACGCAGGGTCAGCAGTCCTGACTTTTATCAAAGTCAGGTGCTTCATACAAATATATACAGAGGTCTTAGGGGTGTTACATCATCTTCTGGCCGGGGGCCTGCTGACAATTTACGACCCTCTCCTTGTGACAGCGGTCAGTCAACCAGGACACTTATTTCTCCAGGGGTGATTATTCTTAAAACAGACGCCACCCAAATAAAGTTACACTCCTATAGGGAGAGGGTGTAGTGGGTTTTAGTTAAGGAAAGAATTTACTTAGCCTAAGGTCTAACGTGATTAATATCAAAGGTTAATACTTATTTCTTCTATATATTCATTAATGTGTATAAGGGCAGGGGATGTGGAGACTTAGCAGTAAACATTGGCTCAACAAATGAAAAACCCTTCACCAATACAATTTCTAATCAGCCCATTATACTTATACTAATAATTTTTTAACTTTTCTAAAGAACCTGTTTTTAGAAGGTTTAAAGCATCTCGTGCCTCTCACAGTTGGGAGGCTGTGAGCAATCACATGTGGCCGGACAAGCCTGTCAGGTAGGCTAGAGAACCTTCAGAGGAGTTTGTAGGTTGAAACATTCCTATCACACCCAGGAATTATTATTAACTGGAGCTCTAGGTTAACTCCTTCTCCGAAAGAGGTGGTGGGGGACAGCCCCCCGTAAAGTCAGAGGTGTAGGTAAGAGCACAAAGTAGTAAAGTAGGCAGGCTCTGGTTATGGGGGTAGATGCTCGAGGATTTCCAGGGGGACTCCTGAGGCTTGATCCCGCCTTTGCGTATGTCGAGCCTCCTTCCTCATGACCTTTGCCATGGGCAGAGTGCCTCACGCCGGCCCCCAACATCAGACCTAGTAAGAGTACAGGGCAGAGAGGCAGGAAACATTTCTTACGGGTAGAGGTGGGGAGAGAGGGGACATGCACACACTGGTCTCAGGTGGTGCGGCCCATTCCCCTCTGCCTACTAGCACTGTGCCTTATGCTCTGTCTTAGGGCCAGTGAAACAGAAGCTTCTGAAATGGATCAGTACAGGTTATAGTAACATTCTTTACCAGCCTCATTGGCCTCTAAGAAAATTTTACTTTATGTTCCACTTCCCATTCGTCTTGTCAGGTGTAGCTCTCAAGAGATATTAACACAATAAGTCTAAATGAGACAGTGAAGAGTGTCTCCTTTAAGACCACTCTCCACCCCCAGTTTAAATTCCCAGAGAAAACATCTGATCCAAAAATGTAAATTCTGTATATATTAAAATTCCAAAGGAATTAAAACCAAAAATTCTCTTCTCCCTGTTTTATTTTTCTCCATCATTTTAACTATAATGGTCCACCAAGATGTTTGGTAAGGCCTGAGTTCCCTCATCAGCTGCAGCTTGGACCATGATCAGAGTGAGCAGAGCAGTCCTAGCAGTTTCTGCATGGGGTCAACTCAACCCAAGGACACATTCTACTTCTCCAGAGAGACAATAAAACACGATCGCATCAGACCCCAGCCCACAGAGCTCTGTATCCCCATCACTGTTGTCAGCCCTAGACCATAGCAAGAGACTTAGTGCTATATAGTGGAAGGAAGGTAAACAAAGACAGCAGGAGAAAGACTGAAAAACTTCTCTGTTTCCACTTCTTTGGGGATTCCAATACCTAGAGTCCATAACCTGACAATGTAAATTTTAGATTACATTGTTTGCAAGTTTCCAAGCATTCATCTACTAGACTTGAACACCTACTCCTCATTTCTAATCTGTCATCCAGTGATGATTCCAACACCTGGCTTGCTGCCCCTTTTTTGGTTCCTATTCCTGTCTCTGTTCTTGGAGGCCAATGTTTGTATGTGGGTGATCCATCTACCTTTGTCTTTCAGCTTCTCAGCTTCCTCATCCTTCTAGGCTTGAGTCCTCTGGGAACTACTTCAGTCAAGGTCACCAGTGACTGCCATCTTGACAATCCAAAAGTTACTTCTCTTTTCTTATCTTTCTGGTTCCTTTGTAGCAGTTCCTTTGTACGCCAACACACACTCCCTCCTCAGAACACTTTTTTCCCTTGACTTCCATGATGTCATTCCTGTACTCACTGGCCTGGAAGCTCCTTTGCTATTCTTCTGTGATTTCCTCCTCCTCTGAATGACCTCTAATTATTGGAGTGTCCAACACTGAGGCCTTAACCCACTTTTGTTCCCTTTTGACTCACTTCCTTGGGGATCTCATCCAGTTCTGTGGCTTTAAATACTATCTATATGCCAGGAACTCTCACATCTATGTCTCTAGCCTAATTACCCCCCCACCTTCCCAGTTGTTTGGATTCGATCCCTTGATTGGAAAGATCCCCTGGAGAAGGAAATGGCAACCCACTCTAGTACTCTTGCCTAAAAAAATCCTATGGACAGAGCAGCCTGGCGGGCTATAGTCCATGGGGTTGTAAGAGTTGGACATGACTTAGCAAATAAACCACCAGCATTCCCAGTTGTTGACCACATAGCTATGTAATATCTTCTCATGGGTGTCTGTTAAGAATCTCAAACTTCATATGCCCCAAATAAAATTCGGTTTCCTCCTTTCCTTCATACTGGTTCATTCCATCCTTACCCATCTCAGTACACTGTACCACGTTTCACCCAGATGCTCATATCAGAAGTCTAGGAGTTACCTTTATTCCTATCCTTTTCTTACTCTTCACAACCAGTCTGTCACTGAGTCTTGACATAGGCTGAGTATTATATTCACTTCTCTTCAGTGTAACTCCTGTCACCCCAATATAGACAATCATCTCTCTCCTCCATCACTCAAGTAGCCTGGCAGCTAGTCCACCTACTCCCATTCCCATCCCCTTTTAGTCACTTTTCCACATGGAGGCCAGCATGTTTTTGAAAATATAAATTAAATATATCATTCCTTGTTTAAAAATCCTCTTTGAGCTTCCTTATCTTGAGGGAAAATCGACCCATGCATACAAAATTTAAAAACTTTTCCTGAGGTATCCACGCCAAGACTTGAATTGGGTCCTTCTTCCTCTCTGTTTCTATTGCTTCTTTTAGGTCTCCTAGTTGCCATTTTCCCTCATCCCCTTTGGCCCTCACATGCAAAGTGGAGCTTGGGTTCTGAGATGAGTCTTAGCCTCTACTCCTTGAGAGCAGGGTCCCATATTTGTCAGCCTTGCTTTCCCCAACTCGGCTCTCATGTCTCCATTCTCAGCAGGACACCAAGGCATTTTGCCTTGGGAAACAGTGGGTACTGGCACTGCTGGCCCCTGCTCTGGATTCTCTTACAGCTCTTTTTGCCATACGTCTCCCCACACCCTTGAGCGGCACCATGGGAGTCAAGTCCCATTTAAGCCCCACCTGATTCTTCTGTTTCTGTTGTGGAGCCCACACAGAAGCTAAATTCAGTAAGCCTTCACCTGGCTGAGTAGGATCATTTCCTGCCATTGGTCCAACATCTAAAATCACCTTATGTGCCTTCTCTTTATCTCATATCATTCCTTAAATCCTATCCCCAGAAGTGTGCTTGTTTTTTCTCAGCACACCATACCTGCTTCCCTGGAGTAGCTGTGTCACCTTGACATTCACCCTACAATAGCACTAATCTGATTTTTCGAGCCTGCCACAGATAATCATGGCAGATTGTCCCCATTAGTCAGCCTGCTCTGGCTACATGCTTTCACTGTTGACCAACTCTTTGTCCATAGTTTGAAGAGGGGACTCTTTTTTTTTTTTTTTTTTTTTTTGGCCATGCCACAAAGATAGCGGAATCTTAGTTCCCCAACCAAGGATCAAACCTGTGACCCCTGCAGTGGGAGCATGGAATTCTATCTGCTGGATTACCAAGGAACTCCCTGAAGAGGGGACTCTTGATGGTTCAGTGGTACATCCCTGGGAGTCCTCCTTCCAGGCTGCCCCTTTTCCTCTCTGTTACGCCTCTTTGCCTAAACTAAGAAGATCTAAAATATCTGAAGGCTGTTTAGTATGGAACCTTAATAATTTATTCTTGTCATAGTGTGATTCTGGCTCCTATAGTCTGTTACTGTCAAGCCCTTTGTATCTTAGTGTTTCTAATGGTTTTAAAGCCCAGTCTTTAGTTCTGACTGATAAACTGTATAAAGGTAGTGTTGGGAAGGAACTGTGATAGCAAAACTCATTCTGCCCATGAATCCCTGAAAACCAGCATAGTCTCATTTAAGGTGAGCCTTAATTAAGGGTTTTGGTTTTTCAAAAACTTAAATTAGGTTTGACTTTTCTAAAACTGTTCTGTTGAAGAGAGGGTCCAGAGCTCTGACTCTCAGGGTATCCCCAGGGCTCCTAGTCACATATTGAAAAGCACTGCTGTATGGCATTTCCTTGATCCACCACTTTAATAATCCTGTGTTTTAAAATGAGCTAAGGGTCATGTATAAAGGGGGTAATGAATGATCACACATATGAAAAGCAAGTCATTAAGGGACTTCCCTGGTGGTCCAGTGGCTAAGACTCTGAGCTCCCAATGCAGGGGGCCTGGTCAGGGAACTGGATCCCACATGCTGCAAATAAAGATCTCTTGTGCCGCAACTAAGACCCAGTGCAGCCAAATAAATATTTTTTAAAGTCATTAAATTGGACTTTTAATATTGATTTTATTTGGACTGAGAAATTATTGGTGATTTTTATTTTTGTATTAATTTTCCCAGATCTTTCCTAGTGAACATAAAGCATAGAGTATATTTATGGCTGAGTATCTTTAAATTGTCAACAGTGAAGGATCTAGGATATCCCCTAAAATGCTCTAAAAAAAGGACAGCATAACTGTTATTTTGTTTATGTATTTATACCCTGGCTTGTTCTATAGACATTAAAAGTCATTTACCAGATACTTACTGCTTACATACTAAGTTACTTCAGTCATGTCCAGCTCTTTTCAACTCTATGGTCTGTAGCCCCCTAGGCTCCTCTGTCCATAGGAGTCTCCATGCAAGAATACTGGAGTGGATTGCCAGCCCTCCTCCAAGGCCTCTTCCCAACCCAGGGATCTAACCCGTGTCTCATTACATCTCCTGCATTGCAGGCGTGTTCTTTACCACTAGCGCCACCTGGGAAGCCCTGATACTGAGAACCTACTAGATGCAGGCAGTGTGCAAGGTGCTGTAGAAGGAACTGAGCCAGGTGCAAGCAGAGACAACGCAGTAAACCAGCTCGTGCTAACAAGAATGGAAACACAAGAGCTAGCGATTGTAAGGTGCCACTGCAGAGAGTTGGAGAGGAGAGGGATGAAAGCACACTGTGGACCGGGCTCTGAAGCTCCATAGCTGGTGCTTTTTTCTGGGTTAGCAATCTGACGTATATAAGCAACTACAAATGTGGCAGCCACCCCAAGGGGGTCGGGGGGAGAAGAAATCGGAACAAAGACATTCACTCCTCCTCTTCCTCCACCCTGCCATTAAACGTTAGATGCAGCTATGAGCTGACGGTCAGAAGTCTTCATAAATCTGTCGGTGTTGCAAATTAGACTATAAATAAGTAACAGTAAAAGGTTAAGTGATTATCTCTTAAGTGATTGGTAGACTTAAGTTGTTAAATATGGATGTTCTGCTGAGGATCAGAAGTTAATTACAGTGATGGTAAGTAATAGAATGACGCTGAGTTTTTGATACCTTGGGGAAGAAGTGTGTTGGTGTAAAAAGGACTGTATTGAGAGGAGCAGTCTGCTCATAGAGCAGCCCTGCTTTTACCACACGTGGTATTCTGAGCCTCTCACCTCTCCCATTTGTCCCCCAGGAGAAGTGTGCCCAGTACTGGCCCTCTGATGGACTGGTGTCATATGGAGACATCACAGTGGAGCTGAAGAAGGAGGAAGAATGTGAGAGCTATACCGTCAGAGACCTCCTGGTCACCAACACCAGGGTAAGATGCCTGGTGGGTGGGCTCCTCCCATAGGGAAAGCAGGGTCGCACCTACCTCTCTGATCCTCCTTCCTCCCTCCCAAGGAGAACAAGAGCCGGCAGATCCGGCAGTTCCACTTCCATGGCTGGCCTGAAGTGGGCATCCCCAGTGATGGAAAGGGCATGATCAGCATCATTGCAGCCGTGCAGAAGCAGCAGCAACAGTCAGGGAACCACCCCATCACCGTGCACTGCAGGTACGCCCACCCCAGCCCTCAGGCGGAAGAGAGGAAAAAGACACAAAAGGCAGGCAGAGGGGCGAGATGGGAGCCTCTGTCAGACTCTGATGAAAGCCAGGCAAGAGTGGGATGTTGGTGAGACATGGCAATCAAGTTTGATGACTAGGACAGGCCCAGATGATGAGAAGATCTTGGAGTTTGAACTCGACACTTCCAGTGCTAGGGAACAACAGTCCCTAAGCTAAGATGCTGGGCAGGGAATAGTGCTGGGGAAGGGGAACAAAGGGGAGACCGACAGTAGGGAAGACCAGCTGGGCAACATGGGAAGGCCTGCCTCCTTAAGAAACACAGGAAAAGAGAAAAGGGCAACGATTTAGAGAACAGTTTGAAGAAAAATGAATAAGACATAGTTGTGAAAGAGGGGTGTCCTAGGCTGGCTATAGTTGCTGGTGTCACTGACAGAAGAAAGATAGTATGAGAACTCATGGGGGAGGGAGTGGATTTAGTTTGGGGCACATTGTTTGAGACTGCATTTTAGAAATAAAATTTTACCATATGTTTGTATTGCTTTTATAATTGGGAGAAGGGAATCTCTCTTAAAGGGGAAGAAAGTATATATTTAAAATTTCTGCAAATTTGTTCTGAAGATAGAATAATGAGCAAAGGAACTTCTAGAAATGACCCAGTAAATGTTCTTCAGATGGCCACAATGAAATTGTAACTACAAGAATTGAAGCACTGTTTATAATAGTAAAAGATGGTAGGGACTTCCCTATTAGTCCAGTTGTTAAGACTCCATGCTTCAATGCAGGGGACACATGTTCATTCCCTTGTCAGGGAACTAAGATCCCACATGCCACACTGAACAGCCAAAAAAAAAATTTTTTTTAAAGATGGTAAATAATCTGAACATATTAATAAGGGACTGGTTCCATAAGCTCTGATACATCTTATACTACAGAGCTTCAGAAAATTAATTAGAATCTGTTTACATACTGGTTTGGAATAGTCCTCTAGATTTATTGTTTAGTGAGGAAAGCAGAGGGAGACAGAAAAAATATGTGTGGTATATGCATAAATTATCTTTGGAAGGACACACAAGGACTTGATGACATTGGTTGTTTCCCAGGAGGAAACTGAAAGGATGGAGAAATGGTGTAGGAAGGAGACTTTATATGTTTTGAACCTTTTGAAATTTGAACTGTGCTAATTTATTACACATACAAAAATAAATCATTCAAAAAAACGTTTATAAGAAAAAGTGGCAAAGTATATCAGCTGATACCATTTGACAGTAAACATGAAAAGATGCTAATTCTTATTAGCAATATGAGAAATGGAGATGAAAACATGGCTTTTAGCCCATTGGATTGACAAATTAAAAGGATTCCTTGACTTCGAAAAACACTTCCTTGCCCACACTTTTCAGTGTCCCATGCTCCTCTCTCCCTTGGTCACCCTCTCTTGGCTAACCCCAGATTCTCTAGCTACCTTGCACCACGCAGGTGTGATGAGTGTATCTCTTTGTTACAGTGCGGGGGCAGGACGGACAGGGACCTTCTGTGCCCTGAGCACAGTCCTGGAACGGGTGAAAGCGGAGGGGATTTTGGATGTCTTCCAGACCGTCAAGAGCCTGCGACTGCAGAGGCCACACATGGTCCAGACACTGGTATGCTGCCCTGCCTATTTATCCATGCCACCACACACCATCCACAGCTTCTCTCTGCCAGAGCCAGCTCAGGGGGAGGCTGTTCTGAGGGGCCTATCTGGTAGAGAGAAGGCTGTGTAACCACGGACTCATTCTTGCTCAAGGTGCCTCAGAAAAACAGAATAAGCTTTGGGAGGCAGGAGAGCATTGGGGGCATAGCCTAGCCCCATACCAGTAAGAGATGCTGGTGGCCTCAGTGCAGACTAGAAGGGGTGCCTGTCAGGGCTCTTCACTTCTCCACGGGTCTGAGGTGGGGAGAACTCAGGACTACCTCCTTTCCTCAGCTCCCTTTCAGCAGTTCTCTTGACAGTCTAGATGACCAGTAAGCACTGAGTGTGTGCTCAGATATGAACTCACGTCTGACCTCTGAAGGGCTAGGACCACCATTTGCACCTCCAGTCTCTGCTTTCTGGAGAAGGTGGCTTCGCTCAGCCCAGAAAAGAATGTTGTCAGAATTCTTCAGGCAGGCAGATCAGGGTTCAGGTGGAAATGCAAAAGTGCTTATTAATTTTCCATTTTTTAAAGAACAGGTTTGTCAGGAGCTGCAGATATATTGCTCTCTTCAGTAACCCTGGCCTTTTCCCCCAACTTTCACTCTGCAGGAACAGTATGAGTTCTGCTACAAGGTGGTGCAGGAATATATTGACGCGTTCTCAGATTATGCCAACTTCAAGTGAGAGGCAATGAGGCCCCGTGGACAGGAGAATTGCCTTTAATATTTTGTAATATTCTGTTTTGTTAATATACCCTAAATTGTGTATATATCTTACAACTGTTTTAGAAATTGGTACATAGGCTTCTATTACCTATTAGGTGGAGATTTTATATGTAAATGTGTTAGCACTGATAGTCCTTTTTCCAATGTTTTATTGGGGAATTAAATAGTGTGATGTTTGGATTGAAATCATGAAATCCTCTGCCTGGAAATTGGGCTTGATTGTTCTTTGGTTTATATCAATACATCTTTTCCTAAAGAAGAAACACAAAACTCATTCCAGGTAGCTAGGCATTAACTAAGGAAAAAAAAGCACAAAGTTATTAGAGCTCTTGAGGAAATCGGTTGTCGCAGTGCCCCCAGTCAGACCACTGTCCCCCTCCTGCTCTGTAAATAATCTCTCCCCTCTCTACCCTTGACCCCTTCTCGTACCACCCACATCCCACCATGGGGAGTAAAGGGACCAGAGTGGTATCTCTGGCACCACACTAGGGATTATCAGGTAATAAAAGCTTTGACTCCCTGAGGAATGTCTCTCCCTTTGTGTGGGCCGGGGCAGTCCAGGGCTGGGTTCTCCTGCGCCACTCCTAGCCCACTGTTACCTGTCTTAGCTGGCTGCAGGGAGGGCACAGTCTGCCTTTTTTCCAACATACACAGTCCCTCTACCTCTTAGGTAGCTGCCACCCCCTTCTTTCACTCCCAGAATATATTTGGTGCAGTCGTCCTAGCCAGCCTCACTCCCTAGGGAAGATGGCCTGAGTCCTCGCTCTTTCCCTGAGTGCAGGGGCATGGAGGAGAGGGGTGGCTTGGCTTTTGGCTCTGGATCAGTTTGACCTCTCTAGTCCTTGGTGCTCTGCTGCAGATCTGGATCATGTCACTTTGTCCAGAGTAGGTGTTTATATCCTCATTTACTGTGTTAAACAACTTCCATTTCCTTACATATCTGTCCTCATTTCCAGAACTCTTGCGTAGAAGTGCCTGAGATCCAGAGGTCACGTTGGTGAAAGTCTAGATCCCAGTTTGAGTTTGAGCATAACCTGTCAGAGTGTGTTAAATAAAATGGATGCATAAAAAGGAGGAAAGATCAGCAGAGCAGCTGATCAGAGGGCCTCAGATTCCAGGCAAACGTTGAACATCCATTTTGTTTATTTTTCATGTAACAGTCTGCCCAGTCTAGAGACCCAGTATCCTCATCTCATGGTCCCAGAGACCCTTAGGCCGTTGTTCTCATCCTGATAGTTGAGCTCACTGTCTTTTCCCATGGAGAAGCAAAAAGAGCATGGGTAAGCAATTTCATTTTTAAGGACATGAAATAAAAATTGCACTTTTCACTTCCACTCATACCCTATTGGCTAAACCCTAGTTGTAAGCCCACACTGAGCTACAAAGGGCACTGGGAAATGTGGTCTTTAGTTGAGGGCAGAGCTGGGAGGGCGTGTCTGTTTGTAGTCTCTTTTCCTTATGATCAGCCCCTCACAGGAACAGGAGAAGAAACCAGTTGCCATGACTGTAAGTGCAGGGCTGACAAAGCCTTGCAGCCCTCAGGGCATTTCTTGAGGAGCCAGGGGCACCTTGGGGGCTGTCAGAAGTGAAAGGTAGCACTCCAGCCTGGCCCATGGAGGCATGCTCAGAGATCAGTGGTCCATGCTTCCGGGAGTAGGTAGCACTTAAACTGGACCTGAGAGATGCTGGAAGCTCAGATGAGTGAAAAGGAAAGGTCAGCGGAGCAGCTGATCAGAGGGCCTCAGATTCCAGGCAAACAAAGATGCACTAAAGATGTGACCCAAATTCCCCCCACATATTCAGGATGTCTGCAGGGAGCAGGGGCGCCACAAGAGATCACCTTCTGAAAGCTTGCATGAGGTAAGTAGTATAAGTTGGTTCTTGTACTCTGGGCCTCCTATAGGAAGCAAGGAACTGTAAGGGACAATAAACCCAAAAGTCAATAGGTTTATAAGAAGTGGGGATAAATTAAGCAAAGACAAAAATCTCAAGAATTTCTGTTGAGGGGTGCTGTGCTTGGGAAGGAAACCCTGTCTCTTTGCATACTACCTGTTGGTGCCTCTGTGTGATCATGTCCAAGCCCATGGAAGAGGGCAAGCCTTGGGGTCAGCAAGCCATGCAGTGAACATATCCCCAGGTTGCTAAACAGACATCTTCAAGTGGGAGTTATCCAAGCCCTTCTCTCCCTCATCACTCCTTATCCACCTCGCTTTTCCTGCTATTCAGGGCTCACCTGGCATCAAGAGACATAAACCCGACAGGCTCAAAGGGAAGTGTATTGAGGCTCACGTGGCACAAATGGGAAGGGCAGGGAAGCCCACTTCACCCAGTGCCTACACCTCAGCCTGTCACCTGTGACCATGTGCAGCGCACTCCCCAAACCTCTGGGACCTGCTACACTCAGAGACATCACTTCATCAGATAGTCTCTGTGTTGGGTTTTCCTTCATCCTCTACCCCCACCCTCAGTTCACTCCCACACATTCTTTTTTTACCCCTTCATCCTCAGTGCTGAGCCCCAAGGATCCAGTCTTCCTGTGCACTAGCTCCCCCCTTGATGTAGTGACTGCCTTCCTCCACAGCCCCTTCCTCAGAGGTCAGGCATTACTGCAGTCTGTGTTGTGGACCCTGAGCCTTTCTCCAGTCGTGAGCTTCCAGTCCACACACCCTGCTTCCTGCTGTGACTCCACAGGGTAGCCCAGAGGCAGCAGATCAGGCTTCCTACACCCAGGGGTTTGCCCAGTCACCATAGCCCACTGCCCTTTGTGCAGCCTCCAGCATCCTCTGCCCCCACCCTTCCCAGCTCTACTTCTACTGGGCACCAAAGCTACAGACCTCCCCACCACACACACACTCACACTCTCCCCCCAATAGTTCCCGTGTTCCATTTTGTTCCTTACTGGGCACCAAAACTACAGACCTCCCTGCTACACACACACACACACTCCCACAATAGTTCACACACGGCACCAAACCCAGACCTCCCCACTATACACATACACACACACACACCCCCAATAGTGCCTATGTTGGCTTTTCTCCATTTTGTTCCTTACCGTGGAGCATCCACTGCAGTCCTGTTGCCAAGACTCTAGCTAATGCTCTATCCTTCACCCAGGCCACCTGCTGAGGGGGAGGGGAGAAGGTGCCCCAGGGAGGGTGCCACTCTACTGCTGCAGCACCTGAGCATTCAACTCAAAATTGCTTTTCCAGCTGGCTACAGCAGCCCCCAGACTGGAATGATGTGGCCTCAGGGCTGAGTAGGAGTTAAGAGTTCAGTGGTGAACAAATGACTTTCTGTGTCCTGTTGAGAGGGATACAAGGATGAATTCTATTCCAGAATTTATAATCTGGAAGCAGACAGCAAATATTCCTAAAAGGCTGAGTATGTGGCCAGAGAGAAAG
The DNA here is from genome assembly GCF_029407905.1 of Bubalus kerabau. Taxonomy (NCBI): domain Eukaryota; kingdom Metazoa; phylum Chordata; class Mammalia; order Artiodactyla; family Bovidae; genus Bubalus; species Bubalus kerabau. The sequence goes on along the minus strand of NC_073636.1, from coordinate 52,634,325 downwards.
GGACCAGAGCTTCATGTTTGGATTTTTCAGGCATGATAACACTCAAATTACAGAAAAAATAAAGGCATTCCATTCTTCTTTTAAGATGAACACCAGGACCTTTGAATAAAACATTTTGTAAACCCATACCAGAATTAAGCTAGTTTACTGAACTTAGTCATTTGCACTAAACCCACAAAGCAAATGTTTCCAATCCCGAAGAAAGGCAATGCCAAAGATGGTTCGAACAACATACAATTGCACTCATCTCACACGCTAGCATGGAGAAGTCAATGGCAACCCACTCCAGTACTCTTGCCTGGAGAATCCCATGGACAGAGGAGCCTGGTAGGCTACAGTCCATGGGGTCACTAAGAGTCAGACACAACTGAGCGACTTCACTTTCACTTTTCCCTTTCATGCAGTGGAGGAGGAAATGGCAACCCACTCCTGTATTCTTGCCTGGAGAATCCCAGGGACAGAGGAGCCTATTGGGCTGCCGTCTGTGGAGTCGCACAGAGTCAGACACAACTGACGTGACTTAGCAGCAGCAGCAGCACACACTAGCAAAGTAATGCTCAAAATTCTCCAAGCTAGGCCTCAACAGTACATGAACCTAGAACTTCAGATGTTCAAGCTGGATTTAGAAAAGGCAGAGGAACTAGAGATCCAATTGCCAACATCCACTGGATCATAGAAAAAGCAAGAGTTCCAGAAAAACATCTACTTTATTGACTATGCCAAAGCCTTTGACTGTGTGGATCCCAACAAACTGGAAAATTCTTCAAGAGATGGGAATACCAGACTACCTTACCTGCCTCCTGAGAAATCTGTATGCAGGTCAAGAAGCAACAGTTAGAACTGGACATGGAACAATGGACTGGTTCCAAATTGGGAAAGGAGTATGTCAAGACTGTATACTGTCACCCTGCTTATTTAACTTACATGCAGAGTACATCATGGGAAATTCCAGGCTGGATGAAACACAAGCTGGAATCAAGATTGCTGGAAGAAATATCAATAACCTCAGATATGCAGATGACACCACCCTTATGGCAGAAAGCAAAAAGGAACTAAAGAACCTCTTGATGAAAGTGAAAGAGAAGAGTGAAAACGCTGGTTTAAAACTCAACATTCAAAAAACTTAAGATCATGGCATCTGGTCTCTTCATGGCAAATAGAAGGGGAAACAATGGAAACAGTGACAGACTTCATTTTCTTGGGCTCCAGAATCACTTCAGATGGTCACTGAAGCCATGAAGTTAAAAGACGCTTGCTCCTTGGAAGAAAAGCTATGACAAACCTAGACAACATATTAAAAAGTAGAGACATTACTTTGCCGACAAAGGTCCATGTAGTCAAAGCTGTGGTTTTTCCAGTAGTCACGTATGGATATGAGAGTTGGACCATAAAGAAAGCTGAGCACCAAAGAATTGAGGCTTTTGAACTGTGGTGCTGGAGGAAAGACTTGAGAGTCCCTTGGACTGCAAGGAGATCAAACCAGTCAATCCTAAAGGAAATCAGTCCTGAATATTCATTGGAAGGAGTAATGCTGAAGCTGAAGCTCCAATACTTTGGCCACCTGATGTGAAGAGCTGATTCACTGGAAAAGACCCTGATGCTGGGAAAGATTGAAGGCAGGAGGAGAAGGGGACAACAGAGAATGAGATGGTTGGATGGCATCACCGACTCAACAGGCTCTGGAGTTTGAGCAGGCTCTGGAAGTTGGTGATGGACAGGGAAGCCTCATGGGGTCACAAAGAGTCGGACAGGACTGAGCGACTGAACTGAACAAAGCAAATGTTATCCTAAAAGTTTCTTGGTTAACCAATACATAAAGGGAAAAAGTCTGTTTCCCAAACAATTTAACTTATTATACAGTCCAAATACTCATTTCCGGTAAATCAGTTTGGAAACTGACCCATGCCCTCCTGCCTGGGCGGCAGAAGTCTAGGTACACATGATGTCATCTCCCCAGTCTTTGCCACAGGATTTAATGCACCTGCTCTCCTGATGTCTGGCCACTGTGAATGCCCAGCCTGACCCTACCCTTGCACTTGGTGTTCAAATTGCTGTCCAAAGAGAGATAGGCTGTAACCCCATAAACTGGCCTCTGCCCCTCAGAGGCTGGTGGCTGGTGGCAGAAAGCTGAGCTGATGCAGACTAAGGCAGAAGCCTGTTTCTAGCATTCCAGGGCAGCTGTGCCCAATTCCATGAGATGGTCCTGGGTTGAGCACAGGATGAGAAGTGGTTGGAACCTTGAGAGGCAGAATTATTCCTACCACCTGCAGATAGACCCACAAAGGCTGCAAGACCCACAAAGGCTGCACTGCCCCTTTAAAAGGGCCCCCTATCAGGGGCTTGCTTGGAGGAGGGGCCATCTTGGAGGAGAGGGGATAGCTATGCCCCGCCCAAAGCTCCTTTCACTGGAGTGACCCGACCCTGGTGTCCAGGTGTGAGGAGGATTATCCCACCCAACCCATTTTACAGGTGGGCAAACAAGCCCTCAGGAAGGGTGGTCATAGATCTCCTCAGACTTATTAACAAGCTGCTGGGCCCCTCCCTCTTTGGCCCCCAACCTTTCTACCAGGGAAAGCCCTGAGCTAGGTGGGATTCAGGGAGACCCCATGAGTTGCCTCTCTCAGGGCCACCATTTGGTGTGTCAGAGAGGGCTGTGAAAGGTCTCTAGATCTAAGGGCAGGAGCTTGAGAAAGCAGCCAGGGAAGTGGATCGATGAGACCTCACGGGCACAGGCCAGGCTGAAGAAGGAGTCCAATGATTTCAGATCCCTGGGAAGATGGGAGGAGGAGGCATCTGATGACCCCAGGGCCAGCAGCTGAACATACACTAGGAAGGGAAGAGGATTGGTGGCAAGCTCTCCCCCACCAAGACGTCATTGGAGCCTGCGGGCCCAGAGCACGGGGTAGAACCACCTGCTCAATAAATCTCGGGGCTGCCTGGCTGGGTTCCGCTGCTGCCTGGAAGAGCCACCTGCAAGGAGCCACTTGGCCCACAGCCCTCCCCCAGTGAGTGAAGAGCCACCCTCCCCCAGGCTGAGGCTTGTCCAGATGCAGCTCTCTTCTAGATGCATGGCACACTGCTCCTCTTCCCCCTCCCAAGCCCCTCTACCCCGGCCCATACCCAGAAAAGCCCCCTTTCCTTCATCTCTTGCCAGCAACACTATGCCTGTGCCCACTGCCCCTGGCGTGGCAGGGACAAAGGGTAGAAGCCCTTGGCCCTGTATCCACACACCCATTTCACATCCCCAATTGCCATGGAAGGAAGAGAAAGCAACTCACAAGGAAAAGGTCTCCCAGCATGGGGGGGAGAGGGGGGCGGGGGGCCCAAGTGCTTCCACACTGCTGCCTGTCTCTTGGACATCTCCCCTACACCCTCTCTAACTTCACTTCTAGGATCCCTGAGGAAAGAAAGGGTAGGCCTGCCATACTGGGGAGGGCCCTCAGCTGGCAAAGTTGGGAGACTCTGCCCCAGGGGCTCTGGGAGGTGGCTCGTTGCCAGGAGCGCTCAGAGTCCAGACCCCTGTAGTCCTGGGATAAGAAGCAATAATAGGATGAGAGAAGAACATTAGGAGACAATAAATCTGCCCTAGAAGTGCCAGTTGTCCAAGGGGACCCTGGAGGAAGAGGAAGGCGGTCTGTCTGGGAGTGCCAGACTCAAGTGCTGTCCACTGTCTATGGGAGCAGCCCTGCTATGGCCAGCTTTGGGCTAGGCCTCCTGCTGCTGCTGACCACCTACCCTGGACCCTCAAAGGCTCAACACTGGTCCCACGGCTGGTATCCTGGAGGAAAACGAGCCTCCAGCTTACCCCGGGACCCTCAGCATCCTCCTAGGCCCCCAGGTAGGTGAAGAATCTCCCCAGCCTAAGTGGAAAGAAGAAGGTGCTGGTTGGGGTTCTTTCCCCTATGTCAAACTTTGAGTGGGGTGGGGGAAGGCAGGCTACAGCCTCAGTTCCCTTCTAAGAAAAGGTTCTGGGAACTGCAGCTCAAAGCCCAGGCCAAATTGCCCATACCCTCACAAGTGATGCTCTGGCTTGGCCTGAGGACAGTGTGCCCTGGAAGAGCAAGACCATGACCCGGTGGCTTCTCCGTGGGAAGCAGCACCTGGTGCAGACACTGCTGGTAAGTAAAGTGGAAGGCCCCCACCCTTGGCCACTACAGGGCCAGCTAAGAACTGAGGGGGTCGGGGGATGATACACCACTGAGATGCCTCCTGGTACAGCTAGCTATGGGCGCCGTTATCTGATACTCCAGAATTCTCGACAATTTATGATATACTAACAATTTATGATGATATGACAGTGACAATTTATGATGAGATGCCCCCTGTGTCCCTGCTGTTGGGCTTCCCTGATGGCTCAGTAGGTAAAGAATCTGTATGCCCAATGAGCTAGAAAACCCGCACGCTGAATCCTCTAAAGAGGCAAGGGGCAACGACAGGACGTGGGAGTCGCAAAACGCGGTAGGCCGCTCCGGCGCAGAGAAGCCAAGCTGGGAGGGGAGAAAGAGGGAATAGAAACAGGAGGGGCGGAGAAGTGGGGGCGGGTAAAGCCACAGTTCGGCGGTCAGGTGACCAGAACGTCATGGGATGACCGCCCCCTTCTGCAGACTGGACCCCGAGGGCCACGCCCCGCCGCCTCCAATAAAGGTGTGAGACCCCTAAAGTTCTTGCATCGAGTTCTCTTTTTTTTCTCCTTTCTCTCACCCCTGCTGACACTTCTCTCTCTTGGTCTCCTCTCTCCCTCATTCCTACTCCCTGCATGGGAGCTGGAGGGATGCGGGTCACGGACACGCGGGCGGGAGCCGACCCTGCGGAGGACAATAGCCAGGTTCCCGGCCCGGGGCGGAAGCAAAACTGCGGGCTCCACAGAGTTGGGGCGGAGCCCGCGGACTACACGTCCCGTGGTGCCCCGCGGCCACTTCCGGGCCCCCATGATTCCCTGCGGAGTGCCAGAGGCGGAGCAGTCTCGCCATGCTGCGCGCACTGAGCACCCTTGGCGCGCGGCCCTTTGGCCGCTCTGCTGCCCAGTTTCTGCTCCTCGCGCGCGGCCGAAAAACCCGCCACGATCCGCCGGCCAAGTCCAAGATCGGGCGCGTGGCGACCCCGCCCGCCGTGGATCCTGCGGAATTCTTCGTGCTGACAGAGCGTTACCGGCAGTACCGCCAGACGGTGCGCGCCCTCAGGTATGTGTGATGCATGAGGAGGCGGCGCCCTCTGGCGTGTGTGTTAGTGCGGGCAGTTGAAAACAGTCCCGACCCTGGGCGCGTTTCCGTCCAGACAGGAGTTCGTGACCGAGGTGCGCAGGAAGGTGCACGAGGCCCGGGCCGGTGTCTTGGCAGAGCGCAAGGCGCTGCAGGATGCCGCTGAGCACCGCGAGCTGATGGCCTGGAACCAGGCGGAGAACCAACGGCTGCATGAGCTGCGGTGAGTGGGGCAGGAGGCGGGGCGGGGCCGCCTGACCGGCCCCGAGACACCCAGCCACGCTCAGTCTGGGCCTCTCGCCCCTCCCAGGATGGCCAGGCTGCGGCAGGAGGCGCGGGAGCAGGAGCTGCGGCAAGCGGAGGAGGCGGCCCGGGAAGCCCGAGAGGCGGAGGCCTGGGCCCGGCTCAAGGAGCGGGAAGTGCTGCAGCTGCAGGTGGGCCGCGTCTCCAGACGGTGGGGCTGCTAGACCAGCGCGCGGTGAGCGGGGGCGGGATATGCAACTACGTGCAGAGGAAAGAGAGTAGCCTTGAGTCTTGAGACGGGGCTCGCAGGTGAGGGTTTGGGAGCGGAGGCGTGCAGCGAGAGCGCCTGTCAAGTTGCCACTGCAGTATTCACGTGGCTAGACGGGGTCTGTGAGACGGCCTCCGCGTTTCCCTAGGAGTTTATACTTTGTCCTGAAGATGAGAAAGTCACCGAAGCTTAAACGTTTTGGCGTGAGATGGCAGGTGTGAGACTTAAAGCAGCGAGACCAATTAGCAGTGATCCAGAGAGAATGGATGAGGCTTGATAGAGGGAGAAGGACGATTTGAGAGAGATGGAGAGACCTAGACAACTCTGAGACTGATTCCGCCCAGTGAAGTGTCGCAGCTGGTGTGCCTGGGTTTTGGCCTAAGTGTTCAGGGAATGAGCGTCTTAAAACAAGGTGACAAATCTGCCTGATGTTCTTCCACTGGAAGATCACCCAGGCGCTCAGAGAAGACCTGGGCGCCAGACATCTTTCCCATGGAAGAGCTGGAGCCCCTCCCTCAGTGGGCTAAAAGCTGGGAGGCTTGTTCTGGGGGCTCCCATTCAGCTGAATTTTCTCTTTTCCAATTCTGTTCAGTTCAGTCGTGTCCAACTCTTTGCAACCCCATGGACTGCAGTAAGCCAGGCTTCCCTGTCCATCACTAACTCCTGGAGCTTACTCAAACTCATGTCCATAGAGTCAGTGATGACATCCAACCATCTCGTCCTCTGTCATCCTCTCACCTTCAGTCATTCCCAGCATCAGGGTCTTTTTGTATGAGTCAGTTCTTTGCATCAGGTGGCCACAGTATTAGAGTTTCAGCTTCAGCATCACTCCTTCCGATGAATATTCAGGACTGATTTCCTTTAGGATGGACTGGTTGGATCTCCTTGCTGTCCAAGGGAGTCTCAAGAGTCTTCTCCAATACCACAGTTCAAAAGCATCAATTCTTTGGAGCTCAGCTTTCTTTATAGTCCAACTCTCACATGCATATATGACTACTGGAAAAACCATAGCTTTGACTAGACAGACCTTTGCTGGCAAAGTAATGTCTCTGCTTTTTAATATGCTGTTTAGGTTGGTCATAAATTTTCTTATAAGGAGCAAGTGTCTTTTAATTTCATGGCTACAGCCACCATCTGCAGTAATTTTGGAGCCCCAAAAAAATAAAGTCTGACACTGTTTCCCCATCTATTTGCCATGAAGTGATGGGACCAGATGCTATGATCTTAGTTTTCTGACTGTTGAGTTTTAAGCCAACTTTTTCACTCTCCTCTTTCACTTTCATCTTTTCCAATAGGAGGACGCAAAAAACTTCATCACCCGAGAGAATCTGGAGGCGCGGGTGGAAGAAGCTCTGGACTCCCCCAAGAGCTACAACTGGGCCGTCACCAGAGAGGGGCTGGTGGTCACGCCACAGCACAAGGGCTCCTGAGGTCCCAGTGAGGACAGTACCCACCCAGGGACCATGGAAGTAAAGGGGTTGGGCCTGATCTGAAATAAAGCAGTTGGTGTTTCTGATGAAGGAAAAGGTTCTACCTATTCCAGTGCAGGCTTCACTTTGGGGCCTCAGCTCCTGCTGCTTGGTCAGAAGCTCCACACACGCAGTACTGTATTCTGCTGCTGCTGCTAAGTCACTTCAGTTGTGTCCGACTCTGTGCGGCCCCATAGACAGCAGCCCACCAGGCTCTGCCGTCCCTGGGACTCTCCAGGCAAGAACACTGGAGTGGGTCGCCATTTCCTTCTCCAATGCATGAAAGTGAAAAGTGAAAGTGAAGTTGCTCAGTCGTGTCTGACTTTTAGCGACCCCATGGACTGCAGCCTTTCAGGCTCCTCCGTCCATGGGATTTTCCAGGCAAGAGTACTGGAGTGGGGTGCCATGTGCAACTCTCAGTAAAGCACCAGGCCTGAGAAGTTTCTGTCTCACAGAGAAGCTTAGTCCCCTCAACAGCCAGGTTGTCTCCTGAGTATCCTTAAGATCGGTGGTTGGCATATTGCAGTCCTTGGACAAAATCTGGCCTATTGCTTGTTTTTGTGGATAAAATATATTGAAACACAGAGACTTCCCTGGTGGTCCAGTGGTTAAGAATCTGCCTTCCAGTGCAGAGGATGCAGGTTCAATCCCTGGTTGAGGAACTAAGATCCCACATGCTAAGGGCAACTGAGCCCCCGCTCTGGGACTACTTAAGCCCCTGCATTCTAGAGGTCACAATGCTGCAACTGGAGAGTACACTCCACAACCAAAGATCCCGCCTGCTGTAATGAAGAGAGTATATTGGAACACAGCCACACCCATTCATTGACTGCTTTCATACTGCAATGGCAGAGATGAACAGATGCAACAGAGACCTTATGACTTGCAAAGTCTAAAATATTGATATGATTTTTTAATTGAAATATCATTGATTTATGTGTTAGTTTCAGGTGTACAGCAAAGTGATGCAGTTATATATATATACACACACACATACACACATCTTTTAGGTTCCTTTCTATCATAGGTTATCACAACATAATGAAGATTATGTTGTAAAATAAAAAAAATTTAAAAAATATATAGTACAGTTTCCTGTACTATACAGTGGGTCCTTGTTATCCATTTTATATATATAGTAGTGTGTATATTTTAATCCCAAGCTCCTAATTTATCTCCCCTCCCGCCCCCCCCCCCCCATTATATAATTTTTTTTTTCCTGTATGTCAAACTTCCCCTACCAGGGATTGAACCCAGGCCACCTGCAGTGGAACCATGGAGTCGTAACCACTGGACACCTGGGGAAGTCTTATATGACTACAGAAGTTTGCTGACCCCTTCCTTATACAGGGCTTTCAGGCTCCAGTCAGGTATCACCCAGTAAGTGAAACATAAAGCAACCACTGACCAAAGACCTGCCTCTGCTTGACGCTGAGTTTTGCTGGCCAGGGAGTGGTGTGCCCAAGACAGAAGACAGGAAGACCCCACTTGTCAAGTACTTGGAGCAAACGAGTACTTGTGATTAAAGTTCACAAGGTTGAATAAGTGGGCATATAGGTCCACGGCCCTTACTCAGATGCAGGCCCTCAAAGAACATCCAGGATGAGGAAGAGAAATATTTCTCTGAACCAGAGCTTCTGTCCCTTTGCCACATTCACTGAATACCACCAGAGGGAAAAAACCATCTTTCTCTAACTCCCACGTTGTAAACAGGGTCTAAGAACCATACAGCACAAAGACCTTTGAGGGAAAGTGGGTAATCGCTCACATTCAGGTAGGGAAGTGGCTAATAGAGGTATAAGCAGAGGACCTAGGACTCAGTCCCCATCAGGGCACTGCACCATTGAGGGCAACGGCCTCCCTCAGGCTGATCAATAGCTCTTCTCTTCCCTGGCACTGAGCCCAGGCACAGCATAGTGGGGCCCTGGATTTCAGGTGCTCAGTGCAATTTCTAGGGTGAGGGCTGATAGGCACACGTTGTGGACCAAGATTGTGCCCACAGCCTTGAACTTTGAGGAAATCTTTGGTACACTTTCACATGGGACATTGAGCCTGTTGGGGGAAGTTCAGTTTCATTTTGGACAAGTCCCTGGTCCTCTATCAGGATCCAGACAAGCCGTCTGTCTTCAGGTACAGGAGAGTGTCATACCTTCTTGAATCTGACTTTGGGCCATGTTTCCTTTACTAGTGTCCTGCATATAGGGCTGTAATTCCTTACTATTCACTGCTGATGTCAGCATGTCATGCAGAGCTACCTGTAAACCAACCTTGAACATTTTCTTCACCCACAGCCATCTCATTGGTTTAGGTACAAATAGCCAGTTTAGTTGGAGAAGGCAATGGCAACCCACTCCAGTGTTCTTGCCTGGAGAATCTCAGGGACAGGGGAGCCTGGTGGGCTGCCATCTGTGGGGTCGCACAGAGTCAGACACGACTGAAGCGACTTAGCAGCAGCAGCAGGCAACTCAGGCCCAATCTCAACTGTACCTGCATCTGATTGGTTGTAGAATGCTGCTAGGTGCACAGGTCAGCTGTCACGTCATGCCCAGTCCACGCTGCAGATAGGTGTCCCATGAACATGCCTAATCTCCAGTAGAATCCTGATAGGTAACCATGGTCTCTGATTCTTGACTTCAAGTTGCAGATTCAGCTTGTATGTGCTGCAGACTATGTGAACTTGTATCACGTAGAGAACCTCTTGTTTGAGGCCCCACTTGTGAGTAGTAGATTCGAGGGCTACCCAATAAATGCATCTGAAGCACAACACCCAAATGTAAATGCTTTCACCAAGATTTGAAGAGGTCTACAATGCGGTGTAGAGAGGGCAGGGAACAAGTAAAACCTGTGTTTGACTTGGGAGAGGTATGCTGACCCCCAGAGCTTTGCTGAGTGAGCAGTATTTTCCCAGGCGGTCTAGTGGTTAGAACTTTGATTGCTGTGGCCTGGGTTCAGTCCCTGGCTGAGGTGATACACTGCTGCCAGGGTGGTATCCTACTACTATATTGCTGGTAGTAATCCAAGTGGACAGAAAAAGAATGAGCTTGCCACATGAGTGGGTGCCAGATGCCTCCTTATACTGTTCCATCAAGGAACTAGGCCTGAGTAAGCCTAACGTCATTCACCCATATTTTTCCAGAATACACAAGATTTTCTGTGTGTATCCACTATTAATATTCCCAGAAATCTTTGGGAAAGTTCCCCCTGAACTTAACCCTGTGATTATTTCCCCAACAAATACTGAAGTGAAATGGATACCTAGGATCCAAGGCTAGCTGATTGCTGAAATCCAAATAGGAAATTAAAGGTGATATTTGCAATCCCAAATCTTGAGACAAGCAGGCATTTCTCTTGAGGGGTGCTTTGATGACTGTTTCCTCAGTGCAGGTAAGTGCATATAAGCTATAAATGTGAATATCCATATCAAAAAACAGCATGGTCTGGATAAATTCGAAGTGAAGTCTACAAGGCCTTGAGATCAAGCACCTGTAAGGAGGAACAGCATCCTGCCACAGGGCCCAACTCAGTGGCGTGGGGAAGGGCAGTGCTGCGTGGTCGTGGGGGTTATGTGCTCACAATCAGCAGTGCTCGGCAGTGAGTGCATCACTGGTGCTCAGCAATCTTCCACCGTTCTCTGGCATTTTCCCCTCACTGAGGGAAATGTCGTATTCATGCTCTTCGTTTCTTTTTTAAATTCTGGCTACTGGAGGAGAAGACGGTCTGAGTGGGGCTTTGTGTCTGAGCTGTAAACGTCAACCTTGGCTACTGCACCTTGGCCGTCAGTGCCAGAGCCGAGCCTGCAAGTGCTGGTGCTGCAGCTGGAACTGCAGCCCCTGTGCAGGAAGGAATGCAGGAGCCACACTTGGCCACCTCCACTGCTGCTGCAGCTGCCAAAAGGGCCAGAAGCTGAGGAGAAATGTGCATGTGCCCCTTCTCTGTCCTTAGATCTTGTCAGTGACTCCCATGTTATTGTCACAATGGAAGCCAGCTGTCAAGGAAAGCTGGGAAATATGTGCAGGCACCCCACTCCAGTCCTCTTGCCTGGAAAATCCCGTGGACGGAGGAGCCTAGTAGGCTGCAGTCCATGGGGTCGCTAAGAGTCGGACATGACTGAGCCACTTCACTTCACTTCACTTCCAGCCTCCTGTGGAACTGAAAGCTATGGATGAGTAACTGGTGTGTGCATGCTCTGTCGCTAAGTAATGCCTGATTCTTTGTGATCCCATTAAGTGTAGCCCACCAGGCTCCTCTGGCCATGGGATTTCCCAGGCAAGAATACTGGAGAGGGTTGCCCTTTCCTTCTCCAGGGGATCTTCCCAACCCAGGGATCGAACCCAAGTCTCCTGCATTGGCAGGTGGATTCTTTAGCACTGAGCCACTAATTACTAGAGAAATGCAATCAAAATTACAATGAGGGATCACCTCATACTGATCAGAACAGCCATCATCAAAAGGTCTACAAATAAGTCACTTGGCTCATAGTAGGCCTTCAATAAATCATTATTCCCTCACATTTAAAAAATCTACAAATAATAAATGTTGGAGAGAATGTGGAGAAAAGAAAACCCCCCCTCCACCCATACACTGTTGGTGGGAATGTAAGTTAGTGCAGCCACTATGGAGACCAGTATGGAGTTTCTTTAAAAAAAACTAAAAACAGTTGCCGTATGATCCCACTCCTGGGCATATATCCAGAAGAGAGGAAAACTCTAATTATAAAAGATGCACACGCCCCAATGTGCATAGCACTATTTACAGTTGCCAAGACATGAGCAACCTAAGTGTCCATCGACAGATGAATGGATAAAGAAGATGTGGTATATATATGTGTGTGTGTGTGTGTGTGTGTGTGTGTGTTAGTGGCTCAGTTGTGTCCAATTCTTTGTGACCCCATGGACTGTGGCCTGCCAGGCTCCTCCGTCCATGGAATTTTCCAGGCAAGAATACTGTAGTGGGTTGCCATTTCCTTCTCCAGGGGATCTTCCTGACCCAGGGATCCAACCTGGGTCTCTCACATTGTGGGCAGACTCTTTATAGACTGAGCTAGGGATGTCATATGTATATATGGCTTCCGTTATATATATAATAATATATATATGGCTTCCAATATAGATATTGCATTATATATAATGGAATATTACTCAGCCACAAAAAAAGAATGAAATAATGCCATTTGCAGAAATATGGATGGACCTAGATATTATCATCCTAAGTGAAGTAAGTCAGACAAAGACAAATATCATATTAATTACATGTGGAATCCAAAAAAAAAAAAAGATACAAATGAACTTATTTCCAAAACAGACCCAGACATAGAAAGCAATCTTATGATTACCAATGGAGAAAGATCAGGGGAAGGAATAAATTGGGAGTTTGGGATAAGCAAATACACACTGCTGCTGCTGCTAAGTCACTTCAGTCGTGTCCAACTTTGTGCGATCCCATAGACAGCAGCCCACCAGGCTCCACCGTCCCTGATATTCTCCAGGCAAGAACACTGGAGTGGGTTGCCATTGTCTTCTCCAGTGCAGAAAAGTGAAAAGTGAAAGTGAAGTCTCTCAGTCATATCCGACTCTTCACGACCCCATGGACTGCAACCCACCAGGCTCCTCCATCCATGGGATTTTCCAGGCAAGAGTACTGGAGTGGGTTGCCCTTGCCTTCTCCAAAATATACACTACTATATATATATATATATATATATATATATATAATATATATATATATATATATAATAGATAACCGACAAAGATCCATATAGCACAGGGAACTATATTCAGTATCTTGTAAAAACCTATAATGAAAAAGAATACAGGACTTCCCTGGTGGTTTAGTGGTTAAGAATCCACCTACCAATGCGAGGGAAAAGGGTTTGACCCTGGTCCGAGAAGATTCCACACGCCTTGGGGCAACTAAACCTGTGTGCCACAACAGCCCACATGCTGTAACTACTGAAAACCACGTGTCTAGAGCCCATGTTCTGCAACAAGAGAAGCCACCACAATGAGAAGCCCATGTACTGCAACTAGAGAGAAGCACCCACTCGCTGTAAGTGCAGAAAGCCTGCGTGCAGCAACAAAGACCCAGCACAGCCAAAAATATAAATAATGTTATATATGTGTATATAAAGATATATATTTAAATATACACACACATATATGTATATTTATACTTGGCCTTCCCTGGTGGCTCAGTTGATAAAGAATCTGCGTGCAATGCAGGAGACCCAGGTTGATCTTTGGGTTGGGAAAATCCCCTGGAGAAGGAAATGGCAACTGACTCCAGTATTCTTGCCTGGAAAATCCCACAGATAGAGGAGCCTGGCAGGCTACAGTCCATGGGGTCGCAGAGAGTTGCACATGACTGAGCGTCTGAGCATATTATACATATGCAAAGAACAAAGGTTTGATCCCTGGTCCAGGGAGATTCCACATACCACAGGACAACTAAGCCTATCTGCTACAACTACTGAGCCCACGTGCTGATTTGGATGTATATATCTGAATCACTTTGCTGTATTCCTGAAACTAACATAACGTTATAAATCAATTATATACTTCAATAAAAATAAATAAAAATCATATAGCCAATAACAGCAAATTGCTAGTATTTCAGTTACTTCCTGACCTGGCAAAATTTAAGTTTTTGCTTTTGGATGATTTTTGCAAGTAGACTGCTCCAGAAGACTAATTTGGGGATGACTTGAGCTAATTGGGTCACAGCTTGTGGCTTTCTGGACACTTTTGTGAATTTATTGGAGAAATAAAAAATCTCCAAGAGATATGAGAGTGTTTGCATGATTGCCTCACTCATTGCTTCAATCCAGAAATCGATATGAATAAATTAAAAATAGAGAAACACTGTGAGAGGCTACCTAGCTTAGTGTAGCAAACCTGCTGCAGTCTGCCCGGATTTGAAGCCCAGCTCCCCTTCTTACTACTTTGAGTGTTTTGAGGAACACTTCTTAGTCTCTCTATTCCTCAGTTTCCTAAAAGTAAAGTAGAAATAATACTGATACCTGTAAGATTGTTGTGAATAAATGAGACATTCATGTAAAGCTAAGTTCAGTGCTTGGGGCTTGGTGCTCAACACATGTTAAATACTATTTTTAGTGAAACTAGAGAATGACCTCAAACTCATACCATGAATTAAAATAGTATGGTGATTCCTCAAAAGAATTATATGCCAAATACAGTCAAACTGAGAATCAATTGCTGGAGGAAACTCAGATCCACTCTGCAGCTGCCCATGTGGCCAGCAGAGGGCAGCCTCACAAAGACAGTGACAGTTCAGTTCAGACAGTTCAGTCGCTCAGTCGTGTCTGACTCTGACACCCCATGAGTCGCAGCACACCAGGCCTCCCTGTCCATCACCAGCTCCCGGAGTTCACTCAGACTCACATCCGGAGTTCACTCAGACTCACATCCATCAAGTCGGTGATGCCATCCAGCCATCTCATCCTCTGTCGTCCCCTTCTCCTCCTGCCCCCAATCCCTCCCAGCATCAGAGTCTTTTCCAGTGAGTCAACTCTTTGCATGAGGTGGCCAAAGTACTGGAGTTTCAGCTTTAGCATCATTTCTACCAAAGAACACCCAGGACTGATCTCCTTTAGAATGGACTGGTTGGATCTCCTTGCAGTCCAAGGGACTCTCAAGAGTCTTCTCCAACACCACAGTTCAAAAGCATCAATTCTTCGGCGCTCAGCTTTCTTCACAGTCCAACTCTCACATCCATACATGACCACTGGAAAAACCATAGCCTTGTCTAGATAGACCTTTATTGGCAAAGTAATGTTTCTGCTTTTCAATATGCTATCTCGGTTGGTCATAACTTTCCTTCCAAGGAGTAAGCATCTTTTAATTTCATGGCTGCAGTCATCATCTGCAGTGATTTTGGAGCCCCAAAAAATAAAGTCTGACACTGTTTCCCCATCTATTTCCCATGAAGTGATGGCACCAGATGCCATGATCTTAGTTTTCTGAATGTTGAGCTTTAAGCCAACTTTTTCAGTCTCCTCTTTCACTTTCATCAAGAGACTTTTTAGTTCCTCTTCACTTTCTGCCATAAGGGTGGTGTCATCTGCATATCTGAGGCTATTATTTCTCCCAGCAATCTTGATTCCAGCTTGTGCTTCTTCCAGTCCAGCATTTCTCATGATGTACTCTGCATATAGGTTAAATAAGCAGGGTAACAATATACAGCCTTGACGTACTCCTTTTCGTATTTGGAACCAGTCTGTTGTTCCGTGTCCAGTTCTAACTGTTGCTTCCTGACCTGCATATAGGTTTCTCAAGAGGCGTGTCAGGTGGTCTGGGATTCCCATCTCTTTCAGAATTTTCCACAGTTTATTGTGATCCACACAGTCAAAGGCTTTGGCATAGTCAATAAAGCAGAAATAGAAAGAAAAAAAAAAAAAGAAATAGATGTTTTCCTGGAACTCTCTTGCTTTTTTGATGATCCAGTGAATGTTGGCAATTTGATCTCTGGTTCCTCTGCCTTTTCTAAAACCAGCTTGAAAATCTGGAAGTTCACGGTTCACATAATGCTGAAGCCTGGCTTCGAGAATTTTGAGCATTACTTTACTAGCATGTGAGATGAGTGCAATTGTGCGGTAGTTTAAGCATTCTTTGGCATTGCCTTTCTTTGGGATTGGAATGAAAACTGACCTTTTCCAGTCCTGTGGCCACTGCTGAGTTTTCCAAATTCGCTGGCATATTGAGTGCAGCACTTTCACAGCATCATCTTTCAGGATTTGAAATAGCTCAACTGGAATTCCATCACCTCCACTAGCTTTGTTTGTAGTCATGCTTTCTAAGGCCCACTTGACTTCACATTCCAGGATGTCTGGCTCTAGGTCAGTGATCACACCATTGTGATTTTCTGGGTTGTGAAGATCTTTTTTGTACAGTTCTTCTGTGTATTCTTGCCACCTCTTCTTAATATCTTCTGCTTCTGTTAGGTCCATACCATTTCTGTCCTTTATCGAGCCCATATTTGCATGAAATGTTCCCTTGGTATCTCTAATTTTCTCGAAGAGATCTCTAGTCTTTCCCATTCTGTTGTTTTCCTCTATTTCTTTGCATTGATCGCTGAGGAAGCCTTTCTTATCTCTTCTTGCTATTCTTTGGAACTCTGCATTCAGATGCTTATATTTTTCCTTTTCTCCTTTGCTTTTCACTTCTCTTCTTTTCACAGCTATTTGTAAGGCCTCCCCAGACAGCCATTTTGCTTTTTTGCATTTCTTTCCCATGGGGATGGTCTTGATGCCTGTCTCCTGTACAATGTCATGAACCTCATTTCATAGTTCATCAGGCACTCTATCTATCAGATCTAGTCCCTTAAATCTATTTCCCACTTCCACTGTATAGTCATAAGGGATTTGATTTAGGTCATATCTGGATGATCTAGTGGTTTTCCCTACTTTCTTCAATTTCAGTCTGAATTTGGCAATAAGGAGCTCATGATCTGAGCCACAGTCAGCTCCTGGTCTTGTTTTTGCTGACTGTATAGAGCTTCTCCATCTTTGGCTGCAAAGAATATAATCAATCTGGTTTCAGTGTTGACCATCTGGTGATGTCCATGTGTAGAGTCTTCTCTTGTGTTGTTGGAAGAGGGCGTTTGCTATGACCAGTGCATTCTCTTGGCAAAACTCTATTAGCCTTTGCCCAGGGCCTTCAAAAGTTGGTAAATTTGACTACATTTTTTACAAAGAAATGACGGAAGGAAGGGTGTCGGGAACCCAGGCAGCTGTCCTCTCAGTCTGTTTCCTCTGGTACCTCTCTGTTTCTTAAATCATGTGCTTTCTACCTGAGGTCCTCACTCAGGTCCTCGGACCTTCCTTTGACCTTTCTTTGTTCTATTTGCGTGGGCTTTTCCCTTCCTTGTCTTTTAGCCACTGCCATTCTGGACTCCTGTTTCCTACTATCTAAGGCAAGTGGAATCTTCCTGGACCAGGGATTGAGACTTTGTCCCTTACATTGGCAGATGGATTCTTTATCCACTGTGCCACCAGGGAAATCTGATTTTAGTCTTTTTAATGTTGAGTTTCAAGCCAGCTTTTTCACTCCCCTCTTTCACCCTCAAGAGTCTCTTGAGTTCCTCTTCACTTTCTGCCATTCAAGTGGTATCACAAGGATCCTGAAGACAGGATCACAAGGAGGAGGAAATGATCAGATGTGCAAATGTTGATATTTCTGAGGTTGATATTTCTCCTGGCATTCTTGATTTCAGTTTTGATTCATCCAGTCTAGCATTTCGCATAGTGTACTCTGCATGTAAGTTAAATAAGCTGGGTGACAATACACAGACTTAGCATACTCCTTTCCCAATTTTGAACCAGTCTATTTTTCCAGGTCTGGTTCTAACTGTTGCTTCTTGTCCATCAACTGATGAATGGATAAACAAAATGTGGTTCATCTATGGACTCAGTTCAGTTCAGTTCAGTCGCTCAGTCGTGTCCGACTCTTTGCGACCCCATGAATCGCAGCACACCAGGCCTCCCTGTCCATCACCAACTCCCAGAGTTCACTCAGACTCACGTCCATCGACTCGGTAATGCCATCCAGCCATCTCATCCTCTGTCGTCCCCTTCTCCTCCTGCCCCCAATCCCTCCCAGCATCAGAGTCTTTTCCAATGAGTCAACTCTTTGCATGAGGTGGCCAAAGTACTGGAGTTTCAGCTTTAGCGTCATTCCTTCCAAAGAAATCCCAGGGCTGATCTCCTTTAGAAGGGACTGGTTGGATCTCCTTGCAGTCCAAGGGACTCTCAAGAGTCTTCTCCAACACCACAGTTCAAAAGCATCAATTCTTCGGCGCTCAGCCTTTGGACTACTTCTCAGTGATACAGAGGAACAGACCACTGACACACACAGTCACTTGGATGAGCCTCAACAGCACAATGGCAAGTTAAAGAAGCCAGACACAAAAGATTACATACTGTGTATGGTTAAATTTATAGGAACTTTCTAGAAAAGTTGAATCTATGTCAGTGGTTTCCTGGGGCTGAGGGTAGGAACAGGGAGTAATGGCAAACAGGTATGAAGGACTTCTTCCTAGAATGCAAGCGTTCTAAAATTGGATTGAGGCGATGGTTGCATAACTGTTTACTGTAATAAAAATCATCAAATGCTGCTGTTACAATGGGTGGATTTTATGTTGTATAAATTATGTTGTTGTTTTTGTTTAGTTGCTAAGTCGTGTCTGACTCTTGTGACCCCATGGACTGTAACCAGCCAGGTTCCTCTGTCCATGACATTTTCCACGCAACAATACTGAGTGTCTTGTCATTTCCTTCTCCAGGGGATCTTCCCAACCCAAGGATTGAACCCACATCTCCTACGTTGGAAGGAGGATTCTTTACCACTGAGCCATCACGGAAGCCCTGTATAAATTATACTTTATTGAAGTTGTTTAAATAAAGAAGTTCAACTTTCATGTCAAGCAGCATTTGCACATCTGATCATTTCCTCCTCCTTGTGATCCTGTCTTCATCCTCTTGTTTTCTCCTACCTTACTTGGGGTTCAAATCACTCCCCCTAAGCCATCTCATTCAGGTCTGTGCCTTTAAATATCGGTACTGATGATTTCCAAATTTGCATATCTGCTGCCCAGTCCTCTCTTCTAAACTCCAGATTCTAAAACCCAAATGCCTGCTCAGTCTCCTTGGGTGTGTGATGAGCATCTGTTAGTCCACACTAAGCTTCATTCTTCCCACTGCTTGACTCCTCTTTCTCTATCCCACCCATATCCAACCCATCAGCAAACCTCAGTTGGTACTTTCTTCTAAATACATCCAGAATCGGGTCACTTCTACCCCCATGCACCCTGCCTCCTTGGTCCAGCCCGCCATCATCCCTTGCAAAGATTGCTGCAGGAGCCTCCTCTTTCCTGCTTCCACCTTTTCCCCACAGCCTTTCTGCAGCACGATATGATATCCAAATTTGTGCTAATAACATCTGAGCTGGATCACATAACACCTCTCCACATCACTCCCCTTCTCAGAACCCTCTGTGGTTTCCTATTTCATTCGGTCCCATGTGACCCAGTCCCATGTGACCATTCTCACCTCAGGACTCAGTCACTCCACTCCAGTCCCACTGGCCTTCTTTCTATTCCTTGAACATGTCAGACATTCCACCTCAGTTCTTTTGCACTTGCTCTTTTCCCTGCCTAGATAAGTCTCCCTCCAAAAGAAAGTTACAGGTCCAACATAAGAATTCTAAAATGGCCCTGGGATTCCCATCCCTGGTACCCCTATGTGTGTGTGCGTGCATGCTAAGTCACTTCAGTCATGTCCTACTCTTTGTGACCCATGGACTGTAACCCACCAGGCTCCTCTGTCCTTGGGATTCTCCCGGCAAGAATACTGGAATGGGCTGTCATGCCCTCCTCTAGGGGATCTTCCCGACCCAGGGATGAAACCCTAGTCTCTTACATCTCCTGCATTGACAGATGGGTTCTTTACCACTAGCACCACCTAGGAATCCCCATGTATCCACACCTTTGCATAATCCCCTCCTGTTGCATGCAGGTATGACCTGTAACTTTCTTCTAACCCATAGAAGAATACAGTAAAAGGGAAGTCACTCTGATGATTACACTATAAGCTAAATATGAAAGGATTTTGCAGATGTAATTATGGGCTCAATTATCCAAATTAATCACTTTGATTTTGAGTTCAAAGTTGATCCTGCAGCTGGCTTAATCAGATGAGACCTTTTAAAAGAAGGTTGCCTGCACTTAGAGACTTGAAGCACCAAAGACTCTTTCTTTCTGTTGCTGGCCTTGAAGATGCAAATCACATGAGTTCTACAGCTGTAAGCGATGCATTATGTCAACAATATCCCAGACTCCAGAAGGGAATGCAGCCTGGCTGACACCTTGACTGTAGCCCTGTGACCCAGAGGACCCAGCTGAGCAGTGCCCAAACCCACAGAAACTGTGGGATAATAAGTGGATACTGTTTTAAGCTACTAAATTTGTGGTCATTTGGGACTTAGCGATAGAAAACCAGGCCACCCTCAGATATCCACGTGGCTTCTTTTTCGCCTCCTTCAAATGTCAAGATGTCACTTCACAAACAGGCCTAGGCTGAAGACTTCAGGAAAACTGTGATGTGCCCCCCGCTTTCCTTCACAGCACTTACCACCCCTAACCTACTGAAATATGCTTATTGCCTCTCCTCTTCCACTAGGGTATAAGCCCCTGAGGGCTGGGATTTTTGTCTGTTTGGGTCACTGGTATTTCCAAGCATCTGTCCTGGGACCTGGTGCGTCTTCAGATGACAGTTGTTGAACAGATGAAGGAACGCAGGGCCTGTGGGAGCCATGAGGCCAAAGTAATCTCTGCATTTGTTAACTTGGGTGAGGTCAATATCCCCACAGGGCAGGCGGGGGGACTTTCTGGGGCTGCCTCCAGGGTCAAGCCCTTGGCCTTTTAGACCAGCCATGCCAATGAACTGATTTGGGTGAGAGACAAGACCAGCTGCTGACTGATATTCCAGGTCAGCTTGACCTGCTCAGCTTGGGAGCCTCAGCACCCTCCTCTAAGAGGGTCAGCAAAAGTGCAGAGGAGGCTGCCTCTCTTCTACGAGTGACAATGATCTCATCTTTCCCTCTTGCACACTGAAGTCCCCAGAGAGCAGAGTGAAATGAAGTCTAACATGCAATATGCTTATTACCCCTGGAGAAGGAAATGGCAACCTGCTACAGTATTCTTGCCTGGAAAATTCCACAGACAGAGGAACCTGGTGGGCTACAGTCCACGGGGTCTCAAAAAGTCGGACATGACTGAGCAGCTAACACATACACGCTTATTACCAAGGGTCCTTGAGACCCACACCTGTGAGAGGGACGGGCTGGAAACAGAGCTAGACAGAGAGAGAACTTCCATGCAGGCCTCAGTTGACCCCACAAGGATGTCCTAAGCTGCAATAGTCCTTCAGAGTTGTCCAGCATTGGGCCAAAATGGACCAGTCATTGAATATGGGCCACCGGAGAATGGTGTGACCATGACCTTGGATGAGGCAGCTATCTGTAGCTGAGGCAGGCCTTGGATGGGCTATCAGCCAAAGGCTATCTGCTGACCACTCTCCCAGAAGCTGGGTGGCAAGTCCCTTCTTGAAGGAGGATCCATGCTGAGCACCTCCCTGTTCATGGCAACAATGACCAACACTCCACAGAGGTAGTCTCTCTTTCTTTTAATTATTTTCTTTCTTTTTTTTTTTAAATTATTTTCATTTTAAGATACTGTACATTAAAAATGCAAAACAAACAAAAGACATGAAATTACAAAAGAAAACAGCTATATTTATGATCAGGTATCAAAATATTAAAACATTTGAGATACAGTCACAAATGTGCTACTTTATTTAGATAACAAGATCTAGTGGCAGGTCGGTCCAATAATCCATAATTTCACAGTGATAATGAGCCTGATGTTTAGAGACATTTGCAATAGCTGTTGTAATGGGATAGGAGGATATCAGCCATTTCAATTTGTGACAAAGTCACAGGTATTGTGAATTCCACTGTGGTTTGTTGCCTATCTTATAGCTGAAGGAAAGGCTGGATTTCAGTTAGAAATGAGAGAAAATAAAATCTTTTCATATCCAAGTGCCTGCTGGATGTTGGTGTGGGGAGCCGGGCTGGGGTTCCAGGAAATCAGATTTCAGGAAGAGAACCTGCTTGCTGAGGGGAGCTAGGGGGTGTATGTGGTTGGCCAAGAGGGCAGATGGGGAAGTTCTGAACGAATCTCTTCTTGCCTGGAGGGCCCGAGTGTTCATCCTGACCCCTCACCCCAACGGATTGAGAGTGGGCTCCATAGTCCTCGGTTGGGCCGCAGCCCCCATACTCCCTGTCCCACCCTAGGACCTAGGCCACCGCACAGGCTCCCTGCCCAGAGCTGCTTGCTTCCCCCAGCAGCACTCGCTATCATCTCCCGGACCATTAGCCATTAGCAGACATAACCTTGACCCGGCACAGCCCCTGCAAATGAGGGGGCGCGCCGGGGGCGCAGGGCCTGACCCGCAGCGGCGCGCTGTGACCAGTCATGCGGCTGCCCTCTTAGACATCGTTCCGCCCACGCGGCCGCCGGGCTTAAAAGGCCAGACCCGAGAGACGGCCGCAGTCCCCGGCCCGGAGACCAGCGCGTCTGCATCATGGCAAGTTCCAGCCTCGCCTGCTGCCTGCTCGGCCTCCTGGCGTTGACCTCCGCCTGCTACATTCAGAACTGCCCCCTGGGCGGCAAACGCGCGGTGCTGGACCTCGACGTGCGCACGGTGAGCTTCCCCGCCCTCGACCCGTGGCGCTCCGGGCTGGTCGGCCCGCTGCCATAGGGTCGCCCCCGCCGCCCCCTTTCCCGCGCTGACCGCGTACCGGCCCCACCTGGCCTGGGAATCGAGGGAGCGGAGGAGCTTTTGACTGCCCTCCTTCGGACTGCTTTTGGGCCCAAAGAGAGAGCCAGGGAGACCCGCCACCTCCCGCGCTCCTCCGGCCGCCCTCGCCCGCCCGGCTCAGCCCCCCACCCCACAGGGTCTCCCTCCCCGGCCTGTCCCCTCCCGCCCCCGGCTCATCCCCTCCCTCCCACCAGTGTCTCCCCTGCGGCCCCGGGGGCAAAGGCCGCTGCTTCGGGCCCAGCATCTGCTGCGGGGACGAGCTGGGCTGCTTCGTGGGCACGGCCGAGGCGCTGCGCTGCCAAGAGGAGAACTACCTGCCGTCGCCCTGCCAGTCCGGCCAGAAGCCCTGCGGGAGCGGGGGCCGCTGCGCCGCCGCCGGCATCTGCTGCAGCCCGGGTGAGTCGGGCAGGGGCCGAGACGGGACCGGGGCTCCTGGACAGGCGGGCTGGGCCAGGGCGGCCCTGACTCGGCGTCTCTCTGTGCAGACGGCTGCCACGCGGACCCCGCCTGCGACCCTGAGGCCGCCTTCTCCCAGCACTGAGACCGGCCGGCCCCCGATACCGTCGGAGCGCAGCCCTCACTCCCTCTGTAATCATCCCCAGGAATTATGACAATGAAATAAAGCTGGTTTTTTTCTCCTCCAACAAGCCTCGCGTCTGAGTGTCAGAACGGGGAGGGGAGGGCTTTTGGGGAAATCGAAGATCCTTGGCTCTCGTTTCAAACGCAATTAAAGCCGCGTCCAGGGCGCCATCTTATAGGGGTGGATGGAGGAAGGGGTTGGGGGTACTACACAGCGGGCTCCCAGGGAGATGGAAACAGCCCCCAGTTTCCAACTCCAAACAGGCTGGACATGGGCGGAACCTGGTGGCTCAGACGGTAAAGAGTTTGCCTGCAGTGCGGGAGACCCGAGTTCGATCCCTGGGTTGGGAAGATACCCTAGCGAAGAAGTGGCAACCCACTCCAGTATTCTTGCTTGGAAAATCCCATAGACGGAGGAGCCTGGCTGGCTACAGTCCATGGGGTCGCAAAGCGTCGGACACGACTCAGCGACTTCACTTTCTTTCACTTTCTGAGGTCAAAAGGGAGAGTTGGGCAGACAATGACAAGGGTCTGACAGGGGACCAGAGGAAGGGCTGGCGGTCAGTCCGGGAGAGTGAGATTTCTTGACACCTGGATGCAGGCTTGAGCCACACTAGAAGGCTGGCCGGGGGCGGGGACCGGGGCGGAGCTTGGCGGGGGCAGCTGAAGGGCCTTCCGGTTTCAAGGAGCTGGCCTCTCAGGCCATAGGAGGCAGCCGGTACTCTCAGAAGGGGTGGTGTTCAAGAGGGGCTGGGCTGGAAGACTCTGGGTCCCCAGTGTTGTGAGGAAGCCAGGAGCCCTGCTCCTGCTTGTGCAGTAAAGGACTCACTGGGGACCCTGCACGACAGGGGTTCCTGAGAGCCTGTAGCCTCAGAAATGACCACAAAAGCAGAAGACATGAACAGAGAGATGCTTGCATCCTGTGCTTTCCATCTGTTCCTGGACTGAAGACCATTTTGGAGAATTTGTAAAAGCCTAACCTCTCTCCCCCAGAAAGTGTATCCCCTTCACTTACTCCTGCTGTGGGACCAATGATTTCAGAAGGTGCACACCCACTCCAAATAAAACAGGAGCCTGTCTCACTCTGTTCAGTTCCGTTCCGTTCCGTTCAGTAGTTCAGTCATGTCCTACTCTTTGCAACCCCATGGACTGCAACATGCCAGGCTTCCCTGTCCATCACCAACTCCCAGAACTTGCTCAAACTCATGTCCATCAAATCGGTGAGGCCATCTCATCCTCTGTCGTCCCCTTCTCCTCCCGCCTTCAATCTTTCCCAGCATCAGGGTCTTTTATTTCAAATCCTAGCAGTAATACAGAGAAAAGGAAAGTAATTTAGTACAAAATAACATTATTTTAATATGTAGATAAACAGATCAGGCTACACTGGGTGACACACACAATAAGGTCATCTCATGGTTATGCCTTCTTATAACAAATGCAGTAAAAAGAGATTGGAAGCCATTCTCTACAAGACATTCAGGAAAATAAGATGGCTGAAGCACCTTGAAAATCAATATTCTCTTTTGTACCTTAAAAAAAGATGGACTCAAATATCAATGAATCACTCACACAGAATGTATTCATGGGACACCTGGGGAAATTTGAACAGTGCCTGAATATTTGATAATAATATATTTTATTGAATTTGGGCTTGGGACCTGCATGTGTGTGATAATAGTCTATAGTCATATCTTAAAGAAAAGTCCCTCTCTGGAAGCAACCTAAATCTCTATCAACAGAGGAATGGATAAAGAAGATATGATACATACATGCAGTGGAATATTACTCAGCTATAAAAAAAATAATGAAATTGTGTCATTCGCAGCAACATGGATGGACCTAGAGATTGTCATACTGAGTGAAGTAAGTCAGAAAGAGAAAAACAAATGTTGTATCACATCACTTATATGTGGAATCTAGAAAAATGATACAGATGAATATATTTGCAAGCAGAAATAGAGACAGAGACATAGATAACAAATGTATGGACACCAAAGGGGAAATGGGAGGGATGAATTAGGAGATCGGGATTGACATATGCACACTATTATGTATAAAATAGATAACTAATGAGAGCCTACTGTATGGCACAGGGAACTCTACTCAGTGCTCTGTGGTGACCTAAATGGGAAGGAAATCCAAAAAGAAAGGGCTATATGTATATATACCTAAAGTATAGCTGACTTACTTTGCTGTACAGCTGAAACTAACACTACATTGTAAAGCTATTATACTCCAATAAAATTAATTTTAAAAACAAACAACTTTTTAAAAAACTCTCTTATTTGAGATGTACACTGGAACACTTACAGATAACATGGGATGTCTGCTGGGCTGACTTGGGAGTGGGAGGAGGGGGCAGACATAGAGATGAGAAAAGGATCTTGTGCTTAAACTGTGAGAGTGAGGAGGAGAGTGGATACCCCATGGGTCTTTATTTAGTGGCTATACTTTTTTGTATATTTGAAATTTCTCTTAATAAAAACTAAAAAACAATAAGATTGTGATAGAGGTAAATGTTCTGATACGAAGAGATACCCCAAATTTACTCTGTTTAAAAAAAATGTGAATTAGTATCTATACATGATGAAATAATACTCATTTGTAAAATAAAAATGCATATGTGTGCATGCCAGAATTCTGCGGGCAACCTCAGCGATGAGCTCTTCACAGCTGTGAGAAGCGTTAGGACAGAACATTCCAGCCTGAAAAATACAATCCTCACTGAGCATTCATTGCTGTGATTCATTTTTGTGTCACACTGTACTATTCAGCTCCTCCAGCACAACACTGAAGGACAGCAATCTCAGTCCTCAGTAGGGTCTATGTGGAAAATACGTTTGCCCTACTTCCATACCTACTAAATTTAGTGTAGTGTAGATTTTAAACTAAACTTTTACTGTGTGGATCACAACAAACTGTGGAAAATTCTTCAAGAGATAGGAATACCAGACCACCTTACCTGCCTCCTGAAAAATCTATATGCAGGTCAAGAAACAAGAGTTAGAACCAGACATGGAACAACAGACTGGTTCCAAGTTGGGAAAGGAGTACATCAAGGCTCTATATTGCCACCCTGTTTATTTAACTTATATGTAGAATACATCATGCAAAATGCTGGGGAGGATGAAGTACAAGCTGGAATCAAGACTGCCGGGAAAAATATCAATAACCTCAGATACGCAGATAACACCACCCTTATGGCAAAAAACAAAGAACTAAAGAGCCTCTTGATGAAAGTGAAAGAGGATAGTGAAAAAGGTGGCTTAAAACCCAACATTCAAAAAACTAAGACCATGGCATCTGGTCCCATCACTTCATAGCAAATAGATGGGGAAACAATGGAAACAGTGACAGACTATTTTCTTGGGCTCCCAAATCACTGCAGATGGTGATTACAGCCATGAAATTAAAAGATAGTTGCTCCTTGAAAGAAAAGCTATGACCAACCTAGACAACATATTAAAAAGCAGAGACATTACTTTGCTGACAAAGGTCCATCTAGTCAGAGCTATGGTTTTTCCAGTAGTCATGTATAGATGTAAGAAGTGAAGTGAAGTTGCTCAGTTGTTTCCAACTCTTTGCGACCCCGTGGACTGTAGCCCCACCATGCTCCTCTGTCCATTGGATTCTCCAGGCAAGAATTCTGGAGTGGGTTACCATTTCCTTCTGCAGGGGAATCTCCCCGACCCAGGGATCAAACCCAGGTCTCCCTCATTGCAGACAGACGCTTTAACCTCTGAGCTACCAGGGAAGCCTATAGTTGTGAGAGTTGGACTATAAAGAAAGCTGAGGGCCGAAGAATTGATGTTTTTGAACTGTGGTGTTGGAGAAGACTCTTGAGAGTCCCTTGGACTGCAAAGAGATCCAACCAGTCCATCCTAAAGGAAATTAGCCCTGAATATTCATTGGAAGGACTGATGCTGAAGCTGAAACTCCAATATTTTGGGCACCTAATGTGAAGAACTGACTCATCGGAAAAAAACCTGATGCTGGGAAAGATTGAAGGCGGGAGAAGGGGATGACAGAGAATGAGATGGTTGGATTGCATCACCGACTCAATGGACATGAGTTTGAGCGAGTTCTGGGAGTTGGTGATGGACTGGGAAGCCTGGCATGTTGCAGTCCATGGGGTCACAAAGAGTCAGATATGACTGAGCAACTGAACTGACTGAACTGAGTTTTTAAATCTGGAATGGTTTGAAATTATACCATAAGTTTTTCCAGCATCATAAAAGATGATTATCCATGGGGCAAAGGTCAGAAATATTTTCTCCCTTTCCGGATATTTTCTTCCATATAGAGAGCTCTCCCTGAGGTAACACTCCTCCCAGAGAGCAGCTGATCTGGGGAGGGGGAGGGCGAGAGGATAGGAGCAGGCAAAATCCCACCCCTTCCTCTCCAGTCCCTCTTGGGATGAGGGTGCCCTGCCAGGAAGCAGGCTGTCACAGTGCAAGCGCAGGAACTCTTGGAGTGGGAGGAAAGGGTTGTGAAGGCCCAGCTCCTTGTGTCCTGGGTGGTAAACAGCACTGTTATTCAGTTCTGTGAAGCCTCCTTGCCGGCAGATGGAAGTTGCATTCTCTAGGATCAGTTCTATCAATAATAAAGGTAGTCTTCAGGGCTCCAAATGTCACATTCTTTTGTTTCATTTTTTAATTGTTTCAGAATTCAGGCGTTAAGGTAAAGCTAGGCTGTTATAGTAAAGACACCAAAGGGGTAAGGAGACGTTAGGGACTTAGAGAAGGTCGCTGTTTAATTACATCTGTCATATCGGTCCTCAGTGAGCATTCCTGGCTCTGTTCCACTTCATCATTTAGGGACTTGGGCTTCTTCTGTCATATAGTTCTGTCATCCCCAGGCCTCGTCTTTGTCTGCATGTCTGAGACCAGTATCCTGTGGATTCCGCTGGGTGGGAAGGGAAAGGAGTGTGGAGCAGGCTCACACTGTCTTATGACCCCCAAGTTCACTATTCTTTTTACTCATGCTTTATTGACAAGGGCTTCCCCGGCCGCACTAGTGGTGAAGAGCCTGTCTGCCAGTGCAGGAGACATACGAGATGCCGGTTTGATCCCTGGGTCAGGAAGATCCCCTGGAGGAGGAAATGGCAACCCACTCCAGTATTCTTGCCTGGAGAATCTCATGGACAGAGGAGCCTGGCAGGCTACAGTCCATGGGGTCACAAAGAGTCAGACACAACTGAATGACTTAGGACATACACACCAGTGATAAAGACTCCACACTTTCACTGCCAGAGTTCAATTCCTGGTGGAGGAACGAAGATCCTGCAAACCATGTGGCCAAAAAAAAAATTAAACAAATAGAGCTGGAACAAGTGAATATCCAGATGCAAAAAATGAACTTAAATTCATGACTTGCACCCTATATAAAAATTAACTCCAAATGGACCATAGTTAAAATTCTAATCTGTTTAAAACTTATAAAGTTTGGATGATTATAGGAGAGGCACTATAAATATTCACATACAGCTTTTGTGTGAATATAGATATTTATTTCACTTGGACCACTGCCTGTTAATGGGACAGCTGGGTCAGTGGTAATAATAACTTTATGAGAAACCATAGAACAGTTTTCAGGAGTAGGTGAACGATTTTGCATCCACATCAATAAACAATACGTGAGGGTACCATTGTTCCATATCCTTGTCAACACCTGATATTGGCAGCCCCCTCTTTTTTTAACCATTGAAATGGATATATCACTAGGGCTCTAATTTGCATTTCACTAATGATTTTACATGTGTTTATTTGTCATCTGTATATCTTATGTGGTGAAGTATCTCTTTAAATCTTTCACCCATTTTAAAAATTGAATCATTTTCTTATTCATTTTCTTATTATTGAGTTTTGAGAAAGAGGTCTTTATATATTCTGGGTATAAGTCTTTTATAAGCTATGTTACTTGTAAATCATTTCTTCCAGTCTGTGGCTTGCCTTTTCATTCTCTTAACCATGTCCTTTAAAGAGAAGTTGTCACCTGCTGTCTATAGTCCAATCTCCCTCTGCCACTTTCTCTGTCATAGAAACACTGAGATGACAGGGAGGGACCAACCACATGGATAATCCAGTCATCTTAACTAACTTCATTTCCACATACACAGAATCTTTTCCCATGTAATAGCATTTCATGAGTTGAAAGTAGACTTACGATAACTTTAGGGCAGTTCTCACTTTAACAAAGTATGAAAAGAACTTCAGAATGTTCTATTTTCATATAAGTTCAGTTCAGTCGCTCAGTCGTGTCTGACTCTTTGCAGCCCCATGGACTGCAGCACGCCAGGCTTTTCATATAAAGTTTAAAATACTGTCCTGTTCCGGTCCTGTGTACTTGATCAGGGTAAAGTTTCATCCTTGCAGCTGCACTTCTCCGTGCTCCCCAGTCCTGTGGCAGGGTCCCTTTGCCTCTCATACCCCCTTAGACATGTTTTCATGGTTAGCTGTCTTCCCCCAGTCTGGCTGGAGGATTGTGACATTGGAACGGAAATGGGGCTGGGGTGTCAGTGCACTTTTTCCTTGTCCAGGAGCACTTCCTCTGGGGGTGTGGCAAGCTCAAGTCAGATCTGGACATTCTAAGAGGTAGATTGTCCAGATCTGACGTAACTCCTGCGACTGAAGCTAACACATGCTCATCGTGTCTTGTCTTCCAAGGATGCAGTTACTATGTGTATGAAAGACAAAACTTTAGAATTTCTACAAAGGAATATGGCTACATGGTCATGGATAAGGTATGCATATTTCTGACACAAATTTTTTAGTGACATATTCAATAATACAGTCATCAATATTCTTAAAGCAGATATCTATTTTTTGAAATTAAAAAATATATATTTAGTGGGCAAAATTTTTCTAGTTGTACTCAAATTGTAATTCTGCTGTAAAAACATCATATATTTTCTTAAAGATGATGCAAGGACTTTCCTGGTGGCACAGTGGATAAGAATTCACCTGCCAGTGCAGGGGACATGGGTTCAACCCCTGGTCTGGGGAGATTCCACATGTGGCGCCACAACTCCTGAGCCTGAGTTCCAGAGCCTGTGCTCCACAACAAGAGAAGCCACCACAATGAGCAGCCGGTGCACCACAGAGAAGAAAGCCCGCGCTTGTCGCAATCAGAGAAAGCCCAAGCAAAGGAGTGGAGACCCAGCACAGCCAAAAACAAATAAATAATTTTAAAAAAAAATCATGATGTGATGCATCAGGAACAAAAAATAAAGAGCAGAAGTTTTTAATTTTGGTGAATTCCAAACGTATCACATTTCTTCTTCTATGGATCTTGTGGAGTCAGAGTGTCAAGAGTGTTTTACATAACTTGAGGTCGTAAAGAATTTCTCCTATATTTTCTTCAAGAAGTTTTACAATTTTAGATTCATTTAGGTCTACGATCCATTTTTTAATTGAAGTATAGTTGATTTACAATGTTGTGTTAATTTCTGGTATGCAGCAAAGTAGTTCAATTTTACATATATATGAATATATATATATTTTTCAGATTCTTTTTCACTGTGGTTTATTACAAGATATTGAATATAGTTCCCTATGCAGCAGTAGGTCCTTGTTGTTTATCTGTTTTGTATATAGTAGTGTGTATATTTTAATCCAAAACTCCTAGTCTATCCCCCCCTTCCCCTTTGGTAACCATAAGTTTGTTTTCTATGTCTGTGAGTCTGTTTCTCTTTTGTAAATAAACTCATTTGTATCAGTTTTTTAGATTCTACATATTCAATATCATATGATATTTGTCTGATTTACTTCATCTAGAAGGATAATCTTTAATTCCATTCATGTTGCTGCAAATTATTTCATTCTTTCTTATGGCTGAGTAACAGTCCGTGTGTATGTGTGTGTGTGTATCACATCTTCTTTATCCATGCATCTGTTGATGGACACTTAGGTTGCTTCCACATCTTGGCTACTGTGAATAGCACTGCTATGAACATTGGGGTGCATGTATCGTTTCAAATTAGAGGTTTTGTCTTTTCTGGATCCATGCCCAGAAGTGGGATTGCTGGATCACATGGCAACTCTATTTTTAGTTTTTTTAGGGAATTTCCATACTGTTCTCCATAGTGGCTACATCAATTTACATTTCCACCAACAGTGTAGGAAGGTTCCTTTTTCTCCACACTCTCTCCAGCATTTATTATCTGTAGACTTTTTGGTGATGTCCATTCTGATTGGCATGAGGTGATACCTCACTGTAGTTTTGATTTGTGTTTTTCTAATAATTAGCAATGTTGAGCATATGATCCATTTTTAAAACACCAGCTTGCCTCTTCCCATCTCCCTCTGTCTGGAAAAATTACTAAATTCCTATTAGGTCTGGCCCAGGTCTGGAAAGACCTAAGTACTGGCCCTGAGCGCACCACACTAGGGCAGAGGGCTGAGGCCATGGCAGGGAGAGAAGCCGGAGTGTGCCCTGCCCCAGCCAGACTTAATCATGCTGGACCCTGAGGTGGGTCAGGGCGATGGCAGAGCAGAGCTCTAAGAGCAGAAGAGACCCTGGGGCTGACAGGACTGTGTCACTAGGCTCTGCCCTGAGGCAGGGGCTCGGGGTCAGGGCTCAGAGAGAATTCTCTTTGCCTGTGCTCTCTCGGTGGCCTCCAAGTCTCAGAAGATTCCAGAGCAGATGCAGCCCCTTGAGGTCCCAAGCCATGGAGCAAGAAATTCCAAGATGAGGATGCAAAGAAGAGAGAGCGGAGAAAGAGAGAAGAATGGGAGGTAACAAAGGGAAGAGGGGTGAGAAGAGGCTTGGAAGGGATATAGTGGGGAAAGGAGAGAAGCAAGAGGCAGGAGAGGGCCAAAGAGCTGGGGTGGGGGCAGGGGAAAGAGAGGAGTGAGGGGAAAGGGGATAAAGGGGTGAATGGGATAGAGGGGACAAAGGATTGAGGGACATAGAAGAGCATCTGTCAAATGCTAGCAGACATCTGCCCAGAAGCTGCATAGTCCAGGCTGGAAGGTCCTAATGTGAGCGTGTGTGTGTGTGTGTGTGTGTGTGTGTGTGTGTACACGTGCCTGTGTGTGGTCCAGTCGGCTCTGTCTGTTTCTCTGCGTGTGTCTGTGCTTCTGAATGTGAATCTCAGATCCGTATCTATGACTGTGGTCAAGGATCATGGGGCACGTCCCTAATGATTTTTTTTCTTGACTGCGTGTGTGTGTGTGTGTGTGTGTGTGTGTGTGTTGGAGGAGGCAGGGGGTTGGTGTGGCTGTATGGGGGCGGGGAATGTACCCAGGGTTTCCGTAGGCTCCGTCTCTCACCCTGGCTGAGTGGCCTGAATGGGGGTACTGAATACGCCTCCTGGACAGACAGTACCTGGCCCTCCTCTCTGCTGGATCTGGATGAGAAAGTCTGGGAATTCCTGGAGCTGTTTTTGCCTCAGTCTCCTGGGATGTAAAAAGAGTCAGGAACTCCTGGTCACCCTTGGCTCATCCCCTTGCCCCTCTCTCATTCTTCTCTCTCTGACTCTCAACGTCTCTCTCCACCGTTCTGCTATCCCGCTCTCTCTTGCTATCTTGCCCACCAATGTCTTTCCCCTCTCTCTGTTTTTATTTCCATCCTATTGCCAGAGCCCCAGCCCAGCCCCTTCCACGGCCACTCCCAGGCGGCGGCCTCCCTCTCCGCGCTCCCCAGGTCTCCCAGTCCGTTGTTCTATCTAGACTCATGCTGGCCCAAGATCGCTTCCCCCAGCATCTGTCCCTTTTCTGGGGGTGGATGTGCGCGCGACTTCGGGTCCAGGAACTGATCCCCCGCCCTCCCTTCCTCTCCCCTCTCCATCCCCAGAGGCAGAGACGCACACTAGCAGTGCCTTTAAAACCGTTTATTTTTCGTGCTGCGAGGGCGGGGGTGGGGGTGGGGGGCGCGCCTCAGTAGACGCCGGGCTGGGCGGGCTCCGCGGGCTCCGCCGCCCCCGCTAGCTGCACCAGCCGCAGCAACAAGGCCCCGCTCGGCCCGTCCAGCAGGGTCGCGTTGCTCCGGTCGCTGGCGCGGACGCGGCGGGGGAAGCCGATACCTTCCCGGCACTCGGGCTCGGTCACGCAGCTCTCTGCGGGGAGCACGGGTTGAGCGCGCAGCTGGCGACCGCGTCCCGGGGACCGGGCCCCGCTCCCCACCCTCTCCAGACCCGGATCCAGATCAACCTGGCCCCCGCCCCGCCCCCGGCCCTGGCCCAGAGCCGCCGGGCTCCGGCCCCGCCCCCGCCCCCTCCTCGTTCCCTCCCCGCCCCCCCTCCCCGCCCTCTCCTCGCCCGCCTCCCGGCCTCCGCCCCACCGCCCGGGCCGCGCACCGTCGTTGCAGCAGATGCCTGCGGCGGCGCAGCGGCCCCCGCTCCCGCAGGGCTTCTGGCCGGACTGGCAGGGCGACGGCAGGTAGTTCTCCTCTTGGCAACGCAGCGCCTCGGCCGTGCCCACGAAGCAGCCCAGCTCGTCCCCGCAGCAGATGCTGGGCCCGAAGCAGCGGCCTTTGCCCCCGGGGCCGCAGGGGAGACACTGGCGGGAGGGCTGGGATGAGCCGGGGGCGGGAGGGGACCGGCCGGGGAGGGAGACCCTGTGGGGTGGGGGGCTGAGCCGGGCGGGCGAGGGCGGCCGGAGGAGCGCGGGAGGTGGCGGGTCTCCCTGGCTCTCTTTGGGCCCAAAATTGGTCGAAGGAGAGCAGTCAAAAAAAAAGCTTCTCTGCTCCCTCGGTTTTCAGATGTTTGAGGACCAGCTGTCAATCACACCCCTCAGTGTCCTCCCGCTTTGTCAAAGGGAACCCTCATGCGCTATTTGGGGGAGACTTTCCCGCTCAGCTCTGGGGCCTCCTGGTGTTCACCCTTCTCTCAGCTGCCCACTACCCTCCCCTTGAAGCAGACCTTCCTTCTGCCCTCCCTCCCCCACCCCTCCTTGTCCTGTCCTGTCCCCTCTCTGCCCTTGCCCTGCCCCTCAAGCCAGTGGGTCTCACTGGGACCTTGACTTCTGCTAGTCCATCTAAGGACTGACTCTGAGTGGCAAGGATCTGAGCCCTAGAGGAGGGTATGAGGCACCTAGGTGACTCCAGCTTCCAAAGCTGCCGAGCAGAGGAGGGGTGGTCAGTGGGGGCTGCCCATCTTCCCACCCTAGTTTGTTCAGCAGCTCAAAACTGGCCACTTTTGCCCATGGCAGAATTGAGCACGGTGATTGGGTTTCCTTTAGTGCTGCTGAAGATGGATTAAGAGGGACTCATTGGACATGCAGCATGAAAGAATTGGGCTAGGTACCCAGAAGAACTTCCTTACAGGATGCTTGAGTGGCACCTGTCACTCAGGCAAGCTCAGGGCAATGGCCAGCTTCGGGGCTGGGGTGAATGCTGGGGCCCATGGCTAGGAGAAGCTGGACGCTGATCGGGGAAGGCTTAGAGTGCTGGGAGGACAGAGCCTCTGAAGCTCCAGCTGGTCCTGGAGGAGAGGCCCCATGGGCACAGAGAAGGCCTTGCTGCCCATTCTCCCTGCTGCAGCTCCAAGCCCAGGAACTAGGGAAACCTCTTGCCAGCATCCCTTCTCTGGTGGGGACAGTGTTCTGGAAGTCCTGCAACCTGTCCTAGCCTGCCTGACAGCCTGGTCCCCTTTGGCCATGCCAAGCCTCCCTTCTTCTGCTGCTCACTTCCCCTAAAGCCTGCCTCTCCCACGACTTCCCTTGCTAGCCCCTGCACGGTGGTGCCGTCCCTGGGCCTCTGCCTCTTCCCTGCAGCTCTGAGAGCGGCCATGGTCATACCTGTCTCAGCTCCAGGTCGGACATGGCCCTCTTGCCGCCCCTTGGGCAGTTCTGGAAGTAGCAAGCGGAGGTGAAGGCCAGCAGGCTGAGGAAGCAGGCGGGCAGTGTGGCGTCGGGCATCCTGGCACGGGTGGGCACAGTGCGCAGTGCTGCTCTGTGGACTGTGCTGCGATGTCTTCGCTGGCTGCCTATTTATGTCTGCAGGTGTTCCCTCTGAAGTGACGTGGCCACCACCCCCTCCCCAGTGGCTCCCCAGGAGCCCGTGGCCTCCAGGTCCCCAGGCGTCAGCAGTGATTCAGGCATCTGGGGACGCACGTGGACCTGTGCAGGGGACGGTGGGGGAGGGATGCTGGCGGAGGGATGCTGGCCTCCAGGCTGTCATAGGCAGCGGTGTGGCTGCGGTGTGACAGGAGCTGCCGCGGCTGTGATTGCGGCTCTCTGGACTCGGGGAGGTAGACAGACAGGGAATGGGAGGGGGGTCACCTGGAGACTGTCTCCAAGCTTTCTGGTGTCCAGAAGAGGCTGAGGGTCAACAGGCCCTGTCCCCTGACACACCCCAGAGAAGGGGGCAAGGGGACCCCAGGGGCTGCTGTGTAAGGAGTAGGTCAGGCCCCAGCCCAGGAGTGGTGGGCAGGGGACAGTCATTATGCAGGACCCCATCTGAGGGATTCGTCCCATGAGAGGACAAGTGACCAAGAATGGCACACACCCTCAGTGGTGCTGACAGAGGCCATTGTACCAGCTGCCCTAGAAGAGGAAATGCTGCCCGCAGCCCCGTGTCATGGAGGCAAGGGAGCAACATGGAATCAGGGACCCTTCCACTTTGTGGGTGGGGCAGTTTCCTGGAGGGACTGGGAACCTGGGGACAGTTTGGCATATCCCACCACTCCCCTTCCAGGCAGCAGTAGAGGGAGTGTCTACAGGAAAAGAAATCCTGACCCAGCAAAGTTCAAAGGTCGGGGGAGAAACTGACAGCCAGCACCCCAATTCCTACCCTGACCAGTACCCTGATTTGTGGGGACCAGGGCAGATACCAGCTCAGGCCTGGGGCCTCAAGGGGATTTGGGGGAGGGGCAAAGCCACAGCCAAAGGGGCCCAGCCTGAGAAAGCAGCCTTTGGTTTATGACCCCAGGCTGGTGGGCTTCAGAGATGGAAGTCTCCCTCTCTGGGCCACCTAAGTGGCCCTCTGATCCTTGGACCTAAGCTAGCCACCCTGTACCTCTCAGGTTCTACACAGCCCCTGGCTCACCCCCCTCCCCCAGACTCTTGGCCTCCTCTCCAGGGTGCCGGCGGGAAGCTCCAGCTGCCTCCTGCCCACCAAGGGCAATACAGGGTCCCAGGTCCCAAGGATGGGGAGCCGTGAGGACGTTGGAGCCCAGCAGCCTGTTGGAATCTGGCCTCTGTTGCTCAAAACATCATGACTAGGGTGGATCACTTGACTTCTCTGAGCCTCATTTTCCTCCAGGGTGAAGTAGGGAAAATACTTGCACCCACATCACCAAGTTGTCATGAGGACTAAGATAATGTAATATATGAGAGCTTTGGAAAAGTGCCTGTACCATTGTGAAGTTAATTAATTGTAGTATTGTAATATTATTAATGCCATGCTGCTGCTGCTGCTGCTAAGTCACTTCAGTCGTGTCCGACTCTGTGCGACCCCACAGATGGCAGCCCACCAGGCTCCCCTGTCCCTGGGATTCTCCAGGCAAGAACACTGGAGTGGGTTGCCATTTCCTTCTCCAATGCATGAAAGTGAAAAGTGAAAGTGAAGTCGCTCAGTCATGTCCGACTGTTCGCAACCCCATGGGCTACAGCCTACCAGGCTCCTCTGTCCATGGGATTTTCCAGGCAAGAGTACTGGAGTGGAGTGCCATTGCCTTCTCCGATTAATGCCATATTACTATTAATAAGACCTTAAGAGATTTTTCCAGAGAGAGTACCTTCTTGAGTTAACCCAGGATGAACCTTTTCATTCCACTCATGGCCAAAAAATAAACTTGGTCTGGTCATTGCCCTCCTGAGTCTCTGGGCTGTGGGGTAAACCTAGGGAGAAAGTCAGAGGCCTGACTTAGTCCAGCTGTGTGGCCTTGGTCTAGCACTTACCCTCTCTGCCCTTTAGGTCTGAGTTACCAACTGAAAACTGAAGGGGCTACAGGAAATAAAGGGCTCAGGCTCTGGTACAAGTTGTGTGCTAACCAGCCATGTCTACCTGGATCATCATTCTAAGACTTGCCTCCCACACTAGGGCCCCTTAAAGACCCCAAACCCCACCTCCAACAGATACTAGAGGGCCTGCTTCTCCCAATACCACCTTCTTGGAATGCACACTGGCTGGGAAAAGTCTCAGTGGTTGGGACTGGTTGCATTACCAATATAACACCTCCCAGGTCCTGTGGACCCTCAGGACACTCCCACCCCTTCTTCACTTTCCTTATATGTTCCCTTTCCAAAAGTACTTCTTCACATATTTGCCACCCTTACATCTCCTACACCTTAGCTCATGATCTTGATTCAATGTCACTTAGAGAATTTGGCTCTTTCACCTGTCCTTCCCTACCCCAACTCACAACAGGTACCCTCCCATTCACCATTTTCTTCATATTATAATGTCATAATAGTTAGATCACTATGATGAGTTAGACCGCAAGCTGAATCTCCAGGCTAAACTGTATGGTATCTTATGAGACCCTTTCCATTGCTGGACAGCTTTTTGTTCCTTCGAGTTAATGATCACCTTTGCTTTTCATTGTCATCCAGCTGCCATTTTTATTCAGAAGTCAACATTTCCTCTTCAACTCCCTCCACTCAGGCTTCTGCCCAAACCAACCCCAGAAACTCCTATTATCAATGTCATAAAGTACCTCTGTATTACCAAATTTGGTGTCACGTCCATGTCCTCATTTTACATTATCCCCTAGTAGCATTCAACATGGTTGAGCAGTTGTCCTTTCTTTGGCCATGCCTCCTGGCTTGCAGAACCTTAATTCTTCAACCGGGGATTGAACCCAGGCCCCAGTAGTGAAATTGCTGATTCCTAACCACTGGACTGCCAGGGATTTCAAATTTGCACTTGTCCTTTTTAAATATAGGCTTTAAAAATCTACCACACTGGATGTTCTTTCTGTCTCCTTTTCTGGCTCTACCTCTTTGACCTGACTTCTAAATACTGGAGAATCCCAGGACTCAGTCTTATGTCTCTTCTCTTCTTTTGTTAGGTGATTGCTTCTAACCCCATAGTTTTTTAATACTTCCTACAAACTAATGATTCTCAAATCCATACCTCCATCCTGGGCCTCTCCCCCAAGTGCCCAGTGACATCTACCCTTGGATATTCAATAAGCCTTTCCAACTTAACATGGACAGACTCAACTCCTGAGTCTTAGTTTCTCGCCTGCTCTCTCCCAGGGTTCTCCCGCTCTGCAATCATACCAGCATCCAGCCAACTGGTCCTCCCAGAACCTGGGACTCACCCTGATCCAGTGCTCTCCCTCACTTTTTGTTAGTCCTACCTCTAAAATCTATCTCAAACTATCTGCTTCTTTCTACCCCTGCTTTGGAATTTCAGAGCTTGCTGTTTCCTTGTCATAAACGGTTTGCCTACCGTCACCCATCCCTAGGGTTCACTGGTCGCTTTAAAGTGTCACCTCCCAAGAGGAGCCTTCCCTGAGCACCCACCTGGAGCATCCCTCACACCTACCTCAGTTACTTTCTAACCTGGGTCTATGTTGACGGGTTTAATAGCACCTACTACAATTTGCAGTTCATATGTTCGTCTGTGTATTATTTATTATTTTTTGTATATATGGTTGTGCCCCCTCTAGAATGAAAGCCCACTCCTGGTACAGTACTTGCCACACAGTGGGTTTTCAATAAATTACGGAAAGAAGGAAAGGCTCTCCAGGGAATTACTCTGTGCGTTTGAGTGAGTCACACCTGTTCTCAAGGTTGCTTGATGTACTGACCCCATGTCTTATCTCACTGAGGTCTTTTTCGATTTCTTTACCTATTTTTGACTGCGCTGGGTCTTTGTTGCTGTGCATGGGCTTTCTCTAGCTGGGGCGAACAGGGGCTCCTCTCTAGCTGCGGTGTGCGGGCTTACTGAGGTGGCTGCTCTTGTTGCAAAGCATGGGCTGTAGGGCAGGGGTGCTCAGTAGTTGTGGCACACGGGCTTAGCTGCCCCACGGCACGTAGAGTCTTCCCCGAGCAGGGATGAAACCCATGTCTCTTTCATTGGCAGGTGGATTCCTAACCACTAAACTACCAGGGAAGTCCTGTCTGAGGTCTTAGGTGACTCAGATCTGAAGATGCTGTAAGACGTTAGAATTGTCTGAAATCTTCACATAACAAAGAGTTGCAAACCTCCAGATTAAACCTGAAATCTCAGAATGTTCTTAAAGTACCTCCTTACCCTGAGACCATCTTTTCTGAGAACAAGTAACAATTAACTACTCCCCACTCTTGTTTCTTATTCCTCTTTTCTCAGGGTCAACCTAGTGCTGTACTCCAATGACATCTCTGCCACCCTCGGAAGGGGGTGTCCTCATTCGCACAACGGTCTGCTAGCATCTCACCTCCTCCTATCAGTCTGGCTCAAGGACCCTTGGCAGTGTGGTCACTCAAATGCTCTGTGAGCTGTGCAGAGGACCGGAAGCCACAAACACTGTAGGAGCCCAAGAACCAGGACTGAATTGACTCCAAGAGGGTGTGCTGAGCAGCAGTGACAAACAGCGAAAATGCTGGGCCTTGGTATGAAACTGCCTTGGATCTGCACTAGGAGTAAGCTGGAAAAAAGGCATTCACTTCTTCATCAGACAGGAGGGAACTGAATGTGAATGTTTATCAGATCTCTAAGGGGGTTACATTAAGCTTAAAAGAAATCAGAAATGAGAGGGCATCATAAAAAGGCTTACTTGCAAAAATAACCTAAATGAAAAGCAACATAACCTCGGCAAATTATTTTTGACAGACTTTTTCTATCTTAAAAGCCTGTACAATGGTCAAGTGAGTGGATTCCCTTCTGGGGTCTGTGGGCTCCAGCCCCAGGGCCCACGAGGCCGGCCTGGCGCACCGCTGGGCACAGTGGCTGCTGCTCTGGGGCGACCAAAGTGGCCCCCTTGGGTCGGCGGGGGAGGAGCCAGAGGACCACACGCCCTTCCCCGACGCAGCCAGACGAGTGACCAGGAATGCTGCGGGCCGAGATGAGCAGAAGCGCAGTCAGGAAGCTTTGTGGGCCGAGGGGACCCGATGGGGTCGAGCGCAAATCGGGCGGCGCTGCCTGGGCTCACGGCCGGCTGGCTGGGGCTTCCAGAATGTACCTCGCTGCGCCCTCGGCGATCCCGGCCGGTCCCGCCCCGCGTAGTGGGCGGAGAGACGCGCGCAGGGCGGCGGAGCAGATGTGTAAGCAGCCGGGCAACCACGCAGGGCAGGTCCCCGAACACCTTCGATACCTGTAGTTTGGGGAGTGAAGACTGAGTGGGAAGCTCTGAGAGAGCGGATGCAGCTGGCCCGGATTAACAGCTTGTGTGTGCAAAGGTGTGAAGGAAGTAGATCAGTGTGTGAGTGTGTGTGTTAGTACACACGCGTGTGCAGTAAAGACATAACACAGGACAAATAGGCCTGTTGAGCCCCAGACAACAACAGCGACTTTCACTGCACTGTTCACAACCTTTTACGAACCTTTCCTCTTTGAATCCCCATAAAACCCTAGGAAGGAGGAAGTCATTTTTATCTCCATTTGTAGACAGGAAACCAGAGGAAGGAGAAGTTGCCCCAGGAGGCCCAGGTAATAAACAGCAGACACAGTCCCCAGAGTCTGTGCTCCTCACCACTCCACTGCCTGAAAACCCACAAACGTGACTAAACCACCAGGACATTTACAACTTATTTAGGATTCAAGGTTGAAGGCTGATGATCCTATGCTTGGCTGGGGTTCAGGGATGTCAACTGGGAATTCCTTACTCCCTTCTTGCACCTATTTTATGTCTGGATGTCCCTCCTTATGGCCAGGGAGGCAGCCACAAAATGGGTCCCCTCTTCCAAGCCTCTGCTTTCCCAGGGAGGAGAAACTTACCTGTCCATCTTCTGCACTAAACAGGGAAAATGCCTGAACAGGGGTGATGGAGAGCAGCCAACAGTTACCGCGGGCCGACTGTGTTCCCAGCATTACCACTGTAAGCCGTGTAACAACGTCAGGAGACACACGGATCACCATTTTATTGATGCAGAGACTGAGGCCCAAACGGGTTGAGCAATTTCCTGAAGTGACACAGCCAGCGAGGAGCAGGACCCCAATGCCAGAGCACCCTGAGGGAGGGGGTCCCCACTCCTGCGCCTTTCAAAGCATTGATGGGTTATCCCAGGTTGTGATTTGCTGTTTTGTTGGGAAGAGGGAACTCCAGGAGCTCCTACACATCATGTCCTAAATGTGTTAATCTGATGCTGTCCTAACTTGCTTCAAAATAACATGAGAAGGGTGAATTAGGTGAGGGTAAGAAGACTTCCCAGGTGGCGCTAGTGGTAAAGAACCTGCCTGACAGTTCTGGAGACTAAGAGATTCAGGTTTGTTCCCTGGGTCAGGTTTGATCCGGAGAAGGCAATGGCATCCCACTCCAGTACTTTTGCCTGGAAAATCCCATGGACGGAGGAGCCTGGTGGGCTACAGTCCATGGGGTCGTTAGAGTCGGACACGACTGAGTGACTTCATTTTCACTTTTCACTTTCATGCATTGGAGAAGGAAATGGCA
The DNA here is from genome assembly GCF_029407905.1 of Bubalus kerabau. NCBI lineage: Eukaryota > Metazoa > Chordata > Mammalia > Artiodactyla > Bovidae > Bubalus > Bubalus kerabau. The sequence continues at coordinate 52,592,696 of NC_073636.1, read as the reverse complement.
ACCCACTCCAGTGTTCTTGCCTGGAGAATCCCAGGGACGGGGAAGCCTGGTGGGCTGCCGTCTCTGGGGTCGCACAGAGTTGGACACGACTGAAGCGACTTAGCAGCAGCAGCAGCAGCAGCAGGTTTGATCCCTGGGCATTGCAACCCACTCTGGTACTCTTGCCTGGAGAATCCCTCCTTGCACAGAGGAGTCTGATGGGCTACCATCCATAGGGTTTCAAAGAGTTGGACACGACTGAAGCAATTTAGCACACACAAGTAAGTAAGAAGAAGCAAGAATAACCATGAATTGAGAGTTGTTGAAACTGAGTGATATGGAGAAGGAAATGGCAACCCACTCCAGTATTCTTGCCTGGAGAATCCCAGGGATGGAGGAGCCTGTTGGGTGCCATCTATGGGGTCGCACAGAGTCGGACACGACTGATGCGACTTAGCAGCAGCAGCAGTATGTTAATGTCTATAGCTGGGTTAAAATCGTACTTTTAAAACTACTGTTACAAGAGTGAGACAGCCTCTGTCACTGATGGGGCCTATGACTAGTTAATAAATCAGGAGATGAAACCACCAAAAAAAAAAAAAAGAAAGAAACTGAGTGATAGATGCATGAGAGTTGATTATACTAATCTGTATTTTTGTATGTATGTGGAATTTTCTGTAATAAAAAGGTTTTGTTTTTTAAGTGTCAGCCCCACATTTCAGGCCCTGTGGTAAAATATGACTAAATATATAAAAGTTGTAAGTTAAGCTAACAAAATGTTAAATTAAACATGTTCTGTCCTCCTACCTTGACAAATATTTGTTCACAATGATCTGAAGCCCACCTTCAAGTAGCAGAACCTGGCAACCTGGGGGGCTGGTCTCTCCCTACAGCTTTGTTCTGTTTCTCATCGCAGGGACAGGCACACACGTGGACATTCTGGGCTCTGCCTGTGGGCCTCGCAAATTGCCTCCTCCTTCGTCTATGCAGGCACATTTGTGCAGCTGAGGTGTAGTCCACCTGGGCCGCAGACCCAGGGAAGAGGACACTTCCAGTAGCGGATGGTCACAGGAAAGCTAGGCAGGGCATTCCAGACCACAGCCTGCAGTGCACAGATTCAGGGTGGGCATATCCCCTGGTCTTATCCTAAGGAGATCCAGAGAAGGGCTTTAAAGATTTCTCTTGTCTGGGTCTTAGGCATTACTGGTCCTTTGAGTTGCCAGAACCCTGCCCGCAGTAGACACATGGCTCCAATGACTCAGCTGCTTCCTCTTCACCTGCCTTAGGACATGAGGGTCCAGACCAGAATATAAACACCCATTTCACTGCCTTCTGCCCCTTCCTGACCAATCTTACCTGTCCCTCATGTTCTTGAGAGTCATATGTCCACTCCTTAGGCTATAGACTGAACAAAGCTCCCTTGGTCTGTAGCCAACAGAGAAAGGTAGTGTTTTAAAAGAAAACCAGGACTTCCCTGGTGGTCCAGGACTAAGACTCCACCCTCCCAGTGCATGGGACCTGGGTTTGATCCCTGGTCCCAGGGAACTAGATACTGTATGCCACAACGGAGCTCCTGAGTGCCACAACTAAGACCTGCCACAGCCAAATAAATATTAAATAAATATTTAAAAAACCCACAAAATTAGGGTGCTATTATGACACGTCAATGGAGGCCATCCCTCAAAATCCACTGAGACATTTTTCTGAAATGGGTACCAGAGTCCCATCTGCTCCACCCTTGACCTTCTTGTAGGTCTGTGTGTTGCCCTGCAGAGACATTCCTTAATCATGAGTTTCGCCGTCTCTCTTCCCCGCTAGACAGTGTTCCTTCCATCGGTGTGTCCCCTGGACCCTGTGTCTGGCCCTACACTGGCTCTTCAGCAAATGGCCGATCCAGTGTGCCAGCCAGCCCAGGGGTGTCACAGTCCTCCGTCTGCACTGGTTCCCATGGTCAAGTACAAAGTATTAGCACAGGAACGTTTTCAGGCTTTCCCCTCCCCTCTCTGCTAAGAGGACTCTGGCTTTGTCCCCCGGGCTCTCCCCCTTCTTCCCCAGCTCCCTCTGCAGCGATTGTCTAGGATGTTGTGGTTGTTCCGGTTCCTGCTGCTGTGTAACTGCATACGTGACGCAGTGCTCCAGATGACCACCATTTCATTATGCTTGTGGATTCTGAAGGTCAGGAGTCCCAGTAGGGCACGGCAAGGACACCTTTTCTCTGCCCACAATGTGTGGTGTCCCCACTGGAAAGAATGAATGGTTTGGGGCTGGATTCATCTGGAGACTCCTTCATGGACATGCCTGGGCTGAGATGACTCAGAGGCTGGGCTAGGTTGGGACTACAGACTGGAATGCCTGCTTGCCTATGGCCTCTCTGTGTGGCTTCTCATGCCTGGTAGCCTTGGGACAGTTGGACTTTTTGCTTGGTGGCTCAAGGCTTCAAGCGTGAGTGTTTCAGCAAACAAAGCAGAGTGACAGCCTTAGAAATCATGTAGGGTCACTGCTGCCACATTCCATGGGCTGAAGCAGCCACAAGCCTGTCCACAGGGTCAAGAGAAGGAACAAAGAGCTCCTTTGGGTGGGAGGAGTGCTGAATAATTGGCAACCCATCATTTGAAATCATCCAGTGGTGTGAAGTCAGGAGGCAAGTCTGGAGACTACGGACTGGAATAGACCTTTCCAGGAAGCACTGAAACGAGGTGTGGGAGCATGCACACAGTTCTGCAGGAGGGAGAGGGGAGGATAACAGGGGGATTTGAAGAAGAGTTGCTGACTGGCATCACACATCATGTGAAACCGCATTTTGGCAACTGAATCTATATTTTTGCTCCAGACCAAGCCTCGTGGGCCATGGCTTTCAGGCCTCAAACAGACCAAGCTTGAACAGATCCAGCTAGGCCATCCAAACCTGCCCAGGGGTTTCTTGAGTGGAGGAAACTTTCAGGAGCTGAGACACCATCATTTCCGTCGTCTCATTATAGAAGGTCAATCTGCCGAGGCTGCCTGGCACAGAAACGCGTGCCCCGGCATCTCATTTTCCCCCGTGTTCATGCTTCCTCTCCTGCTCCTTGTTCCCAGGGGCCAGATCCCCTCAAGCCTGATCTCATTCTTGGGGTGGGAGGGAGAGGAAGGCAGGTGAGAGGGGCTCTCTCTGGGGGATCCTGGTCTCTGAGACAGGCTAATTACAGACTTCCTAATTAATGAGCCATGGGGTTGCATTTCATCAGCTGAGTCACGGTTGATGTCTGGGCCTGGGCCCGAGGGGAGACTCGGAGGAATCATGGGAAGGGAAGGCTAGCCTGTGTCTCTGCCTCCCCCATGCTGATTCTCTAGCCCCTCTCTTTTCAAACCCAGTTCCTCTTACCAGTTTAGAGGGTATCAGTCAGAGGGTGTCCCTGCTCCCACCTCTGCTTACTGCTATTTTCCCAGGACTGTCCCCCAGTTTGTCCATCCCTTATGCCTGCCCACCCACCAGGACCACGTAGGTTACATTGATTACTGGTTCCCAATCACCCAGTTTCTCTTTTAAACTGGATCTCGTCCAGCCACATACATCACACAACTGGAGCGGCTGTCTATACCATGGCAGCCCCATCTCAGGATCCTAGCACCCACTGTGCTTGGCAAAGCAAGCTAGAGACCATTCCTAAACCTCTCTCCCATCTGTCTCCTTGCTTCTTCCCACACCTTCCTCTCTCAGTATCTGTACTTTTCCATTAACATTTCAATCAGGAGATGTATCCATTTACATGAATTTAATGCTGCTAAGACTTTATGGGGACGGGAGGGGAATTCTCTTATTTTTGGGCCTAGAGGTGTAATATTTTTGAATTTTCAAAAGCTGTGCTGTAGCTTGGTCATGAGTGGTTATTCCATACTTTTTTATGCCTTTAGTTCTGGGTCTCGTGATGAACTTGGGCCAAAGTGGATAGGTTTCTATAGGCTGTGGAGTAGGATGGTCTCCCACCAGCTCGATGCTGGTGGTGCCCCTGTGCCTTGCACCAGGTTCCCATTCAATGGAGGGATCCTTAGAGGCTCTGTGCTGATAATATCCAGGCCACTTCTGTAGAGGGCACCTGAGTCGGCTCTTTCCCAGGCTCTACTACCTACAGAACATCACAGGGGTTAGGTTGGTGACCTTAGAGTCAATGAGATGAGTTCTTCATGGAACTAGGCCTCAGCTTCCTCCTTCTATGGAGAGTTGTGAGGATTAAATGAGATAATACATATGAAGCACTTAGCATGATGCCCAGAACAGGTGTGCTTAATAATAGAACTTTCTAAAAGACTTTTGAAGGCAAAGGTCTTTTGTTTGTTTGTTTTCATACGTGGGTGGGCTTCACAGTCTCTGTAACCTCTTAGAGAATACATGCAGAATCCTGTGTGTATAAACCACTTGTTCCTGGGCCTACCTTCTGGAACTGCTGTCCCCTCCCACAGGGGGAATGTGGCTCTAAGCCCACAGGGATCAGTCCTGGCTGCTCAGGCTGCCTGTGGATGGGGCTGGAATTGCTCTCTTCATTTTTTGCCAAGGAATCTTTGGGCTGGAATCCTATAGGTGGGATGGCGGGTCAGAGGGATCATGTGTTTGTAGCTTTGTTAGATATTTCCCTCCATTATCACAGCCTCTCACATTCCCTTGACTACTGCTTGCATTCCCACAGCCTCAATAGCAGATTGTGGTCAAATTTTGAGATTTGTGTTAATCTACCAAACAAGGTATTTCAGTCTTTTCTAAAAATTTCATCATATTATGAGCAAGGTTGAGCATCTTTTGACATGCTTAAAAGGCCATTTGCATTTCTTTGTGTGTCTTTCTTATATTTAGAAGCTATATATTGGTCTAGCTTGTAATTTATGTTCTTACTTTTCTAATAGTGGATTTCTTTTTCTATATATGTTTTTTTTTATGTAGTCAGATTTATCAGTCTTTCCCCTTACTATATATGGATTCTGAAATCAGGAGTTTTTCTCATTTTCAGGTTTATAGGAATTTCCTCATTTTCCATTTTCTTCTAATTCTTAGATGATTTCCTTCTTCCAGTGACTCTGGCACCACCTACTGAAAGATACCCACCCCCCTCAATTTCCAGATGCAGTTGAGCCTGTTTCTGGATTTTTTTTTTTTAATGTTTCATTGGTTTGTCTGTATATTCTTTAGTTTTCCCAACCCCCAACTCAAACTGTTCATTTTAAAGTTTTTTTTTTTTTTTTTCATTATTCTGGCCTGTTCTTCAAAATGATCTTTATAATAAGAATAGTAGTGCAGTGGATAGGAATCTGCCTGCCAGTGCAGGGGACATGGGTTCGATCCCTGGTCCAGGAAGATTCCACATGCCACGGGGCATGTGTGCCACAACTACAGAGCCCGAGCTCTAGGGCCCTAGAGCTGCACTGAGCCTGTGTGCTGAAACTACCGAAGCCGATGTGCTTAGAGCCTGTGCTCTGCAACAGGAGAAACCACTGCAGTGAGAAGCCCATGAACCACAACTAGAGAAAGCTGACACATAGCAACAAAGACTCAATGCAACAACAACAACAAAAAGAAGAGTGTGTATGACAAGGGCAAATGTCCATTACACAACGTTAGGGGAGAAAACAGACAACAGAACCACACAGTATATACATGTGCATCTTTTTCCTTATAGAAAAATAGTGGAAGGGAAAGAGCCAGGAGAGCCTTGTTTGAGTGGTTATCTTTCAGTAATACAGCTATGGGTAGCATTATCTTGTTACTGATGCAAACCTTAATGGAAAACCTCTGCTAACCGCCACGTGGCTGTCTCATCCTTCTTCCTCCTCACCTCCTCCCTGTGTCACTCTGGAGATCTTGTCACGGGTCGGGGCCACAGCATCTCTTTGTAAAGGAGGGAGCACATTACAGCCCAGAGGAGCCTGGGGTTATGGCCTCTGCCAGATCTGGGGGTGGGGTGGTAAGGAAGGTTCAGGCATACCTGATTCCCCACCCCACTGTCCTGCTCTCCATTCAAAGCTCTACACCCCATGTTCCTTATTGACCAGGAGGCAGATTCCTAAGTGTTAAGGGAACACCAAGGGCCATTCTCACCAAGTTTCTACTCCGGCCCAGCAATGTACAATAGAACTTTCTCTGATGGTGGGTGGAATGTTGGTTTCTGCGCTGTCCAACAGGGTGCTGCTAGCACATGTGACTATTAAGTACTTCAAATATGGCTGGTGTGACTTTTTAAATTTATTTTTAATTAATTTATATAGCCACTCTACCGGCCAGTGCCTCTTCGGCCAATTCCCAACCTAGAATTGGAAGGAAAGAGCCTGCCTGTGTAGGTGGACTGAGGCCAGGCAGGCTGGTGAGGCTGGAGAGAGGCTGGAGAAGGAGCCAGCACAGCAGCAGCCTGCCCAGCATCACAATACTGCAGGTGGGAGGTAAGCAGGAGCCTGGCAGCCGGGCAGCCAGCTTCCTCCAGGGGCAGGTCTCTTTGTCTGTAGACCTACTTAACAGCAACCCAGGGAGCATTGTTTCCCAGGGAATGGAAAAGCACCCGGCAGCTGAGCGGCCTCAGGCTGGAGACTCACGGGAGGAAGCAGGACTGAAGAGGGGCTGGGGAAGCCCGCCTGGCCCCAGGACCCAGACGCCACCTGGAGGTGGAGTACCCTGGGTACAGAGCTCATCTTCTCGGCAATTTGGTTTTCCTACTCCTACTTCAGGAGTGTGAGTGGCCCTCCCTTCTGTTTGGGGCTGGAGGACAATGGCAGAGCGGGCATGAGTGAGGGCAGACTAGCCAAGGACTGGGGCCTGGGGCCCTCAAGGAGGATGCCAGGATGTGGGGCGAGATCTCACGCTGCACTTTTGAGGGTGATTTGGAGACCAGCCACTGGGGCTGTTTCCTGCCCTCAAAGGGTCTACAGTTGTATGTCCTCAAAATGAACTTTGTGTTGAGAAAATGCTACTGGAAAGGGGAACTGTTCCCCCACAGAACCTGTGGTCAGGAAAGAGGGCAGAAGGGTCACATCAAGGCTTTGAAGTTCTGGGTCTCAGTCAGTAGAGTCCAGCTCCCTGAGATTGTTGGTAGCCGCTTTGTGCCTGGCCCCAGCTCTAGTGAGAAACAAACTACCCTTTGAGTCTAGTTGGCAGCAAGAGAAGGTATCCTCATTTTCTGGGGAAGAGAAACTCAGTGTGTTTCTGGCAAGGGTGGAGAAAAGAACACTTCATTCTGGGGGACTCCTTGAGATACAAATGGATGCATCTCCAAGGATATGGATGTGTCTCTAGCTGTCTATCACAGGGGCTCCCAGGCCCAGTTTCCCCCCCGAGCTCCCTGGGGAGCAGAAGTGTGTTCAAAATGCAGATCACCAGGCCCCCTGCAGGAGGGGAGGCAATTCTGCCCTCATCTGGGCACTCTGCGCTTTAACCCTAACCCTAACCCTAACCCTAACCCTAATTAACCCTAACCCTAACCCATGCTGGAGCCTCCTCAGGCTCCCAGGTTGGGAGAGACAGGACAAACCCCAGAGGGACGGCCTCTCAGCAGTGAACTTGCTTTTGGAGAACTAGGCTGTTAGTTCCCCAAGGCTGTGCTTTTGCTACAAATGGTGGAGCTTTTCCTAGAATACAAGCACTCGAGGAAGATAAGGAAAGAATCTGGAGTGTTTCAGACATTTAAAGCCAAAGGACACACAGGAGCCTCAAAAGCCCACCAGTGCAGACCCTGGAGACTCATAGAGTCACGTGAGGGGTCAAGGGAAGTGTCACCGGGAGGCAGAGGGGAAGGTGGGATTGCCTCTCTGCAGCCACCTTTGTGGACATACACACCTTAAAAACACACTCTGTAACCTCAACCTCACCTCTCTAGAATCTTAGATATGGAGTCCAAGAATGGAATTTTTAATAAGCTTCCTCCTTCCCCCATTAGTCTAAGAAGTATAGTTCTCTCTGCCCTGTGTGCAAAGCACAGAAGCTACTGAGAATGCGGGCCTCCTCCCCTGGGGGTCCCCCTAGAGCAAAGTGGAGGCAGCAGGCCTGTGGGAGTTGGGGAGATCTAGTAGTTCAAGACCCTGAGTGGCTTGAGACCCCCCACACCTGTCCACAGGTGCTCGTGATGAAATCTCAAATACAAAATAAGAAGCATCGCTTCTCGGCTCCTCCTTCCCCAGCATGCACAGAAGGGAACAGAGAACAGCACACTGGATTTCCTCACTGAACTCTCCCATGACTAGGACCTACTCCACACAGCAAACAGTTGTCAGAATGTGTATTTTCCATAAAACAAAATTTTGAATGGAAAAAAAGAGATGCAGTCTATAAACAAGTATCTTTTCTGAAATAGGCCCCACACAGAAAAGGTACCCCCCACCCAGAGGGCAGTGCAGCTCTGCCAATGCGGAGCTAAGCCAGGGTGACCCGCCGAGGGGGCTGCTCAGCCCTCTCCATCGGCGTGCATGTCCACACAGACCCTCCTGCATCAGAGGCACCTGTCCCTTCAGGTCACTGACCCGCATTACAGTCCAGCAGGGTTGCAGTGACTGCTCACGGCTGCCCTGGGACAGTCCCGCTCCGTGTGGGTGCAGTGGGGGACAGGAGTATGACGACACAGACGAGAGGCAGTCCATGGCAGACGTCAACCATCGCTTTATTAAGGCTCAGAGTGGTTTGCCAGTCAGAGGGGCTGAGGCATTCACTCCACAGATCCTCGCCGCGCTCCACCTGTGGGTGACACTGAAGGTGGAGGCTCTCTGAGATCTGGAGCCACACTCACATCCACCTTGGAGGATGAGACGTGTGTGCAGAGAGTGTGGCTCAGAGCGTGGGGCTGGCTCTAGCAGACCCTGGGCTCTGGCAGGGGTGCTGGCAGGGAGGCACTGGAGGGCAGGGACACCTTCCCCATCCCTCCCGGCCCAAACTATGGCTTTGCTATCCTATCGCCACTTGAGTGAGTGTGGAGGGCCCGTTCCCCACCCCTCACTCTGCAGGCCCACGTGCTACACTGTGGGAGGAGACAAAGGGAAAGCCCTGGAGAAAGCAGAACAACCCCCCACCCTGTGCCTGGGACCAGGCCAGACCTCAGGAGCTTTGAACCCCCCAATCACTCCTCCTCAGCTCCTCCCAGCGATGGGTCTTCTCAGGTTGAGGCTGGTCACTCAGAAGTGAACCCGCAGAATGTCCTGGCTGGCGAATGGCTGCTGGCAGGCTGTGCATGTCATGGCCGGGGAGCGCTGCTTCTCGGTCAGGCAGGGCCGGCACAGGAGGTGACCACAGGGAAGCTGGTACGCAGACTCCCTTTTGAAGTAGGGAGAGAACACTCTTTTGCAGGATGTGCATTCAGGGCCCAGGCTGCTCCCAGACTGCTCTGGTGAATCAGGGAAGAAAACAGACCAGGGTTAGGGAAAGTGGTCCCCAGTCCAGACTCCATCTGGGAGGCAGGGCATGTGCCTGGAGTAGAAGAAGAAGCTTCTCTACTCTGCACCCTGCAGCAGCCTGGCCTCCTCCCTCCCTAGGTCACCCCTGACTGATCAGGGAGGAGAGGGTTCTAGGGAGCCTGAGAATCTGGGGAGCCTCCTCTCAATCATCAGTGCTCCAATGAATGCTCAAGAAAAGCTGGCTTTCGAGGGCTGCTGGGCAGCACTGGGCCCTGCCTGCGGCTCTCCAGCAAGATGGACTTTCTCCTGGATAGGCTGCCGAGGTCAGAGCAAGGCACATACTCACCCTGACAACCCTGATAAACTGCAAGAAAGGTGAGATGTGACAAGCAGAGGAAAAAGCAAAATATGGTGTGATATACCCAGGCTGAGCAGGTCAAGAGGGGACGGAGGTCACCAGAGGGGCAGGGCTGGGGTCTGTCTGTGGCAGACCTGCCTGCTGAACCTGGCCCTGCATCACTGGAGCCCTGGAGCCCAGCAGCTCCCCTCCCAACCCGTCCGTCAACCCCCTTCTTGTGCTTCAGGCTCTTCCCTTCATGCTTCCCACAAGGTTCCCTGAATGAAGGCCACAGTGGGCAGGTCCTGCCACCCCTCCTCCCCAAGCTATACCTGCCGCTCTTCCTTCTCTCATGGCCCTTGCCTAGGCTTGCTGCTCTCTCTCCATCAATCCACACCCACCTGGAGAGGGCAAGGATGGCCTCTTGGGTGAAGAGCCATAAGAATGAAAGGGAGCCAGCCATGCATGAGGTGAAAGAGACACCATGTACAAAGAGAGGCTGGTCCATTAAAGAACCAGAAAAGACAGAGGTGTGATGCGAAAGCGTGCGGCTTCGAGAGTATGGCAGAAGAACATGCAAGACCTCACAGGCAGCAATTTCTACTTTATTCCAAGTTCAACAGGATATCTTGGAAGAATTCTAAGAAGTGGAATACCATGACCTGGCTGACATTATAAGAAGATCCTGAAGGCTCCTGTGAAGAGGACGGGCAGAGTAAGGGTGACTGAGGAGGAGCAGCAGAGGCTGCTACAGGAATCTAGGGGAGCAGTACAGGAGCCAGGGCCAAGGTGGCAGCAAGAGTGATGGAGCAGAGAGGACCTCCCCGAGATCTACTTTGGAGGAGTGTAAAAAGGACTTGATGGTGAACAGAATGTCAGGAATGTTGACGGAAACCAAGGATGACCTCCCATGTTATGGGCTTGACCACGGGGTAGAAGACGCTTGCTCTTTACCAGTGATTGGATGATGGGGGTGCTTTGGAGGACAATCTTTGGAGGCGCCTGCAGTTCTGAGTTAGAAATTCACTTAAGATATCCATGAGTTTCCCCTATAGGGGTGCCAAGTAGCTGTAAGGGAGGTCAGGGTCTGATTTCCAAGAAGAGGTAGGAGCTATACGTGAACATGGGCAGTCACTGGCCAAGCGGGCTCTTGCTTGAGTGATAGAGAGTATAGCGAAGAGAGTCCAAGACCACAGTCTGGAAGAGAAGAAAGAATCAGCATTGGAAACTGAAGAGACACTGTTGAAAATTGGAGAAAAAGAGCATAACATCTGGAAGACCAAGATAGGAGGTGTTTCAGGAAGGAGGGAGAGGTTAGCCACAATAAATGCTGCCAAGAAGGTAAGTGACCATCGAATCTGTGGTCATGGTAACTGCTGGCCACCTGGATGAGACAGGTTGTGGGAATGATCAGGATGGAAACATAATCAGAGAAACACGGAGGTGGGGACAAGAAGCAGAAAAGGTAAATTGGCCTGGGATCCAGGCAATGAGAACAGACTCAGTTTAGACAGGCAAGAGGAACAAAGTGTACACCTTATCATTAGCCCCACCAGATTTCACCTTGTAAAAAATGCCCCAGGTTCTCTTGCTTTGTATCCTGACTGAGTCTATCGTCCATTGTGGTCCCAAGTTCATTTTAGGCAAAACTTGAATCAGTAAGCTACCACTGTTCTAGGATGCTGGTTAATAGGGAGGGATGAAGACGACATACTCAACTACAAATCACTCTCCACATTTACATAAAGTACCACAGATGTCAGATGGGAGACAGATTACATTAAAAAAAAAAAAGGCAAAAAGGGAGAAACAAACAAATGTCCTCAGGACAGAGTAATTAACATTAGATCTTACCAAAATCACCAAGCCCCAACACCACAGAATTAAAGAATTAAATAAAGCCTTTCCTGTGAAGAGTTACACTCATAGGCAACCCCTCAATTCCCCCTAGAAAAGGAATGGCCTGGCTGTTGGAACTAGGGGAGCCTGGTTTTGGAGGTCCACAGAATCCCAGAGGCATGGCCCAACACTCTGTTCAAGAGTCTGAGGAGATGGACAGGGCCCCACTTACCTGAGCTGGTGCTGGGCCTCCAGGAAGTACTGCTCCCTCTTGTGCTGAGGTGCTGGAGCTGACCCCTGGTCAGCCGGGCTGTGAAGGAGGGCATGGAGCCAAGGGTTGATGTCAAGGCAATTTCCAAGCTTTGTGACAGTTTTTGCTCATGGGACACTGGGCCTGTTAAGAGATACACAGACCATAATATCCAGAAAGAGTTCTGGCAAAAGAGAAAACCAAAACACAAAGTCCTCTGAAGACCACAAATTAGTGTTTCTTCTTTTTTAAACATTCTCATTTTATTTATTTATGTATTTATTTGTCTTTGGCCAAGCCACACAGCATGAGGGATCTCAGTTCCTCGACCAGGGATAGAACATGTGAGCCCTGCAGTGCAAGTGTGGAGTCCTAACCATTAGACTGCCAGCGAAGTCCCACAGAATGGTACTTTTAACTTCAAAGAGACACAAACATAAAGTCCTCCCTAGTTTCCACTAATAGACTGTGATAACAGGATACCAGGAGGTAAAGCCCTGGTGTTTCTGGCAGTTCTTACCCATCTCACATTGCTTTCAGGATTCCTGGGCTCTCTGCCAGCTTTCCTCCTCCTGTACAAATTACTGGGCAGGCCTGGGCCACCTAGTGGCTCCTCTGCAGAACTGCACCCTACTTTCTGAAGCGTCCCTACCTGCCAAGGAATAACTGGGGTAAGCAAATGCCCAGCCTTGTAACTCTGCTCCTTGCCCCCACTCCCTCCTCAACAGCCTTAGTTTACTTGTTCCCATCTGCTACTTCCTCAGCTCTGCAGGGCAGGGCCACTGGCCTGCAGTCTCTCGGTGTTCCAATCTTCTCGCCTCCTTAGGTAAAGCAAAGCAGTTATTACCGAGTGGAATAATGAAGACCTCTCTACCCATTTCACTATCTAGAGGGCCTTCTCTGGATATGGGCTAAGGGTGAAGGTAGCAGGGGATGGGGACAGCTGCCCAAAAAAGAACCCAGAGATTTGCCAGATAGCAGGATTCCCCAAAGTGGTACGCTAAAAGTACCCCAAAGTAGGGAGTGGAATGTTTGTTCTACAGTATGTAAGATATAGGATATCAGCCTGCAGCCTTGAAGGAGTACTAGTCAGCGTGCTCCTGTGTCACCAACAGATCTCTTGAGGCTAACACCAATGGAGACTTCCACAAACATCAAGGTCTAAGCACCTTTCAATCTTGCCCCACTGCACCTCAGATGCTTCCAGGAGTTTCTGGGGGTCTTGTTAACTAAAATTTACACTCAAAGTCAGAGAAGACACAGATGTAATCTTTAAGTTACTATCTGCATAACCCTTTTAGACTGAGAGAGGAACTTTAAAGAATGGTAAAATCTAAACGGACTAGTTTTCCTAAGGAAAAAAAAAAGTTAGAGCTTTCTCCAAAAGCACCAAGCACTGACAATCATAGGGGAATTTTACCAACATGCAAAGTGTAAATGATTCTAAAACTATTAAGTTGTTCCAGAGTTTAGAAAAGGAGAATTTCCTAATTCTTATGGAACAAATCATCGAAACCAAAACCTGACCAAAGATGGTGTGCACTTGTGCACACACACACCCAACTGCAGTTCAATTTCATTCATGAATGCAAAAAGCCTAAATAAAAACACTAGCAAATAGAACCAAGAAGTACACTAAAAGAAGCATGAACAAATGAAATTTCTTACAGGAATATAATAATAGTTCAATATTAAGAAGCCTACTAGTATACTTTACTGCATTATCGTTGTTGTTCAGTCGCTAAATTGTGTCCAACTCTTTGTGACCCCATGGACTGCAGCACGCCAGGTTTCCCTGTCCTTCGTTATCTCCCAGAGTTTGCTCAAACTTAAGTCCATTGAGTTGGTGATGCCATCCAACCATCTCATCCTCTGTTGCCCTCTTCTCCTGCCCTCAATCTTTCCCAACATCAGGGTCTTTTCCAATGAGTTGGCTCTTTGCATCAGGCCAAAGGATTGGAGTTTCAGCTTCAGCCTCAGTCCTTCCAGTGAATATTCAGGGTTGATTTCCTTTAGGATTGACTGCTTTAATCTCCTTGCTGTCCAAGGGATTCGAAAAAGTCTTCTCCAGCATTACAATTTGAAAGCATCAATTCCTCGGCACTCAGCTTTCTTTATGGTCCAACCCTCACATCCATACATGACTACTGAAAAAACTATAGCTGTGACTATATGGATCTTTGTTAGCAAAGTGATGTCTCTGCTTTTTAATATGCTGTCAAGGTTTGTCATAGCTTTTCTTCCAAGGAGCAAGCATCTTTTAATTTTGTGACTGCAGTCACCATCCACAGTGATTCTGGAGCCCAAGAAGATAAAATCTGCCATGTTTCCACTTTTTCCCCCTCAATAGATATACAAATATGCCATGAAATGATGGAACCAGATGCCATGAAATTAGTTTTTTGAATGTTGAGTTTTAAGCCAGCTTTTCACTCTCTTCTTTTACCCTCATCAAGAGGCTCTTTAGTTCTTCACTTTCTGCCATTAGAGTGATATCATTTGCCTATCTGAAGTTGAAGATTTCTCCTGGCAATCTTGATTCCAGCTAGGTGACGCAGTGGAAAAGAATTCGTAGGCCAATGCAGGAGACTTAGGAGACGTGGGTTTGACCCCTGGGTCAGGAAGATCCTTTGGAATAGGAAATCACAACCTACTCCAGTATTCTTGCCTGGAAAATTTCATGGACAGCGGAGCCTGGTGGGCTACAGTCCATGGGGTTGCAAAGAATCAGACTTGACTGAGCAGGTACAAGGATGTGAGTAAGAATGTGGCACAAAATCAATCACTTTACTGTATTAAAAGATCTAATGATGAAAAATCATAATATCATCTCTATTGATATTGAAAAGGCATCAGACAAAATTCAATCTTGGGTAAAAACAATGAATAAAATAGGAATCATTGGTGTGGGAAAGTGTCTGAAGCCCCCAGTGAACCCCACCTCTTGATACGCATGTCCTTTGAGTGTGAACTGGATTCAGTAACCTGCTTCCTACAGAGTACAATAAAAGTGATGTCACTCTGTGATTAGCTTCTACAAGACTGACTCCCACTAATTTGCACAGGCTGGTTTATATAGCTACCATGTTTGCTGCCCTTGAGAAGCCCACGTGGCACAGAATTGAGGGCAGAATCCAGCCACCAGACAAAAAGGAAGTGAAGCCCGCAGCGCAACAGTTCAGCAAGGAACTTAATCCTTCCCGTGAGATGGCTGCAGCCCTGCCAACACTTTGGTAGCAGCCTTGAGAGACCCTAAAGCAGACAATCCAGCTAAGCGATGCCTGGATCCCTGAGAGAGAAGTGATAATCAATGTGTGATTCTTTAAGCTAGTAAATTTTGGTTTAATTTAAGCTGGCAAAGCACAAAACACAGTGCCAGTGCCAAGGGTCACCCAGGAGGAGTAGAGACAACGGGCTTGGACACAGGACAGGGGATTACCTGTTGAGCAATCCATGAGCTCATTGGCAGCTTTCATTTTCTTAGCAGTGTGCTCTGAGGTAGAGGGTGAGACCAGAAGGCTTGTGGTAGAAAAACAGGAAGCATTTAAGCCAAGGCTACTGTCTGGGCCATGCTCGGCCTGCTCCATCTTCCTTTTCCGAGAGGGCAGAGCAATGGAAGAAGGGGTCACTGCCAATGCAGTCTGTGCTCTCCCGAGCAGGTGGCAACCAGGGATGGAGTGCTGGAGCAGGAAATGGTCGATCCGCGCCTTCAAGGAGGGGTGAGGCAGGGGCTGGGAGTGTGGAGTAAAGGCTACTCCTGTGAAAGGGTCACTGGGCACTCGGCCCCATGTGGCTTCACTGCGGTTACACTTCTCTAGCGTGCTCTGGTCAATGACCTTGCCTGAGGGCAGTAGCATGGGGAAAGGCATGATCTCCAGGGTGATGGGATCTAAGAACTCTTCAGGTATATCCCGAATTACCTCAGCCAGCTCCTGTAGGCTAGAGGGGGCCTGCTGGCCCTCAGACTGGCCCCCAGAATCACAGTCACTCTCCATGGGCAACGCTGGGGCCTGTAAAGATAAGTCCTGAGGGAGGCTCTCTGAGGCAACCAGCAGGACGCTGTCTATCACTTCCTGAGAGCAGGTTTTGGCTGGCTGACCCCATACCTCCAACCGCTTGATACAAGGGACACCACCACCTGTCACATGGGTGATACAGATCTTGAGATGGGCCACATGACTAAGAGAAAGAGCCCCTTTATTCCAGAGCTCTTGGGCCACAACAGCAGGGGAGGGGAGTGTGGCTTCCACTGGGCCAAAAGGTGGCCTGGCCTTGAAGCCCCTGTGGCTAAATACCACTTGGCTCTGGTTTTTCAACAGGACTTTGCCCACCAAAGTGAATGCTTCCTTGTCCGGAATGGATGGCTCATCTGGGTCTGGGGTCCGGCACGCAGGGGTATTCCAAGATGCTCCGCTGGATAAGGCAGATGTGTACATTTCCAGGCCAGTGACATTCTGGCCTCCCCCAGCTGAGAGATCTATGTTAATCCTACAGATTTCCACACTGAAGGGAAAGGAAACTGTCACATAGACCGGTGGCTTAATGAAATACTCTGTCCTGAAACCATGACTTCTCTTTGTGAGGTCTTCAGAGATGAGATTTTCCACTTCATAGCCATCAGCTGATATCTAGATTTAATGACAAAAATGAGACGCATTGATTTGATGAGCTCTAAATCAAGGCGAGTTTTCAAGAACTTGTCACTTTTAGTAAAACTCTAAAGAAAATCTGAAGGTCCTCATTTGAAATTTCCTCTATCATATCAAATTTTCCTAGGTTTTCCTTTTCTTTTTTTGGCATGCATCCAAGATCAGACAAAAGGCTGAGGGCAACTGTGCCCCTAAATACTGCCCATCCTTAAAAAATGAGCAACAAAACTCTGCCTAGCCAACCAAAATCCCTTCAAAATAACATCTCTATGAAAAAGCAGCAGATAAACAAGCTTTTTTTAATCTTATTTTTAAATTTCAGAGGATGAAAATGTACAGATTTAGGGGGAAATGAAGATGTTCATTGAAGTTTCCAATTTTGTATTTGGACTCTATCAATTATAACAGTTTCCCCAGGAAGGCACAACAAAGGAGCTTCTTGTAAATCTTTGAATGGTGAAACTTGGGGAAAAAAAGTTTGCATAGGAACAAGGACCACAAAAGACTATGGGAAATTTAAAACAGTGAATGTGCTAAGGGTGAGACTATGAGTAGCTTTTTCTCCCTCTTAATATTTCCAATACTTGTCATAACCAATGGAAATTTTAAGGTACCATTGCCTGAAGGAGTCAGCTTAATAATCTGGGGTGAAATAATGTGCTGCATGCAGAAATTCCAAACTGGGGAGAAGTTCAATTCTCCCCTTGGAGTTTCCTTACTCCCTGCTCTGGACTGTGGAAACATACCCTCCTTTGCACAAAAGGGGAGGCAGCTTAATTCAAATAATAAAGCACAAGGAATCCATACAACAAATATAAGCCATTATTTCTACCATGAGAAGTTAGCAAGAACAGCAGTGAGAGAATTTCTATCTTCACTATGACCTTGAGTGAAATTAAAATTTATCATAAATGATAAATTGATGAAAACTGGAGAGGAGAGAACCCTCCACAAAATGAGTCACAACTCAGCTTGTAACAGCGCTGTCTGACTTCAGAGGCGCAGCCTGACCCGTGCTTACCTGAATATCATCTGGTAGACTCTAAAACAATGAGGGTGAAAGCACATTAAGCCTGAACTGTCTTAATATACAAGGCAGGAAATGGGGAAAACATGAAAAACAGATGTCATTTATTTATTTATGTGTATATACTTGCTCTGTTTACCTTGTTGCAGTAAATTCTTGGTCTGAACTGTGGGAGGCAAAGATTTATTACCATCTTTATGGCTGAAAGGATAGCTTCCAAGCATCAGAAATAGCCTTAAATGAAAAAATAAAACTTAGTATTAGACAAGTTAAAATTCAAATCTAAACTCTTAGGAGTTGATTCCTAAGAGATGAGAGTTAAACAGAACAACAACAAAAATTTAACAAACATACACTCTCATGGTCTATATTTATTCTCTTTCTATACAACACGCGATGATTACAAGGGAGATTTCTTTTGCAGATTGTGTGGTTTGGTTCTCTAGCTGACAGTTGTTCTAAAGCCCCAGTGGAGGCAAGGGCCTATCAGCTCTGCAAGGAGCTCCCAACAGGAAAGGGAGGGTAAAAAGTAGATGCTGCTGCTGCTGCTAAGTTGCTTCAGTCGTGTCCGACTCTGGGCAACCCCACTGACGGCAGCCCACCAGGCTCCCCCGTGCCTGGGATTCTCCAGGCAAGAACACTGGAGTGGGTTGCCATTTCCTTCTCCAATGCATAAAAATGAAAAGTGAAAGTGAAGTCGCTCAGTCGTATCTGACTCTTAGCTACCTCATGGACTACAGCCTACCAGGCTCCTCCGTCCATGGGATTTTCCAGGCAAGAGTACTGGAGTAGGGTGCCATTGCCTTCTCCCAAAAGTAGATGAGCTCAAAGTAAAAAGAGGACTACTTAGCCAGAAGGTTTAGAATGAAAATGGTCACAGAAAATAATCATAGTGGTGCTAATGCATCTTTCATTTAACACTTGTTAATGCACTTATGTTTTATTAAAGTGAAAACAATTAGAAGAGTAAAAAGTATTATTATTGGGAAATGGAAAATCTTAGAGTTGAAAACATCTTAAAAGAACATCTAGTTCAAATCCAATTCATCCTTGAACAAGGCAGGGATTAAGGGATTGACCTTCCACACAACTGTTGAAAATCCACATATAACTTTATAGTCTGCCCTCTGTATTGATGGTTCCACATAAGTGAATTCAACCAACCTCAAATCGTGCGATACTATGGTATGTATTTAGTGAAGAAAATCCACATATAAGTGGACGTGCACAGGTCAAGCCTGTGCTGTTCAAGGGTCATCTGTAGTCATTTTGATGACCAATATCCAGTGAAAGGGAAATGGATGAAGGAGGTCAAAAAGTACAAACTTCTACTTAAAAGAGAAGTAAGATCTGGGGATGTAACACACAACATGGTGACTACAGTTAACAATACTGCACTGCATATATGAAAGCTCCCAAGAGAGTAGGCCTTAAAAGTTCTCAACACACACACACAAGTGTAACTACATGAGGCGATAGACATTAGCTAAGCTTGTTATGGTAACCACTTCACTATATATATATATAAAATCATTATGTTGTACACCTTAAACTTATACACCTTGAACTATACACTGTTACACGTCAATTACAGCTCAATAAAACTGAAAGGAAGAAAATGACTAATATACTAATGTCCAACAGCCTTTGTTATATTCTCTATAGAGAAGCAGTGAAGCCATTAGAAACATCCCTCCCAGTGGCAAGCCTCTCCGACGGATCTGAACTCCTTGGAAAGGCCAGCCATTCCATGCTTTCCCATCTAACACACAAGGCCATGAGAAACCCCCAGTAGGGACAGGGCCACACTCTGCGGTCTTTGTGTTGCCGTGCTCAGTAGGTGCTGCTTGCAGAGGCCAGGCACGTCGGGCATTCTGCAACATTTTAGTGAGCAGCTTCTGCACAATGAAGTTGTGCCATGAGACTTTTGAAGGTTTGTTAGCTCAGCCTAGCCCCTATGTCTGTTCTACATATGAACACAAAATATTTTTTAACATGGTTTTAATACATGCAGAATTTTCTAAGAAGGGAACTTCCATGTAAATTATAGGAAGATCATACTTCATTTACTTCAGGTTTTTACCAAGAGGAGTTCACTTCTGAAAACCACATCACTGAGAGAAATGCTAATATATCTGACAGTCCACATTTGTAGCAGTCTGCATTCTAGATGATTCTATATGTTGGTAAAAGCTTTTGATTACTTTTTTTTTGGCCATGCCACGAGGCTTGTGGGATATTAGTTCCCCAACCAGGGATAGAACCTGTGCCCAGGCAGTGAAACAGTCAAGTCCTAACCACTGAGCCACAAGGGAATTCCCTTGATTACTCCTTTATGCCTTCCAGTATGGTCATATCCAAACATTCACACATGAGAATAAATTTTCACACTTTAAAATGTCTACTTTAAATTACTATTAAGTCTTTTGTGTGCACACATATGTGTTTGTTTTACAACTACATAGTAAGGTTATATTACTTTGACTTTAAATTCAGGACAGTACATTACAAAATATGTATTATTAAAAGAGAGAGATGAATCTGATGCAGTAGAAAATCCTTGGCCTAAAGTCTCCCAGTCTTTGTTCAGAACCTGTGCTGAAAACTCCTTGTTCTTCTCATTTTTGGAGGCATACATGCCGTCTCTTTGCCAGCCTTCTAGAATCTGTCCTGGAATCAACATGGACAGTTGACAAAACTCCTTTTTTGGAAGATTGTTTTAATGTTTCCAGGCTCTTAATGTCCTTGTTCTCCATCAGTCAGTTCTGTTCAGTTGCTCAGTCGTGTCCGACTCTTTGCAACCCTATGAATCGCAGCACGCCAGGCCTCCCTGTCCATCACCAATTCCCGGAATTCACTGACTCACATCCATCGACTCAGTGATGCCATCCAGCCATCTCATCCTCTGTCGTCCCCTTCTCCTCCTGCCCTCAATCCCTCCCAGCATCAGTCTCTTCCAATGAGTCAACTCTTCGCATGAGGTGGCCAAAGTACTGGAGCTTCAGTTTTAGCATCATTCCTTCCAAAGAAATCCCAGGGCTGATCTCCTTTAGAATGGACTGGTTGGATCTCCTTGCAGTCCAAGGGACTCTCAAGAGTCTTCTCCAACACCACAATTCAAAAGCATCAATTCTTCAGCACTCAGCCTTCTTCACAGTCCAACTCTCACATCCATACATGACCACAGGAAAAACCATAGCCTTGACTAGACGGAACTTTGTTGGCGAAGTAATGTCTCTGCTTTTCAATATGCTATCTAGGTTGGTCATAACTTTCCTTCCAAGGAATAAGCGTCTTTTAATTTCATGGCTGTAGTCACCATCTGCAGTGATTTTGGAGCCCAGAAAAATAAAGTCTGACACTGTTTCCACTGTTTCCCCATCTATTTCCCATGAAGTGATGGGATTGGATGCCATGATCTTAGTTTTCTGAATGTTGAGCTTTAAGCCAACTTTTTCACTCTCCACTTTCACTTTCATCAAGAGGCTTTTGAGTTCCTCTTCACTTTCTGCCATAACGGTGGTGTCATCTGCATATCTGAAGTTATTGATATTTCTCCCAGCAATCTTGATTCCAGCTTGTGTTTCTTTCAGCCCAGAGTTTCTCATGATGTACTCTGCATAGAAGTTAAATAAGCAGGGTAACAATATACAGCCTTGACATACTCCTTTTCCTATTTGGAACCAGTCTGTTGTTCCATGTCCAGTTCTAACTGTTGCTTCCTGACCTGCATATAGGTTTCTCAAGAGGCAGGTCAGGTGGTCTGGTATTCCCATCTCTTTGTTCTCCATAATAACTCAAAAATTAGTATCTAAGGAATTACATCTCCAAATATTCTCAGGGCCCTTGTATGTACCTCCTTTTAGACAGGAAACTAGAACTCATTTCAAGCAGCATTTCCTTAAATCCTCCCACCCAAGTAGGGCAGGGGCTTCTTGTTAACTTTTTGTTTTGTTTTAAATGAAAAATTAAGCCACTGAGTTTAGTTTAATATAGTATTAAAATGATTATGTAGGGCTTCCCAGGTGACATTAGTGGTAAAGAACCCATCTGCCAATGCAAGTTAGATGTAAGAGACTTGGGTTTGATCTCGAGGTCAGGAAAATCCCCTTGGAGGGCATGGCAATCCTCTCCAGTATTCTTGGCTGGAGAATCCCATGGACAGAGAAGCCTGGCAGGCTGCAGTCCATAGGGTCGGACAGTCGAATATGACTGAAACGTGATTATATACAATTATAAATGATTATATAGTCCAGACCAAGGAAACAAAACATTTCTCCTAAGAAAGCAAGCCTAAGATTTGCCAAAGGAAAACAGATAATATGATATCAAGAGATGGTGAGAGGACCAATTTGCAAGTGCAGAACTAAGCTGGTCCTAGGTAAATTGGTGAAGTTAGCCATCTCCAGCATTTGTGAGGGTTTTCTTTTCACTGCCACAAGCACTTGTCTCCTCCCTTCTTTGCCCTGATAGAAGACGGCTTTGGTAAGAAAAAATAGAGATAGAAACTGTGTTATAATACTAAAATACTGAGAAGAGTTTCCTATTAGTAAGACAAATGCAATCATCTCTATCCCCACAGTTCACATGTTAGGTCTTTCCTCTGCCTTTCAGAGAAAAATGGAGAAGGAAACGGCAACCCACTCCAGTATTCATGCCTGGAAAATCCCATGGACCGAGGAGCCTGGTGGGCTACACTCCATGGGGTCGCAAAGAGTTGGACACGACTGAGTGAATTCTGTGTGTGTTCAGAGAAAAAAACAAACTCTGGCAGAGGTAACAATGTTAACCCATTGAGGTACTGATTTGATTCCTTAGTGGAAGGCACTGATTCCACTAAGATATACATTCCTCCTATCTCTTGTTACCTTCTTAGACATTTCACACTGTGGTCTTTCAACTTTATTTTTCCTATCATGATATTTATTTATCTGAAATGTAAATGTCAGAATCAGAAGAAGCTGGGTAGGGGTCTTCTTGGAGTCATGATGAAGAGCTTTCCTGTGAATGTGAAGATAAATGGAAAAGTCTTCAAAACTTATCTGAGTACCCAATGTAGTAAATGGCAGCATGAGATGGAGTTGCTCAGATTTGACTTCCCTCAGGACAACTGCCCTTTGCCTTTAACCTGTGGCTTGGCTATCACCAGATACCTGTTCTTGTGACTGGACTTGAGAGATGACCAGGATGAAAAGGACAAGGGCTTTCAAACTTTTGCTATCTCATAACTTAAAAAAATTTCACTTCAGATACCTGAAAGTAGAGAATGTGATGGCCCTTCCAAGCAGTGCAGTAATTTAAGAGAGTTATCTGAACTGTATCTCAGCAAACACAAGGCTCACTCTTTTCATGAGTCATTAGACCAAGAACCTCTAGTAGCAAAAACACAACTCTGGCTAGGGAAGCACATACACAAAATGACTTAGAAGAGGCCACTAGGGTTTGTTTAAGTATTTTTTAACACCAAAAGTATTTTGTATTGGGGTACAGCTGATTAACAATAGTGTGGTAGTTCCAGGTAAAAAGCCATACATAGGCATCTATCCATTCTCCTCCAAAACCCTCTCCCCTGCAGGCTGCCACGTAACATTGAGCTAAGCTCCATATGCTATACAATAGGTCTTTGTTGGTTATCCATTTTAAATACAACAGTGTGTATATGACCATCCCAAAGTCCCTAGCTATCCCTTCCCCCACAGCAACCATAAGTTCGTTTTCTAAGTCTGTGAGTCTGTTTTGTAAGTAAGTTCATTTGTATCATTTCTTTTTAGATTCCACACACAAGGGGTATCATATGATATTTCTCCTTCTCTGTCTGATTACTTCACTCAGTATGACACTCTCTAGGTCCATCCATGTTGCTACAAATGGCCTTATTTCATTCTTTTTAATGGCTGAGTAATATTCCATTGTATATATGTACCACATCTTCTTTATCCATTCCTCTGTTGATTGACATTTAGGTTGCTTCCATGTCTTAGCTATTGTAAAGAGTGCTGCAATGAACGGGCCATGTTTTTCTCTGGATATATGCCCAGGAGTGGGATTGCAGGGTCATGTGATAGCTCCATTTTTAGTTTTTTAAGGAACCTCCAAGTGGCTGCACCAATTTATATTCCCACCAACAGTGCAGTAGGGTCCCCTTCTCACCACACCCTCTCCAGCATTTGTTGCTTGTGGACTTTTTGATGATAGCCATTCTGACTGGAGTGAGGAGTTTCATTGTAGTTTTAATTTGCATTTCTCTAATAACTAGCGATGTTGAACATCTGTTCATGTGCCTATTGGCCATCTCTATGTCCTCTTCGGAGAAAATCTATTCATGTCTTCTGCCCATTTTTTAAGTGGGTTATTTTGTTTTGATGCTATTAAGCATCATAAGCTGTTCATAAATTTTAGAGACTAATCCCTTACTGGGAACATCATTTGCAAATATTTTCTCCCAATCTGTGGGTTGTCTACACATTTTATTATTTCCTTTGCTGTGCAAAAACTTTTGAGCTTAAGTAGGTCCCATATGTTTATTTTTGCTTTTATTTCCATTATTCGGGGAGATGGATCAAAAATGATGTTGCTGTGATTTATGTCAGAGAGTGGTCTGCCTTATGTTTTCCTCTAGGATTAAACTGTCCAATCTCACATTTAGGTTCTTAATCCATTTTGAACTTATTTTTGTGCATGGAGTTAGGGACTGATCTAACTTCATTTTTTTACTGTTAAAAAAACTTCATTTTTAATGGGGCTGTCTAGTTTACCCAGCACCATTTGTTGAAGAGACTATCTTTCCAACATTGTGTAGTCTTGCCTACTTTGTCAGAGATTAATTGACCATAGGTGCACAGGCTTATTTATGGGTTTTCTATCCTGTTCCATTGATCTATATTTCTATTTTTGTGCCAGTACCATACTGTTTTGATGACTGTAACTTTGTAGTATAGCCTGAAGTCAAAGAGCCTGATTCCTCCAGCTCTATTTTTCAAGACTTGCTTTGGCTATTCGGGGTCTTTTATGTCTCCATACAAATTCTTAGATTTTTTTTGTTCTCTATGAAAAATGCCATTGGTCATTTGATAGGGATTGCACTGAATCTGTAGATTGCCTTAGGTAGTATAGTCATTTAGACAATACTCATTCTTCCAATCCATGAACATGGTATATCTTTCCATCTGTTTATGTCCTCTTCGATTTCTTTCATCATCTTATAGTTTTCAGAGTATAGGTCTTTTGTCTCCTTAGATAGGTTTATTCCTAAGTATTTTTCTTTTTGATGCAATGGTAAACGGAACTGCTTGAATTTCTCTTTCTGATCTTTCATTGTTAGTGTATAGAAATGCAACTGATTTCTGTGTATTAATTTTGTAACCTTAAACTTTACCAAATTCATTGATGAGTTCTAGTAGTTTTCTGGTAGCATTTTTAGGATCTTCTAAGTATAGTATCATGTCATTTGCAAACAGTGACAGTTTAACTTCTTTTCCAATTTGGATTCCCTTTACTTCTTTTTCTTCTCTGATTGCTATAGCTAGGACTTCCAAAACTATGTTGAATAAAAGTGCTGAGAGCGGACATTCTTGTCTTGTTCCTAATCTTAGAGGGAATGCTTTCAGCTTTTCACCACCGATTATGAAACTAGCTGTAGGTTTGTCACATATGGCCTTTATTATGTTGAGGTATGTACCCTCTATACCCACTTTCTGGAGAGGTTTTATCATACATGGGCACTGAATTTTGTCAAAACCTTTTCCTGCATCTATTGAGATGATCATATGGCTTTTATTTTTCAATTTGTTGATATGGCGTATCACACTGATTCTTTGATGCTGAAACATCCTTGCATCTGTGGGATGGATCCCACTTGATCATGGTGTATGATCTTTTTAATGTATTGTTGGATACAGATGGCTAGTATTTTGTTGAGGATTTCTGCATATATGTTCATCAGTGATACTGGCCTGTAATTTCTTCCTTTTGTGGTATCCTTGTCTGGTTTTGGTATTGGGGTGATGGTGGCCAGGAGAGGCCACAGGGGGTTTTATTCAATTTAAATCTTACGAACTGATTAGCTCTAAAATGGGTACTAATATCCTTATTTTGCAGATGAACAAACTGAGACTCAAAGAAAGATGAAGGTAGGACTCAGATTCTAAATCTTTCTAAACCACTCTGGTTATTGTCTACTTGGACACAATTTACCTTGAAGGATTAATCAGGAAGCTATATGGCTTAAAGCCAGATGTTCTACAGATAACTTACAACCTTTCTCCCTCCTGTTACTTACATCCAGGTTTGGTATCAAAACCTAAAAAAAAAAATCAATTCTTCCAAACTTACAATTAATGTGGCTATGCTCTTTTGTTGTTGTTTAGTTGCTAAGTCATGTCTGACTCTTTTGTGACCCCAGGGACTGTAGTCTACCAGGCTCCTCTGTCCATGGGACTTCCCAGGCAAGAATACTGGAGAGGGCTGCCATTTTAATCTCCAGATCTTTCCAACTCAGGGATGGAACCCACATCTCCTGCATTGGCAGGCGGATTCTTTATCACTGAGCCATCAGGAAAACCCTGCGGCTATGCTCTACAATGCAGGAATTTAGAAACTTTGACTACTCTTTGCAACATCTGTTGAAGCATCTCACCTCATGAGGCTTCTCAACCTTCATACATGCATGCTAAGTCGCTTCAGTTGTTTCCAACTCTTTGTGACCCTATGGACGGTGCCCTTCTCCAGGGGATCTTCCTGACCCAGGAATGGAACCCGAGTCTCTTGTGTCTCCTGCACTGGCAGGTGGGTTCTTTACCACTAGCTCCACCTGGGAGAGGTTAATTTCTAAGTCAACTATTAAAGCATATGGACCTGTATCTGACCAGACACAGCCTATCTGCTCTCCATAGCACTTACCAAAATCTAATTTGAGAGAATATTTATAGACTGTTCAGTCCATCCACAATGAATTCTTTTTAGTGCTGGCCTAAGTAGTACCTCTTGCCTCCTGCCTGGCTTCCCTGATGGCTGCTGCATTCATATCCTACACCACCATCTGACAGACTTCTTAGCAATGTGGATCCTCATCTGTAGCAAAAATAAATGTAACACATTTAGAAAAACTCAGCGGTAGATCTGTGAAGATTCACAGGACACCACGGTGGCACCACACATCAACTGAGAGCCATAATTTTAGTCTCTAAAATGTATTACTCCATTGAGCTGCTCCATAGAGCAGTGTACTGAACCATCCCATGTTCATCCTAGCCATAACCATCACTGCATTCCTCGCCCCATTGCATATCTATGTGTGTGTGCTCAGTCATGTTCTGTAGCCTACCAGGCACCTCGGTCCATGGAGTTTTCCAGGCAAGAATACTTGAGTGGGTTCCAATTTCTCCTCCAAAGGATCTTCCATACCCAAGGACTGAACCTGTGTCTCCTGTGTTTCCTGTATTGGCAGGCAGATTCTTTACCACTATGCCACCTGGGAAGCTCATATACTCTTTACCAAATATTTCATTGGTTCTGTGTGGTTATTAGCAAGGAATTTTATATCAAACAGCTCTCTACAGTTGTCAAAATGATCATTCTCTATTCTGCATGGTATCCTCTAGGACTCACGAGAAAAATCTCTTTTTGGTCTTAGTATTAGAACAGTTGCTTCTTCCAATCAACTCAGTATTATAAGTATGAATATGAATCATATAATTGATTATGATCTTTACTTTGGCACTAGAAAGCTCAGAATGAAATCTGTGGCCCAACCCTCAGATTTCTCTCTGCTTGAATTCTTCACTTATTTTTATATAATAAGGTATGTTGTGAAAGCTACCTTAAAATCATTTTGGAAAAGGATGGGGTATAAATAATAAACCACCCTCTTTTAGGCGGACATTTCAGTTGTTTGCAACTTTTTACTACTACACTACTAAAATAAAAATTAAGCAGATTTTACCTTTTATTTATTTATTTTTTATATTTACAGAGGTCCATCGTTTGTGAAACAGAGACTCTGTTTCTTTAAGACTGATCTCACAGAAAGCAGTAGAAGAGCAGTCACTTGGATGGCGAGGAGGTTAATGGACCTGTGACTCTCAGGAACTTTCCTGCAGTGGCCACAGCTGGGAAAGGGGTGGTGTCTACCCGTTGGCTCTGTCTCCACCCTGCTCAAGGACCACCCTCTTGTGGTTCTGACCTCTCTGACCTTGCCCCTCGGGGGACCTCTTGACTTGGCTGTTGTCATTCCCGATTCATGGATCATGCCTCTTCCTAGAGAAACCTGAGAATTCCTCAAACTGGAAGCTTCAGATGTTCCAAGAGCAAACCAGTTAGTGCTCTGAATTCACATGTTAACAGACAAGTTATTTAGCATCACTCCAAAAGAGTACATGAATTACCTCTAACAGGTAGGAATATGGATGGATAGTTGTTGTTGTTTAGTGGCTAAGTCGTGTTCAACTCTTTTGCGACCCCATGGACTATAGCCCTCCTCTGTCCATGGAATTTTCCAGGCAAGAATACTGCAGTGGGTTGCCATTTCCTTCTCCAGATTTTTACCTTTTATACGGTTAATTTTTCTAACCAGTTATTGCTATATTAGGAAAGCTTTTCATTTTTGTATCCTTATTATGTATTTAGCTATTTTACTGAACTCATTGATTTTAACACATTTTTAGGAATTTGGGGGGGGTTCTATAATCTCAATGAGAGCCTCTTTCTTAAAATGGTAACTCTTATTTCTCTCATCTTCCTATATTAGCTAGAACTGCCAGAATTACATGAAACAATATTAGAGTTGTCAAGCTTCTGTTCCCATTAGAAAATGCCTCTAGTTTTTCATCTTTGAACATGATGCTGATTGTTAGACTGAAATATTATATGCTTTGGGGCTTCCCAGGTGGCACTAGTGGTAAGGAACCCACCTGCCAATGCAGGAGACATAAGAGACACAAGTTCAATCCCTAGGTGGGGAAGATCCCCTGGAGAAGGGTATGGCTATCTACTCCAGTATTCTTGCCTGGAGAATCCCATGGACAGAGAAGCCTGGCAAGCTATAGTCCACAGGGTCACAAAGAGTCGGACATGACTGAAGTGACTTAACACGTACATTATATGCTTTGAATTCTGACTGTCTCTATATATTGAGTTTTATTTTTCTTATTTGACAGATTAATGAGATATAACACATTTTACAATTTTAAGCCATCTTTTTATTCCTAATATAGGCTCTATTTGGTGGTAGAAAATTATTCTTTAAATGTTTTTTAAACTCTACTAAATTTGATTGGTCATATTAATTTTAGATGAAATATCATTGCACATGCATGTAATATTTACATGCCCTATGCTAAGCACTGGAATAGAGATAAAAGTGAAATGGTTAAGTGGTGAAACTATTCTGTATGATACTGTAATAAATGGCATTACACATTTGTCAAAATCCACAGAATTGCACAAAGAGTAAACCTTAATGTAAACTATGGACTTCAGTTAATAATAATACGTCAATATTGGTTTATCAATTATAATACATAAACCACACTTGTGCAAGATGTTAATAATAGGGAAACTATACGGAAGGGAGAGGATGTACATGGGAATTCTCTGATTTCCATTTCCCATCAAAAATTATTTGATCAATTTTTCTGTAAGCCTCAACTTGCTCTTAAAAAATAGTCCAATAACAATAATAAAAGTGGTAATAATAATAAATAAAGAATGATTGGGGGACTTTCCTGGTGGTCCAGTGCTTAAGAATCGGCCTGCCAATGCAGGGCACACGGGTTCAATCCCTGGTCCAGGAAGATCCCTCATGACTTAGGGCAACTACTGAGTACTCTAGAGCCTGTGAGCCACAACACAAGAAGCCACCACAATGAGAAGCCCTCATACCACAACCAGAGAGTGGCCCCTGTTGCCGCAACTAAAGAAAGTTGTGTGCAGCAGCGAAGACCAAAAAAAAAGAAAGCAAATAATGACTGAGGAAAAAGTGACTGAAAACACATTAGGACTGGAGATCAAATTGAAACAGAGTGGCAGATCCTTTAAAAAAAAAAAAAAACTTACAAATTATAATATTTTGGGGGGAAACAGTGATGCCCAAACACCTCAAGCTTCTACAGGACTCTGGTTGCCACTGACATCTTTGTATGATCTTTCCTCTCTCTGGTTTCAACACTCCTGATTTTTTAAGACAAGTATTTCCTGCCTTAATACTTAATACAGAAAAAAACAATGACTTACCACATGAAAATGCAAATGGTCTCATCCAGGAAGACTGTCTCTTCAGCTCTGCCTAGGAAATAGCTATACTACCTGAACTCACTGCAAACACTGTCCAGGATATACAATACTTACAAACTACAAGTTCCTTATCCAAATTTGGCTTCTAAGAGAGATCAGATCTAAGTATAAATCAGGCAAAACAGATCATGGCTAAAGTGACCTACAGTTCAGGCAAGCAGCTTGGAGCCAGACAATATAGTATTATAAGATAGCAAGATAATAAAGATTTATAAGCAGATGACATATCAATTTTTATTACAAAGATTTTCATTACAAAATATTTTAGATAAAAGGATAAAGAAATAATGTAGTAGACACTCTTATATCCACCCCGTAGATTTAGCAAATCTAACATTTTGCCATGTTTGTGTCTCATTAGTGTACCTGACAAAACACGGTCCGCTAGAGAAGGGGAATGGCAAACCACTTCAGTGTTCTTGCCTCGTGATCCACAGAGGCAAAGGCTTTGGCGTACTCAATAAAGCAGAAGTAGATGTTTTTTTGGAACTCTCTTGCTTTTCCGATGACCCAACAGATACTGGCAATTTAACCTCTAGTTCCTCTGCCTTTTCTACACACAGTTAGTTTTCCACAACAAACTGTGGAAAATTCTTAAAGAGATGGGAATACCAAACCACCTGACCTGCCTCCTGAGAAATCAATATGCAGGTCAAGAAGCAACAGTTAGAACTGGATATGGAACAACAGACTGGTTCCAAATCGGGAAAGGAGTACATGAAGGCTGTATACTGTCACCCTGCTTATTTAACTTATATGCAGAGTACATCATGAGAAATGATGGGCTGGATGAAGCACAAGCTGGAATCAAGATTGTCGGGAGAAATATTAGTAACCTCAAATATGCAGATGACACCACTGTTATGGCAGAAAGCGAAGAAAAACTAAAGACCCTCTTGATGAAAGTGAAAGAGCAGAGTGAAAAAGCTGGCTTAAAACAACATTCAGAAAACTAAGATCATGGCATCTGGTCGCATCACTTCATGGCAAATAGATGGGGAAACACTGGAAACACTGAGAGGTTTTATTTTTTGGGGGGCTCCAAAATCACTGCAGATGGTGACTGCAGCCATGAAATTAAAAGACGCTTGCTCCTTGGAAGAAAAGCTATGACCAACCTAGACAGCATATTAAAAAGCAGAGACATTACTTTGCCAACAAAGGTCCATATAGTCAAAGCTATGGTTTTTCCAGCAGTCATATATGGATATGAGAGTTGGACTATAAAGAAAGTTGAGCGCTGAAAAACTGATGCTTTTGAACTGTGGTGTTGGAGAAGACTCCCTTGAGTCCCTTCTAAGAGTCCCATGGACTGCAAGGAGATCCAACCAGTCAATCCTAAAGGAAATCAGTGCTGAATATTCATTGGCAGGAGTGATGCTGAAGCTGAAACTCCAATACTTTGGCCACTTCATGCAAAGAACTGACTCACTGGAAAAGACCCTGATGCTGGGAAAGATTGAAAGCGGGAGGAGAAGGGGATGACAGAGGATGGGATGGTTGAATGGCATCACCGACTGTATGGACATGAGTTGGAGTAAGCTCCGGGAGTTGGTGATGGACAGGGAAGCCTGGCGTGCTGCCGTCCATGGGGTCACAAAGAGTCAGACACGACTGAGCAACTGAAATGAACTGATTCTTGCCTTGAGAACCCCCAGAATAGTATGAAAGGCAAAAAGATATAAAGACTGGAGGATGAGACCCACCCCCCAGTCTTGGCTTGGCAGATGTCCAATATGCTACTGGGGAAGAGTGGTGAAAGAGCTGCAGAAAGAATGAAGAGGCTGAGCCAAAGCGGAAACAATGCCCAGTTGGGGATGTGCCTGGTGGTGAAAGTCAAGTCCAATGCTGCAAAGAACAATATTACATAGGAACCTGGAATGTTAGGTCCATGAATCAAGGTAAATTGGATATGGCCAAACAGGAGATGCAAGAGTGAACATCGACATTTTAGGAATCAGTGAACTAAAATGGACAGGAATGGGAGGATTTAATTCAGATGACCATTATGTCTACTACTGTGGGCAAGAATCCCTTAGGAAGAATGGAACAGCCCTCACAGTCAACAAAAGAGTCCAAAATGCAGTACCTGGGTGCAATATAAAGAAAAAAAAAACCTGACAGAATGATATCAGTTCACTTCCAGGGCAAACTATTCAACATTAAAGTAATCCAAGTCTATGCCCCAATCACTAAGGCTGAAGAAGCTGAAGTCAAACAGATCTATGAAGATCTACAAGACCTCTTAGAACTAACACCAAAAAAAGATGTTAGAAGTAACATCTTTAGAACTAACACCAAGAAAAGATCCTATTTTCATCATAGGGAGTGAAGTGAGTGAAAATCGCTCAGTCGTGTCTAAGTCTTTGCAATCCCATGGACTGCAGCCTGCCAGGGTCCTCTGTCCATGGTATTCTCCAGGCAAGAATACTAGAGTGGGTTGTCATTTTCTTCTCCAGCATCATCATAGGGAACTGAAATGCAAAAGCAGGAAGTCGAAAGATACCTGGGATAACCGGCAAGTTTGGCTTTGAAGTACAGAATGAAGCAGGGCAAAGGCTGGAGTGGGTAGCTTCTCCAGGGGATCTTCCCAACCCAGGGATTGAACCCAAGTCTTCCGCATTGTAGGGGGATTTTTTTTTTTTATCAATTGAGCTGCCAGAGAAGCCCAAGAATACTGGGCCTGTATTTTCTCCAGAGGATCTTCCCAACCCAGTAATTGAACCGGGGTCTCCTGCATTGCAGGCAGATTGTTTACCAGCTGTGCTACCAGGGAAGCCCAATGGCAGAAAGTGAAGAGAAAAAGAGTCTCCTCATGAGGATGAAAGAGGAGAGTGAAAATGCTGGCTTAAAACTCAACATTTGGGACTTCCCTGGTGTCCAATGGTTAAGACTCTGTGCTTCCAATGCCAGGGGTACGGGTTCGATTCTGGTCAGAGAACTAAGATCCCACATGCTGCATGGCACAGACACTAAATAAATAATTTAAAAATAAAAAACTCAACATTCAAAAAACTAAGATCATGGCATCCAGTCCCATCACTTCATGGCAAATAGACAGGGATAAAATGGAAACGGAGACAGACTTCATTTTCTTGGGATCCAAAATCACTGTGGATGGTGGCTGCAGCCATGAAATTATGTTCCTTGGAAGATAAGCTATGACAAACCTAGACGTCATATTAAAAAGCAGAGACATCATTTTGCCAACAAAGGTTCATAGAGTCAAAGCTATGGTTTTCCAGTAGTCATGTACAGGTGTGAGAGTTGGAGCATAAGAAGGCTGAGTGCTGAAGAACTGATGCTTTCAAACTCTGGTGCTGGTAGACTCTTGAGAATCCCCTTGACAGCAAGGAGATCAAACCAGTAAACATTAAAGGAAATCAACCCTGAATAATCATTGGAAGGACTGCTGCTGAAGATGAAGCTCCAATACTTTGGCCACCTGAAGAGAAGAACCTGGTGCTGGGAAAGACTGCAGGCAGGAGAAGAAGAGGGTGACAGAGGATCAGATGGTTAGGCATCACTGACTCAATGGCATGAGTTTGAGTAAACTCCTGGAGATGGTGAAGGACAGGGAAGCCTGGCATGTTGCAGTCCATGAGGTTGCAAAGAGTTGGACACGACTTAGCAACTGAACTGAACTGAATGTACATTACTGATAATTTACAGTGTATTACCTTGCAACTTGCTTTTCTATTAAATGTTATTATTTTAAGTTTTTCCATGTTAAAATGTGTATATCTAGTCTGTTCATTTTAACTTCTTCATAGTATTCAATTGTACGACTAAAAACAGAGTTTATTTCTCCACTGACCTACTACTTATATTTAAATTTTTTTAACTATGAAAAAAAAATCTGCAATAAATATTCTCTATAAGTCTTTTTGTGAGGGAAAAAAAGATAAAAGGGTCCTGTTCTCAAGTCTTGAAGCATTACAAAATTCCTCCCAACAGTGATTATGGAATACAAAGGTTTGTAACAGCTGGTAATACAAAGGTTTTTCACAGATGACATTCAAAGTAGGGAAGGATGGTCTAATCAATGTTTGTCAATTTGTTTTAAAATCAAGTTATAGGCTGAAGAAAAGAAATATGAACTAAAAGAGCAGGTAATACAAAAGTGCACATAGTGCATTATGTCATGAGACTTGTTTCAGTTTTATACAAATAACTGTAACAAATATATACTATGTTCAATATATAAACATCCTGTGGCTTTTGATGAAAAAGACTGAAAACACCTGCCAACAATCAGGGAAGAACTCACAGGAGTAACATCTGAACTAGAGACAACTAAGGCATGTGGCTAAACTCATGGGCAACTTTGAAAGACAGACACCATCTACTAGTGATAAATATTAAAAATGCAATATATGCTCGACCATAGAAGCCAAGAGACAAGAATAGGAACAAAATGGGAAGGGCACTAGGAGAAGGAGAGTAAAAGTTAAGGCACAGGAACGGGACAGTGTGAGGCCAGCCAGGAAATGCTGAATATGCCACTTAGCTGGGGGAGGAAGGGCTGGGAAGGGCCCCGAATGTCATGCCAACGGGCTTTAGACTACTTTACATGGAGGGATGAGGCAATATTTTTCCAAACTGTAGATCGAGAATCAAGAACTCAAATTACTGAGCTATAATCAGCATTTTAAAAAATTAAGTAAAAAGAAAGAAGTCAGAATATATCATATATGAGGGTGATCAGTGTTTCATGAAACTTTAGTTTCAGATATATGTACATATGAAATTATATCTATTCTGGGTTTTGATGAAAAATGTACTTCTTACTAAGTGGTGTAGTAAAAGGATTTGAAAGCTACTGTTCAGATGAAAGTCATAGAAACCTTATAACTAGGGAGAGAAATGACACTGAATGAAAAGTCATCCATTAACCTCCTAGATGACACTAGCAATTTCGAACCACTTAGAGGCAATTGACCCTTCACGGGACTTCCCTTGCTTCTGGTTGATGTGTTTGCACTATCCTTTTTGTACTACATGAGGGCCTATCTTCGCAAATGGCTTTCTGAAGATATCAAAGAATATCAAAGGACAAACTCAGAAATAAACTAGCTGTCTCAGTTTTTCCCTTGACATTTTGCTTTTTCTAAAAAGAAAGGATTCTTTAAGAGCATGAAGGAGAAAAACAAACTATGTATAAGATATTACTGAATAAATATCTCACAAGGATTTCAAAGCTACCTTCTAAGAAATATTTTTTTAAAATTTTAATTAAACTTTTTAATGTCATTATAAATCCATGTGCATGGTTAAGAAACAATACAAAGAGATCTCTCATAACTTTAACCAGTTTCCTCAATGATAACATCTTACATAGTTATAGTACAACATTACTACCAGGAAATGAACAATGATACAATCCACTGATTTTACTCAGATTTCACCAGTTTTACAACGACTCATTTGTGTTTGTCTGTAGATTAAGTTCTATGCAAGTTTATTCTTTGCACAGATCTATGTAATCACTTTTTGTGTACCAAAGTCAAGATACGGGATCATTTTATCACAAGGATTCCATGTACTGTCTTTTTATTTTATAAATCCAAACACACTATTACCACAGAAGTCTTAAAGTTCCTCACCCAGATATAAGCCCTTTAACTGAAGATTCCAGTTTAATTCCACTATCCACGCTATTGTCACTCGGCTTATTTAACTTATATGCAGAGTACATCATGTAAAATGCCAGGCTGGGTGAAGCACAAGCTGAAATCAAGATTGCTGGGAGAAACAGCAATAACCTCATTTACGAAGATGACACCACCCTTATGGCAGAAAGTAAAGAGGAGCTAAAGAGGCTCTTGATGAAGGTGAAAGAGAACAGTGAAAAAGCTGGCTTAAAACTCAACATGCAAAAAACTAAGATCATGGCATGTGGTCCCATCACTTCACGGCAAATAGATGGGGAACAAGGAAAACAGTGAGAGACTTTATTTTCTTGGGCTCCAAAATCACTGCAGATGGTGATTACAGCCATGAAATTAAAAGACGCTTGCTCCTTGGAAGAAAAGCTATGACTAACCTAGACAGCATATTAAAAAGCAGAGATATTACCTTGCCAAAAAGGTCCAAATAGTCAAAGCTATGGTTTTTCCAGTAGTCATGTATAGATGTGAGAGTTGGACCATAAAGAAAGTTGAGCGCCAAACAACTGATGCTTTTGAACTGTGGTGTTGGAGAAGACTCTTGAGAATCCCTTGGACAGAAAGGAGATCAAACCAGTCAGTCCTAAAGGAAATCAGTCCTGAATATTCACTGAAAGGACTGATGCTGAAAGTGAAGCTTCAATACTTGGGCCACCTGATGCAAAAAGTTGACTCATTAGAAAAGACCCTGATGCTGGGAAAGATTAAAGGCAGGAAGAGAAGGGGACGACAGAGGATGGGATGGTTGAATGGCATCACCAACTCAACAGACATGAGTTTGAGTAAACTCCAGGAGACAGTGAAGAACAGGGGAAGTCTGGTGTGCTGCAGTCCATGAGGTTGCGAAGAGTTGGACACGACTGAGCGACTGAACAACAACAACAACCCACACTGTAAGAAACAAACTTGAAACAAACCAACATGCTTATTCTTGGAGTACCTGTCACTTAAATGATAACTATGACTAAGCAGAAAAGTTTTCCTTTTGTATGTTTAGAGTTTTAAGTTGATAAAATAATGGGACTGGGTTCCTGGGGTCACAGGATGATATAAGTAAGAATAAGGCTACAGATACACGCTCAGAGTATTTCTCGCAGCTAATAGCTGATACAGAACTGGATGTCCAAATGGTGCGAGACATTTCTTCTCTGCCTCCCTATACTCAGGGTGAGGAAGGGAATGTACAAGAACAGTACTGAAAAGAGATCCAGAGGGAGGGTGACCAACCACATGGTCTATTCAGAAAGTGGAATTTTCAGTGCTAAAAACAGGAAAGTCCCAAGCAAACTGGGACAAACTGGTCATCTTATCTCAAAGGTTTCTGTGTTTCCTTAAAGCAGTCAAGCAAATCTTTTTGTTGCTGAAGACTCAGAACCTAGCAATAGGGAAGTGTGGAGGGATAATTTAGAAGAGAATAAGGTGACCATGACACTTTCTGAACACCTGTACATCCATCTTCCTTTGGCTTACAAAGAAGTTGCCATAACTGAGTTATACAAACTGATTTTTGAGTTTCATGAAAATGTAATGGAAAGTAATTCTGGCAGATACACATATTTTAAAGACTAGGCTCAAACAGGTTACAGAATTTAAAAAAAGAAAAGACTACCTGTCAAATAAGAGAAAAGCATTTAGCCTCAAAGAGTGGGTGGAATACCAATGCACTGAGCAATTTTATAAATTGGGCACTTCAGCCTTTAAAGAAGTATAATACTTGTTACAATTTCTAAATTGAGTTGTCCATCTAAGTAAAAAATCTGACTTGTGTTCATTTCTCTTCTAGCTAGTTAAAATAAAAGACAGCTGCCTCAGACACAGGAAGGCCAGAACACAGGTGTAAGTCCAAAAGAAGCTTGAAATGTTATATACTTGGAGCAATCTTACTTGTTATAATTTCTAAATTGAGTTACTCGTCCATCTAAGTAAAAAATCTGACTTGTGTTCATTTCTCTTACAGCTAGTTAAAATAAAAGACAGCTGTCTCAGGCACAGGAAGGCCAGAACACAGGTCTAAGTCCAAAAGAAGCTTGCAATGTTATATACTTGGAGCAATCTTCAAGAGCTTAATATGTGCACAAGGTACACTGCCAGGCACAAGCGGACACAGTTTTTACTCTTAAAAAATTTGTAGGATCAAAACAAGGCACAGATGGGCAAAGGGTTCTAATACCATTTACTTAGCACCTTAATAGCAGTGTCAGGAAACTTATGTGGGAACCCAGGTAAGGCAGCCAAGCTCTTCTTGTACAAATCTGACCCTAACTCTGTCCCTCCCCTCCACGGCCTTATTCCATCTGTTCTTGCCTCTCTCTTGAATCTTAAACTTATCTCTAACTGTTGGATCCTTTCCTCAATATGCAAATAACATTGAAGTCTCTTCTGCCTCCATCAACCACCTCAAAAGAATCCAGCCTTGTCCTTAAGGTTATCAATTTAGCAAATAAAAAATTTACATGTCGACTTAAATATGAAATCTGGATAAATTTAGATAAAAATGGATTTTTTTGGTTGATAATTTGTTTAGTATAAGAATGTTCCATGTACTACTTGAGACATACTTACATTAAAAAATTATTTATTGCACATTCAGCAAACTATGAATAGAATTTCCTCAATACAGTAAAGGTCATTTATGAAAAATCCAAGGGGTCTAATATTATACTCTATGGTGAAAGACTGAAAGCATCCCCTCTAAGATCTGGAATAAAACAAGGATGCCTGCTTTCACCACTACAATTTAATTTTGTACTAGAAGTTCTAATTAGAGCAATTAGGGAGAAAATGAAATTAAAAGGTATCCAAAGTAGAAAGGAACAAGTAAAACTAAATACACAGATGACAAGATCCCATATATAGAAAATCATAGAGAATATACATACACCCACTTAAAAGAGTTAATAAAAGAATTAAGTAAAGACGCAGGGTAAGTCAGTTGTATTTCTATACACTAGCAATCAGCAATTCATATAGGAACATAAGAAAATTCCATTCAGTATAGCATCAAAAATAATACTTGGGGATAAATTTAACTGAGAAGGTACAAAACTTGTACACTGAAAACTATTAATATAAAGTGTTGTTGAAACAAATTAAAGACCCAAGTAAACAGAAAGACATCCTGTGTTCATGGGCTAGACGATTTGACATTATGATTGAAAAGATACTAAACATTATGAGTCCCTCAGATCAGATCAGATCAGTCGCTCAGTCGTGTCCGACTCTTTGCGACCCCATGAATCACAGCATGCCAGGCCTCCCTGTCCATCACCAACTCCCTAGGGAAATGCAAATCAAAACCACAATAAGATATCACTTCACATCCACTAGGATGGCTATTTTTTCATATAGCAAGGATGCGGAGAAACCGGAACCCTAGTAAATTCTGAGCTACTAGGAATGTAAAATGGTATAGCCACCATGGAAATCTGGAGGTTCCTCCATAAGTTACACACAGAATTAATATATGACTCAGCAATTCATTTCTACATACTTAAAAACACTGAAAACAGGTATTCAAACAAAAATTTATATGTGAATATTCACAACAGCTGATAGAGCTGTCTATCAGCATATGTGATAGACAAAGTGCCTGAAGAACTATGGCCATTGTACAGGAGGCATTGATCAAAACCATCCTCAAGAAAAAGAAATGCAAAAAGGCAAAATGGTTGCCTGAGGAGGCCTTACAAATAGCTGAGAA
This sequence comes from Bubalus kerabau, assembly GCF_029407905.1. Taxonomy (NCBI): domain Eukaryota; kingdom Metazoa; phylum Chordata; class Mammalia; order Artiodactyla; family Bovidae; genus Bubalus; species Bubalus kerabau. The sequence goes on along the minus strand of NC_073636.1, from coordinate 52,553,625 downwards.
AAGAAGAGAAGAGAAAGGCAAAGGAGAAAAGGAAAGGTATACACATCTGAATGCAGAGTTCCAAACAACAGCAAGGAGAAGGAAGTAAGCCTTCTCCAGTGATCAATGCAAAGAAATAGAGGAAAACAACAGAATGGGAAAGACTAGAGATCTCTTCAAGAAAACCAGAATACCAAGGATACATTTCATGCAAAGTGAAAAGTGAAAGTCGTTCAGTCGTGTCTGACTCTTTGTGACCCCATGGACTACATGGTCCATGGAATTCTCTAAGCCAGAATACTGGACTGCGTAGCCTTTCCCTTCTCCAGGGGATCTTCCCAACCCAGGGATTGAACCCAGGTCTCCTACATTGCAGGCAGATTCTTTAGCAGCTGAGCCAATGGGCACAATAAAGGACAGAAACGGTATGGACCTAACAGAAGCAGAAGATAATAAGAGGTGGCAAGAATACACAGAAAGTGAAAGTTGCTCATCATGTCCGACTCTCTGTGACCCCATGGACTATACAGTCTGTGGAATTCTCCAGGCCAGAATACTGGAGTGGATAGCCTTTTCCTTCTCCAGGGAATCTTCCCAACCCAGGGATTGAACCCAGGTCTCCCACATTGCAGGCAGATTCTTTACCAGCTGAGCCACAAGGGAAGTCCAAGAATACTGGAGTGGGTAGCCTATCCCTTCTCCAGCAGATCTTCCTGACTCAGGAATCTAACCAGAGTCTCCTCCACTGCAGGTGGATTCTTTATCAACTGATCTATCAGGGAAGCCCAATGCACAGAACTATATAAAAAAGATCTTAATGACCCAGATAACCATGATGGTGTGATTACTCACCTAGACCCAGACATCCTGATATGTGAAGTCAAGTGGGCCTTAGGAGGCATCCTATGAACAAAGCTAGTTGGAGGTGACAGAATTCCAGCTGAGCTATTTCAAATTCTAAAAGATGATGTTGTGAAAGTTCTGCACTCAAATATGCCAGCAAATTTGGAAAACTCAGCCGTGGCCACAAGACTGGAAAAGATCAGTTTTCATTCCAATCCCAAAGAAAGGCAATGCCAAAGAATGTTCAAACAATTACACGGGTGCACTCATTTCACATGTTAGCAAAGTAATGCTCAAAATTTCTCCAAGCAAGGCTTGTACGTGAACCAAGAACTTCTGGATGTTCAAGCTGGATTTAGAAAAGGCAGAGGAACCAGAGATCAAATTACCAACATCCACTGGATCGTAGAAAAGGCAAGAGAGTTCCAGAAAAACATCTAACTTCAGCTTTATGGACTATGCCAAAGCCTTTGACTGTGTGGATCACAACAAACTGTGGAAAATTCTTAAAGAGATGGGAATACCACTTGACCTGCCTCTTGAGAAATCTGTATGCAGGTCAAGAAGCAACAGTTAGAACCGGACATGGAACAATGGATTGGTTCCAAATTGGGAAAGGAGTACGTCAAGGCTGTATATTGTCACTCTGCTTATTTAACTTATATACAGAGTACATCACGTAAAATGCCAGGCTGGGTGAAGCACAAGTTGAAATCAAGATTGCTGAGAGAAATAGCAATAAACCTCAGATATGCAGATGACACCGCCCTTATGGCAGAAAGTGAAGAGGAGCTAAAGAGGCTCTTGATGAAAGTGAAAGAGGGGAGTGAAAAAGTTGGCTTAAAACTCAACATGTGAAAAACTAAGACCTTGGCAAACAGTCCCATCACTTCATGGCAAATAGATGGGGAAACAATGGAAACAGTGAGAGATTTTATTTTCTTGGGCTCCAAAATCACTGCAGATGGTGATTACAGCCATGAAATTAAAAGACACTTGCTCCTTGGAAGAAAAGCTATGACCAAACTAGACAGCATATTAAAAAGCAGAGATATTACTTTGCCAAAAAAGGTCCATATAGTCAAAGCTATGGTTTTTCCAGTAGTCATGTACAGATGTTAAGAGTTGGACCATAAAGAAGGTTGAGCGCCAAACAACTGATGCTTTTGAACTGTGGTGTTTGAGAAGACTCTTGAGAATCCCTTGGACAGGAAGGAGATTAAACCAGTCCATCCTAAAAGAAATCAGTCCTGAATATTCACTGGAAGGACTGATGCTGAAACTGACACTCCGATACTTTGGCCACCTTATGTGAAAAGCTGACTCATTAAAAACCTGACGCTGGGAAAGATTAAAGACAGGAGGAGAAGGGGATGACAGAGGAGGAGATGGTTGGACGGCATCACTGACTCATTGGACATGCGTTTGAGCAAGCCCCGGGAGTTGGTGATAGACAGGGAAGCCTGGTATGATGCAGTCCATGGGGCTGTGAAGCTTTGGACACACCTGAGCGACTGAAGTGAACTGAACTGAACTGAACTAATTTACAGCAGCACTACTCACAACAGCTAAAAGGGGTAAAAAACCCAATCCATCAACTGATGAAGAGATAAATCAGATATTGTATATCCATGCAACAAAATACTATTCAGCCATAAAAAGGAATGAAGTACTAGTACATGCTATAATAAGCTTCCCAGGTGGCTCAGTGGTAATGAATTCAAGTCAATGCAGGAGACACAGGTTCGATACCTGGGTCAGGAAGATCCCTTGTAGAGGAAATGGCAACCCACTCCAGTATTCTTGCTTGGGAAATCCCATGGACAGAGGAGCCTGATGGGCTACAGTCCATGCGGTTGCAAAGAGTCAAGCATAGCTTAACGACTAAACAACAACAACATGCTATAGTATCAATGAACCCTGAAAATATTATGCTAAGTAGAAGTCAGACGCAGAAAGCTGCATATTCCATTTATACAAAATACCCACCATGTATGCAAATCCAGAGGCAAAGATTAGTGGCTGTCAGGGTCTGAGAAAGGGGGAAATGTGAAGCGATTGATAAAAGGGTACAGCGTTTCCTTTGGGGGTGAAGAAAATGCTCTGGAATTAGATAGTGATGATAGGCTACACAATACTATCAAGGTACTAAATATCACTGAACTGTACACTGTTTAAAATGGCCAACTTTATGTGCATTTTAGAAAATGTTATTCATTGTTTATCTGAAATTCAAATTTAACTGGGCATACTGTAATTTATCTGGCAATTCTAGTCCCATTGTAAATCCCACTCAAGTTTCCCCATCCCTTCAAGGTTCTCAAGGTATTGCCTCATATTTGTAATCCATTCCTTCAACAGGTGTGCAATCTGGCTTTTTCCATGACTATGTAACTCAAATTGCTATAGTTGGGCTTCCCTAGTGGCTCAGGAGACAAGGGTTCAATCTCTAATCTGGGAAGATCACACTTGCTGCGGAGCAACTAAGCCCGTGCATCACAACTATTGAGCCTGTGCTCTAGAGCCTGGGGGCCACAACTACTGAAGCCTGAGAGCTCCAGAGCCTGTGCTGAGCAATAAGAGAAGCCACGGCAGTGAGAAGCCTGAGCACCGCAACTAGAGAGTAGCCCCCGACTGCCACAACTAGAGAAAAGCCTGAGCACAACGAAGACCTAGCACAGTCAAAATAAATAAATAAAAACAAATTGCTAAAGTTAAGGTCATCACTGATGGCCAATTTGCTAAACTGAAGATTTTCTAGTTCTTGCCTTCATTTTCTCTTCCGAGGAACTGAGGATACATACTCTTTCCTTTCTGAAGTACGCTTTACCCTTGGTTTCTGTGCAGTGAAAGGTTAACTCAGTAGGTTTGGAGTATTCAAGTCTTTCACTTTGCACAGAAATGTCCTGAGAGATAATCTCTATGCCTTTGGAATACAGTGCCTGATAAGACTGTCTTATATACACCTAAGACCTTGGGCCTTGAGGGCCCTGGTGGCTCAGGCGGTGAAGTGTCTACCTACAATGTGGGAGACCTGGGTTTGATCCCTGGGTAGGGAATATCCCCTGGAGAAGGAAATGGCAACCCACTCCAGTACTCTGGCCTGGAAAATCCCATGGACGGAGGATCCTGGTAGGCTACAATCCATGGGGTCGCACTTCACTTTCACTTAAGACCTTGGGCCACACCCAAGGTAAACACCAGGTAGTTTACACTAACAATGTAACTTATGGTGGAATAAGCTGAAAATGCCTTTTGTCTTTTGCTGTAATAAGGTGAATGTCTCCAGGGGCTGGAGACTGAGTAACTAAGGTAAACTGTGTGGGCACTCACTTCACGTCTACATGATTGACCTGCACAACAAGACCGGAGCTTCCCTGACTGGCAATATCTGTACGTGTTGGCAAACATCATTGCTGGGATTAACTAAGGGCTGTCTGTATGTCTCTAATGGAAAAAGACAACTAAAAACTTGTGACGTGTCTCTCCTAGATACTATACTATGTCCCTTTTTCTTTCACCATTTTTAATCTGCATCCTTTCACTATAATAAACTGTAAGTTTTTTCTCTAGTGAGTGGTCTTGGAGAGACCAGACTTACTTCTATGCCCCTACTTTTTCCTGATTATCTGTCTTTATCACTGGATCTCTTTGCTTTGACCTTCCTTTAAGTCCTGGTATTCTACTCTTGGTCATCTTTTCCCTCCCTACCTGCAATAACCTACTTTCCACCTGTCCTAGGCAATTTTACTCATGGTTTTTGCCATCTGACCTCATGCCCAGTTGAAACTCCAGCCTAAACCCTTCTGCCCAGAGGCCCACCTCAGCATGACCAAGACAGTCTCAGCATTAACTCTTTACCCAAACATGTGTCCTGCTTTTGTCTCAATTTTAGTTGACAACTCTCTATCAGTCTAGGCACTAAAATCTTCATTTTCATTCCCCAAACCAATTAATTAGCAAGTTGTGGTCTTTTTCCCCTCCCAAACATCTCTGAAATTTAAACTTTCCATTCTCATAATTTTGGCCTTCATCATTTCTCATATGAGCTCTTGCACACATTTGTGAAATATTCTCCTTATCTCACACATCCCCACCCCTCAATCTAGTTCTGTCCTGCTTTTCCCCTAACATTTCTAAAACATGAATCTGTCCAAATACTCCCTGACTTAGGACCCTTCAGAGGAACTCCAGCCCCTGTAAACCCAGGCTCTTTAGCAAGGTCATAGGCTTTTGTTACCCAGATATTCTTTTTCTCCCTCTAGCCCCACCCTCTCCCTTCCTTCTACACCCAACTCTCCAGCAATGCCCAACCATTCTTAATTCCCTGATCACTCACTGAACATTATTATGTACCAGGACCCACTGTCCTAGGCACTGGAGATAAATTCTAGACAAAGTTAACTCAAGGGCCTACTTTCCAACAGGGAAATCAACAAAGATAGAAAGAAAAATTTGTTAATGCTGAATGCAATGGGGAAAACACCTGAAGGTGACAAGGCATGATCAAAGGCCAATGGGGTAGTTTTAGCTAGCATGGATGGGGAAGTGACCTTTGAGGGGAAACCTAAGTAACAGTGGGAGGAGTCCACTTTAAAAGTTTTCATAGACCGCATTTATAAAAGTTATTTGTATTAAGTTTCTCACATATATCCATTCTTCTTATGTTTGTGGCTCTAATACAAACCTCAATCTCCCTGGACTTCCTATTATGGGAGTAATACATTTCCTTCTTGTTGGAGCTGCTTGCCATGAAAAACATTCTTCTACCTGGTCATCAGATTTGGGAACCACTGACCCAAAAGGCACTCATATAATTCTACTCTCCTAGGTCCAATTTTAGGAAGAAAATATCCCTTGGAAAGGGGTTAGGGAGAATTATGCAAGAGAAGTAGAAATGCAGAAGAGGGAGCTAAGGGGAAGATATTAAGCTAATTCTGAAATGGCTCTTTAAAACAGGAACCAACCAAATCTAAAGGAAAATGAAAAGGACTTTAATTCTAGGGGGTGTGAAAAAAACATGCATGGGGGAAAAACGATGATGTACAAGATAAGCTGTAGAAGATTATTACTTTAAAACAAAATATAAGAAAACCATTTTTTAAAAATTAGATTTAGACAATGCCTGACTATACTTTTATCCTAAAAATTCAAAGCAAATCATGAGATAAGGCTAGTAAACAGAAAGGAAAATAAGGAGTTTTTTGATTTTAAGATGTTTATTATTTACTTGTACAAATTAGCAGCAACTTACACAACTGGACCAAGTTATAATTCATTCACAGTAATGTACACTAGCTTCTGTCTGCCACAGACAGGGTACAACTTAATCTCAACAGATAATTTTATTACCAAATCTACATTCTGGCTTTTGCAACTGTTTCACAATACCTGGTACAGTGCATGTCTATAGCATTAATGAGTAGAAATGACCCTGAAGGCCCTCAGAGAGCAGAGGTGAACACCTTCTCATGGAGAAATGCCAGTTTTTCTAAGCGAGTTCGTTTCAGTAGTGGGAGCCATTCCCAGTGAGATAACTCCACCACTCGGTACCCAAGTTGATTCAGCTGCCGCCTCTTCATATTATGCAGTCCGAGCAGATCCCTGGAACCATAGCAATACTGGTTCCTGTTTGTCAACTGAATAGCCAGCTTCACTTGTGGGGCCTGCAAGCAGGTCGCGGGGGATAGGCCAGCCATCTCCATGGCCCCCAGTCTGTCTACCTTATTGCAAAGGGAACTTCCCACAGGTTTAGCCGTCTCTTCTAATTTCAAGGGCTGCTGCCCATTGTCTGACTCAATTTCCCCCTGGGAATGCCCTTTTGATTTCCCTTTTAGTAGCTGATTCATCAAATCATCGGTAAGGCTGACTCCCACATGCTTAAGCCTTAACTTGGCTACATCTTCAATTGGTATGGCTTCTCTGTTAAATGGTAATGGCTTCAGGTTAACATCAAGCTGAACCTCTAAATCAGAAGATCGGGTATGAGGCAAAATCATATGGTGTTTGACATACTGCGGCCCACCCAACATGGTCTCAAGTAAAAAGAGAGCTTCTATGAATTCAGGTTTTGAGTTCATATCCTTCCTTGCTAGATTCCATAGCATTTCTGACCCCTCTTGCTGAAGCTGAGAACTAAGACGATTGCCTCTGTAATCTGGACATTCAATGCCAACTGTACCATCAAGAGTATACAGCTCCTTGGTGACCTCAAATTTACTTCTCTCCTGAGCTAACCTGACAAACCCTGGACTCAAAGCGAAATCTATGAGCTCTACTGGAAAGTACTCAGAAAATGCCAGGCCCAGCAAGCACGTGAGCAGGTGTTCTGGGTATCGATTGAACTCAAGCATCTTTCTGTGAATCTCATTTATCAGGCTAGAATAAAACTCTTCTGCATTGGGTGGCTTATAATTCAGAGTTCCAAATGACCACAGAATCTTGGCAACATCTTTACTTCGACAGTATGCTACCCTAGGAGGCAAAGAAGCAGCCACAGCATTCATTACCCTTTCATCCAGGAAGCGTAATGCCGAGCAGGCAAGAGTCAGGTGCATGACACCCTGAACTCCCAGGGAAGGAATTCGCTGAGGAGCAATCTGTCCAAATTGCTTCATGAAATTTACGTGATCCACATGAGTAAAACGGAACATTTTAAGAATATTCACTAAGGCATAACTACTCAGATGCTGCATGTCAGCACAAGCCAGATCTCCAAATTTCCGCATGACAAATTCAGAGAGATTACTACTCGACTTAAAAAACCCCAAACAGATTGTACCAATCTCTTCTAAATTGATCAAATCTATATACTTGAGGATCAATGATTCTAGTTTTTGCATTAGATCCTGGGGTGCCTGACGACTTTCACCTATAATATAAATTAAGTGAATCAGCTGGGACAAGGATAGATCTTTCCAGTGCAAATTAAGATAACTAAAAAAGATCTTTAAAAACCGAGGTACTCTGTGTCCCAAGTACCGCCAGAGGTCAGCCACCAAGAGAAGTTGATCCAGACTCATTTCCCATACCTTATGGCAAAAGTTTGTTTCAAACACATCTAGCATTGAATGGGAATGAGGAATTCCTAAACTGACAAAAGCTTTCAAAATACTGATCAGATCTGGGGCATCAAAGAGATGTATGTTTTTCACACTCAACTGGCAAAGCAGAGCAAAGCTGGTACTGGACAGCAAAACAGGATGTTGCTCTGCAGGCAAAGAACTCAGCTTACAGAAATAGTCAACAATAATTTGAGGCTGGAGATTATCTTGATAAACGGTGACTTTGTGCAAAATTAGTTCACCTTCTGAAATTGACAGAGGTTGACAAGTCTCAGATCTGTCATAGCTGTGAAGCTGATATTCTGGTCTTAGCTGGAGGAAAACTCGAGGGTCTTCAAGGGAATCAAAAGTTTCTATATCCTCTTCATCAATTTTCATGGCCCTGGGTGAGTGCAGGTTCAACGTGCTGGCCTTAGAGGCAGAAGCCCTGCTGAATTCCAAACCTGGGAGGGTACTGCCGGTTGTCAGAAGCCTCCAAGAAGCAGAGGTGTTACAAATGTTAACTTTTCTGGCAAGACAGCAGAGGCTGTTTTCTGGAGAGTCCTGTCCTTTGTGCCACATGTAGCTTCTCATATTCCACCATACCACACTTTGGGTTGCACTGTAGGTCAAAGGACTGCAAAATGTCCAATATCTTATAGGTTTTAACAGCTGGAGAATGGCTGCCATTCTGGTGTCAGTACTGATCATTCTAGCAGTCAGAGCACAGTCCTCACATGTCTGACCAAGCCATTTCTTGTTTATATGGTTCTTGATTAGAGCTGGTTGGGAAGGTGTTCCACATAAAGTGCCTGGAAATCTTCGGCATATCACAAGAGCCATGGATCACAAATGACTGGGCCAGAATTGGTGCCAGATACTGAAAAAAGGGTAGATGAAGAATAAGTGGCTTCCACCTATCTTAATACTAAAATTTACAGACTATAAGACATGGATTAAAACTATACCACTGTCCACTCAAGTAAGTTCAATGTTAGTGAATGCCCAAACCACAAGACAGCATACATCAAGGAAAAACCCCATGTACCCTGCATAAAGGCACAGGAAAACCCCAAACCTAGGGTACCATTGAGTAGTTCTTTGGACTGCTCCTCAGTTTAAATTTCCTCTGTCCTCTGGCCAGACTTTCTTTACAGTTAGAGATAGCTGTTGCACTAAAATCCAACAGGAATGAGGAAAGCAGATTTCCAAAAAGAAAGCTAAGAACAGAAATAAGCAATCTATTCCACCTCTTTGATATCAGCACAATTATACCCACAATAACCCCCCACCCCATTCCTCCTATTGATTACAGAATTCAGTTGTTTTAATGCTACTTCTGTACCTTGTAGAAGATGCCTATTCTCCTCTCAAGGCCTACAAGAGTCTGAATCACTATCACAGAGCAGTCACTGACTTGGGAAGTAAACTTGAAAACTCACTCACAAGGAATGAAATAGTACCATTTATAGAGATGTGGATAGACCTAGAGACAGTCATTCAGGTGAAGTCAGAAACAGAAAAACAAATGTCATATAATATCACTTATATGTGGAATCCAGAAAAATGGTACATACAGATGGGCTTATTTGCAAAGAAAAAACAGAGATACAGATGTAGAAAAATTTATGGATACCAAGGTGGGGGGAGTGGGAGATGGAAAGAATTGGGGGACTGGGAGTGAAATATATACAACATTATGTATAAAATAGATAACTAATGAAAATCTACTGTATAGCACAGGGAACTCTACTCAATGCTCTGTGGTGACCTAAATAGGAAGGAAAACTAACAAAGAGGGGATATATGTACACTGATTCACTTTGCTGTATAGCAGAAACTAACACAACATTGTAAAGCAACTGTACTCCAATAAAAATCAAAAAGAAAAATTCAGCTACTCCAAATACCCCCTCACCCCCAAAAAAACCAACCCCGAAAAACTCAAGCACTTTGGTGGGGGAGGGTAGAGGGCCTAGGCCCTGCTCACTGTCAATTCATGGGTGAGACACAAAGAGCATTTCCAAGCTGGGCTCAGGGAACACCAATTCATGCAACTGCCCTGCTGACAACAAGGGGAGCAGCAGAGCTTTCCTCTGGAGGAGGCATATTAGCAGTGCTTCCAGTGAGTCAGGTGTTGATTATTCTGCCTGAGAGCAGCACAAGTTCTACTTTTCTTCTACAGCAGAAACCACGACATACTATGAAAATGACTCTGCCATACTCTTGCTTTCAATGCTTACTGTCTCTCCTTCTGCTTGAGAAATGCCAAAGCCTCACAAGCAAAACTCAGGGAGCCCTAAGATGCCAAGATATGGACCAGACACGGCTCATGATGCAGAAAATCCCATGAAGGTTCTAAAGGTGCCAGAATGATTTTCTGAAATGCTTAAGCAACTCCCGTCAGTCCCTTCCTTCCGGAGCCCATAGCATAAGAAACAGAGGACTGCAGGGCAGGTTAGAGGCTTTTTTCAAGTAGCCCAGCCACATAGGCTTCTCTGGATGGCAGGAAGGTATGCTCCTAATTTCTTTGTGAACCAAAACAGAATTCTTTCACACCAAATCTTTATACACTTAGTTCCATACTGTGGCCTGTGGACCATTCTCCCACCAAGTTTCAATCTGTGGGTCCAGATGCTATAGATCCAGTGTTAGCAAACTATGGCCCAGAGCCCAAATCCAGCCCTCACCTGTTTTTGTAAGTAAAGTTTTAACATTGCCAGGCTATTTGTTAAATGCTTTAAATGCTGTCTATGGAGGCATTCTCACTACAAGAGCAGAGTTGAGTAATTCTAGCAGAGAATATATGTCTTGCAAAGCATTAAATATTTACTATCTGGCCCTTTACAGAAAAAGTTTGCTATAGACTATTAGCTTACTCCTATGAATGCAAATGGCCAACTTTTTAAAAATTAGAAGACATCAGGAAAATAGTACTGAAGTGATTATTTTTTCTTTAACATTTGATACTTAAGGATGATACTTTTTCTCTTTAACAGATGATACTTAAAGATTTATGCCTCAAAACGGAATCTCAATTAATACTGCACCTCAGGTATGGTGGGAACAAAGGAGAAAGCAAGTAATGGAACTCTTTAGTTGACAGAACAAGGCTTTTAAGAGTACCTGTTTTGGAACCTGTTGCGGACACGACTGAGCGACTGAACTGAAGTGAACTGAACTGAATCTAAATTTAGGTCAGCACAACGTCCAACCAAAGCAATTGTTCAAAGTCCTCCTTCTCATCTTGAGAACTAGATCTGAAGAAATAACTTTAATAAAAAGACAAATTTTTTTTTTATAATAACAAAAAAACTGAAAATCCATGTCTTTTCAGAAGGAGTAACTTGGTTTACAGAATAAGCGTGCGTCAGGCATCAACACATGGAAAGATTTATACAAATAGTTGGTGGAACAAACAGAACAAGTGACATCACTTAAAATACACCTATATAAAAGGAAAGTATATAGCTGTTAGGAGACTTTCTGCTACACCTTTGACAAATTAACTTTTTCTCCTTTTTAGTAGGATTAAAACTGTTAAATAGAAGAATACATAGATTAATTTAACAAATACTTTTATAACTAGTACAACTTTAAAAGCATATTATTTAAGTTACTTCAATTAATATTATCTAAGATTACTTAATGAGATTAGTGTATGTGGTCCTGAAATGAAGAACCGTTTCTTGCATCATCAATGCTTGACTGGTATAGATTCAGTGTTTTGAATTATGTGGCTCTTTCTGATTTGCAAAAATACAGGTTAAGGGACTTTCCTGGTGGTCCAATGATTAAGACCCCATGCTTCCAATGCAGGAGTTGCATGTTGGATCCCTGGTCTGGGAACTAGGGTCCCACAAGAACAAGAGCCACAACTGTCTTAGGGTCTCCACTGTGCAAATCCCTGAATAAGCAGTTTCATCTGCATCAGTTCCAATTCTTACCTTTTTGCAAGGTAGGTTTTATTATCTCCATATTGTTGATAAGGAAAAAGAGTCTTCACAAGATTAAGAAACCTGATGAAGATTACACAGCTAAGGGACAAAATGGGGTTTGACATCAAAGATTATCTGATTCCAAATCCCACATTGTTAGTGTATTGGAGAGACAAAATGGGAAGTCAGATTTCAGACAGGAGGGTGGGGGGGGGGGGGGCGGGTAGCAAATAATGTATAGGGTTTCCAGGTGCCAAGAAGCTGGAGTGTTAGAACTGGAGGGTTAGGTAAGCTCAAAAGCCCCTCATACCTTTAACAGTCTAAGATCCTAGCTATCACTAGTAATTACTACTTATAAAAAGAACAAAAAGAAGACATCAAAGACAAAAATCTACATGAAGGAATGAGTTTACAAGATGCCCCAGTATCAAGGTAAAGAGAACTATCATAATTGAAGATGTGAAAGTTGGCAAGAGAGATATGGGATCCAGAATTTACAGTTCAACATAGAAGGGAAGTAAAGAGAAACCCCAGGAATAATGATAAAGATTCCAGGACTACAGCTGTGAACAGACGCAAAGAGCAACTAGTTTATGCTTGAAGAGACGAATATTACACAGGAGAGGAGACTGACATTTCTGATGGATAATCTGAGGATAAACAAGTAATTTGTTTAGTCACTAAGTTGTTGTGTCCGACTCTTTTGCAACCCCATGGACTGTAGCCAGCCAGACTCCTCTGTCCACGGGATTTCCCAGCTAAGAACATGGGAGTGGGTTGCCATTTCCTTCTCCAGGGAATCTTCCCAACCCAGGGATTGAACCCATGGCTCCTACATTGGCAGATGACTTCTTTACTGCTGAGCCAATAAGTAATAGGTAGATGGAAAACCAAGGCAATAACAGCAACAAAAATTATTAACTCCAAACAATACAAAAAAGTTGTACAAGAATTGCTATATTATACTCCTTGCTCAGCTGTAAATAATATTTACATAATCTTACTAACATAAACCTTGAATATCCGTTTAATCAAAAATTTTGAGCAAACTATACTGGGAGGTTAAAAGGAGGGGAAAAAGAGGGAAACTGAACAGTAATACAAGAGACCTAGAGCATCCAAGTCCATAACAAAGAAGTCAAAAGATTTTATGGACATAGAGATGTTCTAGAAATCAAGAAATAGAAATACAAATATTATTTATTTACAGTACACCAATGAATACCAAAAGAAACAAACAAATAGTTGAAAAGTGTCTCTGGAGAACAAAAATGGAGTTAATACTTAGTGTTATAAGATCTGTCAAACTATTTGCTTTTTTTTTTGCCACACCATGCGGCTTATGGAATCTTAGTTCCTGAACCAGGGATTGAACCTGCAGTGTGGGCAGTGAAAGCTCCAAGTCCTAACCACAGTGCCACCATGGAATTTAACTATATAAGCCATGCACACATATAACTTTGAAAAAATTAAATTTACAAAAAGGATGTTCTAACAAGAAATTGTTCTTCAAGAAGACAACCAATGAATAGATAAAGTAACCTAAATACTCAAGAAAAAGGTTGAAAAGTTATTTCCAGTACAAGCACTTCCTACTGTCTGTAGAACTTGTCTATGGATGCCCAGTAATGAACGATGACAAACTAATCTTAGAGCCATGCAGACACAAACTGCAAATGGCAAACAGTTAGCTACTCACTTTTCTGCCATGAAACTTTTAGCAGAGACACTATATCTGCTGCTGCTGTGTCGCTTCAGTCATGTCCGACTCTGTGCGACCCCATTGATGGCAGCTCACGAGGCACCCCCGTCCTGGGATTCTCCAGACAAGAATACTGGAGTGGGTTGCCATTTCCTTCTCCAATGCATGAAAGTGAAAAGTGAAAGTGAAGTCGCTCAGTTGTGTCCAACTCTTAGCGACCCCATGGACTACAGCCTACCAGGCTCCTCCGTCCATGGGATTTTCCAGGCAAGAGTACTGGAGTGGGGTCCTATCGCCTTCTCCTACACTATATCTGCGTATACAGATGTGAAATACAATCACTTTAGAAGATGAGTATTAAGTAGTGTAGAGAAGGAAAGGGAAGAAACACAAGGAAGATATAGAATCAATAAAGCAGAAGAGTGGGGAGAAAAGGCACTACAAAGAAAAAGAGGCCAGGATGTTTTGCCTAGAGACAAACACAGAGGAGACTTAGTTCCTCCTTATTTAAGGGTTCCCAAAGAATCCATAAGAAAGCTGGAAAGAGAACACTAAGAGATGCCCAATTGGTTAACTCCTTATGTCTCCTCTAAAGGTTCAAATTTATGTGACATCATTTCACAAAGTCCCTTTCCTAGTGTAAATGCCCCAAGGATACTCCCCTCCCCATCTCCTCTTTAGGGGTCCTAAAGAACCAGAGTGGAGCCTCAGACACCACTGGACCAACCACGGCTGTTCTGAAAGACACTGCCCAAACCACCCTGAATGATGTGATTTCACAAGAGCGAGAAATCTTACCTTTCCACCTTCCAGGTACAGGTCTGAGCAAGGCCGAATAGCTTCGTTTTAAACTACAGTCCAGAAGTTAGAGGAGGGGAGCCAGGCGGAGGAAGGCAGCCATGCTAACTGTAGATTAAGTATATGACACCCTCAGCATATTCAATTTACCAGATACCAGATCTCAATTCTGATTTGATTCTTTTGCTAGAAAAACTTAACCCACTTATGTCCTGATAAAATTCTAAAATTACCACAAATAAATGGATACTTCAAACTCCACTTTCGTCTTATCAAATAATGTGTTGAGTAGCCCTGAGAATTAAAAAAACAAAAAACTGATTTTCTCTCGGCGCTGGAGTCTATGAGAGGATTGACAAAATCCCGACAGGTAAAGTATCTGCATCCACAATCACGTGAAAACATTTCCAAATAAACAGTTCAAGTACCTATCACTTTTAGCACAACCAAATATTTGATTTTATCGGTTTTCCTATATTTGCAAGACTGCATATGGTATTTCAGAAAAGTGAAGGGGAAACATCAGAATTCTTTGGTATCAAAGGTGACTTATTTGCATGGTGAATGATAAGGCCTTACTGGGGACCTGAAAATATAAACTGATGAATGGGGAAGAAAACCATACTGACAAATTAAATTAGGCCTGTATAACAGCCAAATGCCTTGCTTTTTCAGTTGTATTATGTAGCATGGAGTTTTTCAATTTTATTCTGGTCTACCAGGCAGTAGCAAATTCATCCCAGAGCTTGCCTAAGGCCATTCAGAGCACTGAGTCACAAAATCTAGGCGACTCACAAAATGTGAGTAAAGCACAGAAAACACAAATTCAGATTCCAGCAGCAACAAATGACTAAAGCACAGAGGTGAGGCATGTTGGTGCTAAAGCACTTGGCTCCAACTCCACAGGATGAAGAACCTCCAGGAGTCTGCTCTAAGTGGGCAATGAAGCATCACCTGAGGAGGCCCATGAATATAACTGGTATGGAGAGGCCCCAAAGCTCCCTGAGTTAGCTGAGAAGAGCTGTGTCATGGTTTGTACAGAAAGAAAAATGGCAATTATTTTTCTTATCCCCAGACATAAAAAAACGGAGGGAGATACCCATAATATCCTTAGGCTTGTGTAACCAGAAACTATCTGTTTAAAAAAAAAAGGCGGGGGGAGGGTATATATCTCGTATTGTTATTTACTGAAGACTCAACCTGTGCCAGGTACTAAGCAAATACCGTAGGGCCTTGCTACTCAAAGTGCAGCCTGCGGAGGAGCAGCATCAACCTCACCTGGAAAATGGTGAGAAACGCAGAATCTCGGGTCTCACCCCAGACTTACAGACTCCGAATCTCCAAATTTCCAGGTGAATCGCATACATTGAAGTGGGATAAGAGGAGCGGCAAAATATTTCATTACGTTCTCACAAAAGCCCTGTGAAACAAGTACTGTTATTCGTCTCACAGAGGAAAAATCATGGTATAAGTAAGAAGTGGTAGTGGTAGTCGTTTAGATCTGTCCGACTCTTTGCGACCCCATGGACTGTATGCAGCCTGCTAGGCTCCTCTGTCTATGTAATTCTCTAGGCAAAAATACTGAAGTGGGTTGTCAATCTCTTCTCCAGGGGATTTCCAGACCCAGGGATTGAACCCGGGTCTCCTACATTGCAGGCAGATTCTTTACCATCTGAGCCATAAGCCGCTTACCAAAGGCCACAGGACTCCAGGTATCCGAGGTTCTCCCTAGAGCTGGGCCTGGCACAGCTGCCCGCAGCTCAGGCCTGGAAGCGCGGCCCAACTCGGCAGAGAGCGCCGCCACGGCCTCCTCCCCGGCCGCCGTCACTCACCTGAGCTTGGCGAGTGCGGGCGACGCAACAGCACTCGCCACTCTCGCCGGCTGCGGAACCACGAAGACTCCTCCGGCTTCACCCTGGCCTCACAGCCCCCACTTCCGGTGAGCTGCCCGCTACTTCCGGTTGCTGATCGAGTGACGGGTGCGGCGGAGGCTCAAAAGACTCTGTCAGCGTTTTCCAAGGACGTTTTTCCACAGGAAGACGTCACTGCGGAGTCAGGACCTGCGGAGGGAAAACCCCGCAGTGGACGGATCGCCGTGGAAGTCACTGAATAGCCAAGATACAGGTTCGAATCTCAAACCGCTACTCAGGGTTCTATGGCCTTGGCGAAGTCTTGTAAATTCTCTAAGCCAGATTTCTCGTCTGCACAGAGTGCTCTCAGGAGGAGAGTTAGTGATGGATAGACGAACCTGTTAGGAGAAATGGATTTGAAGAGCTGGTTGAGGCGGCCAGAGCTTTGGCAGATGAGCCAGGGTGATCTTCCACCTCAAGTAGCGGGGCTCCCACCTGAGTGAGTATGGGCAATTAGGCAGGGAAGAGACTCTCGAGACTTCCAGGAGGACTTGGCAGCAGATGGCCCTTACTTGGAGGCACTGGAGACTGCTGATCAGGGTGGTCACACCTCGTCGGTGCCTTAAAGGGCTGTGAGGGGGACCTGAGAAATGGTGCTCCCTCCAGGGCACCATCTTGACAGGTAAACAAAATCAGTGTAAGGAGGACACTTCACTGCGAGTGGCAAGCCTGGCATCCCAACTCCTGAGCTCTGTGGAGCGCACTATTTGCCTCAGGGTGTGCATTTGAGGCCCTAGACCACTGACACCCCTTCTCAGAGAATGTTCTCTCACTGAAGCCAGATCACTGAGTTGCTGATTATGACCATCCTTGCCAGCAGAACCGAGAACGAGCCTAGGAGATGAAATAAACCGTAATTGCTCCTCAGCAGCTGTGACAACCCGTTCCTCTTTGCCAAATACTCAACTTCTCAGCCTCCGTTGAAGTGGGACGAGCATCCAACTCAGTTCCAGCCCACAAAATTTAAAGGGAAGAAAAAAAGGGGGGGGGGAGAAAAAAAAATTTTAAGGGAAGGATGGTGGGAAGTTTCTGGGAAAGCATTTACTTTTTTGATAAAGTGCTGCTGCCTCAGTCAATTCACAGAACTGTGACCGCTGCCTTGTGGCACGGAGAGACCACCATGCAAAGGATGGGAGGAGGATGAAAAGTCTAGGTCCTTGATGAACCAACATCTCTGACACTTAGAGCATACTTATGTCCAGACTGTGTCAGGTGAAGAAAAATAAACCACTCTTTGGGGTCTTGTAAATCAGGTTGTGTTTCTTGTGGCAGAGTACATTCTTAATTGAGGAGCTTTGTGAGCCTAACCAAAGGAATTATAAACATGCTTGAAGCACGTGAAGCACACGTGGGTCCCTTCTGTCTTTGGAAACACACCACTAATTACAAACTGATTTTTAGCCTTCATATCTATATGTTCTGCCCTCACACTTGGGCTAATCAGGATGCTACAGATTGTCCTGCATCAGCTTCCTTCTGACCAACAGTCTAGTATCCAAGTTCTGAGCTGGAACTAGCTTGAAACCCTTTTGGCAACAGTCTGAACTGAAGAGAAAGCCACTTCAGGCAGAAAAGTGGGAGCAGTACTCTTCCTGGACAACATGGAGGAGATTGGTCTTTGATCCAACCTCCTGGCATGGCCCAGTGAGCACCTCCGGTCTCATGTCTCCTCTGGAGTGTTTATTCCAGCTTTGCCCTCCACACTCCCCTCACCCAGCCTCACCTCCCACACCTGCAGACACAAGCATGCCAAAAGAGTGCCACTCAAGAGGCTTTCTCCATTTTATTTCTTTGGGAAAAGAAAACGAAGTCTTTCCATCACATATGGTAGAGATATATATTTATATATATTTATATATAATTTCTTTTGTGGTTGGAATTCCCAAAGCTGAGTCTGTTCATATTTTTTTCTACTTTTTTTTTTTTCATACTAATGCCTCCTCTTCCTCCTGCCCCTCTGGCCCAGGCCCAGGTTCTGGGGCCAGTGCAATGAAGAGTGAGTGGAATGGGCAGTGATTGCCAGGACAGCCCCCCACCCAGCTCAGAGAACTGGCAAGGGGCACCAGAAGGGGCTGTGCAGAACAGAGGCCACAAGGGCACTCCTGTTTGTGTGTGGGGTGCACAGCTCGTTAAACAGTCACCAGTCATGAGAGGAGGCTGGTCAGGGGTCGGGGGATTGCTCACAGTAGTTGCCAGCTCCCTCCAGCCTGCCCCACAAACCCAGTCTTGGGGGTGGGAAGGAGAGAGTTAAAAGAAAAATACAAGGGCCGAGGGCCAAACCTCCTCCGATTTTTATTGCTGGTGTGTTAGAAATTTGCCTTTCCCTTCTTATTTTGGGAGATGGACTCTAAGAGGGCCCCCAGAGGAGGAAGTGACTGGCTGCCCCAACCCCCACTAATGGCCATGCCAGGACTACCCTGGGCAAACACTGGGCTACCTCAGGCCTCTTGGACCCAGGGGTCAGTGATTCTCTCAGTTCAGCCTTGCTCTTCAAGAGCAATCATAGTTACCCCCCCACCCCCCAAAACAAGGGCCTTGGGCTCAGGCTTGGGCCCAAAGGAGCTAGGAAGTGGGCAGTGCACCAAAGATCAAGCAGAGTTTTCTACTGGAAGAAAAGGTGAGGTTTAGGGGAAGAGGTGGCCTAGGACAATGATGTTCTGAGCATGAAAGCAGTAGGCTGAGCACGAAAGCAGAAGGTGGCTGAGGGAATCAAGTGGGAAGACATAGGAAGACATCACAGACACTCATAGGACCTCAGAAACTCGATGAGGGGAGTGCCTGAGAGGCAGGTGGCACTTAATAACTGTAGTTAGAGCTGGATAGTGGCCCTGGGTGTGGGGTCAGCCAAGCAAACGGGGCTGTTGTCCTACAGGATCCTGGTCAGAGGGGTGAGGGTAGAGCTAAGAAGCCTCCAGGTGACCCTTTCCAAGAACAGGACAGCAGATCTTCCCTGGGTACCAAGCCTCCAGCCTCAGCCCTTACCTCCTCCAACATACACATATAGACACACACTCAGGACTAGCCCAGGCTGTAGACCTTGGCAGGGAGGGGCTAGGCAGGTAGCCCTCTCAACAGCAGGCAGGCCATCTGCTCCCACGTGTCCTGCCAATCTGCCCAGGGAGGGAGAAGAGTGCAGGAAAGAGGGAGGCCAGGAGCCCAGTGTCAGCTTTGGCAGACCCCACACAGTCCCCCTCAGGCTACACGGCCTAGGAGATTGGTACAGAGAGCATCTCTGGACACAGGGTGGCCGACAGTAGCAGCCCAGACCCACCAAGGGGCTGGGCACCTCATGGCTCTGCAAGGCCTGCCACCTCTCCAACAAGGGAGTTCCAAGAAAAGGAGCCCAAGTTCCCCTGCTGCCTGGACCCTCAGCCCCAGTCACTCTGCCCTCCCCCTATTTCCTCCTTGGGAGGAGGGTTGAGTGGGCTGCCTAGTGGGGCAGTGGTAGAGCTGGGAGGCACCCAGTGAGGGGAGGGGAGGGGCCTGGTCACAGCTGCTTTGAGAACCTCTTTGGTCTGGGGATTCAGGGGACATGGGGAAAAGAGATGGCAGGGAAGAGGATACTGGGGACTCTGGCCTTTGACTGGGTATTTGTCAAAAGGCCACATGCCCAGGTAGGAGATTATATTTCTGTGGACTCGATGCGCTCAAGGCGGGAGGGGGTCCAGGCTTTCTTCTCCTCCCCATGTTGGGGTGTAGGTGTGCTGGCACCTCCCGCAGCCCCTCGCTCTCGCAGCCGGCGCTCCAGCTGCTGGTTGCGCTGGTACATCTCCACATAACTCAGCTGCAGCTGCTTCTGGTACTCGATGACCTTCTCCTTCTCCTCCAGCCACACTCGGCGCTCCTCTGCAAAGCTGGCACCCTGGCGCTCCCGGGCTCGCCGCTCAGCTGCCAGCTCAGCCTGCAGCCGCCCCACCTCCCGCCGCAGGGCCCGCGTCCCACTCTCCCCACCAGCATCCGCCTCCCCATCCAAGGAAACCAAGGAGGCGGCAGCAGCCACCCCAGCCTGACGGCGCATCTTAGCCTCATCGCTCTCGCAGGTGGCCAGTGCATCCTGTGGCTCAGCCGGGTCCACTGGGGTCAGCGCCGGCTTGAGGCAGGCAGAGGGCAGCTCTCCCTCACCCAGCTCCAGGCTGGCCTGTTTGCTGCTGAAGGAGTCCCTCAGGCTGAGCAGCTGCTCCTCCTTCTCCCGCAGGGAGGCCCGGCCCTCCCGCAGCTGTGAGCGCAACCCAACAATCTCACTCAGCTTCTGGGACACATCCGCCTGCGAGTCCTTCAGCTGCTGCTTCAGAAGGGAAATCTCCCCAGCCTTCTGGCATACCTGGCAGGGGCAGATGAGAAGAGAAGTCAGGGAGAAAGCAGAACTCTGCTTACCCCTACTCTAGCCCCCATATCCAGCCACAGGGCATTAAGCTGCCCCAGGGCTCAGGGTCAGCTCATCACGGCAGAAATGACAATGCAGGGTCCCCTCCTCAGACTCGGGACAACATGGCTAATCTCACAAGGCCTGGGACTGCTCTGGTCCTCACAGACACTGCCAACTGATGCAGCCACAATCTTCACTCCCCTTGTGATAATTGTGGGCTGCTACTCTGGTTTTCTCCAGAGAGACAGAAGAAGGGGACACAGGGAGATGCCCACGCCCCAGTCTGCACCTCCCACTTAGTTTCCTCCATCCGGGGCAGGAAGTCGGCCTGTTCCTTCTGGCAGGCGGCAACCTTGTCCTCAAGCTCTTCCCGCTGCCGCATCAGCCGGGCTGCCTCCTCCTGTAGCTGCTTTTTGTCCTGCTGCAGCCGCAGCACCTGTAGCTGCAGGCCTTGCTGGGCGCGCTGGGCTCGCCGGGCCACCTGCTGCAGCTTGCCACTGCAGCCCTGCCGCAGCTCAGCCAGCTCACGCTCCCAGGCCTTCTGACGCTCCTCCAGCACCTGGGCCACCGCCGCCTCACTCTGCTCCAGGCTACGCCGCAGAGCTGCCACCTCCTGCTCCTTCTCCCACAGCCGCTCCTCTAGCTCCTGGATCAGAGCACTGGGCGAAGGTGGTGAGCAGGCCGCAAATGGCAGGCCTCCTCCTCCACCCTCCCCTGATCCCAGGTGACCTGGTCGCCCCATGGATGAGGATGACCCACTCTTGCTGGAGGCCCGCCCACTGTCGGACGTTGCCAGGTCCTGGTAGCCCGACCCACCACCACTGCTGCCACCACCACTGCCACTACCATAGCTGGCAGTGCCAATGCGGTTGATGTGGCTGGTGGAAGCACTGAGGGGCGCCAGGTGCTGGCTATAGCTGGAACTGTAGGTGGGCAGGCTTGTGAGTGAGTTCCGGCCTGAGTCTGAGAGGCCGCTCCCACCCCCACCCGCGGGGGTCATGGTCCGAGACTTGTCCAGTCCACCCTTGAGGCCACCAGGGCCCTGTCGTCCCTCAGGGGTCCCGTTGGTCTGTGGGGGACACAAGTTCTGCATGGAGTGGAAGTTCTTGGGTACAACAGGCTTGAAGGCCGAAGGCCGAACTAGCGGCTCTGAGCACTGCACAAAAGCAAGGAAGAGGAAGTAGGCATCAGGATGGGGCCTTAGCCTTGGCCCCAGTCTTTCCCTCTGATCTAGACTTGTCCAACCCCACCTCCACCCCCATTGGACCTCCATCCTGGGAGTCTCTCCTGGCTGAAGTCTTACCTTATGTCCACCACCTGCCCTCCTCACAGCCAATTCTCCACCCAAGGCCCACCAGCTGGACTTGACCCCCAAGGCTCCCCAATCCAGCTTCTATCTCAGTCCCTAAAGCTCAAAAATATCCAAGAAGGCCCGCTTCACCCTCTTCTCTGTGTTGCCACCTATCCCCAGAAAAAGGCTGTGAGGACTGACCTGGTCTAGCTTGCCAGAGGCGGCCAGGAGCTTGGGCGGGTGGCTGGGTTCACGATACTGTGGTGGGGCCTTATCACTGCCGCCACTGCTGCTGCTGCCGCCGCTGCTGCCCACCACATTGCCGCAGACATCCGTGTGGTCGCTGCCCCGTAGCTCGCCATTGAGGTAGAGTGAATTGGCGAGAGCCTTGTCCTCTGAGGGGTAGCGGCCTGGCCTCTCCCTGCTAACCCCACTGCTACGGGGACCAGGGAAACTGCCCTGGTTGCCCCCACCCCCCGTGCGGGTGCCCACACTTTTCATGGCAAACTCCTGGGTGTGGGCCACTCCACTGCCCACACTGCCCATGGCCAGGCGAGGGTCTGGGGGTCCGAGCTCAGAGGGCCGAGGGGCGAAGGCCAGGAGGGGATCTCGCCCTGGGTCAGCACGCACAGGCAGTGTCTCCAGCTTCGCCATGACTAAGCCAGGGGGGCACTGTGGGCACAAGTAGGAAAGCAGAGAGAGATCAGTCCCACCCCCACTCCCACCACCCCATCCAAGCCTGACCCAGCACCAGCTGAACCTGCCTTTCAGTGTCTCCTTCCTTATAGTGGGCCCAGGAGTCCCCAAACAGTCAAGGTAAAGGAATGGGGCTGGGGAAATAAGGACAACTTGGTAATAGGGGCTGCCCGTTGTACACCTGACAAAGCCCAATCCCTAGGGACCATACACCTACCCTCCTCCCTTTGCTATCTATACTCAGTATTCCACTCTTCAACTCCCACCTCAGACCCAGCTTCATCATGGGTCTGCCCCCTAGACTCAGTGACCCACCCACCCCCAATTCTTCACTGCAACCTCAGAACTCAGCTATCCTTTACTCTGGGTCTGGACTCCTATATCCCAATCTCATGGGCTGGGAATATGGGTTTGGAAGGGGACAGCAGTACCTGAATTCAATAGGGGACCTTAGAACTTAAGGGAGGGAAACCCACCCCTATCCAAAAATTGTGGATGGGAGTCCTTCCCGGTCCCCTAACCTAGGGTGTTGCAGTCAAGGACAGAAGTGGAGGCTCACTACCGGCGCAGGATCCTCTCCTTGCCTCTCCAAGGGGGTGGGGGGCCGATGGGGCCTCAAGCCTGGGACCCTCCGAGGCCCGGTCTGCAGGGGCCATGTGCCTCACTCTCGCAGCTCGGCACGAACCAGCTACGCGACTTTGGACCGGCCGACTGAGCCATCCCGGACTGCAGTTTTCTCCTCTGCGAAATGGGAGGAATGGAGGACCTACCTCGCAGAGCTGCCGCGTGCCAGGAACCCCAGGGCAGCGGGAGCGGGACAGGACGGAGGTATTGGGGGTAGGGTGGGCGGTAGCTGCCTGGGCGGCGCGCATCTGGGCCACCTAGGACACGCGCCACCCCTCGCGGACGGCCGGGGACCGCGGTTGCAGCGTGTAGCAGGGGGCCCTCCCAGAGGTCTTCCCAACTTGCACGCATGGGGGTCTGGCACGAGAGGGTCCCCTCCCCATGGTCAGTACCTCGGCAGAGGCCCCGGGGCCGGTTGAAGCCGGGGCAGAGGACGCAGCGCTGGCTGCGGAGGACGCCTGCCGTACCTCCCTCCAGGCCTGCGGTTCCCACAGGTGGGCGGGGGCAGGGGCGGAGCCTCGGCGCCCAGCGGCGCCCAGGATTCCGTGCCTGCAGAACCCCTCCAAGAATCCACTGCCTTCGGGAAGACTTCCTGGATTACTCCCCTCCCCCGCTCCTTGTGGACCTTGACCCTGCTCAGTTCACCGAGAATTCCTCGGAGCCCTTCAGTGGGCGTGCGTCCCCCTCCCCCAAGGCTGGCCCACAGCAGGGCCTCGGGTTACCTGTGCTCTGGAAGGCCCTGCTTCCTGGTTCCTTTGTCTCAAGTCCGTACCAAAGGAACACCTGCCCCAGAGAGCCTCATATTCAGCCGGACAGGGGCTGCAGGCAGTGCCGGCCACGAGCAGACGCTCATACAAGTGCCAAAAACGGCAGGGGGCGCCCTTCAGTCCTTTAAACCCTGTCTTCCTTGTCTGCTAAGATGAAGGGGTACAGGTGGCAGTCCTGGGCCCCTTGAGTGCTGTTTCAAACTGTCTTCTACCCAGATGCCCACTTCTAATGCTGTGTTGAGGCTATCAGGTCCCAGACCAGGGGAACCAAACAAAACTCTTGCCTTTCAGGTGTCTTCTGGCCACACCTGGAATTACAGCCCGAGGTGGTTGGAAAACTCCCACAAACCAGTCCGCACCACTTTTGTAAAATTCCATTCTATCAGCATCTCCCCACCCCCCCCCCGCCCCCGCCCCCACCCGCACCAGGTGTGGCGAACAGGCATTTACCACCTTCTTTCCTTAAGCTAACCGGTTCACACGTCCCACAAAGCTGAAACATAGAGTAAGGCAAGAGAGGGTCCAATTGAAGTGCAAGTGCAGGTGAAAGTGAGTGCCTACTTTCATCTGGTGCCCTAGGTGCTGCTGCCAAAATCTTGACGCTCTGCTCACCGATAATGAACAGAAATATGGAGATATAATATCCCCTCCCAGCCTAAACATGACTCCCTTCTCTTGCCATCTCTGGAAGGAGCAGCTGGGGAGTCAAAAGGGTGAAGGCTGGGTGTTCTTTTTTTTGGGGGTGGTGGTGTTCTGAGGCTTAGAAACAGTGGGACGATCTGGTCAGGGAGGAAGAACTGACTAAATGTCATACAGATGGGGTCCGGGGGTGGGGCAAGGGAGGTGTCTGGACTGGGACACCAGGATGGGTATGACACCCTTAACATGACAGGAGAATGTGTGGGGAAAGGGGTGCTTTTTTGTTTTTGAAAATGGGTGCTTTGAGGAAGACCAGAGAAAGATATCTCTCAGGTATCAGATAGAAAGAGAAACTTAGATCATGAGCGTTCAAGCATGATGTGGGTGGGGTCCAGCGTGGAGCTCCAGTGGCAGAGCCCCCGAAGCCTGGGTGGAGAAGTGATAGCAGGAAGAAGACCAGGGGAAGGCAGGCCCTGAAGACCAAGATGGAGTACACTTCAAGAAGGTAAGGGCACTCCTGGAGTTAACAAAGGGGCTTATTCGTAAAATTGGGATTGGAGAGGGTGCCCTGAATTTGGCAGGTGGAAACATCACTGGTGCCTATGAGAGAATGATTTTGGGAAAGTGGTGCAAAGCAGAACCAGACTGCAGGAGTGGGGGGAGGTGGGGGTCTGGAGGGAAAGAGTTCCCTTCTCTTTTGAGAAGGCAGTAATTTAAGGTGGTTTGGAATCCAAAGGCTCTTTTCTAATTTTAGAATTTAACATGGTAGAAACCTGAGTGTGGTTATATGCTAAAAGAAGGTGTCGATAGTGAGATGAGAAAACTAGGCAAGGGGGTTCCACCAGAAGCCTGGGTGTGGGCAGGAGCAAACCTCAGGTCATGAAAGTGAGAGGATAATGTTTAGGAAGGTGCTTTGCAAACTGTAAGGTGCAGTACAAATATGCAATACTACCTTCCCTGAGATCCAGGAAAGGAGACTCTGACCATAGATTGGGGCTGATCATATGCCACCCTGCCCTACGGTTTCCCTGGATTGTGTGTGGTCCCCTGAAGGCCTGGGTGCCCAGAGTCCTGGGTGGATGGAAATGAGGTCCCAAAACTGTTTCCTGAGCCTCCTATCCTTGTGGTCTTTCTCTGGGAATCATTGACTACCAACCCACTGCAACCCTCCTTGGAGCCTCACTCCTTGAAGAGCTTATTATAATTCTAACCTATTACTGTCAACCCCATGCAAGTGTTCTCTGCCCCTTGCCTCTCCCAAGCTCAGACTGCTGCAACTTCTTTCTACAAACCTCCAGCAGGGACTGGCAAGACAAGGAAGGGCATATATCTCCCTGATAGGCAGAAACTGAGTCCAGAGGAAGGGTGTGAGTTTCATTTGTGGGTCAGGGTCCTGCACTAGCCCAGGTAGCTGAGTATGGTCTGCAAAGACAACCTCATGGCATTAGCTCAACAACCTAGGATGACAGCCTGTTGCCTGAGTCTGCCTCTATTTCTGTCCTATCCACCCTCAGTGCCTGGGACATTACACAAAGAATTAGCGGTCACGAAGGGGGCAAATAGACTATACCTGGGAGTTAGATGGGCAGGTCCTTCCATCCTATAGTGACCACCCAGCCCCTCCACATGTGTGTCCCTCCCAAAGCTAGTAAACTATACCTTTCCCTTGGGGTCTCAGAGCCCCAAGCTCAGCCCATTCACCCCCTAAAGATCTTAACAGCCCCTCCTGCCAGCATCCTTGCTGGGGGCTTCTCACTGCTCTTTCTTGTTCTGCACTCCCTCCCCTGTGCAGCTATTAAGAGACTCTTTCTAAAGGACAAAGACGATCTTGTCCATGCTTTGCCCAAATTCTTTTGCACCAGGTGCAATATAGACACTTATGGAGGTATCAGCTCCAAGTGGAAATCCCAGTTCAAGTGATTAGGGGTGGAATTGCATGCAGGTTATTCCACTTTGAGTTCTCACACCTACCTTACAGGAATCTTAAGAAGTGAATGTATTATGGGTAGATGCCTGGCATTCCTCTCAGCCCTCAGAACCACAGCTTGCAGCAGGGCCCCCAAGGACTCTCCTGCTGTTCATCCTATTTCCCTTGACCTGAGTCCCTCTCCACACTACATAAAATCTCTTCGCAGCTCTCTGTGCCCATTCTGCACCCTTTAAGAACCAACCCAAATACTGCCTCCCAGGACAGCATCCCTGCTCTACCCAGGGGGAGGGCTCTTGGAGCACTTGGTTCAGGCCACTTCAGGGAGATTTCATTCTGGGGCTGGCCTGTGGGTGCCCCCAGGAGGGGAACAGACCACAGAATCTTGGGGTCTCTGTGCTCTGATTCAGAGGCGATGCAGAGAGAACGCATGTGGGAGAATGCTAGTTATAAGCAATGCAAAGAGGCAATGAATCCCGATAGGAAAATCAGGATGGGCTTCCAGGAAGGACTGAAGGAGAAAAGGTATCAGGGGCACTATGGGGCTTTGGGGGAGGGGGTGCAGAGGTCTCCAGAACTTCTTGGTTGGGATGTGTGAGGGGAGATTCATCTTCTCTTGGCGACAAAGGGGTAAGGGGCCGATCCCCTAGATCCTGGCTCTGATAAATCCCGTGTTTCAGGACTGAGGGGGCTGACAGCGCCCCCCCCCACACACACCCCAATCACACACGCGCGCACACACGAGCCTCCCACACGGGAGTGGGGGGTGGTGGCAGGGGGCGGGTGTTCGCCCCCACGGCCCGCAGCGCCAAAAGATAGAGACCCCAGTCACAGGCCATCCCAAGGAGGTGTCCGGGGGGATCTCTGCGGTGGGAGAAATCCCCCCTGCACCTCCTGGAGCTCCTCACCAACGCGTGTGGCCCGGGGGGGCGGGGCGCAGAGGGAAGAGGTGACATAATCCGGGCCGCACCCCCTCCGGCCGCCACCTTCCCCCAGGCCCTGCGAAGCATCCATGACATCATCGGCCTCATCTCCACTCCCTTCATCCCTGGGATCCCAGCAGTGGGACGCTCCCCCTCCCCAGCTCCGGGTCCGATCGAACGAGCCTCGCGGTGTAGCGGGCAAGGCGAAAGGTCGGAGTCGAGAAGGGCGCCGCGGTGGGTCTGCCTCACTTACTCGCTGCCTCAGGGTCCGGCGCGGGGTCTTCGGTGCTGGCGCCGCCGGCCCGGCTCGCTGGCGCGGCCAGAAGCCCGCCCGGCGGGGCGCGAGGCGCGGGCCCGGCTGCGCTCCGCGCCCCTCCCGCTCCCCGCCCGGGCCCCGCCCACCCGCGGCTGCGGCAAACGCAGGTCCGCCCTCCAGCCACGCCCCCCAAGCTCGCCAATCTCTGGGCGGAGGCGGGGCCCAGTGCCTTAACCCCTTTATCGCTGCGCCCAGGCCCTCGCGTGGGACACCTCTAGTTCACCCACCCGCCTTCGGGCGCTCTGAGCCGGCCCCGAGCCCTCTGCACACTCCGTGTTAACCCTCTATACTCTTGGGCTCAGCCCCCGTCTCTCCTCTTAAATCCAATAGGACAGACCCTTATTGAACCCCACATCTTTGGCGACAAGGAGCAACTCCTCTGACTTGGGAAAGGGGCTCTAGACGCCGAGCTCCGCGCCCTATTCCTCTCTCGCTCCGGCTCTTCGGGTCGCGGCTTCCCAGCGGACACCTAGAGACCTTACTACTAGTCTGCAAGGTGGGGGCGGGGCGAGCCATCAGGGGTGGATACGACACCGCCCTTGGAAGACCGGCCCAGGCGCGGGGAGAAGTGGGCGGGCATTTGTAAGGTTTTGAGGGTCCTTGACTCCTTCCATCAGCAATCGGAGCCGGTTTGAAACTTGATTCTCACGGAGGATCACCGTCGTAGGGGGAAGGGAGGGTGACCAGGTAAAAGACGTACATTACAACTGAGCAGGGTTTGACTGCTTCATCCTGTGGCCCGAACCTGGCAAGATGCTTTGGCCCTTCATAGTGAGAGGGAAAAAGGCGGTTGTGTCTGATATGGAATACCAGCTTCGCACACAGTTGCCAGGTCTGTGAGAGAGGGGCTCATTCTGCCCCAGGTGGCCCAGGAGGATTGCCGGGAAGAAGTCCGTCCGGAACGGAGGCCTTCACCTTGAATAGGATAGACAAGCAAGCCAGGCCTAGGGTTCAGCATTAGCAAAATCTTTGAGGCACAAAGGATCTGACCTAAAAACTGCAGTTTCTCCACTCTGTTGGCATTTAATCCATAGTACCTCTACTGTTACAGAGGATTTGTTTGGTCAGCTGTCATTCTATTTAAATATTTTTATTTCTGGCTATTTCCTGTTTTCTGAATTTTTCCATATTTGCTTTTATCTCCCATAGTGATTTGTAATGCAGAAAGCCTGTTTTTAATTCTTCTGGTTGTTGCCATTAAGTTTATCAAATAAAAATGCAGCTTATTTTCACAAATTATTAAAGTCAATGACAGTTCATTCATTTTTATGTTCCTCCTGTGTAATGAGAAATTTCCATCTCTTGGCCTGCTGCCCTCACACTACTTATATTTGTCCACTTAATCCAGGATGACAGACTCAGTTTTTATTTACACTTTTAAGTCACAATATCCTCTTTTTCAATCGTTTTGGCTTTTGCCAATGATTTAATTGGTAACATTACCGACAGTTTCTTATGCACTAATTTTTCTATTCCTCCTTCAGACCCATCTCCCAACTTGACTAGTGATTTCAAAGTGAACTCCAGGATGTTACATTTTTCTAAGTCTTTGCCCTAGGTGACGGAGAAGGCCATGGCACCCCACTCCAGTACTCTTGCCTCGAAAATCCCATGGATGGAGGAGCCTGGTAGGCTGCAGTCCTAAGAGTCGGACACAACTGAGCGACTTCACTTTAACTTTTTCACTTTCATGCATTGGAGAAGGAAATGGCAACCCACTCCAGTGTTCTTGCCTGGAGAATCCCAGGGATGGGGTCGCACAGAGTCAGACACGACTGAAGTGACTTAGCAGCAGCAGCAGCAGCCCTAGGTGAGAATGCCTTTCTGCTGTCCTCACACACAGGGTGGCTTAACTAGTTATAGAATTCTTGAATCTCAAACTTTCCCCCTCAAAATTCTCTTGTCCATATCCCATTGTCTTTGGCTCTTAAAATAGTAGCAAGTACATCTGAAACTAATATTATATGTCAATTATATTGTAGCTCCAAAAAAAGGTAGCAAACCTCGATTGGTCTCTTTTAGGCGAGCAAATTGCCTGGTGCTTGTTGGGACTTTTCTCTACTCTCAAAAGTCAAACATTTTGCCAGTATAAATCTTAGTATAGGCATTTTTCTATTAAATTTTCAGAAAGTCTTCCTTTCAACTGAGAAAAGGTCTCTTCCATTATGTTCTTGTCCATTCTATGAACAGATTGTTTTGGACTTTTTTTCTCCTCTAAAATTATCACATTGGATTACCACTGTCAATTAAATCTCTTTGTCCCTTTTCTCTAAATCCTGGGGACAGTATCTCAAGTTTTTGGTTTTCACCATCACTGATTTAATTTTCACAGTTAAGGGTATTCTATTTTCTCTAATAAAACATTTAATTCTGTTCATTTTAGTTTCCTTTTGTTTTTCCATCTACCTCTGTCTTGATCTCAACTTAGTATCTTTTGATAGTTCTCTGTTCTTATATTATTAAGAATGTGGTTTTGCATCTTAGGAACACCAGAAAAGTAAGAGAATACCATATCTGACTCTGTTCTAATGCATATGGAAACCTTGATATTTAATAATGTAGACCCTTTTATGGGAAATAAAATTACAAAAACAAGAAAGATGTTGAAAATACTATCCAAGGAAGATGTCCGAAGCGGGTTCGAGGCCCAGATGGTTTAATGGAAGAATTCTTTCAAACTTTCAGTGATCAGATAATCCTCACCTTGGAAATTTCTATCAGAGCCCAGAAAAATAAAATTGGTATTTCATCTTATGAAGCCACCATTCCCTTTATACCAATTCCCAATAAAGGAAGAAGGACAGAAAAAGAACCAGTCATACTGATCAGTTTGGAGTGGGGGGATCCTAAATACAAATCAAGTAAATAAAATTAGATATTATTGTATAAGAACTTAATCCATGACTATCTTAAATGAGAAAAAACAATCATCAAAATAGATGCCAAAAAGTCATTCAAAAGTAAAATAAGAACTCTCATAATTAACTAGGAGAGGTTGACATTAAGATTCAATATTTTGTGCTACCTTGACATCTGGTAAAATCCAGAGGGCCTCCAATGGCCTAAACCAAAAGTGGCCCTAGTCAAACAATCCTCCTTTTCAAATGGATGAGATACAGATTATTTCTGAGTACTGTAGTGGGTCTCAGTTCTCTATCAGCCCTCAGATTTATTTAAAAAAGCCAAGCATATCCCCTGCAGGAACCAGGGGCACTCACCCTCTTGCTGCTACAAAGCTGGCCTCCCATAGTCTCTGGTTGTTCACTCTGTTCCTTAGTACAACACCTCTGTGGCCCTGTGTAGCTTGTGGTGTTCTCTCCTGAGCTGTGAGTATATGTGTTGTCAATCTCACCTGCTCAGTCCCAGGTACTGTGTTTGGCTATCCCCGTAATCCTAAAGTGAGAATCTCTGCCTCACCAATAGGGTGAAGAGCAAGTGATCAAAACAAGAGTATATCAGACTAGCTGGAAAATTCCCTGGCGGTCCAGTGATTAGGACTCCATTTTCACTGCCAAGGACCTGGGTTCAATTCCTGGTTGGGGAATCCTGCAGACCATGAGGAAGGCCAAAAAAAAAGAGCGTGTATCAGACTAACAAAAATTAAAACTCCATGTTGGTGAGGCTGTAGGAAAATAGGAACTCATAAAATATTTTTGAGAGTATAAACTGGTACAGTCTTTTGGGAGGACAATTGGGTGATTTATTAAAATGAGAAATGCATTATATCCTTGAACCCAACAATTCCATTTCTGGAAGAAATACCATACCATCACAAATAATATGACAGATGTAAGAAGCCCGTCATTGACATAACGGTTGTAATAGTAAAAAAAAAATAAGTTTTTCTATTAGTAGAAGATTGATCAAGTGAATAACAATGCAACAATGCAATGCAAGTCCAAAAAAGCAAGTGGCAGAATACCATGTATACACACTATACTCTTAATTTTTCTATTATTTTTAAGAGTATATACGTACATGCATAGAAAAGCCTGAACAGATACACACCAAACTAATAACAGTGGCTACCTCGAGATGGTGGGATTTCTGGGAGCATAGCAGAAGAGAGGACTCTAAGCACTTTGGTAATGTTTGCATTTTTACAACAAGCATGTGTTACTTTTGTTTAAAGAAAAAAAACCTTTATTTTAAGGTAAAGAGGTTTGCTTGGAAGAATAAACAGGTGAGTAAACTCTGAAAATTTAGAAAAACTATTAAAATATTACACATTTGCTCAAAAATCCCTGTCCTAATGGAGTTTGCACTCAAGTAGGAAGAGACAATAAGTAAAATACACAGTGAATTAGAAAGTGGTAAGTACTAAAGAGAAGTTGAGATTGCAGGGGTTCCCAATTCAGAATAAGGTAGAAGGCCTTGCTGAAGAGGTGCACTCAAGATACAGACCTGGAGGGTCGGGAGCAAGCCTGAAGTAAAAAAAGAGATTTCTAGGATGAAATCATTTTATCTGTAATAAAATGAGCTTTTCTTTTTCAATGTTTTTCTTTTTCTTTTCAAGCTTTTTTTTAATGTACTAACTAAAGCTTCCAGATAGAAAAATGGTTATTTAAATATTATTTTGATTGTAGTTTTTAATAAGATCAATAACTACAAAAAGAACTGCATTGTTACAGATCTACCTTTTTTGGGAGGGTCCATGCCAAGTGTCATGTAGGAACTTAGTTCCTTGACCAGGGATCAAACCCATTCCTTCTGCAGTGGAAGTGCAGAACCACTGGACCACCAGGAAAGTCCCAAAGATCTACTCTTTTAAATGGCACTAGCTCTAGACTGCGGAGAAGGCAATGGCACCCCACTCCAGTACTCTTGCCTGGAAAATCCCATGGACGGAGGAGCCTGGTAGGCTGCAGTCCATGAAGTTGCTAAGAGTCGGACATGACTGAGCAACTTCACTTTCACTTTTCACTTTCATGCATTGGAGAAGGAAATGGCAACCCACTCTAGTGTTCTTGCCTGGAGAATCCCAGGGACAGGGGAAGCCTGGTAGGCTGCCGTCTATGGGGTCGCACAGGGTCGGACACGACTGAAGCGACTTAGCAGCAGCAGCAGCAGCTCTAGACTGAGTTCTACCAACCTATATAACAGGTCATTCTAAATCACAGGAAAAGAAGGAAAGGTCTTTGTGGACCCAGAGATTATCACACTAAGCGCAGTAAGTCAGAGAGACATTTATATATGAAATCTAAAATGCGACATGCATGGATATTTCTACGCAACAGAAACAGACTCATAGAGAACAGATCTGTGGTTGCCAAGGAGAGGGGGAGGTGAAGGAGGGAAGGACTGAGAGTTTGGGATTAGCAGATGCAAGTATTAAATACAGGATGAATAAACAACAAGGTCCTACTGTACATCAGAGGGAACTATATTCAATATCTTGTGATAAACCGTAATGGTCCAGCAATCCCACTCCAGGGAATATATCTGGAGAAAAACATGATCCAAAAGGATACATACACCCAAGTGTCCACTGCAGCACTGTTTATATATAATAGTCAAGACATGCATGCAACCTAAATGACCATCAACAGAGCAATGGATAAAGATGTGGTACATATTACTCAGCCATTAAAAAAGAAAGAAGTAATGCCATTTACGGCAACATGGATAGACCTAGAGAGTGTCATACTGAGAGAAGTAAGTCAGACAGAGGAGACGTATCATATGACATCCCTTATATGTAGAATCTAAAAACAAATGATACAGATGAGCTTACTTACAAAACAGAAAGAGACTCACACACTTAAAAAACAAACTTATGGTTGCCAGGGAGAAGGAATAGTTAGGGAAGGTCATGTACACACTGCTATATTCAAAATGGATAACAAGGAACTACTGTACAGCACATGGAACTCTACTCAACATTATTTGTCAGCCTGGATGGGAGAGGGGTTTGGGGGAGAATGGATTCATGTATATGTGTGGCTGAGTCCCTTCACTGTTCACCTGACACTACCACACCATTGTTAAGGCTATACCCAATACAAAATAAAAAGTTTAAAGTTTGAAAAAGAAAAAGAATATACATATCTATATACAGCTGAGTCACTTTGCTGTACAGCAGAAATTTACACAACATTGTAAGTCAACTATAATAAAAAAAAAAGCTATTTTATAAAGGTAGAATAGTCTTAATGCCAAAATCTGACAAATGAGATAAAAGAAGAAAATTATGTGATTGATAAACCACTTGTCTTCTCCACTAGTCTGTATTAATAGCATCTATGTAGACAGGATCCTTTATTTAAAATTCCATATTCCCATCTTGGGTTTCCCTAGTAGTTCAGCTGGTAAAGAATACACCTGCAATGCAGGAGACCCTGGTTCAATTCTGGGTGAGGAAGATCCCCTGGAAAAGGGCTAGGCTACCCACTCCAGTATTCTTGGGCTTCCCTGGTGTCTTAGATAGTAAAGAATCCTCCTGCAATGTGGGAGGCCAGGGTTCAATCCCTGGGTTGGGAAGATCCCCTGGAAGAGGGCATGGCAACCCACTTCAGTACTCTGGCCTGGAGAATCCCCATGGACAGAGGAGCCTCGAGGGCTACAGTCCATGGGGTCACAGAGTCAGACATTCCCATCACACAGCACAGCATTCTCATCTTAACACTCTAGTAAGTAAAGATGTCCAAGTCCTAATTCCGAGGACCTGTGACTAACTTAGGTTACATGACAAAAGAGAATTTAGGTTGCAGATAGAATAAAGTTTTCTAATAACTTTAAAATCAGGAGATTATCCAGGTGAGTTGTATGTAATCACAAGGGTCCTTAAAAGTAGAAGTAGTAGGTGGGTGATGGTGGGGGAGATGTGACTATGGAAGTATGGTTTGAGGGATACAACATAGCTTGCTTTGCAGATAGAGGACGGAGGCCCTGGGAATGTGAGTGGCCTCTTAAAGATGGAAAAGAGCCTCCAGAAAGAAACATAGCCCTACCTTGATTTTAGCTCAGTAAGACCTGTATTTGTATTATTTTACAACACTAAGTTTGTGGTAATTTGTTATAGCATCACTAGAAAACTAATGCAAGCATGTAACAGACATTCAACATTCATTTTTAAATGATGAATGAAGCCACAAAATCCCTGGATCTCTAGAAAAATGGGTAAAGATAGAAATATATCATTGGAACTTCCCTGGTGATCTAGTGGTTAAGACGCCGCGCTCCCAAAGGAGGGGGCCCAGCTTCAGTCCTTGGTCAGGAAATAAGATCTTTCATGACACAACAAAAACCCAGCATATATTTTAAATATTTATATATATTATACACACACACACATCATTCACAGAATACAAATGGCCAATAAGCAGTTGTAAACATCTTCAGCTGATATTGAAGATATGTAAATAAAAACCTACCAAATTAGCAGACGGTTGTGATCCTTTCGGATCACTACCCACCAAGTTATCCAGAAGGGAACTACGGCTTCTTCTCTGGAATGACTGGGCAGTATCTCTAGATGCCAAACTGGGGAGCAGACAATCAAATCCATGCTAAAGTTTGGATGTTTGCATAAAGCTTTTTCTAGCTGTGCTTGCTTCATAAAAGAAATAAAAACCTCTGAATTTGTGCCAAAAATTCCTAGGAATGACCAGTAAAAGTCTTGGGGGTTATCTAGACCAATATAAAACTATAACTGAAATGTTGATGACCCAAGTATGATGGCTTTTTTTACAACCTGATGATGTTTACACACACACACACACACTCTGGGCCTGTGAAAATGGAAAGCGAAAGGAAAAATAAAAAAACATTATTAGACTGTATTCTCCTTTTTACTACTATTCTTTACTAATTGCACATTTTACCAAAGATAGAAGATGGCTTGTGCTTTTATGTTCTCCAGGAATTTTTTTTGGTAGTATTTTTCTTTTCTGTTTTTACATAATTGATGTTTTGTTTATACTGACAGAGACTTATCTGTACCTATATGATATAAACCTCATTGCAAGTTATTTAGAAATAGGTAAAAAGGAATACAAGTCACCACCCCACCCACTATCTCAAGTGAGTTTTATGTACTCACATCTATTTGTGAAGCATGTTGGTCCTTCTTAAAGCCCCAAGCAAAATAGTATTTTAAATGATTATTGCATCATGGAAATTATGGTCATGTCCAAACTTCTAATCAGTTTTTATGGAAACCTGCAAACTCCAAAAATGTTACCAGAATAAATTTTTGTAAAATCTGGGGTAAATTTGTCCAGCAGAAAGTCTTCTCTGTAAACTCTGTACATTAACATTGCAGAT
The DNA here is from genome assembly GCF_029407905.1 of Bubalus kerabau. Lineage (NCBI taxonomy): Eukaryota > Metazoa > Chordata > Mammalia > Artiodactyla > Bovidae > Bubalus > Bubalus kerabau. The sequence continues at coordinate 52,517,598 of NC_073636.1, read as the reverse complement.
AGGTACAGGGGTGGTTAAAAAAAATTTTTATTACCTGCCTTCGGGGTCCACATTTCTCATATATCCAATATGCACAAACTAAAAAGGTATCAAGACAATTGTCAAGCTAGATATCAAGTGTGTATCCACACACCTACTATAGGGTTTAGCGCAGCAAAAAGTGACTTGATTTACTTCACTGATGAGAAATAAAGAAAAATAGAACAACAGAAGTATTTATCTCAGTTACTCAATTATGATACAGTTGGAACACTACTGGTTTTAGTTTTGGTATGATGATGATGATGGATTTGTTTTTTTATCATTTTAGAAATTTAAGTCAAATTGTAAAATCATACAAGAAAGTTCAAATGACTACTCGGTCAAAGTAAATCTAGTAGGTTATATGCAAAGGGTTATATTTAAACAAGCTTAGCGTTATGGTATCAGTATTTGGTAGGTTCTATTATGAGGTTCCCTTTCACATTCACCTTTAATGAGTAGTAAAATACTGCATTAACCAGTCAAAAATTATGTATGACTAATTATGTATGACTAATCACAAATTATGTCAGGCTAAACCAAGGAAAATAATTTTTTTTCAATGTCCCCACTGTAGTTTACACTGTTTTTGTTACAACTCTGTGACTACTTTAAGTTATATGATGTGCTACTCTTCACTCAGATACCGCTCCTTGGCCCTGTCAATACATAAGGAACAGGCTCATTAGAACCCTGTTTTTCAAACTGTAGGTCGAGATCTGTGAATGAACTATACAATCAATGTAGTCACCATCAGCAGTGAAATAGAACAGAGAAATAGGGAGTTCCCTGGTGGTCTAGGGGTTGGGATTCCGGGATTCCTCTGCTATGGGCCAGAACAGGTGCGGGGTGGCCAAAAAAAAAAAGAGAACAGAGAAACAAATATCAACATACATCAAACCATGATAAGCAAAGGATTACTGTGAAACTTCAGCTTGCTCATCATCTGTACATATGCACACACACATGTACCAAGTCCTGAATGTAAAATGGTTTTCTTAGTAAGAGATACTGTCAAAAAAGTTTGAAAAACACAGCTGTGGTAGAATAGTCATCTCCAATCTTGGGGCCAGGACTTAGGACTGGAGGTGCCTGGAGCACACACTCGTGAAGGCTTGCTGCAGTACCCCCAGCAGTACAATGGGGGTATGGAGGGAGGAGGTGACAGAGTAATAAAGATTTGTGGGATACACAGATTGCAAAGAAGGCTTAAGAAATGAGTTAGTGATTTAAAACACTAATTAAAATATAGCCCAAATCTCTGGGCTCAGCTCTTCCCTACTGGGACCCAAGCTCCCTTTGCACCTTCTCTCATCTTTGCCCCCAACATTCCCTTTTTTCCACCCAACGCTCCATGTCCCTCAGTGAACCATAAATCTTTACATTCTGTACACCTGGCTTCCCCTCAGCCCAGGCCTCCCCTTGTGAGTATAGCCCACGCACCTGTTGGCTGGATAACTGACCGTCTCCCTGTTATATTAATAGCACTGCCCTGCCCCCACCTGTGGATGAGGCCATGTTTTATTTACTGTGGTTCGATGGGGAACCTTGGAGAAGGCAATGGCACCCCACTCCAGTACTCTTGCCTAGAAAATCCCATGGACGGAGGAGCCTGGTGGGCTACAGTCCATGGGGTCACTAGAGTCGGACACAACTGAGCGACTTCACTTTCACTTTTCACTTTCATGCATTGGAGAAGGAAATGGCAACCCACTCCAGTATTCTTGCCTGGAGAATCCCAGGGATAGAGGAGCCTAGTGAGCTGCCGTCTATGGGGTCGCAGAGTCGGACACGACTGAAGCGACTTAGCAGCAGCAACAGCAGCTGGGGAACCTACCTCATTCATACTCAGTATTTAATAGTTTTTTAACTTTTGATCAATTTTGTAAACAACTCCTTTGAAAAGATGAGTTTACTACATGGTTGTCCAACCACTGCTTTTCAATACACCTTGAAGGTGCATTAAAAAAGAAATGTTATGGAACTTCCCTGCTGGTCCAGTGGTTAAGAATCTGCACTTTCACTGCAGGGGATGCAGGGTCCATCCCTGGTCAGGGATCTAAGAACCTATCTACTGCATGCTGAGGCCCCAGAAAGAAAAGCTGTGAAAGAACCAAACTACTGGGAGCAAAGTGCTTTCAAAATAGACCTGTTGGGCTGGACTGTGAAGATGAGGCACCTATAAGCACAACAAGCACTGTGTAATTTAGGGGTTACAAAACCCAAAACATCGGTTTGATTGAAGCCATCAGTCTAGAGTTCCTGACAGAAGAGGAAAAATCTATGAAAGAGGAGCCACAAAACATGTTGAAGACTCAGATGGGTCTCTGGTTCTGAATCACCATCCTCCGCCAGTTATTTATACCCTCCGCCAGTTGAAATAATCACCTTTGTGCTTCAGGATAAGTGAAAACTGTACCCTCAGGAAAAAATGTTAAGTACAAACAGAGCTAGTGAATAAGCAAATGTAAATCCACTGAACTGAAATGTTTATAATCAGTTTTAGCAATGTAGATACCGATCAGTAATGTAACCATGTGTGTCTGGTCAACTTTTTAAGGTATAAAAGTATTTAAAAATAATTTCATATACAGCTGGCCCTTGAACAAAATGGGTTTGAACTGTTTGAATCCACTTATGAGGTGACTTTTTTCAGCATAAATACTATGGTACAGCACAATCTGTGGTTGATTGAACCTGCAGATGCAGAACCACAGATATGGAGGAACTCTGGATAGAGGACTGGCCCTAAGTTACACAGGAAGATATTTGCCTGTGTTGAGGGCCAGTACACCCAACGCCCTGTTGCTGGTCAACTGTACTCACTTAGGGAGTTTAAATTCCTAGAAGTATTTAAGTAATAATTAACATTTGCATGAAAATTTGTCTAAGTGGTTAAACCTGAAAGTTTTCATATATTAGTTGTTGAAACACTAATCACTTACTGTCTGGAAGAATATTCATTTAATAAATTTGTTAGACTAGTAGACTGATTACTAAATAATGCACAAAGGATTACAGGTTCTTCTCCACACTAAGTTGTTGGAACATAAAGAATCTTAGAACGCTTCTGGGATAGGAGGGAGGGTTATGCCTTTTTCACACTTCTACTCTGTGGGCAGTGTCCTGAGGATAGAATGTAGTGGCTGGGGCTGCCCTAGCTGTCTTATTATGTGGATGGCAGTGGCTGAGGGAAAGCATGGAAGCCCTCTCCACTATGGATTTTAATTACTTGCAACTTTTCGGCCTGCCTTTCCACCCCACCTCCACCTCCAGCACCAGCTCTCAACCTTGGTTACTCATTGGAATCTCTTACTGATTCTCCCTGGACCCACCCTGAGGGATTCTGATTGAACTGGTCCAGGGTACAGCCTGGCATGAGAGTGGGGTATGCTCCCCAGGTGATTTTAATGAGCAACCAGGGCTGAGAACCACTGCTCTAACTGTAAGCCAGCTCCTCTTTTCCCTTTGGATTTTATCTCCCTCACACTGTGGTTATCTATGTCTAGTTCTTCGTTCTTCCTAGACTGAGCTCCCACTGGCCTTCCAAACAACGCAGGTAGCACTTTTCAGCCCATTGCTGACTGAAGTACCAGAGTCCCGCCGTACTTGGAATATAGGTTCTATAGTTTTTGCTTACAGAATCAAAGGAGTCAAAATCACCCTTGATAATCCCTCAGGAAGGGTCTGTTTTGGGAGCCTGATGCCCTATCTCCCCATCACCATCTACGTAGGTAGTTTCCTCCTGAACTGGAATAGAAAGCTGCCTCTTCCTCCACCAGGCACCAGAGTTAAGTAGGTGGTTGTGTTTAGGGGCCATGTTGCATAAAAAATACACATTTAAACACATGCCTCACCTTCAGCACAGCAGGAAGCTCATGCCTTGAACAGCCCACAGGAACCACTGACTGACCCTATGAGAGACACACATCTCCCATCTCACACCTACTCCTGAACATATGGTCCTTACATCCCCCAGTGGGTGGAATCGCCCACACCATTTAAACTTTTGTCAAGGATGTAAAACTGAATTCATGTGAAGTCCTATATGAAGCAAGGTCCCTCCTCCGCAAAATTCCATCCAGCTCAAGCAGGTCTTCCCCTTCTTTCTCCCTGTCCCACAAGCAGCTGGCTCAGCCTTTCTCCTCCCTGACCTCCCTTCCCTCCCTCTTAAGGCTGATGTTTTCTAGGACTCTTTATCTGTGGCACCTCTCATTAACTTTTCTTCATAAGAGCTCTTATGGTGAGAACTCCTTCCTCAATTCGGGGAGATGTGGCCCAAGAGGATTCCCTCTATGGCTCTGGTAAGGTGGGAGGAGTGGGAGTAAGACCTCATCCAGGCTTTGGGGACTGGGCTTGCAGGGCACAAAGGAACAGAGTAAATGATCAGTGTTTTTTGAATGCATGCATTCATAACAATGGAACTTGCATCTGTTTCCAAAGGACCCCACCCCAATCCCCAAGATAAATTCCAAAATGAGATTTTCACCAGCTCATCTGGCACCCCAGGCCAGGCCTTCTGCCACACCAAGCCACACCAAGCTCACGAGTACTGATTGGGCCTTTAATCTGTAACTGCCTGGCCACACTCCATCTGCCCCAAGATGGTGAAAAGGAACAAAGATGTATGGCCAGGTAGGCCATGCCAGCTCTCAGTCCAAGAGGGAAGGCCTAGGTCAGGCTGGGGCCTGAGCAGGGGTCTCTCGGCCCCAGGCGATGAGGGAGTTGCTGGCCTGGGCAAGCTCAGTGATGGATACCCGGCCCCGCTGTCGGATGAAGTTAGCCACCGCAGCCAGTTCCTCCGGGGTTATGTAGATGAACTTGCCCCGGTCGTCAATCACACCTGTGGGGACATGCAGGTTGTGGTGCTGAGCCCTCCCCACATGCCCAGCGACCCACCCACTCCTCCTGCCTGCCTGCTTGGCCTTTCCCAGCCGTATCCAACTTTGGTGAGTCACATCAGGCTTCCTTGCCTGTCCTGTCACCCAAAGCCATCACCAGGCCTTGGCATCCTCCTCATTGAACTGCATCCCCCTTCTCAGGGCCCCTCCTTGTACCCTGCTCCCCTACCCAGGGTGCTCATCCTGGCCATGCAGCCCTACACAGCTAGACGCTCCCCAAGACCAGGGCCCGCAGTGACACTGTCCTCCTCTCACCTGTAAGAGTCCCCTCAGCCAGCAGGTCCTGGATGCGGTTTATGGTGTCCTGTGAGGAGAACAGTTCTCAGAGTAGGGACAGGCACTGCCGCCCCCAGAAGAAGCGCCTACAACCTTCCTCCCACCACAACCAAACCTCTCCTCTCCTTCTCATGGCCACCCTGAAATGTGACTCCACGTGTCTCCTTTGGAGGGTCCTAGAGGGAAGGGGCTCTGGTCCTGGGGTCTGGCAGGACCCCCCACCCCCACCCCAAGAGAGACTCCCTTCCAACCAAAAGAGAAGTGGTGACATTTGGCTGAGGAGGCTGATGTGGCCTGTTGCAGGACAGCTGTCTAGGTAATTGGATTTGGGCTGCTGGAGTGATGGGGTTCAGACCTTTTTCTTTTTTTTCTTCCTGACTGCTTTCCAACTAGTTATAAAGGAAGGATGCCTGGGGTGACTAGAGATTCCTACAGTATACTCACTCTTGGTTGGGGGTAGGGGGGAAGGGGCATTGAGACTCTCCATCTTTAGGGCAGGCCCGTTCTGACAGCCACACACATTCCATGGCTGCACTCTACATACAGGCCACCTTGCAGGGCTTACCTGAGTACGTAGGCCCACCTGGGAAGCCAGGTCTTCCAAGAGCACGACCTTGGACTGCTACAAAGGGAGGAGAAGGTGCAAGGCTGAGCTTGGGCAAATCCTTTTCCGTACTGGAACCCTCTGAAGTTGGTGTTCTGATCTGATCTGCTCTGGGTGGCTAGACACACACAGTGTAGATCCTACGGGACAGCCTTGTTCCCCTCACACACTACTCACACACTCTCCCAATCACCCATACAGAGGACATACACGTTCATAAACTCTCCTGTTCCCCTGCTTGTGGGTAGCGATCTGCCCGCCAGGCCCTTGGACTGAGGACCACCCTGAGACAGAAACACACCTGCAGAACCAAGCACAGCTGCTGGCTTCTCCTCTGCAACCAGAGGTGTCTTTCTAATATATTGGACAGGCTGGAAGGGGAAACGCCACAGAGATGAAGGGGAGGAATGACAATCACCAAAAGCTATTTTAAAAAACCTTTTCTGGGACTTGCGTTTGCTGAGAACTTGCCAGGACCAGGCACTGAGAAGGTGTGGGAGAAGCAATGTTGAACAGGACACGGCCCACAGCCCCGCCAAGGAGAAGGTGAGAATGGGGAGAACAGAGCAGATAAACAGCCCCAGTAAGCCAGGACCTAGGCAGCTCAGTCTTGCCTCACCTTTGCTCACTGCTCCCTAGCCCGAAGATCACAACAACGCTGACATGCCCATACTTCCTGTCACCATCCTCTTCACACTGTATGAGCCCTCAAGATATCTGTCAGTAACACCAGCCAGCACTTTTCACACACAGCCATGTGCCCACAAGCTTCCCTCACACCCTCAGAAGAAACTTTAGTTCCCAGGGGGTGCAGCTGAGGGTCCACTGGTTGGCTCTACCTGCATCTGCCCCATCTCCCTCAAAACAAAGAGCACATGACTTGTGAGAAGGCGATCGTCTGCATTTCTGTGAATCTTCCACAGCAAATGAGCTGGGGGAGGACTGACACGGTGACACCTCCCCAGCTGCATATGGCGTGAGACTGTTCGAAATGCCAGACTGAATATGTAAGCAGGGAGGCAAGTGAATGGCAGTTGGGCCAGGGCATGGGCAAGTATGAGGTGACCTGGCCAGCCGGCCTCTACCTACAAAGCAGGGAGTGGGTGCTGGGCTCCCAGCAACAGCTCAGAGTGGGATTATGGAGTCACCCCAGGTGGTCCCTGAAAACCTGGTCTGAGGGGTTGTTGGCACTAAAAGTATGTCTGAAAAAACCAATCAATCAACCAACCCAACCCAATCAGAAGGGAGAGTGAACCAACAATATCAAACTACAGCCAAGCCTCATGTAACTGCTACGCACAGAAATGTCCCTCTAGTTCTGAAACCCTAGGATGAAAGGGCCCATCCCCTTAAGCCAAGAGGAAGGTGGGTAGGCTGAGTTTTGGAAGTTCTCCTTTTCCCTACAATAGGAGCTCTGGGACAATCAGCTAAAATAAGCTGGAGAAACTTCTACTAAACTCCAAAAGAGCTTGGAAAACACCAGAAAATGGCCCCTCCAGAGAGCTGCTGAGAGCAAGGATAGGAACTTCCCTGGGGGTTCTCAGGTCTCTGCCTTGTGGGGGCAGGGACTGAAGCTGATGCAGGAGGGCTTCCTGGAGGAGAGACTCAGGGCTATGCTGCTGCCCGCTGAGTGGGTGGGGACAGTGAGCTCCAAACAGCAGGAGAGTGTGACATATCCTGCCCAGGGTTGCAGCCCTCAATCAAGTGTGCCAGGGTGGAAAATGGACTCTATGAGAAAGGAATGGTCACAGTCTGAGGGAGCCTTCTCCCTCTCAGGAACCCCCAGCCCCTAGGCTGTGAGCCTAGCCCCTTGCAGCTAGGTGTCTAAACCCTGCTCTCTTCTGGGAGAGGCGGGGGGGATTATGCAAGCCCTGGCTCCTTGGCACCCCTAGTACCACCCCCACCACCGCCTCCGCTCCCTCTGTACTCCTTCCCTCAGCCGCCTCTGCACCCCTAAGCTGCACTTGAAAACCTCTCCCCTCATCGCATCCTTTGTGGGAGAGAAGTTGCTTAGCAGCAAAGCAGAGCAGGACATGCTTATGCAACCGGAGCAGTATTCAGGAGGCCCGCGCTGCAGCTGCAGACAGAAGGGGGCACACCTGCTACCCTGCCCTAGATTCCAAAGGGAACATCCTCCAGTATCCCGCGGAAGACCCAAGTTCCTGGTCAGGAACACGTGGCAGGGGATGTGGCTTCTCCTCAGTATGACAGAACTGGTAGAAAACACGTGTGAAGAAACTTGAAAACACAATGACTCACTAAGCGTGGGGTCTGAAGAGCAGGGAAACTGTCAAACCCTAAGCATGAGGAAGCTATTGTACCTCCCACACAGATCAGGTCCTTCCCCACCTTTGGGGTCAGAGGAGAAGGGGCTTTCCTGGCCAGGACCCTAGCAGGCCCACCTGCCCACTCCTGCACAAGCTTGAGTGACATGTGTACAGATCCCGCTTGGGCCTACCCCCTCCAGGCCCTGAAGATGAACCCAAGACACATACAAGAAGCAAGCAGCTGACACCCAGGTTCTGCTCTGCATTTCTTACCTTAATGTAGTTGATGAATTCGGCCAGGAAGCTATGGGACTAAAGAAGCAGAGAAATCAAGATGAGAGTCCCCCTGGCAGGGGCCACAAGGATCTATGCCTACCCACCTACCCAGCCGAGTGCCTGTCCAACGACCTGGGTGAGCAGCACAGCCTCCTGTGGGGAGGGGATCAAGGCACCACCTCTCCCAAAGACAAAGTCTCGGCCACTAGAGCCTGCTCATCCTGATGCCCACCCGCCTCTCACTGGATGGCCAGGGAAGCAGGCGAGGAGCCGCAGGGTGTCTGAGATGGGGCTGTGCTGCCTTTCTGGGCTCAGGGAACATTTCCTAGGGCTGGTGGACCCACCTGCTCCTCAGTCATGGTCTCGCCCACACCCTCCTCCTCCACCACGAAGGTCTCCTTCAGTTTCAGATACTCTTCATGCTCCCGCTGGGCCTGCTCTTCCTGGGCCTTCCTCTCCTCCTCTTCCTGTGGACACAGAGGAGGCAAGAGTCAGATAGAGTGGCCACCCTACTCTGTTTTAGTCTTTGCTGCTCCCAGAGGCCAGAGACAGAGCTCAGGGACAGAGCTCCTTTAAGACCTTGATCCCTCTGGCCCCTAAGCTAAACTGCACGATCCCTCTTCTCAATCAGTTCTATCATTTCCCAGATGCTGCTCAGCATCCCTCTCCCTGAAAATCCTACCATGAACGCCCTATAACATCCTCCAGCCACCCCCTCCCACATCCTGCCCTGTTATGTCCAAGCTTTGTGAACAAAACCCAGGTTCCATTTCCCATCAGTCAACTATCCCTCTAGCCCACTCCCATCTGGCTTCTGCACACTCAGCTCCACCAAAATAAGTCCTGCTATGGCCTCACCCATGTCCTCTATCCACCAAACCCAAGGGACAACCATCAGGCCTCATACCCCAGTCCTCTCAGTGGCCTTGGGGAGAGCCTACCATCCCCTCTTCCATCCCTCGGCTTTCAGACCCTACCCTCTCCTGGATCTCCTCCTGTTCTTTGGGTTATTCTTTCCACCTCCTCCATCACTCAGCCCAGTCCCTTCTCTCTCCTCCACTCTCTAGGCCACCTCACTATGCCCACAGCATCAATTATGCCCTAATGAAAAACGAATGAAATCCCAACAATGTGTTAAATTCACTAAATAATAACGTATTATTACTAGCTATAAAAAATATACCACAGTAAGGTATGATGTTAATGGTAAGGGTATCTGAGTGCCAGTGACCGCTGCTGTTGTATCCCTCCACAAACCTCTCTTCCCAAACACACGACTGCCCACGTGGCACACCCACTGGGCTGTCTCACAGGCACCTCAAATTGATGATGTCCCAGAAAGACCCTGTGATCTACCCCCCACACATCTGGACTCCTTCTGAATCCTTGGCTTAGCAAATCTCACAGCTATCTGGCCAGCTGCCCTGGTCAGAAATGAGGCTCCATCTACCACTTCTTTCTTTAACTTCTGGAAAACTGCTTGATCCATCCACCACCACCTAATGCAACAGTCTTGCCCCAAACCAACCCATTTTCCAGAATTCTCAGAAAGATCTATCTTAAACATGAAGATAAAGCTGTGACATGAAATATACAGGATGAGCCTGGAGCATTTTTCAGTGTCAAAAGTAAGAAAGTACTCAAAGAACAAAAACAGTAAGGGTATGTCAAAGGTAAACAGGGGCCAACTAAAAGCGCTCTCAGTAGCCAAAGCTAGAACAATCTAAGCAAAAAAGTAAATAAGATAGCATTGGATGGGACTTCACTGGTAGTCAGGTGGTTAGGACTCTGCATTTTCACTGCTGAAGGCCTGGCTACAGTCCCTGGTTGAGCAACTAAGATTCCACAAGCCATGTGGCACGGCCAAAAAAAAAGATAGTACTTGGATTATAATACAAAGTGCAAAATAGATATTCATAAGTCCATGTAGATACAAATAAACAATTCAATAAATAAAGAAAAGATAAATCTGTACAAATGAATTTCAAATACTTCATGTAAATACCCTCCTCTTAAGTAGATGGAGCATAACTCCCTACTTCTTAAGTGTGGGCTGTGCAGTAGCTTGTTTCCAAGAAACCATGGGAAGTGGAGAAATCTGGCAAACATAATCTTGGCCAGGTGATCAAGGTAAACATACAAGTGATAAGCCAAGTTGATAACATGAAACCTTGATATGTTGTGTGGAGGATGGCACTCCACCTCTGGTCTTCCTCCCAGAAATCCATAACCCCCATTCTAACCTTGACAGTAACATAAGCCGAATGCAAATAGAGGGACATTTTATAAAACACTTTCCCAACAGTTCTCAGACAGTTCCCAGACAGTTTGATGACTGTCAAGGTCATCAAAAGCAAGGAAAGTCTGAGAAACTATCACAACTCAGAGGAACCTAAGGAGACATGACAACTAAGTGTAACATGGTATCCTGGATGGGACCCTGGAAAAGAAAAAGGATATTTGGGCAAAACTAATGAAATCCCAATAATGTGTCAAATTCACTTAATAATAAATTATTATTAGTTGTAAGAAATATACCACAGTAAGGCGTAAGGTATGATGTTAATAGTAAGGGAAATGGGGTGTAGGGGAGAAGAGCCCCAGAATACTTTAGGTGCATTATTATAATCAATATTCAGAAAAGTGAACTCTGAGGCTGGGAAAGATGGAAGACAAAAGGAGAAGGTGGCGGCAGAGGATGAGATGGTTAGATAGCATCACTGACTTAGTGGACATGAATTTGAGCAAACTGTGGACAGTGGAGGACAGAGGAGCCTGGCATGCTGCACTCCACAGGATCGCAAAGAGTTGGACACGACTTAGTGACTGAAATCTTCTGCTGTGTTCCAGCCCATTTGTCACAGCATCCAGAACCAGGCTTTCCGGACATCCAGTGTCCCTGAATAACAAGGCCAGTCAGAGGCCAAAGGTACCAGGCTATGGGGTCTTCCCAGCTGGGGAGCCCAGGCTCTTACTCTATACACCCCACAACTTTATGGTGGTGCCCTTCCTGGACACCTGATTCTCAAAAGGAAGGAAGCACCTGGCAAACAAAGGCTGATTCACCACACTTACTGCAGTGGTCTCCATTCTCCAAGCATCTTCTCTATGCCAGGCCCTGAACAGAACCTGCTATAGATATGATCCACCATCTCTTACAATGTTCTTTAGTGGCCCAAAGGGCCTCAGGATTCAGAGTCCCCCCGCCCCACCTCACCTCTCTGACCCCTTTCCTTCTTCCTTACCCTGCTCTAGCCACTCTGTCTCAACGTTCTTCAAATGCTTCAGGTGTGTTCAATAAATTACATGCACAAAATTTCGGTTTCAGGTTCATTTTTCAGCAGCAGCTTTATAGAAGCTGTGTCCAGAACACAGAAACCAAATAAATCAGGGCCTGCACCTGGCTCACGGCCCCTCTTCTAGGCTGCAGGTGTAGGGAAGCGGCATGGGAAGCAAGAGGGCTTCCCAGGTGGCGCTAGCGCTAAAGAATTCACCTGCTAATGCAAGAAATGCAAGAGACGTGGGTTTGATCCCTGGATCGGGAAGATTCCTTGGAGTAGGAAACGGCAATCTGCTCCAGCAGTCTTTCCCGGAGAATTCCAAGGACAGAGGAGCCTGATGGCCTACATGGGGTTACAAAGACTTGGACACCACTGAGCGTGCGTGAGCATGCACACGCACGCACACACATACACACACGAAGTAAGGCTGCCTGGGCAGCAGACAGAAGTCAGCTTCTGGGGCCTGGCTCACCTTCTGTTCCTCCTCCAGGCGAAGCCGTTCCTCCTCCTTCTTCCACTCTGCTTCACGCTGTGACTCAAGGCGTTTCCGTTCCTCACGCTCAGCCTCCTCTGCCTGGAGAAAGGCTTTCATAGTTGGCACATCTCCACCTCCAGCCAGAGCCTGCCCACCTCCCAAACAGGCCAGGTCAGGCCAAAGACCATGGTTACAGGAGATGGAGTTAGGCAAGCATCAAACACCCACCCAGCATGAGGGGAGGGTCTGCTACATAGGAGACATGAAGGCAGGGCCCTTTCCCACCTCTCAGAGCTGCACCCCATCCCTCCTGCTTGCCTCACGTTGGGCTTTTCGTGCTTGTTTCTCCTCCAGCTTCCGTAGTTTCTTGGCTCCAATTTTCCCTGACAAGTGAGTTTCCACTGGCTTCTCTATGTCTTCTTCCTCTTGGGCTGAGTATGGTCAGAGAAAGACACGTCAGGTCCTGGCCACAGAAGACGGATGATATTCACCTTATCTTTTGTTGCTCTCCTTGAGGGGGATTTCCTTCCACTCACTTGCAAATACCACTAGCCCAGCTCTCCTCTTAAAGCCTCTGCCACGCAGAAATTTGTCTGGGATGTGTGTGTTAGGTTTGGGAGAGAGGTGAGGGAACCATGGGGCAAGAAAATAGATGATAACATTAGACGCTGCTGCTGCTTAGTCGCTTCAGTCGTGTCTGACTCTGTGCGACCCCATAGACGGCAGCCCACGGGGCTCCACCGTCCCTGGGATTCTCCAGGCAAGAACACTGGAGTGGGTTGCCATTTCCTTCTCCAATGCATGAAAGTGAAAAAATAAAGTGAAGTCGCTCAGTCATATCCGACTCCTAGCGACCCCATGGACTGCAGCCTACCAGGCTCCTCCGTCCATGGGATTTTCCAGGCAAGAGTACTAGAGTGGGGTGCCATTGCCTTCTCCGACATTAGACGCTACATAGCCATAAAGAGGGCACTTGAGTCCTTGGGTGAAGCCCTCAGAGAATGAGTGTGCACCCACAAGGAAGAGTGCTGGGATAGAAGGAGTGGACTGAAGAATTCTCTAGGTCACTCTAAAGACTCCTGCCCTCCTGTTTGGACACTGAGAGCCTAAATGAAGGAAGAAGGGGTTGGCCCAATGGAATAGGGATCAGGGTCCAGAGCTGCTAGTCCCCAGGGAACAAAGGATGGGTCCTAAGTCTCCCCTAGGGGCTTCCCTGGTAGCTCAGTGGTAAAGAATCCACCTGCCAATGCAGAGACATGGGTTCGATCTCTGGGTCGGGAAGATCCCCTGGAGGAGGAAATGGAAACCCACTCCAGTATTCTTGCCAGGGAAATCCCAGGACAGAGGACTCCATGGAGTCACAAAAGAGTCAGACACGACTTAGCTACTAAACAACAACAAAGTGTCTCCTAACCACATCCAGTGATTCCCAGACATTCCTCCCACACTATGGCTTCACACCGCATTCTTTTGCCCAGCCTTGGGGTCACCTCACCCTCTAACCCAGGCCCCTTCTCCACCAGGCTGGGCCCCTCTCACCTTGGATGATGGCCTCCTCCTCATTCTCATCGGCCCAGGCCACTCTCTGGGCTCGACGCTGGGCCTGCAAGCGGCTGCCTAGGTCTCTCCGGCGCCGGGGCCTGCCTGCAGCTCTCTGCTCCTCGGGCTCTAAGGGCTGAGGCCGAGCCACTCGGCCTGCTACTGCGGGTACCTCTTCATTGTGCAAAGGCTCTTGGGCAGCTGTAGGGAAGAGAAGCACCATGATTCTCTCTGGCAGCCCAACTCACCTCTTGGCAGGGGGAACAGCATCCTGGAAGCCTCCCTCTCCTCTGCTCAATTTCCTCCAAGCTCCTGCTGCCCACAACAAAGTCCTAATTTCTCAGCCTGACTATGGAGTCTTTCATAACCCAAACCCTGACCTTGGTCCAATGCAGCAAGAGCACTCCTTTCCTCCCACCTCTGTTGATACCCTTCTTTCCTCTTAAGGCCCCATCTTTCCAGCTGACTTGTCAGGAGACTACCACCCTGCAAAATGGAGCTGTTCTACCTCTTCCAGAAGCCCACCTTGACCTTTCCAGGGCTCATCTGAATGAATGCCCACAGCAGGACTGTATTAATCTTTTGCCTAACACCACCTGCCACGGTTTTATCTGGAACTCCAATCAGAGAGCGGACCTGAAGGCGAAGTCTCTCCTCTCAGGAAGACTTGTTGGCTATTTGCCTTACCTCAGCTTCTCTGTCCCCTGCCCCTGAAAGATGCTCCGAATAGCTTGTGGGCCCAAGGAAGGGGAGAGACATATACCCAAACTCATATGCCGATAAAGAAATGATGGGGAGGGGGCCAGGGTGGAGGATGACAGGTGTATCTGTTACGTGCCCTGGCAGCTGACACGGCCTTCCGGGAGGGGTGCAAAACAGGGAGGAGGATGCATGCACAAATGGTGTTCTTGAGGGGTAAGGAGAGAGCTTCCTGGAGCCACCTCATACTCTTTTCTGTTCACAGGTAGGTAGAAAACACTTAGTGGCCCCCTTCTCATCAGCTGCTCTGGAGCCGGCCTGGCAGGGATGGGAAACCCCTGTGGATCGCTCAACGGACGCAGCAGGGGGGATGAAGGATGGTAGTGTCTGCCAGGGCCTGGCCCTCAGGGAGGGCCAAGGGGCGAGGAGATGAGGGCACGCTCTCTTTGGGGGCCAGGAAAAAGGTGTAGGGACCCTGCCACTCGGTCCGCGAGCTGGCAGCTGCACTGCAGCGCCCTGCTTGTCGCCGCTTTGCGCGCATGCTCAGGCGTGCGGCCTGCGGGAGGTGGAAGGCGCGGAGATCTGCTGCCCCTGGCAAGCCGCGCATGCGCGTGAGCCGCGGCTCCACGGCCTACAGAAACTGAGATAAGAGGACGCGCGGCCGCACCGGCCCTGGCGCGGCGGCATCTCCTACCTGCTGCCGCCCGGCCCCGGCTGCGAGTCAGGAACAGAATAAGCCCGACAAGCAGAGCCGCCACCACCAAGTACACCACGGGGGACACCATGACGTTGACTTCCAGGTGGAACCTGCGCGTTCACCCAGACACCCGGGCTCTCCCAGGCTCCGCCCAACGCCCATCTGGCCCCTCCTATTTCCTATCTAGACCCCGCCCACATCTCGGCCCCGCCCTGGCCTCACTAAATGGAGGCCCTAGTTTTTTTTCTTAATCAATCTGCTGCACAGCACATTGACTCAGTTGTGTGTGTGTGTGTGTGTGTGTGTATGTATACTTTCTGTTTTAGGATTTTTTTTTTCTGGTTTGGCTCACAGCTCATGGGATTTTCAGTTCCCAGACTAGGGATTGAACCAATGTCTATTTTCAAAATAGTAAACAATACCAGAGGGACTTCCTCAGTGGGTAAGACTGGGCACTTCCAATGCAAGGGGCCAGGGTTCAGTCCCTGGTCAGGGAACTAGTGCCCACTTCCTGCAACTAAAGATCCCATATCCCACAACTGAAACTAAGACCTGGTGCAGCCAAATAAAAATACATGTTAAAAAAAAAAAAGCATGCAGGCAACCATTCAAATACTAAAAAAATAAATAAAAGGAACTGTTTCAGAGGTAGAATTCATAGGATCTGACAATCTCCTTTGAAGGCAAGAATTGTCCTTTTTCATTTTAGTTTCCTCCACAATGAGGGAAGTGCAGTTCCAAAGAGATTATTCCATCATAATCCTAGCTAAAGAAATAAAAATTCACATTTTAATCCTAACAATCTATTTAATGAATGAATAATGCAATCCCTTTCATTTCTGTTCAGAACAACGAAGAAACTATTTCTTTATATGTTGGATCATCAGTTAGGTAAAGCAATCAATATGTCTCTGTTCTGTCTTGTTGTTGCCTAAGAGGATTTCTGTCACTTGCAACCAAGGATCCTGATTAAAGATCACACATACACAAACTTCTTCATACAATTTTTTGTATTCACATATCTCCTCCCTCCTCACCAAGTTCTTGGGCTCAAAGACCTTCAGGATGATTGACTGCTTGAATGGTTTGCAGGATCTTAGTTCCCAAATCCTCAACAATGAAAGCAGAGTCCTAACCATTAGGCAACCAGGGAATTCCCCAAGGCCATCAGATTTAGAGTGAGGTCCAGCTCACTCTAAGAGTGAATACCCACTTCCAATACTCCTGCTTAATAACCTTTGTGGTCTCCCACATCTTGCTGAGGAGCCCTCAACCAACCTAGGTGGTTCTCTCAGCCTCCAGGGCTCTGACTGTCTTTGTGCTGATCATACCATGTGGTTCTTATCTGTGGTATACCAGGTGCCTATACTCAGTCCCTGGAAAGCTCCTCCTAGCCTGTCAGGAGGTCAGCTTTGCTGAGGTGAACCTCTTTTGTGAACCATCTTCACATGCCTGAAGATTCACCATGACTTCATGAGGAAGACACATGACATAGACCAAGGGCACCACTTCCTGATCTAACCCACTAATTCTCGTGTCAACTCCAAAGAGATTGGCAAATCACCCAGTAGAAAGGGATCATATGGTAGAATCACATGGTAGAATGGGAAATTCTAGGACCTGCGTTAAGACATAGTAATGCCTTTTGGCCTGTGCAATATTCCCACTATGGTAGTCATTGAGCAAAGGTTTTTTTTTTTTTTTTTAATAAAGTATGTTCTGCAAGGACAAATTCTGTCGTGTAAAAAAAAAAAAAAAGCTGATAATCGAGATGATCAGATGTCTTTAACAGTAAACAAAATACAGGCATTGCCAACTCTCCAGACTTCCGATGATACTCCTGACAGGAGCTGCCTCACCAGGAGTAGAGCTGGCCCTGAATCTGCCCCATGAAGGAGAGAGACGGCTGAATTGCTCAGTGAGAGCGTCAGTAGTGGGTCAAGGCCTATCGCAAGGTGGGTCTGCTGGGGCACTTTCTACTCTTTGCTGTGTTGGGGATGAAAAGAATTGGCTGAGAAGGAAAGATGGATTTAAGGGACTGGAGGGAAGTTGTAATAAAGGAGTTTAAATACTGAATTCCCAAGTCTGGGACATGGGTGAAAAGACGGGGCTAGATTAAGGCTATGCAAAGTTTAAAATCGCAGTCAGGTAGTTGAGCTGGCAGGCAAGGCGGAGCTAAGGAAGCCGGGCTGAAGATGAGGTCAGGATAAAGACCCAGGTTTGGGAGTCCTTGTCCTGAAGGAAACAGTTCTTAGAGACAACTTTAGAGGTCCCGGCAGTGAAGGCGAATCGTCCAGAGCCTAGGCAGTTCATCACAGGCCTCGAGGTAGGCACGAAGGGTTTCTTTGCTTCCTCGGTGCCCCTGTCCCAGAGATGGGTGAAAACAGGAGTGGGTGGGGCAGGTGGTTAGAATAGTCTCTTCTGGCTTTGGCGGGAGGGGCTGGTCTCGGCGCACGCAACCTCCAGTGTCCGTTGCTGCTGCTGCTGCTGCTGCTAAGTCGCTTCAGTCATGTCCGAGTCTCTCCGACCCCATAGACGGCAGCCCATCAGGCTCCCCCGTCCCTGGGATTCTCCAGGCAAGAACACTGGAGTGGGTTACCATTTCCTTCTCCAGTTCATGAAAGTGAAAAGTGAAGTCGCTCAGTCGTGTCCGGGAGTGGGGTGCCATTGCCTTCTCCGCCAGTGTCCGTTGCTGCTAAGCTGCTAAGTCACTTCAGTCGTGTCCGACTCTGTGCGACCCCATAGATGGCAGCCCACCAGGCTCCGCCATCCCTGGGATTCTCCAGGCAAGAACACTGGAGTGGGTTGCCATTTCCTTCTCCAATGTATGAAAGTGAAAAGTGAAAGTGAAGTCGCTCAGTCGTGTCCGACTCTAGCGACCCCATGGACTGCAGCCTACCAGGCTCCTCCATCCATGGGATTTTCTAGGCAAGAGTACTGGAGTGGGGTGCCATTGCCTTCTCCGGCCAGTGTCCGTTAGACCCCAGCAATTCCGATAAGGTAGGCCAACCCCTTCTCCTCCCTTCTAGCCCTCGGGGGCCCCAGGCTGCTCATCCAGAAAAGGGCGTCATGCTACTGGGGGTCTGAGCAAGGCTTCTGGATGCCCAGAGAGGCGTTCCTGCCCAAAGGTGCCCAGGCTGCCACTTTTGCCGCAGTTGCTGCCGCAGCCCCGGCCACGCAACACAAATCACAGGATGCCTTCCTGGGACCACAGGTCGGAAACCGTATTATCCCCTTCCGCCGGTAGTCGGAAGTGCCTGCGACTCGAAGCAGAAGGACTTCCGGTGGGTCTGCGGGGTAGCTGGGGATCGCCATGGCGGCCTCCTTGGCCGGGAAGAAGATCGTGTTTGTCACGGGGAACGCCAAAAAGCTGGAGGAGGTGACGGGAGGGTGGCGGAGGCCGACTAGGAGGCGGTGAAAGGGTAGCCTGTGGCAAGGCTGGCTGGGGAGAAGGCGGAAGAGGCTTCCATGCGGAGCGAAGCAAGCGGGTGGAGCAGCGGACGCGGAACGAAGAGTCGGACGGGGAGGGATGGGTGGGATCTGTAAGGAGGTAGTGCCGCGCGGAGTGGGACCCGAACGTTTGCGGAGTGGAGGCGACCCCGGGTTGTGCTGAATAAAATAAGGCCCTTAACAAATCCGGGCACAGGACTTGTGAGCTGAGGGACTTCGGGAGCTAAGTGGTGAAGTCCTTAGCACTTGTCCCAAAGGTTACCTCGCTGGTTCCCAAACCAGGACTCCGACACCCCTCTGGAGTTGATCCAAACACCGCTACTGGCCTGGGGTTGTCAGGAACCGGACAGGGCGTGGAGCAAGGCATCCAAGCCGAGCCGTCCACGCCCCACTACAGTCCAGAAATGTGGTCCTCAGTCTCCCAGCCTCTTTCTGCCATCTTTGAAATGGGGATAATGCAAGAAGTTTGTTTGAAATGGGGATAATGCAAGAGAGGTGTGAGGGAGGCAGTGGATCAACGTTCTTGTCTACCGGGACTTTGTGGCTAGCTGTAAGGATTCTGGGGGTTGATGGAACCTCTTTGGCTGCAAATAGTAAAGAGACACAGATAGCTTATGTAAACCACCAGGTGACTATCATGGGAATCCAATAGTGTGCTGTTCCACAGGACTTAAGGAGTCTTTCTCAGGAGTCCCTCGAGAGGGGTTTATTTGTCCTTCTAGTTCTCTCAGGATGCTCATCGCTTTTCATTTTGAGGTCTTAATGCATTTCCCCTCCTGATGGAGGAGGCAGTGAGGCTTCTGCCAGACATCAGCTCTGATTGGCCTTGCTTGGACCAAAGGTTTGTCCCTGCCCCTTCAGCCATGGCCAGGGAGATGGGTCATGTGTGGGGAATCAGGATGCCATCTACTTGATATCTGAGGCAGACCAGTGGGGTGCAGTCATTAGGGGACCCTTCATTTATCTTCAGCACAAGCACTGATGGCACATCTGTGCCATTTCAGAGTGGCCTTCTCAGAAGTCAGAGCCCTGGGCTGAGAAAAGGTTTGGGATCCTGAGGCCAGACCAGTCAGTGCCACCCTGAACAGAGCCTCATGCAAGATGGTGGCTGCCAGCTCCCAAGCCCATCTCTACTTATGGTTGAGAATGTGTCTGCCTCCCACATTTAAAGAGGCAGGAGGGAATTCCCTGAGGGTCCAGTGGCTAGGATTCAAGCTTTCACTACTGGGGTTCTGGTTAGATCCCCGGTGGGGTGGCTGAGATCCCACAAGCCACATGGCATGGCCAAAAAAAAAAAAAAAAAAAAAGAACAGACTGGAGTGGCCAGAGGAGGCTCACTGGAGAAGATGGACTTGAAGTTGGCCTAAAGTAAGAGAGTTTTAACTTGTTATCCCATTGGCAGAACGATGATGCCTGTGGAACCTTTCTCAGGAAAATATTTTTCAGTTCAGTTCAGTTCAGTCGCTCAGTCATGTCCGACTCTGTGACCCCATGAACTGCTATACACCAGGCCTCCCTGTCCATCACCAACTCCCAGAGTCCACCCAAACCCTTGTCCATCGAGTCAATGATGCCATCCAACCATCTCATCCTCTGTCGTCCCCTTCTCCTGCCTCCAATCCCTCCCAGAATCAGGGTCTTTTCAAATGAGTCAGCTTTCTGCATCAGGTGCCCAAAGTATTTGAGTTTTCAGCTTTAACATCATTCCCTCCAATGAACACCCAGGACTGATCTCCTTTAGGATGGACTCGTTAGATCTCCTTGCAGTCCAAGGGACTCTCAAGAGTCTTTTCCAACACCACAGTTCAAAAGCATCAATTCTTCAGCGCTCAGGTTTCTTTATAGTCCAACTCTCACATCCACACATGACTACTGGAAAAACCATAGCCTTGACTAGACGGAACTTTGTTGGCAAAGTAATGTCTCTGCTTTTTAATATGCTGTCTAGGTTGGCCATAACTTTCCTTCTAAGGAGTAAGTGTCTTAATTTCATGGCTGCAGTCACCATCTGCAGTGATTTTGGAGCCCAGAAAAATAAAGTCAGCCACTGTTTCCACTGTTTCCTCATCTATTTGCCATGAAGTGATGGGACCAGATGCCATGATCTTAGTTTTCTGAATGTTGAGTTTTAAGCCAGTTTTTTCACTTTTCTCTTTCACCTTCATCAAGAGCCTCTTTAGTTCCTCTTCACTTTCTGCCATAGGGTGGTGTCATCTGCATATCTGAGGTTATTGATATTTCTCCCGGCAATCTTGATTCCAGCTTCTGCTTCCTCCAGCCCAGCGTTTCTCATGATGTACTCTGCATATAAGTTAAATAAGCAGGGTGACAATATACAGCCTTGATGTACTCCTTTTCGTATTTGGGACCAGTCTGTTGTTCCATGTCCTGTTATAACTGTTGCTTCCTGACCTGCATATAGGTTTCTCAAGAGGCAGGTCAGGTGGTCTGGTATTCCCGTCTCTTTCAGAATTTTCCACAGTTTATTGTGATCCACACAGTCAAAGGCTTTGGCATAATCTATAAAGCAGAAATAGATGATTTTCTGGAACTCTTTTGCTTTTTCAATGATCCAGCAGATGTTGGCAATTTGATCTCTGGTTCCATTCCCTTTTCTAAAACCAGCTTGAACATCTGAAAGTTCATGGTTCATGTATTGCTGAAGCCTGGCTTGGAGAATTTTGAGCATTACTTTACTAGCGTGTGAGATGAGTGCAATTGTGCAGTAGTTTGAGCATTCTTTGGTTTTGCCTTTCTTTGGGATTGGAATGAAAACTGACCTTTTCCAGTCCTATGGCCACTGCTGAGTTTTCCAGATTTGCTGGCATATTGAGTGCAGCACTTTCACAGCATCATCTTTTAGGGTTTGAAATAGTGCAATTGGAATTCCATCACCTCCTCTAGCTTTGTTTGTAGTGATGCTTTCTAAGGCCCACCTGATTTCACATTCCAGGATATCTGGCTCTAGGCAAGTGTGAGTGATCACACCTTCGTGATTATCTTGGTCGTGAAGATCTTTTTTGTACAGTTCTTCTGTGTATTCTTGACACCTCTTCTTAATATCTTCTGCTTCTGTTAGCTGCATACCATTTTTGTCCTTTATTGAGCCCATCTTTGTATGAAATGTTCCCTTGGTATCTCTAATTTTCTTGAAAAGATCTCTAGTCTTTCCCATTCTTTGTTTTCCTCTATTTCTTTGCATTGATTGCTGAGGAAGGCTTTCATATCTCTCCTTGCTATTCTTTGAAACTCTGCATTCAAATGGGTATATCGTTCCTTTTCTCCTTTGCTTTTCGCTTTCCTTCTTTTTACAGCTATCTGTAAGGCCTCCTCAGACAGCCATTTTGCTTTTTTGCATTTATTTTTCTTGGGGATGGTCTTGATCCCTGTCTCCTGTACAATGTCACGAACCTCATTCCATAGTTCATCAGGCACTCTGTCTATCAGATCTAGTCCCTTAAATCTATTTCTCACTTCCACTGTATAATCATAAGGGATTTGATTTAGGTCATACCTGAATGGTCTAGTGGTTTTCCTCACTTTCTTCAATTTAAGTCTGAATTTGGCAATAAGGAGTTCATGACCTGAGCCACACTCCACTCCCAGCCTTGTTTTTGCTGACTGTATAGAGCTTCTCCATTTTTGGCTGCAAAGGATATAATCAGTCTGATTTTGGTGTTGACCATCCTGATGTCCATGTGTAGAATCTTCTCTTGTGTTGTTGGAAGAGGGTGTTTGCTATGACCAGTGCATTTTCTTGGCAAAACTCTGTGAGTCTTTGCCCTGCTTCATTCCGTATTCCAAGGCCAAATTTGCCTGTTACTCCAGGTGTTTCTTGACTTCCTACTTTTGCATTCCAGTCCCCTATAATGAAAAGGACATCTTTTTTGGGTGTTAGTTCTAAAAGGTCTTGTAGGTCTTCATAGAAGCGTTCAGCTTCTTCAGTGTTACTGGTCAGGGCATAGACTTGGATTACCGTGATATTGAATGGTTTGCCTTGGAAACGAACAGATACATGGGATTACCAAGGAAATCGGGGGAATCCCTGGTGGCTCAGCAGTAAAGAATCCATCTGCAATCCAGTAGATGTGGGTTCAATCCCTGGGTTGGGAAGATCCCCTAGAGAAAAGGGGATTTTCTGGGAAATCCCACAGACAGAGGAGTCTGGCAGGCTGCATTCCTTGGTATTGCAAAGAGACAGACATGACTTAGTGACAATATCACCACCACAAAGGAAATCATTTCTATTGATTTACAGTTCTCAAAATATAAATATCTGTGATCTAGTTACATATTTTTTGTTCATGCATTAAAGAATTCAGTCTATCGTTTTGTGTTATTATCATAATTTAAAAATAGTGAAGGCTGTAAATGGTATTTTGAGATTATCTGCTAGAACTGTAAAGGGATATGACAACATCTTTGATTTTAATAGATTTAAATGTCACAGGAACTGCTGATGCTGTTTGTTTTCTATACTCACAATTGAAAGAGATGATAAATTTCAGCTCAGGGTTAATGAAAATAGAGAGGTATTTTTTTTCCTATCCAAGTTCTGGGTAGATCCTCCTGAATCCCGGGTAACCCCTGATAGAAAATTCCTGGCCTAAACAGTAGGTTCTGGGACCATTGAGAAGGGAAGAGGGTGTTCTAGATGGTGGTTAGCATGAACAGAGACCTGAAGTAGGAGGGAGGGATCAGAGAATGAGAAGATGAGGGAGCTGACCTGCTGGGGTGGGACCCTGAGGGCTACAGTTGAGGCTCGTGGACCTGACTTTGAACTTTAGAGAACTGACAGGAGAGTTACCTGATGAGAAAGGTGGGTGACAGCTTGTGCAGTAATGGGGAATCATTAAATGCTGATAAATGTTCTTTCATTTTGGAACAGGTCATTCAGATTCTAGGAGATAAATTTCCGTGCACTTTGGTGGCGCAGAAAATTGACCGTATGTCTCTGTTTAGTTTTATTTTTAAAAGATGATTCAATTTCTCTAACTCCCCATGACCTGATTATGTGTCTGTTTCCCTCACAAGTGCCAGAGTACCAAGGAGAGCCTGATGAGATTTCCATTCGGAAGTGTCAGGAGGCAGCTCGCCAGGTGCTTGCTCCATTCGCGTCCTGTCCTTGCTCCTCTTGTTCTGGTGGCTCCTGGGGTCTGTGCCTGCTGGGGATGCGTAGAGAATATGGTGGGCACAGTTTATTATGACTTGAAAGACCTTTCCATGTCTAATCAGGCTGGAGTCAGTTAATAGTTATATATTGCCTTCCTTTCTCAACCTAAACTGCGTAGTATCCCCCTAAGATGACCACACACACACACACACACACACACACAATTTTCTCTTCCCATTTCTCTTGTGCATTCATTCCGTCCCCTGCATTCTCCCCACACACATCCACCCTGCACTCACATCTCTCTGGAACTGAGAAGGAGCACTTTGTAAAGTGTCAGGCTGCTTGAGTATAATCCCAGCTCTCTCGTCATTGTACAAACTTTACAACCTGCTGAGGCTTTGTTGTCCCTGTCTCTAAAACAGATAAGAAGGAGATAAGAGATTAGCCGAGGGCTGTTGCCCAGGTCTGCTGCTGCTGAAGCACACGCCAGCTAGCTGTGGGCGTGGCCCTGGCCTGGGTTCCCTGAGAACTCAGAGGGGAGGTGGGGCCTGCTGGTGGGCCCGGGTCTCAGGGCTGTATGTCCTTGTGCTGCAGGTGCAGGGCCCCGTACTGGTGGAGGACACCTGTCTGTGCTTCAACGCCCTTGGAGGCCTCCCTGGCCCCTACATGTGAGTGATATCCCACCCCTTTGATTGGTTACTTGATACTGCCGGTCATTCACTGTCTTGGTGTCAACACCAGTATGTCAGATTGTTGAGGAAGGATTAGAGATGGGGGAGAGGCATGTCTTTCTTTTGTTAAGTGTGAGAATGTGTGTAAGTTGAGATGGGCAAGGGGAACTCACCCATTGGAGAGGTAATTCTTGGGCAGGTCAGTTTCAGGAAAGAGGAAATAAGGAAGTTGAGATCTGCAAATGGATTTCCTTAAATCTATCCAGTGTCCTGGACCCCCCTCAGGCTTCCCAGGTGGTGCTAGTGGTAAAGAACCTCCCTGCCAATGCAGGAGACTCAAGAGATGTGGGTTTGATCCCTGGGTCAGGAAGATCCCCTGGAGAAGGAAATGGCTACCCACTCCAGGATTCTTGCCTGGAAAATTCCATGGATAGAGGAGACTGGTGGGTGACAGTCCATGAGGTCCCAAAGAGTCGGGCATGACTGAGCGAGGGCACACACACACAGGATACAAATACCCTGGTTTGTTGGGTCTTGGTTATGTATACAGTTGATCTGTGAACAACTTGGGGTTAACCTACGTATAACTTAGAGTTTGCCTTCCATAGCCGTGGATTTAGCCATGTATTACTGTAGTATTGACTATTGAACAATATCCACATTATGAGTGAACTTCGGCAGTTCAAGTCATGTAGTTCAAGGGTTAACTGTATCTTCAACTTTTGGACTGCTAACTTGTCTGCCAACGCAGTAGCACCCCTACACATGTTCCATATTCTTACCAGCACTGTTTCATGACTTTTTAGTGTTTTAGTAAGTGAGTAGGAAATGTTATCACATGCAATTTTAATTTGTATTTCCCTAATTAGCAGTGAAGTTGAGGCCTTCATTGGTTTATCGATTCTCTTGTGCCTTGCCTGTTTGTCTCCATCTCCTTTTTCCTGTTGGATTATTTCCCTTCATTTTGAGTTGAGACATTCTTTATCTTTTCTCCTTGACTCTCTCAGAGCTTTAATCCCTGGGGGATGCAGCCTGGAAAGAAGGTGGTAGGAACATCCATCCATTTGTGCTGTCTGTCTCACCTTTATTTCTCTTGCAGAAAGTGGTTTCTGGAGAAGTTAAAGCCTGAAGGTATTATCCCCATTTGTCTCTTTCTTTTGATGCGTTTGGAATTAAGAAATCTGTGGGTTCTGGGGAGGAGCTCCAGCTAGTAATCAGGAGTCTCAGGTTCTGTCCCCTTCAAGGCCTCTGTTCACTTCAGTCTACCCATCTATAATCAACGCTCACACTTTCCCTGTAAACCTAGCTCCAGGGAGCACTGAGATGTGGAGTAGATGGGGGTGGCGGTTGTGGTGAAAGCTTTGAGATTGAGGGGCAAAGGGAGATTCTGGCCCTGAGAGGATTGGCCCCACCACTTGCTGTCGTTGTCAGCAGGAAGTGGAAAGGGGGACACCTTGCTTTTCCTTCTGGTCCCAGCCCCCTACCCTGGAATCCACAGTGGTAGAACCCTTATTCTACATCCCCATCACCCAGCCTCCTGTGTTATCAGCACAGGGCCTATTTGGTAAAGTGTATAACTCCCCTCCCCCAGCTAGGCCCCTTGGGTGGGGAGTTGGGCCTGGGGCTTGGCAGCAGAGTGTGCTGAGCCCTCACTGCACCTTCCCTCAGGTCTCCACCAGCTCCTGGAGGGGTTCCAAGACAAGTCTGCCTATGCACTCTGCACGTTCGCATTCAGCACTGGGGACCCGAATGAGCCCATACGCCTCTTCAGGGGCCAGACAATGGTACGTACCCATGCTCATTCCCCTGCGTGCCACCAGAGGGCGCTGTGAACCCCCCCCCCCCTCCCAGTGATGCTATCTGGTGGGATGGTCACACTCCTAGGTACCACAGCTCGAAATGCTGTCAGTCCTGAAACTTACTGCCCCCTGAGTCTGATGTTTGGAAACATACATGGCTCACAGCTTTTGGAGCCTGGTATACCCAGAGCTGTGCACTGTATGCTGTCCTGAGGAGATGTGGGAACTAAAGATAACAACTCCTAGAGCTGCATCTGCAGTTCAGACTTCTCCAAGCTTGAATCTCCTTATCACACTGCTGTGCGACAGCTTCCCTTGAACATCTCACAGCCTTTCCAAGTTTTTATCTTCATATAGAATCTTCCTCTCCCCCCACCTCATTCCTTTCAGAGGTGCCCTTCAGTGTCTCCAGGCTTACCAATCAGACCATAGGTTCAGCTCCTTCTCTCAGTCAAACCACCCTCTGTGCTGGGCTTCCCGCCCTGCCCCCGCCTCAGCCTATTCATTCCCTCCCTATGGCAGGGTTTACCTTCAGACACATCACTTCTCTGCTTTGTCCTCTCTGCTCAGGATAAAATCCAGAGTCTCACTGTAGCCCATATAGCCCTACACCAGTGGCTCCATCTAAGTTGTGTCTGATGCTTTTGCGACCCCATAGACTGTAGCCCGTCAGGCTCTGTCCATGGGTTTTCCCAGACAAGAATACTGGAGTGTGTTGCCGTTTTCTCTTCCAGGGAATCTTCCTGACCCAGGGTTCAAACCCGCATCTCCTGCATTGGCTTTACCACTAAGCCATCAGGGAAGCCTCCCTGATGAGATGTTCAGTTCTTATGGTAAAAAACAGGTTTCAGAAATTACCATCTTCACCATTTTTAAGTGTACAGTAGTGTACACTATTGTGCAACAGATCTCTAGAAATTTCTCATCTTGCAAAATTGAAACTATGCCCATTGAATAACAGTCCACCTTCCTCTCTTCTGGGCTTCCCTGGTGGCTCAGATGGTAAAGACTCTGCCTGCAATGCAGGAGACCTGGCTTCAATCCCTGGGTTGGGAAGATCCCTTGGAGAAGGGAACGGCAACCCACTCCAGTGTCTTGCTTGGAGAATCCCATGGACAGAGGAGCCTGGCAGACTACAGTCCATGTGGTCGCAAAGAGTTGGACATGACTGAGTGACTTTAACTTCATTTCACTGAACTTCACTTCCTCTCTTGTCCCCAGCACCTGGTAAGCGCCATTCCACCTTCTGTTTCTGAGTTCAGCCGCCTCAGGCACAACATATAAGTGGGGTCCTGCAGTGTCTGTGTTTGTGTGACTGTCTTATTTTACTTAGCATAAGGTCTTCATTTCATCCATGTTGTCGCATGTGACAGGATCTCCTTTTTTAAGGCTGAATAACATTCCATTGTATGTATGTACCACTTTTATCTATTTACAGGCATATCTTGTTTTATTGAGCTTTGAAGATACTGTATTTACAAATTGAAAGTTTGTGGCAACCCTGCACTAGCAGATGATGGCTAGCATTTTTTAGCAATAAAGTGTTTTTAAATTAAGATATTTATGTTTTTTATTTTCCCTTCATGGATCACAGCCTTGTCGTGGTGAAGGGGCTTGTGTAACTTAATAAATCTATGAGTCTGGGGCCACCCAAGACAAACAAGTCATAGTGAAGAGTTCTGACAAATCGTGGTCCACTGGAGGAGGAAATGGCAATCCACTTAAGTATTCTTGCTGTGAGAACCCCATGAACAGTATGAAAAGGCAAAAAGACATGACACCAGAAGATGAGCCCCCCTCAGGTCAGAAAGTATCCAATGTGCTACTGGGATGAGAAACTTAGAAAACATCTTAGGCTCAGTGGACATGAATTTGAGCAAATTCTGGGAGAATAGTGGAGGGCAGAGGAGACTGGTGTGCTGCAGTCCACAGGGTCGCAGAGAGTCAGACATGGCTTAGTGCCTGAACAACAACAACAAGCATTGTTTTTAAGACATAATGCTATTGCATACTTTTATATGCAGTAGGAAACCAAAACATTCATGCCACTTGGTTTATTGTGACAGTTGCTTTATTACAGTGGTCTAGCACTGAACCCACGATATCTCTGAGGCCTGTGTTTGTTGATGAACACTTGAATGGCTTCCACATTTTGGCTTATAATGCTGTGGTGGACATGGGTGTGCAAATATCTCTTTAGCATCGCATTTTCAGCTCTTTGGATATATATCCACAGATGGGATTACTAGATTGTGTTGCCTGGTGACATTTTTAAAAGTTGATTATAGTGTCTGCTACTCTCACAGAAACATTCTCTCAGAAATCAAAAGTCTGACCAGCCACAGGCTCAGCTCCCTGCACTGTGACCGAGTAGCTGCTGTGCCGCTGGCTGGGCCTGACCACCACCGCCACCATGCCCTGCGGTCTCCCCGGCTTTGGCTCCGTTGTTTCTGTGCTTTGTTGTTTGCCGCCCTTACTTTAAATGAGGTCACCTTGTTTCTACTTGTCCTGTTCTCACCCATGCTCTCTAACCCCCAGCCACATCGTCCTTTCAGCAGGGTGTGTGTTGGGCCCTTCTCCATCTCAGAACCTTGGCACAGCTCTGTCCTCCACCTAGAATGTTCCTGCCCCAGCCCTGTATGTGGTCAGAGTGTCCCATCTTCACCCAGGCCTTCCCTGAGCTCTCTGACCTGTGATTCTTGAGCCCAGCTCCCAGTTTGTGCCCTCTAATGATTTAGTAATCATTGATTTGTGTACTGGTGCAGTGCTCATTTTGCTGAAGAGATCCATTCTGTGAAGGCAAGGCTAAGGCTTTCTTGGATCCCAGTGCTAAAAACACCACCTTCCTCGATAAGGTGTTCAAAAAACATTTGCCGCCTGGGTGAAGTTTAGAGTGATTCAGTAACTGGCCTCAGTCACACAGCTCCCCATTAGCAAAAGCAGAATTTGCCTTTGGTCTAAAGGACTTAGAATTTATGTGGCTAATTCGCATCCTCTACTACCTCCCTTGTATTTTTTATGTGTTTTTTTTTTTAATTCCCAAGGTGACCTGATATCTCATGACACTGGTTCTCTTTGTAAAATTTCCCTTTTGGAATTTGCCTATTACAGCCAGTATTTATTGAGCTATTTTTGAGCTGAACATTGTGCTATTTTGTTATTTGTTAGAGCCGTCTTTGTATTTTGATAAGTGTAGTAATAGTAGGAGATACGGGGTTTGTTGGCAAAGTTTAGGACCCTCAAACTTCCACTTAGGGGAAAATGTTTTCTGTTAGTTTTTCAAAATTGACTCTTCTTCAGTGAGGTCACAGTATGTCAAACCTTTAGAGAGGGAGGCTGGTCCCAGGGGTATCGGTGGCCTGATCAAGCATGTGGTTCCTCCCTGTCTGTGGTGAGCGAGCTCTCCTGCTCTGCATTTTATGTGTGTTCAGCAAACATTTGCTGGCACCATGGACCCCTTGAAATAATATGAGTAACTAGGGTTTAACCGAATTCATTAACTAAACTCAGACTGGCTATTGCCCTCCTCATAGTGCATCTCCTCCACGTCCAGTAACATAGCTCCGCCCCCTTTTCTTTGGCAGGGCCGGATTGTGGTGCCCCGTGGCTGCCGGGACTTTGGCTGGGACCCCTGCTTTCAGCCTGATGGATACGAGCAGACGTAAGGAGCCCCAGTTATTTGCAGGGGTGTAGGGGTCGGATGGCCATGGTCTGGGTCGGGTCAGTGCCCCACCCAGGTGCAGGCATGCGGATGCGGGCGGGGGCAGGCTCTGCGGTGCCTTTCCAGTTGAAGGCAGCCCTGCTGGGGGTGGATGCAAGGAATCTGAGTGATGCAGTCCACAGCTGGGAGGCAGCTGGGTGTAGCTGGAAGTCCTGGGCTCTCGGGCTCATCTCAGCACAGAGCAGCTGTGCAGCTTCCCCTCTCTGACTTGGGCTTGTCAGCTTCGTGATGGATGGATGATTATCTGACCCTCATCTAGTTTGGAAAAATGTTAACAGCTGGGCACCACATTAACGCGTGCGCCACCCCCACCCACACACAGTGCCAGGTGTTCTCCGTATCTCATGCTGCTGCTGCTGCTGCTAAGTCGCTTCAGTCATGTCCGGCTCTGTGCGACCCCATAGACGGCAGCCCACCAGGCTCCCCCGTCCCTGGGATTCTCCAGGCAAGAACACTGGAGTGGGTTGCCATTTCCTTCTCCAGTGCTTGAAAGTGAAGTCGCTCAGTCGTGTCTGACTCCTAGCGACCCCATGGACTGCAGCCTTCCAGGCTCCTCCATCCATGGGATTTTCCAGGCAAGAGTACTGGAGTGGGGTGCTACTGCCTTCTCCAAGTATTTCATGCTAACCCCCACTTATTTACATGGGATATGTTGGCCATTATTGGGAATTGGGTTTGTCAAGCTGGAGGGACCCTTCAGGTGTGTGGCCTGAGGCCTTACAACAGCCAGGACAGGGCTGAGGACAACATGAAACATCACTTCAATGACACAAATGTTCTGTGGCTGCACTGTGTGATCCAGTAGCTCTTAGCCACATGTGGCTGTAGAGCATTTGAAATGTGGTTAGAGCAACTGAGGAACAGAATTTATTTTATTCAATTGTAATTGGTTTGAATTTAAATGGCCACATACTGATGGCCACTGTATTGGGTGGCATAGATGTGAAAGTAACAGTTGGAGTATGGGATTCCCAGCTCAGTGGAATCCTGACATGGACGGCAGGTTACTTGCTGGCTGTTCAAGGCCCACTCCCCCGCCCATCTGCCCACCCCGCAGTGTACTGGAGGAGATTGCTGTGTTTGCTCTGTTAGGCCCCACTGCTTCCTGTCAACAGATGACAAAGCTGCTCAAACATGCAGCTCATCCCCCTGTCCCCAGCTTCCTTTTAATGACTCTTGAACATACTAGAACAAATTTAGTATCCTTCCACACAAATTAATATGGATTTCTACCTACAGAGGAATTTAAGACTCTTTGATTGTTAAAAAATTAACTCTGGCTGCCAGGAGCTGGTGGCCCTGCTACCTTTTACTAGGGACTCTTGGAGCTTCGGGCTGCAGGATGCGGTGAGGTGTACATACCCTCCCCGAATCTGGGCTCCCTCTTCTCTGAGCTGTTACTGTCGCCCTGTAGGTATGCAGAGATGCCCAAGGCTGAGAAGAACACCATTTCCCATCGCTTCCGGGCCCTGCTTGAGTTGCAAGAATACTTTAGCAGCCTGACTCCCGGGGTCAGTGATGACCACCCTGGCTGGGGATCTGGAGAGGGGTAGCCTGAAACCACTTCTATCAGGCAGGCACCTGTCCAAGTATTTCCTTCAGGATTACCACTTTCTGGCGGTGTTACCAGCTGTTGGGAGCAACTGGCTCTGTTTGGAGAGACTTTGGCCAAAGGACAACACCATCCTCTTGCCCTTGTGGATTCAGAGGTCTCCTACGGCCTCCAGGCCTGGAATCCTGAAAGGACCTCGGGTGAAGTTAACCCTTAATAGGGTTAACGGTTTGGGGAAGAACCACACAAACAGCCTTAGATGTTTTTAAATACAGCAAATAAAAATTCCAGAAGGTACTTGCTTCCATAATAAATTGGGTGTAGCTGCTTTGAAACCTCCCCAGGCAGGCGTCTGCCTCCTGAGTCCCTTAAGGCAGAAGCAGGAAACCTCTCAGGATCGGGAAAGAGGGCTGAGGGGTGGGATGGCCAGATGTGGGCAGAGCTGTGCTGAGGCTGTTCGTGTACCATTGCTAGCTGGAATATTCTGTCTTCCCCTTTTGTCTTTCAAGTCTCAGATCACGCGTTGAACTTTTCCATGCGAAATCTACTCCGCCACTCAGCTGGCCTCTATTGTGTTTGCCAGCTGGGCTGTGGGGCAGGCAGTGTGGGGTGGTGAGTGCTTTTTCTTTATGCTGGTGTACATTAAAGCAGCTACAATGCTGGTTTATGATTGCAACTCCAGGTTCATTTTTGTGGCAGGGATGGGGGATGGAGTACTTGACTCCAGTTGGGTTGATAAATCGTAGTTCAGCCTGGGGGGCCAGCTAGGGGCCTGACTCAGCTGCCCCAGACCCTTACTGTGCCCTGGTGAACCCATTCCCTGAGGGGATTTCAGAGGGCCGGAGTGGCTCCCTTGCTTTTCTGCAGGTGTTACCCTGGTAAAGAGGAGCTGCCCAACCCCAAGGACAGTCAGAGAAGCCTGTTGTGTGCAGCAGCTTGGGGGGTGGGGTCCTCAGTGCCATATGTCACTCCCAGGTTTAGGTTGCGTCCCCTCCCATCACTGTTCCTCAGTTCTGGCAGCTTGGCCTGGGGCCTGGATTTAATGTTTGCTTCCCTAGACTGTGTCAACAGGTATGGGGGAAGACAGGACCTCATCCCTTTGTTCCTCTGCTGCCTGTGAAGCCCAGCTGGGTGTTTCCTCGGGAAGTGCCAGTGGCCATGCCCAGCCTCCTCTGGGTTGTCTCCTTGGAGTAGGTGGTATGTGGCTGGGACTCAGATGGGGGGTGCCTGCCGCCTTCTTACCTGGTGATCCTGGACATGGCCCTACCTGCAGGGAACACCCAGGCTACTGGGGAGGGGCCCCATAGAAGGGTCACCTGCTGTGTTATGTGAGTGGGTGGCTACGTGGTGCTTGGAGCAGGGCACCTCTCTCTATCTTGTCCCCAGCTGCTTCCTCATAGACTTCTGTCCTGGGTGCACAGTACACTTTCTGTCCCCCTCTTTAAACTTAGCTACACATCCTGCAGGCTTCCCTGGTGGCTCAGATGGTAAAGAATTTGCCTGCAACGCATGAGACCTGAGTTCGGTCCCTGGGTTGGAAAGATCCCCTGGGAGAAGAGAATGGCAACTCACTCCCATATTCTTGCCTGGAGAATTCCATGGAGAGAGGACCCTGGCAGGCTACAGTCCATGGGGTTGCAAAATCGGACAGTAGTAGTGACTACTGCTTTTACTTTGACCCATCCTGCAAGCAGCAGGGTGACTGCCTGTCCCACCCCACCAGCCACCTCTTCACTGGCCTCAAACCTTCTTCTTGGGGCCCTCGCACATGCTGTTCCTAGAACACTTTCCCTGCAGGTTCTTGGCAACATGGCATTACAAGGGCCTCCTGGATCTTCCACATTTCCCTGTTGGGGTGCTGTGTGGAGTTGGAAGTAACAATCCTTAGGTGGCACTTAACAGTCAGTCCCTTTCATCCCTCTTCCCCTGTGAGCGTCTCTTCCTCCCTAGAGTCCTTGGGTGGCCTTCAGAAGCTGGGGCAGGGCAGTATGGATGGAGGTGGCATGTAGAAGCATAGAAATAGGAGCTTTATTCTCTAATGTGCATCCAGCAAGTTCCTTACACAATCAAGGAAATGGTTTCTCTTTCGGCTACCTGACACTCTTTATCAAAAGAAAATCCGTCCTGCTTGGGCAGAAGCTGCCCTGAACAGCATTCTGGACCCAAAGCAAAGGGCTAGTGGGAAGAGGAGCAGACACATCCCTCAGAGCTCCCTCAGTGCCCAGGCACCTTCGGCCACTTGGGATAGCTGTGAGGGGGTGCAGCACAGAGCAGCATTCCCAGATGCCCACACACAGCTACACAGCCAGCCTGGCAAGACCTGGAGAAATGGGCGAATGGGGGGTGGCCAGGACCTGCTAGTCAGGGCGTCAGTGTTCAGCATCCATGGCATCCAAGTACTTGGCTTCAATGATTTGGGGCAGCACGTTGTAGCTGCGGGGAGGAGGACCAGGCAGGAAGATAAGCATTGGGGCAGGGAGGAGTAGGCAGAGAGCAGCCATTCCAGCCCACCCTCTCCCACCCTGCTGAGTCCTTTCTGCCGCTGTCCGCCCTCCGTACCGAATGGGGATCATGGCAATCATGATGAGGGGAAAGACCATCTTCATGTAGAGCAGTGGGCTCATGCCAAAGGCACAGAGCAGCAGCAGCTGCAGGACCTGCAGGCCTGTGAAGTAGTGGATCTTCCTCTGGGGCACCCTCCGGATGTAGTGGGTGGGTGGGTATGACGTCTGTGGGTGGCAGGGACCAGGTATGGGCAGGTCTGGAGCCAGGTCCCCCACCCCTACCCCCACTCTCAGGGCCACTCACCTGGTCCTTGAGCAGCAGCACCATGCGCTGAAACAGCTGGTTGCCGTCGATGGAGGTGAGCGCGAGGTAAAGAAAGAGGCCGTAGAGCACAGGCTTGGGGATCCACTGTAGTGGGAAGGGCAGCAGCAGGAGGGAGAAGCCCACCAGGATGCTGGCGCCCAGGGAGGTCAGCCGTGTCTCCTTCACGTTCACAATCCTATGAGGGTCCAGTGCATTGAGTCACTCTGGCCTGGTCCACGGGGCTGTGTCCATCCCAGGTCACATGTTTACCAGGCTCTGTCACTTCTGGGCCCTTGTCCCCCAAGCCAGTATCCCTCCTTAAGTCCCATGTGGCCCAGGGCTGCCCCCCACCTCAGGGCCCTCGTGACTCTGGCCTCACGTCTCGAGGGGCCCTCCTCACACTCACGTCTCGTAAATGTGCCCGTTCTCCACGTGCTCCTCCACCAAAGCCAGTGCTCGCACGTGCAGCAGGGAGTGGGGGTAGGCAGCGTGGATCCAGGGCAGCCCAAACAGAGACAGCCCAGTATTGATGATGGCGATGAGCAGGAGGTCCCAGTGGTAGGCAGTGCCCTTCACCAGCCTGCAGTGGGCGGGGTCACATATGGCCAGAGCCCTCTTGGCCCCTGGAAGGTTGGGCACATGCTCACCCCTCCATGCCCAGCCCTGCAAACCTGTTCTGTGGGGCGTTGGCCAAGGCAGCCACCAGGTTCTGCTCTATGAAGAAGAGCATGGAGAGGAGGAAGCCAAGGCCCATGGCGCTGCTGATGGCCACCAGGGATAGCGAGTGCATCTCGGCTATCTCGAACAGGCTGTTACTCGGGCTGTAGCGAAACTTGACCACTGCAGTAGGGTACAGGCCCCTGCTCAAGCTTGTATCCCCCACAGAGCAACCCACCCCATCCCACCCCACGGCTGGTCCTAACTTACTCTTAATCTCCTGGAAGCCGTAGGAAGAGATGAGAG
The DNA here is from genome assembly GCF_029407905.1 of Bubalus kerabau. NCBI lineage: Eukaryota > Metazoa > Chordata > Mammalia > Artiodactyla > Bovidae > Bubalus > Bubalus kerabau. Next base: position 52,482,482 of record NC_073636.1, on the reverse strand, counting down.
AGAAGGTAAGCACCGAAATGGGCAAGGCACAGTCTGACAGGAGCTCACGCACATAGGGGTTCAGGTAGGGGCTACGGAGGCAGGTGAGTGTCAGTGTGGCCTAGGGGCTTGTGTTCCCCTCACCCGAGAGGGCACCCCTCACCTCTTCTTCAACTGGTAGAGGGTGTAGCTCAGCCAGAGCGTGCCCAGCATGATGAGAAGGCTGAGCACAGCCGTATCCCGAGCCAGGGGCTCGGGGTCCTGGCTGCCCGTTGAAGTTAGCTCTGGTGGACTGGTCAGAAAGCTGGTGTTGAGGGCAGTGTGGAGGCTACTGTTGAGGCCCAGCAGGCTCACCAAGGAGGGCTCATCTTTGAAGACTGCAGCGTCATGGCCATAGTAGTACTTCTGGAAGACTACGGGTACAGACCATCAGAATTCAGCCATCTGGGCTCTGGGAGCCTGGGCCTAGCAACTTCCTCCTGGATGTGGGCGGAAGGAGCCCTGAGGGGAGAAAGGGATTCTGGGCGGAAGAGGGGAGAGCTGGCCTTCTGTCAGCCAGGATTCCTCAACCTGCCTGTCTACCCACCACCCCACACCCTGCCCTTTGTCCATTTCTGACAGCAAATCCTGCCTGGCCCAGGGCCTCTGATCTTGCCTAAGACAGCTCTGTCACCTGCTAATTGCTGCGCTCTGTCAGTCGTGACTCCTGTAGCACCCTGGACTGGGGAAGCAGCCTTAGCTTGCATGCTTCTTGGCTGCCCTGCCACAGTCTACACCCCATCTCAACTCAGCTTCCCCTGCAGCAGGTAGCCACTGGCTGTATAATACTCACTTTTGACTGTGCCCTTGATAGCATCTAGGACGAACGTGATAGAAATGAACAAGGCAATGATCTCCTCTGTTGACCTGCCAGCAGAAGGTATGTCTCATAAGATGGGGTGAATCGTAGAGGGGGGTTTCCCCAAGCCTTGGCATGGCTCCTACCCTCCTGCATGAAGAGGGCCAGGGCCCCAGGCTTTCCCCTTGGGGTAATGATATGGTAGGGGCACTGCATCTTATCTAGGGTTACAGGGCCTTGGAGGGTGGCATGGAAGCTGACCCACGTCCCTGGCCTTGGTCTCCCTCCTGCTTGAAAGTCCCAGGAGCTTAGGGAAGGCTCTGTTACCTCTTGAAAAGACTCATGACCAGGCTGAGGTTGAAGAGGGCATAAAGCGTGAGGAAGAAACTGTTCCACAGGCCTGTCCACGCATAGAAGGTACTGAAGTCCAGATTATAGTCATCGCAGATGCCACGGATCACTGCGGGCAGCGGGACAGGAGTGAGCAGTCAGGGCCGGGTGGGGGCAGGGACCCCAAGACCCATCTCCCCGCTCTCGCCCCCGCTGCACCGTTGATGTAGAGGGCCAGGGGCGCGGTCGTCAGCAGCACCACCAGCGGCTGCCCAGAGAAGAGCGCATACAGGAGGCCTCCGATGCCCTGCCCGGCCACAGTCTTCTGCACGTCTGAGGAAGTGAGGGTCAGGGGGCACCATGGCCCTGGGCCCCCCAGCACTCCCCGCTAGCCTCCAACCCCTCACCGATGGCTCCATTTGTGTTCTCATCATTGAGGGACCCAAAAGCAATCGTGGGCAGAAGGCAGGCGAAGTAGAGGAACAGGGTGGTGGTGATGTATTTGCCCACAGCCTTGTTTTTCCCGATGATGCCTAGGAAAGGGAGACGGGATGGCGTGTACTGGGGACGCAGGCCAGGCCGGGGGCCTGAGCTACAGGCCAAGCTCTGAGAGGGTCATGGGACACTTACCGTCAGTGAAGTCCAGAGGGTACACGGGGAACCTGCGGGCGACGTCCTCCTGGATGCCCTTCCCCATGGGGAGAAAGTCCTTCTGCTGTGGGGGCTGGGAAAAGGACATGCCCATCAGCCCTGTGCCCTTGCCCCGGGCTGCCCGCCCAGGCCATGTCTGCCCTGCACCTGTGGGTGTCTGACGATGCAGATGGAGCTCATGCTGTAGTCCATGCTGAAACTCGGACAGTGGCTCATTACGGTGAGCAGCTGTCTCTGATGGACCAGGGCCTCTTTGAATTCCTCCTCTGTGCGGGTCTTCAGGAGCTTCTGGCGGAAGGTGATGTCTAACATCATGGTGGCAAATGTGCGCCCCACTTCAGTGGCGGTCTTGGTGCTTTTCTGGGGGTGGGGTGAGAGAGTCACATCTGTAGCCACTGCAGAGCAGAGGGCACCCTCCCCAGCCCTGGCCACTCCTCTCCCCACGATCCAGGTGTAGTCCCCCAACATTCACACACAGTGGATCCTGCCACGGTTGCCACCAGGTCAGCAGATCACTAGACTACCACTGACCTAGTATTTTTCTTACAAACTCAGGTTAAATCTGCGTAATTGTGGATAATGAAATCCTGACGATGGAAAAAAACTGTTTGCTCAGCTTCTTTTCACCTGGGGCGTTTGCACTGTTTGCTGCTTTATCTGATTTCCAGAGGGGTTCCAGGCCACCTGGCCTTCCCCCCCTTGCCTGGCCAAGGTCAGCCCTGTCTGCGAGCTCCGTGTCCAGCCTCCACCACAGCAGCCTGTCTCACCGCGACAACTCTGGCCCCTGAGGCGGCGTCCTTCCCTCTGGGTTGCCCAAAGTTGCGTCCCAGGCCTGCACCTGCGGCGTGCCCACTGCTTTCTGGTAGCTTTAGAACAGGCCTGTTCTCCCGAGGCGGAGCCAGGTGTCAGGCTGGCTGAGCTTAAGGTGCCAGTCTAGCCACTCAGCCCTAGGGATTCTGCTCTTTCCAACTGTTGGCCACCTTGTCAGCTGTTACTCCTCTGACCCATGAGATGCCTGCTGCCCTAGATGCTCTTCCTCTGTTCCCAGCACAGTAACATCTAGAGAGATTCGCAGTGTGTCTGTGATCCCATTAGCACCCCTATGCATAGAGAAAGCCTGGGGAGGGGCCATCTGAAGGCATCTGAGGCAGGGGCAGAATCATCAAAAAGCCAATGGAAGCTTAAGCATTAAGGCCCTTCCCAAGCCTGGAGAGAGGGACCCTTGCCATTTTCTACTCAAGATTTTTAAATCCTCTCCCATAAAAGAAGATTCCCCAAATTGTATGTCTCAGCCCCTACAAAAGTGAGATAACCTACCCCTGGCCAGGGGGTAAACAGCCCAGGAAAAAGTGGGACTCTGGTCAACAAATCACAGTCAGCTGATTAGAAGAGTCAGCGTCCTGCAGGCCAAAGAAAGGCCCCTGGTTTGAACAGTAATACTTTTAACGAGTATCTCTCTTCAATCAGGAAGGAAATATAATCTTTTGGGCAACTTCTGGGGAAATCAGGGCTTGATGAGGACCTAGCAAGTATTCTTCAGATAAACCCAGGGATGAACAGATAGGGTGAGAATGTAGCCGTAGGAGGCCAATTCTGTAGGCCTCCTGCACTGGGAGAGATGCCCCCAGGGAGAGGGTAGGGTAACCTGGTACCCTCTTTTCCAGGAAACAGAGCCACCCGAAACCCCTCCTCACCATCTTGGGTGGGGCCAGCACCAGGATGACAAACCGCACCTCACAGGAATTCTCCCCCCAGTTCTGTGGGCGGTCCAGGCGGCTGATGCACACGTGTCGCCTCAGCAGGGCCTTGGAGGTGCAGCTGGGGGGGCAGGGAGGGCACACGGCACATGGCTGCCATCCTTGGGAGCTGGGGCTCCACCCCCGCCACCCAGAACTCCCAACTATGACCCCAGTGACCTCTGTTGAGGAAAAAAGACCAGATGGGATGAATTCCTCACTCTCCCCCGAGACTGAGCAGGCCAGCCTCCACTACGGGATGCCTGTCTCTAAGGTGACGTGGGGAGGCCACCATGGTGGCCTGGCAACTCACAGGATGCAGATCCATGACTGCTGGTATTGTACCCCCGTTACTGTGGCAGTGACCCCTTGGATGGTGTCCGACAGCAGGTGAACTGCTAACAAAGTGGAGAGTCAGATGGTCTACCTCCCTGACCTCCTGCCCAGGCCAAGAGACACCCCTTACCTTTGCCCTCCATGGGAGCCCCTGCGTCAGTGAAGAGCATGGCCGTGAGCAGGTCCAGGTTGCAATCTGGCTCCGTGTTGTAGGGGTCTTGGGCTAAGCGGGACAGCATAGCCCGCAGCACGTCATCCAGGGAGGTGGCCGTTTCATCCAGGATGATTCTGGCCCGTGCCAGGAAGCCATCTAAGTCCCGGTGTGCACGGATCTCTTCCTCAAAGTTCTTTAACTTCAGGTACTGTGGGGACCCCGTGCACAGAACCAGACAGGCCCATTAATAAGACCCTCTGTCCTTGCCTGGACCCCTCCATTGTGACAGTCCCTGGCTGACACCCCCTTCCCAGAGAGAAGGCCAGTGTGGTCGGCCCCAGGCTAATAACGAGCTCTCTCAGGGAAGCGACCACCTCCACCCCCAGCTGGCGGCCTGGAACCAAATGTTTCCCATCCAGCCAATGGGCCGCTCACCTTGCGGGAGGTGTGTAGGAGCCCATAGCCGCCAGGTGATTCACTGTCTGCTAGAGGAAAGCAGGAGGGCTCAGGGTGCTGCCCCAGCCCTTTAGGTCTCCTTGGTGAAGTGGGCCGTATCTGTTCAGTCCCCAGTCCCGTGCATGCCCCCCCCAACCTGTCCCTGCCACAACCCCCATACCAGACTGGGTAGGCTGCACCTCGAGGTTGACGTTGACAAAAAAGCGGATGCTTTCGCCAGACACAATGGAGGAGTTGACCGTGTCGAAGGCCTCATCCCTCAGGCTCTCCTCACGGGTTTCAGAGGCATCATCTGTGTCACACTTGAGGTAGCCTGGAGCCCCAACCACCACCAAGAGAGACCCCCCCCAAGAGGGCCTGGCTGTCAGTGCTACACATGGGAGAGAGGGACTCCGAGCCAAAGGAGCAGGGCCCCTGGGCTGTTCTACGGGGCGCAGTCTTGGTGAGTGGTGAGGGCGGCCTCTAGCGGCCGGGAAGGAAGCCTTGGCTCAGGTAGGCCCAATATCTGGTCCTGGCCCAGCCCTGAGCATAGCAGCCAGCTGGCACCCCCTACCCAACAGTTTTCTCCAGCATTCTTCAGCTGTGGGAACCATGTACGGTTCTGTGCCATGCATATCCTTTAGCTAGAGAAAGACATGTCCGTTCCACAAACATTGGGCCAGGTACATGGTACAATGACACGGTTGAGACTGCCTGGCCACTGCCTTCCCAGAACCTCCAGGCTGTGGGACCTGGACCTGCCTGGCTCCCCAGGGAGGAGGGAGCTGTCTGGCTTCTGGGGAGGGTTGCTCCCTCCTTCTAACCCAACGGAAGCCAGAGCCCTGCAGTATCCATGCCTCATTGGCACAGGAGGGTGTGGGGGGCAAAGCATTAAGGCTGAGAAGGCTTAGTCTGACATCAGACAAGGCCCAGGCAGCAGGAGAGCCAGAGAAATAGAGCCAGGGACAGACGGGACAGGACCCCAGAAGGAGGCCTCATCTCAGGCCTTGGGACCCCAGAGCACAGAGCCTGCTGCCCTTTCTTTTGGTCTGCCTCTCAGTTCCTGCAACTGCTCCCCAGCACAGGCTCCCTCCTACAGGAAGCCGCCTGGCTGACATGCTGCTCTGAGCCCTGCTGGGGCTTCTCACTGCCTCTGAGCCAGCCTTGCTGCTTCAGTCCAGATCCCTGGTCCCTCAGGCCCAGTGCCATCCCCACCTCAATCTCTTACTCTTCAGGCCAGGTGGCCAGCACCCCAGGTAGGCTAATTCCTGTCCTGCAAGCTGAGGGCTTCCCTCCCTGGAGGGCCTTCTTCAAGGCTCAACAGAACCTTCCTCCTCTGGCAAGTCCACCGAGGGCCCTCCCTGCCTTACTCTTGGCCTATCTGGCCCCTCTTCCTCACTATGTCCTGTGGGTCCCCTGTGGTCCACCACTTGTGATTCTCCTGGGGCCCTTGTAGGTCAGATCCCACAAACACCTAAAAACACCCATGGAGGGACAGGGACGGGTCAGTAGCACGCCTCCACCTGCCAGGCAGTGACTCACCCTGACTCACTTCCACTCTAGTCTGCTGGTTTCCTCTTTACATCCCAGGCCCTGTTCCCCCAATATCCTGTGCTCAGCCTGGGCTTTTTCTGGGTAGGAAGCACTAGACCTCCCCTACCAACACCCTCATGGACTGGTGACCCCTAAGCTCCAGGTCTGCACTGCACCCAGAGCCCAGAGAAGAACTAAAGTCAAAAGACATCCTTCCCCTATGTGTCATGGAGCTCATGTCCATGAAAAACACTTTCCTCCCCAGTTCTAGACCTGCTCTGCTTAGATTGCTTGGTTTCCCAGCCCCAACCTGTCCCAGCCTCTACCACCCCCACCAGCACTGTCTATTCCCCAAATGTCCCTCACACTGCCCCACTTCTCCCCTATCCTGAGCTCAACCTAGGTCCTACCCAATAGACACCACCAATTCACTGCAAGGCTCCTGGGACTTGCCCACCAGCAGCCTGGCACATGGCGTCATCATGCCTTGGGAGCCCTATGTAGAGCACACTGCCGCTCTGTCCAGGCACTGTCTCACTAAACGATCGTCAGGCCGCTTCCTGAATCTGGGCACAGGAGCATGTAGCCACCCCAGAGAATGGGGAGGGAGAGAGCTAGGCTGGTGCAAGCAGGGAAAATTGAGGTGCAGAGACTGCAATTTAGAGGGACAGTGGCAGCCCCTCCCTCACAGGGCTGGGCAGGATCTTAGGAATGTGGGCATATACAACATTTGGCCTAAAACCGGGTCAGATAACCAAAGCATTGTTAACAGCAAACCATGACATATCAGATGGTCCACATAGCCCAGGATGGGGAGCAGCTCGCTACCCCAGGACCCCCAGAGACCTGCCAGTGTCCAGGGCAGTGTCAGCTGCCTCTCTGACCACACCACAACCTCCTGGAGGTAGAATCCAAAGGCATCCCAGCACCAGCAGAGGACCATGATTACCCAGGTGGATGGACTAGGTCCCCTAAAGCCTTTTGACCAAGAAGCTCTCTACACATACCCACACCCGAAAGGCACACACCTGCATCCTCAAAGTATCCATTCTGCGACATGACAGAAGAGTTTTCTGTAAGGCAAACCAAAGAATTGTCAGCAGCTCCATGTGTCAGTTCTGGACAGCCTCTCCTCCATATCTGCTGCCCACCCCTCACCAACCCCTGCGAGTCTTTCTTACCCTTCCCAGAGCCCCTGGGAGAAAAAGGAGCAGGGGCCAGCACTAGACAGGGGCCCCTTGAGGAGCTAGAGGAAGCCACTTCCTGTTATTCTTCAACCCATCTGCTAGGGGCTTGTCCAGGTGGGAAAGGAGGGAGGCGGGGAGATGTTCTCAGCATGTTTTCTCCAGGAATAATTAACAGTACCCCGTGAAGGAAGGAAGGATACGCTAGTTGTAGAAATCTGGAGGGAGGAGACCTGTCTGGCCACCTTCCCTGCAGAAGACAGCCTCCCTCTGTCAAGCCTTCGCTGCAAAGTCCAGAAACTGGGCTGAGGCTCTTCTTCCAGCACATCTCTTCGGCTCTCATTGTCATGTCGGTCCCTGGCGCCATCAAGACCCATCACACGTGCAGTGGCCCCTAACCTCCCGCGCCCGGGGTCACACGGGGTGACCTGGGGCAACGGCCTCCTTCCCTCAGCGCCACCCACTTTCCGGGCCTCCTGGGAGGCGGAGCCGTTGGTCCTCTTGGGAGATGGCGCGGGGGCGGGGGTGGGGTGAAGTGGGGCGTGCGCGCTCTTTGCGCCGGGCCCCCGGATGGATGCTCCACGCTGTTTGTGTTGCTCTGTTCAAGGAAGGAAGCGACAGAAGCGGCCGCGTGCACGAGAGGAAAGAGCCTCAGACTCGGAGACCGTGGGGGTCGGGGGGAGGGGTCGTGCAGAATGCGGACCGTCTCCCGGGGCAGGAGCCCGGGCGGCATGCAGAAGGGAGGCGCGGGGGCAGTAAACGTAGCAGCAGAGGCGCGGGATGGACACAGGAAGAGGGTGACGAGGCTATGGAAGGGTGGGGATGGTGCACAGCCTACTCCCATGCCGCACGATTCAAGTGCACGTGAACAGTACACCCCCGTGCTGGCCCTCAGGCGTCAGAGCGGCGACCGAGAGACTGCCGTGGCCGCACAGGGGACACAGTCAGAGGCCCAGGAACCCCTAAGAGTGGGCAGGCTGCCGCGCAGCGCCGAAGGCGTCGGGTAGAACGTAAAATGAGGCTTTCCGAGGGGGTGACGCCCGCCTGCGAAGACCCTGGAGCTCGAGGTGCTGGGGACCCCACAACTCCGCCCCGCTATTTGCAAGACTTCCACCCTTCCCCCAGCTATCTCGTAAGTTCAAACACTGTTGTTTTAAAACGGCGTTAAGTCAAGCGCGCAGTGCCCACGAAGCCGTCCTGTGCTTCCCCAACCACCCGTGTACCCACCTGGACTTCCACTTCCTAGAGGCCGAACTCACCCCGGGCACCACCGCCCCGGCTGGGAAGCCCTCAAGACCCTCTCGCCCACTACGCCGGGGGCCGTGTTAGGCCGACGGCGTCCGCGTTCCTCCCAGCGCCTCGACGGCTCCGCTTCCCAGCCCAGCACGGCTCTGCGACGGAGGCTGGACGGCCTTCCCGCCGCGGGCACCGGCCTCATGGCTGGAGATGGAACGCGCACCTGGTGCCCGCGGCCACGGCCCAGCGGTCAGACGCAGAACCGCTGCACACCCGCGCGCACGCCCCGGGTCCTAACCCGGGGCTTCGGGACGCTTCGGGACCCCTACCTCGCAGTCTCCTACAGGCCGGCGGCGGGAGCCGGCGACACACCCCTGGGCCGCGCCTGGGTCCTAATGCCGCGCCGACGGTCCTCCCTGGAGCCGGAGGCCGTGCGGCGCGGACCAGGGTCCCGCCCGCCCGCCCCGCGCCCTCACCCGTACTCCTTTTCACCCCGGGCGGGTTGCTCCCGGGAGCCCGCGGCCACTTAGAATGCGTAGACTGGGCTTCTTCGGGCCCTTGCGCCCGCCCAGGTGTCGCCCGGTTAGGGGCTGAGCAGGGCTGCGAAGTTTCTGCGAAGAAGCACGGTGAGCTGCGAACCCCTCGGAGTTGAGATGGTGCGGCGGGTCCCTGTGGGGCCTCCCTCGTCTTGACTTTAAGTACTAGGCCAGTCCCCTCCTCTCGGCAGGGGGCCTCCGCTGGGCCCAGCCCACCCGGGCCCCGCCTCCTCCATTCACCCTGGCTTCTCAGGCAGCAAATCCTCTTACTCCTCCTCCAGGAAGCGCACCTCGACTTTCTACACCGGCCGGTGCGCGTTCTCTGGGCTACGCCCTGGCCGGCGGAGCCCGCCGCCCTCCCGACTCGGCGGCGTCGGGTTTGCTGGCAAAGCCCTTCACGGTTTCGCTCCTGGTCTCGTTGAGTCCTCGGCTCTCTCTTTGGTCAAGGTCTTGACTTGCAGCTTTTTTCCTTCCCAAGATGGCCCCGCCGCCCGGTTTTCTTTCCCAGACACGAGGCAGCTCAGCCCTGGGACGCGCCTTCTCCGGCGCCTGGTCCTCCTTGAGTAGTAGGTGGGGGAGGTAGGATGCGCGCGCGTGCTTGTGCAGGGAGGCGGTGGTACGCGCGGCCAGGCAAATCCAACCCTTCCGATGAACTCTTGGTCTGACCTTCCGCGGCTTCTCATCAAATGATTCTACAGCTCTCGGGCCCCGGATTGACCCAGGAACTCTCCCCACAACGAAGTGCTAAACCCCCATCCCCTCCACACTGGCTGCCAGCCCGAGGAAGAGCCGCGATTTCCCCTTCTCACCTCCTGCTGGCACGGAGTTCAGCCTCTGTCTCCCAGACGTTGGAAGAGGGCGGGCGAAGCAAGCAGAAAGTGACCCCACTTCTACCAGGGGGCTTCCCTGTGGCCCCCAAGGGTTCCTGGTGCGTTGGAGAAGCCCCATGCATGGATTGGGTGAGGCTAACCTCGTTTCCCCTCCCAGCGAGGTAAGAGAGCATTAGGAGCAAAGCTATGAGGTTGCCCCCCTTGGCAGATGAAGGCCTGGGGATCAGGATGGCCCTGAGCACCCTGCTCTCCACTACTGAAGAAGATGCTCAGACCGTGCCTGGCTCGGGGTTGGCCACGTGCTTCTCTGGTTGTGGTGAGCAGCCTAGGCAGAGACTCGAGATCATCTCTGCTCTGGGGTACCTTCTCCACACAGCCATGGGACTTTCTCTAGATGCCCTTTAGCTATACTCCAGCCCCACGGCACAGACTCCTCCAGCCCCAGGAGTAGGGGATGGAGATTTGAGGGGGGCTGACAACAGGCAGGCTGACTGTCAGGGAGGAGAGCTCCATGTGGGAGGTGCAGGGGCTGGACCCCTGAAAAGCCACTCGTTGTGCCCTCAGCCCCTCTCAGCTCAGAATGCCTAGGCTTCTATATCTACCTCTCCGTGTCACCAGCCGCTCCCAAACACCTGGACCTTCCAACCCAGCTGTTCCAGGAGGCAAACTTAGAATGTAGGGGCCACCTCTCATCCCCTCCTGCAGCCTCCTCCCTCATCTGCGGCCTCACCACTGAGATCACTGAGGAAACAGGAGCCCCCGGTCAATATCTCCCCCAGGGGCCTATGGACCAGACTCACAGAAACTGACCCAGACCCCTTCTGACCCCTTCTCTACCACAGCCTCCTGTGCTCTGCCCTTGTGGTTTCCATTCCCCCGTTGTCCTGGAGAGAGTCGCTGGCTCCCCTACACCCCTGCTGCAGAGCAAGAAGCTGTTTCCTTTAGTCTTCCCAGCCGCCTCCTGTCCACTGTGGATCAGAGGCTGAGATGCCTCAGGTCTCCCCCGTCTCCTCTCCCCTCACCTCCACACCTCTGTGCCCCATTGGGTCCTTACACAGGTAGTTTAGGGACTCAGACGTAAACACACACATTCCTTCTCATTCCCATCCTCGAGATCTCAGACTTTACTGGGCTGTGGACACAACCTTGAGTTCTGAGTTCCACAAGGCGCTTAATGGCTTTCTGAAGTATTTCAACTGAGTTTTCTCCTTTAGCCACTATAATTTTTTTAAATTTATTTTTGGCTGCGCTGGGTCTTCCTTGCTGTGCGGGTTTTTCTCTAGTTGTAGAGAGTGGGGGCTACTCTCCAGCTGTGGTGCACAGGCTTCTCATTGTCGTGACTTCTCGTTGCGGAGCACAAGCTCTAGGGTGTGTGGGCTTCAGTAGTTGTGGCACTTGGGCTTACTTGCTCCGTGGCATGTGGGATCTTCTCAGATCAGAGATTGAACCCATGTCTCCTGCATTGGCAGGCAGATTCTTTACCACTGAGTAACTAGGTAATCCCTTCTCTCCTCACCTCCTCGGACCTAAGAGTGTTGGCCAGCTCTGGATCTTCCTCTGGATCCATGATGCCTGTTACTGAGCTCCTGGCTTGAACATGACATAGCCTACTTACCCTCTGTCCCCAACCTGGATGACAAATTGGGAATTCAAATGAAATTCAGGCAAAATAGAGCTCCTGAGTCCACTATTCACCACCATCTACCTGGCTGCCCTGGACCCAACTCATCCACAGATCCATGAGTAAGTTCTGTTAGGTTTACCTTCAAAATAGAGCTCAGTTCTGCGTTTGCACATCATCCTTCATCTGGCCCTCTGACTTGCCCCCACCCACCATCCATTCTCTGCCTCCAATGGCTTCTCATGGCATTTAGGAAATAAATAAAAGCAAACACTCTGCTATGGCCCAGGGGAACAGGGGTGCGGGTTAGGGAGTGCTGTACAAGCTGGCACCTGCCTGTTTCCTATCTCATCCCAGACTCCTGCTCTCAGTTCAGTTCAGTTCAGTCGCTCGATCGTGTTTGACGACCCCATGGACTGCAGCACACCAGGCTTCCCTGTCCATGACCAACTCCCAGGGCTTGCTCAAACTCATGTCCGTCGAGTCAGTGATGCCATCCAACCATCTCATTCTCTGTCGTCCCCTTCTCCTCTCAGGAGGGCCCTGTTCCAGCCACGTGGCTGCCAACAATTCCTCCAACACAACTGGCCCCTACCTGCCTCCAGGCCTGGAGAGTCTGAGTGTCTGGAAGATGTGTCGTGTCCACCGCTCTTATCATGGTTCCTCCTTCAGCTCACATCATCTAAAGTTCATTCCTGTTTCCTTCCACCACAGATCCTTATGACCCCTAACTGTAGCACACGCTTCTTTATTCTTCTTACTTTGCTGCCTGGTCCATCTTCCAGGTTAGATTGTGATCTCCTTGAGAGCAGTTGTATGGTAATCTTTCATCAGCAAAACACTGGTGTAGTAGATGCTCAATAAACACATGACATATTGAACACATGACCAACACCTGGATCCATATACAGTTCCTGGAAATTTTCAAGCCATGAAGCCCCCAGATGACCTCTTTAGCCTTCATCCTCTACTCCCACTCACATTTTCCAGCCAGATATTCCTGACTCCCTCTTCCTCCTTCCTGTAACTTGGACTCTTTAGATGTCACCAGGTCCTTGTTTTTCTACTTCCAGTCTGCCCTGTCCCACTGCCCTCACCTTCCTTGAACCCTTGGCAAGCATGGCTTCCCATACCTACAGCCTCAGGCTTTCCCTGGAGTCACAAGCCTCTTGGGGCTCCTTGCTGCCCAGGGCAGGCAGCCTTGACCAGCATTCCCAGCCCCTCACAGCCCTTCTCTCAGCTGTGGCTGCACCACCTCCTCACTGTTCCTGGGAGGAGAGACGCTGCTCCCACACAAACCCTCCAGTGGTGCTGGAGGGGCTGAGGGAGAGACTAGGGCCTCCCTGCTCTCCTGGGGGACCTCTGCAGGCCCCTGGGTAGGTGAGAGGAAGACCCTTGGTGCTCAAAGAACATAGCTTGATGCCTTTTTCCTCTACTGAGGGAGTTGCCATCTACCTCAGGAAGATTCAAGTTCCTATAAGGGCAGCCAGGAAGGCAAGGAGCTCTGTGGAGGGCCAGAAGAACCTGTTCCCCTCAGGACAACATTCCTCTGTGCCCTTGCCATCCCGCCCCCCCATACTCGAGAGTCAGAATCTAGTGCCATTCAGCAGGCTGTTGAGCAGGAAGGTTCCAGAGCTGCCCCATTGCCTTCATGCCTTCTGACCTTGGTTCCAGTTCTGCAGCCCAGCTTCTCAGCCAAAAAACTCCTAGCAGACAGATACCACTTCTCCTCCTCCTTCTCCAGGGGTCCAGGAATCTGTATTGCCAGCAGAGCTGGGCCCCCAAATTCCCCACTCTCATCTACCCTCAGGCCCCACCTCATTTGGACCCTATCACCAGCCACCTAAGTCCTTCCAGGTGGCCTGTCACCCTTCTGGCCATCACTGCCCTCCTTAGCCTTTATGTGTACCCCACGTCCTTATCCATGGTTCTCATCTCTTTGACCCCCTGTGTCAAGGAGCTGCCCAACGTTCTGCTTCAAGCTCATCATTCAGGGCTGACACTGCCTGTGGCACCACTTCGGCTGCCTTTCAAGTGACCTACAGCTCCTGGTAGGAAGCGCCTCTAAGGAAGCTGGATGCGTAGAAAAGTGAGTGGGGAAGGCACAGGACAGAACCCTTGGGCAAGATGTCCAGCCTTTTCGTGTCTCTGACCCTTTTTACCTATAAAAGAGGTTGAAATTGAATCTTTTTAAAATTAATTTTTATTGGAGTATGGTTGACTTACAATGTTGTTAGTTTCTGCTGCACAGCAAAGTGAATCAGTTTTATGTATATATAGACCCACTCTGTTTCAGATTCTCTTCCTATTATAGGTCATTACAGAGTATTCGTGCTTAGTCATGTCCAACTCGCTGCAACCGCATGACTGAAGCCTGATGGGCTCCCCTGTACATGACGTTTCCCAGGCAAGAATACTGGAGTGCATTTCCTTCTCTAGGGGAATCTTCCCTTCCCAGGGATCAAATCCATGTCTCCTGAATTGGCAGGCAGATACTTTACTACTGAGCCACTTTGGAAGCCCAGATTTTTATTAGTTATCTAGAAACTGCATCTTTTTAGTAGAAAATTCCATGAATTTTTGGTTATCAAACCATCTTTTCTCTTCCTGTTGTCTTTATTTTGCTATTATTTGTACATTCACCCAGGCATGAAATTTCAGAGTAAAGATGTAAAGGTCTTAAAAATTTGAAGCTATGAAGGAAAAAAGTTAAACTTCTTTACTGGTATGGGAAAAACAGTAGTGATGGTAGGATGTAAATACAGTTAACTTTATTTGGTTAGCTTTTTTTTTCAGATTTATTATTATTTATCAGTTTGATGTAAAATTTGTTGACCTTGATACAATTTTTTAACCTAGTCATTTTGGCTCATTAGTTTAGCCATGTAAAGTCCTGGGCAAAACAGGAATAATTTGTGGATAAACAAATTTATTTTTTCTTCAGATTTTTGGAGAATGAAACAAAAAAGTTTTGGAGTTGTTTCAGAAAGTTGGGGTTTTTTCCACTTTGGCTTTTTCCACTTCTACCTTAAGATCATCCCCTTGGCTCTTGTCTCATTAGTCATCTCATTTGTCAACCGTTCCTTCAGAATCACTCTCTAGTTGGTCTACTTCTTACCCCACCAATGAGTCGCATTACAGTCTACATGATCTTTCTTTTTTCTTTTTTTGGTCGAATCAGTTCCCTGGCCAGGAATTGAGCCTGGGCCATGGCAGTGGAAGTGCAGAATCCTGTCTTTTAATTAAGGAGAGAAAAAAAAATGTTATCAAACAGGTTCCCATGGAATACTGATGTCCCTAGGTATCCAGAGGCAGTAGAGAGCCTTTTCTCCATCTTCGGGGTTGGGGGGGGGGGAGGTGCTGGCACGCAAATATCTTAGTGAATAGATGTTTTCAAATGTCTTTTAGTTTTAAAAAACGTTGTAAACGTCACTACTTTTAATCAAGATTAAAAGTCACTACTACCAATCACCACCACAGCAACAAACAACTGTTTGCTATCACTTGTACTAGAAAAGACTAGCAGAAAGCAAAAAATTTTAAATCAAATAGATATCTGATTTTAACAGAAAAGCTCAGAAATAGCCTGCAGCTGGATGTGCAGTGCTGATGCTGCACTGCACATCCAAAGAAGGGGAGCAAACCCTTCTTTGGGGAATCCAGCTCCCAAATGATGTTGGGGGCCCTCATACGTGTGCAGTGACCCTTGGCCAGGCCCATCAGTGACTCCTGACCACTGACTGATTCAGGGATGAGAATATGACCCCAGATTTTGGGGTTGCCTCTGGAGAGGGAGGCTGGGTCTTGCCTTAGGGTGTTGAGCTTGTTAGTGGCATAGAGGAAGCTTACTGCCAGCAGAGAAATCACTAAAGATGGAAAGGACTCTGATGACATGAGACCAGCTGAACTTGAAGCTGGTACTACCCTGGACTCCTCATAGAGCAAGAAAGCCATTCCATCATGAACTGGCAGTAGGGTCATAGTGAGATTTTCTTTGGGCTGTTCCCTAGATTATATGACAGAAATGAATACATCAGCATTCCTCTGTGCTCCTCACAGTGATTTTTTAGCAGCTCCACCTTCTGCTCCAAACCACTTTCCACACGTCTGTCCCACCATGACGCCCTGATTCTGGGACTCTGGCTTGGTCAAGCATGCCCCTAGGGTTCAGTTCAGTAGCCACTTTCATCCCTGCTGTGGAGCCCTGGTGGGAAAGGCCCCCTTCTCCATCCTCGGACATCTGAGTCCTCCTGGTCTTCAGAAGATCATCCAGCCCTGGAGCTGTTCACCATTTACTGTCTGCCTCTCCTCCCTGACAGTTCTCTGCGGATAATCCCCACACCCTGGTGGTTTTGGGGAAGTGCAAGCACAGGAGCTCCATCAAGGTTCAAGCCCTGTAGGATGGGGCATGGGGGAAAGAGGTGGGTGTGTTGAGAGGCTCTGGATAAGCAGGTTGTGAGGAGGGTGATAACCATACTGTGGCCAAGACCCCTCCCCCAATTCTCTTCGTCCCTTGCAGGCAGTTTTGCCTTTGGTTTGTACATGACTGATTGATCATGTCAAGCCTCCAAACCCAAGACCGCCTTCCCAACCTTAATTTGAGGGAGGCTGTGGTACTCCGCCCCTTGAGTCAGCGCCCAGATCCTCCCAATGGGACACTTCTTTGTCCAGAGGCCTCTGCGTTGAAGGTGGTATAGGAAGGAAGCAGGGTCTCTGTGGACATTGGTGGTGACCCCTCCTAGTTAGCCTTTTTCCCCCCAAAATGATGGAAGCCCCTTATCCCAGCCTGGGTAGATAGATACAGGATGTGAGCGAGCCTCCAGGCCACAGTGCACCACCTGCAGCGGGAAGCACGCTGTCATCGTGCCTTTCCCTAAGAGCTCCGGGGGCTCTGCCAACCTCTTGCTTGGACCATGTGGTTCCAAGGCCCGCCTGACCGAGGGTGTGCCAGGAGGGGTGCTCAGATGTAACATGGCAAGGGCAGTGAGTCTGCCCCCTGGGCCAACTACTGGACTCTTCGTGCCTTGCTCATTGCCCATTATTAAAGCGGGAATGTGTGGCCTCCTTGTGGGGCTATGGCCAGAATTAAACTGAGCTACCAGCCTGTGAGTTAGATAAGGCTGTGGTCCTAGTGTGATTAGATTGACTAGTTTTCTGTGAGTTTGGTTTCAGTGTGTCTGCCCTCTGATGCCCTCTTGCAACACCTACCGTCTTACTTGGGTTTCTCTTACCTTGGGCGTGAGGTATCTCTTCATGGCTGCTCCAGCAAAGCACAGCCATTGCTTCTTACCTTGGATGAGGGGGCAACCCAAGACTGGCGGGTCATGGTGGAG
The DNA here is from genome assembly GCF_029407905.1 of Bubalus kerabau. Taxonomy (NCBI): domain Eukaryota; kingdom Metazoa; phylum Chordata; class Mammalia; order Artiodactyla; family Bovidae; genus Bubalus; species Bubalus kerabau. The sequence continues at coordinate 52,465,750 of NC_073636.1, read as the reverse complement.
AGATCTGACAGAATGTGGTCCACTGGAGAAGGGAATGGCAAACCACTTCAGTATTCTTGCCTTGAGAACCCCATGAACAGTATGAAAAGGCAGAACGATAGGATACTGAAAGTGAAACTCCCCAGTTCAGTAGGTGCCCAATATGCTACTGGAGATCAGTGGAGAAATAACTCCAAAAAGAATGAAGGGATGGAGCCAAAGCAAAAAGAATACCCAGCTGGGGATGACTGGTGATAGAAGCAAGGTCCGATGCTGTAAAGAGCAATATTGCATAGGAACCTGGAATGTCAGGTCCATGAATCAAGGCAAATTGGAAGTGGTCAAACAAGAGATGGCAAGAGTGAATGTTGACATTCTAGGAATCAGCGAACTGAAATGGACTGGAAAGGGTGAATTTAACTCAGATGATCATTATATCTACTACTGCGGGCAGGAATCCCTCAGAAGAAATGGAGTGGCCATCATGGTCAACAAGAGAGTCCGAAATGCAGTACTTGGATACAATCTCAAAAACGACAGAATGATCTCTGTTCGTTTCCAAGGCAAACCATTCAATATCACAGTAATCCAAGTCTATGCCCCAATCAGTAACGCTGAAGAAGCTGAAGTTGAATGGTTCTATGAAGACCTACAAGACCTTTTAGAACTAACACCCAAAAAAGATGTCCTTTTCATTATAGGGGACTGGAATGCAAAAGTAGGAAGTCAAGAAACACCTGGAGTAACAGGCAAATTGGGCCTTGGAATACAGAATGAAGCAGGGCAAAGACTAATACAGTTTTGCCAAGAAAATACACTGGTCATAACACACACCCTCTTCCAACAACACAAGAGAAGACTCTATACATGGACATCACCAGATGGTCAACACCAAAATCAGATTGATTATATTCTTTGCAGCCAAAGATGGAGAAGCTCTATACAGTCAGCAAAAACAAGACCAGGAGCTGACTGTGGCTCAGACCATGAACTCCTTATTGCTAAATTCATACTTAAATTGAAGAAAGTAGGGAAAACCACTAGACCATTCAGGTATGACCTAAATCAAATCCCTTATGATTATACAGTGGAAGTGAGAAATAGATTTAAGGGCCTAGATCTGATAGATAGAGTGCCTGATGAACTATGGAATGAGGTTTGTGACACTGTACAGGAGACAGGGATCAAGACCATTTCCATGGAAAAGAAATGCAAAAAAGCAAAATGGCTGTCTGGGGAGGCCTTACAAATAGCTGTGAAAAGAAGAGAAGTGAAAAGCAAAGGGGAAAAGGAAAGATATGAACATCTGAATGCAGAGTTCCAAAGAATAGCAAGAAGAGATAAGAAAGCCTTCTTCAGCGATCAATGCAAAGAAATAGAGGAAAACAACAGAATGGGAAAGACTAGGGATCTCTTGAAGAAAATTAGAGATACCAAGGGAAATTTCATGCAAAGATGGGCTCGATAAAGGACAGAAATGGTATGGACCTAACAGAAGCAGAAGATATTAAGAAGAGATGGCAAGAATACACAGAACTGTACAAAAAAGATCTTCATGACCCAGATAATCACGATGGTGTGATCACTCACCTAGAGCCAGACATCCTGGAATGTGAAGTCAAGTGGGCCTTAGAAAGCATCACTACGAACAAAGCTAGTGGAGGTGATGGAATTCCAGTTGAGCTATTTCAGATCCTGAAAGATGATGCTGTGAAAGTGCTGCACTCAATATGCCAGCAAATCTGGAAAACTCAGCAGTGGCCATGGGACTGGAAAAGGTGTTTTCATTCCAATCCCAAAAAGGCAATGCCAAAGAATGCTCAAACTACCGCACAATTGCACTCATCTTACACACTAGTAAAGTAATGCTCAAAATTCTCCAAATCGGGCTTCAGCAATACATGAACCATGAACTTCCTGATGTTCAAGCTGGTTTTAGAAAAGGCAGAGGAACCAGAGATCAAATTGCCAACATCCGCTGGATCATGGAAAAACCAAGAGAGTTCCAGAAAAACATCTATTTCTGCTTTATTGACTATGCCAAAGCCTTTGACTGTGTGGATCACAATGAACTGTGGAAAATTCTGAAAGAGATGGGAATACCAGACCACCTGACACGCCTCTTGAGAAATTTGTATGCAGGTCAGGAAGCAACAGTTAGACCTGGACATGGAACAACAGACTGGATCCAAATAGGAAAGGGAGTTCATCAAGGCTGCATATTGTCACCCTGTTTATTTAACTTATATGCAGAGTACATCATGAGAAACGCTGGACTGGAAGAAGCACAAGCTGGAATCAAGATTGCCGGGAGAAATATCAATCACCTCAGATATGCAGATGACACCACCCTTAATGGCAGAAAGTGAAGAGGAACCAAAAAGCCTCTTGATGAAAGTGAAAGTGGAGAGTGAAAAAGTTGGCTTAAAGCTCAACATTCAGAAAACCAAGATCATGGCATCTGGTCCCATCACTTCATGGCAAATAGATGGGGAAACAGTGGAAACAGTGTCAGACTTTATTTTTCCTGGGCTCCAAAATCACTACAGATGGTGACTGAAGCCATGAAATTAAAAGACACTTACTCCTTGGAAGGAAGGTTATGACCAACCTAGATAGCATATTGAAAAGCAGAGACATTACTTTGCCAACAAAGGTTCGTCTAGTCAAGGCTATGGTTTTTCCTGTGGTCATGTATGGATGTGAGAGTTGGACTGTGAAGAAAGCTGAGCACTGAAGAATTGATGCTTTTGAACTGTGGCGTTGGAAAAGACTCTTGAGAGTCCCTTGGACTGCAAGGAGATCCAACCAGCCCATTCTGAAGGAGATCAGCCCTGGGATTTCTTTGGAGGGAATGATGCTAAAGCTGAAACTCCAGTACTTTGGCCACCTCATGCGAAGAGTTGACTCATTGGAAAAGACTCTGATGCTGGGAGGGATTGGGGGCAGGAGGAGAAGGGGACGACAGAGGATGAGATGGCTGGATGGCATCACTGACTCAATGGACGTGAGTCTGAGTGAACTCTGGGAGTTGGTGATGGACAGGGAGGCCTGGCGTGCTGCGATTCAAGGGGTGGCAAAGAGTCGGACACGACTGAGCGACTGATCTAATCTGACCAGCCTGTGAAGCAATGGTTCTTAATGCAGCCTGGTGCAGGCCAGGTGCCCTGACGGTCAAGCCCGAAGGCAGCAGATGTAGTTTCTTAGGGTGAGGTGGGAGAACTTATTTCTGGGGCCCCAGGACCCCTGTACCCACAAGCTGGCTTCTTGAGCTCCTCCTTGGGATCTGGAACTCTCAGATAGTACCCACTCCAGGCCAAAGTGGCCTCTTATGAACTGTATTCATGGCAGCAGTGGCTCAGATCTCTGGGGAGGGGAGTCAAGTCCCCAGGACCCCTCCTGCAACAGCCCCAACAAAGAGGCGTTCCCAGGGAAGCTGCAGGGAGGTCCCAATCCCAGGCCACCTCTTCAATCCCCAGGAACACTTTGGGACTATAGCAACAGGCAACTACTGGAGGCCCTGCTTGTTCAGTGACAGTTTATTGGTCCTTAGCATTACATCTCAGTTAACAAGGTAAATTCACATACACAACTGCAAGTAAAAACATGAAAATAATATAAAAATAAATTGAAAGCTACTCTTATATATTTACTGAAGTAGTGTAATAAATACTATAATAAGCAAAAAGCTTCAATCACACAATTGTTTCACTGAAGTTACAGTAGTGTTTGTAAATAGTTTTAAAATTTAAGTTACAAATATTAAAGCACTGAAAAACTAGTATAAAAGTCAATTTTGGCACATAAGTGAGCTCTTCTGTCATTAGTATTTGACAACCTGGGACGATGAGGAAGCCATTTCTCACCTACTTTTTGAGGTACAACTATCCATCTAGGTCAGCAACATGGCTGGAATACTTAATAGCTTATAGTCTTTAACTTTTCCCTTTTGAGAAGCCTGAAGAGCAAACCCAGAGCTTATTACTGTGCAAAAGTTTTCAAAATCCTAATAGAATTTAGGAGGGTACTTTTTGTGACCCACAGCGCCTAGTGTCTAGGCCTCAGGTCAGAGCCCCCAGGGCTCTGTGGGGCCAATGCCACTCCTTGCCAATGGCCCCTTCCTAGGGTGATCCCTTTTCTCCAATATCTGCCTCCTCTTTCCAATCAAAAAAAAGAAAAATCCCTCATCAAAATGTAAAATAACCTATAACTTCAGCGACTTCAACATTATCACACTCACTCGGGGTGATATAAAACTGAAGCTGCTAATAGGAAAGTTGGCAATAAGCATTAAGCTCCTGGAGAACTTTGCCTGTCCCTGGGAACCGATGTCTCTGCTGGATCCCTAGTATCCACTTCTAAGGTCAAAATTTCAAACATAGTGTCAAGACCCTTCCTCTAGAGACAGCCTAAGACACCACACCTTCACCTGGAGTGCCCAGAGGCATCAAGTGGATATTAAACTTCACATTAAAAACCCAGAGGCCCCAAAGGTTCCAGAAGGAGCAGTGTGGGGAGGAAGCAGCCTTCCAGTTTCAGTTCTCCAGGAGCTCACACAGTGCACCACAGTGTGCCTATTCACCAGGGCACAGCCAGTGTGCCCCAAGGAATGCCCTTTCGCCAGTGTGCCCTTCATACTCCCAAGTAGGCTGAGGAGTGTCTATGGAAGCCTCAGCCAGTTTTGCCTTTTTGGCTTTGAAACTTAACGTTTTGACTTTTTTCAATCACAGTTTCATATTCAAGTTGAGGTAATCACAGTTTCCCCTCTAACAGGAGAGGAATTGGGACAGTGGGGCAAGTTGGTGAGAGAGCATTTCTATGGACAATGGTCAGAAACCAAGACCACCAGGAGGTATAGCCCCACACAGTGTTTAAGACCCACTTTTATGGGTGGGCTTCCGACCCCTCTTTAAAAACTCTTTTGTGTAGCAGCCAGGAAATGGCTCAAGCTCCAAGAAAGAGAGCATTCATTTAAATGTTCACAGCAATCTACCTGAGGCAGATGGCCTGTTGTTCCCCCACCCCTAACCTCCCCACCCCGCTCCCCCCACCAGGCTGCTCAAGTTTGAGTTTTTAAAAAGAGCTCGGTAGAGCTAAAGGAAGCTACAGTAACTCATTGCTTATCTCATCAATTGCACTTAAGATCTTGGTTATTGATTCTGAAGCAGAGGAAGGCCTACTGTGGACCCCAGCCTCTGGCCAGCTAGAAGTGAAGGGCTCCTAGACTGGGGCTCCACATGTGGGCCTTTGTCACCAGCAGCTTTGGAGCTGGGATTGGAGCACATGGGTCTTTTCAGAAGCCTTTCTTCATGCAAGAGTTCTTATTAAATGGTATTTGGAGTATTGTTCATTTGGCTTCAAATGCAAATTTTTTCTAACATTAAGTACATTTTACTAACAAGCCCTTAACAACTGCTTTACTACTTGCATGCAGGCCTCTGTGTGACAGATCACATGTGCTCCATCGTTTTTCTCTCTCCTCTGTGCCAGGGCCCTTTCTAAAAAACCCCTCTACATTACTAAAAACGTTGCTGGTTTTGCCTATGTGCTCCTTTCTAAGGCATGCAAAAAAAAAAAGTGAAATTCAGAAATCATTTACAATCTAGGCAGCTGAGGCGCTGAAGTCCTAACAAACATCACATAAGTGACCTCTCTCTTCCCTGTACTAATTCTGGAGGTCAGGCATGGGATACACTTGAAATTCCCCTCTGCTTTTTAGTTCAGCTGGAAAAAAGCTACTAGAAGGAATTCTAACTTCGATATTGGAAGGCTCTGAAATTCCTGGTTCTCAGGAGCCAAACTAGTCCAAGGCCAGCAATGATGCCTGGGGACATGAGTTGCCTAAAGGTTGGGCTGAAAACCAGGCTTTCCCTGGCAAGACTGAGGGGAGGTATGGGTGCCAAAGACTGAATGCCCTTCAAGTGAAGATGTCCCATAAGCGATCAGAACTCTGGGCCTAAGACTATGCAGTTGAAGGACACTGCCCTTATCAGTGAGCCAAGACACTGCCAGCAAGGCCTGAGCAGCAGTTTTTCTCATCCCAGAATATTAGGCAAACCAGACTGATGACATGAGCAGAGCTCAAAACCAATCCCAAGGCAGGCTGCTTGTGTCAATTCAAAAGCCACACTTTTGGAAAGCAACAAGTCTTTCTCCTCAGTTTAGTCCATAAGGGAAATCCCCTCATTTTAGAAGAAACTACTGATCTCAGTCCAAGCTGCTGGCTCTGATGGTTGGGATTGGCCAGGGCTTGTGCTGCGTCCTCCAGGACTGGGCACAGGGTCAACAGGGACCGAACCTTCAACGGAAGGGGCCGAACCAGGGAGGCAGGCATTCCACTGGGGGGAAAGGCTCTCCTGGGGCAGTGTCTGAAGCCTGAGGCCTGTGGTGGCCCAGGCCCCGCAGCCATGATCACAGTTTGGGCAGCCAGGATTCTTTGTGTATCAACAGCTACTCTGTGCAATCCAAATGCTTCTCCCCACCCTCACACAGTGCTGCAACAGCCCAAAGAAAATACTGTTATCAGAGACCCAGAGGTCCTGGACTGCCAGCTGCAAACGAAGGGAAGCGTCTGTCTGCTCATCCTCCATGAGGACCCCCCACCCTCACCCCGCTGCCAAGTATCAGTGGTGCAGGTGATGCTCTTCAGCGCTGTATAGAGAATAAAGACAACATGCACTCAAGCAGCACACAAAGGCCAAGGAGAACAAAGACAGCCCTCTAGGGAGAGGCCTTTGGAAGAGCTGAAGTTAAGACATCCCATTTTTCAATGTCCATCTCCAAGGTCTTCTTCCTCTAGGGCTTCTGCTCAAAGAGGTCGTGATACTCCTGCTGCTCCAGCTCACGGTTATACTTCTCAATTTCCCGGTTGGCTTCTTCCACGTAGTCATTCATGAACTGGTCCATTACTGGCACCTCATTAAGGAAGAAAGCTCTGAGCGTGGGGGCCAAGGGAGCTGCCCAGGCCAGAGGAATCTGTACAGGCTGAGTGAGTGCTCAGCCTGTACAGAAGGTACCTGACTGGCTTTTTTATATACTGGCAGCACCACAACTACAAAGAATGTGACAGTGTGACAGAGACTGACACAGGGCCCTTCCTAGCTCCTAGGAATGAGCCCTTCCACTTTCACTAGACACAGCAGCACCCCATCCACCTTTTTCACAAATTAACTACTGTAATCAGATCCAGTCTCCAGCTTGTAAATTATGACTCCCTGATGACCACAGGATGTTACCACAGCTGCATTTAAACTACTACCCACAGAGTAACCTCAGCTATCACTGAATGAAGGAGAAATGTAATTTTAATGACTGTAAAAGGACAAAATGAAAAGTCAGTCTCTGTGGCTTGCTGTGTATTCCCGAACCCACCCTGCACCAAAGGCCGGGCTGTGATGGCTCTAGCAGACACCCTCTTTACAGCTGGGCTTTCACACCCCGCAGCCTCTCTGCATCAGAGTCCAAGGATACGTGGGTGAAAGTCAGTCTTGTCACCAAAGAAGTTGACAAACTGGGTGCCATTATAAAAGTAGCCTGCAGGTAGGGGGTCCAGGTGGCGTTTCACCTGTAGGAAAGAGTCTTGTTAGAATTAAGCTGACCATTTCCTATAATTCACTCATTCATTAAAAACAAAAACAGGGACTTCCCTGGCGGTGTAGTGGTTAAGACTCTGCACTGCCACTGGGGGTATGGTTTGATCCCTGGTTGAGGAATGAAGATCCCACATGCCACAGGGCAACTAAGCCCATACATTACAACGAGAAGCTTGTGCACCTCAACAAAAAGCCCATGAGACCCAGTGCAGCCAAAAAAAGATATGCCAGGGAATTAACACCATCACACCATCCCCAAGCAGCCATCAAACAATGAATGAAGGCTCTCCCACCTCTCAGGGAGGAACTCTGGAATTCCTAATGGGATTAAGCCCCAGATGCCCACAGTGGTACTGGTTTAACAATACACCCTTCTCTTCTCTCTCTTCCTTTCCCACTTTCCTGTTGGTAGCTTACAGAATCACTTCCCAAATAAACTACCTTCACTCAAATCCTTGTTTAAGGTCTACATCTGGGGAAACAACACTGCCTGCCTTCTGAAGTGCCCTCGGTCTCCTCACCAGGAACATGCAGAGTTGCCCAGGCGTTGGAATTAAGAGATCTTTCTCAAGTCCACAGCAGGGGCTCCTGGAGGTCCAGAGTCCTGCCCGCCTGCCCATCACTGGGACTGGTGACACAGCTCATGCAGACACCTGGACTCTCTGGTCCTTTTGGCCTTTGCCCCCAAGTCCATCAGGAAAAGGCTTCAGTGCGGATGCAGACTGGGGCAGAGCCTGGGAGTCAGCCTGGAGTCTGAGTGGGTTCCTCAAGGACCCTTTTGCTCTGGCCTCAGGATTCCATGACCTGCCCATGAGCAACTTCAGGATCTAGACAGTTTTTACCTGGGCACTTGCTGGTTTATATCTAGGACAGAGGAAAGGTAGGGGGGAAGGACTTCTGCAGCTGCTTGAAGAGGATGATAAAACAGAGCTCCATGTCATCTGTTCCTCCCACAGGCACTGGGTTTTCCTCAATCTCATGACCACATCAACACCAGGGGTCACCTGTCCTTCTCGCTGAGGCTGCAAGGCCAGCTGAGCTGAGGTTTCTCTTTACCCAGCTTCCCTCTGCAGACTGAGAGAAGCACGACCTCCAGCATGTCCCAGTAACAGCCACCTCACTCAGGAATCCTAAAGGACAGAGCTGTGCAAGAACCGCCTTGGGACACTGAGGGGACTTAGGCCTCTGAGATAGAGTACTCACATGAATGTTCCTGATCTCCTGCTGGGTCAGCATCCCCCTGGTCTTCAGGGCTTTCCTCTGAGGCTTCTGTGCAGAGAAGTAAAGGCGGGGTTAGGTCCCAACAGAACTGATGGAGTACATGGAAGGGTGAGGGTCAGAGCTCTGGGGCTGGTTACGTGACTTAGATGCCAGCAGAGGGGGAAGCACAAGCGCTGTCATGGCCTGGATGTAATACCCTGCCTGTCAGCCCCGGAGAGCACCACTTTCCCTCTACAGAGTCCTACATGCCAGGGGGGAACAAGTGGCAGAATCAGACTGATGCTTTTGTAAATAGGTATGTTTCTGCCTCATTGAAGGTTCTCAATCCTAAATCATCCCACCAGTGACAGACATGTAGACAAAAGGACTGGAGATCTTATAGTCCAATACCATGTAAGAGTTTTTCCCAGTGACTAGACAACAATAACAGCCACTGAGTCTGAGAAAGACACAGTCTGCAGGCAGCCTTCCCGCCTTAGTATAAAAGACAGGTCCCAACCTGGCATGTGCAGGAGACCTGGGCTGCAGCCAACTCTATTTCCAGAGTTCTAGGATAAGCTAAACCTCAGACCATATGCAGAGGCTTAGCACCTGAAGCTTGCAGCATATTAGATGATTTTAACTCCAGTTCGGATTTTTTCCTTTGTAGTACCGAACTAATGATGCTTGTTCATATCTACAGGCAAGCCTCCTCTTCCCCATACCTCTCCCTGGGGCCTCTGCTGTCTATGCTTGGAGTCTTGGTTTGCAAAGGGCTCTAAGCATATCTTTTTGTATCTCCATTCTAGAGAGAGAACCAAAGTACAGGAGATGCTGGGCTCAGAACACAGGAGAGGCTATGAACTAGGTTCAGCTAAGAAGACATTTTGAGTTTAGTACACTAAGCTCATCCAGGGTCCATACAAAACAACTAGGTTTCACCCAGGTCCTGGTTAAGCCACCTAATAAATAACTCCAGTCTGCCATGGGAAGTAGAAATGGGAAATGGCTTTGAGAACCCGGGCTCACAGGATAGTCAATGAAACAATTCTGCCTAGAGTTTGCCTCAGGGGCTCCCTCCCACTTTCAGAGTCTCTGAAAATGCTGGTTGAGCCTGTGACAGGTGAACCAGTGGTGAGAAAGCAGGGAGAGGGTTGGGAGCGGGAGTGGCTTCTGCCTCAGAGCCAGTAGCAACCCCTAAGTGTCTGGTAATATTGGTACCAGATCTGTTTGGGCTTCGAAATCACCTGCTTAGCCGACTGCCGCAGCCAGTCCTTGACACTTTCTTCCTTCAGAGAGCAGCCTATGAACACGAGGTAGCATTCCTGCTGCCCGCTGCTGCTTTGAGGTGAGGTTCTGGAGTCAGGGGGTGGTGTGGGTCCCTCCAAAACTGGCACGATACTCAAGGAGTTGGCCAGAGTGTTGTGGCAGACCTCCATCATCCTCTCAGAGTCTGCAAGGAGAACACTTTAGTCCCTGAGACCCTGCCCCTAAAGGTTAAGGTTACAGTAAGACGGTGGTAGTGCAGCTGGGTTGGGGACAGATTCCCAAGACATCTGGAGGGAAAACTGATGTGACTGGCAGCAAATTAGAAAGGATGAAGAAAGGGAGGAACTATGTAAGTTTCTAGCTCAGTTGATTGGGTGATCAAGTGGACACCATTAACCCAGAAGGGGATTACAAGAGGAAGAAAAAGTTTGCAGGAGGGAGGAGAAGAGTCTGACTCTGCATCTGTGGCATTTCAAAGACTGTGGGACCCTGAATGGGAGAAACCTTCATAGTCATTAGAAGAAGGGGATGGCTTAGGTCACTCCTGTGGAAGAGATAGTTGAGGAGAAGCAAGGAAAGCCGCCTTGGTAGAGGTAAAGAGGGTGGGTTTCAGCCAAGGCCTGAGAGGCCAAGGCAAGAGGGCATGCTCAACAGTACAAGTGCTAGAGGAGGGTCACATGGTGAAAGGAAAGAGGTGACTGGGTTTATAGGCCGAGGAGCTGGGGGCTAAGATTTACTGGAGACACGAGAAAAGGGTAATGGTCCCCAAAAAGGCATGATAAGAACTCTAAAACAAAGAGAGGTTTACACCTTGAACAAGAAAGGGGTCAACAGTTGGTCTAAATAAGGAAGAAAAGGAGACGATGATAGGGCAGAGGGAAGATGAAGGCATGAAGACCACTGAGGCAGGTTGGGGGCTGTCTGTTGAAGCCTGAGTGAATAGGGCTTGAGTAAGGGGCTTACAGAGAGGGGCCGAAGTTTCTAATTCAATAACATAAACTAAGCCAAAGGTTAAGGACCATGAGAGATTCTTTTATACAGACTCTGTCACCTAATTTTCCTATCTGAACTCAGATGATTCCATGCTTACAACTCTCAGTGGTTCCTGCTGCAGACATTCCTGGTTGCCTGCGCAGCATCCTCTTCCCCCAATATGAATTTCCCATGGTCAATGTCAACTTGATCTTGGCCAATGACACAAGTCTGCTGAGGAACTGATAGAGCCACCCACAGGAATAGCCAGCCTCTTCCATCAGCTGGGTGTTCTGTCTGGATGTGACACCTAGCCTCTAGCACTACCTGGCAACCATGAGGGGTGGAAACCCGAGGAAAAGCTGACACTAAGAATGGAAGCACACAAAAGCCATATATTACCTGGATCTTCAGTGGTCTTGCTACACTGCCAGACCTCTTGACTTCTTGCTGTGTAGCTAACACCTGCTAGTTGAGTTGGAGTTTTCTGTTGTAACTACCAAAGACGCTATAACCAGACACACTCCTTTACATCCTCCCCTAGGCCCCAGCCACAGTAAACTCTTTTTGGTTCCTGAAATATGCCCTTTTTGCCTCAGATCCACAGCAAATGCTCCTTTTCTCTGGAGCAGTCTCACCTTTTCCAATGTTGAGTTGACTAGCTCCTTGTTTTGACAACTTCCCTGAACCCCAGTCCAGGACTGACTGACTTCAGGTTGCAAGGGCTCCAGTGGTCAAAGGCTGTTAAACAGGTCTGCTGAAGGGGAGGAGAAGCAAAGTGGAGGGCTTGAAGACTCTACCAGAAACAGATCCAGAGCCAGAGAGCTCAGCATTGGGGTAGCTCCTGGTGACAGGGCTATGAGGAAGCCATGGATGGCTCAAGAGGGATGCGGTGTTAAAGTCTCTAGAACAAGGAAGTCAAGGAGCTGTGAGGAGAGGCCCTGAGCAGGTGCATGCAGGGGCAGGAAAACAGATCTTCCACTGCAGAGCAGAAGGGCCTGAAGAAAGACTGGTATCCTGAATGAAAGGGAAGACTGAAGGAGCCTGATGGTGTAAGACCCAGAGGGGAGGTTTTTTTTTTTTTTTTTGAGAGAGTCTAAGAGGCATCTTGATGGATCATTGCCTTGTCATGGCGATTGTGCTTGCATAACTCAGTGAAGCCTATAGCACATTGAATACCTATAGCACATTGAAGAATTAACACCAAAAAAAGATGTCCTTTTCATCACAAGGGACTGGAATGCAAAAGTAGGAAGTCAAGAGATACCTGGAATAACAGGGAAGTATGGCCTTGGAGTAAAAAATGAAGTAGGAAAAAGGCTAATAGAGTTTTGTCAAGAGAACAAGCTGGTCATAGCAAACTCCCTTTTCCAATAACCCCAGAGACGACTCTACACATGGACATAACCAGGCAGTCAACACTGAAATCAGACTGATATATTCTTTGCAGCCAAAGATGAAGAAGCTCTATAGAGTCAGCAAAAACAAGACCTGGAGCTGACTGTGGCTCAGATCATCAGCTCCTTATTGCAAAATTCAGGCTACAGTGAAGAAAGTAGGGAGAAACCACTAGGCAATTTAGATATGACCTAAACCAAATCCCTTATGACTATACAGTGGAAGTGACAAATAGATTTAAGGGATTAGAACTGGTAGACAGAATGCCTGAAGAACTATGGATGCAGATTTGTTACAATGTACAGAAGGCAGTGACCAAAACCACTCCAAAGAAAAAGAAATGCAAGAAGGCAGAGTGGTTGTCTGAGGAGGCTTTACAAATAACTGAGAAAAAAAGAGAAGTGAAAGGCAAGAGAGAAAGGGAAAGGTATACCCAACTGATCGCAGAGTTTCAGAGATTACCAGGGGAGATAAGAAGGCCTTCTTAAATGAACAATGCAAAGAAACAGACGAAAACAACAGAATGGGAAAAATTAGAGATCTCTTCAAGAAAACTGGAGATATCAAGGGAACACTTCACGCAAGAATGGTCATGACAAAGGAAAGAAATGGTAAGGACCTGGAAAAAGCAGAAGAGATTAAGAAAAGGTGCCAAGAATACACAGAAGAACTATATAAAAAAATGACCTGGATAGCCATGATGGTGTGGTCACTCACCTAGAGTTGGATATCGTGAAGTATGAAGTCAAATGGGCTGTAGGAAGCATTACTACAAACAAAGCTAGAAAAGGAGACAGAATTCCAGCTGAGCTATTTAAAATTCTAAAAGATGATGCTTTTAAAGTACTGTAATCAATGTGTCAGCAAATCTGGAAAACTTAGCTGTGGCCACAGGACTGGAAAAGGTCAGTTTTAATTCCAATATCAAAAAAGGGCAATGCCAAAGAATGTTCAAACTACCATACAACTGCTCTCATTTCACATGCTAGCAAGGTTATGCTCAAAATCTTTCAAGCTAGGCTTCAGCAGTATGTGAACCGAGAACATTCAGATGTACAAGCTGAGTTTTGAAGAGACAGGAACCAGAGCTCAAATTGCCAACATTTGTTGGCTCATGGAAAAGTAAGGGAGTTCTAGTAAAACGGACTTCTGCTTCACTGACTATGCTAAAGCCTCTGTGTGGTTCACAACAAACTGGAAAATTCTTACAGAGATGAAGTACAGACCACCTTACCTGTATCCTGAGAAACCTGTATGTGGGTCAAGAAGCAACAGGTACCTCCAATTAAAATAAATAAATTAAAATAAAAAAAAAAAAGAAGCAACAGGTAGAACCAGACATGAGACAATGGACTGGTTCACAATTGGGAAAGGAGTATGTCAAGGCTGTATATTGTCATCCTGCTTATTTATTTATTTACTTTGCAGAGTAAATCATGCAAAATGCCAGGCTGGATGAATCATAAGCTGGAAAGATTGCTAGGAGAAATATCAACAAGCTCAGATATGCAGATTATACCACTCTAATAGCAGAAAGTGAAGAGGAACTAAAGAGGCTCTTGATGAAGATGAAAGAACAGAGTGAAAAAGCTGGCTTGAAACTCAACATTAAAAAAACTAAGACCATAGCATCCAGTCCCATCACTTCATGGCAAATAGAAGGGGAAAAAATGGAAGGAGTGATAGACTCTTTGAGAGTACCATAGACAGCAAGGAGATCAAACCAGTTAATCCTTAAGGAAATCAACCCTGAATATACACTGGAAGGACTGATGCTGAAGCAGAAGCTCCAATACTTTGGCCACCTAATGTAAAGAGCTGACTCACTGGAAAAGACTCCGATGCTGGGAAAGATTGAAGGCAAAAGGAGAAGGAGTGGCAGAGGAAGAGATGGTTAGATAGTGTCATTAATTGAATGGACATGAATTTGAGCAAACTCCAGGAGATAATGGAGGACAGAGGAGCATAGCAGGCTATATAGTTCATGAAATCCAAAAGAGTCAGACACAATTCAGCAACAGAACAACAAGAGACATCAGTGGTCTGCTAAGCATCAGCGGAGGCTATGAAATCACATTATGAGATGTGATCATTCCACAGTGCAGAGCTCCCAAATCCAAACCCCCAGTTACCTGAGAACTTCACTTTGCCCAGGATGTGGTAGATGTTTCCAGAGAATGGACTTGGCTTGATGGAGGACTGAATTGCTGGTGGAGGAATAGGACAGGGCTGTTATTTATCTGGGGGCAGAGACCAAGGCCAGGGCAGCACATCCGGGAGGGTTAGGCACTAGGAAAGGCGCCTCCTCTAGGGTTCACAGGTACTCACACCAGTTCCTCCCTCAGTGGCTCTGCCACTGTTCTCAGGGGATGGGATGCCTGGGTCCTTAAATTCCTCTGCCTCCTTTCAGACCCAAATGGTGAGAAGAGACAGCACACTGAATATCAAAATGGTGCCAGGAAGTGGGGACAACTCTGGGGCACTCTTTTACCAGTGCTGGGACATGTTCCAGTCAAGGCTTACCTTTACACTTGGCCACAAAGCGAGTCTTCTCCAAGGGACGACCAAACCATACACAGATCTGAACCATCAATGGAAAGACTGATCCAGCATCAAATTTACCTTCATACCTTAAAAGGTTTAAAAAATTATAAATATAAGTAATTGGGGCTTTGAGTGTTATTATATACTACATTCGATAGAACAATGTATTATCATATTTGAATTCTCCCTTACTCATATGCCATTTTGTGTACAAAACACCTATTTGAAAGCATTTGTCTTTTTCATTGTGAGATTGGAAAGCATGTTTGCCCCTTCAGAGAAGGAAGAGTGGACTAGCAATTTCTTTGGACTAGCAATTTCTTCAAGTCAAAGACCTCTTCTACTTTTGAAGCTTTGAAGTATCCCAGCTGGGATTAGGGGTCCCTCCTCATACCCTTTGGCTTTTACTCAGGATCCCCTCCCACTTTCTTCTGGGCTCCCACTATGCCAATTCCAGTTGAGCTATTTCAAATCCTAAAGGATGATGCTATGAAAGTGTTGTACTCAATATGCCAGCAAATATGAAAAATTCAGCAGTGGCCACAGGACTAGAAAAGGTCAGTTTTCATCCCAATTCCAAAGAAGGGCAATGCCAAAGAATGCTCAAACTACCGCACAATTGCACTCACTTCACATGCTAGTAAAGTAATGCTCAAAATTCTCCAAGCGAGGCTTCAACAGTACATGAACTGAGAACTTCCAGATATTCAAGCTGGATTTAGAAAAGGCAGAGGAACCAGAAATCAAATAGCCAATATCCACTGGATCACAGAAAAAGCAAGAGAATTCCAGAAACACATCTACTTCTGCTTCATTGATTATGCTAAAGCTTTTGACTGTGTGAATTACAAAAAACTGTGGAAAATTCTTAGAGATGGGACTATCAGACCACCTTACCTGCCTCCTGCAAAACCTGTATGTAGATCAAGAAGCAACAGTTACAGCCAGACATGGAACAACGGACTAGTTCAAAATTGGGAAAGAGTACATCAAGGTTGAATATTGTCACCCTGCTTATTTAACTTATATGCAGAGGACATCATGAGAGATGCACGCTGGATGAAGCACAAGCTGGAATCAAGATTGCCAGGAGAAAAATCAATAACCTCAGATATGCAGACAACACCACCCTTATGGCAGAAAGCAAGGAGGGACGAAAGAGCCTCTTGATGAAGGTGAAAGAGTAGGGTGAAAAAGCTGGCTTTAAACTCAACATTCAAAAAACTAAGATCATGGCATCCAGTCTCATCACTTCAAGGCAAATAGATGGGTTAACAATGGAAACAGTGAGAGACCTTATTTTCTTGGGCTCCAAAATCACTGTATATGGTGACTGCAGCCACAAAATTAAAAGACGCTTGCTCCTTGGAAGAAAAGCTATGATAAACCTGGACTGCGTATTAAAAAGCAGAGACATTACTTTGTCAACAAAGGTCCATCTAGTCAAAGCTATGGTTTTTCCAATAGTCATGTATGCATATGAGAGCTGGACCATAAAGAACACTGAGCATTGAAGAATTAATGCTTTTGAGCTGTGGTGTTGCAGAAGACTCTTGAGAGATCCTTGGACAGAAAGATCAACAGTCAATCCTAAAGGAAATAAATCCTGAATATTCATTATAAGGATCGATGTTGAAGCTGAAGTTTCAGTACTTCGGCCACCTGATGCGAAGAGCCAACTCATTGGAAAAGACCCTGATGCTGGGAAAGATTGAAGGCAGCACAGGAAGGGGATGACAGGATGAGATGGTTGGATGGCATCACTGACTCAATGGACAGGAGTTTGATCTAGCTCCAGGAGATAGTGAAGGACAGGGAAGCCTGGCATGCTGTAGTCCATGGGGTTGCAAAGAGTTGGACATGACTGAATGACTGAACAATGACAACAACAACTGTTCTTTAAAATCTAAACAAGCCTCCCAAATACTATATTAACCTTTTGTCACATCTGATGCAAACACTTTCCTCTAGTCTACTGTATTTTCTGATTAGTCTTGTTTCAAAATTGCACTGCAGTTTTGAATTTTATACTGTTGAAAGTAGCTCACTTTTTGCTATTTCTTTAAAGCAAGGTGATGGTATAACAGTTTTTGAAGACTGCTATCTGGAGACCATGGGCTTCTCAGGCTTCTATGTTCAGAGTTGCATCCTTAGGAGAATTTGGAGGGGCCAAGGGAAGAGTACAAGGTTTCCTTCCAGACTAGGAACAAGCTGTTCTACCAGGGGAGGTAGGTGTGGGGTCAATGACAACAGAGGGCTGTGAGAGAGGAATGGCTGAGACTCTGCACATCACAAAGCTGAGTACATCCTACAGCTAATAAAGCCTGTTCACTCTGAGGTGATGGCCCTCATCCAAGGAGAGAGGGGAGTTATGTACAGGGATGCACAGGAGTCTGATGATGGTGATCCTGATAAAAGAATAATTTATCTGAATGCTTGGAGAAGAGCATGGCAGCCCACTCCAGTGTTCTTGCCTGGAGAATTCCATGGACAGAGAAACCTGGTGGGTTACAGTGCACCAGGGGTTGCAAAGACTCGGACACGACTGACTAACGCGCGCGCGCACACACACACACACACACACACACAAAAGCGCGTGCACTTCCCGAGGCACCAAGTAGAGATGGCAGACGTCTCAGGACTAGGCCCAGAGGCCTAGTTTTGGCAGCACAAAGGTCAGCAGCTGCAGCCACTGTAGAGAAGTTTCACCCCAGAAGCTCTCTCTTTTTTTTTTTTTTAGCTAAGATATTACTGTCTTGTTTTGGCATAAGGAATAATCCACTTACCCACTATTTAATTATGATGTGACTCAAACCAGAGGTTCCTTTTAAGAATAAGCATGAAAATTTTCAATTTTACATATCGACCTGTGTTTTAAAATAAAATAGTACTGACTGTACTATTTTAAAAAACAGTACTCATGGCTGAGGGGTAAGGATAATAAAGAGGTGGCTGAGAGAAGTGAGTAAGGATTATAGAGATGATTCAGACCAATATGAGGGATCAATTTTGGCTTGCCCTGAACCTTCAACACAGCAAAACTAGTTATCCTTTCCATACAGGGACAAGTACAACATGGCAGATAAGAGTACAGGCTCTGCTGTACAGCAGAAATGAACATAACTTTGTAAATCTACTATACTTAAAAAAAAAAAAAGAGCACAGGCTCTGAAGCCACACAACCTGAATCTGAAACCCAACTCTTTGATCTACTAGCTGTGTGACTTTGGACAGGACATTTAACTCCTGGCTGCCTCAGTTACCTTATCTCTAAAATGAAGAAACTAATGTAATCTACTTTGGGGCCTGGTTTGAGGATTAATGAGATAACACAGGCTGAACTCTTCAGAGTGGCACTGTGAACAGAACTTTCTGTGATGAAGGAAATGTACTGTCCCACAGTAGCTGCTAGTTATAGTTAAGCACGTGAAAAGGATCTTGTGTGACTAAATTCTAAATTTTACCTAATTTTTATTAATATATATTTAATTTTATTAAGTAGTCAAATGTGGCTAGTAGCTGCTTTACTGGAGAGCAAAGTCTTAGAACAATGTGTAGCACAGAGTAAGTGCTCAAGTGATGCTGGAAATATGACGACAGTACACGTCACACTCTCTTTTCTCCTCTGCTCCCCTGAATCGGGAGGACAGGTTTAGGCTGGGAGGCCACCTGCAGAGAAGAGAACATCCTCTGGGCCACAACAGCAGGCAACCTGTCTGTCAGATGGGAACCCCAGAGGACTGACTATTCTCCCGAGTGACTCTTTCACTCAGAAGGGTTGTAACTCCTTGGTTCCATGCCAGCTACCTCACTCTTACTAGAAGCTAGAGGAAAACAAAGGACGTTGCTGTGCTTAGTGCTCACAAGATGACTCCTTAAGTCAGCAAGGGTCTCAATCTGAGACCGAGATGTGGATCACTGGGATTCTAACAAGGCCAGTAGCTACTGCGACTTCAGGCCATTGCAGCTGCGATCATCACCCTCCCAGAGCACACCTGGTATTTTCACTTTTTCTTTTACTTTCCTGTAAATAAACAAATCATTGAGTTTACACAAAGAAATCTTAGCTATTTTTCAATGATAATACTTGCCAGCCAGGGTACATTAAATATCGAGATCGTAGCATCTGAGGACTTGAAAAACTGTTTTCTGAGAGAATCAGTTCAATGTCTTCATTCCTTTAAAAACATACAGAAAACCCAGGTTAGTCAGAACTATCAAACTTAACCTGCACATTTTCCTTCCCTTCCACACCCCTGTATACACATACAAGTACATACATATACACTTTTTTCTGTTATTTCACCCTTATATACTTTAATATGCATCTCTAGAAACAAGCACATTCTCACTAATTCTCACCTAAGGAATTTAATATGGAGGACCAGCAGCCTTGGTATCTCCTGGGAGCTTGCTGGAAATGCAGGATCTCTAGACTACTCCAGATCTACTAAATCAGGACCCTCATTTTAATAAGATCCCCAAGAGGTTCATATGCATGTTAAAGTTGGGAACTATTGATCTAATAATATACATCCATTTTCAAATTTCTCCCTTTAGTGGGGACAGGGCAGTCAGGGTCCAATCAAGAATTGCTCATTGAATTTATAATTTTAATTTTCCTTCAATCTGGAAAAAGTACCTCCAACTTTTTGTTTCTCAAGGAATTGACAATTTTGAAGAGCACACGGTCAGCTGTCTTGTGTCTCACAACCTGGATTTGTCTGGCTGATCCTCGTGATTAGATTCAGTTAAACACTTACGGCAAGAGTAATGGCTGAGTGATGTGTTCCTCCCACAGTGTCATGTAAAGGAAGCACATGACTCACTTGGTCCCGTTAGTGGTCTTGCTAAGTTTAATATTTTGGTCAATGTCATGTCTTCTAGATTAGACCTCTTTAATGAGAAGGTAGTTTTCCCTCTTTGGAAGCAGTAAATAAGTCTATGGAGTGACAAATACTTTCAGTCAAGTGAATATCCTTTTCCTCAACAATCTGTCATCCACTACTTTTAGCATCCACTGATAATTCTTGCCTAAATCAAGTTATTATATGAAAGGTTACAAAATGGTGTCTTTCCAGTTCTATAAATCCTTATTTGTTAGCTAACATTCTTCTATAGAGGAGAGCTTTACTGTTCTGTCCCCCTCCCTTTTTAGTTTTTTTAATATCACCATAGACTCATTTTATTCCATGTGCTATAATCCATTAGTATCACGGTTCTCTCATACCACAACTCAAGTTGTCCTAAACTTAAGTGGGAGCTTCTTAAGCTAGCTTCCGTATCCTTTTGAAATATCTCCACTAATTTTTGAATACTTCCCTGCCTTTCTGGCATAAAATGCACTAGGCTCACATTGTACTTTCACTGCCTAAACTGCAATCAACCAATTCTCCAAGGAGACCAGATACCTTTAGTGGGGACTGGTACTTAGAAATTAAGATCTAGAGGTAAAGGTAATGGCACCCCACTCCAGTACTCTTGCCTGGAAAATCCCATGGACAGAGGAGCCTGGTGGGCTGCAGTCCATGGGGTTGCTAAGAGTTGGGCATGACTGAGCAACTTCGCTTTCACTTTTCACTTTCATGCATTGGAGAAGGAAATGGCAACCCACTCCAGTGTTCTTGCCTGGAGAATCCCAGGGACAGAGGAGCCTGGTGGACTGCCGTCTATGGGGTTGCACAGAGTCGGACATGACTGAAGCGACTTAGCAGCGGCAGCAGCAGCAGTAGAGGTAGAGGTATTAATTGCTACTGTGGTATTATTTTTGGTCCCTTTTAAGGGAAAGAGGGAATATACATTTTTTTGAACTAATGAATTTATATTGAGTCCCCCTATTCAACTCCAATATCTGCAGGGTTTTTCCTTACCTTTCCATTTCATATTTATAATCTCCCTTCCCTAATGTTCAGTGATGTTGTTTGGAATTTGGGTTCCAACAGAGGATTATGTTCAAAAGTTACTTGAATTATTTTGTGTGTGTATGGGTGTTATTACTTTGATATACAGATAGATTCACTTTTTGTATTTTTTCCTCCTTGTTGACCTAACTTTTGAATATGTAAAATATCTGCAATGCTCAAAGGTCAAAACTATATAAAAAGTATACAACTTTTAGTATCGTTACATAAAAAGTCACTAATTTTCTATTTTTAGGTTGTAACTAGAACCTAACTCTACAAATTAAAAGATATAATTTCCCTATGTTTTTATGCTACTTCTCTCATATCTTAACATAAAGAACACTAAGAGAGTCTTGACTTGAATCCTTTAATGAATGAGAATGTGAATGCATCAAAAACAAAACATCTCAAAACAGTACAGGATACTGACATGTGGGAATCCTCTTGGTGATTTCTATACAACATCAAAAGCACTTCTTCAAGACCTGGCTTCTGTAAATGCTCAGGTCTTAGATACAATGGAAAGACCCAATGGGTCACAGACAGAATGCTGTATCTGAGAAAGTGGTTGGTCCTACAGAGGGAAGTGACTGTTAAGTTTACCTGGTGACAATCCCATTTTCTGCAAGAATGAAGGATGCAGAAGGATTGGCAGCTCGGATGAGGCTCTGCAGCTGAACAAGGAGAGGGTGCCTCTGCTCCATAGTGTGACTGGTGAATACCACATTGCTAACCAGGCCTGGGGGATAAAATCAAAAACGGTTCAGCCTTCAGAGTTCTGACTGGGGCTGAGGATTTGCACAAATGTGAGCCCCTGGCTCCCTCGCCTGATCATCCCTTTTAGCAGCCCCTCATGTAGACACCCCTGCCCCTCAATACTGATACAACAGCCATCATTCCGTTCTTTCTGCAGCCTCTGGAAGTGAATGGCCTCAGCTCTGCAGCTGCCCCTCTTCCTAACCTCCTCTGTCTTCTTAGTTTCACTTTGATACCTGGAGCTTTTTCATCAAATGGCCCTTTCCATATCCCATGAACTTCCTTAGAACTGCTGCCAATGACTTTCACCAGTTCAGAACACAGACATTTACCAACACAAACCGTATGTCAGGTGCTAATCATTCTTAAAGAGTGCACAGTCAAGAAGGCTCACCCATGGACTTACAATTACAAGGTAAGTTCTAACAAAGATATTTACAGAGTGACACAGTAAGGAAGGGTGGCCCATATAAAGAGATGCTGTGGAGTGGGCCACAATCACTCCCATACTTTTGTGAAAATACAGAAGTAAAATCCATGACACTATGACACTACTGATAATCTGGAAATCAGAGAATTTAATCACATCCCAGCATGCCAACACAATTATAGTATCTTTTTGTATTTATTCTACATGGCTATGATCATTGCATACACACCACTTCTGCTATAATGTCACCTGCATTTGTATGATTCAACCATTTTTATTGACAATAATGTGAGCATTTCAAACATACACAAAAATAGAAAACAATAGTGTAATGAATGCCCATGTGCCCATCGCCTGGCTTCAAGAATTACCAACATTTGTCTAATTGTATTTCTTCTATATCATACTCCCACCTTTTCGGCTTTCCTTGCCTTCCCCAGGGGATGATTTTGAGGCTAATAACAGATGTCCTATTATTGAATCCAAAATATTTCAGTATGTATTACCATAAGAAAAGAACTCTTTAAAAAAATGAATGGGGCTTCCCTGGTGGTCCAGTGGCTGAGAGTCTGCCTGCCAGTGCAAGGGACACAGGTTCAATCCTTCCTCCAGGAAGATCCTCATGCTGCAGGGCAGCAAAGGCCACACACCACAACTACTGAGCCTGTGTTCCAGAGCTCGCAAGCTGCAATTACTGAGCCCACTTGCTGCAACTACTAAACCAGCACACCTAGAGCCAGTGCTTTACAACAAGAGAAGCCACTGCAATGAGAAGCCCCTCTACCACAGTGAAGAGGAGCCCCTGCTCTATGCAACTAGAGAAAGCCCACGGGCAGCAACAGAGATCCAGCACAGCCATAAGTAAATACATAAATTTTGAAAAAAAAAAAAAAAAAAGAATGATTAAGCAATAAATTCTTAATATAAAATATCTAGTCCATATTAAAATTTTTCTGACTCAAGAATATTTTCTTAGAGTTAATTGTTTGGAACAAGGAACCAAAGCCCCTATATTATATTTCATTGATATATCACATAATTTGCTTTCAATCTATAGTTTCTTCTTATTTCTCTGTGACTTATTTGTTGAAGAACTGCTTCTTGTATATTTCTTGTAGTCTAGATTTTGCTAATAGAATCTCCATAGTGTTCTTTTTTTTTTTTCCATAGTGTTCTTTAACAGGCTAGATACTGTTTTACAGCTTCAATTTTTTTAAAAAAAGTTCTTGTTCTTTTTCAAACTTAAGCTGAATGCTTAAGTCGTTATTTTAAAAAGCCACAATAAGATAGCACCTTACACCTGTTAGAATGGCTATGTTTTTCAAAAAGACAAGAAATAACAAAAGTTGGTGAGGATGTGGAGAAAAGGGAAACTTGTGCCCTGTTTTTGGGAATGTAAACGCTATAGTGGTACAGCTACTATGAAAAATAGGATGAAGAGTCCTCAAAAAATTAAAAATAAAACCACCACATGATCCAACAATTCCACTTCTGGGCTTACATCAGAAAGAAATGAAATCACTATCTTGAAGAGCTATTTGCACATCCATGTTCATTGCAGCATTATTCACAATAGCCAAGCTATAGAAACAACCAACAACCTAAGTGTCCATTAGTGGATGAAGAAGATAAAAGATCAAGGCTGTATATTGTCACCCTGCTTATTTAACTTATATGCAGAGTAAATCATGCAAAATGAGGGGCTGGATGAAGCGCAAGCTGGAATCAAGATACCTGGAAGAAATATCAACAACCTCAAATATTCAGATTATACCACACTAATGGCAGAAGGCAAAGAGGAAGTAAGGAACTTCTTTATGAACGTGAAAGAAGAAAGTGAAAAAGCTGGCATAAGACTTCAACATACAAAAAACTAAGATTATGGCCTCCCTTAGAGGAGGGGTAGCCATGGAAGAGATAGATAGCATCACCAACTCAATGGACATGAACCTGAACAAACTCCAGGAGACAGTAAAGGACAGGGGTGCCTAGTGTGCTGCAGCCCTTCGGGTGGCAAAGAGTCAGACAAGACCTAGCAACTGAACAACAATAACAAATTCAACTCTGCTGTTATTAACATCACCTCTTTTTGTTTGCATTCGTCTGTCATATCTTTGCCCATTCTTTTATCACCATCCGTAGTTTTAGATGATCTTGTGTACAACATCATATAATTTAGATTTGATTTTTTGGTTTAACCTGAGATAATTTTTCTTTTGATAGGTGTTTAACCCACTTACAGAGAAGGAAATGGAAACCCACTCCAGTATTATTGCCTGGAGAATTCCATGGACAGAGAGGAGCCTGGTGGGCCACGGTCCATGGGGTCACAAAAAGTTGGACATGACTGAGCGCACAGCACATCCCACTTAATATTTAATGGTACTTTGGTTCTATCACCTTGTTTATGTTGAATTCTGTTTAAAAACATTTTTTTAAACCTTTACCAGTATGATTCTACATCGTTTTCTGCGTTCCTTCTGATAAGTACAGTCTGTTTTAAGTTCTTACGATAGCTATCCTGTCACCTTTAAACAATGTCTTTTGAGTTTTCCTCATGAGACAGGGAAGTTCATATACCTTTAAATTCATCCCATTTCTCCACTATCACATTCTGGCTGGTTATATTGATAATTTTATAGTTTCTCCAAGTAGATATTTTTATATCTTTAAAGAGTATAAATACTCTTTATAACTTGATTTAACAGCTTTAAAATTGACTGATCTCCCACTTGAGAAAATGTAAAGATAATCTCTCTCTCTTACTGCTTCCTAATATTTTATTAAATATGAGTTCATTTATAGGTTTTTGAGATTTTCAACATTTATATTCTATTTTTTAATAGCATTCTCATAGATGTTGTAATTAGTCTTGTATCTAAAAAGATTTAATGCTCATCATTAATCTTTTCACTAACAGAGACTAGTTTTATAAATAATTAGTTCACATAATGTCTCTAAGGAGAAGGCAATGGCACCCCACTCCAGTACTCTTGCCTGGAAAATCCCATGGATGGAGGAGCCTGGTAGGCTGCAGTCCATGGGGTCGCTAAGAGTCGGACACAACTGAGCGACTTCACTTTCACTTTTCACTTCCATGCATTGGAGAAGGAAATGGCAACCCACTCCAGTATTCTTGCCTGGAGAATCCCAGGGACGGGGGAGCCTTGCGGGCTGCCGTCTATGAGGTCCCACAGAGTCGGACACGACTGAAGCGATGCAGCAGCAGCAATGTCTCTAAGTTCTAAGACTTCAGCTTTCCTAAATAACCGTGTAACTAGGACTCTGAATAATAAGATTCAGTACAGAGGACTCATTAATACTATTTACTTCAATAAAGTGTTTGGTTTTTTAAAAAATTAGCTATACTTAGTTTCTGAGGGCAAAAGTCATAATGTATGGAAAAGTTCACAAGACAAAACAAATTCCCTTTCTCCCCAGCTACCTACTACCTTTTCCTGAAGACAACCACATTTATCAGTCTTCTTCCAGGTATATGCCGAGTTTATACAAGCAAATGTGCATATATACATTTCCCCCATGATTAGTGGCATATTATATACTATTCTGTACTTTGTTCACTAGCTTACTTCTTCTTTAAGATCTTCTCTAATACCTTACCAGTCCAATCCACCCCTCATGCCACCCTGCTGTCTCCCTTTCTCTAAACTTAGGAGAGCTCCTTTGAATAACATGGGCAATGCTTAAAATATGATTTATATTTTTTATTTATCTTCTTCTTATTTGTAAAAAAAGACAGTATAAAGATGAAAGCAGGAGTTTTAGAGTCAAGAAAATCTGAGTTTGAATTCTGGGTTCTACTAATTATTCATAGGTAACATTAGGCAAGCTGCTCAACTTTCTCTCTGAGCCCTAAATCCTCTTCTGTTAGATGGGAACATGTACCTCCAGGTTAGCAGTGAAATGCTTATCACAGGCTACAGAAAGAAAGAACTCATTAAACGTAACCTGACACTACCACCAGCACCACCATCTATACCAAGGAGACTGGACTGATCCATTCCTCAGACGGACAGGGATGGCCATTGCACGTGGACCTTAGTTAGCCACAGCAACACACAGGAAGCTAAGTCACGTGACTCTCACCAGCCTAGATTACTGAGCCCATGGTTTAGATGAGTGGCTATCACTTGTTTGAAAGCAGCTTCCAGGACCCCTGGCCTCGGCCTTTGCCTCTGGTCTGGGGCAGAAGTCAGTGATACTTCCTCTCACCAATCATACTTAAAAAGTGTTCCCAAACTCTAAAGATTGACTCTAACCTCATAACTATATTCCATTCACAACCAGGGAGCAGGGGTTAGGAGATTCATGTCAATGGTCATGTGTTACGATGGGGACAAGGCATACACAAAGGGTATGTTGTCATTGTTCAGTTGCTAAATCATATCCATCTCTTTGTGACTCCATGGACTGCAGCATGCCAGGCTTTCCTGTCCATCACCATCTCCCAGAGTTTGCTCAAACTCATGTCCATTGAGTTGATGATGCCATGCAACCATATCATCCTCTGTTGTCCCCTTCTGCTCTTGCCTTCAATCTTTCCCAGCATCATTGAGTTGACTCTTCACAGCAGGTGGCCAAAGTACTGGAGCTTCAGTTTCAGCATCAGTCCTTCCAATGAATATTCAAGGTCGATTTCCTTTAGGACTGACTGGGTTGGATGTCTTTGCGGTCCAACGGACTGTCAAGATCTTTTCCAGCACCACAATTAGAAAAACATCAATTCTTTGGCATTCAGCCTTCTGTATAGTCCAACTCTCACATCCATACATGACTGCTGGAAAAACCATAGCTTTGACTATATAGACCTTTGTTGGCAAAGTGATGTCTCTACTTTTTAAAATGTGATCTGGGTTTGTCATAGCTTTCTCTCCTAGGAGTAGCATCTTTTAATTTCATGGCTGCAGTCACCATCCACAATGATTTTGAAAAATGAAAATTTTGCCCCAAAATAAAATCTGTCACTCTTTCCACTTTTTCTCTTTCTGTTTGTCACAATCTTGATTTTTTTTCAACTGTTGAGTTTCAAGCCAGCTTTTTCATTCTCCTCTTTCACCCTTATCAAGAGGCTCTTTAGTTCCTCTTCACTTTCTGCCATTAAAATGGTATCATCTTCATAGCTGAGGTTGTTATTTTTCCCAGCAATCTTGATGCTAGTTTGTGATTCATCCAGCCCGGCATTTAGCATGATGTACACAAAAGGTATACAATATGTCTAAGATTGTAAATGTCAGGAAGTAAGGCTTGACTGCTGAGTACAGAATCTGCTTCCTGGGTGCTTAACAAGCTGTTTGGGAATCTATTGGTTTTTTGGTTCAGAGACATGAGTCCTGCCCTTCTCAAGTATGTGTTAGTGCTCCACAGCAAGTCAGTCAGCCTTAGGCAAATACAGCCCATCTGCCTCTGCAGAGTGCTTGAGAGACCTCTGAGGATTCAAAGGTGAGTTTTCTCGGTGGCTTCCCCTGACATTCAAGTGGTCACTTGGTAAGGTCACACTGACTGCTGAATTCCCCAAACCTGGGCCATAGTCCATCCTCCACTCTCAGTCCCTGCTACCATTTGCCTAGTTTAGACCACTGCTCTTTACTAGCTCTGTGCTCATTCTCTCTACTTCCAGGCTTCCTTTACTTCAATTCATTCTTTCTCCTGTAGTCAGAGTAATCTTTCAAAAACATAAATCTGATCAAATCATTTCCCCACTTAACACATTTACAGCATCCCCATTACTTGTAGGCTGATATCTAAACTTTTTGGCCAGTCTGACCTACCCGCATGCTGCACTTCTTCAAGGCTCTAGTCACCATCAGGTCTTCTTTCCTGCTGTTTCTTCTGTCTGGAACTATCTTTTCCCTCCTTTCTATTTTGAAGGACCAACTCCTACTTCAGGTTGTAGACAATTTAAACAGCATCCTTCCAGAAGACTTTCCTAATCCCTTAGGACTGGGTTAGAGCAGGTATAGGATAAAGATTTGCTGAACAGATGAATAAATGAACTAATAAAAGGCATGTGCAACCTGACCTCTGAGGCAGCTGCCTAAGCAACTAAGCTGTGGGTACCCACATGCTAAAAATTTTCCCACTTGCAAATCTGAGCAAGTATCATTCATCAGACAGCCATTTTAAAAGGTAGCTAAGATTAGATATACATATTTTGGTGCAAAATTCATTAAGGTATGAAAGGGTTCAGCATAAAGTTTCTTCTTCCTTTCTCTGGCATCCTGAACCTTACTTCTCCCCAGAGGCAACCACTAATAAGCAGATTTGGGGTATGTCTCCTCAGATGGTCTATGCATATACAAGTATACAGGAATATACAAAACCATATTTTCTTAACAACTTCTTCCACACTTACAACGTCTATCTCCTAGGTTTTCACGTATGGCTTAGATATGGTAATAGCATAAGACTTAGAAATTCAAATGTAGAATATGTTTACTTTTTGTTTATTCAGTTTTAAAAAGGCTGCTCACATGGCTTCCTTGTCATAAGCTTTAACATTAAGATGGACCATCTGCAGTCAGAGTGTCAGAGAAGCCTCCTAAGAAAGGTGGCACTGGCAGTGCCTGTGCTTCCATTCCCATTAAAAAGGTCACTCTGGAGGCTGCGGGCAGGCAATGAGGACAGTCTGGTGAGCTTACTGCCAGAACCCCATGTCCTGGTGCAGCTACAGGAAGTGGCTGGGGCCTCTGGAAACTAAGTAAGACAAGACTAGGCAGCCAGGCCCAGAATGTGGCACAGTGGGGAAGTAGGTAGGGTTCTAGAAGGGTCAGCACATTCCAGAGAGGGCAGTTATGAGAGCCAGCTCCTGCAAGGGTCCATGAAAGTCCCAGGGTGAAGACAAGAATAGCTGTGGTGTATCTTGCAGTGAGGAGCCAGGAAAGGCTGAGAGATCTGCAAAGGCCCTTGGATTCTATTTAGTATCTTCTTGGGCAAAAGAAACTGAAGAGTCAGTCTACTGCAAACATGCCAACCTGAGCAGCATGCACCAGAATCACAAGCACAGGCTTGGCCTGCCTGAGAAAAAGTTAGGGTCTGAGTCTCTGACAGACACCTTCTCAAAGTCCTGTTTCCCCATTAGTATCATGTAGACAAACCCTGTGGGCTTTGGATTCTAGGTCAGGAATTGGACATAGAAAAGGGGCTTTGCTTTATGGAGAAACAAGCAAAAGGATTATCCCCAGCATTCCTTAGGCCAGCTATGCAAACTGCTACCTGCCAAGAGGAAATGCCATCATTAAGGCAAGGTACAGCAGTTATCTGGAGCACAAGGTGAAGAGGCCATCGTGGGCAGTTTCATCCTGCTTGGGCCATCCTCCTGCTATGTACAAAGGAATGGATACTCTGATTTAGCCAATGCCTCACAAGCCTGGGCTGTGAGTGAGCAGGCAGCCTGGCCTGGCCCATTCCCAAAAGTGGAGAAACATCTCTGAGGTCTGTTTGACCATCTCAGTCTGGCTAAAGGCTTCCAGCAGCCTAGAAGAAATCAAACCTCAAAAATCTATAGATATTTCTTTTTTGATAATTTTTTAATTATTAAATTGTAGTATAGAAGATTTACAATATTATACTAGTTTCACGTATACAGCACAGTGATTCAGTATTTTTACAGATTATACTCCATTGAATGTTATTATACAATAATGGCTATAATTCTTTATCTGATACAATATAAACTTGTTGCTGTTTATACACAGGAGTTTTTAATTTCTTAATCCCATTCACGTAATTTGTCCCACAACACTTTTGTCTCTCCTTTGGTAACCACCAGTTTGTCTTCTATATCTGTGTAGTTGCTAAGTTGTGCCTGACTCTTAGCGACCCCATGGATTGTAGCCAGCCAGGCTGCCCTGTCCATGAGATTCTCCAGGCAAGAATACTGGAGTGGGTTGCCATTTCCTCCACCATATAGATACTTCTAAAAGTAGATCATGGGAGCAAAATGTCTGCTCTCTGCTTTAAAGCTAGCATTATAATGAGCTGTGCTGGTCGTTTCAGCACTGAGATTATTCCCTAATCCTTGGATTTCTGTAATACACATCATTTTGTGGTTGCAATACAGTGCTTTTCTCACTGTAAAATAATCCCTTGTTATAAAAGCAATGAATCAGAGCTTGACTTATGAACAGGAGCAAAGGAGGCAAATGCTCCCTGGGGACATGAAATGTTTGTCTACCGGTGGCAGATTCCACCTCTAAGAGAGGCACTAAATCTCCGAGGAGAAAGAAATACTTGCCCTTATCTCCTGTTTTCCCAGAAGGCCAGTGCTCATGGTGAACCAGGTCAGATTAGTCTATAGGGTCCTCTGTGCCCAGATGTAAGGGGAAGATGTTTACTAAGGCACTACCACTTAACCAGCCCCTTGCACTTCAGAAAACAGCATATATGGTCTCAAAGGCACCTGTCCACATCTGATCACATCCCTAGCTTTAAGTTCCCTGACGAGGGACTGAATTTGGGCTGTGGTAGTGAAGGCACCAAGTCCTAACCACTGGGCAACCAGGGAATTCACCCTAGCTTTCTTTATATAAGCACAGAATTGACATACATTGCCTTTGAACAATGAGTTGGAAGGCTCTTTTAATGAAATATGCCTACCAAATGCCAGACAGAACTCATCCTGTCTTGGCTTAAAAGGGCTATCCTCTTGGAATATTGGCCCAGGTTCATGGATGGTAAAGATAGAGCACTTCCCTAAGGTTCTTTGCCAAGGCAGCCTGATCGCTTTTCCCACATGCAAAAAAGGGAGAAGGCCACTGAAGGAGAAAGTGTCAAGAAGCCAAGTGGCACTAGGGTGGCAAACACCATGTGATCAGGTGGTGGACATGGGGCAGACTATAGCCCACACCCTTGGCTTTGATGATGACTTCCAAGCATTTATCAAAGGACCAGACAGCTCTCCTTGGTTATCTCCTGGACCTATGTTTTTTCCTATGTAGTCTATTTCAAGGATATGTACCATCAACTTTCCCAATCTCCCAAGCTTGAAACCTAGAAGTCATTCCAGATACGTCTTGTTTCAATGTCCTCCATCCAGCCTGTTACCACATCCTATTGACCCAGCCCCTCAAAAATCTCTTTGATCTACCTTGGGTGGACCCTGTGGATAGACCCAGCTAACCTCCATTCAACTCTGTTTCTAGGGTGCAGTGCCTAAAAAGCAACAAGGGCCTCTAAAAAGCTGGACTTGAGACTCCTCAGTGCAGCAGCCGAACACATAAATTCTTCTCTCCAGTGACCCAGTCTCCTGCTCTGCACAGCCTCCAGCTCAGCTCTTTCCCAAGACAACAGCTCTGCTAATGCTCTGTTGTCCCCATTCCCTGTAGACTGGCAATGGGATCAGCAGGGCAGAACTGTGCTGGGGACACTGAGTTATTTTCTTCCATCTGATTTCTACTTGCTGGGCTGCTTCAGGAAGCCCAGACCCCAGGTCTTCTGACAACAATAAGCATTTTATCACTACTGTAGGAAATTTAGAATTTATTCTGGGTTTCCAGCCACTATAGCTAATCTGACTAAAAAGTGCTGCTTCCAGACTGCAAGATGGTAGGACAATGCAAGGTTGAGTACAACCTAAAGATAGGTGGATTTTTCTATATATAAGCAGATGTGGAAAATCTCAGTGTATGCAGCAGAGGGTTAAAGGAGAAGGTTCTACTGGGCCATACTCTGCACTCATGGGACAGGAGAAATGCATCAAAATCATGCTGATTCGAAGGCTAGGAATACTTATTCAGTCAACTGACATTAGTTGGAACGGAAGGCAGAGTTAAGCGCAGCTCAAAAGAGGTGTTGACATGGCAATTTATTATCATTGAGACAAACTCTTAGAAGAAATCCACCTATCAAATAAGATAACAGCAAAAAATGCCAGTTTTCCCTGGATCAGTTCTGTTTTAGATTTCAGAATGGTAGGTGGGAACATGAAGAAAAGTCTGTTGCCTCTAAACAGACTTTGAAAGGCATGCAAGCAGGATGTAGAGCACATTGCTTACCTTGCGAACACTGGTCAAGAAATTTAGGAAACAGGAATCTACGGAGAGAAAACAAATATTTAAAACAATTAATCTCAGAATTTTCACTGATTTCTCGCAAAATTTTGACTATCACTAACATATAAAATGGCTTACTCAGTGGGGCAACTGGCAGGCAACACTGAACATTAAGGATGGCCATGGTTATTCAAAAGGTATTCATAGTTTTGAACCAGAGTTCCCTAAGCCAGAAACCCTAAAAGAGTCCCAACATGGCCAACTCTTGGTGGAATGTTGAACAGGAGATTCCTGTTCAACTACCAAGACTATAGGAAATGGAGAAAGAGAGATTGGTCTTTTTCTTTTACCCTGGAGAGATACTGTCCTGTTAGTACAGGGAAACTTTCAAGGGAAAATGAGAAAAATTACACTTGCCTAATTCTGCCAAGGGCCTTCAACAACAAAGTTGCCATATTTCCTGTTATGTGCACAACTAAATCCGGGTTCCCCTTTAATCTTTTTTAAAAAGTGTTTGTTTATTTATTTGGCTGTGTCTGGTGTTGTGTCAAGCGGGATCTTTCATTATGGCATGCAGACTCTCTAGCTGTGGCACACAGGCTTAGATGCCCCACAACATGTGGGATCTTAGTTCATGGGTCAGGGGTCAAACCTGCATTACAAGGAGGATTACATTACATTACAAGGAGGATTCTTAACCACTGGACCACCACAGAAGACCCCGCACCCTTTAACCTTATTCTAAACTCGAATGGTGAATGAAATGTAGGAGACTGACTGAATAGATTGAGGATAGACTAATAGATAGACTAATTCAAAGTATGAGTTAACAACTGTAGCTCTGTAGTAAGCTCCAGAGAAAAACTCAATATTCTTAGTGTTTTAAAACTTCTAAAACACCACAGTGCTGTTCTTGGTGAAGAAAGCCAATACTAATAAGAGCTATCTTTCATCAAAGGCTTTGACTGGGCACTGGGCAAGCAGTTCATATATACAATTTTATTCTCACATCCACCCTGTGCCTTGGGTACTTAAAAGCTGCAAACAGTGGGTTCATGGTGGCTAAGCAAGCTAAGCACTTGGCCCAAGGCCCTACCTGCTGCTGCTGCTGCTAAGTCGTGTCAGTCGTGTCCGACTCTGTGCGACCCCATAGATGGCAGCCCACCAGGCTTCCCCGTCCCTGGGATTTTCCAAGCAAGAACAGTGGAGTGGGTTGCCATTTCCTTCTCCAATGCATGAAAGTGCAAAGTGAAAGTAAAGTCGCTCAGTCATGTCCGACTCTAGCGACCCCATGGACTACAGCCTACCAGGCTCCTCCATCAATGGGATTTTCCAGGCAAAAGTACTGGAGTGGGGTGCCATTGCCTTCTCCGAAGGTCCTACCTGCAGCTAGGAAATGGGAGGGTTTACACAGGGGCCCAGGTTTGTTTAACACCACAAAGCTCCTGTGCTGTCTACCCCTGCAAGTAAGATGTTTGCTGAAGTCACCCTCTGAATTGTTGCTTGTCCAGTTGGCAGGTATTAATGCTGTTCAAAACACTTAGGGGAGTTTTTCTCTTGCAATTTCCTTGGTGGTGGCAAATCTTCATTTTTTAATTTGAGTTTGACAATGCTCAGACACACACCATTTGGAACCAAATTTGGTGGATGAGTGAGCCACTTGGGTAAGTAAAACTTTGGGCTGTGGATCTAGTTCACCTGCCTGATTCCTTCACGGTTTCTAAAGAATTCCACAGAGGAACCCCGATGTGCTCTGAATAAGGTTAGGAGCCCCAGAACAAAGAGAGAGAGATCCTCACTTGAGTCTCCCAAGAATAGAGCTCACTGACTTCACTGTACTCATAGTCCACTGAAGGGTCAGCTGCAGAGCAAATGTATTCTTTAAAAAAAGTGTTTACTTTTGGCTGTGCTGGGTCTTCATTGCTATGCATAGGCTTTCTTTAGTTGTGGTGAGTAGGGGCTACTCTCTAGTTGCAGTGTGCTGGCTTCTCATTGCAGTGGCTTCTCTTGTTGCACAGCACGGGCTATAGGGCACTTGGGCTTCAGTAGCTGCAGTGCTCAGGCTTAGTTGCCCCACAGCATGTGGAAACTTTCCAGACCAGGGATTGAACCCATGTCCTCTGCATTGGCAGATTCTTAACCACTGGACCACCAGGAAAGTCCACAAATGCATTCTTAGAAAATGTCTGTCCCCTCAAGTAAGTGCCTGTAACTTTTTAAATTTATTTATAATTGGAGAATAACTGTTACAATGTTGTGTTGGTTTCTACCATGCATCAACATGAATCAGCCATAGGTATATATATGACCCCTCTCTCTTGAAACTCCCTCCCACCTCCCACCCCATCCCACCCCTCTAGGCTGTCACAGAGCACTGGCTTGAGCTTCCTGTGTCATGCAGCAAATTCTCACTGGCTATCTATTTTACATATGCTTCAGTGCTACTCTCTCAATTCATCTCCCTCTCTGCCTCCCTCACTGTGTCCACAAGTCTGTTCTTCATGTCTTTGTCTCTACTGCTGTCCTACAAACAGGTTCATCAAGACCATTTTTCTAGATTTCCAATATAGGCGTTAATGTACGACATATGTCTCTTTCTGACTTACTTAACTCTGTATAACAGGCTCTGGGTTCATTCACTTGACTAGGAACTGACTCAAATTCATTCCTTTTTATGGCTGAATAGTATTCCATTGTATATATGTACCACAACTGCTTTATCCATTCATCTATCAATGAACAGCTAGATTGCTTCCATGACCTGCCTTCTGTAAACAGTACTGCAATGAACACTGGGGTACATGTGTCTTTTAGAAAGGCTTTCTCAGGGTATATGCCCAGTAGTGGGATTGCTGGATGACATGGTAGGTTTTATCCCTAGTTTTTAAAAGAAATTTCCAAACTGTTCCATCCACAAACTCCATTGTGGCTGTGTCAATTTACATTCCCACCAACAGTGTAAGAGGGTTCCCTTTTCTCCACATCCTCTCCAGCATTTATTATTTGTAGGTTTTTCGATGATGTTCCTGTGACTTTACAGTATATGCCTTAAAAGCCCTTCTCAGTGTCCTGCTTGCTTTCCCACAGCAGTGCACAGCAATTCATACCAGTAGCATCTGAGACAAAATTGAGCAATGCTCCCTCTCCATGCATCTTATCCAGTCACAGGTTGGAAGCTCGTATTTTAAACCTCTGACAGGCTAGAGGGTCATTAAGTTACTCACTTTAAAGAGCTGCAAAGAAAATACTCAACACACGGACTTGCACATTTATGCAACTTCTCATTGAGATATCACTGTTTTTAACAATTCTTGTAAAATTACATGAATTTTTTATTATAGTACTTCCCACCCCATATCATGACTGACTGTGTACATGCCATGGATGTGGCATTCGGGAAATTATTTAACTTTTCTGAGCATCAGCTTCCTCATGGTAAAACATGGTAATGATGCTTACCTTAAATGCCTCCCAAAATACTTAAAGGGATTTTGAGGACTGAAAGAGGTAAAGCATCACAGTGTCTAAAAAACAGCAGAAAACAAATGATAGCTCAATTCCTTTCCTTCTATACATATCATCCTCCTTTCTAAACTGTAATGTATTTTTTTCCTCCTCTTTCTTTTGCATTACAAGGCAGATTCTTAACTGGACCACTGGGAAAGCCCCTAAAACTGTAATATTACTGAAGACAGACAATAACAAGTATTGGTAAAGACGTGGAGAAATGGGAACCCTCATATATTGCTGGTGAGGATGCAAATGGTGCAATGGCTTTGGATAACAGTTTGTAGTTCCTCCAAAAGTTAAATAGTTACTATATGACCCAACAATTCTACCCAAGAGAACAGAAAAACATATGACCATATTAAAACTTAAACATAAACATTCATAGCAGTATATTTATGATAGCCAAATGTAAAAAACTCTAATGTCCATCAACTGATGAGTGGATAAAAAAGATGTGATATATCTATACAATGGCATATTTGTCCATAAAAAGGAACAAAACACTGACACATGCCACAGCATAGATGAACCTTGAAAGAAGCCAGGCACAAAAGGCAACATATACGAACATATCCAGAATAAGCATATCCACAGAAACAGAAAGTAGACTAGTTGCCAGGGATTGGGAAAAAAAAGAAATGGGAAGTGACTGGAAGGGACATTTTAAAACAGTGAATTTTATAATATGTGTATTACATTTCAATAAAGCTGTTATATTAAAAGAAGCAATATACATGGTACTATAAAATATCAAATGTTTTACACATCATCCAACATCTGCCCCCAAGGAACTAACCATTTCCCAGAAGAAACCACTATTCACAGTTTGGGATGTATTCCTCCAGATACTTTCTATGTTTAGTCATACAGACATTTAAAGAATACATATTGTTTTGGTAATTTGCTTTTCTCACTTCACAAATGGGCATTTTCCATATCAGTACATAAAATCTACCTAACTTAAAAAAATGCCTGCATAGTATTCCATTACACACGCTCATTCACTAAACTGTGTCTGAATTTTTGTGACCCCATGGGCTATACCCCACCAGGCTTCTCTGTCCATGGGATTTTCCAGGCAAGAATACTGGAGTGGGTTGCCATTTCTTTCTCCAGGGGATCTTCCCAACTCAGGGATCAAATCTGCATCTCTTGTGTCTCCTGCACTGGTAGGCATTCTTTACCACTGTGCCACCTGCTTCCATTATATGAATATCCTCAAATTGAACCACTTACTAATGAGCATTTGGGTTATTTCCATTTGATATTATTAACATTATTGTCTTGAACACCATAGAGCACATCTATTATATTTCAGACTGTCCATACCTTCTAAACACTTTTCCCAGACTTGGATTGAGGAAGCTTGTCCTTCAAATAAATGGCAGAAAACTGCTTTTCTGGCCCTTCCTGCCATCTGG
Organism: Bubalus kerabau; assembly: GCF_029407905.1. NCBI lineage: Eukaryota > Metazoa > Chordata > Mammalia > Artiodactyla > Bovidae > Bubalus > Bubalus kerabau. Next base: position 52,428,766 of record NC_073636.1, on the reverse strand, counting down.
TATAAGCATATGACCTAAGTTTTACCAACGAGACTCCAAGTAGCAAAGAACACAGTGAATGAGGGGATGTATTGGAAGCAGACTCCATTTTCTGGTGGAAGAAGTGACTGAGATAGCCTCAGACAGCCTGATGGGGATCTCACTGGGGCAGCGCTACTGAAGTTTGAGTGTTCCACCTGGATGCCTCATCAATACAGTCTGACCCTCCCAGGGGCTTTTCAAGCTATTTTGTCCATTAGTAAATTCCTCCCCAACTAAACATGCTGGAGTGGCCTCTACAGTTCAGAATTAATTATTCTGCCTAAATTCCTCAGACCTGTGTCCTGGACTATAGTCCTCAGTAAAGACCCTGAATAAAATTTAAACTCACAACTTTAAAAAAAATATATAAATAAAAAATAAAAATTCAGCCTGAAACAAATACCCCTATATAGACATATATATCTTTGCACATTTCTAAAAATATGACTGTATAATAAAATTCTAGCAATGGAATGGCCATATTTGACTCCAAAGAGATTAAATCATTTTACATTCCTATCAACAGTATGGGGGAAAAAAGTATACGAAAGTACCTATTTTCCTACACAAGTTGCAACATAGTAAATCACCCCAAAACTAAGTGGCTTAAAATAAGAATGATTTATTATTTCTCATGATTCTATAGGTTGAATGGGCAGTTGTTTCAGCCTGGGTATAGCTTAGGGGGGGTGATGACTCTTTAAGATGGTCTCACTCACAGGCCCAACAGTGGTCTTGGTCTAGATGGTAGGAATGGATGGCTGGGGCTCTCTATCTACATGGTCTTTCACCCTCCAACAGCCTCTTCAGATGGTGGTTCTTAACTCCCAGAAGCAAGAGAGGGCAAGCCCCAAAGTGTAAAATGCTTTTCAAGCCTTGGCTTGTTTCATGCTTCTTGAGGACCCACTGGCCAAAGCCAAGTCACAATGCCTGAGCCAAGATTCAAAGGGTGAAAAGTAGATTCAACTTAAGTCCCGATGGGAAGGGCTGCTTTTGCTATGCCCAGAATTTTTTTTTAATATAAATTTATTTATTTTAATTGGTGGCTAATTACAATATTGTATTGGTTCTGCCATACATTGACATGAATCCGCCACAGGTGTACATGTGTTCCCCATCCTGAACCCCCCTCCCACCTCCCTCCCCAAACCATCCCTCTGGGTCATTCCAGTGCACCAGCCCCGAGCATCCTGTATCATGCATCAAACCTGGACTGGCGATTTGTTTCACATATGATAATATACACATTTTAATGTATGGCCAGAATTTTAATCTACCACAGTTGGCCTTATAAGGATTTCTTTTCTTTCTTTTTTTGACCATGACATGTAGCTGGTGGGATCTTAGTTCCCCGACTAGGGATCGAACCCAGGCCACAGGTTCAGCACTTTCACTGCCCGTTTCACTCTGTATAACAGGCTCTAGGTTCATCTACCTCACTAGAAGTGACTCAAATCCATTCCTTTTTATGGCTGAGTAATATTCCATTGTGTATATGTACCACAACTTCTTTATTCATTCATCTGTTGATGGACATCTAGGTTTCTTGAACTTCCAGGGAATTCCTGGACTTTTTTTCTTTTTACAAATGTATGGGCTTAACACTGGTCACTTAATCTTTTTACTACTTCTGTCATTTAATAATACTTTAATAAATACATATATGTATTGTGTATCCATTAGCATGTTTTTTTATATTTATTTTCTGAATGCACTAGGTCTTTGTGGCTTTTCGTGCACTTTCTCTAGCTGCGGTGAGTGGGGGTTACACTTTGTCGTGGTGTGTGGCTTCTCACTGAGGTGGCTTCTCATCGAGGCGCCTTCTCTTGTGGAACATGGGTTCCAAGGCATACAAGACTCAATAGTTGCAGCACGAAAGCTCAGCAGTTGCTGCTCGTGGGCTCTAGAGTGCAGGTTCAGTAGTTGTGGCACATAGGATTAGTCACTCTGTGGAATGTGGAATCTCCAGACCAGGGATTGAACCAGTGTTCTCTGTGTTGGCAGGTGGATTCTTATCCACTGTGCCACCAAGGAAGTCCATGTTATATTTACTTTAATAGTTCTACCTTTAAGTTTTATATCAGAAATTAAAGAAATTTACCAACCATTTTTAAAATTTTACAATTAGTAAAGTGTTCTATGTTTTTGCATATGATTACCTTTTTCAATTCATTTTAGACTTTCTTAAGTAAATGTGTTACTGCTTTTTTAATTTTTAATTGGAGGATAAATGCTTTACAATTTCTGCCATATGACAATTGTGAATCAGCCATAAGTATACATATTTCCCCTTCCTCTTGTCTCTTGAACCTCCCTCCCACCCTAATTCTTTTCTTAATGGAATGAGATTAATGTTATTTAATAACGTTCTAGTCTTTTTTTTTTTTTTTTTTTTGCCACATCACAGAGCATGCAGGACCCTAGTTCCCCAACCATGGATTGAATCAGTAACCTCTGACTCGATGTGCAGTGAGCTTTTTTTTTTTTAATTTATATTTTGGCTGCGCTGGGTCTTTGTTGCTGTGCAGGCTTTTCCCTAGTTGCAATGAGCAGGCTTCTTTCTGCTCATTGCAACTAGGGAAAAGTTCCCCAACCACGGATTGAATCAGTAACCTCTGACTCGATGTGCAATGAGTTTTTTTTTTAATTTATATTTTGGCTGTGCTGGGTCTTTGTTGCTGTGTGGGCTTTTCCCTAGTTTCAATGAGCAGGCTTCTCTCTGCTCATTGCAACTAGGGAAAAGTTGCTGTGGAGTACAGGCTCTAGAGCACATTGGCTTCAGCAGCTGCAGCATGTGGGCTCAGTGGTGTGACTCACTACCTCCAGAGCACAGGCTTAGTTGCCCTGCGGCATATAAGATCTTCCTGGATCAGGGATTGAACCAATGTCTCTAGCACTGGCAAGTGGATTCCTTACCACTGAGCCATGGGGAAGTCCCTGATTGTTTCTAATTAACAGTTTTATTGAGATATAATCAGCATAGCACAAAATTCACTCATTTAAAGTGTACGGTTCAATGTTTTGTTTTGTTTTTTTTTAGTAAATTTACAGAGCTGTGCAAACACTGCCACAATTTCATTTTAGAAACATTTTCATTACTACAGGAAGATCCCGCCTTCCCATTTCCCCAGACCTTTAACACTTCTTTCTTGAACTCTTCCCACGCCACTCTATTAGTTTTTCTTCTTAACTTTTTCTCGATGGTATAGAACAGTATTTGTCTAGTTCTTTGCTTATTACTATCTTTTCCTACCTTTCTATGTTAGTATCTCTGATAGTGTCCAGTCCCATGTTAGACCTCTTTCTGCTTGATTCATCTTTAACTAAAAACTTGAGAAAAAGAAGAGGCATGGATGGTAGAAAAAGTGGCATATAAGAGTCTACACAGCATTCTCAAGTACAATGGTGATGCTCAGAATTCACTACAATAACCTACCTTGAGGTATAAGGAAAAATAGCTTTTTTTTTTTAATGAGAAAGCAGAACCTAGAGAAAGCAGAGCTAATGAGAAGGGAGAATGGTAAAGACATTTCTTAGGATCACTTAAGACAATTAGGGTAGTAATTTTTAATGTAATTTCTATGAGAAGTATAAAGATATCAACTTAGGACTCAAATAAGAAGGAAGCTTTTTCAGATGAAGATCTAAGGATAGATCAATCAGTTGCCAGGAGATGATTAATAATATATGGACTAATCAGAAAAACCACATGATAACATATCTTGGATACATTCTTAGAAATATTCTACTAAAGGCTACAGAGAAAGGAAACTTTGCAGCCTCTGTCCTTGGAATTCTACAGGCAAGAATACTGGAGTAGGTAGCCAGTTCCTTCTCATTCTCTTCTCTAGAGGATCTTCTCCACCCAGGGACTGAACCCATGTCTCCCACACTGCAGGTAGATTCTTTACTATCTGAGCCACCAGGGAAGCCCCAAACAACTCTGTGATATGTGTGCTGTGCTCAGTCACTCTGTCGTGTCCAACTCTGTGACCCCATGTACTGCAGCCTGCCAGGCTCCTCTGTCCACAGGGATTCTCCAGGCAAGAACACTGGAGTGGGTTGCCATGCCCTCCTCCAGGGGATCTTCCCAACCCAGGGATCGAACCCAGGTCTCCCACACTGCAGGCAGATTTTATACCGACTGAGCTACCAGGGAAGCCCAAGAATACTAGAGTGGGTAGCCTATCCCTTCTCCAGGGGTTCTTCCTGACCCAGGAATTGAACTGGGGTCTCCTGCATTACAGGTGGATTCTTCACCAGCTGAGCTAACAGGGGAGCCCTCCAAACAGCTCTACAAAGGGAAAATGTAATGTCTGAAACTTCTCAGTGGGGACTTCTCTGATGATGAAATAAATAATTCTAGATACCACTGAGGCAGTATAAACTATAAAACCCACTCAGAAAGCAATTTGGGAATGGGAATACAGAGTAATAAAATTGATCATCAGTTCAGTTCAGTCGCTCAGTCGTGTCAGACTCTTTGTGACCCCATGAACCGCAGCTGGGAAAGATTGAGGGCAGGAGGAGAAGGGGACGACAGAGGATGACATGGCTGGATGGCATCATCGACTCAATGGACATGGGTTTGGGTGGACTCCGGGAGTTGGTGATGGACAGGGAGGCCTGGTGTGCTGAGGTTCATGGAGTCGCAAAGAGTTGGACATGACTGAGCGACTGAACTGACTGACTGATATATGTTCACTTACATAATATGTTTATATGTTAACCTAAGAAAGATATAAAGCTTTATGTACATCACAACTGTTAAAAAAAAGTATGCATATAAAAGATAAAAAAGGACTTCACAAAAATTATAATATTACATTGAGTTAGTGAGATTACGGGTGAATTATTACCCAATTTTCTTTGTTGTTGTCATATTATTTCCAAAGTAGGAAAAAAAAGTTCATTTGTTGGTAGTGAGAATGAATGTCATTAACTGAGGTAAGATGCTTTAAGATGGCTTAACCACATGAAAAAGTATCTGTGAGGTACTCCAAGTGCCTTATTACAGAAGGTCCCTTCCCTGCAATAAAGAAAAGAAAAGCCTGCCATGGGTATTCTTCTTTTCTGGGAGAATTTATTTCAAGTCCCACTATCCTAGAAGGGTGACTTTTTAGTGCACAAAGAAAAGTGGTGAGAAGATGCCAGTCCATACGGAGAGTAAAAAAGCTGGCTTGAAACTCAACATTCAAAAAACTAAGATCAAGGCATACAGTCCCACCACTTCACGGCAAATAGATGGGGAAAAAGTGGAAGCAGTGACATATTTTATTTTCTTGGACTCCAAAATCACTGCAGATAGCAACTCTAGTTATGAAATTAAAAGATGCTTGCTCCTTGCAAGGTAAGTTATAACAAACCTAGACAGTATATTAAAAAGCAGATGTCACTCTGCCAACCAAGGTCTGTATGATCAAAACTATGGTTTTTCCAGTAGTCATGTAGGGATGTGAGGGCTGGAATATAAAGAAGGCTGAATGCCAAAGAACTGATGTTTTCAAATTGTGGTGCTGGAGAAGACCCTTGAGAATCTGTGGACTGCAAGGAGATCAAACCAGTCAATTCTATAGGAAATCAGCCCTGAATACTCATTGGAAGGACTGATGCTGAAGCTGAAGCTCTTAATATTCTGGCCACCTGATATGAAGAGCTGACTCATTGGAAAAGACCCTGATGCTGGGAAAGACTGAAGGGAAAAGGAGAAGGGGGTGGGAGAGGAAGAGATGGTTAGATAGCAACACTGATTCAATGGACATGAATTTGAGTACATGGGAGACACTGGAGGACAGAGGAGCCTGACATGCTGCAGTCCACAGGGCTGCAGAGTCGGACATGACTTAGCAACTGAAAAACAGAAACACCACGAGGGTAAACTGATGCATTTCAAAAGACAAACACATAAAAATGCGTTGCCTACTGGTAGGTGGGAGGTAAATAGCTTTCTGTACATTTAAACACACCACATCCAGTGGGCTGGAGGTGGTCCTAAGTACGTTACCTGTGCTCCATGTAGCAGCTCAGCGGCTCCACACACACTGTGATGGTACCAATGGTGAAGGAGGACTTGACATTTGAGTCTGGATGGGTCTGCAGAGCCTGGACAACATCAATAACATCTGTGTAGCTAGGGGGAAAAAAGGGAGTAGTTAGTTTACTGGACTGGAGCTTCAGAGTGGGAGAAGAGGGGAACGCTTGCTGAGTGGCTAAGTGGAGCAAGGGTAGAAGGAAACCAAAAGAGGAGAGAGCAACAGGCCTCCTCGGGGTCAAGTCACCTCATGATTTAGAGCCCCTGCAGTTTACAGTGTTTCTGTACTTCCGAGTGCCATTAGTTCTAACTGTGCAAGAGTGAGTGGAAGGAAGAGCTCTACTGCCCACCCACTTCAGAGAAGCCTGCAGGTGACCCTGGGGCTCTGAGGCAGGACTTGGTATTTTCTCATCAAGTTAAGAGCTCCTGCATTGATCTGTTTTCTTTAATAAGTCTTTCATTTCAGGGAGCACAGTGATCCAGCTGCTGAGTCTGTACCTGGCCACTTTGGCTGAACTGCCCGAACTGCATGATGAATGCAAAAACCTAACTCTTCATGTTGCCTCTTTCTTGTCAGTATTTTCTTTATTTAAAAACAAAAAAAGCCCAGCAGGACTTTACCTTTCTTTCTTCTGATACAACAGATATTCCATACAAGTGTCTTTTGGGCTCTATTTCATATTTGTAATTTAAGCCTGCAATTTTGCCTCATTTTACATTAATTCAATTTTTGTTTTGAGAGATACTTTGTCTTAAATGTAGATAAAGAATGATTTTTATAATATTCTAGAGTATAAACTAACACAGTCCCTCAAATTCCTTAAAATTAACTTTTTAAGACTCAGATTTTTACAGTTCTACTTATTTGTATATGTATTCAGTTCCATACAATTCTGTCACCTGTGCAGGCTCCTCTACCACAGTAAAGATACTAAACAGTTTCACACCACAAAGCTCCCTCCGTGTTGCCCTTTTATAACCATACCCACCTCCCCACCGCCCTCCACTCCCATCTCCAGTTCCTGGCAGCCACTAATCTGTCCACCATTTCTAAAATTTTATCATTTAAAAATACATTAATTCAATTTTTAAAACAACAACCTAATACTCCACTTGGTGTCAAAGCTCAACATCACTGCTTACCTGCAGCAGTAAGTAGAATGCGACCAGGCCACTGTAGGGACAAGAAAAAACTCTGCCCGATGGCATAGAATTCTATAAATCAAAATAAAGGCCGTATTCAAGAAATAAAATTCTCAACTTGAGAAGCCTCTGGGGTGTCCCCTCACCTCAATACTGGGCTTAAAGGTCCAGCTCCAAGGAGATGGACATGCTACACTGAGTCTGCCATGTGTTCCCTGCTGAGCCTCAGGGGAATGGGCCCCATCTGTAAGAACACTGTCATAGAGAGCAACACAGCAGGAAATCCATCAGATGTTCCTAGTGTACTGGGGCTGTGACTGGGCAACTACTGGTTCTGAGAGTACAAGTGGGTTGGCCATACACTGTCACTGAAGTCCAGAACAGCAAGGACAGCTGGCACTTATGCAGACTTGTACAGTCAGAGACGGGGAGTCAAAAATACTCTCTAAAGTAAGAGAAGATGGAAATGACCTCAGCTATACAATGTCAAGGTACCAAATTTGACTCCAGGTCCATACCCCCACTGACGTTCAACTCTGGAAAGGTGGCAGGAGGTGACGAAACTGGGCCAACCTATTTTTTTGATTATTAGAGATGATGGAAAACAAGTGGTTTCTAGCTTTCCTGCTCTGTGGCTTCCACAACCTAAGCCCACAGGTAGAGTCAACAGAAGGGAAGCCCAAAGCAGATGTAAGAACAAGATCTAAATAAGAGAAAAGATAGCCTGGCAGGGGACACATTCCTGTTTGCCTCCTGCAGCATCACTGGCCTGGCTTTCCTCCAATTCTTACCATCACATCCAAGAGACCAAATAGGGCTTTGGAACCGGGCCTATTCTTTACTGGAAACAATTAGCCAGTTGCAAATACTAATTATTATGAGCACAAAACAAAACACCACAGCACAGCACAAAAGCACTTTGTGAGAACTGCCAAAAGCTTCTTTATTACCAACTATAATGACAGCAGTGAAGAGCACAGCCCATGTTTTCCTGATCTGGCATGTTCTCCTGTGGGCCCAGGGGACGACGCGCCTGCTTCCTCCTTCCTAGCCACTTTGTGGATGGGGCTTGAGACTAGAGTGTGGGGACTGTCTGCAACTCCACCGGAGGAGGACTGAAAAAGCTGAAGCTTGCTTGCTTCGGTGGCAAAGGAAGAGGCTTAGGGACCACTACTGTTAGAAGAATTATCAAAGAATCTTGCCCAGAAAACCTCCCCAATTCTCTGCCTTTTGAGGATATGTGACGTTGAAGCCAAACTTGAAACTTGCGTGTCATCTTCACCAGTCACTCTGGGCCACAGGATGGCCACAGCGGTTCCTGCTTGCTAAAGACACTAGGCACTTCTCGTGCATATGTGGAGTTTATTCTGTGCCCCAATTCAACCACACATGAAATAATGGCAAGGTCACCACACTACCCCACTATTCCCAAAATACTTCCAGGGCTCACCCTTGTAATACCACCAGTAGTCTGGTCTTCTTGCGGACATAGGCTGACTGGCGGGCAGAGCGGTTCTGTTGGGCCTCCAGGGCACTGGAAAGGTATCTCTGGAAGTGGGCAGCATGAAAACACTCGGAGCTGTCCATGACTTGACGGTATACCATCCACCTGGAAATGGAAAGTATAATCTCAGCATGAGGGCCTGACCCAAAGGTTCTGCCAGTGGATTCAAGTGCAACTAGTACTCCACAGACTTGGTCTTGTGAACCCATACAGGAGAAAGCAATACTACCAGAAACAGGTAGAGGGCACTGGCTGGGTGTGGAGCCCTGTACCCTGAAATCACTTCTATTGGAGCTTTTGGCACAAAAAGCTCTGTCATAGGGAGAAAGGTCAGAGAAGCACATGATCAACAGGTTTCAGAGTTGAGAAAGACTCCTGAACAGGCAGTCAGTTTCTGAAGAGCCATTCAGAAAAATAGTTTCAGTCCACTTCGCAGTAAAATTCTTGCCAAGAATAAGGAATGAGGGGGTAGGGGAAGAGTTTCCTGGTGCCTAGTGGTTAGGATTTGGTACTGTCACTGTAGTGGCCCAGGTTCAATCCCTGTTGGGGAACTGAGATCCCACAAACTGCATGGCACAGCCAAAAAATAAAAATAATAATGGGTAAGGTGAAGCACTCAGACTGTTTACAGAACATAAGCAATGGAAATGAGGAAGGAGCTAGTTAGCTATTGAGTACTTATGAAGGAGGTCTAATATTTCCCCTTTATCTCTCTAAAACTCATCTTCCCAACCCCCACAATCTCCCACTCTAAAATCCCAAACTCCTAGGTGATTTTAGTCTTCTCAGTTCTTCTATATGGTCTCCTGCAGGCTGCCTTACTTTGAGGAAGACTGACTAGATATTAAAAGCCTGGTTCAGTCAGCAAGGTTTGTTTAGCAATCTGTCAGCCAAATGGAAGACATGGGTGAATGATTTCTCCAATTTTATCTAAACCAGTATGTCCCAGTTCCACCTAAACTCATGCAGTTCCTTTGTGGCCATGGAAAGATCACATCCACCAGCTCTCAAGTTCTAACCAATCTGGTGATAATTCCCAGGCCTTTGCCCATGCTGGTCTTGCTGGAACAGGTCTCTTGCCCAGATATCCAGAGGTTCATCCCTTTATATTGTCAGGCCTTTGCTCAAATGTCACCTTTTCAGTGAGGTCTTCCCTGAGTGAGTGAATAAAGTGAAGTCGCTCAGTCATGTCTGACTCTCTGCGATCCCATGGACTGTAGCCTGCCAGGCTCCTCCATCCATGGGATTCTTCCAGGCAAGAATACTGGAGTGGGTTGCCAGTTCCTTCTCCAGGGGATCGTCCCAACCCAGGGATCGAACCCAGGTCTCCCACACTGCTGGCAGACTCTTTACCGTCTGAGCCACTTCCCTGAGTACCCAATTAAAACTGGAATCAGTCCCCCAGCTCAGCTCTCCTATAGCCTTCTCAGCTTTATTTTCTCCACAGCATTTTTCACTAGCTAATGTACTATTTTTCTTAACTGGTTAATTGCCTATCTTCCAAAACTAGAATACAAGCTCCATGAAGGCAGAGATACCACCTGTTTTCTAGTCTGTTTTGTACATTTGTCCCCTATACTTAGAGCAGTGTCTCGCATACAGAAAGTACTCAGTATAAATGTGTTAAACAAATGGATAGATGATCACTGTGCCAATATCAATTACACCAAAGGTCAGTGGATGCTGAAGGTTTCCCAGTGCACAGGCAGCAGGCATAGAACCCCTTTCCCCAAAGCAAAGGCAGTAGCCATACTAACCTGCCGTATTCCTTATGCAGAGTGACCAGAAAAGCACAGAGTTCACTGGCGTGACAGCCTGGGAGACCAGTTACAATGCTGATAATTACCTACATGAAAGAAAAGCCATATGGGTTTGTGATTCAACTGGGAGGCAGCATTGTGTAACAGGTTAAGAGAACTGACTTCTTAAGCCAGGTTCTGTGGGTTTAAACCTCAGCACCAGCATTCACTAGCTATGTGACCTTGGGTTCACTACAGAACCTACCTTGCAGGGTGGCTGTGATGATTAACTGAGTTAATATATGTAAACAAGGTGCTTGGAACAGTGTCTGGCACACAGCAAACACCATATACAATGTAGTGTTACCATGATAATTTCCATGGAGCAGGTTGTGACTAGATCAGTTAAAAGTATAACGGAAAATACTGGGAGGAAAGGAGGTCTGGGACAAAAATGCCATAGGCTAAATTGGTGTGGTAAACTCAGTGAAAGAGGTGAGTGGCCTGTGCCTTTCAAGCCACATGGCCTGACGTAAAGAAACAAACTGGGTCGAGAAAGCACTTCTCAGTCTTAATGGGGAAAAGAGCCAGGTTGAACTTTCTTAACCTTGGCACATGACTACATGAAAACAGGGCTATCTGTAGGGAGACATTCCAACTCAAGAAATCTACTGACAAAGAAGGTGTCAAGCAGAGGAGGAAGGGAACCATGTACTTGCTGAAGGATAACAATGTCAGTGACACAACATGGCAAGGGCTCCTTTACATGTGTTTTATTTAACAATACACAAGATTCACTGGGACAGGCCTGGACTAAAATTCAGCTTGGTGGCACTCACCACTTGAACTAGTCACATCAGCACAGAGATGGCTATGGATTCCTCGTCTTTTGTGGGAAATAGTTCTCCCACCTCCCCTCTGACCAGACCCTTGGTCTGATTCCCTTTCTGCACCTGTGGACAGTTCTCCATGTAACTGATTTTCTGTTTATTTTCTCATCTTGGTTCCCATTTCTCAGCATCCAGGCCTCAGCCTCTCAAATCCCAGCAAACATGCTCACAGCCAGACACCTTCTTACTTGAAGGCCAGTTCTACAGCACTTTGTTAATATAAAATACATATATTAAAAATATTTAAAATATAAAATTTTTACTTTTACTCTTGCTTAAGGGAAAAAATGAAGCTTCTAACTACTTCAGTTCAGTTCAGTTCAGTTGCTCAGTTGTGTCCGACTCTTTGCAACCCCATAAATCACAGCACGCCAGGCCTCCCTGTCCATCACTAACTACTTAATGCTTCTCTTTCCTTTTGCAGCCAAGTGTCTTCTAGATTTGCACAGAAATAAATGCCCTCTTTGAGCATATTATGACATACAGTTCCAAAGAAATGGTGGGGGGTCAAGAGGAGAGAAGTATGAAGCAGGAGCAGATTAAAATCCACTCTTGTGAAGACAGTGTTTATAAACTGTCACGTTATCCTGGTGATGCTAGCAAGGTCTTACTAATAAGGCCCTTCCCCTTACTAAGCTCAGTGTGCCACGTAAGACCTTGTAACCAGAAAGAGCTGACAGCATGAGAGTACTGACAAAGAGTTTGGAAGACCTGGAGAAGCAAGAGAAATATGGCAGGGTTTCATCACTGCCATGGGGCTCAGGTGGCATTAACGTAGATGCCAGTACTCTGTCAGTGTATAGAGGGGGTTTCATGTGTATCATTACATCAGTATTCAAGGAGGTGGAGAGTCTTATATAAGGGACTCTGCCTGAGCTCCTTTTTGTAAATGACACTGAATATTAAGGGTAGGTTATCAGGATCATCCTCCCATAAATTCTCAGCTTTTTTGGTGAGCTGCTATACCTTGTCATTTTCTACTCTGTGAATAGGGTTGATTTCAGCTTGCTGCAGTAGGACAGGGAGATGGGTCCTCACCACGGGTTCCTGACTAATGCTGCTGACAGCAAAATGCTGGAGAAACCTAGAAAAACAAAGACAGTGCTATTATGTTACCATCACCAGCCTTTTCTGAATGTGCCCATTCACATGAGAAACTTATTTAATAGCTGAACAGAAACCTTAGTGATTATCTCTAGCGAATACAATTGTGTATGTTGTGTTTTTATAATTATCCTTAAGAAGCTATAAAGAAAGAAAATGGAGCTTAGAAAGTACCAACACCAAGAGTTCTGATATATTAAAAGAAACAGAAAAACAGAGCTCACCCGTTCAGCTCTGGGAGTTTAGCTGAGAGTAGCTTTAGAGGACTCTGTTTCTCCCCAGCAGAATGGCTCAGGACACTGAAGAGCTTCTGTGCCCTGGAGTGTCTGGAATATCAAAGGCTCACAGATTAGAATTCCATCTCCCAACAGCACACATACTTTACATAACTCGTTCTGATATTTTTAAGCCAAAGTCCTGTGACAGTCAACACTTTGAAAAGCAGCATCTCACTGACTTAAGCAAAATTCGGTGTTAATACAGGATGACTGGTTTGCCCACATAAAAAGCTTAGCCTGAAACCTTTGTAATACTACAGTTTTCTGATTCTTGGTGGACTTCATCTGTCTTGACTTCTGTTCCCTAAGAGCACTGACTACCTGCAAACTGGCAGCACTGAAATGACTGTGTTGGCCCTTTCAGAAGCCAGGACTTCTGTGTTACATAATGCAAGTCATCCTGCAGAGACAGCAGACACACACAGCCTAGGGAAGCTAGCATAAACACTGAAGGCAGCCACTTACAATCTCTTTTGTTCCACAGATAATCCATCTTCCTGGATCACTTTTAAAGACAGCCCTGAGTTAGTCTGCTTTTGCCAGGGGGAGAAGACCTAAACAAAACAGAATTAGAGCAAAGAACACTTTAAACCCAACAACAGGATATGGAACCCACATGGGGATTTGATGGCTGCTGAAAATCTAGACTGTCAGTACAGAGAAAAACCATCATAACAAACAAGTTTGTTTCAAAAATAGAGGCCTGAAGCAATTCTGTTCTGTATTTTTACAAACTAGAATTTCTTTCTGAGTTCCTCTCCCAGGGATTCTGCTCCTTAAGAGAACAGGAAACAGAGGAGGGTATCACGTAATACTGTTCTGGCAGCAGGGGCACGTTCTTCCCTGGTGACAGAGCCAGACAGGAGCAGTTCAAGCAACTCCTGCCTAGATGCAGAGGAATGGCTGAAGAGAATCTCTAGGTTCCTAGACTGAAAAGACAAGTACAAGGAGGTAACAGGATCAGCTGGCAGTAAGACGGAAACACAGACTGGCCCTAAAAGCCACTCTGGAGCCAAGGCTGGTTCTTGCCTCTTCCATGTTCTGTGTATCTGTCCTGAGGGAGGGACTATCCTCTCAAAAACTGCTGAGTCACACCTTTCCAAGCATTTCCACCAGAATGAGACTGACCATTTGTATGACTCTGGTTACTGCTTGGTCTCTAAGTAAGCTGTGTAGTTCTTGGTGAGCTCCCTCACTCATGCAATCTGTGCTGACAACCTATAGTGTGCAGCCTGCCAGGTGGAACCACTCACAAGGGCAGGGCCTATGAACCATGGAGAAGGACATTTTGGGGTGGGGTAGGAAGCTCTGGAGGAGAGCATAGCAACCCAATCCAGTATTCTTGCCTGGAGAATCCCCATAGACAGAGGAGCCTGATGGGCTACAGCCCATGGGGTCGCGAAGAGTCAGACATGACTGAGCGACTAATCACAGCACAGCACAGCAAGCTCTGATCCAGTAGGTAGGGCCCAACAACTCAATAAAGTAGCTAACAGGAAATAAGTCTAATTAGCGAAAAAGAAGATTTTTCTTAGAAGCTAAAAAGCCTTCTATTTAGTTCCTTTAGGCTCTCATCTTTTAATGGCAAGAGCACTATTCCAGGACCCAAAGAGATTAGAAGCAGCTACACTCACAGCAACCCTTCCCAACTCTCCCTCTCATCACCTCACTGTTAGCCCTAAGACACTGCCATACTAATTAAATTGCTAGGAAAAAGGGTAGTAATTGTTTTGCTGAATAATGATTGATGTTACCTCTGAGTAAAATGTTTGGTATATCTTGGATTTGGGGAAAAGGACAATCATCAGAAAATTGCTTGATCCATGGAAATGAACTGGAAGATGGGGAAGCAATGAACTTTTGAAGTCTATCAGAAGGGCAGCAACAATACTGGTGGAATCCTGAAGAGAAACAGAGGGAACATCACTGAGAAAAGCCATTTTGCAGGAATTTAGCCCTTACATCTAATGTCAGAACACATATGGTGAATGTCAGTCCCATTATTTTCACATTGTGCGGTTCACTGGGATTCAGTTACAGAAGTTCCTGCCAACATCCAGTTCTAGGAGATATGGGAAGTACACAGTCTTTTCTCCTGAACTGAAAATATTATCTCTCTTTCTAGGGTATTAGTCCCTTATCAGACAAGTGATTTGCAAGTATTTTCTCCCATTCTGTGAGTTGCTTTTCACATTCTTGATAGTGACTTTTGATGTGGAGAAGTTTTAAACTGGACTTTAAATAAAGTCCAATTTATATATATTTTTCTTTTGTTGTCTATGCTTTCGGTGTCAAATCCAAGAAACTGTTGCTTAATCCTGCCTGGAAAATTTCATGGACAGAGGAGTCTGGCAGGCTATAGTCCATAGGGTTTCAGAGAGTCAGACACAACTGAAGCAACTTAGCACCCAGGCATGCATCCAGTTTTCCCAGCACTGTTTGTTGAAAAGACTGTCTTTTTTAACTGAATGATCTTGGCACCTTTGTTGAAAACCTTTGACCATATATGCAAGACTTTCTTTGGGGGCTCTCTATTCTGTTCCACTGGTCTATACATCTGACCTTATGCCAATACCACAGGCTTTATGGCACTTAGGCTTCAGTAGTTGGAGTGAGAGGGCTCAGTAATTGCGATTCCTGGGCTCTAGAGCACAGGCTCAATAGTTGTGGTACAGGCTTAGTTGCTCCAAGGCATGTGGGATCTTCCTGGACCAGGGATTGAACCCATGTCTCTGTCACTGGCAAGCAGATTTTTTACCACTGAACCACCAGGGAAGTCCTCGACTTTCTTCTTTTAAAGATTGCTTTGACTATTTGGGCAGGGGGTGGGCGTGGGGTTTTCCCTGAGATTCCATAAGAATTTCAGGATGGGATTTTTCATTTCTTCAAAAAATGCCATTGAGATTTCAATAGGAATCTATAGGTTGCTTTGGGTAGTACTGTTACTTTAATAATATTAAGTCTTCCAATCCATGAACATGGGATGTCTTACCATTTACTTAGGTCTTCTTTAATTTCTTTCAGCAATGCATTGTGGGTTTTGGTGTTTAAATCTTTCAATTCCTCAGTTAAATTTATTGAAATTGTTTTCTTAAGAACCTTTTCAGATTATTCACAGTGGGGTATGGAAATGCAACCTTTTTTTAAACTGTTTATTTTCTATTCTGAAACGCTGGTAAATTTATTAATTCTAATAGTTTGTGTATGTAGTCTTAAGGAATTTCTACATATAAAGCATGTCATCATGAAGAGAATTAATTTTACTTCTTTTTTTGGCCAATTAAATGCCTCATCTCTTTTTCTTGCCTAACTTGTTCTCACTAGGACTTTCAATACCATGTTGAATAGACATGGCAAAAACAAGTATTTTTGTCTTGTTTCTGATATTAGGGGACAGAGTTTTTTTTAATATTTAAGTTTTCATAATGAAAGTCACATTCATTATGAAATAAAAATTTGAGAAAAATATAAAAATAAAATACAGAAAAAAGGTTTAAAATATTAATCCTAAGTCCCATCACTCAACTTCAACTACAGCTAACATTGTTAGCTTGTTTTCTTAAGAACCTTTTCAGATTATTCACAGTGGGGTATGGAAATGCAACCTTTTTTTAAACTGTTTTTTAAACAACCTTTTTGGTTGTTTAACCTTCTAGTCTTCTGTTCCTGTTCATTCATTGACTCCCTTTTTTATGACTGGGAAGTCATACTTACTTTTACAGCTCCATATCTTGCTTTTAAAACTTTACCATTAGTATCTACCATGTTGTTGTAAACTGTCAGCATTTTCAAAGACTGCATCCCACTCCCCTCTCAGCCCACCACTATGACTGGACATTCCATATTATCAATTCCACCTCACCTTTTGTCTACTGTACCTTTTATCTACTCGTTATTAACTTACTGTTATACACGGTAGTGTAAGGCTGGATCTGTTGTGCTTCCACATATCTGTTAACTAACCTCAGGTCCTCTGAACACCCATGATTTGGCACTCAGTGCTTTCATGTTGGTAAAGACAGAGCTCGTCACAGAAATGAAATATTAACTCATTTAAAAAAAAATCACTAAAAATGGTTTTCCTGGTTTGTGCTTTTGCTTTGAATATTTTGTAGAGATTTAAATTATTAGTCTGATAAACTTTATGCTCTTATCTATACAATGGAATACTACTCATGAATAAAGCAATAAAAAGGAAAAACTATTGATACACACAACACTGATGAACCTTAAAAACCATGCTGAGTGAAAAATGCTAGACTCAAAAGGGTTCAGAATGTATGATGTCCACTTATATAACATTTTAGAAAATGCAAACTAATCTATAATGACAGAAAGCTAGTAAGTGGTTGCCTGAAGCCAGAAGTTGGGGAGAAATATGATCTATAAAAAGGTATTAGAAAACTTCTGGGAGGGTTGGGCATGATAAAAATCTGTATCTTGACTATGCTAGTGGTTTCATGAGTATATACATCTGTCAAAACTTTAAATGGATACAGTTAATTGTATGTATATTTTATTTAATCTAACATATCTAAAGTATTATTTTAAATGTAATCAATATAAGAGTATTAGATCTTTCACATGCTTTTTTAAGATATAGTTGATGTACAATACTATATAAATTTTAGGTGTACAACATAGTGATTCACAATTTTTAAAGGTTATAATTCACTTATAGTTATTATAAAATATTGGCTACATTTCCTGCATTGTACACTAAGTCCTTGTAGCTAGTTAATTGCATTTAAAGTATACTTCAATAAACTATCAGCAAAAATTGAAAAAATCCTTAAGTAATCAAATCTGACAACCTTTTTCTTTAGAATTTCTTGAGTCATTTCTAAGCTTAAGATTAGAATGTCTTCCTATCCCTAAAGATTTAATAAATATTCTTTTTTATATTCTTAACTGGACTTACTGTGGTGACCATTTAATAATATACATGTCTAAGAGAGTAGATCTTAAAAGTTATCAGAATCTGAAAAAGAATAGATATATGCAGTATACAATTGAATCACTTTGCTATACAGCTGAAACTACTGCAAACTGTAAATCAACTATACACCAATATAAAACAAATATTAAATTTTAAAAAGCTCTCACCATAAGAAAATAATTCATAGCTATATTCTACTTATGAAATTTTAAAATATTTTACTTTTCTCAAAAGTACATTTTGACGTTTGATATGAGTTAAAACCCAGCCCCCACCCCAAAATGCAGTAATTTATTATCCCAGCACTTAAGATTCATCCTTT
Source organism: Bubalus kerabau (assembly GCF_029407905.1). Taxonomy (NCBI): domain Eukaryota; kingdom Metazoa; phylum Chordata; class Mammalia; order Artiodactyla; family Bovidae; genus Bubalus; species Bubalus kerabau. The sequence continues at coordinate 52,410,795 of NC_073636.1, read as the reverse complement.
CTTTCCTGATGTTAGGAGACTCTTTAACCTAATATTAAAGCTTTCACCTAACAGGACCATCTAATCTGTCTGGACAGTCTGCCTACATTTTTGAATAGCCTTTAAGGAAGCAAGTTCTATGGAAGAAAGAACTCTTTCTAACTTGCTAACAGAATTTATTTTCAGCACTATTTGACCAAACCACTTCACCTGGTCTCTTTCCCGGCTCCGAAACAAGCTGGTTTTGAGGCTGAGACCCTGCAGGGTGGACAGCCTGCCCTCTGCTCTGGGGTCGTACTACCATGAGCCATGCCCTGGCCAGAGAGTACAGGCTAGGGGAAAACTCACAGCTACCCACATCCCCACAAGGGAAGGGGGACTTGTTGTTGCAGACTATAGAATTAAAGGATGGTTCTGGGAGTAGAACTTTCATAGAGCTGGAGGTTAATTCTGAGTATGAGAGGGGGTGGAACTAAGCCTTCAAGGAGAAAATTAGTTATTTCTCTTCCTTTCAGGCTTTCTTATAATTCTTTCTCATGTTAACGAGTGAGTGAAACCCCAACAATGTCACAGGAAGCTGTTTCTTTCCAGTTCTTAAGTGGGTGAGTCTTTGTGTCTCTGGGTCGGAGGCTATCTGTGAAGGGTTAATGGAGGCCATCTTCAGCTGGTCTTCTTTGAGATAAGTTAATTGGGCATGGGTAGCTGCTGGCCCTCTTGACCAGGAAGTCATTTATACTTAACTCCTTTATAAAGCGGCAGGGTTGATGAGGCTGACAAGAGCTTCTCTCTCCATGCTTCCCTGCCTGCTTGCCTGCCTCAAGGGCAGTGCTGGTTCCTAAGCCACTGACTTGCAGTGACAGAGGGACAGGGAGTTATTTGATTTTCCCCTCAGAAGTGTGAGTATCTTTCTGAACATCAAAACTTGGATTGTAAAACACCTACCCCATCATAGAACAAAATGGAATTCATGTGGTCCTTGGAAATGATGATATTTCCGTGATGACGATCAGAAAACAGAAGGCCATTAGAGAAGAAATGTACTTTTCCTGGAAGGAAAAGAGAGCTGGTCAGAGCTCCGAGGGCTGGATCCTAGTGGCCAGTATCACAGTGTTCTTCCTGCAAGTCCTAGGGCAAGCCAGAGTGGTAACTAGAGATCTTGTGCAGTGCTTAAGTTAAACAATCTTGAGCTTCTGGTTCAAGATGGTGGAGTAGAAGGACGTGTACTCATCTCCTCCTGCGAGAGCACCAAAATTGCAACTAGCTGTTGAACAGCCATCAACAGGAGGACGCTGGAACCCACCAAAAAAAGATACCCCACATTCGAAGACAAAGAAGCCCAGCAAGATGGTAGGAGGGGTGCAATCATGATAAAATCAAATCCCATACCTGCCAGGTTGGTGACTCACAGGCTGGAGAACAATAATACCAAAGAAGTTCTTGCACTATTGTGAAGGTTCTGAACCTCATGTCAGGCTTCCCAGCCCAGGGATCTGAAAAAGGGACCGGGAATCCCCAGGGAATCTGGCCTTCAGGGCCAGAAGGATTTTATTACAGGCCTTCCACTGGACTGGGAGAAACAGACCCCCCAGTTGTGGAGGGCACAAACAAAATTTTGCACGCACCAAGACCCAGAGGAGAGGAGCAGTGACCCCATAGGAGACTGAAGCAAAACTACCTGCTAGTGTTGGAGGCCTTCTTGTGGAAGCGTGGGTCAGCAGGAGCTCGCCACAGGGACAGGGGCACTGGAAGGTCTCCCTTGGAGTAAACCCCCTTGGGGTTCACCGTTAACCCTACCATAGAGGCTGTAGACCTCAGGGCTGTGTTGCCTCAGCCCAAACAGCTACCAGGGAGGGGGTGCAACCCCACCCATCAGCAGACAATTGGATTACAGCTTTACTGGGCAAGGCCCTGCCCACCAGAGCAAGACAGTTTTTCTCATCACCAGTCCCTACCATCAAGAAGCTTACACAAGACTCTTAACCTCATCCATCAGAGGGCAGACAGAAGCAGCAAGAAGAAGCACAGTCTCACAGCAGCTATAACAAAAACATATTACAGAAAGTTAATCAAGATGAAAAAACAGAAAGTTATGTCCCAGATGAAGGGACAAGATAAAATCCCAGAAAAACAACTAAATGAAGTGGAGATAGGCAACCTTCTAGAAAAAGAATTTAGAAAAATGATAGTGAAGATGATCCAGGATCTCAGGAAAAGAATGGAGGCAAAGATTAAGAAGATGCAAGAAATGTTTACCAAAGACCTAGAAGAACTAAAGAACAAACAGAGATGAATAATATGTAGGAGTCAATAGCAGAATAACTAAGGCAGAAGAATGGATAAATGACCTAGAGGACAGAATGGTGGAAATCACTGCTACAGAACAGAATATAGAAAAAAGAATGAAAAGAAATGAAGACAGCCTAAGAGAACTCTGGGCAACATTAAACACACCAACATTCACTTTATAGAGGTCCTAGAAGGAGAAGAGAGAGAGAAAGAACCTGAGCAAGTATCTGCAGAGATAATAGCTGAAAACTTCCCAAACATGGGAAAGGAAACAGTCAACCAAGTCCAGGAAGCACAGAGAGTCCTAGGAAGGATAAACCCAAGGAGGAACACACCGAGACACACAATAATCAAAATGACAGAAACTAAAGACAGAGATAATATATTAAAAGCAACAAGGGAAAGAACAAATAACATACAAGGGAACTCCCATCAGGCTATTAGCTGATTTCTCAACAGAAACTCTACAAGCCAAAAGGGAATGGAATGACATATTTAAAGTGATGAAAGGGGAGAACCTACAACCAAGAATATTCTACCCAACAAGACTCTCCTTCAGATTTGACAGAGAGGAATCTAAAGCTTTCCAGACAAGCAAAACTTAAGAGAATTCAGCACCACCAAACCAGCTTTACAACAAATGCTACAGGAACTTCTCTAGGCAGGAAACACAAGAGAAGGAAAAGACCTACAGAAAATAAACCCAAAACAATTAAAAAAACGGTAATAGGACCATACATATCTATAATTACTTTAAATATAAGTGCATTAAATGCACCAACCAAAAGACACAGACTGGCTGGCTGGCTGAAAAAGTGAAATGCATGCACTTACACTTACCATATCACTCTGCTTGACCCCCCAAATTGTATATAATTACTTTATATTGTTAAGTTAATCATGTTCCCATTATGGCTTGCAATTATAATTATATTTTATTTTTTGCCTGGCTATTGATTGTGAAAACTGATAAATGTCTTTTACTGTTGTGATTATGTAACTATTACTCATTTAATACCATTGTATCATGATCGATCAACAGAAAAATAATAGAACTCTGTATCACCAAAACTAGGATCTAACAGAAAAACCTGTAATAACTTTTTAAAATCCAGATGCATATTAGAATTATCCTGAAATATTTTGAAGAATAAAATTGCTCTGGTATTGTTTTTTTTCTCCAGAGCTCCAGATATGTTTCTAATGAGCAGTCATGTTTAAAAACAACTGGACTGTAAAAACTTTTACTTTTATCTAGTTTGTTTCACTTTTTCTATTTCATATTCAGTGCTTCCGTTTCATTATTATTTTCTCCAACTGCTCCATCTTTTTTTTTTCCTATCTTTTTTTTTTATGTTCTTTCTCAAGCCTTTATGAAGTGTAGTAGAAAAGCTTTTGTATACATATATATAAATATGTATAATATTTTAGAAAACTGATGAGTTTTTGCCTAACTAAAAAAATTTTGACATTTTGATTCCACTTGTTTGAGTTAGTATGAATAGAATGCTAGATTTCTAATTAAAAAATAGACGTGCAGCAAGAAATAAAGGTTTACTGTACAGCATAGGGAACCATAGTCAATATCTTGTAATAACCTATGATGGAAAATAATTTCAAAAATAATCTATGTGTATTTGTATAACTAAATCACCTTGCTGCACACCTGAAACAGTGTAAGTCATATATATTTCAGTAATACATATATTAAAAAAATAAAAACAATCTTTATGCTGAGCCCTCTGCTCTGAGAAAGCCATGTATCCTCTGAGGGCCTCAGAGAGAAATGAAGCATCAGATACAGTCTTTGCATAAGAATCAGAAAAAACAAGTGAATAAGCTACCAGCTGATGAAGTGAAGCAAAATTCACATTCACATATGGGTGTCTTCCAGGAAAATATACTAAAAAAGACTTTGGGTATGTCTGCTCCATTACTAAGTTTACAGATGCTCCTTTCTTCTATTTTGGCAGAAGCTCGCTCAGCTCTGAAGAGACCACATCTCTCACTTAAGGCCCAAGAAAGGGCACTGTGGCCTCAGCTGTTGAGGACTGGTAAAGGGTGCTGAAGGGCCCTTGCCAGCATAGGAACATGTGCGTTAGGCAACAAGTGTGTTCTACTGGAGGCTGCTGTTCTGTAATTCCCCAAAACAAGATGGGTGGGACATAGACACTGAGTGTGGGTTTCTTATGACAAGGATTCAGATTTAAGGAGAGCTGCTTGCTTCCTAGGCAGCCAAGGTTACAAAGCAGCTCAATACAGGCCCTACTGAGTAGATCACAGAATGATGGACAATGAAGGTAATAAGGATTAAGGCTGGGCCTGGGCTTGCTTTGGAGACCCAAATGACACAACCAGGGCACCCATAAAACCACTAGGTAAAGTTGTTCTCTGGAACTGGTCCAAGCTGGATCCTTTCTGTTCCTGTAATAGCCTTTCTTTTCATGCTTTCACAGAGAAGAGATAGTGTTTCTTAGAGCGCAAGGCAAGGCTAAGGGAACACCACCAGTATGCTAAGGCAAAGTTGGTGGCTCAGAGAGTAAAGCATCTGCCTGCAATGTGGGAGACTTGGGTTTGATCTCTGGGTTGGGAAAATCCCCTGGAGAAGGAAAAGGCAACCCTCTGGAGAACGAAAAGGCAACCCACTCCGGTACTCTTGCCTGGAAAATCCCATGGACAGAGAAGCCTTGTAGGCTACAGTCCATGGGGTTGCAAAGAATTAGATACGACTGAGTGACTTCACTTTCCAGAGAAGGCGATGGCACCCCACTCCAGTACTCTTGCCTGGAAAATCCCATGGACGGAGGAGCCATGTGGGCTGCAGTCCATGGGGTCGCAAAGAGCTGGACACGACTGAGCGACTTCACTTTCACTTTTCACTTTTATGCATTGGAGATGGAAATGGCAACCCATTCCAGTGTTCTTGTCTGGAGAATCCCAGGGACGGGGGAGCCTGGTGGGCTGCCGTCTATGGGGTCGCACAGAGTTGGACATGACTAAAGCGACTTAGCAACAGCAGCAGCAGCAGCAGCAGAGTGACTTCACTTTCACTTTTTTTTCCAAGGCAGAGGACATGAGACTAAGAAGAGGGATTGATTCCTTGAGCTGCAGTTCTAAAAAGTTAGCCCCAAAGCTCTGGAAGGCTATAATGATATGAAGAGCAAAGGCCAAGTTTTGAAGGTTTCCTGAGGAGGTGGGGTTTCAGGAGGCACAGAGGGGCCTAGTGAGTATGTGTGCTTGTGTGTGTGTATTAATGAGGTGTGGGGAGGAATGCGAGAGGTGGAGGCAGTTTTTAGGTACAAGAGGAAGGTTTGAAATCTGAATATCAACTGACGAACTAGATGAGTAGTCAGAGGGAACTAACGGCATTCTTACCAGCCAGCCCAGTTCAAAGCACTCAATGGTTTAAGTCCAATAAGGTTCCCACCCACTAACAAGTAAAACCTAGCCTCACCTACACAGAGTCTTGCCCTATGGCTCTCCTGAGTGGGGGTTCCTCATGCCCCAGCCTCATCCTGCACTCACACCAAGGTTTGTCACTGCTGTTCCCAGACCATTCCCTCCCCTTCTGGCACAACACTTTCACTCCCTTAGAGACTCAAGCCTCTCCTTTCCTTCACTGCTCACATCTACTGCCCTCCTAATTATGCCACAACACTTTAAATAGCTTCTGAATGTGCTCACAGTCTTCTTTTCCGAAGCCAATACTCCCTTTCCCTCTGAGATCTGGCCTTGCTGCTCCTCAATCCCAGCTCCACAGCAGTAAAGCAGCACCCAGAATGTCTTAACTTCTGAAATCTTCAGCTCCAGAACCTAATCTCTGACTACAGTATGGCATCATCCTTTTAACTATCTCACTCCCCAAACCTCATTCTGTGATGTCACTGAGCCTTCAAAGCCTTTGGTTACCTCATTTTCTCTAACTGCTCAAAAATTTGACTTTCCTCTCAACTATACCCAGGGCTGATCCACAGGGACAGGGATGGGAATAGATTTTACTCATAGCATGTCATATACATTATAGTTTTGCATCTTTGCAACTACCAGTGGGAGGGAATAGTATTCTTAGAGAATTGATGGGGAAACTCAAAGTTTAGCGAGATCTTCCCAAAAGTCACAGAACTACTTGTTAGTGGAGGCAAGTACAGAACACAGGTTTGTCTGATGCCAGAGCACTGTACATACTGGCCACTTCAGTTCTCTTACATTTTTCCTTCACTTTTGCTCTCTCCACAGCCCATCTGCTGCTAACTGGATGAGGTACCTTCTCTGCTTCCTCAATCTCAAAAAGCCTTCAAGTGCTGCCTGGCAGTCCCACCATTGCTACCTCTGTCTACCAATTCCTCCAGGGAATGGCCAAAACCCTCAGCACTCTCCTAACACCAGAACTTCATAAACTCCAGCTACAAGATGGCTTTACCTACTGTTACAGAGAGGGATCAACAGGTGTAATCAGGTAGCAACTGTTCCCCACCTATTGCTTCTGGGCTCTTCCATGTCCTGGGGTCACTGTCTACCTATGTATCTCTAATGTGAAGCTTCTTAAGAACAAGTACCAACTTAAAGACCTCCTAGACAAACCTCAAAATTACTCCAAAGCTTCCAGAAAAGAGCACAGATCTGAAAGTTGGCATATTCCACATAGTCACTGGGATGATGGGAAAAGAGGCAGATCAGGGAGGTCATCTCCAGCACTTTTTCTCCCTCTAGATTCTGAAGCCTCAAAACAAAATGGAAAAGAGGAAGGGAGAAATTCACAAGGCAGTATGGAAAAGCACTCACTATGGGGCCTGATCCAGGGCAAGGACTCAGTACACAAGAGCTGATTATAGTACAGGTGCAGAGACTGATGTCGCAGCTACCCATTAGTTTTGCTCTGGGAATAGTAACATGTGAGATAACTGAAGTCCATCACTGGGTGGTCTGGTGCCAGTACCCTGGTCTCTCAGATCCCAATCCACTTGAAGTAGTAATGCTTTAGGTATCTGTTCTGGATTCATGACTGTCAAACTGTGGTCTGATGGGATATGCTTTTGTAGGGGCTTCTCAGTGACTGTGGGAGCCAAATCCTAAGGCCTTCTCCCTGTCTTCTTATCTAATCATTGGTGCCTTGCTTGATGGGCTCCGTCATTCCTTCTCTATTCTGTGAGTCTGAAAACTCAAGGTAAGAGGAAGTTCACACTCAGTACCCAAGGAGCAAGGGGACTACATCAGGACTACTATTGACTTCTACATCCCCAGAAGTCTAACAGGAGAGGAATGAGCCCTCAGGGAAAAATAAGACACCAAGCATTAATGAAAAAAATTTGGCTTTTTCTCCTTCGGACAACAGGCTGTACAAATAAAAATCCTCCAATGGCCCAGCCTGTATAAATAGGGAACACTATCACTGCTGGGAAAATATGATGCAATGGGTGGATACTCTTCATTCTGTATGTATGACAATATGTGAAGTACACACATATGGTTTAAAGAAAAAAAATCAAAACAACAACCCTTGATGCCTAGACTGCACCACTCAGCCTAAGAAATCAAGTATTCCTCGTGCCTTTGAAGCCTCCTGAGTGTTCTTCCTCAAACACACTCTTCCACCTAGAGGGAACCAACATCCCAAATTCTATACAGTTTCACCATACTTCAACATATCTATAAACTATATATGACTTAGTCTTGTCTGTTTTACTTTCATACGGATGGAATCTTAGCACACATTTATTCTGTGACTGGCTTACCTCTTTCAACATCCTATTCCTGAGAGTCATCCACACCATAGGTAACATGCAACTACGGGTATTATGTATGTTGTAGGTATATGCTGTCTAATTCATTCATGGTCAGTACTATAGAGAAGTTTCTTTTAAAGTGTCCTTCAACAGCTTCATATGGGCCCAAGGGAACACATGAGAGGGTACATAATCAAACAGATGGCCACTGTCTGGGCCTTCCCATCACAGGAAGGTGAAAGCTTGGTCACCAGAATTCTCAGACTTTATGTGTCAATAGTATTAGCATCTCTGCTCCTCACTGCTAAATAATCTCTGTCTGATGGAAAAAATACTCTGAATCTGTAAATTGCTACAGGAATAATGAAAGTGCTGCCTGAGCATCAACCATTCACTAGGCTTGTAGAAGATAGTAGATATATAGTCAATTGATATTCAACAAAGGTACAAAGACAGTTTAAAGTAAAAGGAGAGTCTTTTCAACAAATGATGCTAGAAAAAAATGGATATTCCCATGTAAAATAATGAATATCAATTCATACCTTGCACTGTTCTGCCCATTCCTACCAGCCACAGTGGAAAACCTCATGCTTTATAGGGATGGCAGCTAGAGTTCTCAGAAGGATTTTGACTCAGTACTGGGGTAAAATTAGTTCTAAACTAAATGCTACTCTGCCTCCTGCCTGACAAAGCTTAAAAAGAAAGGCCGAGATAAGACTAGAAGAGAAATATAACAATTATTATAATTGTATCACATAAGTTCAAGGCTAGAGTAAAGACAGAACTATGCTAACTTGAGACGTGAAAGATGTAAAAAGGATCTAAACAGAACTTGTAGAGATGAAAAATACATTTCCTGAGAAGAAAAAAAAACACTGAGTGAGACTAATGACATGAGACAACTCTTGAGAGGTTAGCTATTCCATGGTACTGCTGCCTCAGATTTCATTTAGTATGGCCACGTGGCCTGCACAGGCCTTAAACTGACACTATGGGCTCTTCATGCAAGCACATGTCCTAGACAACAGCCTGCAGAGTCACAAGCAAATGTAAGTTCCTAATAAGACTTTCCCAGCAGCCCTTGTCATCAAAAGTCTTCCCCGAATCTTTAGTGTCTTCCCCTTGTGTGCCCCTTATATAGTCAAATTGACTCCATCACCCCATGGAGCTTACCAAAACCTCCACTCTCTTTGGTTTGAATGGGCCAGTTTGGCCTTAGCCTGGGAAACTCAAAGCACTCCACCCACAGACTTTAATAAAGGCACATACCCCAGGTCTAGCCCGAACCTTGCTTTGACCCCTCTCCCCTGCTTGTCTGTGTGACCCATCAGCGCATCCCATATACTTCCTCCTGGATTTGTGAATAATACGCTTCTCTATTTCAATTTCTTTAGTGGTCTTTTGTTGGACCTGGCTCACCATCCAGCACCTTGTGTTCCAATTAACAAACGATAATTTAAAAAACTCGTAACAACAATGCAAAACAAAAGATTAGTAAATCAAAATATGCAGAAAATATGCAAAATAAAACACAAAGAGAAAAAAAGACTAAAAATAATTGTACAGAGAATCAGGAGTGGTGAGACAACTTTAGGCAGCCAATTGTATGTAATTGGAATCCTTGAAGCAAAGGGAAAAAGTTGAAGAAATAATGAGCAAAAAATTTTCAAGTCTGAGGAAAACTCTAAATCCATTGATTCAAGAAGCTAAATAAATCCCAAGGATAAGCAACAAACCACAGCAGTCACATAAAGATCAAACTGCTTAATATCTATGATAAAAAGAAAGAAAATCTTCAAAGCAGCTGGAGTTATATAGAAAGGAACAGAGATAAGAATGACAGTAGATTTCTGCTCAGAAACAATGTAAGCAAGAAGACAGTGGAGTACAGCTACATCTGTAAAGCCCAGAAAGGAATGGTCAACCTACTGTTCTTTACCAAGTGAAAATATCTTTTCAGAAGTCCTGGAGGTTGGAACTTCTGAAATGGCTGTGAGGAGTCTGGAAAATTCTCTCCCCAGGAAAAAGCCATAAAACTGGACTGACTGTCAAAAACAAAAAGTTAAGGACTCTGGTAACAGACCAAAGTTATACAACAAAACTGAGATGCATTTAAGGAATTCTACTGAAACTTGGTAAAAATAGTAGAAATTGGAATATTTTAGCTTGAGGCTATTCACATTACCTCTCTTCCAGCTCCATGGTGCAGAAGTCTTATGAGGGAGTGAGGCAGGCTTGTCAGAGTGGCTGACTTTATTTGGGGGCAAAGCACAGAAAATTCCACACAAAGAGATATCAAAACTTGAAGCAATCATAGTGGCAAACATTAAGGGAGGACCAACATACCAGAGATCTCAGTGCTGGTTGATACAACCAGCCAGAAATGTAGCAGGGAAGTCAGAGGACTGAGATAAAATAGACGGCAATTACGTCTTTAGATACAGCAAGAAAGATGTGTTGCAAGGCACTGTCTAGTGCCAGGTGCACCAAGGGACATATATGAGAATGCTCACAACAGCACTGTCTACAACAGCGAAAAACTATAAAGAACCCAAATGTCCACCAAGAGTCAAAAGGATAAACAGCATATCTTCACACAAAGCAATCCTATGGAATCATGAAAATGAATAAACTATACGACTACACAAAACAATCTGGATGAATCTGAGGATCAGAATACTGAGTAAAAAAGGCAAGTCCCAGAAGAACACGACAGAGTATGATTCTAATTTGTATTTAATTAAAAAATAAGACATTGTTTAGGGATATAGGTGTATGTGGTAAACTCTAAAGCAGGCTCCTGGGATTCCCAGGAGCTCAGTGGTAAAGAAGCTGCCTGCCAATGCAGGAGACACAAGTTCGATCGCTGGTCCAGGATGATCCCACATGCTGTAGGGCAACTAAGCCAGTGTGCTACTACTACTAAGCCTGTGCTCTAGAGGCCATGAGTCGCAACTACTGAGCCCAAGTGCTGCAATTACTGAAGCTCTGCAGCCTAGCCTACAGAGCCTGTGCTCCACAACAAGAGAAGCCACCATAATGAGAAGCCTGCACACTGCAACTAGAGAGTAGCCCCCACTCACCACAACTAGAGAAAAGCCTGTGCAGCAAGGAAGATCCAGCACAGCCAAAAATAATTAAAAAAAAAAAAAATGACCCTTGATAAGGTCATCATTTAATAAACAAATAAATAAAGCAGGCTCCAGAGGATTAGGTATTTGGCAGCCAGCCTGACCAAGGTCAGCAGGGTGGGGAAGAGAAGGGCATATAAAGGAAATGAATGAACAGAAAGCTGCATAACAAAAAGCCTTGTGATAGCAGAAGTCACTAACTGAGGAAGAAAAAATTTAAACAGAACTGGAAACATTTCAAGGTAAAGGAAGTACTATTCTTTTTCACTGGGCCTTCCCTAGACCGAAAATTAAAAGACCTGGACCACCCTCCAGATGTTATCACTAACTTGTACTATAAACCTCAGGCGACTTTTTCACCTTCTATGGGGCTCAACATATGAAGATCAATCAATATAAGCACAATGGTGATTTTTTAAAATGTCTTCAGAGGTAAATCTGCAACAGGCAGATTTACCTAGATCCAAAGGATATTTAAACTTCAGGACCCCTCACCTGCTTAAGCCCCCTTCCAAGGCCCAGAGAAGAGACCTATTTTATGTGTTACTTTCCTTACAAGAGCCCCAAAGAATTATAAACTTCAAGTCCTATAAAACTGACCTGAGCCCTAAAGTGGTAAAATACTTAACACACAGCCAGAGGGCACTTCTATTTAAATTCTCTGCTCCTACTGAAACCTCTGGCCTCAGAAAACCATCTCCTGATTCAAACTACATTTTCCTCAGAAACTAAGAAAGTGTGAAATCTAAGCTCTCAGGTGTGTGACAAGGTTCGAGAAATTCCTGGTTTGTGTGCTTTATTCTTGTGTAGACGCTTGTTCCTTGGAAGGAAAGCTATGACAAAACTAGTTATTGCTGTTGTTCAGTTGCTAAATTGTGTTCGACTCTTTGCTCCCCCATATACTACAGCATGCCAGGCTTCCCTGTCCTGCACTATTTTCCGGAATTTGCTCAAATTCATGTCCATTGAGTCGGTGATGCCATCCAAACACCTTATCCTTTGTCACCCTCTTCTCCTCCTACCCTCAATCTTTCCCAGCATCAAGGTCTTTTCCAATGAGTCAGCTCTTCACATCAAGTGGCCAAAGAACTGAATTTTCAACTTCCGCATCAGTTCTTCCAATGAATATATTAAGCGTTAATTTTCTTTAGGATTGACTAGTTTGATCTGTTTGCTGTCCAAGGGACCCTCAAGCGTCTTCTCAAACACCACAGTTAAAAAGCACCAATTCTTTGGCACTCAGCTTTCTTTACAGTCCAACTATCACATATACACATAACTGCTGGAAAACCATACCTTTGATTATACAGACCTTCATTAGTAAAGTGATGTTTCTGCTTTTTAATATGCTGTCGAGGTTGGTCATAGCTTTTCTTCCAAGGAGCAAGCGTCTTTTAATTTCAAGGCTGCAGTCACCATCTGCAGTGATTCTGGAGCCCAAGAAAATAAAGTCTCTCACTGTTTCCACTGTTTCGCCATTTATTTGCCATGAAGTGATGGGACTAGATGCCATGATCTTAGTTTTTTTGCATGTTGAGTTTTAAGTCAGCTTTTTCACTTTCCTGTTTCACTTTCATCAAGAGGCTATTTAGTTCCTCTTCGCTTTCTGCCATAAGGATGGTGTCATTTGCCTATCTGAGGTTATTGGTATTTCTTCTGGCAATCTTGATTCCAGCTGTGCTTCATCCAGCCTGGTATTTCACATGATATACTCAGCATATAAGTTAGAAAAGCAAGGTGACAATATACAGGCGTGACGTACTCCTTTCCCAATTTGGAACCAGTCCGTTATTCCATGTCCGGTTCTAACAGTTGCTTCCTGACCTACAAACAGGTTTCTCAGGAGGCAGGTAAGTTGGTCTGGTATTCCCATCTCTTGAATTTTCCACAGTTTTTTAGTGATCCACAAATTTACCTTGATTTGTGGACCTAACATTCCAGGTTCCTATGCAATATTGTTCTTTACAGCAATTGGACTTGACTTCCATCACCAGTCACATCGACAACTGGGCACTGTTTTCACTTTGGCTCCATCTTTTCATTCTTTCTTCAGTTATTTCTCCACTTTTCTCCAGTAGCATACTGGGCACCTACCGACCTGGGGAGCTTGTTTTTCAGTGTCCTATCTTTTTGCCTTTTCATACTGTTCATGGGGTTCTCAAGGCAAGAATACTGAAGTGGTTTGCCATTCCCTTCTCCAGTGGACCACTGAAGAGTTTTGTCAGAACTCTCCACCATGACCCATCCATTTTGGGTGGCCCTACATGGCAATGGCTCATAGTTTCACAGAGTTAGACAAGGCTGTAACTCATGTGATCAGTTTGGTTAGTTTTGTATGACTGGTTTTCATTCTGGTCTGCCCTCTGATGGATAAGGATAAGAGGCTAGTGGAAGCTTCCTGAATGGAGAGACTGATGTGGGGGAATCTGGGTCTTGTTCTGATGGGTGGGCCCATGCTCAGTAAATCTTCAATCCAATTTTCTACTGATCGGTGGGGCTGTGTTCCCTCCTTGTTGTTTGGTTGAGGCCAAACTATGGTAGGGGTAATGGTGGTAATGGTGACCTCCTTCCACAAGACTTTTGCCTACACTGTTGTATTCAGTGCCCCTGACCCCGCAGCATGCCACTGTTAACCCACGCCTCCACCAGAGACTCCTGGACACTCAAAGGCAAGTCTGGCTCAGTCTCTTGTGTGGACACTGCTCCTTTCTCCTGGGTCTTGGTGCACGCACAGTTTTGTGTGTGCCCTCCAAGAGTCTGTTTTCCCCAGTCCTGTGGAAGTTCTGTAATTAAATTCCACTGGCCTCCAAAGTCAAATTCCCTGGGGATTCTCAGTTCCTTTGCCAGATCCCCAGGTTGGGATATCTGTTGTGGGTCCTAGAACTTTTTTAACACTGCGAGAATTTCTTTGGTATAATAGTACTGCAGTTTGTGGGTCGTCTGCTTAGTGGCTCTATGGTGGGGCTAATGGTAACCCCCTCTAAGAGCTTAGGCCACATACCACATGTCCCAGGTCTGCTGCAGCCAGAGTCCCTGTCCCTGTGCCAGGCCACTGCTGACCCATGCCTTGACTGGAGACATTCAAACACTGAAAGGCAGGTCTGGCTCAGTCTCTGTGGGGCCTTTGGGTCCTGGTGCACACAAAGTTTTGTTTGAGCCCTCCGAGCATCTCTGGCAGTTATTGGGTTTGATTCTAAATGTGGTTTTACCCCTCCTACCATCTTGCTGGATCTTCTCCTTTGCCCTTTGACATGTGGTATCTTTTTTTGGTGGTATCCAACATTCTCCTGTTGATGGTAGTTCAGCAGTGAGTTGCAATTTTGGAGTTCTCGCAGAAGATGAGTACATGTCCTGCTCTGCCATTTTTAAGTTACTTCTAAGTGAGCATGTGATTTCCACCTGATTTAATTTTTTTAGTCCCAAGGGTTCAAAGCCAGAGAAAAGGCACTGGTCTGGGCTGCTGGCATGTTCATTCTTCAGAATCAACTGGGAATCAGTTCAAAGGCAAATCAACAAAAGTCCTGTATAGTCAAAGCAATGGTTTTTCCAGTAGTCATGTATGGAAGTGAGAGCTGGACCATAAAGAAGGCTGCTGCTGCTGCTTAGTCACTCAGTCGTGCCCAACTCTTTGTGACTCCATGAATTGTAGCCTGCCAGGCTCCTCTGTCCATGGGATTCTCCAGGCAAGAATACTGGAGTGGATTGCCATCCCCTTCTCCAATAAAGAAGGCGGAGTGCCAAAGAATTGATGCTCTTGAACAGTGGTGCTGGAGAAGACTCTTGAGAGTCCTTTGGACTACAAGGAAATCAAACCAGTCAATCCTAAAGAAAATTCACCCTGAATGTTCATTGGAAAGACTGACACTGAAGTTGAAGCTCCAATACTTTTGTCTACCTGATGCAAAAAGCGGACTCATTGGAAAGACCCTGATGCTGGGAAAGATTGAAGGTAAAAGAAGAGGGCAGCAGAGGAAGAAATAGTATCACTGACTCAGTGGACATGAATTTGAGCAAACTCCAGGAGACATGGAGGACAGGGGAGCCTGGCATGCTGTAGTCCATGGGGTGGCCAAGAGTCGGACATGATTTAGTGACTGAACAACAACAGAGACCTCAGGATAGACTGAATCTTGCTGGATAACTCAATACAGTGTAAGATTATTTTTTTAACAAGGCCTTTTGCTAAGAAGGTGAAAACTGATTTTGGCAAATATCCTTGCTAAATATTATACCTGGCTCAACTATGACAGAGTATAACTGTCTCTGTGTTGTGTCTACAAGCTGATTTTAAAACATTATGCAATTCTGCCTCAAGGCTGGGAGTACTGTCACACAAACTCTTGTTTTCAGCAAATGTTCCTAACTTCCTGGTCTTCTGCACCAGGATCTGGAGAGGCAGGAATGCAGGGGCCACAGCACAGTCATGATAATGAACGCTACCTGGCATTTTGTGGATTGAAAACCAGAACTCCTTGTGTTTTGTCTTCTGTGACAATGGAGAAGCTAAAGTTTAACCAGTGATCTGAGAACATGGAGAGCAACTTGCCACTGGAGAGAATTTTCAAGAAGAACAAATTATCCAGAGAGAGAATCTGCTTAGTAAAGGATGAGGAATTTGTGGAACAAAAAAGGCTTATCTAACATGGAAAGAATAGGACTCATAAGAATACGTTATTTTGAGGAGACCAAAAGAAGTATGGAATAAATCCCAGGAAATCCATGCAAGACCCACAGAGTTCTTGAGAACTTTAAATCAGCAGAAATACTGCCAGTTTGGATTGAAGGGGATAGAGAGAATAGAAAATGAAAGGAGCCTGTTGGACCGCCAAAATTCTAGAGGCAAGAAGCAGGCTGAAAAACTAATAAGCTACAAAGTGCCACCTTCATGAAAAGGAAGGATGACACAGGTATAGTCACAAACCAAGAGGGTAGAGTCATGAACCCAGGAGGCAGAACTAAGAGTGTAACAAGTAGAACAAAGAACCCAGAGGGCAGAGCTAAGGGTCTTGGTGGACTATTCCCAGGCCTTGAAACCTAATCCAGGAGCTGGAGTTTGCCTAGCTTAATTTCAAAGTTGTCTTGGGCTTGGGACTCCTTTTTAATATAAATGTCTATACCCTATACCACTCCTACCTTGTACATTGGGAGGGCTAGGGAAGATAAAGAGCCTCTAATTTCACAGGTCCACAGATGGAAAGGAATCGTGTTCAGGAGCTGTACTTTATGAATTACAAGCCAGCGCCTCACCTACAGCTGATTTAGATAATCCTGACGATGAGATTTTTGGATTTTTCAGCTGGTGAGAGTTAAGACTTTGAATTGTTGCCATAATGGAATGAGGCTCTTGGATGGGGGTTGATTATATCTTTCATGTGAGAACTGTTGGGGTCAGAGGGCATACTATGGTAGGCAGAAATTTAAGACAGCCCCCATGACCTTCAGCCTCTTAGGTTACTCCAGTGTTTGTGTAACATCATATAGCAAAAGGGAGATTATCTGATTGGGTCTCCTCCAATCACATGAGCCCTTTATAAGCAGAGTTTTCTCTGGGTGGTAGAAGAGGAGTTCAGAGAGATTAACAGTGTCAAATTCAACACGATGCAGGTTCTTTGTTGCTGAGATGGGAGAGGGTCACAAGGCAAGGACCTCTGGAAGAAGGAGCTAAGACTGCTTCCAGCTAATAGCCAGCAACAAAAAAAAGAACCTTAGTTCTCCAGTCTGAAGGAAATGGACTCTGCAAACAACCTGGATGAGCCTGGGAGCAGGTTCTTTCTCAGAGACTCCAGAGATAAGCCTGGCTGATGCCTTGACTTCAGTATTATGAAACCCTACACAGAAATCTAGCAAAATTTGCCTGGACTTCTGACCCACAGAACTGTGAGATAATAAATGCATGTTGTTCTAAGCTATGAAATTTGTGGTGATTTGTTACACAGATATAAAAAACTAATCCAGATTTTGTTTTGGCCCAACAGAACCTATTTCTGGACATGCTGCTGCTCTAGCCCATCCTGAGAGCAATCCTCAGGCAGCAACAAGAGGACCAGTGCAGTTGGTGGCAGTCCTTTCTAGCAGAAGTCTCCTCATCTGGAAAATGGACAGATCAAAAGAGAAAAGCTGTGGGAAAACACTTCTACACTCAAAAGTTTTTTCAAATATCCCATGTATCATTAATTACAACATTCATGTCAAAACCTGTGAAAGAGGGACCCAGACAGAGTAAAAAACAGAAAAGTCAGAGCTGCTCACCTTCTTCAGGCAAAGATTGTGAATTACTAGAATAAAGGTATGCTCCTTCTCCTCTAGTTAGAAAAGTACCCAGGAAACACTCATCTCCCTTGAAAAAACAAACACAAAGAGCAGGTGATTTACAGCATAAACATTGACAGAATCAAAACTTCTGTCCACGTTTGTATGTCTACAAAAGCTGCTAAGTCAGCCTCAGATATACTCAACTTCTCTTCCAGGTCTTGGCACTTCTTGGCTCTTTGCCATATTACTGGCACCTGTGACTTATGCCGAGAAGAAAAATGTTAAGGCCCTCTCAGTCTAGGCACCATGGTCTGCAATGCTTGTCCATATTCCAGTAAATTTATATCCTCTGATGACAGAGGTGGCTTCTCCTTGGCCTAAAGCCTTGACCTTCAGTTCTATATGTCTCAATTTGAGAACTGCTTCTAAAAGTACTGAGAGATTTTGAAAAAACACCAAAAGGTTTAAATGGCAGTAAGAATCCCTCTTGTGTACTCCATACGTGGTTATTTCTAGAGCTCTGCTCTGAAGGGGAAGAATACAACAGGAATTGAGACAAGGAGGTATAGAACCCTTAGATTAGCTGTAAGATGAAATATGTTAAATTGTTTTTATAAACTGTTTACATTTCATCTTGACAACATTAAGAATAAGAAGTCTGCTTACCAGAACTGACTGCTGGGTTTTCTCAGACAATTTTACTTCAATATCTTCTACCTGTGTCCAAAAGGAGTACAGATTTTCAATTCACTGCTTCAAGGGCATAAACTCTGCTAGGTCTCCCCCTGTATTCACATATTTCTAAGAGAGCAGTCTCTCTGTCAAATCCAGGGTTCTCAGGCCCTGATGGCTGGCAGACCTGGTTGCTGGATACCAGATGCAGAGCACAGGCCATGGCAGGCTCCCTCACAGGGACATGAAGTCCAGCTAAATGAGCCTACATTACGTGGAGAGAGTATGTTAGTCTCCACTTACATTTCACTTTGGAGAAAACTAATTTTAGGGATGAAGGAAAGAGAACATATTAAAATATTTTGAGTGTGTTCTCATTTAAACATGTTCACATTAGAGGATGACTTTTACTTGTCTTTATTCAGTTCAGAATTGTAGAAACAGAATATAAACAAATTCTGAAATAGGTACTTAGACCATTACTAGTACTTTGTGTCCCAAGGCACCAGAGATTCAGACCAAGTCCCACAGATGAAGATGGGACCTTTCCACATGTAGAGACATGGTTGTAAAAACTCAGCAGCAACCTTTCTGACAGAAAAGGGAGCACACGATCCACTTTTCACTTCCTGTGTGACCCTGGACAGGTTGGGAGATTTCTAAACCTCAAGCTCCTCATCTGTAAAATGAGGATATTAACTTCTTCCCTTGACAATTTAACAGGGACCCAGATAAATTACTTTCTTTTGGAACTTTCCCCAGATTACACATTAATGAAATTAGATTCATTTGTACAGAGAAGAAGAGCAGAGATAAAAACTTCTATCTGAACAGTGGTTAGGTCAGGATCTGACATCCCACCAGAGACTCGTCCTTAAATTTTCTCCCCAGTTTCTCCACGTTTATCTCCGTTTTCACCCGATGAATGACACTAACCAGCCAGGAGCAGAATCTGGGTATGGCAGCTGTCAGGATTATAAAGCTGGTTTCTGTGATAACAGTGCCATCTGCAGGAAGACCACAGACATGTCGGTTACTGCCCACCACCAGAGCCCACCTTGCAGGCCCCTGACTGCTTCCCATCCTCAAGAGTGAGAGCTCCTCTTATTAGGATACAAAGTCTGATGCCTTCAGAAAATGAATTCCTCATCTGGGGACAAGAGCCTAATGAGGAAATGGAGAAAGGCTTCCTCATGTGATTATTCTTTTTAAGACAAATAGAAATACATATTTAAATACAGAGTCCTTTTCAATCTATACTTTTAATTCTTGCCAAGGTAGTACAGGTGTTTGTATTAAAAAACCAAACAAAAATTATCAAGGTCATCAAGCTCTGGATATTATCATTCTATAGAATTTTTTTCTACCATAATGGATAAAAAAACTGATCTAACTATTGCTTCAAATTGTTTTTCCTGACTACGAGTAAGGCTGTACATATTCATATTCATACACACACAGTGGACCCTTGAACAATGTGGGGGCTAGTGGTGCTGACCTTCTACACAGTTGAAAATCCATGAGTAACTTTACAGTCAGCACTCCATATCCACAGTTCCACATCCATGAATTCAACCAACCATGGAATATGTACTTCTGTAGTATATACTTATTGAAAAAAATCTGTGTAGGTTAAACCTGTGTTCAGGGGTCACTTACGTACATGTGTGTGTGTATAAACATTAAAAATATATATTATTTTAAAATTTGTTTTATTTTACACTCTGGTGAACTGCCTGCTCATATTTTTTGCCCATTTACCATTGGGTAGCTTGTTTTTTTTAATATCAATTTGTAAAAGCTCTTCATAAATTAGGAAATAACCCTTTGTTTATTGCAAGTATTCTAATATTTTCACCAGTTTATTCCTGGTCTTTTGATTTAGACTATGGTTTGCCAAATATTATATATACATATATATATATACACATACACACACACACACATATATATATATATATATATATATATATATACACATATATATAAAAGGAAGTTCAGGTTTTGCTTTCCAAAGATGACATACACCTACCTTTTTCTTTAACCAAAATCTGAGATGTCAAAAATGATTCTGAGAACACCACAGATCCTAAGCACCCCCTTCCTCCCAGCAAGTCAGGAATGTCATAGATGGCCATACAAGCCTGTATCAAATGAGAAACCAGAGTTAGACCAGTTCTCAGTCCTAAACATTCAGGGAAAGATCCACAAGAAATAGACCACAAAATACTAAGCCACATGGCAAAAAAATACTTGAGAATTTCTAAGGAAAACTCAAGTTATCTTGAAATGCAACTCAAACTGGGACATGACTTCAGGATCACCTAGGCTTCCCTGCAATTGCTCCTAGGTCAGAGGTACACTTGGGCTAGAATAAGAATATCTTTATGTTTCTATGCTATGCTATGCTAAGTCACTTCAGTCGTGTCCGACTCTGTGCGACCCCGTAGACGGCAGCCCACCAGGCTCCCCTGTCCCTGGGATTCTCCAGGCAAGAACACTGGAGTGGGTTGCCATTTCCTTCTCCAATGTATGAAAGTGAAAAGTGAAAGTGAAGTCGCTCAGTCGTGTCCAACTCTTAGCGACCCCATGGATTGCAGCCTACCAGGCTCCTCCGTCCATGGGATTTTCCAAGCAAGAGTACTGGAGTGGGGTGCCACTGCCTTCTCCGTATGTTTCTATAAATTCCCTCAAATTGCTTCTCCTGCCTGAAAAGCAATGTAACAACAGCCTTTCTTAACTGTGACCACTGCTACATTCTACTATGTCCACATGGTCATGCATTCCTTCTTTGGTTTGGGCTCAAGTTCTGAACAAATCTGGAAAGTAAGATACAGGTTTTCACAGATATTTTTGGCTATATGTCAAAACATACAAACACTCCTTTCAGGACCAAAAAATTAAAAGAAAGCTGTTCAAGCTTTTAAGGCCAAGACAAATAAAAATAAGAGTCTTACATAGGTCAGGGAAAAAAAAAAAAAACTGGAGCAACTCAGAGAAAGCTCCTGAATGGCTGGTAAGAAGGTTCTAATTTAGTTAAAAACTAGTGAAAATAAAATAATTCTGAGGACAATCTAGCAGAGGAAATGCAGAAAAATGGTATAAACCAGAGTTGAAGTCTGAGATGAGTTGGAGTCTGAGATGACTGTGAAAATCTGGTGAGGGATACGAAATAAGTTGCATGATAAGCCCTCCCCTCCTGGCCTGACATTGCTGAATGACCAGGTACAGAGCTCCTGAAACTAGAGTTCATTTTCATATCTTGATGTCCTTGTGTGGGACCCTGCTCTACCCTTAGGACAGAGACAAAAGACCTTGGCCTACAGAAGGGACTGAGAGATTCTAAAAAAAAAAAAAGGTGGCAGAAGAGTTGAAAGGAAAAAAAAAACCCCATAAAGTCCTTTCATCCATGTTGTCATGATAAAGAAATGTATAAAACGATAGGCTTTATATTTTTGTTAACTTTCTTATTAGGCTTAACAACTAGAAGTGAGGTGAAGTCACTCAGTCATGTCTGACTCTTTGTGACCCTATGAACTACAGCCTACCAGGCTCCTCTGTCCATGGAATTTTCCAGGCAAGAGTACTGGAGTGGGTTGCCATTTTCTTCTCCAGAGGATCTTCCCGACTCAGGGATTGAACCTGGGTTTCTCGCATTGCAGGCAGATGTTTTACCATCTGAGCCAAGGTTAATTTAAATTTGTTTCAAAGAATTTTGAGTATCTGAAGACACAGAACCATCCTGGGCTACATGGTTCCTCTTACATGACAATGATCGATTCGGTTCCCAAGTCAGTTAGAAAGACAAATCCTATAGCTCCTAATCCCCACTTTCTTATTTGGCCTCTGGTGTTCAGGAAGGGGAGAGAGGACATTAAAAAGAATATATGTAGTATTTTTTAGGCACTTGCTAAGTATTTCCCATATGTGGCAAGGGGACAGAAAAAATATGAAACATGGTTCCTATCCTCAGGAAACCTATAATGTAAAGTTGGAGAGATAAGAGCATTCCTACACATAAGTCAACATGTGACACACTATAGAATTACTCCCTAATTTTTGTAGTATAACCTTCGAGTACTCTAAGAACACAGTACTTGTAGGGAGAAGTCAGTAGGGCAGGCTTAAACGAAGAGGCAGAACTTAATCTCTGCCTGGAAGGGAGGACAGGATTTGGACAGAAAGCACCAACATCCTATTTTTTCTTTCCTATTTCATTAGCTGCTGCTGAATGGGTACTTAACACAGTACTGAACTCCTAATCACCGACTCCAGTGCAAAACACCTTCCAGAGCACTGCATAAGAGTCTAAGAAGAGAAGTAAGGGAATCTAAAGTCTAGCAAGGAGACAAAGTAGTATCTACCTAAGCATCAGAAAGTATTCATTTTCCAGTCTTAATAATGTTACAAAAAAGGCTCAATTAGTTCTAAAAGAACAACACAAAATGCTGACACAGACAGGGAGCAGGTACATTATAAAAACAGAAACTACTCACAACCTTAAAAAATTACTCATGTTGTCCTCCTCTCTGTAGACTACTTGTCCACTGATGATGGCAATGAGCATGCATTTTTTCCAAGTCATCCACCCCTGTGCACCCAGTTCCCCATCATCAAAATCTCACTGAAATTAAGTTCAGGCAGGAGTCACAGAATGGTCATAAGATGTATCTTGTACCCACATACACTACAACCAGAATCTTGGCTGGATATCCACCATCCTCTTATGCACTGCTTGCCAATTTTCTTTGTATCAGGATGCACTGGGGCAAGATGCACAGAGGATTCGGATGTGGCTGGGAGCAGCTAGTCTAGAAACTCTGGCTGCTGAAGACCACCCCAGGGACCAATATTTCTGTATCTCTAAACCCACTCCCCTGGCCCATTAGTAGAGAGGTCAGAAAGCTCTGCTCTGACTACCCCATTTAATGTTAGTTTGTTTCTATTTCCACAAGCTCCTCTTAAATAAGGGCATCAACACAGGGCTTGGAACATAGAGAAGCCAGTGAAAACCTGGTCTGTGTTGAGGTAGGCTTGTCCTCAGCTCCCATTTCCACGTGAGGTCAGAGAAATCTCAGCCACTTGAAAGAAGCCTTCTGAACCTCAGGAAGAGATATTTACCATCCCCTGGTGCCCCCTCCCCTCCCCTCCAGCTAAGATTACACCGAGGGGTGCCTAGACACAGACATGTGGATGTGGTGAGCCTGGTACAGCTGCCTGGCACCCTCAGAAAGCACAGGTTCACCACTGCTGCAGCTGGAAGAGTAGTGAAGACAACTAGCTTTCTCTAGTGGGCTACCTAAGACCCTCACCTACTCCTACCTCACCCCTTGTAGATGTCCTTTATAGGCCATTCCTTGCCACTTGACCTTTAACAGCTCTGCTTACCGTCTTCACAAAGTATAAGCTATCTTCACTGTCCAGAGGCACGATTCTAGAAAAGGAAATTGATGGGAAAGACATGTATTAGATTTACAATGTTCTCTATTTTTCAACTTGCAAGCAACTCACACACTTAGATCTCTTTGGAGCTTTTTCAAAACACTGGGTTGCATGTATGCAAAATTCCACTCAGATGGAATCAGATCCACCCCCGACCCTACTCTAGTCTTTCCATGGGAAGCAGTCAGGATACAGCGGTCTCAGCTGAGCACACCCAGCTTTGAGCCCAGCCCTGGAGTGATGCCACTGCCAGGTGTGGAAGGGTGAAAAGATCATCCACGATAGCAGTTACACGGTAGCCTCTCTTATTTTGCTCTTAAAACTCGCTCCAAATGAGGACACACCATAAACACATACTTACCTTCCCTGATTATTCACAGCATGTATATGAAAAGCCATCTTGGAGCTGTAGACCCAAAACAAAATAAAACAAAAGTCAGTCTGCTTTTGCAACCACTGTATGGCAAGCTCTCTAAACACCTGCCACTGCAATGCACCTGTGCTGGGCCCTCAGAGCCCCAGTGAGATATGTCATGTCCCTACATGCCCTAGGGTTTCATGCCATCAGCAAATGCTGGGCTAGTGTCTGACTCCAGTCATGGTCCTGCCTCTGTGCAGATTCTCAGGACTATCTTGACTCTTGGACAGAGCAGGAGAGAACTACGTGACTACTGCCCACGAGAGATTGAGAGAACCTCTACGTGCCCCAGGCCTCTGGCCCATGGCCCTGACATATTCTCCTGATCCTCTTCCTCTCTTCAACACCTGTGCAGTCAAGCTGCCATCCCTGACTACAGCCAGACTGCTACCCACAATCAACTGCTGCTGTATAATCAAGACAGGACTTCAGAACTGAGGAATAACCAGATAAACCTTTTGGCATTAACTCCTTTTGTAAAAGAAAGTTTCTAAATTGAATTGTTTATCTTTTTGCTATAACAAATGCTGGTCAGTCATATGCTAACTGCCTTTGTTCCTCTTGGGAGAATTTGCTAATCTGATGCAGTTTAAAAGAAGCGACCATGTGGAGAGAAAAGTGGAGTTCTAGAGTGGAGAACTGGCTCGCGAAGATTCTTCCTATCGCCTGGGTGTTCTCCTCTTGTTCTTTTCTCTAGCCAGGCTGGGACACTGCCTCTCCACCCCAGCCCCATGTAGGAGGCCATGGGATTGAGAGGTGGCTTGCCCCAGAAAGGCAGAGTGTTCTAGGCAAGGTGTCAAGGACAGGAGGAATGGATGACTCTGTCAGCCATGCCAATGGTAACAGAAGAGAACTCACTGAGACAGCAGCTATCATTCACTTTTCCAATCACTCTACAGGGCAGGAGTATGATCAAACAGATGCACAGAGAGCTCCCTATCTTGCCCAAGTCACCCAGTTGGAAAGCAAAGAAGCTTCCTTAAACTCAAGTCTGTCAGGAACAGATAGTACGGGTCAGCACACAGACTTAAGAAACCAAACTTCCTCTAGCCTTCTCTTATGGCCAGAGATATGAGCCACAAGACCCAGAAAAAAGGACAAGAAATCTTAAGCAAGCCTAAAGCTTTATATCAAAGAGTTCTGGCTCATTACCACTCACTCCTGGAGCTGTAGCAAAAGAATTCTTGTTAGTTTATTAACTTAGTTTTCTAAATGTTCCTTCTCACTACCTGGGGCTGTAGACATAAGAAAATGTGGGGCATGGAGCCAAGGTATCACAGTGCACATCCCAGAAGTGTTATTTATTTATTTATTAAAAATATTTATTTGCTTGGCAGTACTTAGTTGCAGCACATGGAATCTTCCATCTTTGTTGCAGCATGTGGAATCTAGTTCCTTGACCAGGCATAGAACCTGGGCCCCTTGCATTAAGTCCCTCCAGAAGTATTTTATATTTATCTATTAGCTATTTTATTTTTGGCTGTTCTGGATCTTCATTGCTTCATGGGATTTTTTTCTAGCTGTGGTGTGCAGGTTTCTCATTGCAGGGGCTTCTCTTGTTGTGGTGAACAGGCTCTAGGGCACCTGGGCTTCAGTAATTGTGGCTCTTGGGCTCTAGAAGCAAAGGCTCAGTAGTTGTGGCACACAGGCTTAACTGCTCTAAGGTATGTGGGATCATCCCAGACCAAGAATCATACCTATGTCTCCTGTACTAGCAGGCAGATTAATTTACCTCTGAGCCACCATGAAGCCACCTTTCCCCTCCACAACCCAGAAATATTCTTAAAGAAACTTTCTAATATTGGTGTCTTTGGTCTCCTTTGCAAAAAAGTACACCAAATGGCCCTAATATGGGACAGAAGGTTGAGTGGACTGGGTTCCTGAAGGTTTAGCTATGGACAAAGACTACACAGAAATCCACTGTGACATGCCAGGTGAGTGATGGCAAGACTGCCAGGAAGCCAAATTCCTAGATCATCTAGACGCTGAGACATGGCCGGGCTCAGGGGTTTCTACCATCTGAGAGGCAGATAAGGCCTAGGACAACTCTCTTCTAAGCAGTGACGATTTTCATGTGCCCAAGGCCCCTCATCATCACCACTAACAAACCTCACCATTCATGTCCCCAGCTTCATCTTTTAAACCTTGGAATCCACATCTGTCTGTTCTAGCACTGATATGTCTCCCATTCCAGCCTAATCAGTGTGTCTGATTCTGAAACAGTTCCTCCATCCTTGGCTTCTCAAATAAAGCCCCAATCATCAAAGACTCTCCTTCATATACTAATGATTTACCAGAACATTCCTCAAAGGGGAGACAGAATATCAAATACACGGGAGAAAGTTTTAAAAACACAAACATTAAATAAAAGTTTTTATTGATAATATAGGCCACTGCTTACCGTAAAGTTGCCTTAAACTGCATTAACTCAACGGAATTTAACCCAGATACCAGGGTCTGCTCAGCTACCTCCTTGGCCTGTAAAACCAATAATAAAACAGAGATAATTAGCTTTCACAGCAGGAAAGAGTACATTCAGCTGTGAGGAAAGGGCCCTTTTTACATTTGGCCAGGAGAACACTGACCATCCTCTTTGCCTGACTACTCTGTATGTATCAATAAATTAAAGTGAAAACATCTTGTTAAGGGGAACAGGTACCTGGTTGGTTCAGGCTGGGTTCACATGTTGTTCAGTTGCTAAGTAGTGTCTGACTCTTTGTGGCCCCAGGATTGCAGCATGCCAGGCTCCCCGTCCTTCACTATTTCCTGAAGATTGCTCAAATTCATGTCCATTGAGTCGGTGATGTTATCTAATCATCTCATCCTCTGCCATTCCCTTCTCTTGTGCCTTCAATCTTTCCCAGCATCAAGGTCTTTTCCAATGAATGGGCTCTTTGCATCAATTAGCCAAAGTACTGGAGATTCAGCATCAGTTCTTCCAATGAATATTCAGCATTCATTTCCTTTAGGATTGACTCATTTGATCTCCTTGTTCTCCAAGGGACTCTAAAGAGTCTTCTCCAGCACCACAATTCGAAAACACCAATACTGTGGTGCTCAGCCTTCTTCATGGTCCAACTCTCACATCCGTACAGGACTGCTGGAAAAACCACAGCTTTGACTAGATGGACCTTAGTCAGCAAAGTGATATCTTTGCTTTTTAATACACTCTCTAGGTCTGCCATAGTCTTCCTTCCAAACAGCAAGCATCTTTTAATTTCATGGCTGCAGTCACCATCTGCAGTGATTCTGAAGCCCAAGAAAATAAAATCCGTCACTGCTTCCACTTTTCCCCCTTCTATTTAGCATAAAGTGATGAGACTGGATGCTGTGATCTCAGTTTTTTTAATCTTGAGCTTTAAGCCAGCTTCACTCTCTTTAACCCACATCAAGAGGCTCTTTAGTTCCTCTTTACTTTCTGCAATTAGAGTGGCATCATCTGCACATCTGAGGCTGTTGGATCTTTCTCCCAGCAATCTTGATTCCAGCTTGTGATTTATCCAGCCCAGCATTTTGCATGATGTACTCTGCCTGGAAGTAAAATAAGCAGGAGGACACTATACAGCCTTGTCATAATCCTTTCCCAATTTTGAGGCAGTCAGTTGTTCATGTCTGGTTCTAACTGCTGCTTTTTGACATGCATACAGGTTTCTCAAGAGACAGGTAAGGTGGTCTGGTATTCCTATTTCTTTAAGAATTTCCAGTCTGCTCTGATCCACACAGTCAAAGGCTTTAGCATGGTCAATGAAGCAGAAGTAGACATTTTACTGGAATTCACTTGCTTTCTCTATGATCCAATGAATGTTGGCAGTTTGATTTCTGGTTCCTCTGCCTCTTTGAAACCCAGCTTGTACATCTGGAAGTTCTTGGTTCATATACTGCTGAAGACTGGCTTGAAGGATTTTGAGCATAATCTTACTAGCATGCGAAATGAACTCAACAGTATGGTAGTTTGAACATTCTTTGGCATTGCCCTTCTTTGGGACTGAAATGAAAACTGACCTTTTCCAGTCCTGTGGCCACTGCTGAGTTTTCCAAATTTGCTGGCATATTGAGTGCAGCACTTTCACAGCATCATCTTTTAGGATCTGAAATACCTCAGCTGGAATTCCATCACCTACACTAGCTTTGTTTGTAGTAAAGCTTCCTATGGTCCCTTTGACTTCACACTCCAGGATGTTTGGCGATAGGTAAGTGACCATTACCACCATAGTTGTCCGGGTCATTAAGATCTTTTTTTTTATAGTTCTTCTGTGTATTCTTGACACATCTTCTAATCTCTTAGAAGAGATCTAAGAGATTAGAAGAGATTAGACATCTCTTCTAATCTCTTCTACTTCTGTAAGGTCCTTACTATTCACATGGAAACACTTCATTCAGGCAGGTTGGCACTGGAACCTGATCTGGTGAACTGTAATCAGCTGGGATGGTGCCATTATGAGGCCTGGAAAAATGCTTTCTCCTACCCTCTCCCTAGCTCTTGGGGAGGGACCACTGCCCTCAGTATTTCTTGCCCAGATGCTATCAACATGCAAATAAATAAAGTTAAAAAATCAGTTAAAAAACAAAGGTGCAGAATTGATATCAAAGAATAACCTGTTGTTTTGCATAAGCTTTCAGTCCAAGGGCTGAGAAATCCCAAGTACTGGGGGGATTCAAGTTCAGTGAGGAGGGAAGATGGCAAGAAACTGGTGACTAGGCTACAGTCTCTTTGATATCTACAACACAACCTTTCTAATGTCAAATGATTTGCTTCAGGAGAGGTCCTATTGGCAATAGGAGGAATCAAGCCAACTCGTCTCATCTGTTACCAGGTTAGATATAGAATCCAACTCAGCACGGCAGGTTAACCACAAACAGCAAAAAAGAAAATGGTCAGAACAAGAGAACATACATGCCTATCAAGGAGAGGCAAGTTAGCTTTTCTAGTCTTTAGTTAATTTTTTAGAACAAAGAATTATAGGAAATCAATTTATGTAGCTCAAAACAAACTGATCTAACTTTATTAAAAGTCATAGCAGAATAATCTCTATTTCTTTAATTTTTTTAACTTTTGAAATCATTTTAAACTACTAAATAAAACAATATACTATAGTTTGATTTTTATTTTTTTTAACACAATCAGATATCTACAAAGAACTGCTAATCAGCTGTCATCCATAAGACAACAGCAGGTCCCAGGCATCACAAGCTTAGTACTCTTAAGGCATCTCTTTATCTGGTGCCCAAGCTCACACACAAAATTAAGTATAAAAAGGTGTCCAAAGGTAAAACAAATGGATAAGAAGTTTCACATTAAAATAACCAAGGAAAGAGAAACGTGGTATTGAAATTACCTTTATGAGACTGGAAGTTTTAGCATAACATGCAATGGCAGCCAAAACAGCCTCAATAACAGTAGCATATACCTGTGACAAGAGCCTACTTTAAAAACAAAAAATAAGGGTTACCTATAGCATCACAAGGTTTCATCAAAAGCTGCATGCACAAAAATGACATTCTCTAAGAAACTGATTTTGAAACAGAGAAAAGTATAAAAACAGAATTTGTTGATTTCTAGACCTTTTAAAAGCTGTGTGCCCCATTCCAACTTTTACTTTGCTCTTGTTAAACCATGATAAGAATCAGCTTTTTTAAAAAAATTATTTTTAATTGAAGGATAATTGGTTTACAACACTGTGTTGGTTTCTGCCATACATCAACATGAATTAGCCAAGGTATACCTATGTCCAGGAGAAGGCAATGGCACCCCACTCCAGTACTCTCGCCTGGAAAATCCCATGGACAGAGGAGCCTGGTGTGCTGCAGTCCATGGGGTCGCTAAGAGTTGGGACACGACTGAGCGACTTCACTTTCACTTTTCACTTTCATGCATTGGAGAAGGAAATGGCAACCCACTCCAGTGTTCTTGCCTGGAGAATCCCAGGGACAGGGGAGCCTGGTTGGCTGCAGTCTATGGGGTCGCACAGAGTCGGACATGACTGAAGCGACTTACCAGCAGCAGCAGCATACCTATTTCCTGCAGAGGAAATAGCAACCCACTCCAGTATTCTTGCCTGGAGAATCCCATTGACAGAGGATTCTGGCAGGCTACAGTCCATGGAGTCTCAAGAGTTGGACATGACTTAGCAACTAAACCATCACCACCATACCTATGTCCCCTTTCTCTTGAACCTCCCTACCACCTCCCAACCCATCCCACCCCTCTAGGTTGTTACAGAGCCCCGGTATGAATTCCCTGAATCATACAGCAAATTCCCATCGGCTATCTATTTTACATATGGTAGTGTATATGTTTCTATGTTATTGTCTCCATTCCTCCCACCCTCTACTTCCTCCCTACCGCCCACCCCCCATCCCGCCCCGTGTCCTTAAGTCTGTTCTGTATGTCTATGTCTCCTGTGCTGCCCTGAAAATAGGTTCATCACTATCATTTTTCTAAATTTCATATATGAGTTAATATACGATGTTTGTTTTCCTCTGACTTACTTCACTCTGAGAATCAGCTTGTTTTAATTCTGCTCAAAAGACCAATTCTCCCTGTTTGTGATTTAACAGAAGAAAATGTCAACTACAAATTGCCAAGGGCATATGCCATCTGTCTCTTCGGAGACTGAACCCTGTGCTGCTGCAGCTGTTACCTTTGACATGCCCTGAAGGCAGTCCAGGGTGGAGGAGAGGCACTCTGCTCCAAGGAAATTGGTGGAACAGATCTTTAGATAGTTTGGTATTTTCAGAAACTGATCCCAATGCTTTCATCTCCTCACATCTAGAAAAGTACTAAATCCCTTCATGGTGACATCAGCTCCTGGTGACTAGCAGAAAATCTTTTGTAAAGTTAGACTGACTGCACTGAACTCATCCTTCACAAAAATTATATACATTGACCTTCCCCCACTGGCAATGTGGAGCAGTCTCTCAGAACTATCTGAGCTGCTGTCTCCTGGGCTGCAGTCCTCATTTTGCCTCAAATAAAACTTAACTCACAATTCTCACGTTGTGCCTCTTTTTTTAGTTGACAAAAACTGTATAAGTACTCTGACCCTCAAAGAGGACCTGAAAGGTGTCAAGACACAGAATTGCTGCTTCTCTAGGAACCAACCACACCACAACTTCAAGTAGTCTCCTCCCCTGCTAAGGGCTGGTTGCTACTGGAACCTCAGAGTAGGAGCCCTCAGGGGACAAAAGAGATTATCTGACTGCAAAGACAGCCTCCATTTAAATGCAAATTAACGGGTTGGTGGCATCTCTGACTCAATGGACATAAGTTTTAGCAAACTCCAGGAGATGGTGATAGACAGGGAAGCCTGGTGTGCTGCCATTCACTGGGTTGAAAAGAATCGGACATGACTTAGTGACTGAAAAACAACAGCCGTAAACCACTTTCTAAATATCAGATTTAGAGAACAGAGAATGCTTCTGAGGGTGTTAGGTAAAGAGTCCAAAATGGAGATTAAAAAGCGGCACTAAAAGGCAGATAAAGAAATTAAAAAGCCCACAAAAAAACAGAATTGAAAAAGCCCATGAAAAATAGAACAAAGGGAAAATCTATACCAAGGAGCTTTGGTGGGAAAAACATGCCCAACACGCCCGCTTCCCTAGTTGGTCCTGGATACAAGCCCTTGACTGACATGAGGCAAAACAAATCAGACTCCAAGCACTGCTTGGGGGCAGGGAACAAGGACATAAAAAGAAAAACCTAAAATGGGGTGGGACCCACTCCTTTGGGGTAGGTCGGCCCTCACATCTTGGGGAGTATATTTTCATGTCACCTGTTTAATAAATCCTGCCTATGTGAGCTTTATAGTCTGTTGTTTTACTTCTTTTACTGTGACAAGACAAGGACCAAGGAAAGAACCACACCTGACAAGGGGAAGGACCCCCTGGCCCTTCCTAATCTTGCTCTTCTTAACTGACTTTGCACTTCCCAAAGCCATTAGAAGAAGGGTGTTTTCTTTGCCATATGGGGAATGCCATGAAGATCTCTAGAAAATCCCAATCTGGTTCCCTATTGGGTAGAGTTTTTCAATCTGCATTTTGGGCCAGCTAATTCTTTGTTGGTGAAGATAGTCAAGTCTACAGGGTCACAAAGAGTTGGACAAAACTTATCAACGAAACAGCAACAATTCTTTGCTGGGAGGTCTGCCCTGTGTATTATAAGATATTCAGAAGCATTCCTGGCCTCTCAGTAATACCCTCAGTTGTGACAACCAAAAATGTTTCCAGACACTGCCAAATATCCCTGGGGGTGGGGGCTGGGAAGGGACTAGTGGGAGTGGTGCAGTAAAATTGCCCTTGGTTGAGAACCATTGCCTCAGGAGGAGACCCAGGGTCTTATTAGGATAATTACAGAGAGAAGGGGGCTTCCCTTGTGGCTCAGTACCGTCTGCAATGCAGGAGACCCAAGTTTGATCCCCGGGCCAGGAAGATCTCCTGGAGAAGAAAACAGCAACCCACTCTAGTATTTTTGCCTGGGAAATCCATGGACAGAGGAGCCTGGCAGGCTACAGTCCATGGGGTCCCAAGAATCAGATACAACTTAGTGACTAAACCAGCACCACTACCTGCAGAGAAAAGGGGCTCATTCACAAGGCCTCTCAAAATATAGGGGAGGTATCTGGCAATTAACTGTCTAATCTAAGAATATGCCTATGTTTAAGCCTGAGAATCCTGTAACAGGTAAAGGAAGGCAAAAGGAGGGAGTTTGATAGCAGGAAGGATCAGAGAAATGATTTGGTCATTCTCATCTTATAGACAAAAAAAAGTAGGGCCTATAGCAGTGCAATAAGTTGTCCAAAGCCATAGAAAATGACACAGTTGAACTCAGGTCTGCTCTTAGCCTTGTGCTTTTCCATTGTGCCACACCACACTGCCAATTTCCTTCTTGGCTTCCACACCACACCTTTTCATGGCAGATAAGAGACTGGAGTTGGGTAGAAGAAAATAAGAAACAACACATGACAAAATGACAGCTCCAAGGTTCAACATATCCTGAAGACTGTTGACTAGGCTACAGCAGAGGGGTATGTCCTGGTAAGGAAGGTGTCCAGCAGGGACACTGTCCAAGAGCTTGGTCACTTTCAGATATGACAAGAAACCTTCACATCTCAACTCTAAGAGCAAAGATTTATAGAGGCCAAAAATCTACCTTCCTCTCTTCCTCACCCAGCTGAATTCAAATATCACTTAGTACCATTAGTCAGGCTGACACCCTGCCTGGCTTTCTCCTATACAGACTCTCAGGCAAGAGTTCAATACAAAGCTTCCTGACTTCTGACTCATAAAAAGGGCTGGACAGGAGTCCAGAGACCCATGATTAGGGAAGGGCCTGCTCTATGCCTGGATAGTGCTGCTACTACCTTCACTAGGACTCCATTAGGCCCCAGTTCCACTAGCCCTGACTTAACAAATCACCTGATGTGGGCCCAAGCACCACTTAACATCCGTCTCTGAAGTATAGTACCAATGGATTTGGTTTAGGCAAAATGTCTAAGGGTCCAGAATGAGGATCCAGGGCAATGGTTAAGCACAGCTGGCACGGAAGTACAAGCAGGTACAAAGCAAGATAATACATATCCATCAACATATGAGAATGTGGCTGAATTGCTGCTAAAATAAAGAAAACCCCGACAATCATCTATACATACTGTAACTGCAGCTACACAAAACCTGTATGTATAATTAAAAAAAAAACAAAAAAGTATACATTAAGATACTAATACGCAGTGTCAAAGAGGAAGAATTACAGCTAATCTTATTTTTTTTTCCTTTATTTTCAAATTTTCTAGTGTGACTATATTACTTTATATGTTTTGGACAGAGTCATATGGGTCCTACTCTAGAAAGTCTGATTTAGTGGTTTTGAGAACTACTATAGCCTGGGAAACATATTTTTTTAAAAAGATCCTTAAATGATTCTCTGTGGTCTGTCTGCTACCTTTGGGAAGCACAGACCTAATGAGTTTATGCCAGGATATCTAATTAGGTAATAACAGAACTCTAATTAATGTTCATATTTCTGAATGAAAATCCCTTTATGGAATTCAGAGATTCCTGAATTATTATGGACTGATTATGTCCTTCCAAAATCCACAGAGATACCAAGGGAACATTTCATGCAAAGATGGGCTGGATAAAGGACAGAAATGGTATGGACCTAACAGAAGCAGAAGATATTAAGAAGAGGTGGCAAGAGTACAGAAAAACTGTACAAAAAAGATCTTCACAACCCAGATAATCACGATGGTGTGATCACTCACCTAGAGCCAGACATCCTGGAATGTGAAGTCAAGTGGGCCTTAGGAAGCATCACTACGAACAAAGCTAGTGGAGGTGTTGGCATTCCAGTTGAGCTATTTCAAATTCTGAAAGATGATGCTGTGAAAGTGCTGCACTCAATATGCCAGCAAATTTGGAAAACTCAGCAGTAGCCACAGGACTGGAAAAGGTCAGTTTTCATTCCAATCCCAAAGAAAGGCAATGCCAAAGAATGCTCAAACTACCGCACAATTGCACTCATCTCATACACTAGGTAAAGTAATGCTCAAAATTCTCCAAGCCAGGCTTCAGCAATATGTGAACCGTGAACTTCCAGCTGTTCAAGCTGGTTTTAGAAAAGGCAGAGGAACCAGAGATCAGATTGTCAACATCTGTTGGATCATGGAAAAAGCAAGAAGAGTTCCAGAAAAGCATCTATTTCTGCTTTATTGACTATGCCAAAGCCTTTGACTGTGTGGATCACAATAAACTGTGGAAGATTCTGAAAGAGATGGGAATACCAGACCACCTGACCTGCCTCTTGAAAAACCTATATGCAGGTCAGGAAGCAACAGTTAGAACTGGACATGGAACAACAGACTGCTTCCAAATAAGAAAAGGAGTACGTCAAGGCTGTATATTGTCATTCTGCTTATTTAACTTCTATGCAGAGTACATCATTAGAAACACTGGGCTGGAAGAAACACAAGCTGGAATCAAGATTGCCGGGAGAAATATCAATCACCTCAGATATGCAGATGACACCACCCTTATGGCACAAAGTGAAGAAGAACTAAAAAGCCTCTTGATGAAAGTGAAAGAGGAGAGTGAAAAAGTTGGCTTAAAGCTCAACATTCAGAAAACCAAGATCATGGCATCTGGTCCCATCACTTCATGGCAAATAGATGGGGAAACAATGGAAACAGTGTCAGACTTTATTTTTTGGGGCTCCAAAATCACTGCAGATGGTGACTGCAGCCATGAAATTAAAAGACGCTTACTCCTTGGAAGGAAAGTTATGACCAACCTAGACAGCATATTCAAAAGCAGAGATGTTACTTTGCCAACAAAGGTTCGTCTAGTCAAGGCTATGGTTTTTCCAGTGGTCATGTATGGATGTGAGAGTTGGACTGTGAAGAAAGCTGAGCGCCGAAGAATTGATGCTTTTGAACTGTGGTGTTGGAGAAGACTCTTGAGAGTCCCTTGGACTGCAAGGAGATCCAACCAGTCCATCCTAAATGAGATCAGTCCCAGGTGTTCTTTGGAAGGACTGTTGCTAAAGTTGAAACTCCAGTACTTTGGCCACCTCATGCGAAGAGTTGACTCATTGGAAAAGACTCTGATGCTGGGACGGATTGGGGGCAGGAGGAGAAGGGGACGACAGAGGATGAGATGGCTGGATGGCATCACCGACTCGATGGACATGAGTTTGGGTGAACTCCGGGAGTTGGTGATGGACAGGGAGGCCTGGCGTGCTGCCAATTCATGGGGTCGCAAAGAGTTGGACACGACTGAGCGACTGAACTGAACTGAAAATCCACATGGAAGCCCTAGCCCTCAATGTTCGGAGGTACAGTTGGGCCTTTAAAAAGTAAAGTTAAAGGTAGTCGTAAGGGTGGGGCCCTAATCCAACAGGATTCGTGTAAGCCCATGAGCTGCAACTAATGAAGCCCATGCGCCCTACAGCCCAAGCTCTGCAACAAGAGAAGCTACAACAATGAGAAGCCCACACAATGCAGGAGTAACTTTCCCGCTCGCCACAACTAAGCTCATTCTTTGTAGGGACAAAGACCCAGTGCAGCCAAAAAAAAAGAAGTAAGGAAGCCTGGTTCTTTATTTTAAAAAAAGAAAAAAAGAAGAGTTATGGTATTTAAATGCATGGATGTGCAGGTAGGAAGTCTCTGAGTTCTGGAGAAGGAACAGATGGCAAACCTGGCAGAGTCTCTAGCCTAAACTCCAAGATGAGAGACAGGGTTGAGACATCTTGGGAGACTACACAGCTCTGCTCGGTCTTAAACCAAATGCCCTACCCAATGTCAATCTCAAAAGGAGGTAGATGTGATGGTCTCAACTTCTGAGTAACTTAACTCTGAGAAATAAAAAGTGTAATAGAAATGAAGACTTACATTTGTTCAGTTTTCTTGGGCAGTTTGTTGTCATCTCCTGTGAAAGAGGACCATTTATTACAAATGTGAGATTACAGGAAATGCAAACACTTTACAAGGAGACTAGAATTTCCTATTTTGAAGGAGATGTTAAGGACTGTATTTTTTTTCTTTTGAGTTAAATACTGTACACGTACAAGTAATAGTGAAACCTAGCTTCTGTGAATATCCTCCTAGACCTTTATCCTGGACAATGATCTTGACAACACACTCAGCATCACCACTAAATACCAAAGAAGACATGTGGAATCTTCAGCTTCAGAAAGTTTCTGCCTCTATATTTAATCTTTTTAAAAAGAAGGTATAAGTAAACAGGCTCAGTTCTACCTCTTTTTTTCATCTCAATTCAACTCAAGTCATGTTATGTTCAGAATCTCTCAGCTTACATAATAACTCTCAGGAGAAAACCTGGTTTCTGATGTACTCTCCTCTGTGGAACAGTGCTGGGATCCTCATTTATTCTTCTCTATGTCTCTTCGGAAGTCTGTAGCTTCGGGTTAGCCCAGCAAGGAGGACAGCTTCAGTCAGCCTAGCCTTTCAAGAGCATTGACACTTGCTCCTATCAATGTTCCCAGCTTATAGGTACCCTTCTACTGTGGCTCTTCCTCACTTTTCTCATAAGATTAATAGGCACCTGGCTGAGTCATCCAAGCTCCCACTGCAGCCCATATCTCCTCCAACTATCTGCAACTGCAGCTGACTCATCTTTGCCTTCCCTCTGATACCAATTACATGGTCTTACATATGATTAGAACTAATATATACTGAGCTGATAATTATTCCTCCTGAAATACACTCTGTGTGAAATGTGTTAGGCACAACTCTCCACTTGGAACCAGAGAGGGAATTAGAGGCTATAAAATGTGTTTCTGAGGAAAGTAGTAAATCCTGAGTCCATCTCTAGTTCATGGGAGAATAGGCAAGCTGATGAGACAACTTACATGGACTTACCCAAGTAAGGAACATGAGTAGCTCCAAAAAAGTATGTTCTTGAACAAGCCAAGGGTCCCTTTGGTGAAACACATTGTACTACCTGGATGTCAGGAAAAAAAGTAAAAAAGGAGACTTTAAAAAGTGTACAATTAATGGAAATCCATTTTATTTTACCAATAGCTGATTTATTAATTTTTAAAGGCATCCGACGCAATGGACCTGAGTTTGAGTAGGCTCCGGGAGTTGGTGATTGACAGGGAAGCCTGGTGTGCTGCAGTCCATGGGGTCGAAAAGAGTTGGACATGACTGACTGACTGAACTGAACTGAAAAGGCATAGGGGAAAAGGTCACCTTTAACTGTTGTTTTTCCAAAGATATCTTTTGTGTGTTAACTTCGGCTATTTTGTGAGGTTGCTGTTGGGTCAGTCCAGGATGCTAAAGAATTAACAATTTAGAAGGAAAAGAAGACAAAATGTGCTTAGGTTTTGACTGTCATTAATATTTAGTCCAGACCTTTCACAGTGAGGACCTTGGTTGACATGATATGTAGACGTGGAGGGGCAGCTACAAACTCAGGAAAGGAGGTGATACCCAGGCCCCCCCCTTCATCTGTATTTCATCTTTGTACACAGGCCTTCCAGGAGAGAAAATAAGTTCTCTAGATTTTTTAATTCTTATTTTTCTTCCCTGCTTAGTTGTTCATTTATACAGATGGAAATGGATGTCCTTTTCTCCTTTGAAAATCCAACATCTCATCAGGGTTCCTAGGATAGTAGGTTCAAAATGCAAAAATGCTACCACAAAAACTAAAGGAAAGGAAATTAGTACAGTATATTAAAAATAGCTAAGTAAATATAACACAAATAACCATTCCTTCTATTTCACTCCATTGTTTAAGTCACAAGAGAAAATAATGGCATTTTTCTGTAACCCAAGTTATAGACTTGAAATTAAGATTTAATTCTGACTAATCTAAATCATACCATAGTGAATATGATCAACATAGTCATGAATCTAAATGAAAAATCATGTACATAATTCTAATTGTTGGTTAATAGGCTTATTTCCAACATGTTCCTTGGATTTCCAAATTTTCCCTAACTAAAGGCTTTTCTTCAAGGTGCCATGTATTTCAAATATGCTTCCTTAGATGATGTCAGAAATTTATGTAAGCATATATTAACCTCAAATTTATTTAAATGCAACTGACAAGGGATTAATCTCCAAAATATACAAACAGCTCATACAGATCAATATCAAAAAAACAAACAACTCAATGAAAAAATGGGCAGAAGATTTTAAATAATGAAAAAATTTCTTCAAAGAAGACATACAGATGGTCAAAGGCACGTGAAAAGATGCTAAACATGTTTAATTAGAGAAATGCAAATCAAAACTACAATGAGGTATCACCTCACATTGATCAGAATGGCTATCATCAAAAGTCTACAAATAATAAATGCTGGAGAGGCTATGGAGAAAATGGAACCCTGCTACATCATTGGTTGGAATATAAACTGGTGCAGCCACTATGGAGAATAGTATGGAGGCTCCTCAAAAAACTACAAATAGAGCTACCATATGATCCTGTACTCCTGGGCACATATCCAGAGAAAATCCTAACTGGAAAAGATACATGCACCCCAATGTTCACTGCAGGATTCTTTACAATAGCTAAGACATTGAAACAACATAAATGTCTATCAACAGATGAACAGATAAAGACGTGGTACATATATACATAATGAGCTATTACTCAGCCAAAAAAGGATGAAATAATGCCATTTGCAGCAACATGGATGGACCTAGAGATTTTAACAGTAAGTGAAGTAAGCCAGAGAAAGATAAATATCATATATTAAGGCTTACATGTGGAACCAAAAAAAGAAAAAATTACAAATAAACTTACTTTGCAAACGGTAAGAGACCAACAGGCATAGAAAACAAATGTATGGTCACCAAAGGGGAAAGGGGGATGGGAGGAGGAACAAATTAGGAGGTTGGGATGAACATATACCCATTATTATATATAGAATAGATAACAAGGACCTACTGTATAGCATAGCCAATATTACAAAATATAATAACCTATAAG
The DNA here is from genome assembly GCF_029407905.1 of Bubalus kerabau. NCBI lineage: Eukaryota > Metazoa > Chordata > Mammalia > Artiodactyla > Bovidae > Bubalus > Bubalus kerabau. The sequence goes on along the minus strand of NC_073636.1, from coordinate 52,371,442 downwards.
GGAAGAGAATCTGAAGAATATATATATGTGTGTGTGTGTGTATGTATAACTGAATCACTGTGCTGTACACCTGAAACTAACACTATTGTAAATTGACTATACTTCAAAAAATTTTTATTGATGTTTACACTAAAAAGGAAATTGGTACAATAGGATCTGCATGTATAATGAAAAACTGCTCAGATAATCTGAATGTGCAGATTTAATATCACCTATTTAATTTGTAAATTATTCACAAATAGCACAGAAATGGAAAAGTTAAGTATGTCACCTTGGAACAGAGCTGAATGAAGATGAAAGTTCGTAACTAGGGCCCCCACTGCCCCAGGACCAGCTCTCAAGTGAGTTCCTTAACTTCATTATGTTTTCATATTTGTATAATAAAGCACTCTGATTATTATTAAAAGTTGTGTAAATAATCTGCTAAATGTTTGTTTTAATAGACTATTTTTAGAGCAGTTTTAGGTTTAAAGAAAGACTGATCCAGGAGTATAAAGAATTCCCATATTACCTCCTCTCCTTCCCCCTGTCTCCGCAATTTCCCCTATTATTTGTCTTATAATATATTTGTTTTAACTGATGAACTAATATTGATAAATTATTATTTTTAAATATTTATTTTTATTTATCATCTGGCTGTTCTGGATCTTAGTTGTCGCACATGGGATCTTTAGCTGTGGCATGTGGAGTCCAATTCCCTGACTAGGGAACTGGGCCCCCTGGATTGGGAGCATGGCGTGTCTCAGCCACTGGACCACCAGGGAAGTCCTGATAAATTATTATTAACTAGAGTCTACCGTTTATATTAGGGTTCATTCTTCGTATTGTACTTTCTATGGATTTTGACAAATGTATAATGACGTGCTCATCCTTTTAGTATCATACAGAATAATTTCACTTTCCTAAAAATCCCCTGTGATCCATCCATTCTCCTTTCCTCCCAAACCCCAGGCAATGACTGATCTTTTACTATCTCCACTGGTATTTTTTTTTTTTGGCTGTACCACATGGCCTGTGGGATCTTAGTTTCCCGTCCAGGTACTGAACCAGGGCCCTTGGCAGTGACAGTGCAGAGTCCTAACCAACAGACCACCAGGCAATTTCCTTTACTGTACTGTCTCCATTGTTCTACCTCTTCCAGAATGTCACACAGTAGAAATCATACACTATGCAGCCTTTGCAGATTAGCTTAACATTTTAAAATATATATATTTATTTGTTTATTTGGCTGCATCAGGTCTTAGTTGCATCATTCAGGCTTTCTAGCAATGGTACACAAGCTCCAGAATGTGCAGGCTCAGTAGTTGTGGCACAGTATGTGGGATCTTAGTTCCCAGACCACGGATCGAACTGGCGTTCCCTGAATTGCAAGGCAGATTCTTAACCACTAGACCACCAGGCAAGTCCCTAGCTCTTCAGCTTAGCAGTATGCATTTTAGGTCCCTGCATGTCTTTTTGTGGGGCTTCCCTAATCTGGGTTCAATCCCTGGGTCGGGAAGATACCCTGGAGGGCATGACAATACCCTCTAGTACTGTTGTCTAGAGAATCCCATGGACAGAGGAGCCTGGCAGGCTGCAGTCCTTGGGGTCACACAGAGCAGGACACAAGTGAAGTGACTAAGCAGCAGCAGCAGCAACAGCATGTCTTTTTGTGGCTTGATAGCCCTTTTTATCACCGGAACACAGTCTACTATATAGATTTACCACAGTTTTATTTATCCATTCACCTACTAAAGGACAACTTGGTTGCTTCCAAGTTTTGGCAATTATAAAAAGTGATGTTATAAATAAATTCCTTGTGTAGCTGCTTTTTGTGTGGACATAAATTTTCAACTCTTTTGGTAAATACTAAGGAGCATAACTGACGCTAAAACGATGTTTAGTTTTGTAAGAAACTGCCAAACTGTTTTCCAAAGTGGCTGCACTATTTTGCATTCTCACCAGTAATGAACGAGAGTTTCGGAAGCTCCATTCTCTCCAGCATTTGGTGGTGTCAGTGTTTCAGCCATTCTAAGGTGTATAATGGATGGCTAAATTATCACTCCAAACATTTTAGAGCACAATCCTCACTGACTCTTCTACTAGTCTGTGAGATCCTCCAAGGCAAAGACCATAAATATTTTCCTCAACCTAGCATAGTGACTGGAACATAGTCAAAAAGGATTACTAAATTAATGAGTGAAAGCCCTTTGGCTTTGGAGTCATAAAGACCTAAAAATAGAAACTGGCTGTATCATCCACAACATGAGTGTGCACTGGGGCTGGTTTCTTTTTCTGTAATTTTTTGAGATAAAATTCACTGTTTTAAAGTATACATAAAAAAATGTACTGATTTCATCATTGTGTTCTTTCATCCTCCTTATTGTTCTAAGAGTCCTTCCTTTTTAAATCATTTCTTCATTTCACCCAAACTTCCTTTAGTCATTCTTTTTATTAATACTTATTTTTATGTATTTATTTGGCTGCTCTGGATCTTAGTTGCAACATATGGCCTGTGAACTCTCAGTTGCAGAATCCAAACTCAGAGTTGCAGCATGTGGGATCTAATTCCCCGACCAGGAACTGAACCCAAGTACTCTGCATTGGGAGCGTGGAGTCTTAGCCACTGGGCCACCAGGGAAGTCCCCCTTTAATCATTCTTTTAAGGTAGGTCTGCTGGTAACAAATTCTCTTAAGTTTTCTTTCATCTGGGCATGTCTTGATTACCTCATTACTAAACGGGATTTTCACTGGATATAGATTTCTAGGTGATAGTTCTCTCTCAGCACTTGAAATGTAACAGTCAAGACATAAACTTAGGCTTGGAATGACTATTTTCAAGTTAATTTAAAATTCTTATTCTACTATTGATACTAATTGGCTATCTTAAAGTTTGGCTTGTAATTTTTTTATCCTTTTCCTTTCAAATATTTTAAAATTAAATATGCTTTCAAATCATACCTAGTACTTTTATATAAAAACAGTTTTTAATCACTTTTTACACCAAAACAACTTCAAGTTTAAGGTTAAATCAATTCACTAATTCGAAAAGTTCCATTTATCCAGCTCCCCTCCTCCCCAATTGATAATAAAACCAATTAAGCACCAGGAAGTCAAGTCACTCACCATGTGTCTGGCAAAGCTCCCACTGGGACCAGTGCTGCGTACTAGGTGCCCTTCAGAAGGGAAGTTAAAGTTGCCAGCATTGAGGTTTTCTCGTGTGGAGTGATTACCAAAGAGAACGAATGGCTGCCTATTAGGGCTAGAGTGGCAAATCAAAAACGTGATTAGTGAAGAGATTCCTGGCCAAGGAAACTTCTAAATGAGGACATTCTTGGGCTTCTCTGAGTGGCATCCTGCAGTTTGAGCAAGGTGATCAGTACAGTCCACCTAACGCTCCCTGTTAGTTGAGAAGAGAAGACATAACTAAACCGAAGTCACATTTATATTTTCAACTTCTCCTGCTGCTTAAGGAGAAAGTTCTGTAAGTTTGCTATTCATGATGCAGAGACAGAGCAAAATCTCAATTTTATACAGCAGCATTTTGATAGAAATATACATTTTCAAGAATGATAGCAGTTGTGATACACTGAAGACAGACAACAGAGCTGTTAACCATTCCTGTATAGCTTTTAGGAGGGAAGGAGGAAAGCCCAGCTGCAAACTTTCTCATACCTGCCCATTCCTGCAACCATCCCCCCTTTACCCTCTTTCCTCTTGGCTGCAATGCTTCCTTGTAGTTTCTGTGCTTTCTACTCTGCCCTCTATAATCCATTCTCCACATGGCAGAGAAGACAATCTTTTAAACACACAAAGCCTTTACTTTTAGAAGGGCTAAAATTTTTACATAGCCAACAGGGACTTACATGTCCTAGACAATTTCCTTAGCTCCATGAAAGGCCACTCTCTCCCAACTCCCCCTTTCAGGCAAACTCAAATTTATTTTCCTTCACACACATTTATGTTTCTGATATTTTCATCTCAGGACCACAGCTTTTCTCCCTTAATATTCTTACTTATCATTCACATCTACCCCCAGAGGTCAGCTCTGGGGTATGGTCTTCACAGTAACCATGTTCTTTTCTCCTTCAAGGAATCAGAGTTTTGCAATTACATATTTTTTTTTGTGAGGATGCTTGATTAATGCCTTATTTCTCCACCATGCTATACACTCTATGAGGGAAGAGACTGTGTCTGGTTTATTTTTTAATCATGTATCTGTTGTTTAGTATGTCATGCCTTCTCAACAAATAGTCAATGACTATAGGGTATTTTAAAAAGATATTTTCTGCTACAGATTGAATGTTGTGTCCGTCCAAAATTCAACTTGCTAAAATCCAAACCACCAAAGTGATGGTATTAGGAGAGAGATTTGGGGAAGTACTTAGGTCATAAAGATAGGGCCTTCATGAACAGGATTATAAAACAGACTTATAAAAAGCTGTTCGAGAGAGATCCCCTTGCCCCTCCTGCCACATGAAGTTATAGTGAAATGACAGCCATCTATGAAAAAGTAGGCCCTCACCAGACACCAAATCTACCAGTGCCATGATCTTGGACTTCCCAGTCTCCAGAACTGTAATGGAGAAATAAATGTTGTTTATAAGCTACGCAGTCTATGATATTTTTGTCACAGCAGCTAAAACATACTAAGCCAGCTTTCTTTATCCCATATCCTTTCCTGAAAGTGTCCTTATGATAGGGGCAGAGTAAAGGGACAAAGCAGGTGATTAAATAGTTAATCCCACTAGGAGACTGTAAATAGAAAGAATATGGTAGACCCCTGTAAGTTTATGATTATTCAAGAAAGTAGGTTTGCTACTTTTGTGGTTACCACAAAACCATGCAACAGGAGCACTAAACACGCCCCAAAACATTAAAACAATGGTGACATGAGACCCACATCTTGCCCAGTGAGCTCAGTAAGCTAGGACATGCTCTCTGCACCCAACAAAAAAACAATAATTTGTGGACCTAGTTTGACCATGTAGGGACAAGAAAACTCTCCTGCTCAATCTAGAGGAGTAGCTGATGATGGAAGCATGACTTCTACTCCAGAAAGTCAAAGAAGATTTCCCCCTCCCCACTTTCTATGATTATAAAATTGTAGCCCAGAAGGTTCTTGGAGATGTGGTATCTGTCAACTGCCCCCTTGTAAGCCTCAAAAGCATCCTATTCTAATAAATCACTTCTTACCTATTACTTTGCCTCTTGCTGAATTCTCTTCTGTGCTGAGACATAAAGGACTATGGTACTACTGCTCTCTGGAGCCCCCAAAATGACACGTTTCACTTAAGAGTATGTCATGCGGAAAATCCTTTGTATTTCTTTTCACTGTTCTTAAGCATCAAACTGTGGTTTTTGAAAGTAAACATGACTCTGATTCTATTCTGATGCTTAATTTAAGCTAAGTGACACACTGAGCAGAAAAAGATGACTCTGAATCCTAGTCAGGTAGTCTGTCTCCTTATCAGATTGGACTGGAATTAGGGAAGAAAAGAAAGGAAAGATCTACTCTCATTTATAAGCCTCTTATCCTTCTCCATCAGAGGCCAGACAGACTATAAACCACCATCACAGAAAACTATACAATCTAATCACATGGACCACAGCCTTGTCTAACTCAATGAAACTACGAGCCATGCTGTGTATGGCCACCCAAGACAGACAGGTCATGGTGGAGACTTCTGACAAAACGTGGTCCACTGGAGAAGGGAATGTCAAACCATTTCAGTATTCCTGCCTTGAGAACCCCATGAACAGTATGAAAAGGCAAAAAGATGGGCACTGAAAGATGAACTCCCCAGGTTGGTAGGTGCCAAATATGCTACTGGAGATCAGTGGAGAAATAACTCCAGAAAGAATGAAGAGATGGAGCCAAAGCAAAAACAATACCCAGTTTGTGGATGTGACTGGTGATGGAAGTAAAGTCTGATGCTGTAAAGAGCAATATTGCATAGGAACCTGGAATGTTAGGTCCATGAATCAAGGCAAATTGGAAGTGGTCATACAGGAGATGACAAGAGTCAACATCGACATTTTAAGAATCAGCAAACTAAAATGGACTGGAAAGAGTGAATTTAACTCAGGTGACCATTATATCTACTACTATCAGCAAGAATCCCTTAGAAGATATGGAGTAGCCATCACAGTCAACAAGAGAGTCCAAAATGCAGTACTTGGATGCAGTCTCAAAAACGACAGAATGATCCCTGTTCTTTTCCAAGGCAAGCCATTCAGTATCACGGTAATACAAGTCTATGCCCTGACCAATAGTGCTGAAGAAGCTGAAGATGAACGGTTCTATGAAGACCTATAAGACCTTCTAGAACTAACATCCAAAGAAGATATCCTCTTCATTATAGGGGGCTGGAATGCAAAAGTAGAAAGTCAAGAAATACCTGGAGTAACCGGCAAATTTGGCCTTGGAGTACAGAATGAATCAGGGCAAAGGCTAATAGAGAACACACTGGTCATAACAAACACCCTCTTCCAACAACACAAGAGAAGACTCTAACACATGGACATCACCAGATTGTCAATACCGAAATCAGATTGATTATATTCTTTACAGCCAAAGGTGGAGAAGCTCTATACAGCCAGAAAAAACAAGACTGGAAGCTGACTGTAGCTCAGATCATGAACTCCTTATTGCCAAATGCAGACTTAAATTGAAGAAAGTAGGGAAAACCACTAGACCATTCAGGTATGACCTAAATCAAATCCCTTATGGCTGTACAGTGGAAGTGACAAATAGATTTAAGGGATTAGATCTGATAGATAAGAGTGCCTGAAGAACTATGGATGGAGGTTCATGACATTGTACAGGAGACAGGGATCAAGATCATCCTCAAGAAAAAGAAATGCAAAAAGGCAAAATGGTTGCCTGAGGAGGCCTTATGAATAGCTGAGAAAAGAAGAGAAGTGCAAGGCAAAGGAGAAAAGGAAAGGTACACCCATTTGAATGCAGAGTTCCAAAGAATATCAAGGAGAGATAAGAAAGCCTTCTTCAGTGATCAGTGCAAAGAAATAGAGGAAAGCAATAGAATGGGAAAGACTAGAGATCTCTTCAAGAAAATTAGAGATACCAGGGGAACTGTTCATGCAAAGATGGGCACAGTAAGGACAGAAATGGTATGGACCTAACAGAAGCAGAAGATATTAAGAAGAGGTGGCAAGAATACACAGAAGAACTATAAAAAAAAGATCTTCATGACCCAGATAACCATGATGGTGTGATCACTCACCTAGAGCCAGACATTCTGGAATGCAAAGTTGAGTGGGCCTTAGGAAGCATCACTACGAACAAAGATAGTGGAGGTGATGGAATTTCAGTTGAGCTATTTTAAATCCTAACAGATAATGCTGTGAAAGTGCTGCACTCAATATGCCAGCAAATTTGGAAAACTCAGCAGTGGCCACAGGACTGGAAAAGTTTTCAGTTTTCATTCCAGTCCCAAAGAAAGGCAATGCCAAAGAATGCTCAAAGTACAGCACAATTGCACTCATCTCACACGCTAGTGAAGTAATGCTCAAAATTCTCCAAGCCAGGCTTCAGCAATACATGAACCGTGAACTTTCAGATGTTCAAGTTGGTTTTAGAAAAGGCAGAGGAACCAGAGATCAAATTGCCAACATCCATTGGATCATCGAAAAAGCAAGAGAGTTCCAGAAAAACATCTATTTCTGCTTTATTGACTATGCCAAAGCCTTTGACTGTGTGGATCACAACAAACTGGAAAATTCTGAAAGAGATGGGAATACCAGACCACCTGACCTGCCTCCTGAGAAATCTGTATGCAGGTCAAGAAGCAACAGTTAGAACTGGACATGGAACAACAGACTGGTGCCAAATTGGGAAAGGAGTACCTCAAGCCTGTATATTGTCACCCTGCTTATTTAACTTCTATGCAGAGTACATCATGAGAAACGCTGGGCTGGATGAAGCAGAAGGTAGAATCAAGATTGCCAGGAGAAATATCAATAACCTCAGATACGCAGATGACACCACCCTTATGGCAGAAAGCGAAGAACTACTAAAGAACCTCCTGATGAAAGTGAAAGATAGTGAAAAAGTTGGCTTAAAACTCAACATTCAGAAAGCTAAGATCATGGCATCTGGTCCCATCACTTCATGACAAATAGATGCAGAAACAAGTGTCAGACTTTTTTGGGGGGCTCCAAAATCACTTCAGATGGTGATTGCAGCCATGAAATTACAAGACCCTTGCTCCTTGGAAGAAAAGTTATGACCAACCTAGACAGCTTATTAAAAAGTAGAGATATTACTTTGCCAACAAAGGTTCATCTAGTCAAAGCTACGGTTTTTCCAGTAGTCATGTATGGATGTGAGAGCTGGACTATAAAGAAAGCTGAGCGCCGAAGAATTGATGCTTTTGAACTGTGGTGTTGGAGAAGACTCTTGAGAGTCCCTTGGATAGCAAGGAGATCCAACCAGTCCAATCTAAAGGAAATCAACCTTGAATATTCATTGGAAGGACTGATGCTGAAACTCCTATACTTTGGCCACCTGATACGAAGAACTGACTCAATGGAAAAGAGCCTGATGATGGAAAAGATTGAAGGCGGGAGGAGAAGGGGATGACAGAGGATGAGATGGTTGGATGGCATCACCACATCAATGGATATGAGTCTGTGTAAACCCCAGGAGTTGGTGATGGACAGGGAGGCCTGGTGTGCTGCAGTCCATGGGGTCACAAAGAGTTGGACACAACTGAGTGACTGAACTGAACTGAACTCTCATTTATTGATCAGAGAAACTATCCCCAGCTTGGCCCTCCTGATTATCATGGGTGCTGAGGAAACACTACAAGAAAACAAGTGCAGCAGCCGTCATGCTCCCATGTCTTCCTGGGGCTGGACCTTTATGCTGGATCCCGTTTACTCCCTAAAAGCCACAGTTGATGCCTGCCAAGCCCTCAGACACCCTGCTTCCTCTAGTTTTGCTAGGCTAGGGATGGAATAAAAAAAATTCCTTTCTTTAGATTTTAGCAGGTTACAGTGTTTTAAAAGCCAGTTTAATATAAAACTGTTTTTAATACATAAATATAAAAGGAGTGAAAGGATTTTATAGAGTATGGATTTCTTACTCTGTAAGAAAATCAACTCATACTTTCTTGATCCAGCTTCTAGACTAAGATTCTACCCCCATTTCCACTCCCTTATCAACCCCATTTTCTCTATTACCATTCACCTTTCTTTCCCAAGAATCTTACCTATTTTCAGTTATATGACTGGAGATCATTCCATGACTAAAGTAACTTCTGAATGGCTAAAAAAGAAGCCAACATTATATATATTAAGATCACAATTTTATAAAACAATCACAAACCCCTGATATATGCATGCAGGTATATAAATAAAGTGTGTCAAAGAGAGAATGAGAAAAAGAGGGAGAGAGATGTTTGCAGATTTTTACAAGAACACAAGAGGACAACACGAATTTTGGGGATAGCAAACAAAAATTAGCAAAGGAAAAAGGCAAATGGCTGCAAAAGAAAAAGAAAGGAAATGGAAGGTAAAGAAAAGACATTCTTGTCAAATTTTTAGTTTTTAACTACTGAAAGGAAGTTGGAAGAACCACCATCAGTGTTCTAAGTTACTAACCATAAAGGAGTATTTTTCTTCTATTAAAATTTATTTCTACATTTTCAATAATTAGAATTATGTTACTTCTATAAATTACAATATTTATTAATTCTAATAATACTAATTTAACATCAGCAATGAGGAAGAATCCAAGGGATAGAAGTACTGACAGAAGTTTCTCAGGAAACCACAGAAGTATGTCTCAGCTTTGATGTGCATAGTGCTAAACATTAATCAAACATTAATATGCAGGATCTATGTCAAGAGTTCAAAACTTCAAAAGGCAATTTGAATCTCCTTAAATAATACTGACTGTTTCCCCTTCAATTTAAATACGTAATATATGCTTATTTTAGAACACAATAAAAACACTTACAATCTCTAAGAACTGTTAACATTCTGGTACATTTTCTTCAAGTCTTTTTTTTATGGTATAGTCATAGAATATATACAGATTGTATCAAAGTTTATTAAAAGTCCTTTATTCTTGGAAATTTATATTGCTACTAACTTTCTTATATCATGAATAATACTGCTATGAATTTATCATAAATTTTATCTACATTTCTGATTATGTCAAGGCAAATGAAATTATAGGGTAAAAAGGCAGAACTATATTGCTAAATTGGTTTCAAAAAAGTTTGATCAATGTACACTTCCACTTACAATATCTGAGTGTGCCTATCTCAAGGTAAGCACTGTCCATTAAATGTCCTTTTAAAAATATGGTGACAAATGAAAAATGGTACCTCGTTGTTTTATTTTACTTTGATTTTTAATGAAGCAGAATATTTCAGATATGTTCAGTGGCCATTTGGACTTTCTTTTGGTCATTAACTGCTTATTTACATCCTCTGTATGTTTATTAGTTGGAGTTTGTCTTACTGATTTGTAAAAACTCTTTAAAAGTAATCAGTTAAAGTTTATTGAGGATTTACCATGTGAACTATGATAAGCATTTAAATATATTATCTCAAATACAGTTGATCCTTGAACAACATAGGTTTGAACTGGACAGTTCCACTTATATGTGGATCTTTTAAAATAGTAAATACCACAGTAATATATGATCTACAATTGGTTGAATCTGTGAATGTGGAACTGCAGATGCCAAGGAAACACAGATATGGAATGAGTGAGTATAGGAGGGGTTGTGTACACAAAAGGCTGACTATACGTTACATGCAGAATGTTGACTGTACACAAAAGGCTGTTGTGTATACAAAAGGCTGACTGTAAGTTACATGCAGAATGTTGACTGTTACATGCAGAATGTGGAGGGTCTGAGTCCCTAAAACCAGTGCTGTTCAATGGTCAACTGTAATCCTATGTGGTTCAGTCTATCATGATACCCTCTCCACAGATGAGCTGGCTAATGTACATGTGTCTCAGGTCACAGAGCTAGTGAGCAACAAAGTCAGGATTCTAACTGGATTTGGGGACAAGAGATAAAATTAGATTCATATCTCACATCATATACACAAGAAGATTTCAAGTAAATTAGGGATCTAAATTTTAAAAATTAAACCATACAAGTACTAAATGGGTAAATTCCTCTTTAATCTTAACAAGCCTTTCTGTATATATGATTTAAAATCCATAGGCAATATAAGAAAATATTAATAAATTTATATAAAAAGTTTGCATGGCAAGAAACCACCATAAACAAAGCAACTGATAAAAAGGAAGAAATATTTTGAATATATATCATAGACAAAAAGTTAATAGCCTAAATATATATAAAGAACACAAAAAAACAATGGACAAAAGACCTAAAACCTGTACTCTATAGCTCCAGTTAATAATACTGTACCAATATTAAAATGGGAAAAAGACATGAAAATAAAATATAAAATGGCCTTCAAACATATGAAAAAGTGTTCAAGCTTAGTAATAATTAGAAAAACACAAACTAAAATAATTCCAAGATATCAGTTCCAATCTATGAGACTGTCAAAACTTAAAAAGTATGACAGCACATTCTACTGGGGAAGCTGTGGCGAAACAGGCACTCTCATATGTTGCTAGTGGGAATGCAAATCGGTACAACCTTTCTGAAGGGAAATTTGGCAATAGCTAACACAACTACAAATGCACTTACCTTGTGACCCAGAAATCCCATTACTAGGTATACAAACCTCCAACAATATGAAAATACGTAAGCATAGAGTTATTTACTATGGCACTGTTTGCAATGGCATAATATTGAAAATAACCTAAATACACATACCTAAGAGAGTGGCTGAGTAAATTAAGATAAATCCACACAATGGAGTACAGCTGAACACACGGGTTAATCTGTGTATAACTTACAGTTAGCCCTCTGCATTCGGAGCTTCTCCGCATCTAATCATGAATTCAACCAATCGTGAATTGCAGTACTGAGTATTTACTACTGAAAAAATCCATGTATCAGTGGACCCAGGTAGTTCAAGTCTGCATTGTTCAAGGGTCAACTGTACTATGAATTATAACAAAGAATGAGGAAGCTCTCAATGAACTGACCTAGAGAGAGTTCTAGGATACACTGAGCATAGTGTTAAAAGAGCCAAGTAGAAATGACTACATATAGTATGCTACTCTTCAATGAAAGAAAGAAGAGTTTATAAGAAAAACAGCAATGTATCTGATCATTTGTGCAAAAGAGAGAGAAAAGAGTTTATCAGAGATTTGTTACCTATTAGTTAACAGAATGGGTGAAAGAGAATGGGAAGAAAGTGGGAATGAGAACAAGGTACCAAGAAACCAGGAGTGACACTTGCCTGAGCAAACCTTTGTGAATATTTTTCACTCTTAGAATCAGTAATGAGAGAAGAAAAAAAAAAGAATTTAAAAAACAAAAAGGAAATGGGCATCAGTAAGAGGTGGGCCAACTTCAAGTGGCCTAATATAGAGGTAACTGGAGTCTCTGAAGGGAAAGAGGACAGAAAAAACAATAGCCAAAAACTTCCCAAACTTGATACAATTATAAATCCACAGATCCAAAAAGTTCAACAAAACCCAAGCATAAGAAGTATGATCAAAATTACAGTCAGACAGGACTTTCCTGGTGGTCCAGTGGTTAAGAATGCCAACACAGGGGACACAGGTTCGATCCCTGGTCCAGGAAGATTCCATATGCTGCAAGGAAACTAAGCCCATGTGCCACAACTACTGAAGCCTGAGCATCTGACAGCCCACACACCACAACTACTGAGCCCACACGCTGCAACTACTGAAGCCCAATGCCTTGAGCCTGTGCCCTGAAACAAGAGAAACCGCTGCAATGAGAAGTCTGTACGCCACAACTGGAGAGTAGCTCTGGCTCATAGCAACTAGAGAAAGCAATGAAGTCTTCACTGCAATGAAGACACAGGGCAGCCAAAAATAAAAATAAATAATTAAAAAAAATTAACAGTTAAAAAATTACAGTTAGACATATGGTAATCAAATTACTCAAAACCAGTAATGAAAGAGAAAATCTTCAAAGCTACCAGAGGGGAAAAAAGACTAGCTATATGCAGGAGAACAAAGAAAAAGATAAAAGACATCATTAGAAACAATGCAAGTGAGAAAAGAGTGAAACAACATCTTTCAAGTACTGAAAGGAAAAAACTGTCAACCTAGGATTCCATACACCACAAAAATACTTTTAAAAATGAAAGTGAAAAAAATATTTTCAGACATACAAAATCTGGAAGAATTTTCTTCCGAATCATCAGAAGATTCACACTACAAAAAATGTTAAAGGATATCCTTCAGGGAGAAGGGAATTATACCATATGAACATCTGTGTCTAACACAAAGAAATGAACAGCACCAGAAATTTCAACTGCATGGGCAGATATGTAAGATTTTTAAATTACTTAACATCTTTAAAAAGTATTTTTAAAGATACAAAGATAATTGATTAAACAAGAATAACACCAATATACTGTGGGGTTTATAGCTAAGGTAAAAAAGGTAAAAGTAAAGTGAATGGCAACAAAGATCAGCTCCAGTTCTAAAGATCAGGAGTAGGGCTTATACTGGGTCACAGTGAAACATAGGAGACTGAAGACTGGCAGTCCAAACCCAAAGTAAGCTCAAGTGCAAGCTCAAGATCTCTTTGATCCTGCCTGTTGACTAGTTTTGGGAACAGTTCTGTACCTTAGTTCTTGATTTACATACCTCAGTTTACTCATGGAATGGTTCCTAGCCTGAACCTAGCAACTTCACGCTGTTTGCTTAGAAAAAAAGCTTGTCATCACCTAGAGGTTCAACTGACAAAGGTGTGCTATTCATATGTGAAGAATTATTCCTAGGCTTATTAACTGGTGCCCAACAGAATTCCTGACTGACAAGGACACCACCTCTAAGAAATGAGTATCTTTATTATAAAGAAACTGGCACAGAAAAACCAAAAAGAAATATAAGAATATATATATTCTTATATATATATATTATATATTCATATATATACATTCTTACATATATATATAGAGGGTGGCACAGAAACTAAAAATTTCTTTACATCATGCAACAAAGTTTAAGAATATATATATTCTTAATATATATATTAAGTTTAAGAATATAGGGGGTGACACAGAAACTAAAAATTTCTTTACATCATGCAACAAAGTTTAAGGAAATGATAACCAAATTAGGATTGGTAGTGTTGTAGTCTGAAAAATTTTTTAATAAAAATTAAAAAATTAGCCAATTTCTTCTTTCTTTTTGACCCTTCCTTTACATACCTCACCAGCCTGAGATTCGGACAATTCTAGCAAGAAGGGAATTTCTGTGTCAAAATTAGCGAAGAAGTTAGTCCACTGATATTCAAAAGCCACCAAATCCTAGAAAGAAAATGAAAAAGATAATGCGTTTGGTCATTTAAGGAGATACTTTAGAAAACCAGACTCATGAAACCACATCTGATCTCAAAATACCAGACTATTTAAATACATTGTTTAAAGGGTAGTAGCCAACTATTGATACCTGTTATCACATGGATGGACCTTAAAAACATTATGCCCAGTGAAAGACACCAGATATGAGAGACTACAATATATGAAACACTCAGAAAAGACAAATCTAGAGAGACAGCAAGTAGACTAGTGGTTTGCTTAGGGCTGGGAGTGGGAATGGAAACTGACTACAAGTGAGCATGTTACCAATCTCAAGGCCTTGTGCCTGACACAGTGAGGCCCGTCAATACTAAAACGTAGAGTTTGGAACAGACAAAGGTTTATTACAGATTGATACAAGGAGATGGGTGGCTCATGCTCTAAGAACCCCAAAGTTACTGAAAGCTTTCAGCAAGCTCCTTTAAAAGCAAAAGGTGAGGGATGGGCGCAGTTAGTTGTTGCAGACTTCTCGGTGTCAGATCCTTTGTTCTTGAGGTGAGGTCATACATAGTCAGCTAATGATGTTCCTGTAAATCTCTACCAGATTTTAATGTTAAGTCTCTGTCCTGACAAGAAAGGGCAAAGCCCTAAGGTATAACTTTCACCCTCCAAGGTCCCAGTCCTGCTAAAAGACGACAGATCTCAGTTGGCACCTCCTTCGGGGCCTGGTTCCCACATCCTGCCCAGCTATCATCCCTGAGGGAGCCAGGCCCCCAACCAAACTGGCCCTCCCTCTCCTCAGGTCGCTCAAATAAGGGAGACCAGATCTCACAGACTGTGACGAGACAGACATCCACTGCTGGTAGGATAGACAGACAGGGAAGGGGGAAGAGGTTCACTACTCCTCAAGGCCTGGGCCACAGCTAGTAGAAGACCTTAGTGAGGGCTCTGGAGCCCTCTAGAATGGGTGAGCTGGAGGGCCTCCAGAAGTCCTGAATCTGCTTCTTAACTCACTCTCCACCTGGTGACTACCACACCACTGACCGTTGACTGAATCACTTCCCTAAGGGTCACTCGACAGCTGATTGCTGAGGGGTTGGGGGGAGGAACAGGGCAGCACTGAGGCACCAACCAAATGGCTGAGCAAGATCATTTGCCCAGTTACAGGGTGTGGAGTAAAGAGGCACAACAGTGGCTGCCTGTTAAGGGCTGTGCTCATCCCGCTCTGTTGCAAGCACAAAGGAACTCTCTGGGTTGATGAAAAGTTGTAAAATTCAAATTGTGGTGATAATTGCATTGTTCTGTAAACTTACTAAAAATCATCAAATAGTATACTTTAAATGGGTAAATTTTATGGCATATAAATTATATTTCAATAAAGCTTTTTTTAAAAAAAAGGACAGTAATTTCCTTTAAAAGCTATTTTTAAAAAGGACAATCGGAGCATGGGTATACCTGTGGCGGATTCATTTTGATGTTTGGCAAAACTAATACAATATTGTAAAGTTTAAAAATAAAATAAAATTAAAAAAAAAAAAAAAAAAAGAAATGCCAAAACATAAAAAAAAAAAAGGACAATCGGCAATCCTTGTTGAGAGGGAGTTATTTATGAGGCAATGTAAAGCTATTTATGAGACACTGTACCTAGTAAGTACCAAAAGGGTTACAACAGTGAAGTCTGTTCAAGGACAAATTAGTTGACTTTAGTTAGAAGTTCAGTGGGGTCAGAAGTGACCCAGATCCCTTTTCTCCCTCATCCCCTCCTCCTAGGGGGAATGCAAATATGTACCTTACCTGCTGATTCTCCTCCAAATACAGCCTGCCTCCTTCCCCCATCCCAGCTGGTTTTAAGCATCCTCTCTGAATTCATTCCTGTAACCAACCACTACACATTGCTTTTCTGGCTTTTCTTTAAGGCATCATCAGCTAATCCAAAATACCAGCTATGACTTGCTTGATCTTTGGCCTTATTTTGAAGTGACATCTTTGGCCCTATTTTGAAGTCACTGTTAATTTGTACTCAAATTGGATAGGAGTTTTCTTATTTTTAATAAACCAACCCTGCCCTTATATTTCTTTTGGTTGTGCACTTTCTTCACTGCTGCTCACAGTGATTCTCTAGTTGCAGCAAGTGGAGGCTACATTTCGGTGAATGCTGAGGAGCACAGGCTCTAGGCACAGAGGCTTCAGCAGTTGCAACACATAGCCTCAGTAGTTGTGGCACATGGGCTTAGTTGGTCCTCAGCATGTGGAATCCTCCTGGACCAGGGATCAAACCTGTCTCCCCTGCATTGGCAGGTAGAATCTTATTCACTGTATCACCAGGGAAGTCCCTGGATAGTAGTTTTCACTGGCCGTCTCACACTGTGTAAGTGTACATGACAAGCACTCACCTTGCTTACAGCAGGCATTCTGTTTGCTGCACTAAAACTGACTGTCTGGATCTATGCTCTTTCCTACTCATCTCTTTAAGGATACACAAGTACTCAGACCTATGAACTGTGTTAACCATGCAACGACTATATACCTGGCCTCAGGCATAAAGCACAATCAACCTCTGAGGAGAATACTTAGTGTAAACAATATTCTCAAGTGTCTTCACTATTTTGATGCCTAGATGATCTATATTTTATTTATAATATATATATAACATTACATGTAATAAATATTTATACTTATTATTTATATTTATCAATATTTATATTATTTATATTTACTATTATTATAGTCAGCAAAAACAAGACCGGGAGCTGACTGTGGCTCAGATCATGAACTCCTTATTGCCAAATTCAGACTTAAATTGAAGAAAGTAGGGAAAACCACTAGACCATTTAGGTATGACCTAAATCAAATCCCTTACCATTATACAGTGGAAGTGAGAAATAGATTTAAGGAACTAGATCTGATAGAGTGCCTGATGAACTATGGACAGGGGTTCGTGACATTGTACAGGAGACAGGGATCGAGACCATCCCCAAGACAAACAAATGCAAAAAAAGCAAACTGGCTGTCTGAAGAAGCCTTACAAATAGCTGTAAGAAGAGAAAAGAAGCCAAAAGCAAAGGAGAAAAGGAAAGATATACACATTTGAATGCAGAGTTCCAAAGAATATCAAGGAGAGATAAGAAAGCCTTCTTCAGTGATCAGTGCAAAGAAATAGAGGAAAACAATAGAATGGGAAAGACTAGAGATCTCGTCAAGAAAATCAGAGATACCAAGGCAACATTTCATGCAAAGACGGGCTCAATAAAGGACAGAAATGGTATGGAACTAACAGAAGAAGAAGATGTTAAAAAGAGGTGGCAAGAATACACAGAAGAACTATAAAAAAAAAGATCTTCAAGTCCCAGATAATCACGATGGTGTGATCACTCACCTAGAGCCAGACATTCTGGAATGTGAAGTCAAGTTGGCCTTAGGAAGCATCACTACGAACAAAGCTAATGGAGGTGACGGAATTCCAGTTGAGCTATTTCAAATCCTAACAGATAATGCTGTGAAAGTGCTGCACTCAATATGCCAGCAAATTTGGAAAACTCAGCAGTGGCCACAGGACTGGAAAAGTTTTCAGTTTTCATTCCAGTCCCAAAGAAAGGCAATGCCAAAGAATGCTCAAAGTACAGCACAATTGCACTCATCTCACACGCTAGTGAAGTAATGCTCAAAATTCTCCAAGCCAGGCTTCAGCAATACATGAACCGTGAACTTTCAGATGTTCAAGTTGGTTTTAGAAAAGGCAGAGGAACCAGAGATCAAATTGCCAACATCCATTGGATCATCGAAAAAGCAAGAGAGTTCCAGAAAAACATCTATTTCTGCTTTATTGACTATGCCAAAGCCTTTGACTGTGTGGATCACAACAAACTGGAAAATTCTGAAAGAGATGGGAATACCAGACCACCTGACCTGCCTCCTGAGAAATCTGTATGCAGGTCAAGAAGCAACAGTTAGAACTGGACATGGAACAACAGACTGGTGCCAAATTGGGAAAGGAGTACCTCAAGCCTGTATATTGTCACCCTGCTTATTTAACTTCTATGCAGAGTACATCATGAGAAACGCTGGGCTGGATGAGGCAGAAGCTGGAATCAAGACTGCCAGGAGAAATATCAATAACCTCAGATATGCAGATGACACCACCCTTATGACAGAAAGCGAATAACTACTAAAGGACCTCCTGATGAAAGTGAAAGAGAGTGAAAAAGTTGGCTTAAAACTCAACATTCAGAAAACTAAGATCATGGCATCTGGTCCCATCACTTCATGACAAATAGATGCGGAAACAGTGTCAGACTTTTTTTGGGGGGCTCCAAAATCACTTCAGATGGTGATTGCAGCCATGAAATTACAAGACACTTGCTCCTTGGAAGAAAAGTTATGACCAACCTAGACAGCTTATTAAAAAGTAGAGATATTACTTTGCCAACAAAGGTTCATCTAGTCAAAGCTACGGTTTTTCCAGTAGTCATGTATGGATGTGAGAGCTGGACTATAAAGAAAGCTGAGCGCCGAAGAATTGATGCTTTTGAACTGTGGTGTTGGAGAAGACTCTTGAGAGTCCCCTGGATAGCAAGGAGATCCAACCAGTCCAATCTAAAGGAAATCAACCTTGAATATTCATTGGAAGGACTGATGCTGAAACTCCTATACTTTGGCCACCTGATACGAAGAACTGACTCAATGGAAAAGAGCCTGATGCTGGGAAAGATTGAAGGCGGGAGGAGAAGGGGATGACAGAGGATGAGATGGTTGGATGGCGTCACCGACTGAATGGACACGAGTTTGGGTGAACTCCAGGAGTTGGTGATGGACAGGGAGGTCTGGCGTGCTACAGTCCATGGGGTTGCAAAGAGTTGGACTCGACTAAACTGAATAAATATTATATACATATATCAATATATGTCTAAAATTATTTTCAGTAATATGTAGGAGACAGTGCTGATATTTCTGAATATGTTTTATATATAATGTAGGATAAAAAATCATATATATATATATACACACACACACACACACACATACAGGGAGAGACGAGGTTGGGGACAGAAAGAGAGAGAAGAAAATTTCCTAGCTTTGTCCACTGAAGAGACCTAGAAACAATGAAGTAATTTTTCCTCTAAAAATCAATCCTGAAACTGATAAAACCTCTAGAATCAATTACTAACATCAGGAGATTCAAGAAGACAAGAAAACTGTTAAACTACATCATGGAAATGCAATCAATAAAATCCCATAAGGACAAATATAAGACAAATGATCTGGTTTTTTCAACTGACAGTTAGCAAGGGATGGGTGGGAATAAAGAGAAGGAGGGGGAACCTAAACATTAGAAGAAACCTACAACACACAGAAGCAGGCAAAGCTAAACTATGTGTTTACAGAAGCACATCTAGATGATACACTGCAAAGAAAAGGAAATGATTACCACAGAATTCACGACAGTGTTATTCTTCAGAGAGGAAGGTGACAGATTAGGCAGAAAGCACTCAGATTGCCTCTGGAGTAGTCAGCAAGGTTCTATTGCTCTGTCATATGATAATTATTAGGTTATACATTAATTTTCTGCTGCTTTCTGAATCTGTGCTACTTTAATAAAAAGTCTTTAAAAACAAAACTCAGGAAAAAATAGAATAAAATCATTAACGTTTTTTAAGATATTCTCTCCTAATTTTACATAGGTAGTTTACAGAGTAAACAAATATATACTAGTAACTGGTAGTCTACAACTGATTAGGTCAGGCTGCCTTGCCATACTACCTCTGCCCTTTGTTCCAGTAAAACAGACCTTTGGAGTTTCAGATCCTGACCCATTGCTATTAGGTTCAATCAGTGGCCCTGATTCTAGGACAGTCTTCCCACTTTGGCACTGGTTTTACCCCACATGGACTGTGAACAGAACTGCACTCTCCACTCGTCCAATTACCACACTAATCACAAATCTTCAATGTCTGTCCAACTCTTCTTCTCAGATCCAGTCCCCATTTCCAGCTAGCTGCCACCACATCTTGGAACTGAAAGTACAATTAGATTCAGAAAGACTTGTGCCAGAACCTTTGCTTTGCCTCTTACTGGCTGTGTGACCTTGGGTAAGGAAACTAACATTTCTGAGACACAAATGCCTTATGTATGTAATGGAAGGATTATTATATTTACCTTACAGATACATTACAGGAATTACATGAAATAACCTATAGAAAGTGCTTATTACCAGGTCTTACATACTAGATACCTGAAATACTTGTCAATTTCTCTGCCTCTACTATCAGCTTAGCTGGAGTTGGCTAAGAATGTCTGAGCCTCTCCCTAGATTTCCTGACATTTGTCTGCTCTGTCTCTCAGACACCCATAATGTGTATCACTGGCCTCAGGAAAGTCACATCTGAGGCTGTGCACCCCAGTGTGGGTCTGTACCTCACCCGCTCAGCTCTGTCCAATCCCTTGGTCTATGCCAGAATGCTTTATTTTGTGAAGCTTAGGAAAACAAAAAAGAACCAATACAGCTATAGTACAGAATATACTTTGTTCTGTTTTACAATTCTATTTAGAAACAAACTCAGAGGTATGCTTCTATTTTAATAACCTGTATGGTGATACTCACCTTGGTGTGGGTCTATGATAAGAAAGTGAAGTTATATAGTTTGATAGCAGTCATTCTCTGGTTATCTTCTAGGCAAAAAACATTCCATGCTTTGTGGAGTACACAGAAGAAGATAGGCACTTTGCTCCCAAAAAACTTCCCTGAGGTAGGTGGCTATGTCAGTACTAATTATAGAATAAGGTGAAATGAACCATTAAATATTTCTTTCAGTTCCATGCTATGACTAAGAGCACCAAATCCTTAGCACTAGACCACCAGGAATCCACACTATGACTGAAATGGAAGATACAATAAATTTTCATATCAAAAATAACTACCACTATATATGAAATGTTCATATATATATAAATATATGTATCTATATAAATATCGATATATTTAAGACTTCCTAATACCCTTGTGAAAAAGCAAGAGAGTTCCAGAAAAATATCTGTTTTTGCTTTATTGACTATGCCAAAGCCTTTGACTCTGTGGATCACAATAAACTGGAAAATTCTGAAAGAGATGAGAATACCAGACCACCTGACCTGCCTCTTGAGAAACCTGTATGCAGGTCAGGAAGCAACAGTCAGAAATGGACATGGAACAGACTGGTTCCAAATAGGAAAAGGAGTACGTCAAGGCTGTATATGGTCACCCTACTTATTTAACTTATCTGCAGGGTACATCATGAGAAATGCTGGGCTGGAGGAACCACAAGCTGGAATCAAGATTGCCGGGAGAAATATCAATCACCTCAGATATGCAGATGACACCACCCTTATGGCAGAAAGCGAAGAATAACTAAAGAGCCTCTTCATGAAACTGAAAAAGGAGAGTGAAAAAGTTGGCTAAAAGTTGGCTTTAAAGCTCAACATTCAGAAAACTAAGATCATGGCATCTGGTCCCATCACTTCATGGCAAATAGATGGGGAAACAGTGGAAATAGTGGCTGACTTTATTTTTGGGGGCTCTAAAATCACTGTAGATGGTGATTGCAGCCATGAAATTAAAAGACGCTTACTCCTTGGAAGGAAAGTTATGACCAACCTAGACAGCATATTCAAAAGGAGAGGCATTACTTTGCCAACAAAGGTCTGTCTAGTGAAGGCCACGGTTCTTCCTGTGGTCATGTATGGATGAGAGAGTTGGACTGTGAAGAAAGCCAAGTGCCGAAGAATTGATGCTTTTGAACTGTGGTGTTAGAGAAGACTGTTGAGAGTCCCTTGGACTGCAAGGAGATTCAACCAGTCCATCCTAAAGGAAATCGGTCCTGGGTGTTCATTGGAAGGACTGATGTTGAAGCTGAAACTCCAATATTTTGGCCACCTGATGCGAAGAGCTGACTCATTGGAAAAGACCTTGATGCTGGGAAAGAGTGAGGGCAGGAGGAGAAGGGGACGACAGGATGAGATGGTTGGATGGCATCACCGACTCAATGGACATGGGTTTGGGTGGACTCTGGGTGGACTCAGGGAGTTGGTGATAGACAGGGAGGCCTGGCGTGCTGTGGTTCATGGGGTTGCAAAGAGTCGGACACAACTGAGCAACTGAACTGAACTGAATACCCTTGTGTACTTCTCTATGCCCATTTTATATATGAGGAGACTGAGGTACTGAACAGTAAAGTTACCCGAGGATGCAATACTAACAACCAGCAAAAGTGAAAATATATCTAGGTGAGAGATACCTAGAGCCTGTATGGTTTCCACCAGACACATTATTCTCAAAATTTTTCCAGTTGCATTTGTGGAAATGGATTCTGTGTATGGAGGTAGAATTGGTTTGTTAGATCTGATGATGAAGAAGGGAAGGTCTATCTGCTCAGACTCAAGGCCAAATTCAGAAGACAGGCCCAGATAGATATCAAGGTCAGATAAGCAGCAAAAGTCTGCAAAACTCAAGAAACATGTCAGTGTGCCTTCATGCTTGCCCATTACGGAAGGACCCTGAACTTCAGACAGAACTCCTGGCCCTAGGCTGGCATCCAGCAGTGTCTGCTCTCAAATGACTTAAAGGGGGAAAAGAAGTTTAATTTCAATATTTAAAAGTATTTTTAAGAATTACCTTATATAATAAATGTAAGAAAACAAAAATAAGTAAAATAATAATATTTTTAAATACATAACCAGTACAAAAATAATAACCAGTAAGACTACCATCTGAAATTTCTAAGATACACAAACACAAATTATTTTACAAAGATGGAAATATACTCTACTTTTTTACTTTCTCACCAAAGATATTTTGAACATCTTTCTAAATCAAATCTCAGAGCAGTCTGCATTTTCTCTTTGCGGGATCTGACCAAGAAGCATGTAGCTGTAGACAGTCTGGCCATCAAATAGCTGCCAGCAAAGATTGGCCAGTGAGATTTAAGGCCTAGATGCTAATTCTGACTGTAAGGTTATCAGTCTTAGCAAAGAGAAAACACATGTGAACAGAAAACGTACTTGGATAGTGAAGAGAAAAAGGGTTTTTAAAGAGAACTTTGGAGACTATAGAGCAGTTGAGCAAGAAAAGAGAGAAGGAAAAAAAAAGTAGATTTTAAGAGGAAATATAGGGACTTCTCTGGTGGTCCACTGGTTAGGAATCCACCTGCCAATGTAGGCGACACAGATTGATTGCTGGTCTGGGAGGATCCCACTTCCTCTAGGACAACCACAGTTGAGCCCATGTACAACTGCTGAGCCTGCTCTAGAGCCCACAAGCTGCAGTTGCTAAGCCTGCATGCTCCAACTACTAAACCCGTGCTCCACAAGGAGAAGCCACCACAATAAGCCTGTGCACTGCAACTGGAGAGTAATTGCTTGTAGCAACTAGAGAAAGCCTGCAAACAGCAACAAAGACCCAGTACAGCCAAAAATAGATAAATTTAAAAAACGAAGAGGTAATATGGGTATGGACTGGCTCCCTTTTTCAATAATTTTTTATCAGCACAAGTCAGGACTGAAATTGCATTTTAACTTCTT